>NC_072421.2:99582500-100812142 GCF_028858775.2 Pan troglodytes
GAACTGAGCAGATATGGGCCATATGGGTAGTGAGAGTAAATAGGTCATAGATAGGCTGTATAGGTAGTGAGAGTGAATAGAAATGACCTGGAGCAGAATGTTGGAGTATGAGCGAGGTAATGAGAGTGTCTGCATGAAAAACCATGTAAGGGTGCATCAAGAAAGCCCTCACCAGACACTGAACATTAGTACCTTGATCTTGGATTTCCCAACCTCCAGACTGTAATAAATAACTTTCTGTTCATTATAAATTACCCAGACCATGCTGTTTATTTATTTATTTTTCTTTTTCTTCCCCATGTGATGTGCAGGAAAGTCTATGGTATTTTGTTATAGCTGCGGAAATGAACTGAGAAAGAATTTGATACTGAGAAGTGAGATGTTGCTATAATAAGTACCTGAAACTGTGGAAGTAGCTTTGGAACTTAGTAATGAAGAGAGGCTGTAGGAGTTTGGAGGTGCATGCTAGAAAAAGCCTAGATTGCTGTGAGTGGAGTGTTAAGGCTAAATCTGGAGAGGGCTCAGAAGAAGACAGCTGTAGAGGGAGCCTAAATTTTCTTAGAGATTATCTAAGTGGTCCTGATCAGAAATATGGACAGCAAGAGCCATTCCGATGAAGTCTTAGACAGGAATGAGGAGCATTTTATTGGAAACTGGAGGAAAGGCCATTCTTATTCCAAAGGGTCAAAGAACTTGGCTGAATTGTGTCTATATCCTAGTACTTTGTAGAAGGCAGAACTTAAGTGTGATGAACTAGGATATTTGGTAAAATAAATCTCTAAGCAAAGTATTCAAGGTACTAGATGGCTTCTCTTGACTGCTTATGCTAAAATGTGAGAAGGGAGAAATAATTTAAAGACAGAATTTAATATCAAAAGGGAAGCAGAACTTAGAGTTGAAAAATTCTCAGCCATTAAAAAATGAGAAAACATGTTCAGGAGAGAACACCAGGGATGTGGCCAAGTAACCCCTTAATGAGGAGGTTAGTATGGATAGTAGGAAGGCAGAAGTTATCCATCAAGACAATGGAGGAATACCCCAAAAGCATTCTGTATATCTTCAAGGCTGCCACTCCCATCAAAGCTCCAAGGTGCCAAGGTCTTGAGGGCAAATATTTTCAAATGAGGGGCCTAGGGTGCTTGTGAGACCTTGGGGATTGCTGACAAGGGCCACCTTAAATTTCTGCTCCACACATGGGCACAACCCTTTTTAACCACCATCCCAGCTGAAGCTGAATCGGGCACAGATGCAGCTTTGGCTGCAGTTTCAGAGGGCACAAGCCATAAACTTTGGCAGTGTCCATATGGTGTTAATTCTGCAGGTGCACAAAGTGCACAAGCTATGGAGGCATCTACCTAGACTTCAAAGACTGTCCCTGACAACTTTGGGGACCAGGTGGAAAACTGCCATTGGGCAGAGCTGCTGCAGAGAACCCCCACTAGTGATGCAGGAATTTTCTTGGTCACTTTCACAGCTGGGACCTCCAGTGATGTCCTCACCACCCTGGCCTTACTGAAACCCAGGCCTGCTGCTGGAGGCACCCCACCCACTCAGCCCACCTGGGCCAAGTCTGGCTTGCACACTGGTTCAGCCTGCAGCTGGGCCGGGAGCACCCCAGCCCACCTGTATAATAGCTTGTACCTGCATTCGGTGCTTCCCAAGCTCTTGTCGTGCTTCCCAAGCTCTTGTCCTGCATCCAAGAAGAATGAGGATATGCTGACAGTTGAAGGATGAGGATCGGCATATAAGAATTTTATTGAGTGGTGGAACACCTCTCAGCAGAGAGGGGATGTGGTGATGAGGGGTGGTGGTCACCCACTCGTGCAATCTGGTGGTTTTTTTTCTCAGTGTGGCTGGGTCCAGGTCTTTTTATGGATTCAGAATGGGGAGTGCGTGCTGATTGTTTTTGTGAGGATGCAAAAAAGATTAAAGCAAAGTTACCACTCAAAGGTGGGCATGACAGTGTAGAAAACCAATTAGGAAACAGTAGGTATATGTAAAATAGGCGAAGGGTGGGGATCAATCAGAGGAAAGTGCACCATATGGGAAGACAGATTCTCAATGTGGTTCAAGGATTTAAGTTGTAGCTTGGCTTTTCGGCTTTAAACTATCTTTGGCTTGGAGGCAAGGTTTCACCAGGGACCCACCTTTATCTGCCTAGGCATTTGACTGCCTCCTGTCACTATCACCAGGGCAATGTCCAGAGAAGTGATGGGGTCAAGGCCAACACCAATAGCTCCTACAATGGCAAAGCCTAGTGAAATTGTGGGGGTAGAACTGTCCCTGAAGACCCCAGATCTGTAGAGCCACCAGAGTGTAACACTGGCCTGGGTGAGTTGCAGACACCTGAGTTCAACCTGTGAAAGATGCCGCATGGGCTGCATTTGGTAAAGTCACAGGGACAGGGCTGCCTGGGGCCTTCTGGGCCCAACCCCTGCCTCAGTATGTCAAGAAGGCAGAATATGGAGTCAAAGAAGATCTTTATGAAGCCTTGAGAGGTAATGTTCTTTGACTTATTGGATTTGGGACTCACTTGATATCTGCTATCCTTTTATTCTTTTCTATTTCTCCTTTTTGGAATAGGAATTTCAATCATATGCTTGTCCCACCATTGTATTTTGGAATCACATAACTTGTTTGATTCCACAGGCTCATTGCTAGAGAGGGAATTTTCCTCAGAATGAATCATACCTGGAATCTCACCCATATCTGATTTAGATTATATTTAGATGAGACTTTGAACTTGGACTTTAAAGTTGATGCTGGAATAATTTAACTCTTGAGGGTAAGTGGATGAAATAAATATATTTTATATGTGAAGAAGGCATGAATTTTGGGGTTCCAGATATGGAATATGGAAACTCAAAATAAAATTCAAATGCCCCCCAACCATCTGAAAAGACTTCTTCCTCAGCCAGGACTTTTTTAAAGTTTAACCTGAGAGACTGTTTCAGGTCATGATGGGAAGTGGGAATTGAACATGCTTCATTATACCTCTCCAACATTAACATCAACACAGACTAAGTCTGATAAGAAACTTTTACAACCTATTCTCTCTAAAGCCTAATACCTAAAGGTTTCCTCAGCAAACAAGAACTTGGGACTCTATAATCCTTTATCTTAACCCAGGCATTCCTTTCTATTGATCCCATGTCTTTAGATAAACTTAACCAATGGTCAACCAGAAAAAATTTAAATCTACCTATAATCTGGAAGCCCCCACACTTCAAGTGCCTTTCTGGACCAAACAAATATATTACTTACATGTGTTTGATTGAAGTCTCACGTCTCCGTAAAATGTATAAAACCAAACTGTACCCCAACTACCTTGGACACATGTTCTCAGGACCTTCTGAGGGCTGTCTCATGGGAATGGTCACTCATATTTGGCTCAGAATAAATCTCTTCAAATATTTTACAGAGTTTAATTCTTTCCATCAACAAATATTATTATTTGAATGTTCGTGTCTTTTCCAAAATTTGTGTTGAAGCTGAATCCCAAATGCAACAGAATTCAGAGGAAGAGTCTTAAGGAGGTGATTAGGCCATGAGTTTTCTGCCCCATAGATGGCATTAATGCCTTATAAAAGTACTAGAGGAAACTAGCTAGGCCTTATTTTGCCCTTTTACACTTCTGCCATGTGAGGATGTAGCAAGAAGGCCTTCAGCAGACACTGAACACTGATGCCTTAATCTTGGACTTCTCAGGCTTCAGGGCTGTAGAAAATAAATTTCTATTTTTTATAAATCACCAAGTCCAATGTATTTTTATAGCAGCAGAAACAGACTGAGACACTGTCCCTTTGGCTGCTCCCAGTTTTTATCTATAGAGTAATCCCCAGAAGATTTAATACAAATGATGCAATTGCTCTGGCAATGCTTTTTCAGAGACTGATAAAGCAAAGCTTGGAGGAGAAGTGCATGTTTAATTCCAGTCTCTAAACAAGCATGAAGTAAGCTCTCAGTAAGCTTCTAGAAGATAGATGAAATTTAAATTAAACCTGGTTCATCAGGGAGTAAGCTTACACTTACTTAAATGTCAAACTTCAAGTGCAGAAATAGAAATGACAGGTGTACTGTGTGATACCTCATTGGTTTTCAGTCTGTTAGGCAATTCATCAGCAGTAAATCACAAAAAGAGAAAGCATTACTTAAGTTGAATATAACACTTATTTTGGAAAAGGAAGTGGTTCTTAAAATGTCTTTTGTATTCTGTTGATCTGCACCTCTCTTGTGGTTGGGGTACTGGGCAATGGCTTTAATGTAATTATTTCCAAGAAATTAAAGAAAATTCAACATTTAATAAGTCAAAGATTTTTTTAAAGTTCCAAGTGACAACAGCAAGATGGCAGAATAGGAGATTTCTACCATCATCTCCCTGTAGACGTTATCAATTTAGACAATTATCCATGGATGAAGGCATCTTTGAGGAAGTCTGGGTGTCCAGTAGACAAATTCCAGCACACTGTTGCTTTATAAAATCTAAAAATAGATGCATCAAAGAGGGTAGAAAGAACAGTTTCACTTTATCCACATCGATTATCCCCCAAGGGAGCATAACTCGGTGCCAAGAAAGGCTTCTTTGGACTGCAACTTTTCTCACAGGAGAAAATAAGAGCATAGTGAGTGTGCTCCTGGCTCCCCCAGCATGCAGGGCACTGATTGAGGTTCACTTTTTCTTGCCCCACACAGAAGACTGAGGTCTTTGGTGTGGCTGAGTGGTTGAGAGATGCTGAGAGTAGGAAAGGGAGGCCACAAAACCTACTAACCACTCTGCAGAATCCATCAGGAAGACTGCACACAAGCTTCTTGACACATCTTGCCTGTAGACTTCTCTCCCTACTGGTCCACAGGCATTCCAAATACTCTATTTGCCTCACCCCTGGCTCCAGGATAGCTCCTAAGTTCATTCCTGAGGACCATGTGTACAAGTATCTCACACAGAGAGCTGGTTTGACTCTGTGTGATTTATGTGATTATGCTCACATAAATTTGAACATTTTAGGACACCACCATAGGAAAAACAAACAGAATTCTCTCTGTACTCAGACTGGCTTTGCAGAGCCGAGAGAGAAAATATAATCTCAAGAATCACCTCCTCCTTGGAGCAGAAACAAGAGCTGTCGAGTGGGTACAACCATGGAAAAGGACTGAGAGAGCTTTATAATCCTTAGCTAGGCTGTTTGGTGAAGGTGCTTCTCTCTGAAAACAGCCACTAAAGATGGAAGAAAGTGACTGATATGGTTTGGCTCTGTGTCTTTACCCAAATCTCATGTCAAATTGTAATTCCCAGTGTCGAAGGAGGGTCCTGGTGGGAGATGGTTGAATCATGGGGGCGGACTTCCCCCTTGCTGTTCTCATGATAGATTTCTCAGAAGATCTAGTTGTTTGAAACTGCGTACCACTCCCCTCTTCACTCTCTTCTTCCTGCCAGCCATGTAAGACATGCTTGCTTCCCCTTCACTTTCCACCATGATTGTAAGTTTTCTGATGCCTTCCCAGCCATGCTTCCTGTACAGTTCCACAAAAAGGAGGTTCTTTTAAACCTCCTTTCTTCATAAATTACCCAGTCTCTGGTAGTTCTTTATAGCAGTGTGAGAAGGGACTAATACAGTGACTATTTCTTCAAATGTGAAAACAGCAATACAAGATTTTAAGAAACATGAAAAATCAAGGAAACATGACAACACCAAAGAAACACAACAATATTCCAGCAAACGACCTGCAAAACATGGTAATTTACAAATTTCCTGACACATAATTCAAAATAATGATTTTAAGGAAGCTCAGAAAGCTACAAGAAAGCACAAACAAAAATTACAAAAAACAATACAAGAACAAAATGAGAAATTTAAGAAAAATACAGAAATCATAAAAGCTGACCAAACAGAAATTCTGGAGTTGAAGAATACAGTGAATGTAGTAAAAAATGCAATAGAGAGCATCAAAAGCAGATGTGATCAAGCAGAAGAATCTGAACACAGGTCAATTGAAAATGTCCTCGGAGATGGGAAAAAAAGAGAATAAAAAGAAAGCAAGAAAGCCTATGGTAATTTTGGGACATCATTAAAAGAGGTAATTTTTTCATCCCCAACATCCCAGAAGGAGAATAGAGAGAGAATAGGGTAGAATGAATATTTAAAGAAATAATAACTGAAAACTTCCCCAACCTGGGGAGAGATATAGACATCCAGGTACCTGAAGGTCAAGTTTGCCAATCAGCCTCAACCCAAGGACACTTCACCAAGATATATTATAATCAAATTGTCAAAACTCAGACATAAAATTTGTGAGGAAGGAGTAAAAGTGTAGATCTCTGTATGTGATGGAGGTTAAGTTCTTATCAGCTTATAACAAACTGGTATAACTACAAAATGCTTTAAGTAAGCCTCATGGAAACCATGAAGTAAAAATCTATCAGAGATACACCAAAGATAAAGAGAAAAAAAATCAAAATATACCACTACAGAAAAAACACTAAATCACTAAAGAAGTCAGCAAGAGAGAAAGAAAGAAAAAAAGGGTCCATAGAACAACCAGCAAACAACCAAATGGTAACAGTTAGTGTTCACCTATTGTTAATTACCTTGAATGTAATTGTATTAAATTCACCAATGAAAAATCATAGAGTAGCTGAATGAATTTAAAAACCAGACCTACTGTATGCTACCTGAAAAAGGTTCACTTCAGCTTTAAGAACACACCTAGACTGAAAGTGAAGAGATGGAATAATATATTCCATGGAAATGGTAACCAAAACAGAGCAAGTGCAGCTATACTTATATCAGACAAAATAAATTTTAAGTCAAAATTGGTCACAAGAGACCCTAAATTTATTATATAATGATAAAGGGAACAATTTATCAAAAGGATATAATCATTATAAATGTATGCACTCAACATTGGAGCACCAAAATATATAAAGAAAATATTAGTAAATCTGAAGGGAGTAATAAACAGCAATACAATAATAGTAGGGTAGGGTATTTCAATACCTTATTTTCAAGTAATGGATAGATCATCCTAACAAAAATTCAATAAGGAAACACTGGGCTTGAAATGCACATTAGACCAAATAGACCAAACAAAAATACACAAAACGTGGCACCCAACAGAAACAGAGTACATTTTCCTCAAGTGCACATGAAACATTCTCTGAAACAGATTATATGTTAGACCACAAAAAAATCTTAAAGTGCTAAAATGATTGAAAACATATCAAGCATATTTTCTAACCAAAATAATATGGAAGTACATAAATATATATACCAACTATGTACCCACAAAAATTAAGAATTAAAAAAGGAAGAGAATGGAAGACACTGAAATATGCAGAAATTAAACAACATGTTCCTGAACAATCAATGTGTTAAAAAAGAAATCAAAGGGAATATTTAAAAATATCTTGAAACAAATAAAAATGGAAACACAACATACCAAAACTCATGAAGTCCAGCAAAAGCAGTTCTAAGAGGAAATTTTATAGTAATAAAAGTCCACTTGAAGAACACAGAGAAATCTCAAATTAATAAAATCTCATTTAGCACCTCAGAAAACTAGAAAAAGAACTAACTAAACCCAAAGTAAGTAGAAGGAAGGAAATAACTAATATTAGAGCAGAAATAAATTAATTATAGGCTAGAACCACAATAGTAAAGATGAAAGAAATGGAGTTGGTGTTTTGAAAAGATAAAATGGACAAAACTTTTGCTTGACTTACTAAAAAAGGAGAGAAGACAAAATCAGACACAAAGGAGCAAATATTAGAACTGATATTACAGAAAGAAAAAGAATTGTAAGAGATTGTCATGAATAATTATACACCAACAAATTGAATGACCTAGAAGAAATGGATGAAGTCTTAGAAACATACAACCTACCAAGACTGGAGCATTAATAAATACAAAATTTGAACAGATCAATTATGAATAAGGAAATTGAATCAGTAATTTAAAATATCCAATAAAAATAAAGGCCAGGATCTGATGCCTTCACTGGTGAATTCTTCATTTAAAGAAGAATGAATACCAAACCTTCTCAAACTATTCCAAAAAAATGAAAAGTAGGAAACACTTCCAAACACATTTTACAAGGTCAGAATTACCCTTATAGCAAAGCCAAAGAAGGATGCTACAAGAAAAATTTACAGGCTAATATCCCTGGTGGACATGGATGCAAAAATACTCAACAAAATCCTACCAAAGTGGTTTTAACAGCACATTAAAATGATCACACGTCATGATCAAGTGAGATTTATGCCAGGGGTGCAGAGACGTTTCAATAAATAAAAGTCAATAAATGTGATACACCACATTAACAGAATGAAGAACAAAAATCACACAATCATCTCAGTAGATACAGAAAGAGCATTTGACAATATTTAGTGTCCTTTCATGATAAAAACCATCAACAACTAAGTATAGAGGGAATGTGTCTCAACACAATAAAGGTTGTATAACAGAAACCCACAGCTAACATCATATTCAATGGTGAAAAATTAAAAGCTTTTCCTTTAAGATCAGGAATAAGACAATGATGCCAACGATGCCCATTCTCACCACTTCTATTCAATGTATTACTGGAAGTACTAGCCAGAGCAATCAAGCAAGAAAAATAAATGAAAGTCATCAAAATCAGAAGGAACATAGTAAAATTGTCTCTATTTGCAGATGTCATGATCTTATATATCGAACACCCAAAAGATGCCACCAATAAAATGTTAGAACTAATACATAAATTCAATAAATTTGCATGATACAAAATCAACATACAAAAATCGTGTTCCTGTAAACCAACAATGAATTATTTACAATAGCATCAAAAGAATAAAATACTTAGAAATAAATTTCCCCCAAGAAGGCAAAAGCTATTCATGAAAGAAATTGAAGACACAAATAAATATAAAGATATTCTGTGTTCTTGTATTGGAAGAATTAATATTATCAATGAGGGGTTTCAAGATGGCTGACTGGAGGCATCCAGCCCTTACCTCCTCTCCAAAGAAGGGCCAAAACAGTGAATAGATAATCACACATCAAATAGAGCAACGAAGACAGAACACTGGAATTCAACAAGGAAGTGGCAGGGAACCTCTGAGGCATGGAAGGAAAGGGATGTGAAGGAACGGGATCAGTTCAGAAACAGGAAAAACAACCCAATTTGAGGAAAAGGTAAGCAGGAGATCCCCAGTGGTTCATATTCTCACCACAGATTCTCACAATTCTAGCCATGAAAGAGTCCCTCAACCCTCATGGGCCTTCATATTAGTATAGGGTGGTTCATGGAGTCCACATGATGGCATTGTTCCAGAGACAGAGTTTACAATGGGCCTCACAGATCCCACCAAAACTCGAGCAGGTGCAGAACACTACCTTTTTGAGAGGCCAGCTCCCACCAGGACACATCCTTCCCTGGGGTCCAAAAGCTCCTGCATCCCACATCCCTGAAGCTCTGCTGATATCTCCCCATGTCCATCCAGAGAGCTTAAGTATTGTGACACTGGCTGGATCCAGTGGTGGTGGTGTGGCTGGGTCCCCAGGACTCTAGACCATGCAGTGTCTTATACCCCAGGGAATAGCAGTGCAGCACACAAATGAGGCTGCTCCCCTGGGGCAAAGGTATCTAAGTAGGCGCTCCCTAGAGCCTGAGAGCTGTCTCTCTGTGGCTGCTAACATAGACAGCAACCCTAAACCTTCCAGTTACAGGACTGCATGCACCTTCAGGGGACTTGGGCAGTGGTCTATTTGGGTGATGTCCCAAGGCCTAAGAAAAGGCCTGCCCTACCTGTCACCACCAGGACACACACAAGCCATCTAGGAGCCTGAGAAGAGACACTACCTACCACTAGCACCCAAGTGTGTTCTCTAAGAATGTGAGGATTAACCTGTCCTACCTGCTATTACTGGTATCCACACAACCATAGAAAAACCTGACAACAGGTTCACCTTGCCCATCACTGCTGGTGCCCACATGCACAATCCATGGGCCCAAGGAAAAACCCGCTCTACCCATCACCACTGCTGCTGGCTCCAAGAGTGTTGATCAGAAGTCTGGGGATCAGCCTTCCCTGCCTGCTAATGCTGGCACCCATGTGCAGCATCAGAGGCCTTAAGACAGACCCACCCTGCCTGGTGGAGGCATCAGTGCCCATGTGTGCTTTCCAGGGGCCTGGTGATCAAGCTTCTCTGCCCACTGCTGGCACCTGTGTACACCATTGAGGTACGGGCCTGAAGACAGGTCCACTCTGCCTGCAGCCACCAGCACCATGAAATCTGGGGGCCTAGGAATTGACTCATTCCATCCACCACTGCTGGATCCCATGTGCATCTTCTGAGGGTCTGAGGATGAGTTTGCTGAGCCTGCTACTACTACTACCACCACTGGCACTTATCTGCATGTGCTGCCTGGGGCTCTGGGGTATCATTGGTGTCACTGATGCCTGTCTATCCTATTGCCACTGTTGTTAGTGCCCACATGTGTTGCATGGGAGCCCAAGTATTTGCCTGCCACCACTACTGACATTGCAGGTGCTATGCACTCCACTCAGGGACTTGAGGACCTGCCCACATGGTTGGCCTGCTGTTATCACTTCAGCACCCAAGCAAGCCACCTGGAGGCCCAAAAACCTATCTGTCTGGACCTGCCACCATCAGTGCTCAAAATACCTTTAGGGACCTGAGGACCAGCATGCCTGGCCTGCCATTGCCACCACTGGTGCCCAAGGACTGGCTTGCCTGGCATCCCTGTCATCAGCAAAGTATCACCACAGTTTCCACTAATAACTGCAGGCTAAGCCACTAAAGAACCCACAGACACCAATGATTCTGATTACAACCAAAGAAATCATATGTAGATCACACTACCACACCCACACAGAATCAAAGCCAAAGAACCCCACCCAACCAACACTATAGAAAAAGTCTTTCCCTATGAAAGTCAATCCATAAAATTGGAAGAAGTGACTGTTTTACCAAATGCCCAGATATCAATATAAGGACACAAGAAATATGAAAAAACAAGGAAACAACACATTTGAAGGAAAAAAATAATTCCCCAGCAAAAGATTCCTATTAAAAAGACATCTATAAAATGCCTGAAAAATCTCAAAATGATGATATTAAAGAAACTCAGTGAGATACAAGAGAACACAGTGAACAATATAAGGAAATCAGGAAAACAATTCATGATTTGAAAGAGAATCTTAACAAATAGGTATCACAAAAAATCAGGAATCCTGAAAATGAAGAATTTAATGAATGAAATAAAAGATCCAAAAGAGCTTCAACAACAGATTAGATCAAGCAGAAGAAAGAATTTCTGAACTTGAAGATATATCTTTAAAAATAACCCAGTTAGACAAAAGAGAAAAAGCATTTAAAAAGGGGACAAAGCCTATGTGACATAGGAAAAACCATAAGGTGACCAAATATTTAAATATTGGGAGTTCCAGAAAAAGAAGAAATGGGCAGTCACATAGAAAACCTATTTAATAAAATAATAGCTGAAAATGTTCCAAGTCTTACAAGAAATAGGCACAGCAAGATATAGGAATCTCAAATAGAGCCAAATATGTTCAACACAAAAGGGTCCTCTTCAAGGCACATTATAGTCAAACTGCTGCAATTGAAAGATGAAGAGATTTCTAAAAACAGCATAAGAGAAGAGTCAGGTCACATATAAGAGAATCCCCATCAGAACAACAGTGGATTTCTCAACAGAAACCTTACAGCCCAAGAAAGATTGGGATGATATATTCAAAGTATTAAAAGAAAAAAGCTTCCAGCCAAGAATACTACACTCAGCAAAGTTACCCTTTAAAAATAAAGGAGGAATAAAGTATTTCCCAGATACATAAAAACCGAGGGAATTCACCACTAGGTCTGCCCAGCAAGAAGTGAATAAGGGAGTCCTACACCTGAAAGCAAAAGAACAATATCTACCGTCATGAAAACAACAAATTTTTACAAAAACATATAAAACTTACTGGTAGAGAATCCTGTACCAGAAATCAAGGTATCCAGGTTCTCTCAACAGAACTGACTAGGCATGTGGCATGACCCATGGAGAGGAAGAAAGAACAGTGTGGTGCAGTGGCCCACCTGAGGGCCACACGAGGCAGGGGAACCCCCACACGCCAGCCAAGAGAAGCGGTGAGTGAGCATGCTACCCAACCTCGGAAACCGTGCTTTCTTCACAGAACTGTGCAACCCATGGATCAGAAGATCTCGCTCATGAAGCTACACCACCAGGGCCTAGAGTCCCAACCATGGAGCCACGCAGATTCTCAACAGCCTGTCAGCTAGAATCTGCTTAAGCCTGTTGAGTTCCCAGGGAAAGGGCAACCAACATCACAACTGTGGCTGCCTCCTGTCTAAGCCATTTGAGCACCTTGGGCGGGGGCAGCAGCCAACAATGGGACTGATACCTGCCTAACACACTAAGCTCCCAGGGCAGGGAAAGGGCAGCAGCCATCTCTATAGCTGCAGGCTGTGCTTTACCCCTGCTGGAGCCACAGAGGCTAAATGTCTTGGTCCCAAGAGGTATCCCCCACAGCCCAAGACACTGGCTGTGTAGATTGCAGTCACAGTGTCTCTTCAGGCCTGACCCTGACCGATCCATACTCACTGGGTGGGGGCTCCCTGCAGGAACTCCAGCAAAGCCAGCCAGAGGCTCAGGGACAGAACTCTGATCTCCCTGAGCCTGAGCCCCTAAGAGGAGGGGTGGCCACAGTTTCTGCAGACCAGCAGACTTAGTCTTTCCTCCTGCTAACTCTGAGGAATCCAGGCAGCCCAGACAAGTGGGTTTCCCCACAATGAAGCACACCACCTCCACCAAGGACAGCCAAATTGCTTTGTTAAACAGGTCCTGCTCCCCATGCCATCCAACTGGGTGAGACCCTACAACAAGGGTTGTCAGACACCTTATACAGCAGCTTTCCTACTGGCATCAGTTTGGTGCCCCTCAGGGTCAGAGATCACAGAGGAAGGAGCAGGCAGCCATCTTTGCTGTTCTCCAATCTTGTTGAGTGGCATCTCCAGGTGTGGGAGAGAACCAGATAAATAGGGCATGAAGTTAACCCCCAGTAAACCTCAGCAGCCCTACAGAAGAGGGACCTGACCATTGAAAGGAAAACAGACAAAAAGCAACAACAACAGAATCAACAACAAAAAAGTCCCCACAAAAACCCCATCCAAGGGTCAAAAGCCTCAGAGATCAAAACTAGAAAAACTCATGAAGATGAGAAAGAATCAATGAAAAAATGCTGAAAACCCAAAAGGCCAGAGTACCTCTTCTCCTCCAAATGATTGCAACACCTCTCCAGAAAGCATGCATAACTAGACAGAGGATGAGATGGATGAATTGACAGAAGTAGGCTTGAGAAGGTGGGTAATAACAAACTCCATTGAGCTAAAGGAGCATGTTCTAACCCAATGCAAAGAAGCTAAGAACCTTGATAAAAGGTTAGAGGAGCTGCCAGCTAGAATAACCAGTTAAGAGAGGAACAGAAATGGCCTGATGGAGCTGAAAAACACAGCACAGGAAAATCATGAAGCATACACAAGTATCAACAGCCAAATCAACCAAGTGGAAGAAAGGATATCAGTTTGAAAACCACCTTGCTGAAATAAGGCATGCAGACAAGATCAGAGAAAAAAGAATGAAAAGGAACAAACAAAACCTCGGAGAAATATGGGACTATGTAAAAAGACTGAAACTACAATTGATTGAAGTATCTGAAGGAGACAGGGAGAATGGAACCAAGTTGGAAAACACACTTCAGGATGCTATCCAGGAGAACTTCCCCAACCTAGCAAGACAGGCCAACATTCAAATTCAGGAAATACAGAGAACACCACAAAGATATTCCTCGAGAAGAGCAACCCCAAGACACATGATCATTACATTCTCCAAGGTCGAATGAAGGAAAAAATGTTAAGGGCAGCCAGAGAGAAGGGCCAAGTCAGCTACAAAGGCAAACCCATTAGACTAACTGTGTACCTCTCAGCAGAAACGCTACAAGCCAGAAAAGACTGGGGGCCGATATTCAACATTTAAAAAAATTCAACCCAGAATTTCATATCCAGCCAAACTGAGCTTCATGAGCAAAGGAGAAATAAACTCCTTTTCAGACAAGCAAATGTTGAAGGATTTCATGACCACTGGGCCCGCCTTGTAAGAGCTCCTGAAGAAAGCACTAAATATGGAAAGAAAAACTGGTACCAGCCACTGCAAAAACACACCAAAATATAAAGGCCAATGACACTATGAAGAAACTGCAACAACTAGTGTTCAAAATAACCAGCTAGCATCATTACAATAGGATTAACTTTACACATAACAATATTAACTTTAAATGTAAATGGGCTGAAGGCCCCAACTAAAAGACACAGACTTGCAAATTGGATAAAGTGTCAAGCCCCATCAGTATGTTGTATTCAGGAGACTTATCTCACATGCAAAGACACACATAGGCTCAAAATAAAGGGATGGAGGAAAATTTATCAAGCAAATGGAAAGAAAAAAAAAGCAGGGGTTGCAATCCTAGTCTGTGACACAACAGACTTTAAACCAACAAAAGTCAAAAAAGAAAGAAGGTCATTACATAACAGTAAAGAAATCAATTTTGGGGGGTGGAGCCAAGATGGCCGAATAGGAACAGCTCCAGTCTACAGCTCCCAGCGTGAGTGACGCAGAAGATGGGTGATTTCTGCATTTCCAACTGAGGTACCGGGTTCATCTCACAGGGGAGTGCCAGACAGTGGGTGCAGGACACTGGGTGCAGTGCACTGTGCATGAGCCGAAGCAGGGCAAGGCATCACCTCACCTGGGAAGTGGAAGAGGTCAGGGAATTCCCTTTCCTAGTCAAAGAAAGGGGTGACAGATGGCACCTGGAATATCGGGTCACTCCCACCCTAATACTGCACTTTTCCAATGGGCTTAACAAAAAGCACACCAGGAGATTATATCCCACACATGGCTCAGAGGGTCCTACACCCATGGAGCCTCACTCATTGCCAGCACAGCAGTCTGAGATCAAACTGCAAGGCAGCATGGAGGCTGGGGGTGGGGCACCCGCCATTGCGGAGGCTTGAGTAGGTAAACAAAGCAACCGGGAAGCTCGAACTGGGTGGAGACCACCACAGTTCAAGGAGGGCTGCCTGCCGCTGTAGGCTCCACCTCTGGGGGCAAGGCACAGAAAAACAAAAGGCTGCAGTAACCTCTGCAGACTTAAATGTCCCCGTCTGACAGCTTTGAAGCGAGTAATGGTTCTCCCAGCATGCAGCTTGAGATCTGAGAATAGGCAGACTGCCTCCTCAAGTGGGTCCCTGACTCCCGAGTAGCCTGACTGGGAGGCACCCCCCAGTAGGGGTGGAGTGACACCTCACACGGCCGGGTACTCCTCTGAGACAAAACTTCCAGAGGAACAATCAGGCAGCAGCACTTGCGGTTCACCAATATCTGCTGTTCTGCAGACACCGCTGCTGATACTCAGGCAAACAGGGTCTGGAGTGGACCTCCAGCAAACTCCAACAGACCTGCAGCTGAGGGTCCTGACTGTTAGAAGGAAAACTAACAAACAGAAAGGACATCCACACCAAAAATCCATCTGTATGTCACCATCATCAAAGACCAAAGGTAGATAAAACTACAAAGATGGGAAAAAAACAGAGCAGAAAAACCAGAAACTGTAAAAATCAGAGTGCCTCTCTTCCTCCAAAGGAACACAGCTCCTCACTAGCAATGGAACAAAGCTGGATGGAGAATGACTTTGACGAATTGAGAGAAGAAGGTTTCAGAAGATGAAACTACTCCAAGCTAAAGGAGGAAGTTCGAACCCATGGCAAAGAAGTTAAAAACTTTGAAAAAAAATTAGACGAATGGATAACTAGAATAACCAATGCAGAGAAGTCCTTAAAGGACCTGATGGAGCTGAAAACCAAGGCATGAGAACTACATGACAAATGCAGAAGCCTCAGTAGCTGATGCGATCAAGTGAAAGAAAGGGTATCAGTGATGGAAGATGAAATGAATGAAATGAAGTGAGAAGAGAAGTTTAGAGAAAAAAGAATGAAAAGAAATGAACAAAGCCTCCAAGAAATATAGAACTATGTGAAAAGACCAAATCTACATCTGATTGGTGTACCTGACAGTGACGGGGAGAATGGAAAAAAGTTGGAAAACACTCTGCAGGATATTATCCAGGAGAACTTCCCCAATCTAGCAAGGCAGGCCAACATTCAAATTCAGGAAATACAGAGAATGCCACAAAGATATTCCTCGAGAAGAGCAACTGCAAGACACATAATTGTCAGATTCACCAAAGTTGAAATGAAGGAAAAAATATTAAGGGCAGCCAGAGAGAAAGGTCGGGTTACCCACAAAGGGAAGCCCATCAGACTAACAGCGGATCTCTTGGCAGAAACTCTACAAGCCAGAAGAGAGTGGGGGACAATATTCAAAATTCTTGAAGAAAAGAATTTTCAACCCAGAATGTCATATCCAGCCAAACTAAGCTTCATAAGTGAAGGAGAAATAAAATACTTTACAGACAACCAAATGCTGAGAGATTTTGTCACCACCGGGCCTGCCCTAAAAGAGCTCCTGAAGGAAGCACTAAACATGGAAAGGAAGAACCGGTACCAGCCACTGCAAAATCATGCCAAATTGTAAAGACTGTCGAGGCTGGGAAGAAACTGCATCAACTAACGAGCAAAATAACCAGCTAACATCATAATGACAGGATCACATTCACACATAACAATACTAACCTTAAATATAAATGGGCTAAATGCTCCAAGTAAAAGGCACAGACTGGCAAATTGGATAAAGAGTCAAGACCCATCAGTGTGCTGTATTCAGGAAACCCATCTCATGTGCAGAGACACACATAGTCTCAAAATAAAGGGATGGAGGAAGATCTACCAAGCAAATGGAAAACAAAAAAAGGCAGGGGTTGCAATCCTAGTCTCTGATAAAACAGGCTTTAAACCAACAAAGATCAAAAGAGACAAGGCCATTACATAATGGTAAAGGGATCAATTCAACAAGAAGAGCTAACTATCCTAAATATATATGCACCCAATACAGCAGCACCCAGATTCATAAAGCAAGTCCTTAGTGACCTACAAAGAGGCTTAGACTCCCACAAAATAATAATGGGAGACTTTAACACCCTACTGTCAACATTAGGCAGATGAATGAGACAGAAAGTTAACAAGGAAATCCAGGAACTGAATTCAGCTCCGCACCAAGTGGACCTAATAGACATCTACAGAACTCTCCACCACAAATCAATAGAATATACATTCTTTTCAGCACCACACCACACCTATTCCAAAATTGACCACATACTTGGAAGTAAAGCTCTCCTCAGCAAATGTAAAAGAACAGAAATTATAACAAACGGTCTCTCAGACCACAGTGCAATCAAACTAGAACTCAGGATTAAGAAATTCACTCAAAACCGCTCAACTACATGGAAACTGAACAACCTACTCCTGAATGACTACTGGGTACATAACGAAATGAAGGCAGAAATAAAGATGTTCTTTGAAACCAATGAGAACAAAGACACAACATACCAGAATCTCTGGGACACATTCAAAGCAGTGTGTAGAGGGAAATTTATAGCACTAAATACCCACAAGAGAAAGCAGGAAAGATCCAAAATTGACACCCTAACATCACAATTAAAAGAACTAGAGAAGCAAGAGAAAACACATTCAAAAGCTAGCAGAAGGCAAGAAATAACTAAAATCAGAGCAGAACTGAAGGAAATAGAGACACAAAAAACCCTTCAAAAAATCAATGAATCCAGGAGCTGGTTTTTTGAAAGGATCAACAAAATTGATAGACCGCTAGCAAGACTAATAAAGAAGAAAAGAGAGAAGAATCAAATAGATGCAATAAAAAATGACAAAGGGGATATCACCACTGATCCCACAGAAATGCAAACTACCATCAGAGAATACTATAAACACCTCTATGCAAATAAACTAGAAAATCTAGAAGAAATGGATAAATTCCTTGACACATACACTCTGCCAAGGCTAAACCAGGAAGAAGTTGAATCTCTGAATAGACCAATAACAGGATCTGAAATTGAGGCAATAATTAATAGTTTACCAACCAAAAAAACTCCAGGACCAGATGGATTCACAGCCGAATTCTACCAGAGGTAAAAGGAGGAGCTGGTACCATTCCTTCTGAAACTATTCCAATCAATAGAAAAAGAGGGAATCCTCCCTAACTCATTTTATGAGGCCAGCATCATCCTGATACCAAAGCCTGGCAGAGACACAACAAAAAAAGAGAATTCTAGACCAATATCCTTGATGAACATTGATGCAAAAATTCTCAATAAAATACTGGCAAACCAAATCCAGCAACACATCAAAAAGCTTATCCACCATGATCAAGTGGGCTTCATCCCTGGGATGCAAGGCTGATTCAACATATGAAAATCAATAAATGTAATCCAGCATATGAACAGAGCCAAAGACAAAAACCATATGATTCTCTCAATAGATGCAGAAAAGGCCTTTGACAAAATTCAACAACCCTTCATGCTAAAAACTCTCAATAAATTAGGTATTGATGGGACGTATCTCAAAATAATAAGAGCTATCTAAGCCAAACCCACAGCCAATATCATACTGAATGGACAAAAACTGGAAGCATTCCCTTTGAAAACTGGCACAAGACAGGGATGCCCTCTCTCACCACTCCTATTCAACATAGTGTTGGAAGTTCTGGCCAGGGCAATCAGGCAAGAGAAGGAAATAAAGGGCATTCGATTAGGAAAAGAGGAAGTCAAATTGTCCCTGTTTGCAGATGACATGATTGTACATCTAGAAAACCCCATTGTCTCAGCCCAAAATCTCCTTAAGCTGATAAGCAACTTCAGCAAAGTCTCAGGATACAAAATCAATGTACAAAAATCACAAGCATTCTTATACACCAATAAAAGACAAACAGAGAGCCTAATCATGAGTGAACTCCCATTCACAATTGCTTCAAAGAGAACAAAATACCTAGGAATCCAACTTACAAGGGACGTGAAGGACCTCTTCAAGGAGAACTACAAACCACTGCTCAATGAAATAAAAGAGGATACAAACAAATGGAAGAACATTCCATGCTCACGGGTAGGAAGAATCAATATCGTGAAAATGGCCATACTGCCCAAGGTAGTTTATAGATTCAATGCCATCCCCACCAAGCTACCAAGGACTTTCTTCACAGAATTGGAAAAATCTACTTTAAAGTTCATATGGAACCAAAAAAGAGCCTGCATTGCCAAGTCAATCCTAAGCCAAAAGAACAAAGCTGGAGGCATCACGTTACCTGACTTCAAACTATACTACAAGGCTACAGTAACCAAAACAGCATGGTACTGGTACCAAAACAGAGATATAGACCAATAGAACAGAACAGAGCCCTCAGAAATAATGCCACATATCTACAACTATCTGATATTTGACAAACCTTAGAAAAACAAGAAATGGGGAAAGGATTCCCTATTTAATAAATGGTGCTGGGAAAACTGACTAGCCATATGTAGAAAGCTGAAACTGGATACCTTCCTTACACCTTATATAAAAATTAATTCAAGATGGATTAAAGACTTAAATGTTAGACCTAAAACCATAAAAACCCTAGAAGAAAACCTAGGCAATACCATTCAGGACATAGGCATGGGCAAGGACTTCATGTCTAAAACCCCAAAAGCAATGGCAACAAAAGCCAAAATTGACAAATGGGATCTAATTAAACTAAAGAGCTTCTGCACAGCAAAAGAAACTACAATCAGAGTGAACAGGCAACCTACAGAATGGGAGAAAATTTTTACAATCTGCTCATCTGACAAAGGGCTAATATCCAGAATCTACAAAGAAATCAAACAAATTTATAAGAAAAAAACAACCCCATCAAAAAGTGGGTGAAGGATATGAACAGACACTTCTCAAAAGAAGACATTTATGCAGCCAAAAGACACATGAAAAGATGCTCATCATCACTGGCCATCAGAGAAATGCAAATCAAAACCACAATGGGATACCATCACACACCAGTTAGAATGGTGATCATTTAAAAGTCAGGAAGCAACAGGTGCTGGAGAGGATGTGGAGAAATAGGAACACTTTTACACTGTTGGTGGGACTGTAAACTAATTCAACCATTGTGGAAGTCAGTGTGGTGATTCCTCAGGGATCTAGAACTAGAAATACCATTTGACCCAGCCATCCCATTACTGGGTATATACCCAAAGGACTATAAATCATGCTGCTATAAAGACACATGCACAAGTCTGTTTATTGTTGCACTATTCACAATAGCAAAGACTTGGAACCAACCCAAATGTCCAACAATGATAGACTGGATTAAGAAAATGTGGCACATCTATACCATGGAATGCTATGCAGCCATAAAAATGATGAGTTCATGTCCTTTGTAGGGACAAGGATGAAGCTGGAAACCATCATTCTCAGCAAACTATTGCAAGGACAAAAAACCAAAGACCACATGTTCTCACTCATAGGTGGGCATTGAACAATGGGAACACATGGACACAGGAAGGGGAACATCACACACCGGGGACTGTTGTGGGATGGGGGGAGGGGGGGATAGCATTAGGAGATATATCTAATGTTAAATGACGGGTTAATGGATGCAGCACACCAACATGGCACATGTATATATATGTAACAAACCTGCATGTTGTGCACATGTACCCTAAAACTTAAAGTATAATAATAATAAAATTTTAAAAAAAGAATAAAACACTTATTACTCAACTGAAAACATTAAAAAAAAAAGAGAAATCAATTTAACAAGAAGAGCTAACTACCCTAAATATATATGCACCCAATACAGGAGCACCCAGATTCATAAAACAAGTTCTTGGAGACCTACAAAGGAGACTTAGACTCTGACACAATAATAGTGGGTGATTTTAATATCCCAATGTCAATATTAGACAGATCACCAAGAAAGAAAATTAACAAGGATATTCAGGACTTGAACTCAGCTCTGGATCAAGTGGACCTAACAGACATCTACGGAACTCTCCACCCCAAATCAACAGAATCTACATTCTTCTCTTTACTGCATGGCACTTATTCTAAAATCAACCACATAATTGGAAGTAAAACACTCCTCAGCAAATGCAAAAGAACTGAAATCATAACAGCCCCTCAGACCACAGTGCAATCAAATTAGACCTCAGGATTAAGAAACTCACTCAAAATCACACAATTACATGGAAATTGAACAACCGGCTCCTGAATGACTCTGGATAAACAATGGCATTAAGGCAGAAATCAAGAAGGTCTTTGAAACCAATGAGAACAAAAAGACAACTTAGCAGAATCTCAGGGACACAGCTAAAGCAGTGTTGAGGGAAATTTATAGCAGTAAATGCCCACATCAGTAAGCTAGAAAGATCTCAAATTCACACCCTAACATCACAATAAAAAGACCTAGAGAAGGAAAAGCAAACAAATCCAAAAGCTAGCAGAAAACAAGAAAGAACTAAGATCAGAGCAGAACTGAAGGGGATAGAGACACAAAAAACATGCCAAAAAAATCAATGAATACAGGAGCTGTCTTTTTGAAAAAATTAACAAAAATAGATACACCACTAGCTAGACTAATACAGAAGAAAAGAGAGAAGAATCATATCTACACAATAAAAAATGATGAAGGGGATGTCACCACTGACCCCACAGAAATACAAACTACTATCAGAGAATACTGTAAACAGCTCTATGCAAATAAACTAGAAAATCTAGAAGAAATGGATGAATTCCTAAACACATACTCCTTCCCAAGACTAAACCAGGAAGAAGTCAAATCCCTGAATAACAAGTTCTGAAATTGAGGCGGTAATTAATAGCCTACCAACCAAAAAAACACCAGGACCGGTCAATTCAGCCAGATTCTACTAGAGGTACAAAGAGGAGTTGATACTATTCTTTCTGAATCTATTCCAAAGAGTTAAAAAGGAGAGACTTCTTCCTAACTCATTTTATGAGGCCAGCATCATCCTGATACCAAAACCTGGCAGAGACACAACTAAAAAAAGAAAACTTCAGGCCAATATACCTAATAAACATCGATGAGAAAATCCTCAATAGAATACTGGCAAACCAAATCCAGCAGCACATCAAAAAGCTTATCCACCACGATCAAGTCAGCTTCATCCCTGGGCTGCAAGGCTGGTTCAACATACACAAATCAATAAACGTAATCCATCATAGGAACAGAGCCAATGACAAAAACCACGTGATTATCTCAATAGATGCAGAAAAGTCCCTCAATAAAATTCAACACCCCTTCATGCTAAAAACTCTCAATAAACTAGGTATTGATGGAATGTATCTCAAAATAATAAGAGCTATTTCTGACAAACCCACAGCCAATATCATATTGAATGGTGAAAAGCTGGAAGCATTCCCTTTGAAAACTGGCACAAGACAAGGATGCCCACTCGCACCACTCTTATTCAACATAGTATTGGTTGTTCTGTCCAGGGCAATCTGGCAAGAGAAAGAAATAAAGTGTATTCAAATAGGAAGAGAGGAAGTCAAAGTGCCTCTGATTGCAGAAGACATGATTCCATATTTAGAAAACCCCATCGTCTCAGCCCAAAAACTCCTTAAACTGATAAGCAACTTCAGCAAAGACTTAGGATACAAAATAAATGTGCAAAACTCACAAGCATTCCTATATACCAATAACAGACAAACAGAGAGCCGAATCATGAGTGAACTCCCATTCACAATTGCTAAAAAGAGAATAAAATACTTAAAAATACAGCTAACAAGGGATGTGAAGGACCTCTTCAAGAAGAACTACAAACTGCTGCTCAAGGAAATAAGAGAGGACACAAAAAAATGGAAAAACATTCCATGCTCATTGATAGGAAGAATCAATATGAAAATGGCCATATTGCCCAAAGTAATTTATAGATTTAATGCTATTCCCATCAAACTACCATTGACATTCTTCACAGAATTAGAAAAAAAACTACTTTAAATTTCATATGGAACCAAAGAAGAGCCTGTATAGCCAAGACAACCCTAAGCAAAAATAACAAAGCAGGAGGCACTATACTACCTGACTTCAAACAATACTACAAGCCTACAGTATCCAAAACAGCATGGTTCTGGTAAAGAGAAAGAAATATATAGATCAATGTAACAGAACAGAGACCTCAAAAATAACACTTCACATCTGCAATCATCTGATCTTCGACAAACCTGACAAAAACAAGCAGTGGGGAAAGGATTCCCTATTTAACAAATGGTGCTGGGGGAAACTAGCTAGCCATATGCAGAAAATTGAAACTGGACCCCTTCCTTAAACCTTATAAAAATTAGTTCAAGATGGATTAAAGACTTAAATATAAAACCCAAAACCATAAAAACCCTAGAAGAAAACCTGGGCAATACCATTCAGGACATAGGTGTGGGCAAAGACTTCATGATGAAGATGCCGAAAGCAATTGCAACAAAAGCCAAAATTAACAAACAGCATCTAACTAAATTAAAGAGCTTCTGCACAGCAAATGAAACTATCATCAGAGTGAACAGGCAACCTACAGAATGGGAGAAAATTTTTGCAAATATCCATCTGACAAAGGTCTAATATCTAGAATCTACAAGGAACTTAAACAAATTTACAAGAAAAAAATCCCATCAAAAAGTGGGCAAATTGTATGAACAGACAATTCTCAAAAGAAGACATTTATGCAGCCAACAAACATGACAGAAAGTGAAACATCACTGATAATTAGAGAAATGCAAATCAAAACCACAATGAGATACCATCTCACACCAGTCAAAATGGTGATTATTAAAAAGTCAAGAACAATAGATGCTGGCAAGGCTGTGGAGAAGCAGGAATGCCTTTACACTTTTGGTGGGAATGTAAATTAGTTCAACCATTGTGAAAGACAGTGTGGCAATTCCTCAATGGTCTAGAACCAGAGATACTATTTGGCCCAGCAATCCTATTACTGGATATGTCCAAAGGATTATAAATCATTCTGCTATAAAGATGCATGCATACATATGTTTATTGCAGCACTATTTACAATAGCAAATACATGGAATCAACCCAAATGCCTATCAATGATAGACTGGATTAAGAAAATGTGGTGCTTATATACCACGGAATACTATGGAGGCATAAAAAGGAACAAGATCATGTTCTTTTCAGGGACATGGATGAAGCTGGAAGCCATCATTCTCAGCAAACTAACACAGCAACAGAAAACCAAACACTGCATGTTCTCACTTATAAGCGGGAGTTGAACAATGAGAGCACATGGACACAGGGAGGGGAACAACAAACACCAGGGCCAGTTGGGGTGTGGGGGGCTAGGGGAGGGAGAGCATTAGAATAAATAGCAAATGCATGCAGGGCTTAAAACCTAGATGATGGGTTGATAGGTTCAGCAAACCACCATGGCACACGTATACCTATATAACCTACATGTTCTGCACTTGTATCCCAGAAGTTAAAGTAAAATAAAAATAAAAGATCAGAAACAAAGCAAAGATGTCCACTTTTATCCCTCTTATTCAACATAGTCCTGAAAGTTCTAGACACTGCAATGGGGCAATAAAAAGCAATGAAATCCATACATATTGAAAAAAAAACTTACTGATAGAGCAGACACACAAATGAGAAAGAAATCAAATGTTACACGGCAGAAAACCGCCAAACTACAATGTTAAACATTAAGAGAGAATAAAAGAACAAAGAACATACTAAAAATCAAAAAAGAATTAACAAATATGACAGCAATAACTCCTCAACTATCAATTATAATCTTGAATGTAAACAGATTAAATTCCCCACTTAAAACGTATAGACTGGTTGAAATGTGTAAAAAAAAGACCCAATTTATGCTTCCTAGAAGAAACTCATTTAACTTGTAAGGACATATAGACTGAAAGTTAAGGGATAGGAAACAATATTTCATGCAAACAGATACAGCACATAAAACAGAATTTAAGTCAAAACCAGCAACAAAATGACAAAGGAGGTCATTATATAATGATACAAGGATGAATTTAGCAAAAGGATATAACAATTCTAATTATATATGCACCCAACACCAAAGCACCTCTAAGGGAAGAGATAGAGTCCAATATAATAATAGTTGGAGACTCCCAATACCCCTCTCTCAGCATTGGACAGGTCAACTTGATGGGAAATCAACAAAGAAATATTGGACTTGACTGCACTTTAAACCAAATATACCTAACAGATATGTACAGAACATTTCATTCAAAGGCTTCAGAATATTCTTGTCTTCAGGATATGGAACATTGTCTAGTATAGACTATATATTAGGCCACAAAAACTAATTTCAACAAATTTTTAAAAATTGAAATCATAAGGGGGTGGCCAAGATGTCTGAGTAGAAGCAGCTAGTGTGTACCACTCAGATGGAGAGGAATGGAAGGGGTGAGCAAATACAGCACCTTCAACTGAAACATCCATGTACACACGTTGTGACTAATCAAGGAAACAACTCAACCCATGGAGAGTGGAGAAAAAGCAAGGCAGAATGACTACCCACCTGGGAGTGACACGGAGCCAGGGGAACCTTCCTTGCATAGGGAAGCAGTGAGTGAATGAGTGATCAGGGGAACCCACAAAGATCTTCTCCCACAGATCTTTGCAACTCTTGGGTCAGAAGATCTCCTTGTGAACCGACTCCACCAGTGCTTTCAGTCTGACACATATAGAGTCTTGGCAGAGAAGCAGCTCAGGCATATGCCTCAGGGGCCTTAGATATCAATGCTTCCCAGCAAAAGCGGCTGTAACTCTGGAAAAGCAGGAGGTTAGATCCCCATACATACTCCTTAGGAAGGGACTGAATTCAGGGAACAGAGCAGCAATGGTATGCAGACCCCACTTCCATACTACTTCGCAGAATAAGACCCACTGGCTTGGAAAACCAGTGAGCCACTGGCAGCAGTGGCTTACACTTCCTTGAAATGAAGTGCCCAGAGGGAGGGATGGGCCACCATCTCTGCTGTTTCACAGCCTCAGCTAATCTTGCCTTAGGGCTCTAGTGAGTCAGAGGCAACTAGGCACTGGAGCAATTCCCAGCACAGCCAAGCAGCTCTACAGGGAAATAGCCAGACTGCTTATTCACACAGTTCCCAAATCCTGTTTCTCTTCACTGGGCAGATTCTCCCAGCCAGGGTTTCCAGTAACCTCCACTGGTGTTTTCTGGCCAACAGAGGTTTCCAGCCTCCCTGGGATGGAGCTATGGGCCACCATCTTTGCTGTTTGGCTGACTTATCTGTTCTTACCTTCAGGCTTTGGAGAGACCAAGGCAACTGGGGGCTGGAGTGGACCCACGGCACAGCACAGCTGCTCTACAAAAATGTGGCCAGAATGCTGTTTTAAGTGGGCCCCCAATCCTGTTCTTTCTCACTGGGTGGGACCTCCTGACCAGGGTCTCCAGCTAACCCTGCCGGGGTTTTGAGCGGACAGAGATTTTAAACCCCCCTGGGATGGAGCTCCCAGAGGGAGGGGGTCATCTTTGCTGTTTGGCCAACTGTCATCTTTGCTGTTTGGCCAACTTAGCAATTCTTGCCCTTGGTCTTTGGAGAGTAGTCTGAGACAACTGGGGGCTGAAGAAGACCCCCAGCACAGCACAGCTGCTCTATGAAAATGTGGCCAGATTGCTGTTTCAAGTGGGTCCCAGGTCTCATTCTTCCTCACTGGGCAGGACCACCCAACCGGGGTCTCCAACCACCTCCTACAGGTGCGTTACAAGTGGCCACAGGTCCATACCTCCCTGGGATAGAGCTCTCAGAGGGAGGGGCAGGCTGCCATATTTGCTTTGTCACAGCCTTCACTGTTAATACCTTCAGCTACTGGAAAACCTGAGGTGACTAGAGATTGAAGCAGACCCCCAGCATACCGTAGCAGCCCTATGGAAAAGTGGCCAGACTGTTATGTGGGGTCCTGTCCTACATCCACTCACTGGGCAGGTCCTCCATGCCTGGGCCTCCAGCCACCCCCCACCAGAGCTATTAAGACAGTAGCAGCTCTGCAACTCCCTGGACATAGCTCCCACTGGGAGGGCTGGGTTGCCATCTTTGCTTTCTTTCAGTACTTGCCCTTGCTGTTTCCAGGCTTGGGGACAAGGGGCTCATCTGGACCTCCAGAGCAGAGTGAACACTTAACAGAAAAGTGGCCAGACTGTTCTATGCATATCTTGATCCTCACTTTTCCTTACTGGGCAGGGCTGCCTGACCTGAGACTTCAGCAAAACCATGTTGCCTCTGACTGACACTGCAATCAGAGGCATCCCAGCATTTCTCTAAGGAGAAAATCCCAAAGTCAACCCACAACCCCTCCACCACTACAGCTGGAGTGGTACAGCCCTAACAGTCCTTGGACTGGGAAGGAACAAAGGATCTAGTCACTATGCTGGCACCTCCAGCACACTGCAGACACTATACAGAGAGGAGTATAGTGCCTCTTCCCTGGGAACCACTACCTCCACTCTTCACCAGGCAGGGCCCTGGCTCATGAATGAAGAACAGTCACCCCACCCATTGTTGAGCATACCCACTTGTAGTGGCCTGGAGTTACCCCTAGGGAGAGGCTCCCAGAAGCATATGACACCCCCTTTGCCACTGCCATAGTAACAATTCTATCCCTCCTGCCCTTGGCTGTGGAAAAAACAAAGAGCTTGATGGCTACATCCAAGTTTACAGCATGCCACAGCTACCATATGTAAAGGAGACCAATCTTTCCTCTCTGTGAGCCTTTGACCCCCTGCTCCCCAGCAAGTGGAGTCCCAAGCTCACACCAGCAGTGCAGTTGCCCAACTCCATCGGCCGAACACCCCCAATAACAGTAGCTGCACATTTCTTGGAGGTGGAGCCCCCAGGGGCAACTAAAAGCCTCTCTGCCACTGCCTCTGCAGGAACTGCCCTTCCTACCCTCAGACTAATGGAAGATCAAAGACCCCAAGTGACTTATTCACACCTCCAACAAACTGCAGTCAACCCAAGGAGAAGAGTCTAGTCTATCTCCCATGGGTCCCACCCACTCCCCCTGCTCATTACTAGATGGGAAACCCTTGGCTTGGGCCCACAGCACAGATTCCCCATCCTGGGATGATTGCACAGAATGATTGCTGATCTGCATCTCTCTGTGGTGGAGCCCCTATGAGACAAGCGAAAGACCCTTGGCCACAGCCACCACTAAGGTCCCTTTCTCTGCTGCTTACAAGTTGGGAAAGGAAGATAAACCCCGAGATTGCCCCAGAGCTTCAGTAGGCAGCCTAGGAGTGCCAAGCCATGATCTGCAGCCAGCACTCAAGGGGAAGAGGAGCCAACACTTTCAAAGCATTGAGAAGAAGCACAGTTGCAACTCTGAGGAAATATAGGGGAGTCACATGGCCAAACAAGAACCTACCAACTGACCAATACACCTAAGCACCACTTACTGGATCACATCACAAAGCTTCAACATCAAAAATACCTCACTAACATATTGCCTTGTGAAAACAAACACAAGAAGTCAACTACAAATACAGACCCTGCACAAAGCCTCAGCCCTGTGAAAACATCCAGAAAAGAAGTCTATTGACTGTACTAAATCCACAGTGCAGTTAAAGGAACACCCATACACAGAGATGAGAAAGAACCAGTGCAAGAACTCTATTAACTCAAATAATCAGAATGTCATATGTCCTCCAAACACCTGTTCTCCAACAAGGGTTCTTAACCAAGCTGAGCTGGGGAAAATGACAGAAATAAAATTGAGTAGGAATGAAGATCATTGAGATTCAGCAGAATGGTAAAACCCATTCAGGGAAACTAAGGAAACTAAGAATCACAATAAAATGATACAGGAACTGAGGGATAAAATAGCTGGCATAAAAAAGAACCTAACAGATCTGACAGAGCTGAAAAACACAATACAAGATTTTCACAATGCAATCACAAGTATTAATAGCAGAATAGATCAAGCTGAGAAAATAATCTTAGAATTTGAATCCTGCTGTCTGAAATAAGAAAGTCAGACAAAAATAAAGAAAAATGAATAAAAAGGAATGAACAAAACCTCTGAGAAATATGGAATTATGTAAAGAAGCCAAATCTATGGATCATTGGCACCCCTAAAAGGGAAGGGAAGAAAGCAAACAACTTGGAAAACATATTTCAGGATACCATCCATGAAAATGTCCTCAACCCTGCTAGAGAGGACAATGGTCATATTCAGGAAATACTGAGAACACCTGCAAGACTCTAACAAAGAAGATCATCCCTAAGATACATAATCATCAGATTTTCTGAGGTCAAAATGAAAGAAAGAATGTTAAAGGCAGCAAGAGAGAAAGGGCAGGTCATTTACAAAAGAATATTAGTGTAACAATGAATCTCTCAGCTGAAACCCTACAAGCCAGAAGAGGTAGGGGGCCTATATTCAACATTCTTATAGAAAAAAATATTTCACCAAGAATTTCATATCCAGCCAAAGTAAGCATCCTACGTGAAGGAGAAATAGAATCCTTTTCAGATAATCAAATATTGAAGGAGTATGTTTCCACCAGACATGCCTTACAAGGGATCTTGAATAGAGCACTAAATTTACAAAGGAAAGGCCATTACCAGCCACTACAAAAACTGCATTTCTCTAATGACCAGTGATGATGAGCTTTTTTTCATATGTTTGTTGGCTGCATAAATGTCTTCTTTTCAGAAGTGTCTGTTCATATCATTTGCCCACTTTTTGATGTGGTTGTTTGTTTTCTCTTGTAAATTTGTTTAAGTTCCTTGTGGATTCTGGTTATTAGCCCTTTGTCAGATGGATATATTGCAAAAATTTTCTCCCATTCTGTAGGTTTCCTGTTCACTCTGATGATAGTTTCTTTTGCTGTACAGAAGCTCTTTAGTTTAATTGGATTCCATTTGTCAATTTTTGCCTTTGTTGCCATTGCTTTTGGTGTTTCAGTCATGAAGTCTTTGCCCATGCCTATGTCCTGAATGGTATTGTCTAGGTTTTCTTCGAGGGTTTTTATGGTTTAAAACCATACATTTAAGTCTTTAATCCATCTTGAGTTAATTTTTGTATAAGGTGTAAAGAAGGGGTCCAGTTTCAGTTTTCTGCTTATGGCTAGCCAGTTTTCCCAACAACATTTATTAAATAGTGAATCCTTTCCCCATTGCTTGTTTTGGTCAGGTTTGTCAAAGATCAGATGGTTTTTGATGTAGATGTGTGGCATTATTTCTGAGGCCTCTGTTCTGATCCATTGGTCTATATATCTGTTTTGGTACCAGTACCATGCTGTTTTGGTTACTGTAGCCTTGTAGTATACTTTGAAGTCAGGTAGTGTGATGCCTCCAGCCTTGTTCTTTTTGCTTAGGATTGTCTTGGCTATACGGGTTCTTTTTTGGTTCCATATGAAATTTAAAGTAGTTTTTTCTAATTCTTTTTTTTTTTGGTTCTTTTTTTATTTTTTATTATTATACTTTAAGTTTTAGGGTACATGTGCGCATTGTGCAGGTTAGTTACATATGCATACATGTGCCATGCTGGTGTGCTGCACCCACTAACTCGTCATCTAGCATTAGGTATATTTCCCAATGGTATCCCCCCCTCCCTCTACCCCACAACAGTCCCCAGAGTGTGATGTTCCCCTTCCTGTGACCATGTGATCTCACTGTTCAATTCCCACCTATGAGTGAGAATATGTGGTGTTTGGTTTTTTGTTCTTGCCATAGTTTACTGAGAATGATGGTTTCCAATTTCATCCATGCCCCTACAAAGGACATGAACTCATCATTTTTATGGCTGCATAGTATTCCATGGTGTATATGTGCCACATTTTCTTAATCCAGTCTATCATTGTTGGACATTTGGGTTGGTTCCAAGTCTTTTCTATTGTGAATAATGCCGCAATAAACATACGTGTGCATGTGTCTTTATAGCAGCATGATTTATAGTCCTTTGGGTATATACCCAGTAATGGGATGGCTGGGTCAAATGGTATTTCTAGTTCTAGATCCCTGAGGAATCGCCACACTGACTTCCACAATGGTTGAACTAGTTTACAGTCCCACCAACAGTGTAAAAGTGTTCCTATTTCTCCACATCCTCTCCAGCACCTGTTGTTTCCTGACTTTTTAATGATCACCATTCTAACTGGTGTGAGATGGTATCTCATTGTGGTTTTGATTTGCATTTCTCTGATGGCCAGTGATGGTGAGCATTTTTTCATGTGTTTTTTGGCTGCATAAATGTCTTCTTTTGAGAAGTGTCTGTTCATGTCCTTCGCCCAATTTTTGATGGGGTTCTTTGTTTTTTTCTTGTAAATTTGTTTGAGTTCATTGTAGATTCTGGATATTAGCCCTTTGTCAGATGAGTAGGTTGTGAAAATTTTCTCCCATTTTGTAGGTTGCCTGTTCACTCTGATGGTAGTTTCTTTTGCTGTGCAGAAACTCTTTAGTTTAATTAGATCCCATTTGTCAATTTTGCCTTTTGTTGCCATTTCTTTTGGTGTTTTAGACATGAAGTCCTTGCCCATGCCTATGTCCTGAATGGTAATGCCTAGGTTTTCTTCTAGGGTTTTTATGGTTTTAGGTCTAACATTTACGTCTTTAATCCATCTTGAATTGATGTTTGTATAAGGTGTAAGGAAGGGATCCAGTTTCAGCTTTCTACATATGGCTAGCCAGTTTCCCAGCACCATTTATTAAATAGGGAATCCTTTCCCCATTGCTTGTTTTTCTCAGGTTTGTCAAAGATCAGATAGTTGTAGATGTGCGGCATTATTTCTGAGGGCTCTGTTCTGTTCCATTGATCTATATCTCTGTTTTGGTACCAGTACCATGCTGTTTTGGTTACTGTAGCCTTGTAGTATAGTTTGAAGTCAGGTAGTGTGATGCCTCCAGCTTTGTTCTTTTGGCTTAGGATTGACTTGGCGATGCGGGCTCTTTTTTGGTTCCATATGAACTTTAAAGTAGTTTTTTCCAATTCTGTGAAGAAAGGCATTGGTAGCTTGATGGGGATGGCATTGAATCTGTAAATTACCTTGGGCAGTATGGCCATTTTCACGATATTGATTCTTCCTACCCATGAGCATGGAATGTTCTTCCATTTGTTTGTATCCTCTTGTATTTCCTTGAGCAATGGTTTGTAGTTCTCCTTGAAGAGGTCCTTCACGTCCCTTGTAAGTTGGATTCCTAGGTATTTTATTCTCTTTGAAGCAATTGTGAATGGGAGTTCACTCATGATTTGGCTCTCTGTTTGTCTGTTGTTGGTGTATAGGAAAGCTTCTGATTTTTGCACATTGATTTTGTATCCTGAGACTTTGCTGAAGTTGCTTATCAGCTTAAGGAGATTTTGGGCTGAGACAATGGGGTTTTCTAGATATACAATCATGTCATCTGCAAACAGGGACAATTTGACTTCCTCTTTTCCTAATTGAATACCCTTTATTTCCTTTTCCTGCCTAATTGCCCTGGCCAGAACTTCCAACACTATGTTGAATAGGAGTGGTGAGAGAGGGCATCCCTGTCTTGTGCCAGTTTTCAAAGGGAATGCTTCCAGTTTTTGCCAATTCAGTATGATATTGGCTGTGGGTTTGTCATAGATAGCTCTTATTATTTTGAAATCTGTCCCATCAATACCTAATTTATTGAGAGTTTTTAGCATGAAGGGTTGTTGAATTTTGTCAAAGGCCTTTTCTGCATCTATGGAGAAAATCATGTGGTTTTTGTCTTTGGCTCTGTTTATATGCTGGATTACATTTATTGATTTGCGTATATTGAACCAGCCTTGCATCCCAGGGATGAAGCCCACTTGATCATGGTGGATAAGCTTTTTGATGTGCTGCTGGATTCGGTTTGCCAGTATTTTATTGAGGATTTTTGCATCAATGTTCATCAAGGATATTGTTCTGAAGTTCTCTTTTTTGGCTGTGTCTCTGCCCGGCTTTGGTATCAGGATGATGCTGGCCTCATAAAATGAGTTAGGGAGGATTCCCTCTTTTTCTGTTGATTGGAATAGTTTCAGAAGGAATGGTCCCAGTTCCTCCTTGTACCTCTGGTAGAATTCGGCTGTGAATCCATCTGGTCCTGGACTCTTTTTGGTTGGTAAGCTATTGATTATTGCCACAATTTCAGATCCTGTTATTGGTCTATTCAGAGATTCAACTTCTTCCTGGTTTAGTCTTGGGAGAGTGTATGTGTCAAGGAATTTATCCATTTCTTCTAGATTTTCTAGTTTATTTGCATAGAGGTGTTTGTAGTATTCTCTGATGGTAGTTTGTATTTCTGTGGGATCGGTGGTGATATCCCCTTTATCATTTTTTATTGCATCTATTTGATTCTTCTCTCTTTTTTTCTTTATTAGTCTTGCTAGCAGTCTATCAATTTTGTTGATCCTTTCAAAAAACCAGCTCCTGGTTTCATTAATTTTTTGAAGAGTTTTTTGTGTCTCTATTTCCTTCAGTTCTGCTCTGATTTTAGTTATTTCTTGCCTTCTGCTAGCTTTTGAATGTGTTTTCTCTTGCTTCTCTAGTTCTTTTAATTGTGATGTTAGGGTGTCAATTTTGGATCTTTCCTGCTTTCTCTTGTGGGTATTTAGTGCTATAAATTTCCCTCTACACACTGCTTTGAATGTGTCCCAGAGATTCTGGTATGTTGTGTCTTTGTTCTCATTGGTTTCAAAGAACATCTTTATTTCTGCCTTCATTTCGTTATGTACCCAGTAGTCATTCAGGAGCAGGTTGTTCAGTTTCCATGTAGTTGAGCGGTTTTGAGTGAGATTCTTAATCCTGAGTTCTAGTTTGATTGCACTGTGGTCTGAGAGATAGTTTGTTATAAGTTCTGTTCTTTTACATTTGCTGAGGAGAGCTTTACTTCCAAGTATGTGGTCAATTTTGGAATAGGTGTGGTGTGGTGCTGAAAAAAATGTATATTCTGTTGATTTGGGGTGGAGAGTTCTGTAGATGTCTATTAGGTCCGCTTGGTGCAGAGCTGAGTTCAATTCCTGGGTATCCTTGTTGACTTTCTGTCTCATTGATTTGTCTAATGTTGACAGTGGGGTGTTAAAGTCTCCCATTATTAATGTGTGGGAGTCTAAGTCTCTTTGTAGGTCTCTCAGGACTTGCTTTATGAATCTGGGTGCTCCTGTATTGGGTGCATAGATATTTAGGATAGTTAGCTCTTCTTGTTGAATTGATCCCTTTACCATTATGTAATGGCCTTCTTTGTCTCTTTTGATCTTTGTTGGTTTAAAGTCTGTTTTATCAGAGACTAGGATTGCAACCCCTGCCTTTTTTTGTTTTCCGTTGGCTTGGTAGATCTTCCTCCATCCTTTTATTTTGAGCCTATGTGTGTCTCTGCACGTGAGATGGGTTTCCTGAATACAGCACACTGATGGGTCTTGACTCTTTATCCAATTTGCCAGTCTGTGTCTTTTAATTGGAGCATTTGCATCAACTAACGAGCAAAATAACCAGCTAACATCATAATGACAGGATCAAATTCACACCTAACATCATAATGACAGGATCAAATTCACACATAACAATATTAACTTTAAATGTAGTTTTTTCTAATTCTGTGAAGAATGTCAATGGTTGCTTGATGGGGATAGCATTGAATCTATAAATTACTGAGGGCAGTATGGCCTTTTTCATGATATTGATTCTTCCTATCAATGAACATGGAATGTTTTTCCATTTTTTTTGTGTCCTCTCTTATTTCCTTGAGCAGTGGTTTGTAGTTCTCCTTGAAGAATTCCTTCACATCCCTTTTAATTTGTATTCCCAGGTATTTTATTTTCTTTGTAGCAATTGTGAATGGGAGTTCACTCATTATTTGGCTCTTTGCATCTCTATTATTGGTGTATAGGAATGCTTATGATGTTTGCACATTGATTTTGTATTCTGAGTCTCTGCTGAAGTTGCTTATTACTTTAAGGAAATTTTGGGCTGAGATGATGAGGTTTTTTAAATATACAAGCATGTCATCTGCAAACAGAGACAATTTGAATTTCTCTCTTCCTATTTGAATACCCTTCATTTCTTTCTCTTGCCTGATTGCCCTGGATGGAACTTTCAATACTATGTTGAAAAAGAGTGGTGAGAGAGGCCATCCTTGTCTTGTGCCGGTTTTCAAAGGGAAAGCTTCCAGGTGTTGCCCATTCCATGTGATATTGGCTGTGGGTTTGTCATGAATCGCTCTTATTGTTTTGAGATATGTTTCATCAATACCTAGCTTATTGAGAGTTTTTAGCATGAAGGGGTGTTGAATTTTATTGAGGGACTTTTCTGCATCTATTGAGATAATCATGTGGTTTTTGTCAATTGTTCTGCTCATGTGATGGATTACGTTTATTGATTTGCGTATGTTGAACCAGCCTCGCATCCCAGGGATAAAGCTGACTTCATCTTGCTGGATAAGCTTTTTGATGTGCTGCTGGATTTGGTTTGCCAGTATTTTATTGAGAATTTTCACATCAATATTCATCAGGGATATTGGCCTGAAATTTTCCTTCTTTAGTTGTGTCTCTGCCAGGTTTTGGTATCAGGATGATGCTGGCCTCATAAAATGAGTTAGGGAGGATTACCTCTTTTTTTATTGTTTGGAATAGTTTCTGAAGGAATGTTTCCAGCTCCTCTTTGTACGTCTAGTAGAATTCGGCTATGAGTCCGTCTGGTCCTGGGATATTTTCGGTTGGTAGGCTATTAATTACTGCCTCAATTTCAGAACTTGTTAATGGTCTATTCAGGGATTCAACTTCTTCCTGGTTTAGTCTTGGGAGGGAGTATGTGTCCAGGAATTTACCCATTTCTTCTAGATTTTCTAGTTTATTTGTGTAGAGGTGTTTAAGTATTCTCTGATGGCAGTTTGTATTTCTGTGGGATCAATGGTGATATTCCTTTTATCATTTTTATTGTGTCTATTTGATTCTTCTCTGAGATACCATCTCATGCCAGTTAGAATGGCGATCATTAAAAAGTCAGGCACAACTGATGCTGGAGAGTATGTGGAGAAATAAGAACACTTTTACACTGTTGGTGGGAGTGTAAATTAGTTCAACCATTGTGGAAGGCAGTGTGGTGATTCCTCAAGGATGTAGAACCAGAAATACCATTTGACCCAGCAATCCTATTACTGGGTATGTACCCAAAGGATTATAAATCATTCTACTAGAAACACACATGCACATGTATGTTTATTGCAGTACTATTCCCAATAGCCAAGACTTGTAACCAACCCAAATGCCCATCAATGATAGACTGGATAAAGAAAATGTGGCACATATACACCATGGAATACTATGCATCCATAAAAATGATGAGCTCTTGTCCTTTGCAGGGACATGGGTCAAGCTGGAAACCATCATTCTCAGCAAACATACACAGGAACAGAAAACCAAACCCTGCATGTTCTCACTCATAAGTGGGAGTTGAACAATGAGAACACATTGACACAGGGAGGAGAACATCACACACTGGGGCCTGTCGGGGGTGGGGGGCTAGGGAAGGGATAGCATTAGGAGAAATACCTAATGTAGATGATGGGTTGATGGGTGCAGCAAACCACCATGGCACATGTATACCTATGTAACAAACCTGCACATTCTGCACATGTATCCCAGAACTTAAAGTGTAATAAAAATAAATAAATAAATAAATAAAAACATGTAAATACACAGACAAGTGAAACTATAAAGCAGCCACACAAACAAGCCAGCAAAATAACCAGCTAACAACACAATGAGAGAATCAAATTCAAATCCACATATAAATACTAACCTTGAATGTAAACAAGCTAAATGCTCCAATTAAAAGGCACAGAGTGGCAAGCTGGATAAAAAAGCAAGAGCTATTGATATGCTGTCTTCAAAAGACACATCTCATATGCAATGACACACATAGGCTCCAAATAAACCAGTGGAGAGAAATCTACCAAGAAAATGCAAAACTGTAAAAAGCAAAGATTGCAATCCTAATTTCAGACAGAACAGACTTTAAACCAACAAATATCAGAAAAGACAAGGGCATTATATTATGGTAAAGGGTTCAATTCAACAAGAAGACCTCAGTATCCTAAATATATATGCATCCAACACAGGAGCACCCAGATGCATAAAGCCAGTTCTGAGAGACCTTCAAGGAAACTTAGATTCCTACACAATAAAAATGGGAGACCTCAACATTCCACTTACAGTATTAGATAGATCATCGAGGGAGAAAATAAACAAAGATATTCAGGACCTGAACTCAGCACTGGATGAAATGGACCGGATAGACATTTTCAGAACTCTCCAGCCTGAAAAAACAAGAGAATATACATTTTTCTCATCACCACGTGGCAGATACTTTAAATGCAACCACATAATTGGAAAGATAACACTCCTTGGCAAATGCAAAAGAACTAAAATTATAACAACCACTGTCTTGGACCACAGCACAATAAAATGAGTGATCAAGACTAAGAATATCACTCAAAGCCATACAATTATACAGAAATTGAATAGTCTGCTCCTGAATTACTTTTAGGTAAATAATGAAATTAAGACTGAAATAAAGAAGTTCTTTGAAACTAAGGAGAATGAAGATACAACATACCAGAATGTCTGTGGCACAGCTATTGTAGTGTTAAGAGGGAAATTTATAGCACAAAATGGCTACATCAAAAAGTTAGAAACATATCAATTTAACAACGTAACATCTCAAGTAAAAGAATAAGAGAACCCAGAGCAAACAAATCCCAAAGGTAGAAGAAGACAAGAAATAGCCCAAATTAAAGTTTAATTGAAGGAGATTCAGACACAAAAGTCTATGTAAAAGATCAATGAATCTAAGAGTTTGTTTTTTAAAAAAAGTAATAAATAGACCACTAGATAGACTGATAAAGAAGAAAAGAGAGAAAATCCAAATATACACAATTAGATATGACAAATGGGATATTATCACTGACCCCACAAAAATACAAATAACCATTAGAAACTACTATGAACACCTGTATGCACACAAACTAGAAAATTTAAAAGAAGTGGATCAATTCCTGGACACATACATCCTACCAAGACTGAGCCAGGAAGAAATTGAATTCCTGAACAGACCAATAATAAGCTCCAAAATTGAATCAGTAAGTCTATCATCCAGAAAAAGGCCCAGGACCAAATGGATTCACGGTTGAATTCTAGCAGATATACAAAGAAGAGCTGGTACCATTCCTACTGAAACTATTTATAAAAAAACTGACAAGAAAGGACTTCTAACTAATTCACTCTGAGGCCAACATTCTCCTGATACCAATGTCTGGCACAGACACAACGAAGAAAGATAACTTCAGGCCGTATCCTGAATGAACATTGATGCAAAAATCAACAAAACACAGGCAAATGAATCCAGCAGCACATCAAAAAGCTCACCTGCTGTGATCAAGTAAGCTTTGTCCGTGGGATGCAATGTTTGTTCAACATATGCAAACGGATAAACAGGATTCATCATACAAACAGAACTAAAGACTAAAATCACATGATCATCTCAATAGATTCAGGAAAGGCTTGTGATAGAATTCAACACCCCTTCATATTTAAAACTCTCAATAAACTATGTATTGAAGGAACATATCCCAAAATAATTAGAGTTATCTATGCCAGACCTACAGCCAGCATCACACTGAATGGGCAAAATATAGAAGCATTCCCTTTGGGAACCAGCAGAAGACAAGGATGCCGTCTCTCACCATTCCTACTCAACATAGTATTGGAAGTCTTGGCAAGAGCAATCAGGCAAGAGAAATAAATGAAGAGCATGAAAAAAGGAAGAGAGGAAGTCAAACTATCCCTTTTTGGAGATGACATGATTCTATATCTAGAAAACCGCATTGTCTTTGTGTAAATGCTCCATAAGCTGATAAACAACATCAGCAAATTCCAAATTCTCAGAATATAAAATCAACGTGTAAAAATCACTAGAACTGCTGTTTTTTTTTTTTTTCTCTTTAGACAGAGTTATGCTGTTGCTGCCTAGGCTGGAGTGCAGTGGCACCATCTCGGCTCACTGCAACCTCCACCTCCCAAGTTCTAGTGATTCTCCTGCCTCAGCCTCTTGAGTAGCTGGGATTGCAGGTGCCCACCACCACGCCTGGCTAATGTATTTCTTTTCGTATTTGTAGTAGAGACGGGGTTTCACCATGTTGGCCAGGCTGGCCTTGAACTCCTGACCTTGTGATCCACCCACCTTGGCCTCCCAAAGTGGTGGGGTTACAGACGTGAGCCACTTCACCTGGCATAGAATTCTTTTTTTTTTTCAATTGTATAATCTCACTTAATGTGAAATTTTGTTGTTGTTTGTTTGTTTCTATTTAAATAGTTTTCTGGGAACAGATGTTTTTTGGTTACATGGATAAGTTCTTTAGTGGTGATTTCTGAGACTTTGGTGCACCCATCTCCTAAGCAGTGTACACTGTACCCAACGTATAGTGTTTTATCCCTTACCCCCCTCCCACCATTCTCCCCAAGTCCCCGAAGTCCGTTATATCATTTTTATGCCTTTGGATCCTCATAGCTTAGCTCCCACTTATAAGTGAGAACATACAACATTTGGTTTTCCATTCCTGAGTTACTTTGATTAGAATAATGTTCTCCAACTCCATCCAGGTTGCTGCAAATGCCATTATTACATTCTTTTTTATGTCTGAGTAGTATACCATTATACATATATATATGTATATGTATGTGTGTGTGTGTATATATATATATATATATATATATATATATATATATATATATATATATAGCTCACATTTTTTATCCATTCATTGGTTAATGGGCGTTTGGGTCAGTTCCATATTTTTGCAGTTGCAAATTGTGCTGCTGCAAATGTGCATGTACACGTGTCTTTTTCATATAATGACATCTTTTCCTTTGGGTAGATACCCAGTAGTAGGATTGCTGGATCAAATGGTAGTTCTACTTTTAGTCTTTAAGGAATCTCCATACTGTTTCCCATAGTGATTGTACTAGTAATTCCCACCAGCAGTATAAAAGTGTTGCATTTTCACCAATCCATGCCAACATCTTTTATTTTTTAATTTTTAAGTTATGGCCATACTTATAGGAGAAAGGTGGCATCTCATTATGCTTTTGATATGAATTTCCCTGATAATTAGTGATGTTGATTATTTTTTCATGTTTTTTGGCCATTTGTATATTTTCTTTTGAGAATTGTCTATTCATGTTCTTTGCCTACTTTTTGATGGGATTTTTTTTCTTGTTGATTTATTTGACTTCCTTGTAGATTCTGGATATTAGTCCTTTTGAGAATATTTTCTCACACTCTGTGAGTTGTCTGTTTGCTCTACTGATTATTTCTTTTGCTGTGCAGAAGCTATTTAGTTTAACTATCTCCCATCTATTTATCTTTGTTTCTGTTGCATTTCCTTTTGGGTACTTGCTTACAAACTATTTGCCTAAGCCAATGTCTAAAAGAGTTTTTCAGGTGTTATCTTCTATAATTTTCACAGTTTCAGATCTTAGATTTAAGTCTTTGATCCATCTTGAGTTGATTTTTGTATAAGGTGAGTGATATTGTTTGGCTGTGTCCCCACTCAAATTTCATTTTGAATTGTGATCTCGATAATCCCCATGTGTCAAGAGAGGGGCCCAGTGGGAGGTGATGGATCACAGGGGTGGGTTTTCCCAGGCTGTTCTCATGATAGTGAGTTCTCATGAGATCTGATGGTTTTATAAGTGTCTGGCATTTCCCCTGCTTGCACTTCTTTTTCCTGCCACAATGTGTAGATCATTGCTTCCCCTTTGCCTTCTGCCATGATTGTAAGTTTCCTGAGGCTTCCACAGCCATGGAGAACTGTGAGTCAATTAAACCTCTTTCTTTTATAAATTTCCCAGTCTCATGTATGTCTTTGTAGCAGTGTGAGAACAAACTAATACAGTGAGAGATGAGGATCCAGTTTTATTCTTCTACATGTGGCTTGCCAATTACACCTGCACCATTTGTTGAATTGGGTGTCCTTTCCCCACTTTATGTTTTTGTTTGCCTTGTGAAGATCAGTTGGCTGTTAAGTATTAGACTTTATTTTGTGGTTCTCTATTCTGCTCCATTGGTCTGTATGCCTATTTTTATACCAGTACCATGCTGTTTTGGCAACAATAGCCTTTTAGTACAGTTTGAAGTTGGGTAATGTGATGCCTCCAGATTTGTTCTTTTGCTTAGTCTTGCTTTGGCTATGTGGGCTCTTTTTTGTTCTATGTAAATTGTAGGATTGTTTCTTCTAGTTCTGTGAAGAATAATGATGGCATTTTGATGGAAATTGCATGGCTTCTGGTAGTGTGGTAATTTTCACAGTATTGATTCTACCCATTCATGAGCATAGGATGTGTTTCCATGAGCATGGGATTGTGTTGTCTATGATGATTTCTTTCAGCAGTATTTTGTGGTTTTCCTTGTAGATATCTTTCATTTCCTTGGTTAGACATATTCCCAAGCTGTTTTTTTGTTGTTGTTTGTTTGTTTTTTGCAGCTGTTGTGAAAGGGATTGAGTTCTTTCTTTGATTCTCAGTTTGATCATTTTTGGTGTATAGCAGTGCTACTAATTTGTGTACATTGATATTGCATCCTGAAACTTTATCGAATTCATCTATCAGATCTAGGAGCTTTTTGGATGAATCTTTAGAGTTTTCTAGGTATATGATTATATCATCAGCAAGCAGCAACATTCTGACTTTGTCTTCACTGATTTGGATCCCCTTTATTTCTTTCTCTTGTCTGATTGCTCTGGTTAGGATTTTCAGTACTATGTTGAATAGAAGTGGTGAAAGTGGGCATCCTTGTCTTGTTCCATTTCTCACAGGGAATGCTTTCAGCTTTTCCCCATTCACTATAATGTTGGCTATGGGTTTGTCATAGCTGGCTTTTATTACCTTGAAGGATGTCCCTTCTATGCCAATTTTGATCAGGGTTTTAATTATAAAGCGAAGCTGGATTTTGTGTATTTTTTTCTGCCTCTATTGAGATAACCGTGTGATTTTTGTTTTAAATTCTGTTTATGTGATGTATCACATTTATTGACTTGTGTATGTTAAATCATCCCTGTATCCCTGGTATGAAATCCACTTAATCATGGTGCATTAGTTTTTTTGATATGCTGTTGGATTCAGTTAGCTAGTATTTTGTTGAGGAGTTTTGCATTGTTCATCGGGGATATTGGTCTGTAGTTTTTTTGTTATGCCCTTTCCTGCAGTGGCTCTTGGAGCAAAAGTTCACAGTGAGAATCTCCACTTGTTGTTCTGTCCATCCAAGTGTGAGCTGCACGTTAGTCCTGTCTCCTATTCACCATTTTCTTTTAAATGTCACAATCACTAGCCATTCCTATACACCAACAACAGTCAAGCTGAGAGCCAAATCAGGAACGCAATTTTATTCACAATTGCCACAAAAAGAATAAAACACCTAGGAACACAGCTAACCATGGAGGTGAGGTGAAAGATCCCTAATAAAATATTAGCAAAGTGAATCCAACAACATACCCCAGGAAGACAAGGTTTAACATCTAAAAACCAAATAATCTGATATACTGTATTAACAAGATAAAAGAAAAAAAACACATAATTTATAGATGCAGAAAAAGCATTTGACAACATCCAACACTCTTTCATGATAAAAAACCTTAACAGACTAGGAATACCTGAGCACTTCCTCAGCTGTTAACGGGCATCTACTGCAGGTGAAACCCATTGGAGAGATTTTTTGGCTTTGCTTCCTTCCCTCAGGGCCCATGGCCTCATCTTAGTTTAACTAATTACTTCTGTAAGTAATGTATTTCAAAATTAGGTCACATTCTGAGGTACTGGAGGTTAGGATTTCAACATATCATTTTGGGGACACAATTAAACTCTTAACACTTGAACTCTTAACCCTTAGTCCCCTTGAACATTCAATTACTTTGGTATCAATTCCCTTTTCCTTTCCTTTAAAACATTTTTCTATTAGATAACAACATTTTCCAGATGTTCCAGACTGTGCTAACACCAGTTACATTTTGTCAAATCCACTTCTTTGCTTCTGCCCCCAGGTCAAAGGACTTAGGCAGCCCAGGAATCATCCCTTGCATTTTGTTAATTTCTAACTTCAGCAATTTGGCAGAGACGTATTTAGAGACAAATGAAAGGGACATTGTAGGCCTTCCTGGTAAACTACTGAAGATATCCAAAAAAGATCCAAAGTGATAGGGCCAATTGTGTATAAGAAAACCTGTGCAGATAACATGGCTGAAATCCAGACACAAACCATCACATCACAGTGGAAATACTCTGCAGAGATTCTACTGATCATAGTTGAAAAGATCAGATAGTGTGGATGATTGCAAAATGCATATTTGAGTAAAGTGTCACCAGCTCATGTGTCTACAACAGCACAGAGTTGTTTTGTCAAAAATGTAGCTCTGTTAGGGGCTGGTGGTCAGATCTTGATTCTGAAGAAATAACCAAATGGGAAGCAAAGTGTGAAAGGAAAATATTGGGGCCATAAAATTACTAAACTAAAATGAAAAGTCAAGCTGAGAACTTCTCAGGGCAAACTTGCTTCCCATTCTATTCAAAGTCATCCCCCCTGTTCACTGAGATAGATGCATATCTGATTTCCTCCTTTGGAAAGGCTTATCAGAAACTCAAAAGAATGCAACCATTTGTCTCTCACCTACTTGTGACCTGGAAACCCATTCCCTGCTTTGAGTTGTTCCCGCCTCTCTGAATGGAACAAATGTACTTCTTAAATGTATTGGTTGATGTCTCATGTTTTTCTGAAACTTATAAAACTAAGCTGTGCCCTGAACACTTTGGGCACACGTCTTAAGGGCTTCCTGAGGCTGTGTCATGGGCATGCATCCTCAACCTTGGCAAAATAAACTTTCTAAATTAACTGAAACCAACTCAGATATTCAGAGTTCACATTTGCTAACCATGGAGGGATTCTGAGTGGAGAATGCCCCTGACCTTTGACAAATCTCTTATTGGTGCTTGTTACCAGCATGAGCTAATTTTATGGCTCAAACCAATAGGAAAATTAGCTGAAGTCTGAGAGCACATCCTCCAGAGAATCCCTGATCTCCCCAAATCTGGTCAATAAGGTTCATTTTGCTGTACAACTCCTCTTTTTTTTCAGTTTTACTTGCTTCCAACACAAGGAAGGCAAGTTTTTCCTGCTTCCATGTTGATGGAAGGCAGGTAACTCCTTTATGGAGTTTGATCTTGCTTCCAACAGGGAAGATGAGTTTTTTCTTCCTGCTTCTAGGATGGCAGAGATCAGTTTTCAGCTTCAGACCCATTTCTAGGTAAGTAACTGAATTGGTGTTTGTCTTGGCTAAAGTTAAGATTAACAACTAGCTGGTCTTAATTTCTCCTTACAATTAGAGTACTCAGTAATCATACAAGTTGTGCAATCATTTGTTTCACTTAACTCTTTGTTTCTGTTTTTGTTGTTGTTTTTTGTCTTTTTCTTACTGGGTTTGACCAACTCTATCCAACTTGATCAAATCTGAAGGAAAGTTCCAAATTATAGGGAACAATGCCTCTAAAGTGGCTAAATCCCCCCTGCCCCATACACACACACAAAAGGTGGTGTGGTGGGGGGAGAAAAACAGCCAACAAAGGAAAAAATGGAACTACTTTTTATTTTGACTACTTAAGGGGCTTTATATACATAACAAGGTCCTCTTTGTTCCTAGCCAGGCCAAACTGAAAGAGTTTGCTGTCATCCCATGCTGCAGTTCAATAGCTAAGGTCCTGATTTTTTTTTTTCACTACGACAGCCTGGATTTAGTTCTTAAATCAAGCCCTTTCTGGTTTGCTACTTGGTACTTCTGAAATAGCTGCAATATGTCCTAGCTAAAATATGGTAATGAGATTTAAAAAGATTTATTTTAAAGGAGCTCAGTGGTTAAAAGTCAGCTCAATTAAAAGGCTAACATCCAAGAAGTGTGTATGTGGGCATGTGTGCATATGTGCGCATGTGTGCGTATGTGCATATTTGTTTTTAAAAAACCTTTATGTTGTTGTTTTGTTGTTTGTTTTTCTCTCCTAGGACCTTGTCTTTTTTTGAGTAAAAGTTTTTTTCTTCTCAGTTCACTGAATTCTGTTTTCACCTGATTTTTTTGACTAAAGTAGTTATTGCAACAGAGGCTACTCTTGGGTATTTAAGGAAGAATGTAGTTTAGACACTTAGAAATGTCTTTGTTTAGAAAAAAATTGTTTTTAAGTGCACTAAAAGCATCATGTGGTTTAGCCTCATAATTCTCCCTTTTTAGAGACCCAGAATTCAGTGTGGGCTCTGCCCATAGCTCAGAGATTCAGTTAAAAAAAGGTAGTCTCTATCTAAATAAAGTTGGTCTCCTTATACAATCCTACAATAAACTTATATAATTTTACATTTGATTTGGCATCTATCTTTAATCTTCCTCTAGCACGACCAGACTTTTTCTCTCTGTACTTTGAAATATAAATTTTTCTATGTCATTTTTCATCTAAGAGTTGCTTCCTTGAATATACAGATCTAGGTCTATTTAGTTGACAACTGACAGGGTAAGGAAACAGCTTATCAAGAGTTGGCAAGTCCAAGACAGAAAAAAAAGGAGGTCTGAGGATGTACTTCTATGCAGTCTATAAGATGTACTTCTATCATCATGCCTAATACGTCTACATATTTCTGTGTTGTGTACACCATGTTTCACTACTGAAACTATATAAAGATATGTAATTAATTGGCTTAAGAAAATAAAAATGCTTGAATCAAATATTTTATCAAAAAAAGAAAAGAAAGACTAGTCAACAGCTTTTTCAAGTTTATGTAACTTAAGTAAAATCTTTAATAAATAAGCTAGCTCTAAAATTATTGAAAAAGTAATATTAGAAATGTCTTAAGAATTGCCAGCATAAATTTTTGTTTACATTTATTAAACAAGCAATTTCATACTTATCCCTACCAAATACTACAAGGTGTCAAGATATGGTATAGGGGTTACAAAACTATAAACCAAGCCCAAAGCAGAATGATCTTTGCTTGTGTAATTTTATATAAATAAGATATCGTTATTGGCTTAATGAAAATAGCTGCATCTGAAATTTAGTAACATAACTTCTAAATTTGTGGTTTTAGGCAGTCTAATCCACAGGCAGTAAGGAGGTTTGTTTTGGGAAAGGACCATTATCATCACTGTTTAAAAGCTAAACTATAAATTAAGTTCCTAACGAAGTTAGTTACACCCAGGAATAAACAAGGACAGCTTGGAGGTTAAAAGCAAGCTGATGTCAGTTAGGTCAGATCTTTTTCCCTGTCCCAGTTATTATTTTGCAACGGTTGCTTTATAACTTTAAATGATGACTATCACAGTTTTCATAAATTATCTATGTAAATAATTAAAATAATTAGGTAAATGTAATGGATAAATACTTGTAGAAAACTTGTTATAATTTAGAATATGAAGTTATATTAAATTAAATAATAGGTGTTTTATTATTTGACTATTTTCCAATAAAAATATATGGTAGAAAAACATCCTTGCTAAAATAAAGTGTGTCCTTTTTAAAAAAAGTGAAAAAGTTTTGTCTATTCAAAGCTCATTTAAAGATTATGTATAAAACAAAGTAAAAGAACCAGGAAATAAGAGAGATGTAAAGAAAGTTATAATAATAAAGAGGTTTTTTATGGTAATAAAGCTTAAACAGAAATAATTTTATATGAGACAGATATTTGTATGGTAAATTCAGTCCTAAAATAAAATGACTGGTTGTGTAAGAAAGAGGGGTGTTTAGGACAGACCAGAAAGTCCAAGCATGTCATAAATGGTCTGTGTAAGTCACAATACGAGGATTTATTTTTAAAGACACTAAAATCTTTTATATGATCAAGTTGTTTATAATTAAAGAGAAATTATAATGCTCTTTCTAGAGATTGGGCTTGATGTAAAAAAAGCAGTTACACACTAAATTATTGGTTAGAACAATAAAGTTTTCTTAAAGGGTTGATTTACTCTTAATAAATTATAAGAGGTTTTAATTTTTTTAACCCAAAGTTCAACTTTTTTGCATCTCGCCATTTTTCAGCTTTCTCTCCTTTTTTAAAAGGAATGTTTTCTTCCAACATAATATTCTGTGCACTTCAGAAAGGCATATTTTCTTCCAAGAGAATATTCTTTTGCCTTTCGATAACTGGCCTAAAAGATTGTATGTTTTGTTGAAATAATTACTATGCTAATATTATAAAGTTTGTTTTGCTTAGGAAAAAACAGATTTAAATTTTATTTTAATTAAGGTTATTACATCATGTATCTTCCTGTATATACTTTTAAAGTCCTTGTGACATTGAGTTACAGGGTTTTGACTCCTGAATCTAAAAAGGACACCAAGTCCTGCTAAATCTTAAACACTGACAGCAATTAAATCCCCATCTCCTGGCCCTGAAGAAGATGCCAATCAAAATAAACTGTATTCCTGAGACACAGGGCCAGAAATTAAAGCTGTTTAACTCCCCAAGGCCCAGGGACTATCTCAGAAGAAGTGGGCACATCAGGGACCATCTCAGAAGAAGTGGGCACATGAGATTGTGAGGATCAATTTTGGAAGATAAAATAAGTTCAGTTTCTCTATAAATTAATCATTAATTTCAAAGGCATGCTGATACAAGACCAGCATATGGGCCCCTGTGTCATATTAACAAGGTTTTCTTGAAGCATTAACTGGCTCCCTATTAAAGGTTATAAAGGTTATAAAAGGCTTATGGAAGTTATATTTTATGGTCAAGATTAAAATTTTATAGATTGCTTATAAAATTTTGAAAAACAAATTTAACTGGCTTTGTGCTGTTTTTATTAGGGCTTATTTTTTGGAAAATTAAGTCTCCTCTCTCAAAGAATGAAGGTTTTTGCCCTTTTTGAAATTCTTGAGTTATCACTTTGGTTGAATGAATGACTTATTTTACAGTGATCTGTGATCGTATTTTGTGATATCAAGTGTTTTAAACCTTTGATATTTGACAAGCTTTCTGAAATCAAATTATAAATTATGTCTTTCTGAGCTAATTAATCCTTTAAGATATTAGGTTCCTCAAAGTCCACAAGTGACATAATTTGGCTTATTTGGTACAAAAATTATACAGGAAACATTGTCAAATATAAAATGGTGTTTGGTTTTCTTTGGGCTGTATTTGTGTAAATACGTTATTGGTATGTGTTTGAAAATTATGGGAAACTCCTGTCATTCTGATATAGCTTAGTGTACATTATCAGTAATAATCAAAATTGTTATGTTAAAATTACTGTGTGCCACAGAGGTCACAAATTTCCTTGTCAATTGTGTATTTGACTATGGTGGCCCTGAAACTTTTTGTCATCCACGGACAATTGTTGTGTTGTTTGGGTCCTCTTTAGAAGGTGGTTTTATTATCAGCTATAAAACTCTAACAGGTGCTCTTGAATTCATGTTTCTGATAACTTTGGAGACTGTGACACCAGAATAGAGGAAAAACTTTCAGAACTCATGGAGAGCTAAAATGCTCATGAATAGCAGCAGAATAGGAATTAACTGCACAGACTGAACTAATCTTTTTGACTTTTTGCTTAAAACGTTGTTGATCCTTTGTTATGCTTTTTCAGTCTTGTAACTTTTCTTTTGAGCTATTGACAGCTTTTAACAATTTAGTACACTCCTATGCACAAAATTTGGAGCATATTTGTTTCTTTCTACCTGATTTCTCCAGAATTTGGAAATTATTTATGAGTATTCTTAACTTATGACAATACAGTTATTTGCATAAGTGCAATAAGAATCTGTTTTCATTTGTAACAGGACACTATTGGAGAAACTGGTTATTTTACCAAGGCTTTGATTGGAATGGTGGGCTTTCCTTTAAGAAATCAAACTTGACTTATGGAGTCAATAAAAGCCCTTGGAAAAACTGGCCTCATACTTTACACAGTCCCTGTACAGGATTTCTGACCTGTGGTAAGTAAAGAACGTCACTTTCTGACAGACCCAGGAGCCCCAGATTTATCTTGGAACCTCAAGAGGAGAGGAAATTCACCTAACTCATAAGTATTTGATGGTACAAATTCATGGCTGAGCTCTGCTTTAAAAAAGTCTTATATGAGATTCCGTCTATGGAACAAAGTTCCATCAAAGGCAATTTAAAAAAGTTTATGTAAAAAATAATTATTTTTGCTGTACTTTATACAAATAATGCGGACAAGCATAATAAAGCAAATTGTTCCTACCATGATTTGTCATTAGTAAAAATGGATAAGTGGAGAGAAAAAATATGTTTCAAAAACTATAGTTTTTATTCTATTTTTTTTCTGGCTACAAGTCTCCAAAATAATATTTTCCAATGCTTCTTCTATTTTTCCTTTTTCCCCATTTTTTCCTAATTTGAAATCACAAAAAACAAAGCTATGCTTTCTTAAATCCCTGAGAACTGAAGCTAGGCAACTTAAACTTCAGAAGAAAATAATAGTAACCTATTTACATATAAAAGCCACTTTCATAACTGCCTACTAATGGATGGTCTTCAGAGTAATGTGACCTGTATCAATTTTCCAGGATCATCCTTTTGTTTGTTGTTGTTGTTCTCCCTTCCTCCCCCTATTTTCTCTTCGTAGAACATGAGAATTCACAACCTCCTAAAATGAGTTTTCAGGACATACCCATCCAGGAATAAACTGTCCTAGCCACAAAAGTTCAGATGAAACCTGAGACCAGGGACCCATTTTCTCCTAAAATGCTTTCTCCAAAAGATTTTAAAAAAGAAACGGGGGATAATATGAAAGGAAAATCTTGGGACCCCCAAATTACTAAGCTAAAAGGAAAAGTCAAGCTGGGAAATGCTCAGGACAAACCTTCCTCCCTTTCTATTCAAAGTCACCCCTCCTCACTGAGATAGATGAATATCTTATTGCCTTCACTGGAAAGGCTTATCAGAAACTCAAAAGAATGCAGCCATTTGTCTCTCACCTACTTGTGACCTGAAAGCCCTCTACCTGCTTCAAGTTGTTCCTGCCTTTCTGGACGAAACCAATGTACTTTTTACATATATTGATTGATGTCTCATGTATCGCTGAAATGTATAAAACCAAGCTGTGCCCTGACCACCTTGGGCACATGTCTTCAGGACTTCTTGAGGCTGTGTCATGGGTGTGCATCCTGAACCTTGGTAAAATAAACTTTCTAAATTAATTGAGACCATCTCAGATATTAGGGGTTCACAAAAGCTATGTAGGGGCAGAGGGAGCAAAAGGAAATGTTGTAGTTGTCAGCACAAACACACTGACATACTCACCCTCATACACACATATACTTTCCCATATACTCATACATTCATCGAGTTCTGTTATCATAATACTAAAATTTTCCCAAGATGCTTTGCTCATTCAATTCACCAGTGTAAATATCCATGTAAAATGTACCCTGAACTTTAGCAGTATACAGACACTGAAAAGATGCCATCCACATAGTGTCGATAATACAGAATATCAGGACACTTTAAATAACATGGGGCTGTGAAAATTGATTATGTGATATCCATAGGATGGAGTTCTAGGCAGGCAGGCAGCAAAAACAAATTATAATGAAAACAATGATAAGAACTAATTTGCTGTCTATTAGATTAGCAACAATTCATATTATTTCAAATTTGTAGAAGAACAGGCACTTTCATGCTGCATTGTTAGGAATACAAATTAGTAATAGAATTTTGAATGTAATGTGTTAATATGGAAGTTTTTAGATTGTATAGTTTTGAAAAAACACTTTCAGAAACTTAATATAAAATGCTTACAAAGATATCTACATATATATAATCAAGACTGTTAAGTATACTATTACTTGGAATAGAAAATAAGGTAAAGTAATTAATTTTTCTTTTTCAGTAGAGTACTAGTGAAATAAATTTTGAAGCATCCATACAATGAAATGCCAGGCCAATGTTAAAAAAAAATTAAAATTCTGTTGTAAAGTAGTGTGAAATATTATCATAGAAATGTATTTACATGGAAAAGTGGTCATAATTAGGGCAAAGGTAGGTTACAATCATCATAAATGGAAGAATCTAATTTTGCTTTTATAGGTGTCTAGCTATTTCTCCAGAGGTATCATAGGATTTTTTAAATGATACATTTGTTTTTCTTACATACAGCTTTCTCTTCAGCTTAGAAGGAGCCTATACTTTCTGTCTGATGGCCATCAGTATCCCTGTGTACTGGGAATATCTCCTTTTCCACCCAGACTTCCAGAAAGCTCTTTAGGGTGGGTTCCACTTTCGTGCTCATTGGTGTTCAAGCTGCAGTTGAAGCTTCCGTCACAAGATGGCACCAATGTATCTCTATTGTCAAACTTTTCTGCAAAGAAATGTATGCAGAATGAAAAGTACAATCCCTCCCTTAAAACCGAGCTTATGAATCTATGTACAGAATGATTCTAATTCTGTGTTTAAAAAACTGATAGATGTGAAAAAAGACTATAAAAAAAGTGACTCTAGGAGAAAGGCAGAAACTCACTGGCTGATGTGGGTTACCTGGGGTAAGAGAGAAACTAAAGCAGGCGTACAATTTCCACACAGCGTGGGGGCTCAATTAGTTGTAAGTCCTTCCCCTTGATGTCCACTTCCCACTTTAATGAAGGTTTAGTGTGCTGACGTCATCTACGTTACTATTGTCAGTACCCCTGTTTCTTCCCTGCCCCCGTGGACCAGTGAGAAGCATACAGGGCACTTTCCTTCTCACGATATTTGTGCAATTTCAGGGTGTAAAGGTAACCTGCAGCATCCCATTGAAGCAAATGTGTCCTTCACCAATTGGTCCCAAACCTGGATGGCCTCAGACCTACAGTGTCCTGTTAGTTATCTCAGAGCCTTGTCTGCTTCCTTGGGAGGCCCCCACTCTTCACTCCAGTCAGGCTGGACCCCCTCTGTCTTCCCTCCCATCCAGCCCCAATGAGTCCTGCCCATTGTACCAGGCATAGCCCCTCTTTTAGGAGTCTCTAATAATTCCAGTGAGGACTTTCTCCTCTTACATAGTAAGGTAGTTCTACAGATGTCACCATAACTTCCACAAGGACCTGGGCCCTGTGCAATCATTATTGTAAACTCTCCATCCTCTGAACCACTGGAAGTATGAAAAGTGATGGATGCTCAGTGAACATTGGTGAGATGGTGCAGGTCAAGGCAGGAAAAGAAACTCATCTTGGATGTCTCAGGCACTGGGGCCTAAGAAAAGCTCCTGACTCTCGCTCCAGTGTCCCTCCCTACAGACCCACAGTAACCTCTTCCTGAAGCTCCAAGAAGGTCCCAGAGCCCCAGGTTATGTACACATCTGATGTGAATACAAAGGGCCACAACAGAGTACAGAAAAAGCACAACTTATCAACACGAAAAGGGTGAGGACATTTTCCACTCCAATATTATTACACTGCATAACCCAGAGATAGCACTGAATTTCTTATGTAATATAGATGATTGTGTGTGGCTCCCTTGTTATACTTGCAATACAACGGTATATTTTGTGGAGGGAAACTCTCATATAGAGTAAAAGGATAAAGCAGTACATGGGAATAATAATAATCTTATTCTGAATGGTGATTTTCTCATTATCCAGAATGGGACGTAATTAGGGAGGACTAAATATTTTTCTTAACCTAGATTAATTTTACAGCTCTATGCTTTTTACTTCTCAAGTAGCAGAGCATTTACAGACTCAGTTTTTAATCCTAAATGTAATGCATATTCATTTAACAAATGTTTAATATTGAATCAAATGCAGAGTTTAAAAATATCAATATCCATCAATTCCATCATCACTGAAATCACATTATGCCATTTTATTCCATTATTTTTCTCTGCATGCATATCCACAAATGTACATGTATTATATGTATCATTTCTTAAAACTATTATATTACCATTTATGTTTCTTAGTATCTTAGTTTTTGTTACTTTATTTTTGCTTTTATCTTAATTTTTATTTTAAGTATTAGCACATGGAGAGAGTGTTCTGATTAAATGACAAGGTATAAACTATTATCTAACTTTGTTTTTCAATGAACCTTTTACCAGCTAACCAAGCCCCAATACTTGGACTGTGCATCTAATTGGAGATGAAATACTCATTGCATGTTAAACAATGTTATATATCAGGGTCTGCTTATGAGCTTCCTATAGACTTCCTTTAATCTATATTTCAACCACTTTATCTAACAGTTATAAAAATCTTAGCTTTGAGGAGCATTGTAATGCATGGCAGGAAGTAGAATCTCCACTCCTACAATTCACCTTTTGATGGTTTGTGGAATAATAACAATAGTAAATAATAAAATACCACAACAATTATGGAGCACATTTTAGATAAATTGGTTGCTGTCAATCAGGCAACCAGCAAGTAATGGATACCAGGGTCAAATCCCAGTCCCTGTAACCCAAAGCCCATGCCCCTACACACTGTTTTTACACTGAGTGCCCTTCTGTGTTAGATCAGAGACCAAAAACTTGAAAATGACTTATTCAAGGTCCTGTGCTCAGTTAAGGGGTTTAGTAACTTGGATACATGTTTGATGACTCCCTTGTTCATCTACCCAAGCCATTACTATTCTTTGCTCTTCTGTACCATTTTTTTTTCTGAAACTCATAAGAAATTGCTTCACCCATGTCAAACTAGAAGGAAAATAAAGAGACAAGAAAGCATGTGAAAAAAGGAAGTGATAGAATGGGACAAAACTTTACTTCATATTAGTGTATTTCCAGATGCCATTTTAAATATTCTATTTTATGAAACAAAGGAGGCAGAGTGGGCTGTCAGCATAACAAAGCCTACCATCTATGAGACATTCTTTTAGATTTTTCTCCTTTTCTTTTTACAGCAAGTTTGTGAAGATGGCACCCATAGTCTCATTTTACAGATGACCCAGCTTAGACTCACAGAAGGTACATACATTTTTTGGAGTCAAACATCTACACCCTGGCCTCTGCATAGGCCGTACAGCAGCCTCCCATTTCAATGATGGCTTTCCAGAGGTTAAGGACTGATAGTGGGAAACTCTCCTGATATGGAACCCGGGCTGTATTATGCCACCATTGGCCATCACTACCCTTTTGCTGATGAAGATGATGGTGGGGATAAAAACACTGACAGCATACTGGTCCATGGGGCAAGAAGCAGAGGTGAAGCTTTTACAAAGACTAGCTGATTCCTGAGATGTCGAACTGGACTCAGGAAGCAGTACGAGCTGTGGCCCTTTGAAAAGAGAACCTGAATCATAGGCTATTAACATGTACACAACTACTATATAAGGATATTTTATATTTAATGCTAATTCAATCCTAACAACTCTATCCAGTACCAATAATCATCCCTGTTATGTATATTATCAGAAATGGGAGATTAGGTAACTTGACCTAGGCAAATGAACTTATAAATTACTGCTTCAGGATGCAAGACCTGGAATTACTAAAAAGACTGAGATTTTTCCTGTGAGCTGACATTTGATATTAATCAAGGAATTATTATTCAATTGTTCTTTTGAGAGTAATGTGCTTAAGTATTTTAAAAATACTTACAATCATTATAAATGCCATGTTCATAGCAAAAACTAAAAAACAGAATGTGTGTGAAAGTTGGGGAAGCGGGAGCCAAGATGACCCACTAGATGCAGCCAGAAAGAGAATCTCCCACCTAGAGACCAGACCATCAAGAAGATTGGCACACTCTGAGAAAATATTCTGAGGAAGGTAGGAAGGTATTGAGAAAGGATAGAGGGAGGACACAGATCCTGGAATGAAGGGAGAGGAAAATGGCAACTTTGCACAGGGCTGCCAAGCCCCAGGACTTGCTCCTGGGCCCTAGTGGCTCCCAAGGAGGGATGAGTTAAACAGGCGAGGAGTGATTCATTCTCACCATGGACCTCTGGAATCCCAGCTGCAGGAGATCTCACAACCCCCATGGATATTTGAGCTGAAAGGGAGAGATGCTTGGATTGATGGCAGGGACAGGACTGCAGCTTGTGCAGAGCCCAGAAGGCCTTGGCGCAGGAATAGCTGCAGTGGAACACAGCAAGGGACATCAATTCCCCACATCTCATCATGCTTCTCTAGGTGCCTTTGGCCTTCGTTGACTCAGCCCTGGACAGAGCAGGGCTATCTTGCCCGTGGGATGGGGCTAATCTGATCTGAACACCCCCTGTCTGCTAATCAGTCTTGGGGTCCCTGCCTGGACATTGTCACCTGAAATGAAGCCTTGAATGACCAACCAGGGCACTCCCTGGAAGCTGCCACCATAACTGCTTCAGCAGCAGACCCCAATTAACCATTGTAGAGCTTCAGCATATGGGCTCATGCTGATCCATACCCACCATACCCACCCACCCACAGCCTTTCCCTACTGTTCTTCTGGCACATGCTCACCCAGAGTCCCTCACCATTGCTCTGCCAGTGCACAAGCATTGACCTTCTGTCTCCATTTTTCTTGGTGTGTGTGCCTACAGGCCTTGCTGCTGCTGCACCAGGCCCACTGACACGTGCAAGCATGTACCCCACCAAACTGCCACTGCCAGTGATAGCATTCAGGCACACACTCTGCCACACTGCCTCTGCATGGATGCTGCCACACTGTTTCTGCCAGGAAATGCATACCCCATGGCACCACCATGTGATGCATGCATACAGAAGGATGCTGCTCCCCTGCACCCACCAGTGCCCCACCCCTGCTGATGTGTGTGTATCCCACCAGATTGCTGCCAGCACACACCTTCATGCAGACACTTTCATATCATCACTCCTGGCACAAGTGCATGAGTGCAGACCCCACTGCCACTGCCCCTATAAAGTGCTTGGTCCAGCACTTCCCTTAGGAGTGTTGCTGCCAGCAGACCAAGAACAACTTGGCCCTTCCAGTGCAGCAGATGCTTAACCCTGAGGGGCTAGAGAACAAAGCCATGGGCCTGGCACCAGCCGCCCAGAGTTAGACCATGCAGCCCAGGGGTGCTGAGCCGAGCCTTGGTGCCCTGAAATCCTCCAGAAAAAACACAGTTGCCTGAACTCAACTTATACAACAGTCAACCCCTCAAGGACATAGAATACAAAAGCAAAGTATCTCATCTAAAGGACAGCAACTTCAAATTAAAGGAACATCAGCCCACACAGATGAGAAACAACCAGTGGAGGAACTCTGGTAACTCAAAAAGCCAGAGTGTCTCTTTACCTCCAAACAACCATGCTAGCTCCCCAGCATTGGTTCTTAACCAGACTGAAATGGATGAAATGACAGACACAGAATTCAGAATCTGGGTAGGAATGAAGATCATTGAGATTCAGGTGAAACCCAAAGCCAAATTCAAAAATTCTATGGAATTTAGAAAAATGATATAAGAGCTGAAAGATAAAATAGACATTTTAAGAAAAAAAACCTGATCTTCCAGAGCTGAAAATCTTACTACAATAATTTCATACTAGGAAATAATAATAACAGAATAGACCGAGCTGAGGAAAGAATCTCAGAGCTTGAAGATTGGTTGCTTGAATCAATTCAGTGAGATAAAAATAAATGGAAAAGAATGCATAAAACCTCTGAGCAATATGGAATTATGTAGAGACTAAACCTACGACTCATTGGCATCCTTGAAAGAGAGGGAGAGAGAGCAAGCAACTTGGAAAACATATTTGATGATATTGTCCATGAAAATTTCCCCAACCTCATTAGTGTTTGATGTGCAAATTCAGGAAGCTCAGAGAACCCCAGCAAGATATTATACAAGATGACAATTCCTAAGACATATAGTCATCAGATTCTCCAAGGTCAATGTGAAAGAAAAACTCTTAAAGGCAGCTAGAGAGAAGGGACAGGTCGATTATGAAGGAACCCCATCAGGCTAACAGTGGACTTTTCAGCAGTACCCTACAAACTAGAAAAGATTGGGTGCCTATACTCAGACTTCTTAAAAAAAAAGAAATTTCAGTGAAGAATTTCACATCCCGTCAAACTAAGCTTCATAAGCAAAAGAGAAATAAGATCCTTTTCAGGCAAGCAAACACTAAGGAAATTCATTACCACTAGACCTGTCTTACAAGAGGTCTTTAAGGGAGTGCTAAACATGGAAACAAAAGGCTGTTACTGGCCACCATGAAAACACACTTAAGTACATATAACATTAACACTATAAGGCAACTACGCAATCCAATCTGCATAACAACCAGGTAACAACACAATGATAGGATCAAATCCATGCTTATCAATATTAACCTTGAATGTAAATGAGTTAAACGCCTCCACTTAAAAGACACAGAGTGGCAGGTTGGATAAAGAAGCAAGACCCAACTCTGTGCTGTTTTCAAGAGACTCGTCGCACATGTACACATGTGACCCCCAAAGGCACAAAGTAAAGGGATGTAGAAAGCTCTACCAAGCAAACCAAAATCAAAACAGAGGATGAGTTGCTATTCTTATTTCGGACAAGACAGACATTAAGCCAGCAATGATCAAAAAAGATAAAGAAGAGCATTATATAATGATAAAGACTCAATTAAACAACTCTTAACTATCCCAAATGTATATCTACCCAACACTGGAGCACCCAGATTAATAAAACAAGCTCTTAGAGACCTGCAAAGAGACTTAGATAACCACAGGCTAGTAGTGGGAGACTTTAACACTCCACTTACACTATTAGACAGATTATTAAGGCAGGAAACAAAACAAGATATTTGAGACGTAAATTCAACACTTGACCAAAGGGACCTAACAAATATCTATAGAATACTCCACCCAAAAACAGAACATCAATTCTTCTCATCTGCACATGGCACATACTCTAAAATCAACCACAGAGTTGGCCATAAAACAATTTTCCACAAATTCAAACAACCAAAGTGATATCAACCACACTCTCAGGCCACAGCACAATAAAAATAGAAGTCAGTACTAAAAATGTCTCTCAAAATTACATGAAATATCTCTATAATTACATGAAAATTAAACAACCTGCTCCTGAATGGCTTTTGGGTAAACAATAAAATTAAAGCAGAAGTCTAGAAATTTTATGAAATGAATGAAAACAAAGATACAACATACCAGAATCTTTGCAACATAGCTAAAGCACTTTCAAGAGGAAAGTTTATAGCACTAAATGCCCACATTAAAAAAAGTTAGAAAGATTTAAAATTACAATCACATACCTAGAGGAAATACAAAAACAAGAGCAAAGCTAGCAGAAGAAAAGAAATAAGCAAAGACAGAGCTGAACTGAAAAAAATAATTGAGATGCGAAAAACCATACAAAAGATCAACGGAACAAAAGGTGGTTATTCAAAACAATAAATAAGATTGATAGACTGCTACCTAGACTAATAAAGAAAAAATAGAGAAGATCCAAATAAACTCAAGAAGTAATGACAAAGGTGACATTACCACTAACCACATAAAAGTACCAAAACTCCTCAGACTATTATGAACACCTTTATGCACACAAACTAGAAAACCTGGAAAATGGATAAATATCTGGAAAGCTACAACCTCACAGGATTGAAGCAGGAAGAAATTTAAACTCTGAGCAGACCAATAATGAGTTTCAAAGTCGAAGCACTAATAAAAAAACTACCAACCAGAAAACTCCTGGAACAGATGGGTCCACAGCCATATTCTACCTGATGAATAAAGAAGAGCTGGTATCAATCCTACTGAAACTACTCCAAAAAGTTGAGGAGGAATGACTCATCCCTAACTCATTCTATGAGGCCAGCATCATTCTGATACCAAAATCAGACAGATACACAAAGAAAAAAGAAAACTTCAGGGCAGTATCCCTGATGAACATAGATTCAAAAATCCTCAACAAAACATTAGCAAACTGAATCCAGCAACACCTCAAAAATCTAATCCACCAGGATCAAGTAGGCCTTAATCCTGGGATATGAAGTTAACTCAACATATGCAAATCAATAAATGTGATTCACTACAAAAACAGTACTAAAAACAAAAACCATGCGATCACCTCAATAAATGCAGAAGTTTTCAACGAAATTCAACATCCCTTCATGTTGAAAATTGTTAACAAGCTAGGCATCAAAGGAACATATCTCAAATAGTAACAGCCATCTATGACAAACCCGCAGCCAATATCATACCAAATGGGCAAAAGCTAGAAGCATTCCCTTTAAGAATTGGACCAGACAAGAATTCCCACTCTCACCACTCCTATTGAACATAGTTCTGAAAGTTCTATCCGGAGCAATCAGGCAAGAGAAAGAAGCAAAAGGCATCCAAACAGGAAGAGAGAAAGTCAAACTACCTCTCTTCCCAGACGATATGATTCTATACTAGGAAAACCCCATAGTCTTTTCCCTAAAGCTCCTAGATCTTATTAAAAAAACCTTCAGCAGAGTTTCAGGACACAAAATCAATGTATAAAAATCAGTAGCATTTCTACACGCCAACAATGTTGAAGCTGAGAGCCAAATTAAGAATGCAATCTCATCAGAGATGATAGAAACAAATGGAAAAACAGTCCATGCTCATGCTCAGGAAGAATTAATATTGTTAAAGTGGTCATACTCCCCAAAGCAATTTAGAGATTAAATGCTATTCTTATCAAACTACCAATGACATTCTTCACAGAACTGGAAAAAGCCATTTGAAAATTCATATGGAACCAAAAAAGTCTGAATAACTAAAGCAATCCTAAGCAAAAAGAACAAAACAGGAGGCATTTCATTACCTGATATCCAACTATACTACAGGGCTGCAGTAACCAAAACAGCATGCTGATGATAGAGGATACCCTCATTTTATAAATTTGTATTTCTATAGTATTTTAAATAATTGTGAACTGATTAAAATATGCTACTCATATTCACTGCTTCAGAAACATGTTCATAGTATACTGTTTTACAGGTAAAATAAACAAGTCATAACAATTTATTTGATACTACTTCTCTGTGAGTATGTATGTTTCTGTATCTCAAACTTCTTGATGCCAATTATTAATACACTAACTCCTGCAGCTTTCTATTAAGCTCACATGGGGCTGAACTTGAAGACTCAGCATGTCAAGATCCTAGGGTGAGCACGAATATAGAAGGATTGCTATTAGTATGCAGAAAATTCCAGAAAGCTGTGGCCTATATAATGGAATTTATTCACTTCTCTATTCTCCTCCATTCTCTTACACTTTCTTTAGCTCTCTAGTTGATACTTTCACATCTGCAATTCTGACTCTGATCACCAGATAGTATCATTTTCTATTTTCTATGGGTTACTTTTTCCTGTTGAAAACACAATTTTTATAAACAGAAGCAAAACTTCCTCAAAGCAGATGACAAAACAATAGGTACATGTGAGATCCCAACTCCCTTTGAAAAATTCATGATTATAAAAAGACTGAAAGAACATATTGTTGGGTTTTCTGCTCACTCCTACAACTACATGTAATTACTTGTTAAATATGTAATATTTGTGTACTGTGTGCCAAGTACTGTCAGTCCAATTCTATATTGGCTTTTTCTTTTTTTTTTTTTTTTTCACAAAGCAATGTTTACATAAATATATCCCAAAAGCAAAAAGAAATACGTTCGAGTTTAAATTGAATTCAGTCTGCAGCCTATAATCACAACAATCTTTTTAGTAACTCTCCTTCAGTGTTATATTGGCTTTTTCACACCTTCCCTCTTGATCTCTAGATCTGTAAAACAGAAAAGTCCATAGGGAGCAACATGGATCTTGGTGCCCACTCCATGCTGTATGACCTTACATGGACTCCATTCCAAGCAAGTTTTGTCCAACTTTCACCTTGAGACCTGGAAACTCAGCATCTAAACCGGAAATTGTGTGGTTGAGTTGGGGAGTTTGCTACCTTCAGAAACTGAGGCATTTTGTAATCCACACCTCTGTCCTCTTGCGTAGCACTAATGCTTCTGAGCAAATCTCACTTCCAGATAGAGTGAACAATGTGTTAACCTTTGTGTAGTTTCAGTCTTTGTTTTTCTCTTGGGTGTGAACTAGAGGTCTTACTTGTTCTTTAGTTCTTGGCTATGTCAGAATGGTAGATTTCTGAGCTGGTTTTGTATGTGCTTTAACCTTAAGAGGGTGGTCACTCCCATTTAGCTGTCCAAAGGCTCCATCTGAGAAAATATGGTGTTTTTTTTTACTTCAGGTAAGACCTTGTCTCCCAGTTGTGGGGGGATTAACTCAGATCCACAGGAGACAGAAAAGAGTAGAGAATGAGTTGTCAAAGACAAGCACAAGGCTGGGACCCTGTTCTGGATATCTAATTTTCCTGATTTAATGGAATAGTTTTTATATATTTCTTGCATGATGGTAACCTACCCTAAGGATTCTCTTTATATCCAACACCCAATATAATCCAAATCTCTCTCTTCTTTTTCCTGTCCACGGAAGTATATGCACAGGAAAATTTCTTTATAACACAGTAGTGGAGAAACCTTGTGTAACTGTGACATAAAATCCAGAAGCAATAAAGGAAAAAAGTGATACATGTGATTTTAGTTAAAAATGTGTGGTAGGCCAGGCACAGTGGCTCACGCCTGTAATCCCGGTGCTTTGGGAGTCCAAGACAGGAGGATCACATGAGGCCAAGAGTTTGATACAAGCCTGGGCAACATAGCAAGACCCTATATCTTACAAAAAATTTAAAAACAAATAGCTGGGGATAATGGCATGCCCCTGTAGTCCCAGCTACTCAGGAGATTGAAGTTGGAGGATCCCTTGAGCCCAGGAGTTTGTGGCTGAAATGAGCTATGATTGCACTACTGCACTCCAGCCTGGGTAACAGAACAAGACCCCAATTTCAAAAAAAAAAAAAGTGGCCAAAAAAATCCCATAAGCAAATTAAAATTTAAAAAATTAAAAATTGGAAAAAATATTTATACTTAGATTAAAAAGGTTATATCACTAATATATAGAAATCTTATGAAAAAGTGAATGCAAAAACCAACAACCTGAAAGAAAAGGGGGCAAGAAATACAAACAGGTATTCTACTAAAAAATGGTCCTTAAACACAAGGAAATGCTCAACCTAACTCATGATAAGTGCTGCAAAGAAAAATGATTTCAACAAAATACTTCTCACCAATTAGTCTATGAGAAAGTAGGCATTCTCACATATTTTTGGTGGTCATGTAAAATGATACTACTCTATAGACAGAATTCAATACTATCTAGAAAATTAGAGGCATTTACTCTTGGAACCAGCAATCTCTCATTTAAGAATTTATCCCAAAGAAATGATGCAAAAACACCAAAGGGCATAGGCACAGGCTAGTCCTGGCAGAACAATTAATATCAACAGAAGACTAGAAATAAGACAATGTCTTCAAATAGTGGGCTGGTTGAGCAAATCTAAAGTACACCTGCATCCTGGAGTACTATTCTGCTATAAAAAGCCATGAAAACTCCCTCTATATACTGCTATGAGTGATCTGCAGGTTATATTAAGTGAAAAATAAGGTGCAGAAAAGTTTTAGCTATGGCGGTTCGATACAATAGCCACTAGCCACAAGCGGCTATTTAAATTTAATTTAACTAAAGTAAAATGAAGCTTAAAATGTAGTTATTCAGGCACACTAGCCATATTTTAGGTTCTTGACAACCACTTGTGTCTAGTGGCTACCATGTTGGACAGTTCAGAGACAGAACATTTTTATTTTTGCAAAAACTTCTATTGGTCAGCAGTTGTGTAGAATGTGCCACTTTTTACCTGTGAATGGGGAGAAAAGAAATAGACATATTACATTTGCATACATATACAAAGTTTGAAAATTTAAAACAAAAATACAAAAATGATAACCCGTAAGGGGATGGAGGAGCAGCACAGACGGAACCCCATGTTGTATATTATCTTAAAATTATAATACATATTTACTGGTTCCATGTACTGAAAAAAGCAAGAAACAATGACCAACCCCATAGCAATGAGCAACTCTAGGTCTCAGATTGAATCCTCTATTAACATTTCCCACTAAAAGGCACCAGGATCCCTTGGAGAAATGGCTGATTCCAGATCTGGGATCAGGAATGTACCAGGCAAGTTTAAACCAAACTATCATACCAGAGAGCATGTCAAATAGACTCAGAAACCAACCTGAAGGGGATACCACAGGAAAAAGATAGAACATATAAAAGATTAATGCTTGCAATGGATTAAAACACATCGAATGCATAAGGATTTATGAGTCCATGAGGACACTCTAAAATGCAAACACACAAATAAAATCAACTCACTGCTCACCTTTGGAGGCTCAAGGGAAACAACCCATAGTTCTGAAAAAGTGGAAATACTGCAAAGGAATTAAACATTCACCCTATCCTTCCATTGTGTACCTTTCCACAGAGTAAACTAATAGTTGGCGACAGGAAGTTTCTTTTGTTAAAAAATTCCAGCTAATAAATGCAGAAGAAATTATAGAATTAGAACATTACCTTCTGCAACCTTTAATTAAATGAAGATCTAGGAAATAATCATAGAGGCTACGAAAAACATGAGATAAAAAGCAGACGGCAAATTTTACAATGCATGCATCAGACTGACAACACCCAAATCCAGTGATCAATCTCAATGTCAGAGAAGGAGAGACAACTGGACTTCATGAGCCTCTTGCTGTGACACTATAGAAACAAACACCAGCACATCTGAGGTACTTTTACCAAAAGCTTGAATCTAATGAAACCTCTTTTCTACTTACCAATTAAAAAAAAATGAGAGGCAGAAGGACATAATAAAAAACACAATAAGAATATAATCAGCAAAATCAAGAATGTAAACTATGCAGGATAAAACATCCAGTTTCTTAAACAAATGAAATGGAAAATTAAAAAAAAGAGGGAAGACTTTCTTTAGATTAAAAAAGACTTAACATTTCATAAAAATTAAAATTAAAACTAAATGAAACAGCACCACACACCCACTAGAACATCAAAATGAAAAGAAGGAAAATATCAAGTGTTGGTAAGGATGTGAAGCAACTGCAACTCTTACACACTGCTGATGGGAGTAAAGATGGGCACAACCACTTTGGAAAATTTCTTGGCAGCATCAACAGAGCTGACATACAGAAGCCCTATGACTCAGTAGTGCCACTCTTGGGTACATGTCCAAGAAATAGAAATAAATGTTCATCCAAAAGGTATGTATAAGGTTGTTCATACCACCAATATTTGCAATAAGTGAAAAACTGGAAAATATCCATATCTTCATAGCAGATGAATATATTGTGAAATATTCACACAATGCCTTTTGTTTTTATAATTACATTTTTCTTTTTCTTAAAAAAATACTCTCTGATACATGGCAAAATTCCTACTGAGGCATAGTTTTCACACCAAGGGATAGGGCCCCTAATAACATCAATCACCATAAGCTGACATGGTTCAACAAATGTCTTTTTCTTCTTACTGACTGTACCAGTTAAAAGTGTGGGCTCTGGAGACAGACTAGGGACAAGCTTTACTTCTTACAAACTGCATCACTTTGAATCCTTTTACTTCATCTTAAAGTCACTCAAATGCCTCATCTGTAAAACTGGGATTATATACTACTTACCATAGAAGAAAAATAAATTAAATTTTAAAAATATTGCCTTGTTTTTGTTTTGTTTTGTTTTTGAGTCAGAGTCTCGCTCTGTCACCCAGGCTGGAGTGCAGTGGCGCAATATCGGCTCACTGCAGCCTCTGCTTCCCGGCTTCAAGCGATTCTCCTGCCTCAGCCTCCTGAGTAGCTGGGACTACAGGCCCCTGCCACCATGACCGGCTAACTGTTGTATTTTTGGTAGAGACGGGATTTCACCATATTGGCCAGGCTGGTCTCAAACTCCTGACCTCATGATCCGCCCGCCTCAGCCTCCAAAAGTGCTGGGATTACAGGTGTGAGCCACCATGCCCTGCCGTGTTTTGGTTTTTAAAAGGATAAGTCAATGGTGAGGAATAACTTTATTTTTAAAATTCTACTTTAGAGACACTGGGATATCTGACTGTGATCTTGGGAGAGTAAAAGTGCCTCTCTGTGCCTCAATTTTCTCTTTTGCAGACTGAAAGAAACAATTGTCACTATCTAATGAGTTGCTGTTTTGAGAATTACTTGAGTAAATGCATGAAAACCTTTAAGGCAATGCTAGGCACACAGGAACAGCCCAATAAATGCTAGCTGTTTTTATCAAATACTTACAAGTTAAGATTTATATAGTTTTTATAGTTTGCAGCTATCTTTAATGAAGTTTCATAATCTTACAACTGAATCCTTTTCATTAACTGTTATATTTTTAAAATCACTAACTTTCACTACAACCACTGTTGGATTATCTAATTACTTTGAGAATGTCTCAAAAGCACTTGGAAGGACTCATCTCAGAAAACAGCACCACTATTTCTTACATGGCTGTACAAAAAGCTGAGGGGTCTTCCTTGACTCTGCCTTATTCCCACACAACCCACATGCACAGCCACTACAGATCTCACCTGCCCAACTTCCAAATGTGCCCTGTCCAGGTCCACTCCATCCTCTGGACTTCTGCATTATTTTCCTAATTGTTATCCCCACTCCCTATCTTGTCCCTGTCCAGTCCATTCTCCAAATAGCGACCAGTCAGCTTCTGAAAAAGTGAATCAAATCACATCTCTCTCATACTCTAACCTTCCACAGTCACAATACAATCATCCAGACTCCTTACATGGCCCAAACCATGTGGCTTCTTTGTGCCCCTTCAACCTCATCTCCCATCATTCTGCACTTACTTGCCAGGCTTCAGCCATTCCAGCTTGTCTTCTGCTCCTGGATCAATGGTGCCCACACACAGTGCAGGGACACTGACAAAATGGCCTGTCTATGTGCCTGGCTTCTTCCCGTTATTCAAGACTCAGCTCAAATGTCACTTCCTCAGAAAGAGTTTTACTCACACGCCTATATAAGATAATCCATATTCTGATTATTTTTATTCTGTTTATGTGTTTATGTTTTTCAAAGCAAAAATTCCCTTAAGAAATCTCCTGGCTTATTTATTTGTTTATTTGCCAATTTTCTCAAACTAGAGTGATAGATCCAGGGACCCTGCCTGTCTTGTTCTCTGTCATGTTCCCCCAGTGCCTAGACCAGAGTCTCACACAGAAATCACTGAATAAATATTACTAAATTGAAGTAATTGTTACAGATTGAACTCAGCAGAGAAGACACATATATTCAAAGCTGAGAGGCAGGAACAACTGACAATGAAATTAAACATCAAAGGTTTCAAATTTTTAAGAAGATCTTGTAGTAAATCCATAGCAGTGCTTTTCAAACTTGAATGAGTACCAGAAACAACTGGATAAATTACTAAAAATGTAGCTCCCTCTCACTCCACATACCTGGTTTTGGTTCAACAGACCTACAGTGAGCCCAGTAATTTGCAATTTTAACAATTTGATGGAATGGATCACACTTGGAAAAATCCTGACGTAAACAGTTCATTTTTGAGTACCATTAATTTAATGCCTTTATGTAGAGTTCTTGGATATCTGGGGTGTTTTTGTTAATGAAAGTACACTGGTTCTTCTCTCCCACCTAAGGCCAGATTGCTTTCCCACATGGGATCACACTTAAACTCCAGAGTACTCCTATTGGTTGAAAGGACTGGGTATTGTTATTTTGCTAGTGGAAGGGTAGTGACTTACTTAAAGTTTCACCATGATGGGACCCTGATCTGTTCACTCTTGTTCAAATAACCTGTCTTGCAGACTCCATGTCACACATGGTTCTTCTCTATCAGCTCCTGATTCTAGGGTACAGAGTCCATACCCTTGTCTGATGTCAAACTAGAAGAGAGAGTAAGGGGATAAGAAAATACATGGGATGAGGAGGAAAGTAAGAGGATGAGAAGGCACATTAAATACAGAATGGGGTGATGATGTCTGGCCTATCCCCACTTAGTTAACGGGAAGCTGTGCAATGATGTTTTCTCTTTTCTGCAGCCCCATCTTACAACTGCCTCCCACAGAACGATGACACTGAAGCTCACATAGAATGGAAGTGTGGGCTTATCCCTGTTTGCTGTTACACTTCCAAGTATTGTCCTTGGTAGTCATGCTGCTATTATGTTAATGCCAGAGGACATTCATTGACAGAATGAAAGAGGCAAACTTGGAATGGGGAACTTACATTTGTTGAGGGATTACTAGATGCCACATACTGTAGATTGTTACTTTCAGGCTTTTTCTCTTCAAATCCTCAAAGCAATGCTTTGAGGTCGGTACTATTACTTCTTTTCCATAGATGGGGAGATAGTCCATCCCAAAGAGCAAAGTAAATGCTCAAAAAATCCCAGAGAGGCATCAAATGGACACTGAGACCAATTTAAAGGGGGTCCCACTTGCCAATTCTGGGACAATTTGAGCATCAAAATATATGATGATGGTAGCAGATGGTAACCCTTTGAGCCAACTAGAAATCTATGAGTTGTACTGATAAAAATACATGAATGAAAAATAAACAAGAAAGGAAAGCTCTATTCTAAAGTCAAATCCAACTAATAATTCTAGAAAGAATAAAAGAATTGGAAAAGCAACACTTGCACCAAATCCCCCAGCAGTCACTGAGTCACCATGGTAACCATGTTGGCCAAAGAAAGCTGGGAAAAAGATAAAATTACCCTGGTTTGTTTTTTAATATGTGCTAGGAACTGAATAGGACTCTCTCTCTCTCTCTCTCTCTCTTTCTCTCTCTCTCTCTCTCGCGCACACACACACACATACACACACACACACACACAGATATGCACGCACATGCTCTCTCTTTCTCTCTCACCGCCCAGTAACCTATCTTATTTCTGTGTGGTCCGCCCCTAGATGGAATGTAACTCAAGGACACCCCCAGAGCAGGACATCACACTCACTGGGGCCAGGAGGGTCTACAAGGACCCATCTCTCTTCCTCGAGAGACATTGGACTCTGAGCCCCAAAGCAAGAATGAGGTGACTTGGATCTGGGATCCCTTCATCTCCCCACACCCCAGGGCGTTTTAGCTCCCATTGCGGGGCACTCGCACTTTCAGCTGAGACAAACACCTGAAGGCGAAACCCTGCTCTTCTTACCAGGACACCAGGACACGTTGGTCTCTATTAAAAATGTATCATGCTTGCCACAATTGTGTCAAATTTCTATGGCAACCCAGATGCACTGGCTTTTCCTTCACAGTGGAAATGCCCCAGTATAGGCATTCCACCACTCTCCTTTTGCTGAAAGCGAAACACCTTTACTCTTCAGGATACAGACTGACAAAACTTACTAATTGAGAGGAACTAGGCTAGGACCCAGGCAATTGGCAGGACTCTGCCCAATTTAATGCAACAAAACATGTCCCTGTAATCAAGAATTTTGTTTTCCTTAAAAAGAGACAGCGGTGGGGCAAAATAAAAAGAAAGAGAGAGGCAAAGATACAATAGGGGAGTATTAAAAAGACCTAAGGAGGTATCCTACGACTCTTGGAGATACACTAGCCCTCTGATGGGTGAACAGGTAAAAATCACAGCAATCTGTGGCAATAAACTAAGAGACTACCTGTAATCATGTAACTCAATTATCTAGGAACACATGAAACTGATTGATGGTTTGATGGAGTCCCTCAGCAAACTCATCTTGCAACACAGAAATTGCCCCCAAATCTTCATTTGTTATGGAAATGTGTGTACCTTCTACTTTCTGATGCTACATTTTCTGGTGGTTTCTATGGTACTTATGCTCTTTGGTTCACATCAAAGTCATCGCTTCTTTGAGAGGTAGGAGAAACGTGGGCCAGGACAAACATTTGTTTCAGTCCTACCACATACCATCTACTCCATACAAGATTTTTCATTTTCACCTCACAAAGTTCTGTAAGATAAGTATCAGGGGTCCTGGTTTACAGATGACCAAAGGCAGACTAACAGAGGCTAAGAAACAATTCCAGTAACATACATGAAGTAAAGGGCAGGAATGGGGCTCTAATTGTTGCCTTCATCACAATATACCATTTATTCTCTCTCTCTCTTTTTTTTTTTTTGTGGAGGACGGGGTCTCACTATATTGCCCAGGCAAGTCTCGAACTCCTGGGCTCAAGCTATCCTCCTGCCTCTGCCTCCCTAAGAGCTGGGATTACAGGCATGAGCCACCGCGTCCAGCACAATATACCATTTATTCTCAACAGAGGCAACATCGCCCCCAAGGGGCTAAAAATTAGTTCTTGAGGGTGTAAATATCTTAGATAGAATCATGGTTTGTAGCCTTTCAAAAGACCACAGTATATAAACAGATATATTCTACATCTCTGATATCAAACACTTTACGTTCTGTGGATGGGGCTATAATTAGAAAAAATTGTCTAAGAAGCCTCCATAAAGGGGATGAAAATGAAAGGAGGTTGAGAAACACTGTACATACCTAATGACCTCTTATGTAGGTGATGGGCCACAAGGGCTTAGAAACTGGTCACTTTACACTCCCTCATGGATGCTCACTACTAAACAACCACTCTTGATGGTTGTGATGGTGGTGATGATGATGATGGAGATGAAATCCTGTCCCTTATGCCAAAATAACTGGGCGTGTCAGGATTATGTGAATTGAATGTTTTTGTAGGTGGTAGACAGGGTCTCAGTCAGAATAGATGTTTTCTCTGGGAAAGATAATCTAGAAGGTAGAATATTAATGTTTACAAAACTAATGAGAGCAAGTGGTACTCTAAATTGTATCTTCTTTGATCTTTTGATTTATTCAATTTATGTGTAATTAAATCCGTAATTCAGATCAGAGTATAAGAAGCTAGAAAATAGTTAAGTAAATCAGAGAATCCTCTTTGTAAATGCCTGGTTTATAGTGAAAATTGGAATTACTCTCAGGCTTTTCCCAGTGTGTCCTGACACCTCCTTTCTCAATCTCCTTTCATTTTCATCCCCTTTATGGAGGCTTTTTAGACATTTTTTTAAATGCTCTAATTTCCCTGGGTCATTGATGCTATCCAAGGTACTGCTTTATTTTTTATACTGAATTGTATTACTTTAAAATTATATTAGTATTAATTCAAAACACCTTCATACGGCAAAAAATTAGCAAAGCTTGTTTGAAAAAGCTAGAGTAAATATTTGCAGTTTATGTGGTGCTCTCACATTATATAACAAATGATGTGGTAGGCAGCCTCTAAGATGACTCCTAATAATTCATACCTCCTAATATTCACCCCCTTTTGTAATTCTCTATCTTAGAGTGTGGGCTGATTAGTTAGTTGCTTCTAATAAATAGAATACCTGTGAAGTGATGGGATGTCACTTCTGATATTAGTGTCAAAAAAGCTATGGCTTGGTTTTGGGTTCCCTCTCTTGGTCACTCTGAGGAAAGCCAGTTGCCATGCTGTATGTTGCCCATATGCAAAACGATTGATATTATTGGCTAAAAATTGTTGAGGCTGTAAGGCCAGCAAATAGATGTGTGAGCCTGGAACTGGATCCTCACCCAATTGAGCCTTGAGATGACTGCAGCCCCAGCCTATATCTTAACTGCCCTCTGTGAGAGACTCTGAGCCAGAGGCACCCAGGTAAGCCACATCCAGATTTCTGACCCACAAAAATGATGAGATAATACATGTTTGTTATTTTAAGCTGCTTTTATTTTGGAGTATTTTGTTATGCATCAATAGGTAACTAATACATATAAAAACAGAATTCATGTTAAGAGCAATATACACGTTCAATAAACATTTTAGATCTGTTTAGCTAATAAAATGTAAATGAAAATCTTGAGATATGTGATTCTAGATGAAAAAAAGCAAGTGGCAGAACCATATAAATAATATTATTTTAATATTCAAAAAAAGTATATATATTTTGCATATCTGTGACTATATGGTAATACTTCACCTCCAAAGAAATGCATTCAGAAAACATGCAACAACCTATTGATACTGGACACCTTTGGGTCAGAGAGTGGGCATCATGCAGGAGGGAGACTCAGGGTAATTTCATTTTATAAATATATATTTCTATATTGCTTGAAATTTTATAAATAAGAAAATATCAATTAAGATACAAATTTAAAAACGAATTACATTTAAACAGATTAAGAAATAATGTACTCATGATTTTGTTGTTTTGGAAATAAAAGCAAAGAACACCATTTTATTAAGAAAATAATCCAATTAAATGTTTTGACAATGTATCTGTATGGGTATGTATCAGTGTGTGTTACTATTGCTGAATCTTGATATTATCCATGTACTTCTGTCTCAAACTCTATCACCCTAAATTTCATGGGCTTAGAGCCATGCTGATTGGGGTCAAATACACAATGCATCACTTTCTATGTATGCAAGCTTAGGCAAATCACTTAACCTTCCTCTCCCTCATTTTCCTTGTCTGTAAAATGAGGATGAACCAACTAACAGTGTAGTCGTGAGACAAATATGATTACTTGATCCCAAATATTAGCTAAATGTAATACTTTCATTTTTAGGGGGGGATTAGTTTTTTTGCAAGCCCTAAGAACTGTCATCTAGATGGCTGTTTATTGGCATTTACTCCTAGTAAATAAAGGGAGCCTACAAAATTATAAGGAAGGCGATATCTTATTTTTTTATTTTTTTATTTTTATTTTTTATTTTTCTTTATTTTTTATTATTATTATACTTTAAGTTTTAGGGTACACGTGCACAATGTGCAGGTTAGTTACATATGTATACATGTGCCATGCTGGTGTGCTGCACCCATTAACTCGTCATTTAGCATTAGGTTTATCTCCTAATGCTATCCCTCCCCCCTCCCCCCACCCCACAACAGTCCCCAGAGTGTGATGTTCCCCTTCCTGTGTCCATGTGTTCTCACTGTTCAATTCCCACCTATGAGTGAGAACATGCGGTGTTTGGTTTTTTGTTCTTGTGATAGTTTACTGAGAATGATGATTTCCAATTTCATCCATGTCCCTACAAAGGACATGAACTCGTCATTTTTTATGGCTGCTTATTTTTTTAAAATAAATATCATGACCATAATTGTACAGGCAAAGCAACAAAAGTGGTAAATATCTAAATAAATATAATACAGCATTTATCCCCATTTGTGAATTTATTAAAATTTTTTAACCGTTGAAAGAAAAATATGTAATATTGTTTGATGATATTTTAGTGAATGTAGTTAAGATACATAAGAAAACTAAAGCCTTAAGAGTGGAGGGTAAGGGACTCCATGATGTGGTAAGGTTGCTACATATCATTTGAAGTAGTAAAACACTGATTCTAATTATATTGTGAAAAGTCAAATACTGTAAGTAGTTTTGGAGCAACCACTAAAAATATTATACAAAAAGATGTAGTCAAAATTAAAACAGAAAACTTAAATGAAGTATCAAATAATGTTCAAATAAGCTAAAAGAAGTAGAGAAATGGGAAACAGAGGAATGAAAACCAGAGGGGACAAACAGAAAACAAATAATAAAATGGTAGCCCTAAATCCAAATATTACAATAATTATATTAAATATAAGTGGCCTAAACACACCAATTAAATCAGATTGTCTAGTTCTATCAATTTAGAGAAAGGAATATTGAGGTTTGACTAAATTGTGGATTGCTTTACTTCTTTCAGTTCTGTTTGTACTTCACGTTTTGCACTGCTGTTGTTTGATGTGTACACATTTAAGATTCCTGTGTCCTCTTGGTGGAGTTACACTTTTATAATTATGTAATAGCACTCTCTGTGTCTGGTAATTTCCTTTGCTCTGAAGTCTACTTTATGCGATTAAAATATACCCACCCATGCTTTCTATTGATAAATTTTGCCTGGTATATCATTTCCATCCTTTTACTTTCCGACAACATATATCATTGTATTTGAAGTTAGTTTCTTGTGAAAAGCAGCAAGTTGGGTCCAGGAGTTTTTATTTGATCCACTCTACCAATCTCTTTTAATTGGTGGATTTAGACTATTTACATTTAATGTAATTTTTGATATGTAATGGCTTGTCTGTTATTTGTCTGTTTTTGTTTTCTGATTGTTCCCTGTCTTTTTCATTATTCTGTTTTCTTTTCTCTGATATCTTGTGAACTACTTAACATATTTTATTTATTTATTCATATTTTCCTGATCAAGGTATTTTTCTGTATTTTAAATTTTTTGTTGTATTTATTTTTATTGATATATCATAATTGTACACATTTGAGGAGTAACATTTGATATTTTGATATACGTATACAATACATAAGATCAAATCAGGGTAATTGAGATATCCATCACCTTAAATATTTCTCTTTTCTTTGTGTTGGAAACATTACAATTCTTTTCTAGCTATTTTGAAATATACAATAAGTTACTGTAAACTATGATTTCTCCATTGTACTACCAGACTTACTCTTTCCGTCTAAATGTATTTTTGTACCTATTAACCAATCAATCTTAATCTGTCTCCTCTCTTCCCTTCCTAGTCTCTGGTAGCCACCATTCTACACTCTACCTTCATGAGATTCAATTTTCTAGCTTCCACATATGGGTGAAAACATGCAGTATTTATCTTTCTGTGTCTGGCTTATTTCTCTTAACATAATGACTTCCAAGTTCATCCATGTTGTTACAAATGACAGGATTTCCTTCTTTCTAAAGACTGAATAGTATTACATTGTGTATATATACAGCACATTTTCCTTGTCCATTCATCTACTTACAACCACTTAGATTGATTCCATATCATGGCTGTGGTGAGCAGTGCTACAATAAATGTAAGAGTACAGATATCTCTTTGATATACTGATTTCCTTTCTTTTGGATGTAGCCCCAGTAGAAGGATTGCTGGATCATATTGTAGCTCCATTTTTAGTTTTTTGAGGAACTTTCATACTGTTTTCCATAATGGCTGTACTACTTTACATTGTCACCAACAGTGTACGAATGTTCCCCTTTCTCTACATCCTTGCCAACATGTTATTTTTGTTTTGTGGCTAACACCCATTTTCTTAATACCTGTGATGAGATAATATCTCATATGTATAGATTTTTTGATGTATGTACATCAAAATTATTATATGTATGTATATGTATATATACACATATATAATATGTATCCCATCGCTGTCTATTGTTGAAGTTTTACCAGTTCAAATGAAATGTACAAACCTTGCCACCCTTTACTTTTTACCATTTATATAGAATTGTCTAAAATATTTCCTCAATATACCTCAAGAACTACATCAAAGAACGTTATACTTTTTGCTTCATCTCTCAAATATAATTTATACATTTCAAGAGGAGATGTAAGATCTATTTTTCTTTCATTTTTTGATACTCCTTTCTGTTGTTCCAAGATGTCTTCTTTTCTCATTTCCTTTCTGCTTTAAAAGCCCCAGTTAACCATTGTTTTAGGGTGCATCTGGTGACGATTTTTTTTTTACTTTTCCTTAATATAAAAATATTATTATTTTCCTTCATTTCTGAAAGATAATTCAGGTGAATTTAGAGTTTGGGGTTCCAAATTCTTTTCTTTCACCACTTGAAAAATGTGCCTGCCACTTCATTCAGGACTTCATTGTTTTTGATGAAGAATTTTTGTGGTTCAAATAATTTGTCTTCTATAGGTAATGCATCATTTCTCTCCTCCTGCTTTCAAAATTTTTGTTCGCATTTAGTTTTCTGAAATTTGATTATGATTTGTCTTTCTGCAAATTTCTTTGGATTTTCTCAGGTTCTTGAACCTCTGGGTTTGTGTCATTTGCCAGATTTGGAAGCTTTCAGCCATTATTTCATTGGATTTTTTTTTCACCTATACCCCTGTTCTCCTCTGTTTCCAAAAACATCAATGCTATAAATGCTGGATCTTTCTTACAGTCCCACAAGTCCCTGTGGTTTTGTTCTGTTTATTTTTGCTCTATGTTTTCTTTATTGTTCAGGTTGTATAATTTTCATAATCTATGTTCAAGTTGACTGATTTTTTTTTTTCCTTTGTCCTCTACATTCTGTTGAGCTCATTCACTGAGGTTTTGTTTGTTTTATTTTACAGGGGGATCAGAAAGAGCTGCTTAATTATTTGATACTTACTTTTAAATGAAATTTTACACCCAAATAGTTTAAAGTATTAAACCATTCTGGGATTCTTATTTTAAAAACAGTTCCTACATCCCATTTATTTTTCTTACAGAAAATCTATATAACCATTTGTCATTTATTTTTTAATTAACAACTTTACTTTTAGAATAATTTTAGGTTCATAGCAAAATCAAACAAAAAGTACAGAGAGCTCCCATATACTTCTTTTCCTTCAACACACACCCTCCCCTACCAATTAACATCCCACATAGGTGTGGTATATTTGTTACAATCAGTGAACCACCATTCACACCTTATTATCAATCAAAGTTCATTGTTTACATTAGGATTCACTTTTTTGTGTTCTGTGTTCTTTGGGTTTTAACAAATATATAATAACATGTGCCTACCACTATGTTATTATACAGATAGTTTCACTCCCCTTAAAGTCCCCTATGCCCCACCTAGTCAGTCTTGTTTTCCTCTAAACCCCCAGGAATCACTGATCTTTTAACTGTCTCCGTAGTACTGCCTTTTCTGGAATGTCATATAATTGGGCTCATATGGTATATAACCTTTTCATATTGTTTTATTTTACTTAGTAATATTCACTTAAAACTCATTCACATCTTTTAATGGCTTGATAGCCCCCTTCTTTTAATTGCTGAATAATATTCCATTGTCTGGATGTATCAAAATTTATCCAATCACCTATTGAAGGATACCTTGGTTGCTTCTAAGTTTTGGTAATTATGAATAAAGCTGCCATAAATATTTGTGTGCAGGTTTTTGTGTGGATATAAGGTTTCAGTTCATTTGGGTAAGTAACAAGAAGTGTGATTACTGGAACATATGATAAGAATATTTTCAACTTTGTAAGAAATTGCCAAACTGTCTTCCAAAGCGGTCATACCATTTTGCATTCTCACCAGGAATAAATGAGTGTTCCATTCCACATCCTCTCCTCCAGCATTTAGTGTTGTCATTGTTTTGGATTTTTGTCTTTCCATGAGGTATATCATGTTATTCCACTGTTCTGAGTTTCAATTCCCTAATGACATATGATGTTGAGTACCTCTTCATATGCTTATTTGCCATCTGCATGTCATCTTTCGGTGAGGTGTCTGTTCATATTTTTATGCCCATGTTTTAACCGGATTGTTCATTTTCTTATTTTTGAGTTTTAGCGTTCTTTGTATAGTCTGGATATCAGTCCTTTATTAGATAAGTGGTTTGCAAATATTTTTCCCATATTGTGTCTTATCTTTTCATTTATTTGATCCATTGATATTTTACCTCTTCTTTTGTTTCTAAGTGCTTGCCCTTGTTAATTGCATTGCATAATGCCTCCCACACAATATCAAATATCATAGGAGATAAGTTAGCATGTTGTCTTAACCTTGTCTTTAGCAGGAAAGCCTCTAGTTTTCCCCTTTAGGCAAGAGTCTGGCTTTTTGACTACAGTGTATATACACAGTCATGTTAAGAAAGTGTCCACTGATTTTTATTTTGTTGTGGTTTTTAAAACATGAATGAGTGTTGACGCTTTCAAATGCTTTTTTTCCTGCATCTCTGGAGATAATCATATAATTTTTCCTTTTGATTCTATTATTATAACAGATCATGGTAATGGCTGTCCTGATATTGAAACACCTCTTTGTTCTTAGAATAAACTTCACAATGTCATGATCTACTTTTTTATGTGCTGTGGGATTGCTTGCTCTTTTACTTAAGAATATTTATGCATATTAATATATGAGACTGTTCAGTAATTTTCATTTTTGATGCAATCATTTTCATGCAATCTCCTACTGGAAGCATTCCTCCCTTTGAAACTAAGATCTCTAGGAGAGCAGAGCAGAAGGTCACATTGACAGGAAGCAAAAATTTTAATATTCAGTTGCTAGGGATAATAGTGAGTGGTGCGATTCCCATTTCCATGCCTTTATTTCTGGACCCATTATTTCTGGCTATGAGAGAAAAGGCACCATATATTGGAAACTGATTCAGAGTACATACAGCTTTCTGGAGAACCTTGTTTCAGCCCTGCAAGATATTGACACCTAGCAGAGTTTCCAAAAGGCCATTCTACCATTCCATTAAACTAGTTGCTTCAAGATGGTTGGGAACCATGGTAAGACCAGTGAATTCCATCAGCACAGGACCATTGCCACACCTCTTTTGCTGTGATGTGAGTTCAATGATCAAAAGAAATGTATGGAATATCATGATTATCAATAAGACATTCTCCATAAGTCCAAAGATGGTGATTTTGGCAGAAGCATGCCATGCAGGGAAGGCAAATATGTTTCCAGAATAAGTGTCAATTCCAGTAAGAACAAAATATTTCCCTTCCATTATAAAAGTGGGCCAATGTAATTAACTTGTCAGAAGGTTGATCACCCTGGAGAACGGTGTCATATTAGGGATCCAGTGTTGGTCTTTGCTACTGGCAGATTGTGCACTCAGCAGTGGCCACAGGCAGGTCAGCCTTAGCAAGTGGAAGTCCATGATGTCAAGCCCATGCAGAATCTCCAACCTTGCCACCATGGCCACTGTTCTTTGAGCCCATTGGGCAATAACAGGGTTGGCTAGGGAAACAGAGTGGGTTATCCTATGCACTTGATTATTTAAATGCTCCTCTGTTGAGTACACCTTGAATGCATGCAAATTTTGTCAAATATACCTTAATAAAGCTGAACAAATATAAAAAAAGATTCTCCTCTACTGAAGTTACCCTTTGTTGAGCATTCACATGAGACACAAATATATTCATGCCTTTTGCCCATTTAGAGAGGCCTATCCACCTGCCTCTTTCCCCAATTTCCCTGTCACCAGTTTTCCAATTATGTTTCTTCCAAGTCCCTAACAGTCTAGACAAACTATTGGCCAGAGCCCATAAATTGGCATTATCATATATCAACCCATTTTTTCCTTCCAAGCAAAATGACCAACTAGGTGCACTGCTCAAGTTCTGCCACCAGGAAGGATGTCCCTTCACCAGTGTCCTTCAGAGACATTCTAGAAAGGGGTTAAAGTACTTCAGCTCTTCACTTCTGGGTGTTGTCTTCATATTATGCAGAATCAACTGGAAATTAAACCCAACTCTGGTTAATGGATACAAAACTGTATATACATACACACACAGACACAAACACACATATATTATATATATATATATATATATATATATACACATTTACTACAGTCATGCATCACTTAACAATGGGAATATATTCTGAGATATGCATTGTTTGGTGATTTTGTCATTGTTTGAACATCACAGAGTGTACTTACACAAACTTGGATGGTATAATCCACTACACACCTAAGCTATATGGTATAACCTATTGCACTTAGGCTATAAACCTGTACAGTATTTTACTGTACTGAACACCATAGGCAGTTGTAACACAGTGGTGTTTGTGTATCTAAACATATATCAGCATAGAAAAGATGCAGTAAGAATACAGTATAAGAGATTTTTTAAATGGCAGACTTGTATGGGGCACTTATGAAGAATAAAGCTTGCAAGACAGGAAGTTGCTCTGGGTGAGTCAATGAGTGAGTGGTGAGTGAATGTCAAGGCCTAGGACATTACCGTACACTACTGTAGACTTTATAAACACTGTACACTTAGGCTATACTAAATTTATTTTAAAATTTTCTTACCACAATGAGATATATCACTTCATTTAGAATGGCTATTATCAAAAAGACAAAAAATAACAAATGCTGATGAGGATGCAGAGAAAAGGGAACTCTTGTACACTGTTGGTGAGAATGTAAATTAATTAGTACAGCCATTATGGAAAACAATGTGGTGGTTTCTCAAAAAACTAAAAATAGAACTAGAATGCTATTCAGAAATCTCTCTCCTGTATATTTATCCAAAGGAAAAGAAATCAGTGTATCACAGGGTTACCTGCACCTCTATGTTTATTGCAGCACGATTCACACGAGCTAAGATATGGAGTTCTTAGATATGTTCTTCAACAAACAAATAGATAAGGAAAATGTGGTATATATTGACAGTAAAATGCTATTCAGAGATTTAAAAAAAAAAACCTGTAATTCTGAGCAACATGGAGCCTGGAGAACATTATGTTAAGTAAAATGTCAGGCACAGAGAGATAAAGAGATAAATACTGCATGTTCTCACTAACATGTGGGAACTAAAAAATGAAATCATAGATGTAGAGAGTAGAACTTTCAGTATTAGGGTATGGGAAGCATAGGGGAACGGGAGGATGGGAACGGGTTGGTTAATGGTTACAAAATTACAGCTAGAGAGGAAGAGTGAGTTCTGGTGTTCTGCAGCAATGTAGGGTGAATATGGTTAACTATAATTTATTGTATATTTTCAAAAAGCTAGAAGAGGGGATTCCGAATGTTCATAACACTAAGAAATAATGCATGTTTGAGGTGGGTAATATATATGCTAACTATCCTGATTTGATTATTACATATTATGTATACATATCAAAACATCATTCTGTATCCCATAAATAAGTATAATTATTATATATCAACTAAAGTTAAAAGGAAAAACTTTTTCTTTCTTGATAATAAATTAACCTTAGCTTACTGTAACTTTTTTACTTTATAAATTTTTAATATTTTTTAAGTTTTTGACTCTTGTAATAACACATAACTTGAAAAACAAATGCATTGTACAGCTATAAAAATATGTTTTTCTTTATATCCTTATTCTGCAAACTTTATTTTATTTGTGATTTTTAAATTTTTTAAAATTACTCTTAAAACTGTCTTTTTTTTTTTTTTTTGAGATGGAGTCTTTCTCTGTCACCCAGGCTGGAGAGCAGTGGCGCGATTTCAGCTCACTGCAAGCTCCGCCTCCTGGGTTCACGACATTTTCCTGCCTCAGAATCCCAGTAGCTGGGACTACAGGTGCCCACCACCATGCCCCGCTAATTTTTTTGTATTTTTAGTAGAGACGAGGGTTTCACCGTGTTAGTCAGGATGGTCTCGATCTCCTGACCTCGTGATCCTCCCGCCTCAGCCTCCCAAAGTGCTGGGATTACAGGCGTGAGCCACCGTGCCCCGCCAAAACTTTTTTGTAAAAAACTAAGACAGGAGGCGGGGCCAAGATGGCCGACTAGAAACAGCTGCGATTGAAGGCTGTCACTGATAATAATCAAAACAACGTGTGAATCCTGCACCAGCAATGGAGGTATCCAGGTTCTATCATCAGGACTGACTAGGCAGTTGGCATGACCCACAGAGAGCCCGGAAAAGCAAGGTGGTGTGTTGGCCCACCTGACAGCCACACAGGGAAAGGGGAGCCTCCACCCCCAGCCAAAGGAGGCAGTGAGTGATTGCACTACCCAGCCTGGGAACCCATGCTTTGTCCACAGATCTGTGCAATCCATGGTTCAGGAGGTCCCACTCGTGAGCCCATGCCACCAGGGCCTTGGGTCCCAACCACAGAGCTGAGCAGATTCTCAAAGGCCACTTGGCTGGAGTCTGCCTAAGACTAGCGAGTTCCTAGGGGGAGGGGCGGCCATCGTAACTGTGGCTGCCTGCTGCCTAAGCTGTCTGAGCTCCCTGGGAGAGGGGCGACAGCCATCGCTAATACTCCAGGCCTCCATTTTTCCCCTGCTGGTGTCCAAGAGACTGGACAGCTTGGACCCAAGAGGTATTCCCCACAGCACAGCACACTGGCTGTGGCAGATCATGGCCAGACTGCCTCTTCAGGCTGAACCCTGACCTATTTCTCCTCACTGGGTGGGGACTCCCTGCGGAAACTTCAACAACTCCAGCCAGGGGCTTTGGGACAGAACTCTGATCTTCCTGGGCCTGAGCCAATAGGGGAAGGGGTGGCTGAGGTCTCCCTGGACCAGCAAACTTAGTCTCCCACAGTGCTAGCTCTAAGGAATCTGGGCAGCACAGATGAGTAGGTTTCCCCCAGCACAGTGGACCCCCTCCACCAAAGGGCAGCCAGAGTGCCTCCTTAAGTAGGTCCCAGATCTTGTGCCCCTTAACTGGGTGAGACCTCCCAACAGGGGATTCCAGACACCTTGAACAGAGTTTTCCTGCTGCCATCAGGTCAGTGACTCTTGAGGACAGAGAACCCAGAGAAAGAAGCCAGCACCCATCTTTGCTGTTCTCCAGCCTCTTTGGGTGATATCTCCAGGTGTGGGAGGGACCCAGGTGAATAGGGCCTGAAGTGAACCCCCAGCAAACCACAGCAGCCCTACAGAAGATGGTCCTGACTGTTAAAAGAAAAACAAACAAACAGAAAGCAACAACAACAGCATCAACAAAAAAGTCCAAACAAAAACTCCATCCAAAGGTCAGCAACCTCAAAGATTGAAATTAGACAAGCTCATGAAGATGAGAAAGAATCAATGAAAAAAATGCTGAAAACTCAAAAGGCCAGAGTTCCTCTTCTCCTTAAAATGATTGCAACACATCTCCAGCAAGGGCATAGAAGTGGGTAGAGGCTGAGATGGATGAGTTGACAGAAGTAGGCTTCAGAAGGTGGGTAATAACAAGCTTCGCTGAGCTAAAGGAGCATGTTCTAACCCAATGCAAAGAAGCTAAGAACCATGATAAAAGGTTACAGGAGCTGCTAACTAAAATAACCAGTTTAGAGAGGAACATACATGACCTGATGGAGCTGAAAAGCATGGCACGATAACTTTGTGATGCAAACACAAGTATCAATAACTGAATCAATCAAGTCGAAGACAGAATATCAGAATATGGAATATATAATTCATTTATTTTAATTTTTTGATTTAGGTATTTAAGGTTATAAAATTTCCTGTGATAACTCCTCTAGCTCTAGATTCTGATATGTTTTATTTTCATTATCACTATCCTCATTTAATTCTGTGATTTTAATCTATTTCCATTTTATTTCAAATTTGTTCAGCAATTTCAGACACAGACACACACTGCTGAAATAAGGCAGGCAGACAAGATTAGAGGAAAAAGAAAGAAAAGAAATGAATAAAACCTTTGAGAACTTTGGACCTATGTAAAAAGGTTGGACCTATGTAAAAAGGTTGAACCTATGACTGATTGAAGTACTTGAAAGAGACAGGGAGGATGGAAACAAAGTGGACCACACAGTTCAGGATATCATCCAGGAGAACTTCCCCAACCTCTCAATATAGGCCAACACTCAAATTTAGGAAATCCAGAGAACCCTAGTAACATACTTGATGAGGAGATCAATCCCAAGACACATAATCATCAGATTCTCCAAGGACAAAAGGAAATACAAAAATTTAAGGGCAGCCAGAAAGGCCAGGTCACCTACAAAGGGAAGCCCATCAGAATAACAGAAGACCTCCCAGAAGAAACACTACAAGCCACAAGAGAGTGGGGGCCAATATTCAACATTCCTAAATAAAAGAATTTCTAACCCAGAATTTCAAATCTGGCCAAACTAAGCTTCATAAGCAAAGGAGAAATAAAATTCTTTTCAGACAATCAAAAGCTGAGGGAATTCATTACCACCATACCTTCCTTGCAAGAACTCCTTCAGGAGGCACTAAATATGGAAAGGAAAACCAGTACCAGCCACTGCAAAAACACACTGAAGTACAAAGACCAATGACACTACGAAGAAACTGTATCAACTATTCTGCAAAATAACCAGCTAGCATCTTGATGACAGGATCAAATTCACACATAGCAATATTAACTTTAAATGTAAATGGGCTAAATGTCCCAATTAAAAGACACAGACTGGCAAATTGGATAAAGAGTCAAGACCCATCGGTGAGTTGTATTCAAGAGACCCATCTCACATGCAAAGACACACATAAACTCAAAATAAAGGGAAGGAGGAAAATTTACCAAGAAAATGGAAAGCAGAAAAAAGCAGGGTTTGCAATCCTAGTCTCTGACAAAATAGACTTTAAACCAACAAAGATTAAAAAAGACAAAGAAGAGCATTACGTAAAGGCAAATGGATCAATTCAACAAGAAAAGCTAACAATCCTAAGTATATAGGCACACAACATAGGAGCACCCAGATTCATAAAACACATTCTTAGAGGACTACAAAAAGACTTAGACTTCAACACAACAGTAGTGGGAGACCTTACACCCCACTGTCAATATCAGACAGATCATCAAGATGGAAAATTAACAAGGATACACAGGACTTGAACTCAGCTCTGGATCAAGTGAATCTGACAGATATCTACAAAACTCTCCACCCCAAAACAACAGAATATATATTCTTCTCAGTGCCATATGTCACTTACTCTAAACTCAATAACATAATTGGAAGTAAAACACTTCTCAGCAAATGCAAAAGAACTGAAATCCTAACAGTCTCTCAGACCACAGTGCAATCAAATTGGAACTCAAGATTAAGAAACTTACTCAAAACCACACAACTACATGGAAATTGAACAACCTGCTCCTGAATGACTCCTGGGTAAATAATGAAATTAAGGCAGAAATCAGGAATTTCTTTAAAACCAGTGAGAACAAAGAGACAATGTAGCAGAATCACTAGGATGCAGCTAAAGCAGTGTTAAGAAGGAAATTTATAGCACTAAATGCCCACATCAGAAAGCTAGAAATATGTTAAATCCACACACTAACATTACAGCTAAAAGAACCAGAGAAGCAAGAGCAAACAAATCCAAAAGCTAGCAGAAGACAAAAAATAACCAAGATCAGAGTGTAACTGAAGGGAGATAGAGACATGAAAAACCCTTTGAAACACCAATAAATCCAGGAGCTGGTTTGTTGAAAAAAATAATATAAAATAAAATGAAATAAAATAGGTCACTATCTAGACTAATAAAGAATAAAAGAGAGAAGAATCAAATTGACACAATAAAAAATGATAAAGGGGATATCACCACTGACCCCACAGAAATACAAACAACCATAAGAGAATACTATAAACACATCTACACAAATTAACTAGAAAATCTAGAAGAAATGGAAAAATTCCTGGACACATACACCCTCCCAAAACTAAACCAGGAAGAAGTTTAATCCCTGAATAGACCAATAACAAGTTCTGAAATTGAGGCAATGATAAATAGCCTACCAACCAAAAAAAGCACAGGACCAGACGGAATTACAGCCAAATTCTACCAGAGGTACAAAAAGGAGCTGGTACCATTTTTTTCTGAAATTATTCCACACAATTGAAAATGAGGGACTTCTCCCTAACTCATTTTATGAGGCCCGTATCATCCTGATACCAAAACTTGGCAGAGATACAACAACAAAAAAAGAAAACTTCAGACCAATAACTCTGATGAACATCAATGAGAAAATTTTCAATAAAATACTGGCAAATCAAATCCAGCAGCACATCAAAAAGCTTATCCACCACAATCAAGTTGGCTAATAGCCAGAATCTACAAAGAACTTAAACAAATTTACAAGAGAAAAGCAAACAACTCCATCAGAAAGTGGGCAAAGGACATGAACAGACACTTCTCAAAAGAAGACATTTATGCAGCCAACAAACATATGAAAAACAACTCATCGCTGATCATTAGAGAAGGAATTGGCTCAGGTGATTATGGAGCCTGAGAAGTTCAAGATCTGTAGTGGGCAAGCTGGAGGCCCAAGAGAACCAGTGAAATATTTCCATTCTAAGTCTGAAGGACTGAGAATCAGGAAAGCCAAAGGCATACATTCCCATCTGAGTCTGAGTCCAATGGCAGGAGAAGATTGATGTCCTTGTTTAAAGACAGGCAAAAAAAGATTTATTAGCCTTTTATTCTATTCTGGCCTTCGAAAGACCAGATTAGGCCCACCCATACTGGGGACAATTTGTTTTACTCAGCCTACTGATTCAAGTGCTAATCTCATCCAGACTGTTCCTCACAGACACACCCAGAAATGTTTAATCAAATATCTGGGCACCCTGTGGCCCAGTCAAATTGACACATAAAATTAACTGTCACAGGAATCAATTGTATACTTGATTCATCATAAGAATATGCACATTTTTCTTCTTTCCTTCATGCTTGGAATAATTTAATTCATATTAGGATGATCTTACCTTAAAAGGTTTGGTAGAATTTTTCTTTGGAGATTTCTGGGCCTGGTACTTTTGCATGGGAGAAATTTAACCAATGTTTTAAATGATCTTTGATGTAATTCATCTGTTTGGACTCTCTATCTCTACTGGGATCAATTTTTGCAAGTTGTATTTTTCTAGAAATTATTCATTTCATCCGTGTTTTCAAATGTATGTGAATAGAGTTGTGCAAATTATTAATTTAAGAGCGTTGAAAACTTCCTTTCGTTGGATAACTATTTTTCCTTGTCATTTTAAATTTTTTATATTTTCTTGATTAATTTTTAAAATTCATTTTCTATTTTCTTGATTAAATTATCCAGTGGTTTATTCACTTTGCTGACCAATCCAGTATAAACCTGTGCACATATTATTGTCATTTTTCCTAACTCATTCACTTCTACTTTTACATGTTGTGATTATTTCCTTCTGCATTCTTTTAGTTACAATATGGTTCTTTATCAGTATTTTTAATAGAATATATAATTCATTTATTTTAATTTTTTGATTTAGGTATTTAATGTTATAAAATTTCCTGCGATAACTCCTCTAGCTCTAGATTCTGATATGTTTTGTTTTCATTATCACTATCCTCATCTAATTCTGTGATTTTAATCTATTTCCATTTTATTTCAAATTTGTTCAGCAATTTCAGACACAGTTGATTTCTATTAATATTTTCTTGATTATCTGAAATGTAGTTGTATTCTTTAATATCAGGCATCAGAGTTAAGTAGGTCTGTAAGATCTACCATTTAAATTATGTTCTTTAGAATTTCTTTATGTTTTCTAAATTTTCACCACTTGAGTATTCTTGGATGGAGGTAAGTGTGGTAGAATCATCTTTTATTAATGTGTTTCTTTTGATTTCTCCTTGCCATGTTTAGTGTTTATGAGTATTTTTTGCTGTGTGTGTAAAAAAGTATTAATAACTCAAATCTTCCTTGTTAAATTTAGCCTTCAGAATTATCAAATGTAAAGTTTTCTGGTCTTCTTTAATCTATGTATTTATGTATGTATGTATTTATTTCAATACATTTTTGGGGAACAAGTAGTGTTTGGTTGCATGAATAAGTTCTTTAGTAGTGATTTCTGAGATTTTGGTGCACCTAGCACCCGGGCAGTGTACACTGTACTCAATGTGTAGTCTTTTATCCCTTGTTACCCCCCAACCCTTTCCCCTGAGTCCCTAAAGTCCAATGTATCATTCTTATGCATTTGTGTCCTCGTAGCTTAACTCCCACATATGAATGAGAACGTATGTGTTTGGTTTTAAATTCCTTAGTTACTTCACTTACAATAATAGTCTCCAGTTCCATCCAGATTGCTGAGAATGCCATTATTTTCTTCCTTTTTATGGCTGAATAGTATTCCATATACAACTTTTTTTTAGATATTCGGGGAAAACATCTATGATCTTTCATAAGACCAGTGGGATAGAGATGACAGTTTTCTTCATTAGTAATGACAGGGGACTTTTTTTTCTCCATTTAGCAAGCCTCTGCAGAACCACTAAATCTGACATCATATACAGAAGCATAATAGACCTTTTTTTTGAGACAGAATTTTGCTCTTCTCACCCAGACTGTAGTGCAATGGCACGATCTCGGCTTGCTGCAACCTTCACCTCCTGGGTTGAAGCGATTCTCCTGCCTCAGCCTCCTGAATAGCTGGGATTACAGGTGCCCACCACCATGCCTGGCTAGTTTTTTTTTTCTTTATTATGGTTTAAGTTCTGGGGTACATGTGCAGAACGTCCAGGTTTGTTACATAGGTATACATGTGCCATGGTGGTTTGCTGCACCCATCAACCCGTCATTTACATTTGGTATTTCTTCTAATGCAACCCCTCCCCTAGCCCCCCACCCCGACAGGCCCTGGTGTGTGATGTTCCCCTCCCTGTGTCCATGTGTTCTCATTGTTCAACTCCTACTTATGAGTGAGAACATGCGGTGTTTGGTTTTCTGTTATTGTGTTAGTTTGCTGAGAATGATGGTGTCTAGTTTCATCCATGTCCCTGCAAAGGACATGAATTCATCCTTTTTTCTATGGCTGCATAGTATTCCATGGTGCATATGTGCCACATTTTCTTTATCCAGTCTGTCATTGATGGGCATTTGGGTTGCTTCCAAGTCTTTGCTATTGTGAACAGTGCCTCAATAAACATACGCGTGCATGTGTCTTTAGAGTAGAATGATTTATAATCCTTTGGGTATATACCCAGTAATAGGATTGCTGGCTCAAAATGGTATTTCTGGTTCTATATCCTTGAGGAATCGCCACACTGTCTTCCACACAATGGTTGAACTAGTTTACACTCCCACCAACAGTGTAAAAGCATTCCTATTTCTCCACATCCTCTCCAGTATCTGTTGTTTCCTGACTTTTTAATGATCACCATTCTAACTGGCATGAGGTGGTATCTCATAAGGTTTTGATTTGCATTTCTCTAATGACCAGTGATGATGAGCTTTTTTTCATATGTTTGTTGGCCACATAAATGTCTTCTTTTGAGAAGTGTCTGTTCATATCTTTTGCCCACTTTTTGATGGGGTTGTTTGTTTTTTTCTTGTAAATTTGTTTAAGTTCTTTGTAGATTCTGAATATTAGCCCTTTGTCAGATGGATAGATTACAAAAATTTTCCTCCCGTTCTGTAGGTTGCCTTTTCACTCTGATGATAGTTTCTTTTGCTGTGCAGAAGCTCTTCAGTTTAATTAGATTCCATTTGTCAATTTTGGTGTTTGTTGCCATTGCTTTTGGTGTTTTAGTCATGAAGTCTTTGCCCATGTCTATGTCCTGAATGGTATTGCCTAGGTTTTCTTCTAGGGATTTTATGGTTTTAAGTCTTATGTTTAAGTCTTTAATCCATCTTAAGTTAATTTTTGTATAAGGTAAGGAAAGAGTCCAGTTTTAGTTTTCTGCATATGGCTAGCCAGTTTTCCCAACACCATTTATTAAATAGGGAATCACATTTTCTTTATCAACTCAATTGATGTGCATTTGGGCTGGTTCCATAGTTTTGCAATTGCAAATTGTGCTGCTATAAACATGCATTGCAAGTATCTTTTTCATACAATGACTTTCTTTCCTCTGGTAGATACCTAGTAGTGGGATTGCTGGATCAAATGGTAGATCTGTCTTTATTTCTTGCAGGAGTGAGGTATCACATTATGGTTTTGATTCTCATTTCCCCGATAATTAGTGATAAGGATTTTTCCACATGCCTGTTGGCCATTTGCATATCTTCTTTTGAGAATTGTCTATTTATGTTCTTAGCCTACTTTTTGATTTCTTTTTTCTTGCTAATTTGTTTGAGTTTGTTGTAGATTCTGGATATTTGTCCTTTGTCCCCTAGTACCAGCCTAGAGTTTGGTAGCTGTGCTGGGTGACTAGACCCAGAAAAGCAAAAACAATCATTGCAGTTTGGCTCTCAGGAAGCACCATTCCTAGGGGAAGGAGAAGAACACCACATCAAGGGAGCACCCCGTGGGACCAAAAAGTCTGAAAAGCAGCCCTTGAATCCCAACCTTCCCTCTAACATAGTCTAACCAAATAGGAAGGAACCAGAAAAGAATTCTGGTAATATGACAAAACAAGATTCTTTAATACCCCCAAAAGATCATGCCAGCTTACCAGCAATGGATCCAAACCAAGATAAACTATTGGAATTTACAGGAAAAGAATTCAGAAGGCTGATTATTAAGCTAATCAAGGAAGCAGCAGAGAAAAGTAAAGTCCAACTTAAAGAAATTGAAATCACGATACTGGATATGAAAGGAAAATTCTTCAGTGAAAAAGATAGCATAAACAAAAAACAATCACAACTTCTGGAAATCAAGGGCACACATAGAGAAAAGCAAAATGTACTGGAAAATCTCAGCAACAGAATCAAATAAGCAAAAGAAACAGTTTCAGAGATTGAAGACAAGGCTTTTGAATTAACCCAATCCATCAAAGACAAAAAAAAAAAAGAATTAAAACAAAAATGAACAAGGCCTCCAAGAAGTTTGAGACTATGTTAAACATCCAAATCTAAGAATAATTGGTGTTCCTAAGGAAGATATCTAAAAGTTTTGAAAACATATTTTAGGTCATAATCAAGGAAACCTTCCCTGGCCTTGCTAGAGATCTAGACATCCAAATCCAAGAAGCTCAAAGAACTCCTGGGAAATTCATTGCAAAAAGATCGTCACCTAGGCACATAGTCATCAGATTATCTAAAGTCAAGACAAAGTAAAAAAAATCATGTAACCTGTAAAGGAAAACCTAGCAGATTAACAGCAGATTTCTCAGCAGAAACCCTACAGGCTACAAGGGATTGGGGTCCTATTGTTAGCCTTCTTAAACAAAACAATTATCAGCCAAGAATTTTGTATCCAGAAAAACTAAACTTCATAAATGAAGGAAAGATACAGTCTTCTCCAGACAAACAAATGCTGAGAGAATTTGCCACTACCAAGCCAGCACTACAAGAACTGCAAAAAGGAGCTGTAAATCTTGACACAAATTCTCAAAATACACCAAAATAGAACCTCCTTAAAGCATAAGTTTCACAGGACCTATATAACAATAACACAGTGAAGAAAAAACAAGTTATTCAGGCAACAAATAGCACAATAAATAGAATAGCACCTCACATCTCAATACTCACATTGAATGTAAATGGCCTAAATGCTCCACTTAACAGATACAGAATGGCAGAATGGATAAGAATTCACCAACCAAGTTTCCGCTGTCTTCAGGAGACATTATATAATGATAAAAGGACCAGTCCAACAAGAAAATATCACAGTCCTAAATATATATGCACCTAACGCTGGAGCTTCCAAATTTATTAACCTATTACTGCTAGACTTATGAGATAGATGACAACACAATAATAGTGGGGACTTTAATAGTCCCCTGACAGCACTAGACTGGTTATCAAGACAGAAAGTCAACAAAGAAACAATGGATTTCAACTATACCCTACAACAAATAGACTTAACAGATATTTAAAGAACATTCTATCCAACAACTGCAGAATACACATTCTACTCATCAGCACATGGAACATTCTCCAAGATAGAGCATCTGATAGGCTATAAAACAAGACAGTACATTTTTAAAAATTGAAGCTATATCAAGTACTCTCCCAGACCACAGTGGAATAAAATTGGAAATAAACTCCAAAAGGAACTCTCAAAACCATGCAAATGCATGGAAATTAAATAACCTGCTCCTGAATAATCATTGGGCCAACAATGAAATCAAGATGGAAATTAAAATTTTTTGACTGAATGATAATAGTGACACAACCCGTGGGATACAGCGAACAGAGGATATGTAACCTCTGGGATACAGGAAAAGTGGTGCAAAGAGGAAAGTTCATAGCATTAAATGCCTATATCAAAAAGTCTGAAAGAGCACAAACAGTTTAAGGGCACACCTCTCAGAACTGGAGAAACAAGAACAAACCAAACCAAAATCCAGCAGAATAAAAAAAAATAACAGATCAAAGCACAACTAAATGAAATTGAAACAGAAAAATACAAAAGATACATGAAACAAAAAGCTCGTTCTTTACAAAGACTAATAAAATTGATAGATCATTAATGAGATTAACCTAGAAAATTCGCACAGTTTCAGGATACAAAATTAATGTACACAAATCGGTCACTCTGCTATACACCACCAGTGACCAAGATGAGAATCAAATCAAGCTGAAATCCAGCTATTGTGAAATCAGCTTTCACAGTAGCTGAAAAAAAAAACTTATGAATATACCTAACCAAGGATGTGAACAACCTCTACAAGGAAAACTTCTTTAATCTTAGGTCTCTCTTCTACCCTCATAAACAGAAAGATTATAACCCTGGTTATTTTTATTTGTAGCTGACTGAAATGTGCTTGTTTATTTAAAAAAATTTAACCTATCTGAGTATATTTGTTTTAGGTATATCTCTTAAGTTAACCCATTTACTTGTATTTAATACGATTCATTTATTTAGTTATTTAGGCTCAATTCTGTCATAACTTCTAGAAATGTAAATTTCCTATATATACACACACATCTGTATGTATTCAAAATGAATAGAGAGGTGATTCACATAAGAAAACAGTAATATAAGCATAAACTTTCTAAAATATGCAAAATTACAATAGCTAAAGAGTGAAAAGGGGAGATGCTGAAAATTACACATAATGTTTCAATTTTGCAAAACACATATGTATACACATTGTTGTATGCATATAAAGACAACATAATGGAAGGAAATGCCAGATATAATATATTTTTTGAAAATAATGTGTGGTAGAGTTGTTGGTTGATCACAAATTTAATTCTGGACTTGACTATGTTTCCCATATTTGCTAAATTAGTATGGACTCTTTTTAAAATTACAGTTAAAGCTTATAAAAACATTGTTATTAAATATTTCAGACATACAAAAAGTTATGGAAGATAATATAATAGGCTTCTATATATTGGAATTAAGAAATAAAACATTACATATGCTGTTGAAACTCTCTTTGAAGTTTTCTCTGATTACATTAGACTTCTTCTTCCCCAGGGGTAACCACTATCAAGAATTTGGATTTCTCATTCTTAAGACCATTCTTCATACTTTTATTACATATATATGTTCATAAGTGAAAAATAGTATTGTTTTATTGCATGTATTTATCTATAAATGCCTGGCTATATGAGGGAAAAGAGGAAGAAAAAATGCATGGAGGACAAATACACATTCACTTGTGGGAGGAACGCGGTGGGAGATAATTGAACCATGGGGGCAGTTTCCCCCACATTTTTCCCATGGTAGTGAATAAGTCTCATGATATCTGATGGTTTTTTAAGAGGTTCCCCTTTTGCTTGGTTGTCATTCTCCCTTGCCTGCCATTATGTAAGACTGACTTGCCTTTTGCCTTCTGTTCTGCCATGATTGTGAGGCCTCCTCAGCCACGTGGAATTATGAGTCCATTATACCTCTTTTTTTTTTTCAATAAATTACCCAGTCCTGGATATGTCTTTAACAGCAGTGTGAGAACAGACCAGTACAGTAAATTGGTATGGGAGTGGGGCACTGCTGTAAAGATTCCTGAAAATGTGGAAGCGAATTTGGAACTGGGTAACAGGCAGAGGTTGGAACCGTTTGGAGGGCTCAGAATAAGACGGGAAAATGTGGGAAAGTTTGAAACTCCCTAGAGACTTGTTGAATGGTTTTGACCAAAATGCTGATAAAGATATGGACAATGAAATCCATGCCAAGGTGGTCTCAGATGGAGATGAGGAACTTGTTAGGAACTGGAGTAAAGGTGATTCCTACTATGTTTTAGCCAAGAAACTGGTGGCAGTTGGCCAGGTGTGGTGGCTTACGCCTGTAATCCCAGCACTTTGGGAGGCCGAGGCAGGCAGATCATGAAGTCAGGAGATCGAGACCATCCTGTCTAACACGGTGAAACCCCGTCTCTACTAAAAATACAAAAAAATTAACCAGGCTTGGTGATGGGTACCTGTAGTCCCAGCTACTTGGGAGGCTGAGGCAGGAGAATGGCGTGAACCTGGGAGGCGGAGCTTGCAGTGAGCCAAGATTGTGCCACTGCACTCCAGTCTGGGTGACAGAGTGAGACGCCATCTCAAAAAAAAAAAAAAAAAAAAGAAAAGAAAAAGAAAAAAAAGAAAAAAAGAGAGACTGGTGGCAGTTTGCCCCTGCCCTAGAGATCTGTGGAACTTTGAACTTGAGGGAGATAATTTAGGGTATTTGGTGGAAGAAATTTCTAAGCAGCAAAGCATTCAAGAGGTCACTTGGGTGCTGTTAAAAGCAGTTTGGTTTAAAAGGGAAACAGAGCATAAAAATTTGGAAAATTTGCAGCCTGAAAATACAATAGTAAAGAAAATCCCATTCTCTGAGGAGAAATTCAAGCCAGCTGCAGAAATTTGCATAAGTAACAAGAAGCCAAATGTTAATCTCCAAGACGGTGGGGAAAATGTCTCCAGGGCATGTCAGAGAACTTTGAGGCAGCCCCTTGCATCACAGGCCCAGAGACCCAGGAGAAAAAATGGTTTCCTGGGCCAGGTCCAGGGTCCCCTGCTGTGTGTTGCCTAAGGACTTGGTGCCCTGAGCCCCAGCCATTCTAGCCATTGCTAAAAGGGGCTAAGGTACAGCTTGGGCCATGGCTTCAGAGGATACAAGCTCCAAGCCTTGGCAGCATCCTTGTGGTGTTGAGCCTGAGGGTGCACAGAAGTCAAGAATTGACTTTGGGAACCTCTGCCTAGATTTCAGAGGATGGACAGAAACGCCTGGGTGTTCAGGAAGGAGTTTGCTGCAGTGGAAGGACCCTCATAGAGAACCTCTGCTAGGGCAGTGCAGAAGGAAATGTGGGGTTGAAGTCCTCACACAGTCTCCACTGGGGCACTGCCTAGTGGAGCTGTGAGAAGAGGGCCACCATCCTCCAGACCCCAGAATAGTAGATCCACTGACAGCTTGCACCATGCAACTGAAAACAGACACTCAACACCAGCCCATGAAAGCAGCTAGGAGGTAGGCTTTACCCTGCAAAGCCACAGGGGTGGAGGTGCTCAAGACTATGGGAACACACCTCTTGCATCAGCATGACCTGGATGTGAGACATGGAGTCCAAGGAGATCATTTTGGAGCTTTAAGATTTGACTGCCCCACTGGATTTCAGACTTGCCTGGGGCCTTTAGCCCCTTTTTTTTGCTAATGCTGAAATGAGCTAAAACTTTGGGGGACTGTTGGGAAGGCATGATTGGTTTTGAAATGGGAGGACATAAGATTTGGGAGTGGCTGGGGCAGAATGATATTGTTTGGCTCTGCGTCCCCACCCAACTCTCATCTTGAATTACACCTCCCATAATTCCCACATGTTGTGGGAGGGACCTGGTGGGAGATAATTGAATCATGGGGCAGTTTCCCCCATACTGCTCTCATGGTAGTGAATATGTCTTATGAGATCTGATGGATTTATAAGGGGTTCCCCTTTTGCTTGGTTCTCATTCTCTCTTGTCTGCCACCATGTAAGATGTAACTTTTACCTTCCACTATGACTGTGAAGTTTTCCCAGCCATACAAATCTGTTAGTCCATTAAACCTATTTTTTTAAATAAATTACCCAGTCTTGGGTATGTCTTTATCAGCAGCATGAGAACAGACTAATACACCTTCCTTGCAATATGTATCTTCTTTCAGAGCTTCTAAATTGGACACACCAATTTTCTCAGTTTATATGCTCTAGGAAACACTGACAGAATCTGCAAATACCATTTTTGCCACTTTGTTCCCTGATGCATTCAAAGCCTTACAATTTCTCTGGTTCCAGCTATACCAAAACAATGTATCAGGAAATCCTGAATGTGAAACATTTTCCCATTTGTCTGGGCCTAATATTCTGTCTTTTACTCACACTGTTACTCATCTACACCTGTACATCCATAATCCAATTTGGACCATGCTAGTGAAAGAAGACAATACTTTCTGTGAGTTTGCTTTAATGTGTCCAGACACAAATACCTTTCTTGGTTTAGGGATGCATCCCATTCAGAACATGATCTGATTTTGTATTACAGTTGCTGGGCATGCATGTATTTTCCTTTCCTTTTATTTTTTTTAATTTTATTTTATTATACTTTAAGTTTTAGGGTACATGTGCACAATGTGCAGGTTAGTTACATATGTATACATGTGCCATGCTGGTGTGCTGCACCCATTAACTCGTCATTTAGCATTAGGTATATCTCCTAATGCTATCCCTCCCCCCTCCCCCCACCCCACAACAGTCCCCAGAGTGTGATGTTCCCCTTCCTGTGTCCATGTGTTCTCATTGTTCAATTTCCCACCTATGAGTGAGAACATGCGGTGTTTGGGTTTTTGTCCTTGCGATAGTTTACTGAGAATGATGATTTCCAGTTTCATCCATGTCCCTACAAAGGACATGAACTCATCATTTTTTATGGCTGCATAGTATTTCATGGTGTATATGTGCCACATTTTCTTAATCCAGTCTATCATTGTTGGACATTTGGGTTGGTTCCAAGTCTTTGCTATTGTGAATAGTGCCGCAATGAACATATGTGTGCATGTGTCTTTATAGCAGCATGATTTATAGTCCTTTGGGTATATACCCAGTAATGGGATGGCTGGGTCAAATGGTATTTCTAGTTCTAGATCCCTGAGGAATCGCCACACTGACTTCCACAATGGTTGAACTAGTTTACAGTCCCACCAACAGTGTAAAAGTGTTCCTATTTCTCCACATCCTCTCCAGCAGCTGTTGTTTCCTGACATTTTAATGATTGCCATTCTAACTGGTATGAGATGGTATCTCATTGTGGTTTTGATTTGCATTTCTCTGATGGCCATTTAATAAATGGTGCTGGGAAAACTGGCTAGCCATATGTAGAAAGCTGAAACTGGATCCCTTCCTTACACCTTATACAAAAATTAATTCAAGATGGATTAAAGATTTAAATGTTAGACCTAAAACCATAAAAACCCTAGAAGAAAACCTAGGCATTACCATTCAGGACATAGGCATGGGCAAGGACTTCATGTCTAAAACACCAAAAGCAATGGCAACAAAAGCCAAAATTGACAAATGGGATCTAATTAAACTAAAGAGCTTCTGCACAGCAAAAGAAACTACCATCAGAGTGAGCAGGCAACCTAGAAAATGGAAGAAAATGTTCACAACCTACTCATCTGACAAAGGGCTAATATCCAGAATCTACAATGAACTCAAACAAATTTACAAGAAAAAACAAACAACCCCATCAAAAAGTGGGCGAAGGACGTGAACAGACACTTCTCAAAAGAAGACATTTATACATCCAAAAAACACATGAAAAAATGCTCACCTTTTATTGTTTTTAATTGCACAAGGAAGGTGCTTCAAAGATGTTTTAATTCACATGTGCTGATTGATCCTGGGGACCTGGGCTGAATGAGACTGAATGAGCAGGGCCTGAATCCTTCTGTGTCAGTATTCTCCCCTGTGGAAACTGTAGTGCTAAACCCTGGGTAGTTTCCTGCAGTCCCTTCCTCTTTACTTCCCTGGTAGCATTCACAACTTAGCTAAGTAGGTGAGTAAACAGAGGAGCCTACTGTGAGTTCAAGGGGCTTCATTTGGGAGAGTGCAGAGAGAAGTGTGCTGTGAAACTACTTTCATCTCATGACTTTCACTAAAATCTTGGGACGTGAAGACATGGTCTGACTTACAAAAATATAAGGTTCACCTGAGAGACAGCTTGCCCTTCCCTTAGCCTTCTGTAATTTCCCTGAAGCTTCTCAATTTAGACTGTCATGTGAGTATATTCATACATTTGTTCTGTGATGACCCTATTACTTGATTTTCTTTGAGTAGGGATGTTCCCCTTTTGGATGCTGAGCCACTTTTTTAAGGTAAAGGTCAGGGATTTTTATTTATTCTTATTATATTTTCACTTCCAAAGCCAAGATATTGTCACTATAGATAAAAATGAAATATGTAAGAAAAATATATATATATATATATTTTAGAAATTCTACTATGCAGATATAAACACCTATATTTAAGAGTAGCAATTAGATGATATCCTATTTACAGATCTATAAACTGATTTATTTAGACCAACATCATATTATGAGACTCAACACATGCTGATAAATACAAATATACATAATTAAAATGGCAATAGAGGTATAACAAGTCCCTGGCGGATTCAGAGGCCTGGATGGTCGGGCTGCCTCTGTTGTGGGTACAGGCCCCAGCTCTCTCCCTGGCAGCAGCAGCCCTGTTGTGGAGGCAGCTGTGGCTGCCACACACCCTGCCAGGTTCTGGTTGCCTGGCCCTGGGAGCTGTTGTGGTGGGCCAGAACAACACCCACATCACAGGATTAATTTATTTTTCTCCCTCCCCTCTCTTCAAGTGGAAGAAAGGAGTCTTTTTTAGAGTCATGAGCTGTGCAGCCTCGGGTCAGGGGACGAGTGACGCCAGCAGTCCCTAGGCTGCCCCAGCTGGTGTCTCAGTAGTTCACATACCTCACCAGTTTACTGTCTCTGGGTATAGCTCAGCACTAGGACTCACCTAAGAGTTGCAGTCTTTATGGCCTAGGTTGCCTTTTAAACTTATTTGGAAACCCAGAGTGCTGAAGGCACTCAAGTCTGACCATTAGGATGGGTGATTCCCCTCTGGCTCAGGCTTACATGGCACATGTATACATATGTAACAAACCTGCACGTTGTGCACATGTACCCTAGAACTTAAAGTCTAATTTTATATATATAGATATAGATATAGATATAGATATAGATATATAGATATATGTTGTGCACATGTACCCTAGAACTTAAAGTCTAATTATATATATATATGTGTAATAAATGCTCCCTCTGTGGGCAGTTGTCAACTGAGTTTGGTCTGGTTTTCCTTTCTGCTCTAACAGTGCAAAACTGAGTTTGATGCCTCACAATTGCTGTGTACTCTGTGCCCCAGCAGCCAGAGATGCTCTCTGCACCATGGCACCACTGCAGGGCATGGGGGAGAAGTGACATTGGCAATTCAGGGCTGTTTTTTCTATCTCTTCAGTGCCTCTTTCAGCAATATGAAGAGAAAACCAGGTACTATGAGTGCTCACCTGATATTTTGTTCTTATGAAGGTGTTCTTCTGTGTACATAGTTGTTTAACTTAGTATCCTTGTGAGGGAAGACAATTGGTGGAGCTTTCTATTCTGCCATCTTGCTCTGCTTCTCTCCACTTTTGTGTTTTTAAATGCATTCATTTTACTATTGACTTTGCATAAGAGGTAGAAATAAAAAATGAAAACTCAAGTGAAAGTCTTTTTATCTATTAATGCAACTATATTAGAATAAGAATATTTTGGGTTTGTGTTTACATTTTAGTAAATTCATGTTTACTTGGGTATGGAAAATTGTGTTTTGTAAGTAGAGAAGTAGCAAATAAAATTGAAGTAAAAGTAAGTGAAATGATGGGGAATATAGCCATAGAATTTTAAAGCCAGATAAAGCAGTAGGTATCATCTAATTTAGGCATTTATTTTGCACATTAGAAAACCGGCCTAGAACATTGGCAAGTTTTGCCTAAGACAAACAACTAATTAGAGGCAGGGCCTGAAATAGCATCTAGCATCAGGTAAATCTCAAGAATCTGTAAATGACACCATAACTATACAAGGAGATAATTTAAATCTATACTGCTTATTGGTCAAGAGAGTTTGTTCTGTTATTAATATAGAAAAATGATATTAAAAGAGCTAACATAAAGGTTAAGATAAAATACCAATAGTGTGTTTATTTCTAGCTGCTTGAGATGATAAAAGTGAATCAAATCCTGTTAAATCACTGGACGACTTGGAAACATTTTAAATAAATTATCATATATAATTAAACATTATAAAATAAAATAAAATGGAAATAGAAACACGAATGGTCAATTCAGGTATGAAAATACTGATTTTTAAAAGATTAATATTTATTTCTGACATCCTCTGTACCCAACAGTGTTGTAAGTGCTAAACCTATACTTACTCATTTAATCTCATTACAACCTACATGGATGTTCTATTGTTGCTCACCTTTAGAAATAAGGGAACTGGGGCATAGCAAGAGCAGGGCTAGCAAGCAGTGAGGGTACAACACACTGTGTAGCTCTGGAGCCTCTACATCTAACCAGGATATGTTACTGCCTCTCATATAATAAGAGCTTCAATCTTACTATAATTCAATGAAAAACAAAATACAACAAACTGAGGTGCCATTTTTTTCCTAGCTAACTAGGCAGAAATATAAAATATCAATGATAATAAGTGTGGTTTGGAATTTGGGAGACATGAGTTCTGTACAATATGTAAGTTATCTCCCATCCTGTCTCCCTTTCTGAGCTCCAAGGATGTTCCTCATTCTAAAGCTGAGTGAGTTTCCAGTTAGTAAGACTGAAAATATTTACATTTCACTGCCATTTATTATTTTATATTCTTATAAGACCATCCATGTTTATTATAGGTAAAAATATATAACATAGAAAATAAAATACTGTTACCTCAAAACATACCACACAAAGATAAGCCCTATTGTATCACTTTATTAAGGCTGCCATAATATAGTACCAAAAACTGAGTGGCTTAAAAATAGAAATTTATTGTCTCACAGTTCTAGAGGCTAGAAATCTGAAATAAAGGTATTGATAGAACCATGCTCCCTCTCAAACCTGCAGGGGACTCCTTTATAGTTTCTTCCTAGCTTTTGTGGTTTGAAGGCAATCTCTAGCATCCTTTGGCTTCTAGATGCATCATTCCACTCCTCCATCTTTACATGACATTCTTCCTGTGTCTCTTTATATCACCTTCTCTTTGTGAATCTGTGTCTAAATCTCTTCTTTCAATAAGGTCACCAATGATCTTGTAATAGGGCCAAACTAATGACCTAATTTTGACTGGATTACTTCTATAAATACCTTATTTCTTAATAAGGTCACATTCTGAGATCATTGGGGTTATGACTTTAATATATGTTTTTTGGGGAACACGATTCCATTCATAACATCTGCTATTGCTTTCATCAACATTTTTAATAGTTTTCTTATGAAAGTACTTATACATTTTTACATGTATGCATGCATTTATATATTGATTTACAAATATAAGATCTCATCTTATATTTAGTTTTGTAACCTACTTGTCTACTAATAACATTTCTCAAAGTAATTGGCTGTATAATATCCCTGAAGAACATAGATGCAAAAATTCTGAACAAAATATCAACAAACCATATTTAACAGCACATTAAAAGGACCGTACACCATGGTCAGGTGGGATTCAGTTCTGGGATTCAAGGATGGTTCAAAATATGGAAATTAGTAAATGTGATATATCACATCAACAGAATAAATGATAAAACCATTTTATCCTTTCTGATCATTTCAAAAGATGATAAAAAGCATTTGAAAAAAATCAACATGCATTCATGATAAAATACTCTAAAAAAATTAGGTATAGAAGGAATGTAGCCCGACAGAATAAAGGCCACATATGACAAATCCACCGCTAACATCACGCTCAATGGTAAAAAGTTGAAAGATTTTCCTCTAACATCAAGAACAAGACAAGGGTGTTCACTCTTACCACTTCTATTCAACATAATACCGGAGTAGTGGCAGTCCCAGCTGGAACCATTAGTAAAATACATACATATATATATACATTATACATATAATTATGTTTTTATATATAATTACATTTCATATATAACATTATATGATAGATATATAACATTATATATTACATAATTATGTAATATATGCATATATGATATATAAATATATGTTACGTAATTAGGTAATATAAGATGTAATATATTATAATAATTATGTAATATATAATATATTACATTATGTGTAATATATGATATATGTAATATCTTATATAATTGTGTATTACATGTAACATATTATATGATTATATTATGTTATATATATTACTTAAACATACAATATATTACATATTACATGTATTTATATATATAAAATCCAAATCAGAATGGAAGAACTCAAGTTGTTTCTGTTTGCAGATGACATAATCTTAGATATAAAAACCCAAATAACTTCATTGAAAAACTGTTAGAACTAATAAACAAATTCAGTAAAATTACAGGATACAAAATAAATCAGTTGTGTTTTTATACAGTAACAATAAACTACTTAAAGAGAAATTATAAAAGAAATTCCATTTATAATATTAAAAAGCATAAAATAGGCAATTTAGACAAGGAGGTGAAAGATAACTATAAATCACCAATAAAAGAAATTGAAGAAGACAGAAAGGATATCCTGTATTCTTGGTTTGGAAGAATTAATTTGGTAAAACATATATACAATTCAATGTGATCTACAGATTCAATGTAATCCCTATCAAAATCCCAATGAAATTTTTCACAGACATAGAAAAAAAATCCAAAAATGTACATAGAGCCACAAAAGACCCCAAATAGCCAAAGCAATCTTGAGCATGAATAAAGCTGGAAGCATCACACTTCCTGATTTTGAACTATATTACAAAGCTTTAGTAATCAAAACAGTATGGTAATCACATGGACCAATGACACAAAATAGAGATCCCACAAATAAACCACATATATATGGCCAACTAATTTTTGCAAGGGCACTAAGAACACTCAATGTGGAAACAATAGCCTCTTCAATAAACAGTGTTGGGAAAATTGGATATCCACAAGTAAAAAATGAAACTAGTCCCGTATCTTTTACCACTTACAAAAATTAACTCAAAATAGGTGAAAGACTTAAATGTAGTCATTAAACCATAAAACTCCTAAATGTGGCACATATACACCATGGAATACTATGCAGCCATAAAAAATGATGAGTTCATGTCCTTTGTAGGGATATGGATGAAGCTGGAAACCATCATTCTCAGCAAACTAGCGCAAGGACAAAAAACCAAACACCACATGTTCTCACTCATAGGTGGGAATTGAACAATGAGAACACATGGACACAGGAAGGGGAACATCACACTCTGGGGACTGTTGTGGGGTGGGGGGAGGGGGGAGGGATAGCATTAGGAGATGTACCTAATGTTAAATGACGATTTAATGGGTGCAGCACACCAACATGGCATATATATACATATGTAACTAACCTGCATGTTGTGCACATGTACCCTAAAACTTAAAGTATAATAAAAAAATTAATTAAAAAAAGAAAATATAATGAAAAATTCCTTGGCATTGGTCTCGGCAATGGATTTTTGGATATGACGCTAAAAGTGCCAGCAACAAAAGTGAAAATAAGCAAGTGGGATTACATCAAACTAAAAAACTACTGCTCAGCAAAGGAAACAATCAATAAAATGAAAGGACAACCTATAGAATGGAAGACAATATTTGCAAACCATACAGCCAATAAGGGTTAATATTCAAAATATATAAAGAATGCATAAAATTAAATAGCAAAAACACCAAATAATTTGATTTAAAAATAGATGAAAGACATGAAAAATACTTTCCCAAAGAAGATATACAAGTGGCCAACAGGTACATGAGAAGGTAAGTGATGATCAACATCACTGATCATCAAGGAAATACAAATCTAAACCACAATGAGATATCATCTCACACCTGTCAGGATGGCTATTATTAAAAAAAAATGAAAGATACCAAATGTTGGCAAAGATGTGGTGAAAAGGGAAACATTGCACACTGTTGGTGAGAACGTAAATTAGTACAGTCATTATGGGAAAGAGTATAGAGATTTCTCAAAAAATTAAAAATAGAGGATAATTACCAGAGGCCGGGAAGGATACTGGGGGAGTTGGGGTGTGGGTCAAATGGGGATGGTTAATGGGTACAAAAATAGTTAGAATGAATAAGACCTAGCATTTGATAGCACAACAGAGTGACTATAGTCAATAATAATGTAATTATACATTTTAAAACAGTTGAAGAATATAATTAGATTGTTTGTAATCCAGAGGATAAATGCTTGAGTAAATGGATACTCCTTTTACTGTGATGTGATTATTATCCATTACATGCCTGCATCAAAGTATCACATGTACCTCATAAATATATGCACCTACTATGTACCCACAAAATTTAAAAATAAAACATTAAAAAAAGTAAAACTACCATATGATCCAGCATTCCCTTCTCTGAGTACATATCCAAAGGAAACAAAATTCCATGTTTATCACAGCATTATTCACAATAGCCAATGTGAATAGCCAATGTGGAAACAGCCTACTTGTCCATCAAAGGATGAGTTGATAAAGAAAATGTAGTAAATAAATACAATGAAATATTATTCAGCCTTAAAAAGGAAGGAAATTCTGCCATTTGGATGAGCCTACAAAACATTAAGCTATATGAAATAAGCTATCACAGAATGACAAATATCACATCATCTCACTTATATGTGAAATCCAAAAAAGTTGAACTCAAAAAACAGAGAACAGATGCATGGGTATCAGGGGGTGGTATATTAGTTCTTTTTGTGTTGCTATAAAAGAATACCTAAAACTTGGTAATTTATAAATAAAAGAGGTTTATTTTGGCTCACAGTTTTGCAAACTGTACAAGAAGTGTAGCACAAGCACCTGCTTCTGGTGAAGCCTCAGTAAATTTTCAATCATGGTGGAAGATAAAGTGGGAGTTGGCACATCACATAGTGAGACCCTCCAACAGGGGTTGTCAGACACCCTATACAGGAGGAATCCTACTGGCATCAGGTTGGTGCTCTTCAAGGTCAGAGGTCTCAGAAAAAGGAGCTGGCACCCATCTTTGCTGCTCTCCAGCCTCCTTGAGTGACATCTCCAGGCATGGGAGTGAATCAAATGAATAGGGCCTGAAGCGAACCCCCAGCAAACTGCAGGAGCCCTACAGAAGAGGGACCTGACTATTGAAAGAAAAACAAACAAGCAGAAAGTGACAACAGCAGTATCAACAACAACAACAAAAGGCCCCCACAAAAACCCCACCCAAGGGTCAACAGCCTCAAAGACCAAAACTCACAAAGATGTGAAAGAATCAATTTTTAAAAGCTGAAAACCCAAAAGGCCAGAGTGCCTTTTCTCCTCTGTGTGATCACAACATCTCTCTCCATCAAGGGCCCAGAACTAGATGGAAGATCAGATGGATGAATTGACAGAGGTAGGCTTCAGAAGATGGGTAATAAAAAACTACGACGAGCTAAAGGACCACATTCTAACACAATGCAAAGAAGCTAAGAACCTTGATAAAAGGTTAGAGGAATTGCTAACTAGAATAACCGAGAGAGGAACATGAATGACCTGATGGAATTGAAAAACAGCACGAGAACTTCGTGAAGCATACACAAGTATCAACAGCTGAATTGACCAAGTGGAAGAAAGGATATCAGAGTTTGAAGACCACCTTACTGAAATAAGTCATGCAGACAATAATAGAGAAAAAGGAATTAAAAAGCCTCCAAGAAATATGGGACTTCATAAACAGACCAAACCTACAATTGATTGGAGTACCAGAAAGATAAAAAGAGAATGGAAACAAGTAGGAAAACACTTCAGGATATTATCCAGGAGAACTTCCCCAAGCTAGCAAGACAGGCCAACATGCAAATTCAAGAAATGCAGAGAACACCGTTATGATACTCCATGAGAAGATCAACCCCAAGACACATGGCCATCAGATTCTCCAAGGCTGAAATGAAGGAAAAACTGTTAAGGGCAGCCAGAGAGAAAGGCCAGGTCACCTACAAAGGGAAGCCCATCAGACTAAAAAAAGACCTCTCAGCAGAAACTCTATAAGCCAGAAGAGATTGGGGGCCAATATTCAACATTCTTAAAAGAATTTTCCACCTGGAATTTCATATCCAGTCAAACTAAGTTTCATAAGTGAAGGAGAAATAAAATCTTTTCCAGACAAGCAAATGCTGAGGGATTTCATTACCACCAGGCCTGCTCTGCAAGAACTCCTGAAAGAAGCACTAAATAAGGAAAGGAAAAACCAGTACCAGCTACTGTAAAAACACACCAAAATACAAAGGCCAATGACACTACGAAGAAACTGCATCAACAAGTGCGCAAAATAACCAAATAGCATCATGATGACAGGATCAAATTCACACATAACAATACTAACCCTAAATGTAAATGGGCTAAACACCCCAATTAAAAGACACAGACTGGAAAATTGGATAAGGAGTCAAGGCCCATCCGTGTGCTGTATTGAGGAGATCCATCTTACATGCAAACACACACCAGGTTCAAAATAAAGGGATGGAGGAAAATTTACCAAGCAAATGGAAAGAAAAAAAAAAAAGCAGAGGTTGCAATCGTAGTATCTGACAAAACAGACTTTAAACCAACAAAGATTAAAAAGGACAAAGAAAGACATTACATAATGGTAAAGGGAACAATTCAACAAGAAGAGCTAACTATTCTGATATATATGCACCCAATAGAGAAGCACCCAGATTCACAAAATTTTTTCTTAAGTGAGAGAAGATAGGAAGGTGTTGAGATCCAAGAATTAAACCTGGGCTCTCTATTATAAGGAAGTCAGGAATACTGACCTTAAAAGGTCATATATATATATATATATATATATATACATATATATATGTGTGTATATATATACACACATATATATATACACACACATATACACATATATACATATATACATATATATATACACACACACATATATATGTATATACACACTTTTTTAAAGGGTTTTAGCAATTTTTACTTTCACAAGGACATTTGTTAAGAGTGTCACCAACATGGAATATTATCCATCTCGTTTTACAAAAAATATCTTAAACATGGGAAAGAAAATATTCTAGCAGGTATCTGTGTGTTCATCATATATATTTAACCCATATTAATATTTTGCCATATTTGATTTAAACATATTTTTTAAAGAAATATAATATTACAGATATACCAAAGGCTCATAATCTCATTATTTTCCCTAGTTCCCTAGAGATAAGCATGATATGTATACTTTCCATTTAGTTATTTCTACATTTATCTTATAATAGTGTATTATAAAGAATGTAAGGTATCATTTTGTATCTATAAGATTCTACTTTGTAAGTGGTATTCTTTATTTTTATTTTTAATATTTGTGGGTACATAGTAGGTGTATATATTTATGAGGTATGTGAGATGTTTTGATACAGGCATGCAATGTAAAATAAGCACATCATGGAGAATAGGGTATCCATCCCTTTAAGCATTTATTTTTTGTGGTACAAACAATCCAATTAAACTCTTTAAGTTATTTTAAAATGTACAATTAAGTTATTATTGACCATTGTCACCCTTTTATGCTATCAGATAGTAGGTCTCATTCATTCTTTCTAGTTTTGTTAGTACCTACTAACCATCCCCAACTCCCCTACAGCCCCCAACTACCATTCCCAGCCTCTGGTAACCATGTAAGTGATACTGTACTGATTTCATAATGTTGGCACCTGAATTGCTCTCATTTAACTTTTTTTAGAGATTTATCCATTTTAACACATGTAAATATAATTAATTCATTTTAATGGCAGCATAGCATTCCGTTGCATTGACATAGTATTTTTGTTATAGTTTGTAACTCCCACATCAATAAACTTGGATTCAGATTGACAATCAAACATGACTCAACCAGCTCCAACTCGTATATGTACACTTGGCTTTGTAATAGGATACACTGGAGAACATTGTCAGATACAAATGTCTTTTCAACAGGAGGAGGCCTTAGAGCTGTCTGAGAATTATTATTTGCATCCCCCATCTCCACAAGTGAGTGCTCAGGTATAAGGCAGAGGCCATATAGGGTGTGGCAGCCCCCTGATTGCAAGCCCCATGTTTGAAAAGTGTCAATATATTTTATAAATCCATGAGTGTCATTTATGGTGATCCTAGCAGCAGAGGGCATGCTCAATGACATAAGTCTTCACTGATCGGTGGTCATTTTTACCGTAAGAAATCTTATCCAGTTACATAGTTGATATTTCACCTTTATCAAGTTTCCAAGAAAAGTGTACTAAAAGAAGGTAAACCAGAGATCATTTTCCCAGAGAAGCAGAAACAGTTTTGTTAATCTTTACTCACAAATTTGTTTGTGTATTGATGGATATTTGGATTAATTGCTTTATTTTTCTGCTTTCTATTTCAGGCAATACAGCAGTCAATATCTTCTGCCTGTCTTCTTATGTATATGTGAGAAAATTTTCCTACATTACATTCTTAAACATATATTCCTTAGGACTTGATCTCAGTAATTTAAACTTCCTCAAAAAGTGTATAAGAATTCTTATTTCTTCATACCACCTGTATACCTGGAATCATCACATTAAAATTTATTTCTAACTGATAGGCATGTTATTATTTCCTTGATTGATATTGAAGTTCGGCTTTTCTCTCTTTGTCTCTCTCTCACACACTCTCTCTCCACACACAGAACCAATTTTAAATTTTTTCTTCTGCAAATTTTTTCCCATGTTATTGAGTTACTTCTATACTTAAATTTTGTCATAGGTGATAAATAATTAAAACTATTTAGAGGCTTTGAGTTTCAATTTTTAAATTACTAATGAGCTAGAATATTTTCCTGTGATAATTATCCATTTGTATTTCTTCCTTTGTGCACTGTTTACATATTTTGTCCTTTTTCCCATTTTGTTATAGGGGCTCTTAATGCATTAAGGCTAATACCTTTCACTGATTGATAGATCAATTATTTCAACAGATATTTATTGGGTGTAGATTATTTTCCAGACACTCCAGCTATCATCTGTATCCCAGATCTTTCTTTTGGGATCTAGATGCTTATATTTACTGGAAATGTCCACTTGGATAAAGAAAAGTATTGAAAATCATCCATACATGCATGAATTGTCAAGAACATCATACATAGTTCAAAAACATTTGTCCCTGTTTTAGAAGGTTAAATGGATTTTTTTTTGAGACAGGGTCTCATTCTGTTGCCCAGTTGGAGTGCAGTGGTGCAATCATGGCTCACTGCAACCTCGACCACAGGGGCTCAAGTGATGCTCCCACCTCAGCCTCCTGAGTAACTGGAATTATAGGTGCACACCACCATGCCTAGGTAAATTTTGTAGATATGGGGTTTCACCATGCTGCCCAGGCTGGTCTCAAGCTCATAGACTCAAGCTATTCTCCCACCTCAGCCTCCCAAATTGTTGGGATTACAGGCATGAGCCACTGCATCTGGCCAAAATTAAAATGTTTAATAAAAAGGAAATGTACAAGTTTTCATTAGGTATTTGTCATTTCTTTGTGATTTCTATGTGCTGAAGTAATTTCTCAGATAATTTAGAAAAAAATGAAGCAACCGGCAGGCAACTCTTGCTAGAGTCTCTGGCACAGCAGTCTTGCATCCGTGTGAACCCAGCCAGATGGTGCAGCCTCCTGTTTCCCAGGAAAGCCCCAAATGGCAGGGTTTGTGAGCCCACCCACCTCCACAATTAGTAGTCAGGCAGGCAACACTTGCTAAAGTTTCTTGCTCAGTGGCCCTGCTTCTGTCTGAACTCAGCCACCAGGCACAGTCTCTTGTTGTCCTGGGAACAACACAGTCTTTTGTTGTCCTGGGGAAACCCTGCTCACCTGTGCTGCTGGTATCCAGGTGGGCAATGCCTGCTAGAGTTTCCAGCCTAGGAGTCCCACTTCTGCCTGAACTCGGCTGGTGAGTGCAGCTTCCCGTTGTACCAGGAGGCACCTGGATGACAGGGTAGGTGACCCCACCCATCCCCACCACTGGTAGCCAGGCAGACAAAGCCTGCTAGAACTTCTGGCCCAGTGGTCCACTTCTGTGGGAACTCAGCCAGCAGGTGCAGCCTCCTGTTGCCCCAGGAAGCACCTGGACTGCAGCCAGGTGACCCCACCCTACCCCCCACCACTGGTAGCTAGGTGGGAAATGCCTGCTAGAAATTTCAAGTCCAGTACTTTTGCTTCTGCCTGAACTCTGCAAGCAGGTGCAATCCCATGTCCCCTGGGAAGCACTCAGGCAGCAAGTTATAGCTGAACCAGCAAGTATATGGCCTGTCTGCTAACTGCAGCCCCTGCCTAGACCGGAACACCCAACAGAGGAAACAGGGGCACAAAGAGAGTAATCAGAAAGGGTTCCTGCAAGACCCAGGAGTGGACTAGAATTGAAGCCAGTTGACTGAACCCACCATATACCACAATCAAAACCTCAAGGGCATCAAAGAAGATAAAAGCAAAAGAAAAAAAAATTCCAAAGGACAACAACTCCAAAAATTAGAGGAACATCAGCCCACACAGATGAGAAAGAACCAGCACAAAAATTCTGGCAACTCAAAAAGCTAGTTCTTCTTACTCCAAATGACCCCACTAGTACCCTAGCAATGGTTATTAACCAGAAAGAAATACTAAAATGCCAGAAATAGAGTTCCGGCATATGAATAGCAATGAAGATCATTGACGTTCAGTAGAAAGTCAAAACTCAATCCAAGGAATATAAGGAACACAATAAAACAATACAGGAGATAAAAGATGAAATGGCCATTTTAAGAAAGAACCAAACTAAACTTATAGGGCTGAAAAACTCACTTCAAAAACTGTGTAATACAATCATCAGTGTTAACAGCAGAATTGACCAAGCTGAGGAAAGAATCTCAGAGCTTTAAGGCTGGTTCTCCAAAAAACTCAGTCAAGCAAAAAGAAAGAAAAAGCAATAATGAAGAATGAACAAAGCCTCCACGAAATATGGAATTACGTTAAGAGAACAAATATATAAATCATTGGTATCCATGAAAGAGAGGGAGAGAAAGCAAGCAACTTGGAAAACATATTTGAGGATATCAACCACAAAAATTTTCCCGACTTCACTAGAGAGGCCAGCATTCAAATTCAGGAAATGCAGAGAACCCCTGTGAGAGACTATACAAGATGATTATTTGCAAGACACATAGTCATCAGATTGTCTAAGGTTGAAATAAAATAAAAAATGTTAAAGGCAGCTAGAGAGAATGGGCAGGTCATCTACAAAGGAAACCCCACCAAGCTAACGTGGACCTTTCAGCAGAAACCCTAGAAACCAGAAGATATTAGGGGCCTATACTCAGCATTCTTAAAGGAAAGAAATTTCAACCAAGAATTTTATATCCAGCCAAACTAAGCTTCATTAGTGAAGGAGAAATAAGATCCTTTTCAAACAAGCAAATGCTAAGGGAATCTGTTACCACTAGACCTGCCTTATAAGAGGTTTTAAAGGAAATGCTAAATATGAAAAGGAAAAACAATTACCAGTCACCACAAGAACATATTTAAGTACATGGACCATTGACATTATACAGAAATGACACAATCACGTTTCCATAATAATCACCTAACAACATGATGGCAAGATCAAATCTGCACATATCAATATTAACCTTGAATGTAAATGGGCTAAATGCCCTAATTAAAAGGCACATAATGGCAAGTTAGATAAAGAAATAAGACTCCACAGTTTTCTGATAGTTCAAGAGCACTACCTCACATGCAATGACACCCATAGACTCAAAGTAAGGGGGTGGAGAAAAATGTACCAAGCAAACAGAAGATAGAAAAAAAAAGCAGGGGTTGCTATTCTAATTTCAGACAAAACAGACTTTAAATTGACAATGATAAAGAAAGACAAAGAAGGGCACTAAATAATAGTAAAGAGTTCAATTCAAAAAGAAGACCTGACTATTCTAAATATACATGCACCCAACACTGGAGCATTCAGATTCATAAAGCAAGTTCTTAGAAATCTAAAAAGAGACTTAAATAACCACACAGTAAGAGTGGGAGACTTTAATACCCCACTGACAGTATTAGACAGGTCATCAAGGCAGGAAACTAACAAAGGTATTTGAGACCTAAACATGACACTTGACCAAAGGGACCTAAAAAAACGTCTACAGAACACTCTGCCCAACAACAACAGAACATAAATTTGTCTCATCTGCACATGGCACAGACTCTTAAAATCAACCACACAATTGGCCATAAAGCAATACTCAGCAAATTTTTAAAAAACTGAAATCGGCCAGGTGCAGTGGCTCACGCCTGTAATCCCAGCACTTTGGGAGGCCGAGGTGGGTGGATCATGAGGTCAGGAGATCGAGACCATCCTGGCTAACATGGTGAAACCCCGTCTCTACTAAAAATACAAAAAATTAGCCGGGTGTGGTGGCGGGTGCCTGTGGTCCCAGCTACTCGGGAGGCTGAGGCAGGAGAATGGCGTTAACCCGGGAGGTGGAGCTTGCAGCGAGCTGAGATCATGCCACTGCACTCCAGTCTGGGCAACAGAGCGAGACTCTGTCTCAAAAAAAAAAAAAACAACAACAACTGAAATCATACCAAACACACTCTCGAACCACATTGCAATAAAAATAGAAATCAGTACTAAGAAAATTGCTCAAAACTATAAAATCATATGAAAATTAACCTTCTTCTAAATGACCTTTGGGTAAACAGTTAAAGTAAGGCAGAAATCAAGAAATTCTTTGAAACTAATGAAAACAAAGATACAACATACTGGAATCTCTGTGATACTGCTAAAGCATGGTTAAGAGGAAAGTTTATAGCATTAAATGCCCACATCAAAAAGTTAGAAAGATTGCAAATTAACAACCTGACATCACAGCTAGAGAAACTATATAAACAAAAGCACACTAACCCCAAAGCTAGAATAAGAATATAAATAACCAAAATCAGAGTGCAACTGAAGGAAATTAAGACATGAAAAAAACATACAAAAGATCAACAAAATTAGCAGTTAGTTCTTTGAAAGAATAAATAAGACTGATAGGCTCCTAGCTAGACTAATGAAGAAAAAAGAGGGAAGATTCAAATAGTACAATCAGGAATGAGAAAGGAGACATCACCAGTTATCCCACAGAAATTTAAAAGAAAAAAACCTTCAGAGACTACTATGAACACCTTTCTGCACACAAACTAGAAAACCTAGAAGAAATGGATACATTTCTGGAAACATACAACCTCCCAAAATTGAGCCAGGAAGAAACTGAATTCCTGAACAGACGAGTAACAAGTTCCAAAATTCAATTAATAATAAAAAGCCTATCAACAAGAAAAAGCCCTGGACCAGATAGATTCACAGCTGAATTCTAGCAGAAATATCAAGAAGAGTTGGTACCATTCTACCGAAAGTATTCCCAAAAATTGAGATGGAGGAACTCTTCTCTAATTCATTCTATGAGGCCAGTATCATCCTGACACCAAAAACCTGGCAGAAGTACAACAAAAGAAGAAAACTTCAGGCTAATATCCTTGAAGAACATAGATACAAAAATCCCCAACACAATACTAGCAATCTGAATCCAGCAGCTTATCAAAATGCTGATCCGCCACAATCAAGTTGTTTTTATGCCTGGGATGCAAAATTGGTTCAACATATACAAATCAATATATATGATTCATCACAGAAAGAGAATTAAAAACAAAACCAACATGATCATCTTGATATATGCAGAAAAGACTTTCAATGAAATTCGACAGCCCTGCATGTTAAAAACCCTCAATGAAGTAGACATCAAAGGAACATACTTCAAAATAATAACAACCATCTATGAAAACACCACAGCCATCATCATATTGAATGGGCAGAAGCTGGAAGCATTCCCTTTCAAAACCAAAACAAGGTTAGGATGTCTTCTCTCATCACTGTTATTCAACACAGTACTGGATGTCGTGTCCAAAACAATCAGGCAAGTAAAAGAAATAAAATCCATCCGAATAGGAAAAAAGGAATTCAAACTACCTGTCTTTGCAGATGAAATGATTCTACACCTAGAAAACCCCACAGGATCTGCCCAAAAGTGTCTTGATTTGATAAACAACTTCAGCAAGGTTTCAGGATGCAAATCAATGTACAAGAATCAGTAGTATCCCTATACACCAAGATCATCCAAGCTGAGAGCCAAATCAAGGATGCAATCCCATTCATAATTGTCACAAAAAGAGTAAAATACCCAGAAATACAGCTAAGTACTGAGGTAAAAGATCTCTGCAAAGAGAATTATGAAACACTGATCAAAGTAATCAGAGATGACACAAACAAATGGAAAAACATTCCATCCTCATGAATAGGAAGAATCAGTATTGTTAAAATGACCATACTATCCAAAGCAATTTATAGATTCAATACTATTTCTATTAAACTGGCAATGACATTCCTCACAGAATTAGAACAATCTATTTTAAATTTTATATGAAACCAAAAAAGGCCTGAATAGCCAAAGCAATGCTAAGCAAAAAAACAAAGCTGCAGGTGTCATGTTACCTGATTTCAAACTATACTACAGGGCTACAGTAACCAAAATAGCATGATATTGGTACAAAAACAGACACATAGTCCAATGGAGCAGAATAGAGAGCAGAAATAATGCCATGCATCTACAACCATATGATCTTTGACAAAGTCAGCAAAAACAAGCAATGGGGAAAGGACCCCCTATTCAATAAATGGTGCTGGGATAGGTGGCTAGCCATATGCAGAAGACTGAAACTGGATCCCTTCCTTTCACCATACAAAAATCAACTCAAGACAGATTAAAGTCTTAAATGTAAAACCTGAAAGTATAAACACCCTGGAATATAACCTAGGTAATAGCATTTTGTGCATAGGACCTGGCGAAGATTTCACAATGAAGACACCAAAAGCGATTACAACAAAACCAAAAACAGACAAATGGGACCTAATTAAAACAAAGAGCTTTTGCACAGCAAAAGAAACTATCAACAGAATAAACAGACAACCTCCAGAATGAGAGAAAATTTTTGCAAACAATGCATCTGACAAAGGTGTAATATCCAGAATCTATAAGGAACTTAAACATATTTCCAGGAAAAAAATCTCATTAAAAATTGGCAAAGGACATGAGCAGACACTTTCAAAAGAAGACATACAGGCAACCAAAAAGCATATGAAAAAAATTTTCAACATCACTAATCATAAGAAAAATGGAAATCAAAACCACAGTGAGATACCATCTCACATCGATCAGAATGGCTATTATTAAAAAGTTGAAAAGTAACAGATGCTGGTGAGTGTGTGGAGAAACAGGAACACTTATACACTGCTGGTGTGAATGTAAATTAGTTCAACCACTGTGGAAAGCAATTTGGCAAGTTCTCAAATAATTTGAAACAGAATTACCATTCAATTCAGCAGTCCCATTACTGAGTACATACCCAAAGGAATATAAATTATTCTACCATAAAGATACATGCAGGTGTACATTCATTGCAGCATTATTCACAATAGCAAATATATGGAACCAACCTAAATGCCTATCAGTAGTAGACTGGATAAAGAAAATGTAGTACATATACACCATGGAATACTATATAGCCATAAAAAAGAATGAGATCGTGTCCTTTGCAGCAACGTGGATGAAGCTGGAGGTCATTATCCTAAGTGAACTCACACAGGAACAGAAAACAAAATATCACATGTTCTCACATAAGTGCATGCTAAACATTGAGTGTACATAGATGCAAATAAGGGAACAACAGACACCAGGGCCTACTTGAAGGTGGATGGTGAGGACTAAAAAATTACCTATCAGCTACTATGCTTATTACCTGGGTGATGAAATAATCTGCACACCACAACATGCAAATTACATGCAGCATGCAAATTACCCTTAAAACACACTTGTACATATACCACTGAACCTAAAATAAAAGTAATTATAAAAAGAACAATCACTGGACCAGTTCCACTGAATTTGTAAAATAAAACCGTCACTTCATTTCACTTTATTTCATATACTTCATCATTCATTTTGTATATTTTATGTTAAATTCTCAAGAAAAATATGTGCAATTGACCCCGAAAGAAGAGGCTTTTCAGAAGAGCATTGCAAGAAGAGGTTTTTCAGAAGAGCATTGCAAAAGAACATTGAGAGCCAGTTACATCATAGGGCTTGGATAGGTCATTTCTCCTGTGCTAACCATTTTTTTAAATAACACCTTTCATATCTATGTGGAGGTTATTGAGATTCCATCTGGGAAAACATATGTGATAAAATTGCATATAACTAATATGCACACTCTCACACAAATAGATGTGTGTTAAACGGTGAAATATGAAAAAGGTTGTTAGAGTATATCAATATTAATTTTCTGTAATGATACTCTACTGTAGCAACAAAAGATGTTGCCATTGGAGGAAAACAGGTAAAAGAATACGAGAGATCTCTATTATTCCTTATAATTACAAATAAATCTACAATTACGTAAAAAAGTTTTTAAAAATGCATTGCATTCTTGTCCTAAGAAAACTCACCCAATTGTACTCTTGTTATGTTCCAGTCACTGCGCCAGTGACTTTACATAAATTACCTCTAGGATAAAAGTATCTCCTGGCTTTCCCTGAACAGTCCTAATTATTTTTACCTGTTGACCTAGGATCTCATCTAGCTTAATGTTTTCCAAAATTTGTCATTTTTTAAAATGTACTCTTATTACTGATATTTATGTTAAAATAAGCCAGAATGGGTTTAGGAAACCTTTAGTTCTTAGGGCTGCTGTGACAAATAACAATTTTGTTAGCTTAAGATGATACACATTAATTCTCTTACAGTTGTGGAAGTCCAAAGTCCAAAATTAGTTTTACTAGGCTGAAGTAAAGATATTGGCAGAGCTTTGCTTCCTCTGGAGGTCCAAAAGAGACTCTATTTTCTTACATTTTCCATCGTCTGGAGTTTGCATTCCTTGCCTTTCTTGGCTCATGGCCTTTTCCTTCATCTTCTAAGTCTGTAGTGTAGAATCTTGTTTCAGTTTTCACATTGCCTTCTTCTTCCATAGTAAAATCTCTCTCTGTTTCCCTTTTATAAGAATACTTGTTATTACATTTAGGGTCTTCCTGGATAATCCTTGGTAATCTTCCTATCTCAAGATCCTTAATGACATTTGCAAAGTCCCCTTTTGCCATATAAGGTAAAATTCACAGGTTCCAGGCATTAAGACCTGGATATCTTTGAAGGCAATTATTAAGCCTACCACAGATCTCCACTTTTTACTTCCATTTTTGCATTGTTTTTGTCTGGTAGTGTGTGAGACATCCTTGTCTTGTTCTGGTTCTCAAAGGGAATGCTTCCAGCTTCTGCCCATTCAGTATAATGTTGGCTGTGGATTTGCTACACACGGCTCTTGTTATTTTGAGGTACATTCCTTCAATACCTAGTTTATGGAGAGTTTTTAACATGAAGGGATGTTGAATTTTATCCATAGCCTTTTCTGCATCTACTGAGATGATCATGTGGCTTTTGTCTTTAGTTCTGTTTATGTGATGAATCACATTTATTGATTTGTGTATATTGAGCTAAACTTGCATCCTGGAGATGGATCCTACTTGATCATGGTGGATACCTTTTTTGACATGCTACTGTATTCAGTTTGCCACTATTTTGTTGAGGATTTTTGCATCCATGTTAATTAAGGATATTGGCCTGAAGTTTCCTTTTTGTGTGTGTGTCTCTGCCAGGTGTTGGTATCACTTAGTGATTTTATAGTGTTAATATATGTCTATATTTATTTTACTGATGGGAATGATACTTTTATTCTGCAATAAGAAACAAAAGGTCTCTAGTGAATGGTATGTTCAGTAATGTTACTTTTCTAAGAAAGTGGATGACAAACATTTAACTTAAAATATGTTTAATCAACATATACTATGCATCAAGAGAACTGTCATTATATCTTCTTCCAAAGGTAGTAATTACTTGAGGAACAATTTGTCAATTTATTACATGCAAATGCAAAAGTTGTGTTGACTTCTCATTTTGTGAACAGATCTTTTAATTTAGATAAAATGACATTTCTTCAAATTTAATGATACTAATTTTGAATTCCACATTTTTATGTATATGTTTTAAAAGAGGAGAAATAGTTGTTAATACTTTGGCTCCATTAGCAAAATAACTTAGCAAATAGTTACTGAAGACAGCTTAAAATCACTATAATTAGATGATTAAAACAGAAAATCAGTTCTTTTCAATTGATTTGATATTATTTTCATCAAATTCTTGAATAATTATAATAATTTTATGGAAGTTTATACTGATGAAATTGAAACACCTAGCCTCGATAATTCAGGAAAAAAATTCAACATTGAGGACAGAATTATTGGTGATGTGGTGATAATGATGAATACACATATTGATAGAGCAAAATACTGTAGGAAGATCAAGGTTTTACTAAATGAAGAAAGATGTGTAGCAGAAATATAATCAGAATTGCTTGTGTAACACACATAATTCATAATCCTGTAATCATGATAAGGTATTTTGCAAATCAAAATAAAAATAGTTGTTGCCCAGATATACACAAGACATACACATACATATGTACACACATATACATCTATACATATATGTGTGTATAAATAAACATGTGTATATATACATATACATGTCACTATACTGTAGAAGCTAAAATATTGGTGATTTTTAGTTTTTGTGGGTGGTGGCTTCACGAATGTGAAAGAAAAGGAAAGAAAAAAAAGACAAAGGATGGGAAGGGGAGGAAATAATAGGACGGGAAAGAAAAGGGAAGGAAGAGGGACAAGCAGGGATCGATGATAAGGGTGTGTTGTAAACCAAGGACTATGATGAATTTGTGCATCTGAAATTCATATTTAAAATGTTTTAATGCTTTCTTTTCTACCTGTCTGACATTCTCTCTCTATGAAAACTGATCAAATGTTGGAAGGTAAGTTTCAAGTGTGGAGAGAGGCCAAGGGAGATGGCAAGAAGGAAGTTGGTAAATCAATTTGGGGTACATGGGCTTTGGGGTCCCTCAGGGACACTCAGGCGGTGATGTCCAATAGACAGTTGGCAAAGCTGATATGAGACACAGAGAAGGGAACAGCCTGGAGCTGTAGATCTGGGAGTCATCGGTGTTTACTGGAAATGAATGAGATCACACAGGGAGAGACAACTTGAGGACTGAGGAGAGAGGAGGCCCAGGACAGAACCCCAGGAACACCGCCACTCAAGGTGGCAGCTCAGCTTCCTGGCAGGCACCACTACCCCCCGGGCTCTGGAGTCAGGCAGAGCCGGTATTGAAAGTGGGCTGTGGAGTTCTGGGGCTGAGCGCTCTTGGCAAAGTCCGGTACCTCTCTGATCAGCTGTCACACGGGGCGATAATGGGCATCAGAGATATGCCTTGCGAAGATGCTGTGAGCTGCGTCAGGTAAAGCACCTGGGGTCAGAAAGCCACCTCTCCTCCTCTTCTCCGCGACCCCACTTTGCTACACAAACGCACCGAGACTCCGACCGTCCCCAGCCTCCGGTCCCTCAGGGATGGAAGGTGAGGTATGTCAGGAAAGAGAGGGGGGCCCAGCTCCAAGGTGAGGTGTGTCAGGCAAGAGCGGGGGCAGAGCTCCGGTGACGCGGTGCTCACGTGACCCGCCCGGCGCCTACGTGGGCACCAGCCCCCGCGCCCGCCCGCCAGCCCGCCCAGCGGTCGGGTCCGGGCGCCCGCGCAGAATCAGCTGTCTGAACTGCCCAGGCGGCGGGGGAGCAGTGAGCGGGCTTCAGCGAGCCGCAGGAGGCACAGGCCTGTCCTGGGTCCCCGCAGGTCAGTGTGAAGGCGTGCGCTGCCGGCGGACCCTGGGACAGGGGTGGAGGGGGCTGGCAGTAGGATTGGGGAGGGGGCGGAGAAGGGATCCGGTAGATTGGGGAGGAGGGGGATGCGGAGTCGCGGGGGCGGGGGCAGTGGAGGGAGAACCCCCGAAGCAAGCCTGGCTCGCCTTCTCGACGCCCCCTTGCACTGAGTCCTCCATCCATTTTAGTGCTGGAAATGGGGGGTGGGGGTAGCGACCCCGCAGTGCGACAGTGAAACGTAGACATATTCTGGAAATAACCCCTTCTCACAATCTACACCCATGGAAACACTTGATCTCCGCAAAAATGAGGTGGCGCTGGGGCAGGTTGCCTCCGGGGAAGGGGGACACAGAGACAAACGCAGTTTGGAAAGCATCCTGGTTTGGTGCCGGAGGCCTGGAAAGAAATGGCGGCTGGGGTACGGGGGAGGTAGGGGAGGAAAACGGTGGGTAAGCAGGGCCTGGACTCAGGAAAGGGAACCGAGTCCCTGTGAGCCCGCTAAGCGCGCAGCCCCTGCCCCTGTCTCCTGTCTGTCCGCAGGTCTGCGCGTCTGTTGTTCCCAGCGCTCTGAGAGGCCTGAAAAGGAGGAGCAACCTGTCCAGAATCCCCGCAGGTCCGTGAAAGCAGGGGGCTGCATGGACAGGGGCCCACAAGGGTTGAGAGTGTGGAGGGCACAGTCAGGGCCGAATTGGGGCCCCTGCCCATCCCCTTACCTACATGAACACACACCTTACCAGGCTGAACCCGTGCAGAGAAGGTGGCAGGGCCTGCCAGGGAACAGCTGGCTCACGTGTGTGGGAGGAGTGGCGGGCTACGTGGTGGGCAGAAGGCCCTCTTGGAGGCCCAGTCAGCTTAGGGGAACCCTCACCAGGGGTGAGATGCAAGTAGTATCCAGACCTGCATTCCACCCCATGCACTCAGTCTCCCATGTCTCCTCTTTGTCTCCTCTTCCCTCCACACCCATCCTCCAGGAAAGGAAAAGGAGGGGAAATCTCGACATGGAAAAACTCTTCAATGAAAATGAAGGAATGCCTTCGAATCAAGGAAAGATAGACAATGAAGAACAGCCACCGCACGAGGGAAAGCCAGAAGTAGCTTGTATTCTGGAAGACAAGAAGTTAGAAAACGAGGGAAATACAGAAAACAAGGGCAAGAGAGTTGAGGAACCGTTAAAGGATAAAGAAAAGCCAGAGAGTGCGGGAAAGGCAAAAGGAGAAGGAAAGTCAGAGAGGAAGGGAAAGTCAGAGATGGAGGGAGGATCAAAGAGAGAGGGAAAGCCAGAGAGAGGGGGAAGGGCAGAGGGTGAAGGAGAGCCAGACAGTGAAAGAGAGCCAGAGAGTGAGGGAGAGCCAGAAAGTGAAACAAGGGCTGCAGGAAAGCGCCCAGCTGAGGATGATATACCCAGGAAAGCCAAAAGAAAAACCAACAAGGGGCTGGCTCAGTACCTCAAGCAATATAAGGAAGCCATACATGATATGAATTTCAGCAATGAGGACATGATAAGAGAATTTGACAACATGGCTAGGGTGGAGGATAAAAGGAGAAAAAGCAAACAGAAATTGGGGGCGTTTTTGTGGATGCAAAGAAATTTACAGGACCCCTTCTATCCTAGGGGTCCAAGGGAATTCAGGGGTGGCTGCAGGGCCCCACGAAGGGACACTGAAGACATTCCTTATGTGTAGTGTCCCTGGCAGGCATTTGTCAGGCCATATGTTTTAACCTTATGGTAATACTTTGCTTTAGTCGTTCCTCCTGCTACCAGTAGCGTTTTGACCCACCTGCCAGTGTTCGCTTGCTCTATGTTTCAGTAGCAGATTTTCACACATGTGCATTGCAGAGACGTCATGATTCGTGGAAAAATAAAGCAGCTTATAATATCATCTACAGAATCTGTCTGTTTTTGTTAAATACATGAAAGGTTAACAGTGGTTTTCTGAGTTGTGAGCTAGCAGGTGATTTCATTTCTTTGTTTTCTTTCTACTAATCTTTCTTTTCCCAGAGAACACAAATTACTTTTCTCACAAAAATAATAAAATATTTTTAAAAAATCAGAACAGTATGTAAAAAGCAAAGAGAATAACTGTCCAGTGAACTTATGAAGTTCAGTAGAGACACTTAACGTTCTTGTTGTCAGAACTTAAAATGATAGGTAAAATTCACATTACCTACCTGTGGGACTCATCTGGAGAAGTCAATCTGGGGTTATTACAGATCCATTGCTCTAACGGACAGTCTTTTCATTTGTCAAATGGAGATAATACCTTGCTTTTCAGAACTGCTGAGTGGGTTGGATAAGGTAGAGAATATATTTGTTGGGTTGGCATCTACCTTCTCCCCTGCTCTAGCAGAAAAAAATACCCCCTCAGACACTTGGAAGAGGACTAGGGTAAATCTTACCTGTGTCCATGAATAAGTCTAGGAAACTGAAAGGTGGGTGCCATCCTCTCTTAGACAATGTCATGTCCACTGGGCACTGTGCTCCTTCTCATAAATCTTGCACCCTCCTAAAGCTCACATTGATGCCGATGGGCTGAAGTTCTCAAGGTAATAAGGTCCAGTTGATTTCCCTGGAGTCCCCAGTGAGCCAAGCCTACTGACCCCATTCCACAACAACTATGAAAATGTGGATAAAGTCCCTTTCCTCACTTTAGAGTTATACTCGCCCAATAGGGTAACACCTCAGTGATGCTTCAGCCCCTGGGGGATTTCAGATTTTTAGTAAAACAATTATATCTATGCTTGTTGGTTTGTAAGTGTTTGCATACAGCCATCTCTCCACCAAATTCAGAGATAGAGGCTGGGGTAAAATTTGAGTGGCACACACTCATCTGTTCTCATCTGTCAGTGACTTGTATGCTTGACTCATCTTTCCTTAGAGTAAATTCTCTTGTAGGAAAGTCCTTCCAGGTCCCACCTTACCAGTTTAACACCCCTACCCACATTTGTAATTTTTAGAGCAATGCTACTCAGATGGTGGTTCATGGACTAGCTGCATCAGCATCAACTGAAAGATAGTTAGAAATGTAGAATCTCACATCCTCACCCCAGACCTACTGAATAAGAATCTTTTCTAGTTTTAACAAGATCTGCAGGTGATTCCTGTACACCTTAAAGTTTGAGAAGCAAGGTTAATGAGGAAACTCTTAGCCTCCCCAATTCCACCTTCTCGTGATATATGTGCCTAGAAGGATAAATACATGTGCTTCATAGGATGCACATCACAGATTTTTAAATAGACCTGTGTTTGTCAAACTGAAGTTTCACCTTCCTATATTTGCAGAGTTTAAAACAAATTCAGCAGGTCAAGCCCTGCAATATTTTTAAATGAAATAGGATATAGTAGATTCAACCAGAACCAGATAGTAAACATCAGATTATATGGCAGGTAGGTAGGATTAATATTATTTTCTGAAATTTGTATTTCAGTTATGTATATTTGAACAATATGTTTCTGACTGTGGGGTGAGGTTTTTTAAAATTGAGGAACATTGGACTTTGCTTGTCAAAGCACAACCTGTTCTTTATCCTGGTACCCCAATACCTAGCACAGTGCCTGATAAGTAATAGGTTCTTGATGAATTTGTAAATAATAATACCTGAGTCAAGAATTCTTGTCCAAAATCATTCCCTGTCTACATAAATAACTGTGGACTCTATATCTCTAGCAGCATTTACTTGCAATTCCAAAAGAAACACCATGGAGAAGGGTTTGTACCATGAATTTAACCTTATCTCATTTATTGATGCATTTTTAAAGTGTCCTAGTTTGTCACATGTCAGAATCACCATAAGACTTCATCAAAACTGTGAATTTATAATCCCCATGTCAGATCCACTAGGTGGAGCTCTATAATTTCCATCTTAAACAGGCTGCCTGGGTGATTCTGATTCATAATAAAGGCTAATCACCACTGATTTATATATTCATTATGATCTCCATTGTATTAACTGTAAACCATAAGGTAAGCAGAAAAAAAGAATTACACTGTCTCTTTTTCGGTGGGGAAGGTGAAGTCTTTTCTAAGTTCTAAAACAAAGGTTAAAAGTAAAAATCCATAAAGTCAAGGTTTAATATATTTATTGCATAGAACCCAAAAGTATCTTTAGAGCAAACCACACTTATAAACAAAGTCAAAGTCAAAGCATATCATAGTATAGTGTATTTCCTCCTCCAGATGCCATGATAACTGTGGCAGCTGAACAGTTCCACTGCTAAAGAAGACCCTTGGGACCCCAAATGGTCATGATTGCAAATCTACAGTTTGTTGGAGAAAAAAATGGATGCAACATAGCAACAGCATTAAGGAGAAACATCATAGTCAAAAGCTGTCTAATAGTAAGGGATCTGGAGTGGCCAGGTATGAGCTTTGATTATCTTCCCTCTTTATAATAGCCCTGGCAGGATGCACTTCTCTTTTCAGATAAGGAACCATTAATGTATGCATAGAATACCTTGAAACCAGAGAACGCAAAATAGTCTCAGTCAAGGTTTCTGGTACACTGCTGGTTATGTAAGCATATTCTTGCTATGTAGCCAGTCTCAACGGCAGAGCCCTTGGCAATGAGGTTCACTGAGACTAGGTTTAAATGATCAATCTCACTGTTATCAATAAAGCTAACAGGCTGGTAAAAATCATCCCAAATTCCTCAGACCCATGATTATCAAACAGCACTCTTAATCAATGTTTTGTGACTTTACCATGGGTCAATGCCATGCAGGCACATTTCTTATTTTGATAAAAAGCTCAGGCAAATCTCAGCCCTACTGGAGTTCACTTTCACAAAATAATATGCTTTTTATCCTCCTCCTTACGATATGCATAAAGCTGCAGGCACAATTCCTAATGAGTACTATTAACATGGCCCTCACTCATTTGTGGATATCTCCCCATCTTCCCATCCCAATTCACTCTACATTCTTCTTTACCCTGCTCTGTCTCCCAAAGTACTCTGACCTATATGGACCACATCAAAGGGCTCCCTTGTCCTCTGGGAGCCAGCAGTGGTGAGTGCAGTCAGGAAATTTGTTTCCCAACTTGTTCCCTGCAGTGTTGTCAGATGCTGGTGGAGTCCCTTCTCCCAAGGTTCCTAGAAGGTAGCCCTCTCCACATAGGCTCTGCACCTCCAACTTTTAGTTACCCCTCTTTGCCTCTGTCCCTCAGGCCTACCTCTGGTAATCTCACCTTTAGTAGCCATGGTGTATTACACTACTCATTTTGGTTCTCTAATACCCTTCCCATACCTTTGTCTATTCTCCTTTATTAAGAACTGCCCTCAAATTTTCCACTGCAAATATACCCCCTATTTCCTGCAATGCACTTTTCAGGTACAGTAACAGATACAGGAAGTCACTTCAGGAATTGGGTTCCTTGTAAATTTGAGGGAAAAATATAACCTACTGACAATAGGGTTGAGAACAGTAGGGGGAAGCTGTTAGGAGAGGTTCACATGTACACGTTATGTAGTAGTATGACGATAACTCATACACCACTGGTGGCATGGAATGAAGTGCGAGTGGAATCCAAAGGTTTGAGAAATCAAGTGGTTATGTTACTTAAGTACTAAAACAAAAATAATTACCAAGAAGTTTCTGGAGTCATCTGTGTTCATCTGACAACCCTAGAGAGTATGCATAGAAAAAAGAGGACATTGGAAGCTACAAAAATACAGCAGAGAACATATGTACAGCACCAGAAAGTCTCTAAGGCATTGTTGAAGGAGTCCCTCATCTTAGGGTAGATATAGCTGTGAACCAAGGCTAGGTCCTCATGGTGTTGTGGTTCCGCTGCCAATTAAATGCTCTAAATGCAGTTGCTTTTACAATAAAGTAAGGACACTAGTAGAGAAGGAATAGAACTGTGATATATGGGATAGGGACATTTGTACAGACGTACTCTGAGGCATTAAGAAATGCATTTGTGAGAGGGTCAAGAGCATCTTTGAAGATTTCTGTGGGCCTGTGCTTTGTAGGCTGGAGATGATGGTGCAGAATGCTGCAGTAGAATTGTCCTACCTCATCTTAATGTGAATTATGGAATCCCAGAGTGGTGGAAGTCAGGTGACAGGGCTTAATTATCTGAGACAAGGTGAGTGGAACTACCACAATAAGCCACAGGAATTGAATGGTAATTAGTGAATTTATGGCCCACAGGGATTTGTGGTGATAGCTAATCAGAGCATTCCTTAAAATGAAATAATTGGGCAGCCTATTGGATGCTGCTTGACATATTCAGGCAGAAAAAAATTTCTAGATCTGCAAGAAAGTCTAACTCAAGATGCTGTAGCATGTTTTCTAAACTTCTTACCCAACTGAGGGGAAGGAAGGGTACCTCCAAGGTATGATCTTGCAGCCACTGGTGTATACTGTGACTCTTACATCAAACATTTCCCAGTGGGACCTACAGACACTTTTCAGAGTGACTGTGCACTAAGGAAAATAAAATACCAAAATCTTCTGGGAGTTATTAGCTAAAGGATCAGGATTGAGGCTAATTTCTGGAGACCTCAAACTGTATCATAACATAATCAGATTGGGGAGCTTGTGAGATGCTGTGTAGAGGAAATAAGCCAATAACTGCTCTATATTTGGAAAGTAACTGCTGGGTGCTGGCTGGTACCCAACATCTGACTATGTTATTCCAAGTAACTATGTACCTAGAAATGTTATCATGAACTAGCTACTGTTTAATTCATCAAACCACATAACTAGAAATGCACAGCAGAATTCTATTTTAAGATGAGAATTATACATAACTGACTGAATTTAAACGTAACTAAAAGGCACAAGAAAACTACATAAGCAAGAAGTTCAGACTCTCAAGGTACTGTCTGCTACTGCTTGGCCACCTCCCTATCAACCCACATTTGTGGCCTAATGGAACATTCCCTGTAACTAGAGAATAGAAAATTATAGGTCTGTTTTATAGATGAATGTGCATGGCATGCTGGAACCCACTGGAAGAGAAAGGCTGCTCTACTACAATCTCACTCAGGAAAGACAGCAGCAGAGGGAAATCTTACTAATGGGCAGAAATTTCAGTGATATAACTTGTTGCTCACTTGGCATGGAAAGAGAGACAGCCTGATTCATGAGCAACAGCACGTGAGTTGGCTGGCTTTTCAGGGACTTGGAAAGAACAAACTTGGAAAATTAGTGATGAGGAGGTTTAGTGGGGAAGTATGTGCATGAACTGTTCACAAGGTAAACAGCGTGCCAAAATATTTGTTTCTCAATTAAATAATCACCAGAGGACATCTATTATGGAAGAAGTTCTTAATAATTAGGAGGACAAAAAAATAACGTTTTTAGCAATGGTAGATCACCTTGTTTCAGAGCAAACCCTCCCATGAAGAACTACTAGAAAAGCCGAACAGAAAACAAACAATCTGTTTGAAGACACTGGGGAGATAACAAAGCACTGAAGACTTGTGTGACCAAAATTTTAAAGAGAAAATAATTCCACAGACATGAAACCTAGACTTGGTAGAACTTTTTTGCTTTGAGACATTTGTTGATAGGAAAGTTAAGGATATTAGGCTGAGAAGCAGTAAAGTTTTCAGCAGTTTTAAAAGGCTGGGACACAGAAATTGAAGCTCAGGTTCCAAGGGAGGAAGGGTCCTGGTATACGTCCTTGAATTTCAGTTGGTGCCAGGTAACATTATGCTCTAGAAATAAAGGTAAATGGAAAATAAACCTGTTTTCACAATATCTAAAGCCTAGCTTTAAATAAGGTCAGTCCAAACTTGAATTAAGATGATCTGTTTCTGTCCTAACTGGGGACCTCAGACCTACAGTATGTTGACTTAAAAATGACACAATTTGTAAATTTAGAAAGGAGATTTTATTTTTTATAAAGAGTTACAGCCTTCAAGGTGGTCACTTTGACAGTCTGGGAAGCATAGCCTCTGGCAGAACCCGGAAACAGGCACTTCGAGGGAGAAAGGGGTAAGACAGGAATTTATGCTGGATAGGTTGGCTAAGCATACATATTCAACAGGTTATAGGAGGAGATATGAATATAATTCAGTGAGTCCTAATGCATGCCTATTGAATAAACATCCATGTTATATATGAACCCCGTTCACATTGGGGTGGAAACTTAACATTTAAATATATTACAATTAGTCTCTATAAGTTAAAAGGTAAAGCAGGGACATGAAGGCACTCAAGTTCTGGCCTCTGTAAACTGGCCTAGAACCAGTCCATGGTCAGTGGTCTTCTTATCAGGAGAAAGTTACTGAAATCTGTCTCTTGTCCAATCAAAGCTGTAGTTATGGCTTGTGGAACAGGGAGTCAGTTACTCCGTGTCTGGTAGTGAGCTACAATTGTTTTAATATTGCTTATCTCAAGGCCGGTGTTTGTGTAGCTGTTAGACAAAAAGAAAAATCTTGTAGCAGTTAAAACATAGTTTATTCTTTAAGTCCAGGCATGCATGACTTAACCCTTACCTGCTATGGCCTTAGGTCCTGTTTATAATTTTGTATCTTATTGCCACAAAGAGTCCATTCTATTAGCATTAATGATATATATTTTTACATTAACTATGGTCAGTTGTTTTGTCTAAATTGTTAAAGGGAGGGGGTATAATGAGGCGTGTCTGACCTAGCATCCTCTCACAGCCAGGAACTCAGTTTTTAAGGTTTCTCTGGAGTCCCCTTGGCCAAGAAGTGGTCTGTTCAGTCGGTGGGGGGCTGAGATTTTATTTTTAGTTTACAATACAAGAAACTAAATTTTGCCAAGAGGAATTAGCTTGGTAATACATTATTTTTTGTCAAGATCCCCAGATACGAACTCAGTTTAGCTGACACCTTGATTTTAGCTTTGTAAGACCCTGATTAAGGAATTCAGCTGTGAATTCCAAAGTTCTGACCTATAGAACTGTCAGATAATAAGTAGGTGTTGTTTTAAGCTGCTACATTTGAAGTGATATGTTACACAGTAACAGAATATTAATAAAAATTTTGGTACTGAAAGTAGTGAATGCCTAAATATATGAGAGTGGCTGGAGAAACCGGCAGCTGATGGAGTCTGGGAGAATTTTGAGGAACACGACGATGTTTATCCAACTGTCAGTAAAAACATATACCTTAAAGATTCTGCTGGTGAGGGGCCAGTAGTATGTGAGGAGCAAGTTACTAGAAATTGGAGGAAAAAGATCCTTATATTTAGTGGCATGGAAATCTGAGAAATAGTCTCCAACAGTTATGTGGAAAGCCGAACTTGCAAGTAATGCACTGGGACATTTAGCTGTGATGATTTCCAAGCAATGTTTTGAAGTGTAGCCTGGTTTCTTCCTGCTGCTTATAGCAAAAGGTGACGAGAAAGATATATTGAGAGAATAGCTGTTAAACAAAAAGGAACTAAAACTTGAGGACTGGGAAATACCCATCCTACCCAAATGGAAAAATACACAAAATTAAGAGATTCCTTCTGAAAGTATGACACAGAGAAAAAGCTGAGGATGTAGTTGTTACAGTCTTTCTCTGAAACCTTAGAAAAATAAGAAAGTCAGAGCATTCAGTCACACAAAGGTCATTTTCAAGAGATTGAAAGCATGACTCAAATATGCTCTCAATCGAACTAGATGGGCCAAGTCTAGAGGTCAGAGGCAGAGAAATCAGAGATTCAAAGCATAAGAAGGATTCAGTGTGCTGCTGCTGCTGCCTTAAAGCTGGAGGGTACCATGTGGCAAGGAATGAACGTAGCCTTTAGGAGCTGAAACCAGCCACGCTCAGCTACCTCAGCAAGAGACAAAAATAGAGAAAGATGATTTCAAAAATATCTGTCAATGTGAATTTTCTTCAATGGAGTAAAACCTACTGTAATTTATGCAAGACTCACCTCACAAGATTTTAAAGAAAATTATATCAGTAGAAACACTGCCAAGTCTAAATGAAAGTGATGGAGTACAACATGAGAGAAGGTTGTGAGATCCCCAAAATTCTCTTGAAGAATGGTCTGATAAAACTACTCAGCTGAGAACACATGCTGCATCTAACGAAAAAGGAAGGATTACTCAGATCACAGAACCAAGAGCTCGGAGCACAGACCTGACAGTCCAGAGGACACATCCAGAGAGTGAAGCTGAGTGCCACAAAAGATTTTTCCCAGGCCTTAAAACCTAATAAAGATTTTTTTTGAGCCAGTGACCTCTTTTTATCTTCCATTTTTACCCGCTTTTGTCTATAACTGTTATCCTGTGCTTGTCACATCATCATAGGTTGGGAATTTTATGGGCAAATAATTTGTCTCCTCAGTTTTACAGATCTGCAGATGGGATGAAATGTCTTCAAGAGCTTTATACTTAATGGATTATGCCCAAGATCCTCATCCACATCTGGTTTATACAATTTAGATGGTGACATGTTTATTTTTGAGCTCATGCTGTAATGGGATGAGATTTTGGCGAATCTTGGGAGAAGTTGACAGTATTTTTACATTTGGTAGGGAAATAAATTTGGGGGACCTGAAGGCAGACTATGGTAGGCAGAATTCTAAGATGGTTCCCACAAGTTACCAGCCCACAGTGTATTATACATATCTTCTTCCAGTTACTCAATTCAATGCTAATCTATGTGTTGCTGTGAACAGATTTCGCAGATATAATTAGGTTCCCAGATCAGTTGATCATAACATAGGGAGACAATCTGGGTGAGTGTAACCTAATCACATCATCCCTTTAGATAAGGGTCTAGAGTCAGAGACAGAAAAGTCACAGGTTAGAAGCTTCAGAAAGAATCAATGTGCAGTTACACAGTGAAGATTGGAGGGGTTCACATCATAAGGAATGCAAATGGCCTCTAGGAGCTGAAAATGGCTTGCCTGACAGCCAGAAAAAAAAAAAAAAACTGGGACCACACTCCTACAGCTGCAAGGAAGCAAATTCTGAAAACAACATGAAAGAACTTGGGTATATATTTCCCCCAGAACCTCCAATGAGAACTCAGTCTGGCTGAAATTTTGAATCCTCCGCAAGACATCTAGGACCTCTAAAATCCTCCTCATCATTAATTATCCAAATAATTCTCTTCAAGTCCCTGACCAGCCGATTGCTGGTTTTAGTCATTGCTCATGAGGCAGGGTAGATCCATACCTCCAACCATTAAGAGTTCTATACAAAATGGACAATCATATGATTCACTCAAAATCGTACCCCAAATCCTAGCATGTCTTTTTCCTACTATTCTGTGTTATCCCTGAGTGGGACTATAATGAGGCAGCCATCCACTTGTACCTACTATCAATATACCAGGAAGATACAACCAGGAACTGATACATTGTTTCATATCTCTTTTTCTAACTGGATGAAGAATTCACCAAGATGCCATATATGATATATGTTGGTTGAGAGAGAGGCAATGAGTCTGATCAAACTGCACATGAAATTTACTTGTGCCTTCTTGGTTTACTCAGGTCTGATCTTGTAAAGCCATTTGCAATTAACGGTTGAAAGCTGATGTCCAAACAAAACTTTATTATTCAACAGAGTAGACAGCAACACATTCATTAAGAGTAGCTTGTTAGTATGGAAAATTAATACCTCATGGTCAGGTGTTAAGTCTCTACTGGGTTTGATAGCAAGCCAGGAGCAGATTCTCAAATGTAGACTAGTTGCCAAGAAAAGAGGGAATGATTTTGCTTAAAAAACCCTAGAGGCATATACTTTAATCTACTACTGGGGCTTTCTAAAACTCCATGGAGCCTCTCTTTCTAGCATGGACACAATACAATTGGATCTGCAGGATCATGAGGCTGAAGTGTCAGAGAAGCCCGCACTACAGTCTGGAACTACTGTAGATCTTTTTCTTGCTGTGGGTACCACTTAAAACTGGAAACCATATGGAGTCCAAGAACAAAATCAGTATGATACATATTGTCTCTAAAATCTAAGGTCTTAATTCTTTCAAGGTAAGTGTAGTAAGATCATCTGCAGGAATGTACTTAACTGCTACCCATCTAGGGCAGCTTACCACCCATGGTTTCCCACTATGGCATTTCTTCTGTTCCTTTGTGAGGCTGTGCTCCTGTGGCATATACAGAACCCTCCACTGGGTTTTTGTTGTTGTTTGTTTTGTTTTGTTTTTAAATGGCACAATCTCAGCTCACTGCAACCTCCACCTCCCGGGTTCAAGCAATTCTCCTGCCTCAGCCTCCAAAGTAGCTGGGATTACAGGCACCCACCACCACACCCCGCTAATTTTTTTTTTTTTTGTATTTTTAATAGAGACGGGGTTTCACTATGTTGGCCAAGCTGGTCTCAAACTCCTGACCTCAGGTGATCCACCTGCCTCGGCCTCCGAAAGTGCTGGGATTACAGGCATGAGCCACTTCACCCAGCCCTGGGTCCTTTTATAGCACAGATTCCACAGTTGTTTAGTTTCACTTTGCAGAGCCTGTCTTCCAGGGGCTAAGAAGTTTCACCCCTTACAGTGCGGGAGCTCTCCTTGGTGCTGCTGAATATGCGTTCTTTAGTAAGCGAAGCTTTTACTGTGAACTATATAGTGAACTAATATCTCTGCTGATATTCTGCTATATATAGAAGGTCCTATACAGCCTGTAAAGCCCATTACTCCTCATTACTTTGGAGAATGTAAGTAAATCCTGTTAGACAATTTAAGTTATTTGTCCAAAGTTATTTAGGTAGACAGGGGCTAAACTTGGAGTCTCAGTCATTATTATTTACATTTTTATTAAGTGCTTACTACTTGTCAGTTACTTGTGTTGGGCACTATAAATACAAATATAAAATGGACATGCCATACTTTGAGATGCAGAATCCAGTGCAGTCTTTCTCAATTTTTTTGCTGCAGCCCACAGTCAGAAATTTATTTTCATCATAACTCATGGTGCACACACATACATATGTACATAACTGAAACACAAATTTCACAAAAAATATTCAGTCTATTTACAATGCTATTTGCTATTTGATATTTTCTGTTTGGCTGTATTCAAGTCTGTTCTATCCTATTTCATTTTTAAAAAATTACCTATCTTGACCCATTGAATTGATTTCAAGATCTACTTTTCATGGTGGAAGGACAACTTCATTTTGAAAAACATGGGCTTATTTAATAATCTGTGATGTGTGTCTTATATAGCACATATATTTATATTTTTAGGCACATATTTTATGTAAAGGTGGGAGTGGGGAGCCTGAAGGGTCTCTTTCTAAGCCGGTGCTTCTCAAACTTCAATGTGCATAGGAATCTTCTTGGGATCTTGTTAAAATGAAGATTCTAACTTATTAGGTCTGAGGCAAGACCTGAGATTCTGCATTTCTAATTAGTTCCCCAGGTGATGACTATGCAGCTTTTTCATGGACCACAAGATGTTCATTACAAAGGATTTAAAACTCAAATGTATTGATGGGTCTGCCGAACTGCTAAAGTGTTACCTGACAAGTTTCCTGAGAGTGAACTCAACAGAGAAAAGAGCATCTGCAGACAAGGTATTAACCCATGAGAACAGCACAACCACTATCATGCAGGTATTTTTTCCTGGCCTAGCCTGCAATATCTGAGTTTTGTGAGGACAATATTTATGTATGCAAAACAAACAAATAAGGAATACACATAAATGATTATTTTGGCAAAAAAGAATTTGGAAGATATTAATGAGAGGCCCAAGCAGCACCAAGGTGATATCCATGTGTACCTGGTTACTGTAACTATAAAGTGGAGAGAGGGCTTTATCCACTTCTACGGGGGTCATGGGTTGGTGGACATTGCTCACCAGTGACTCCAGAGAAAATGACAGGGCTTTGACACCATAAATCCTCTATCAGTAAAGGGTGCAGGACCCGGGAAAAAGGGCATAGTGCCCAGCAGACATGGCAGTATCCAGGAGAGAGTGGCATCTACTTCTTAGCTGCCTGGAAATATTCCTAGACATGGTGAGAACTCCCTCAGCCCTCCTCCGATGTGTCTGATTCCATCGACTTTCCTGCCACTGTATGGGAATAGTTTAGGAGCCATTCCTCCCCTGAGTGCCTAGTGGGGACCAGGTCACAACACAGCTCACATACTTAATATCTCATCTGATCCACCAGGCAGTCCTGTGAGGCAAGTATTACCCTTATTTTACAAATGACAAGATTGATTCTTACAGCAATAGATCTGTTAGAATTTCCAGGTTGATTCCTTTAGCTTTTAGTCCCAGAGATAATATGAATTTTACCTGTCATCTTATGTTCTGATAACAGGAATTCTGAGTGTCTTTATTGCCTTTGTAAGCGCACCAAACAGTTCAATTTCTTAGTATGTATTGTATTCAGCTTTTATTTATTTTTCAGTATGACAAATATTTAGTATTATATTTTAGTATGGGTCTGAGTATGCAGACCCAGCACTCATGTTAGAAGACCCAGGAACATGATAGAGGACCTAGCAACAGTGCCCACTGACCTGGCTAGACCTAGGGAAGACATAGGGATGTGCACAGCAGCAGAGGAATATCATGGAGGTACATACAAGAGGTGGTAGGACTCATTTTTGAATACAGGTGAGACCTATTCTTGGCTACCCTTCAGGAATAACCATTGCCTGCTTTTTAGTGTACATGCTTTCAGGGTTTTCTTTGCACAGAAATGCATTATACAAACATTTACATTTTTATAAAAATTGGCTGATACCGTATACGCGGTTCTGCAAACTGTTCTTTATTTATTTATTTTTTACAATGTGTCATGAACATCTTTTCCATGCACATGGGTGAAAATCCTCTACTAAAATATAGAGCGCTGTAGTTGGGTCAAAAGGCTGCTGGTAACGAGATTGACATCTAAAGCAAAAATATCAGCTTAAGGTTAAAGCATTGGGCCTGGCAAATATCTACCAGGGAAAGCAGGGTTGACAATAATCTCATCAGAGAAGTCAGAATGGAAGGCCAAAGGCATTAAAGGTATGGGATATCGTGTAAGCCTCTTTGGCCCCTACCTCCACCCCTCACTCCCCTGACACCCCGTTGTCCCCTTGGGGCGAATGGATCCTGTACATCTCTTTGCATCCAATGAAAACCACCCATTTTCTGTTTTTTCCTTAGCTCCTCCTGAGCCCTTGACACATCTCCACATTCTCTCATCATCTCCTCACTGCTCAGATGCCTTTCCTGTAAGTCCTCCTGAGTGTCCTTGGGGGAATCGTCGGTCCCCCTGTCTGTTTTTCTTTTTGCTTTCCGGGGCACATAATCTCCAGCCGGGCGCTTTTCGGCGGCCCGCGGCTGGCCCTCTGGCTTTGCCTGGGAGGCTGGCTTGCCCTCGCCTTGTGGCTTGCCCTCACCTTCGGACTTGCCCTGCTTTTCCTGGCTTCCCTCATCTTCCAGTTGTCCCTCATCACCTGGCTCTCCCTCATCCTCTCTCTTTCCCTCGCATTCTGTCTTCCCCTCCGCGTCTGGCTTTTCTTCCTCGTCTGACTTTCCTTCATCATCAGGCTCTACTTCATCTTCTGGCTTTCCCTCGTTTTCCAGGTTTCCTTCATTTTTATTGTAGGGTTTTTCCATGTCGAGATTTCTCTTTTTCCTGTCCTGGGGGATGACAGTGGAGGGAAGAGGAGACAAAGAGGAGACATGGGAGACTGAGGGCCTGGGGTGGAATGCAGGTCTGGATAGTAATTGCATCTCACCCCTGGTGAGGGTTCCCCTAAGCTGGCCGGGCCTCCAAGAGGGCCTTCTGCCCAGCACGTAGCCCGCCACTCCTCCCACACACGTGAGCCAGCCATACCCTGGCAGGCCCTGCCACCTTCTCTGAACTGATTCAGCCTGGTAAGGTGTGTGTTCACGTCGGTGGGGTTATGTGCAGGGGTCCCAATTTGGACTTGGCCGGGCCCTCCACACTCTCAACCCTTGTGGGCCCCTGTCCATGCAGCCCCCTGCTTTCACGGACCTGCGGGGATTCTGGACAGGTTGCTCTTCCTTTGCAGGCCTCCAAGAGCGCTGGGAACAACAGACGCGCAGACCTGCGGACAGACAGGAGACAGGGGTAGGGGCTGCGCGCTCAGTGGGCTCACAGGAACTCCGTTCCCTTTTCTGAGTCTAGGCCCTGCTCACCCAATGTTTTCCTCCCCTACCTCCCCCGCACCCCAGCCGCCATTTCTTTCCAGGCCTCGGGCACCAAACCAGGATGCTTCCAAACTGCGTTTGTCTCTTTGTGCCCCTTCCCCCGGAGGCAACCTGTCTCAGCGCCACCCCGTTTTTGCGGAGGTCAGATGTTTCCATGGGAGCGGATTGTGAGAGGGGGTTATTTCCAGAATAAGTCTGTGTTTCACTGTCGCACTGCGGGGTCGCTACCCCCAGCCCCCCATTTCCAGCACTAAAATGGATGGAGGGCTCAGTGCAAGGGGCGTCGAGAAGGCGGGCCAGGTTCGCTTCGGGGTGCTCCCTCCCCTGCCCCCGACCCGGCCCGTTCAGCATCCCCCTCCTCCCCAATCTACCGGATCCCTTCTCCGCCCCCTCCCCAATCCTACTGCCAGCCCCCTCCACCCCTGTCCCAGGGTCCGCCGGCAGCGCACGCCTTCACACTGACCTGTGGGGACCCAGGACAGGCCTGTGCCTCCTGCGGCTCGCTGAAGCCCGCTCGCTGCTCCCCCGCCGCCTGGGCAGCTCAGACAGCTGATTCTGCGCGGGCGCCTGGACCGGACCGCAGGGCGGGCGGGCGGGCGCGGGGGCTGGTGCCCACGTAGGCGCCTGGTCACTCACGTGAGCACCGCGTCACGGGAGCTAGGCCACCACCACCCCCTTCCCGCCCACCTCACCATCCATCCCCGAGGGACCAGGAGGTTGCGGAAGGTGGGAGAGGGTGTGTGTAACAAAGGAGTGAGGGTCATCAAGAAGAAGAGGAGGAGGGGGTGGCTTTCTGATCCCAGGTGCTTTACCTGACGCAGCTCACAGCATCCTCGCAAGGCATCTCTCTCTAATGCCCATTATCGCCAGGTGTGACAGCTGATCAGAGAGGGTACCCGACTTTGCCAAGAGCGCTTAGCCCCAGAACTCCACAGCCCACTTTCAATACAGGCTCTGCCTGACTCCAGAGCCCGGGGGATAGTGGTGCCTGCCAGGAAGCTGAGCTGCCACCTTGAGTGGCGGTGTTCCTGGGGTTCTGTCCTGGGCCTCCTCTCTCCTCAGTCCTCAAGTTGTCTCTCCCTGTGTGATCTCATTCATTTCCAGTAAACACCGATGACTCCCAGATCTACAGCTCCAGGCTGTTCCCTTCTCCGTGTCTCATATCAGCTTTGCCAACTGTTTATTGAACATCACCGCCTGAGTATCCCTGAGGGACACGGTACGTAAAAACCCTGTACCACAAATTGATTTCAAAAGCCCATGTACCCCAAATTGATTTACCAACTTCCTTCTTATAATCTCCATTGGCCTTTCTCCACACTTGAAAGTTACCTTCCAACAGTTGACCAGTTTTCATAGAAAGAGAATGTCAGACAGCTAGAAAGGAAAGCATTCAAACGTTTTTAATATGAACTGCAGATCCACAAATTCATCATAACCCTTGGTTCACAACATGCTCTTCTCATTGACTACTCTTCCCTCCCCTGCTTTCCCTTCTTTTCCCCCACTGTTTACTTTCGTTCCATTGTTTTTCTCTTTCACATTTGTGAAACCACCACTAAACCCAAAGAACTAGAAAATTGCTAATAACTGTTTACTTTCCTTCCATTGTTTTTCTTTCACATTTGTGAAACCACCACTGAACCCAAAGAACTAGAAAATTTTTAATATTCTTGTCACTACAGTGTAGTGTCATATATTTGGGTTTTGACAAGATGTTTATAACATGTTTTTGTTTGGATCTCTTTCAGATTATCCTGTTTGGAGTGTATTGAACTTCTTGGATACATCGATTAGTGTCTTTCCTCAAGTTTGAGTAATTTGCGGTCATTTTTCCTTTGAAAATTCTTTCGTCTCTATTCTGTTTCTCTTCTTGTTGAACCCCCATCATGCATAGGTGTGCTCTGTTCATTTTTCACATTACTTTTATTTTTCTGCTCCTCGGACTGAATAATCTCAATTGACCTATTTTAAGTTCACTGATTCTTTTGCCTGCCCAAACCTACTGTTGTACCCCTCTAGTGACTTTTAGTTATTGTACTTTTCAAATAAAGAATTTCTATTTATTTTATAATTTCTACATCTCTTTGTATTTTTACATCTTTACTGATATTGTGTATTTGCTGAGACATTCTTCTCTTTTTCTTTAGTCCTTTGTTTATGATTTCCTTTAGTTCTTCGAGCATATATAAGACAGTTGATTAAAAATATTTTCTAGATATTCTAATACATGGGCTTTTTCATGATAGTATCTAATTATTTCTTTCCTGTGTATGGTCTATGTTTTCTTATTTCGTTATATGCCTCACAAAGTTTTGTTGAAATCTGTATATTTTGATTCTAATATGTTGACTCTGGAAATTAGATTATCCCTCTTCCTTGGGTTTTGTTGTTACTCTCTCATGGGTTATTGTTTACTTATTTAGTGACTTTTTAAACTATTTTAGCAAATTATGTATTCTTTGTCATGTGTGGCCACTAAAGTCTGTGTTTTATTAGCTTATTAATCAGCTGGTGTTTGGATGCCGTTACTCTAAGTACCTAAAGCCAACAAAAGAAAAACAATAAATAAAAAAATAATTTCCTGGCCTGGCGCGGTGGCTCACACCTGTAATCCCAGCACTTGGGGAGGCCGAGGCAGGTGGATCGCCTGGGCTCAGGAGTTCAAGGCCACCCAGGGCAACATGGTGAAACCCCGTCTCTACTAAAAATACAAAAAAATTTACCAGGTGTGGTGGCGCACGTCTCTAGTTCCAGCTACTTGGGAGGCTGAGACAGGAGAATCACTTGAGCCCCAGAGGCGAAGGTTGCAGTGAGCCGATATCGTGCCACTGTACTCCAGCTTGGGCTAGAGAGTGAGGCTCCATCTCAAAAACAAAACAAAACAAAACAAATTTCCCAGTCTTTGCAGATGAACTCTGAGTTGGAGTACCTTTTTAATGCTTTACATTTTTCTTATGCAGAGCCTGAAGCTCAAATTCAATGAAGTTGAATGCTTGCATTTTCTCTGGTCTTTTCTGAGTATGTGTTCCACCCTTGGCATACACATGGCCTTCTTGATTTTCCAGTATATATAAAGGGCTTTTTAAAATGCTTGTTCTTCCACATATCTTGTTTCCCAAACTCTTCCTTCTCAGGCTTCTCGGTCTGTTCATTGCTTGTTCTGAGTGTTGTGCTTTGCTCCAGACTTCTTTGGTCAATACCTGTGATTTTAAATGCTTCTGGCAAAAGCCAACTGGAGAGCCAATGCAGCCCAAGCCTTGGGAGTCCTCCCAGTCTGGTGTAATGAAAGAAGCCTTAGTGATGAAAGTGCTGCCAGGCAGGCTGATAGCCATACCACACTTCTATGAGAATATGGTCCAAATTCCTACCACTGGTACTAGCTATCTAAACCAGGATAGTGGGCTATCATCAACAGATCACTGCTAATCTGGGGCATAGAGAATGGTAGATAGGCAATTGAAAATTTCTTTCTTAGCACAAATTAGCAGCTTTTATTCTTCACCAAATTTTCCTCTCATTGTTATAATTTTTTGACTGGATTCCAGAGTTCTGAGAAAGCTGATGGTAGCAGTTTTTGCCAGCTCACTAATTGCTCATTATGGAGTTCCGGAGTTCCATACACTACCATTTTTAATGATGTTACTTGTGTTTCTATTTCTTTTTAAGTCAATTGGGTAGGTTGTGTCTTTTTTGGAATTCGTCCCATTCATCTACCTTGTCTCATTTTTTTGTCATGCAGTTGTTAATAGTATTACCTTATAATCTTTTTTTATATATCTGTAGAGTTGCTAATGATGACACCTTTTTTATTCCTGATTTTAATAGTTTCAGTCTTCATCATTTTTTATTGGTGAGTGTAGCTAAAGTTTTGTCAGGTTGTTTTTATATATATTTTCAAAGAACAAACTTTTAGTTTCATTGATGTTCTATTCTGTAATTCATTTATTTCCACTCTAGTGGTTACTATTCCCTTCCTTCTGATTTCTTTGATTTAAGTTGCTCTTCTTTCTGTAGCTTTTTAAGATGAAAGTTTACTGATATGGGATTTTCATCTTTTCAAAGTAAACATTTACAGTTACACATTTCCATCTAAATGCTGCTTAACTATATCCCATAACTTTTGATGTGTTGTGGGTTGTTTTTTGTTTTTAAAAGTATTTTCCAATTTGTCTCATGATATTTCAGGTTGAATTGAAGTATATTGTTTAATTTCCACATATTTGCAGGGTTTTTGAATTTCTTTATGTTGTTGATTACAAATTTAATTCCATTATGATCATGGAATATTATTTTTATAATTTCAATACTTTTAAGTGTATATGGGATTTTATTATTTATTATGTAGTCTTTCCAGGAAAATGTTCCATGGGTGCTTGACAAGAATGTGTATGCTTATGCTGTTTGGAGTGTTCTATACATGTCTGTTATTCCAGTTGGTTTTGTAGTTTTGTTTAAGTCTTCTGTTTCTTTGTTGATATTCTTATTTGTTTCATTTATGTTTGAATGTGTGGTTTTGAAGTCTCCAATTACTATTGTTAAATTGTGTTGATTTTCTTCTAATTTTTTCCTTCTATTCTGTAAGTTTTTGCTTTATGTATTTTGGAAATCTGTTTTATGTTCATATATGTTTATAATTTTTGTGTAGTCCTGAAGGATAGGACTTGTTATATAACACGCTTTTATTCTACGATAACATTTTTTGTCTTAATGTCTTTTTCATCTGACTCTTTTGGTTATTCTTTGCATAGTATATATTTTCCATCCTTTCACATTAATTTTATTTGCTTATTTAAATATATTCTCTTTTAGATAGTGTATAGTTGTATCATGCTTTTTTTTTACCCATTCTGCTACTTTCTGCCTTTTGACTGAAGTGTTTAATCAACTTATATTTAATGCAATAATGATAAGGTAATATTTACATCTGCTGTTTTGCTATTTGTTTTCCATTTGTTGGGTGTTTTTGTTCCTCTATTTCTCCATTATTGAATTACTTTTAAAAGGATATTTTTTTGGCCTACCATTTTAATTCTCCTTTTTATTGTACAAAGTTTTTGAATAATTTTCTTGGTGTAGTTGGCCTAGGGATTAAAATTAGTATATTAATTTAAAACAAGTGAATTTGTATCAATTCTGACTTAATTTTAATGGGATGCAAAACTATCTCCATTTCCTCTTTCCTCCTTTGTGATTTAGGAAGAGTGTCATAGAAATTACATCTTAGCCATTATATCTGTTTTGTAATTATTGTTTTATCAAGTTTTCTTTCTAATCTAATAAGAGAAAAATGAGTTACAGACAAATATACGTTTATAACTATTTGTATTTATTTCCTATTGTTGCTGTAACAATTACCACAAACTTAGTGGCTTAAAATAGGAAAAACTTATTCTCTTACAATGCTAGAAGTAAGAAATTAAAATGCCTTCATGGGGTTTTAACCAGAGTCAGCAGGTATCCACTGCCTTATTTTTTTCAACTTCTGGAGCTGAATTTCTTGTATTCCTTGGCTTACGTCCCCTTCATTCATCTTAAAAGCCAGCAGCATAGTATCTTCAAATGTCTCTCTGCTTCCATCATCACATACCTTTCTTTCTCCTTTGTGTCAAATTTCCCTGTGTCTCCTTATAAGAACACTTGTGATTGCATTTAGGGCCCACCTAGATAATTCAGGATAATTAAGACACTTAATAACATCTCAAGATACCTAATAACATCTTCAAAGTCTCTTTTTGGCATAAAAAGTAACATTCACAGGTTCCAGGGGTTTGGACATGCATAACTTTTGGAAACCCACTATTCTGTCTACCACACTGTCTTTTATATTTACCTATTTAGTTACCTTACTAGTGTTCTTTATTTCTTCATGTGGATTCATGTTACCATTTAGTGTTTTCTAATTTCAGCATGAAAGACTCATTGGTATTTATTGTAGGACAGTGCTGCTGATTAAAATTACTCACTGTTTGTTATTTGAGAGTGTCTTAATTTATCCTTAAAGTTTTAAGGAGAGTTTCCAGACTAAGAAGTGTTAGTTAAGTCTTTTTCCTTCAACTTTCTGAAAATGTCATCTTACTGTCTTCTGGCCTCCATGATTTCTGGTAAAAAGTCAGCTGTAGATTCGTGTTTTCCATCAAGTTCAAAAAGTATTTTGTCATTATTTCTTCAAATACATTTTCCTGAAACTTTTCTTTTTCCCCTCTTTGTGGAATTCCCTTCGTGCCTATGCTTGTATGCTTGATGGTGTGCCATGGTTTTCTAATGTCTCTATATTTTTCTCCATTTTTCTTTGTTTTTTTGTTCCTTATACTCATAATCTTCATTTATCTATCCTCAAGCTCACTGATTCTCTCTTCGTTCACTTCAGACTCATTATTGAGCTGCTCTAACAAGTTTTTCATTACAGTTGTTTTCTGTTCAATGGAGAAAAGGTAGTCTTTTCCACAAATGATACTGGAAAAGTTGGATATTCTCATGCAAAAGAATGAAGTTGTACTATTATCTCATATCATTTATAAAAATTAACTAAAAGTTGATCAAAGACCTTAATATAACATCTAAAACTATGAAAACCTTAGAGAAAAATAGGAGAAAGCTTGATGACATTGGTCTTGGCTGTTGCTTCTTCAATATGACACACAAAGTATAGGCAAAAAAAAAATAGAAATTGATCAATATTTAACACTTTTGTGCATCACAGGACAGTGTCAAGAGAATGAAAATGCAACTTACAGGACAAAAGGAAATATTTGCAGGTCTATATCTGAAGAGGGATTAAAATCCAGAACATATTTTAAAACTTTCATAAGTCAGTGACAACAACAAAAAAAACCACATAGAACCCAATTTAAGAATGGGCAAATAAATTGAATCAACATTTCTCCAAAGATATACAAGTGGCCAATAAGCACATGAAAAGATGCCCAACATCACTAATCATTAAGGAAATGTAAATCAAAAGCCCAGTGAGATACCACTTCATGCCCATTAGGATCATTGTTATCAAAAAAATAATAAGCGTTGGTGAGTGCTATGGTCTAAGTTTGTTCCCACCAAAATATATGTTGAGATTTCATCCCCATTGTGGTGGTGTTGGAACATGAGGCCTAGTGGTAGATGTCTGGATCATGGGGATGGATCACTCATGAATGGCTTGGTGCTACTCTGGAGGTAGTTAGTGAGTTTACACTCTGATGAGACTGGATTAGTTATCACTGGAATGGGTTAGTTCCCTGGAAAGTGGGTTGTTGTAAAGCCAGGACACTCCTTGTGTTTTATCTCTTTGCACATCTCTGCTTTCCCTTTGAACTTCTCTGCAATGTTTTGATCTAATTCATGGCTTACAATAGAGGAAGAGCAGATGTGGGTGCCATGCTTCTTATATTTCCCAGCCCACAAAACCATGAGCTAAATAAACCTCTTTTCTTTATAAATTACCCATCCTCAGGTATTCTGTTTTAGCAACACGAAATGGACTAAGGCAAGTAGGGTGTGGAGAAATTAGAACCCTCACACACTGCTGGTGGGAATGTAAAATTATACAGCCACTAGGGAAAACATTATGGCCTTTCTTCAAAAAATTAACATAAAATCACTATATTTCATTTCTGGGTATATGCCAAAAATAATTGAAAGCAGACTCTGGAACAGGTATTTATACACCCGTTTTCCTAGCAGTATTATCAACAGTAGCTAAAAGGTGGAAGCAAGCCAAGTGTACATCAAGAGATGAATGGATTAACAATATGTTATATGTACATACAAAAGAATATTAGTCAGCTTTAGAAAGGAATAAAGTTCTGCTACATGCTAAAAAATTAGTGAACCTTAAAAACATTATACTAGGTGAAAGAAGCCGGACATCAAAGGGCACATACTGTATGATTCCATTTATATGAGATACCTAGAAAAGTCAAATTCATATAGACAGAAAGTAGAACAGTGGTTACCAGGGGACATAGGGAGAGGAAAATGGGGACTAGGAAGTTATTGTTTATGAGTACAGGGTTTCAGTTTGTAATGACACAAAATTTCTGGAGATGAATGCCAGTGATGATTCTAAAACAGAATGAATGTACTTAATACCAATAAATTGTACATTTACAAATGGCTGAGGTGTAAACTTTATATTATGTATATTTTTCCACAATTAAAAATATCCAAAAACTTAACTACTTTAAAGTGAACAATGCAATGACATTTACCACATTCACAATGTTGTGCAACTACCACCTCTATCTAGTTCCAAACCATTTCCATCACCCCAAAGTAAAACCCCTCACCCACAAAGCAGTTTTTGATCGTTACTGTCTCCTCTAGTCCTTGATAACCACCAATATGTGTTATATCTTCTATCAGTCTACTAGGACTGCTATAACAAAATGCCACATACTGGGTGGTTTAAATAGTAGAAGTTTATTTTTCACAGTTCTGGAGGCTGGAAGTTCAAGATCATGGTGTCAGCAGGCTTGGTTTCTCCTGAGGCCTTTCTTTTTGGCTTGCTGATGGCTGCCTTTGCTCTTCATCTCATCTTCTATTTTAATTTATGTTTTTAGTTGAGAAGTAAAAATTGTATATATTTATGGTGCACAAAATGATGTTTTCATATCCTTATACATTGTGGAAGTACTGAATTAAGCAATATAACACATGCATTAACTCACATACTAATCAATTTTTGTGGTGAGAGCACTTAAAGTCTACTCTCCTAGCAATTTCAAGTAGACAATATTATGTTATTAACTATAGTCACCATGGTATAATTGATTTAGTGAACATATTCCTTTCTAACTGAAATTCCTTGAAGTTCCTTGAACTTTATTTACAGTCTTGCTTTACTTTGCAGAAGATTTAATATTTTTTACATGGTGAATGTCAATCTTTCCCTTTATGATTTAATGTTTTAAAATTTTTATTTTAGTTTTTTATATTATTTTTTGTGCCCATATACATCTTCTCCTTGCTGCTCCTTTCCCTGAATTTGGGCGAACATTTATATTTTATTTTAGTTATTTTATTGGTTTGTTTTTAACATAATCTGGATAAAAATGTACGCACAAGTGATCCACAAACTCTAATGTGCATCAGAATCACCTAAAGATTGTTAACAATGTAGCTACCTGAGTACCATTGCCAAAGAGTGGATTTTGGATGGTGCCAGAATTATGTATTTTAAACAAGCTCCAAGTGGAATTCTGAAGTATTTGATAGGCTAGCGAAGCTGGACGAACACTGGCAAATATTTTCTTAAAAGGATGTTTTTGTGATTTGGGGGTATAATTCCTCCCCTAGGGTATTTCTTTCACAAGATATAAATTCTATATAAACAAATTAACCTGCTTAGGGTAACACAATCAGGGATAGTACAGAGAAAATAAGCCAAAGATATTTTAGCCACAAATTTCACTCACTTCTCAACTCTACTCTACATCGGAATCACCACGGGATCTTTCACACTAAGGATCTGTTGGTCTCACTTTTAATGAGTCTGACTCAACTGGTTGGAATTGGGTACTGAGCTCCACTTTAAAGTATCCTCATGTATTTCAAATCTGAAGCAAGGATTGAGAACTTATGCACTAAAGACAATAGCATTAAAAAATAAAAAGTAGTTGTCTCTTTAAGAAGGGCACCGTCTGATGGGAAAATAATGCCTGATGTATATAGATTAACTAAATTCTATGTAGTGTTTTCACAGGTCTCAGATCTACCAATCAACTAACCACCCATTTCTATAAAATATAAGGTGGGGAGAGGGGTGTCTGAGATTGACTAAAGCTGGGGCCTCCACTTTAATTTATGTAAGTCCAGAGATGTCTGATTAACTAGGGTACAGTAAGTATGGACTGAAACACATTTTTTTCTGAATTTTTAGCCAGTTCCTCAGGCAATTTTGATGCAGCTGGTCTATATAGCACATGCTGATAAACACTGACATATATAATGTTATGATAAGTGCATTTTTTTTGGAAATTGGCATATAATGCTTCTTCTGCTGTGTTCCTTTTTAATTGCAAGCTACAGTGTGTAGGGAAAAGAAGCACTTGCCCATAAATAATCAGAAGCAACCCTGGGTCCAGATTGCAGGATTCAACTCAGCTATAATTAACTGTTGTGCCCTACAATTTATCAGGCCCTGTACTAAACACTAAGGGTACCAGTATAAATGAGACAAAATATTTACTGTGAGAAGGGCACAGTTTAGTGGGGAACAGTGATGACTGTGAACAATGTTTTAAAATTGGGATTCACCTACCAGATCCCCAGTTCCTTCCATTATTTCCCATCAATCTGTAATTACGGGTTTATTTGGCACAGAAATCTCAAAGCAAAGGAAGAGGGAAACGTATCTGGATCCGTGTAAGTTAGTATAGACTACTGGGGACTCCTGAGGTCAGGGTGGTGTGAACCAGAACAGTCTTGGGAACATAAAATTATCCCTACAACTCCTGTGTATGTGCAGAATGAAACCTGTAGCAATGTCTGCACAGAAAATTGATAGTCAAGGAGACTAAGCTATATTCATCAGAGGATGGAAGAGATAGTCCAATTCTGAGCACACTATCATGAGTGTCACTCAAATTTGTCTGGGAGAAGGGGATGAGGAAGGAAGTGGGAGAAAACCACAAAGGGCTGCTTGCATTTATAAGCAGTGTTGGTGAAGTATCTGCCTGGTTTAAGTATAACTCTAAAGCAGGGAGGGACACTCTATACATTTTTGAAAAGGCAAAATGGGGATTCGGATTATTGAAGGTTCCAGAGAAATCGGTGGGTCTTTGTCATCTTTAGAAGTCCAGTACATCTGCAGTGGTAGAAGCCAGTGGAGGGAGCAAAACGCAAGAGAAGAGGAAGATGTGCCTAATAGTTATGGCATTATGCGGGAAGGAAAGCCAGAGTAGCAGATGAATAGAAAAGCATTTACAGTTGAGCATCCCTAATCCAAAAATCCAAAATCGAAGTGCTCCAAAATCCAAGGCTTTTTGAACATGACATGATGCTACAAATGGAAAATTCCACACCTGACTTCATATACGTAAACTTTGTTTCACACGCAAAATTATTAAAAATATTGTATAAAATTACCTTCAGGCTATGTGTTTGAGGTGTATATAAAATTAAATAAATTTCATGTTTAGAGTTGGATTTCATCCTCAAGACAGCTCTTTATGTACATGCAAATACTTCAAAAACGGAAAAAAAAACCCAGAAATCTGAAATCTGAAATGCTAGTCCCAAGCATTTCGGATAATGGATTTTGAACCTGTACTCACCTGGAAATCAACTGGACTTGCTGATAGGCACTCTCCTTGGAATCTTCCCTAAAAATGAAGGGCACTTAGAGGGCTGGAGCCTTGCATGTATAAATAGAGCAAGACACAGAGCTCAGTCATCACCTCATTTGATTCCCACAGCAGCCATCTAAGGCATTTATAATGTAATGTACCTGTAATTATCAGGTACATGTTTCTAAATGAGAGATCCATAGGTAATATAAGATTTATATGTCTTTAAACTGTGTTTCAAGTGTTTATTAATTGCCCCCATTTCCTATATAAGTTGATTGGCAAGTTCCTTGCTTCTTACTTTTTTTTTCCCTGAAACATAGGAAACACATGTATTCATTTTGGAAAAGTGAGAAAAAGCGGATAACCAAGAAAAAAATAAAGAAATTTAAAAGTACCAGTAACTATACAACATAGAAAAAGCACATTCTGGTTTTCATTCATTCATATATATATATATATATATTTCATATATATTATATATAGTGTGCATACGTACACATCTAAATGAAATAGTCTATCTGTAGACTGCTTTTAAATTGCTTTATTAACTTTACAGTATGCAATAAACATCTTTCCATGAAAGTTGATGAAAGTCCTCTTCTGACAGAAAAACTTACAGACTAGGTCAAAATGCAATCTCCAATCAGAAAATTGCAGAAGAATGCCAAAAGGTTCACATTAAAGGTACACCAGGAAAAATGCGAATTTAGAAAGCAGGGATTTTATGATTATTAACCTCAAGATTCAAGGCATAAGGCAAAACTCATCATGATGATCATGGTGAGGGGGGTCCCCTATAAGAATGCGCAGACTGTACCTCAACTGAAGTTCCCTAATTTTCCTCCTTAGCTCTCTCATCTCCTCCATGAACCGTTCCATATCATCTCCATCTCCATCTATCATATCAATGTTATCTACAAGCCTATTGGGCACATCCTCTCCAAAACCCGGGGCAGGTGGAGCCCAAACCCCTTTAACATTTCCTCCAGGCTCCTGGTATTCACCACCTCCTAAAGCGGGGGCTTCATTCTGCACTGGGGCCTTCTCCACAACTTTGTTTTCCTTGGGGACATTTTCCATGTTGAGTTTTTTTCCTGTTTTTTTTTTTTTTTCTTCCTAGAAGATAAAAAGCAAGAAGAGGGAATGAATGCTTGATAGGATTCAGAGCTCTGTTTGGCAAAGGTTTTCCCACCTGAGAAACTTTATGAACCCTGTAGGGGGCGCCCCAGACCCAGCGCTGCCCCAAAGCCCATCATTTTCCCTGAAAATCCCTTCCCCAGGCCACTCCTACCGCCAAAATGCAAGACGACTTGGCGGAGGGGGACGATCATAGAGAGACCAGACTTCACCTCCCTGGGATCCTAATAAGCTCTCCAGGAGCGCCCCAGATCTCGCCCCTCTACTCCCTTCTTCCCTCATCAGATACAGGGCTGTCATTTTATGAAGACTCTCCTAAGTTTCTCCTGCACTCAACTCGGGCAAGAAGGGCTGTGAGTCACCCAGATTCTGCTCTGATCCTTGATACCCCTACACCAGAGGGCCCCAGGCAACCTCCTACCTTCAGGGATCAGAGGCAGTCTTTCTCTCTTAGCCTTGAAATCGGCTGCACAAACGCACTTAAAGACCTGCAGACAAATGTGACAATTACCAGGACTGATCTTTTAATCAAAGGACCGGTAATGGGAGTTGATTTAGGGTTCTCCTAGTATTAGCACCTTCTGTTTCTCCTCCATCCTGTCTCACGGCTTCTTTTCCCACCCTGTGACAGGCTATCCCACCTTCCAGAAATAGGCATCAAAGATGATTATTTCCAAAACGTTTTAACCTCTTCTTTAGGCGCCCATCTCTACTGTTTCCTCCTACCTGTCATCTAGTTACCCTTTCTGCAACGCAGGCAACTTGCCTGGCGGGGGAGTTAGAAGAGCTTGCTGAATGAATACGTAGTTTATTCACAAATAATTTCAATCTAGATATCCATCAGGCCCTCTCTCCACCCGATCCCCACTCCCACGCCCACCATTTTATGCATCAAGATGGACGATGAGTGAAGAGGTATGTGGGCATTGAAAACTAGGACCTGCTGCGGTCTCTGCGCTTTGTCATTCTCACTCCAGGATCTACAGGTAGCGCCCACGCTTACACCGACCGACCTGCTGAGACCAAAAACAGTTTCTCGCTCCTCGCCTCTGTCCCTCAGTCAGAAGCTCGCCCGCTCAACTGCCGCAATAGGGACCTGCTTTCCAGACCTAATCTCTGTCCCCCTCCTCTGCAGCAATTCCTCTCCTCGGCCCCCGCAGCCTATCATTTCCAGCTCTAAATGGGTAGAGGGTGAAGAAAAGATACCTAGAAGGCAGGCCTAAAACCTTGGCAGGGTCCGCCCTCCCCAACCCTTGGTTGCTGGCTGTACCTCCCTCCCGCGGACCTGCAGGAAGCAGGCTGTTTCCTTTCACTCTCCTCCACCGGCTGGACTCCATCAGACATTGCCCGATGGCCGGCCTCCTAGGAGATCTCAAATGGTACCCATTCTCAATCCAGCCCCCTCGGGAGATCCTCTCCCCAACCGCTCCATTTCTCGCACTAAACGGGTGTGTATCTGGAAAGGGTGTGTATCCAGTCCTAGACCCGCTCTGGTCTTTGCCCTCTGCTGCTCACACACCGGTCAGCGCCCACCTACCTGCCAGGGCTCAGGGGTCAGCTTCTACCACTTTCCACCTTTCCTGGGCAGCTGGCTCGCCTGCCTTCAGGGCAACAGCGAGCGGTCGCACGGCCAGCGACGACTACCAGACTGCAACTAGGAGGAGGGACTAATCCACGCATTGGCTCTGGGTCTCCTAAGGGCCACGTCACTGTGAGCTCAGATTTCCAATTACCATTCACACCCGCAGTGCGGCAGGAGGGTGGGGGCGGGACTGTGGGCGGGGCCACCTTTCTCTTCATTCGTGCTTTCTCCACCACTACCACAGGCTACTATCCACCCCTCTATTTTTTTATTTAGCGGTCCCCATGACCAAACGGGTCATAATATTTTGTATTTGGCTTGCTCTGGTTTCTGCTGGAGCTTTTAAAAAATCGCTTCTTCCTCTTCTATACCCCTAAACGCACACTTCTCTCCCCTTCACGTCCAGCAAGTAAAGCCCTAACAGTCTTGTAGGGCTTGGTCCCAGATTGGAACCCGGAGAAGGGGTGGGGAGCGAGAGGCTAGGAAGTCTGGAAAATAGGCAGTAAGTGGTATTCAAATTTTTTTTTCACTTCAACTACTTTCCTTTTTGTTTGTTTATTTGGGAAGGGGGTTCCTTTTATTTTTCATCAGCATGCATTCATTTTGTTGTTGTTTTTATAACTAGACAATACAATTATTTTCAGTTGAAAAAACAGGATTCGAGTTGTAAAAACATGGCAATCTGTTTCTCCTGCTGAATCATATTATAAATATAAACCTTCCAGAAAGCATTCCCCTGCCTCCTTTAAGGACTTTGAAATAAGGCCGGGAGCGGTGGCTCGTGCCTGTGATCCTAGCACTTTGGGAGGCCGAGGTGGGTGGATCACGAGGTCAGTAGTTCAAGACCAGCCTGGCCAAGATGGTGAAACCCCGTCTCTACTAAAAATACAAAAAGTAGCTGGGCGTGGTGGCAGGCGCCTGTAATCCCAGCTACTCGGGAGGCTGAGGCAGGAGAATTGCTTGAACCTGGGCGGCAGAGGTTGTAGTGAGCCGAGGTAGCGCCATTGCACACCAAGCGTGGGCGATAGAGTGAGACTCTGTCAAGAAAGAAAGAAGGAAAGAAAGAAAGAAAGAAAGAAAGAGAGAGAGAGAAAGAAAGGAAGAAGAAAGAAAAGAAGAAAAGAAAAGAGGAAGAAAAGAAGGAAAGAAGGAAAGAAGTGATTTTCTCATGAAGGATCTCTACATGTCCTTCCGTGAAATGATGCATTGAGTCTAATAGAGCCTCTCTGGTGGATTTTCATGTCTTGAGAACCTGTGACAAACTGATGATCTCCTCTAAATTGTATTAGTGTAACCACAATTTACAATAACACCTAGCCCTGATGATTCAGGACAATAATTTGGGGAAGCTACCCTGACAGATGAAAATGTATTGTGATGGACACATAGAGGGGAACAACACTGGGGCCTACAGGAGGGTGGAGGATGGGAGGAGGGAGAGGATCAGTTTACCTATATAACAAAGCTGCACATGTATTCCTGAACTTAAAATAAAAGTTTAAAAAGTATTGTGAAATTACAATGTTAAGATAATAGTGTACCAGAATAAATTTAGAACAAATGAACCAGAAAAGAAATTCAATTATCAAACCCAAATATGGAAAAAATGCTAGTAAATGCATTGAAATATTTTGAATCAGTGGGGAAAGGTTAGATTGAAGAAATTGTATTAGGATAATTGACTATTTTCAAAAACAATGAAGTGCCTTATCATTCTCATACACGTAAAAATAGACACTAAATGTTTGCATAAAAGACATTAAACCATTAAAAATAGAACTTAGCATGTTATTTTTTATATAATAGAATGGAAAAGTTGTTTTAAAATACAGCACCAGATCCTGACAAGACCAAAAGGCGACTGGCTCAAATCTGCTGGGGACCCTCCAAGTCTCAGAAATGATTTAGAGTTCTCCTCAGAATTATCCTAACTAGTGATGAGAAGTTGGGGTATTTTTCTACAGACTTGGCCCTCTATTGGTGGATGTCACGCTAAGGATGTTAAAATCTCTGGCACTTTTAAATTGTCCTACACCTGGGCTGAGCAAGTTCCCAAGGTACCAGAAAAAGCCCTCAGCAAAATTAGAAAACACAGGTAAGGTAGAAGGATAATATCAGTTTTATCCCCGCTACAGGAAATATACTATTCACATTTTACTCTAAATCAGTCCAAATATCTCCCTTCAAAAACAAAGATAATACACACATATTCATTTTCTTCTTCTTCTTTTTCTTCTTCTTCTTCTTCTTCTTCTTATTATTATTATTATACTTTAAGTTCTGGGATACATGTGCAGAATGTGCAGGTTTGTTACATAAGTATACATGTGCCATGGAGTGATTTGCCGCACCCATCAACTCATCATCTACATTAGGTATTTCTCCTAATGCTATCCCTTCCCTTGCCCCCCACCGCCAGACAGGCCCCAGTGTGTGATGTTCCCCTCTCTGTGCCCATATGTTCTCATTGTTCAACTCCCACTTATGAGTGAGAACATGTGGTGTTTGGTTTTCTGTTCCTGTGTTAGTTTGCTGAGAATGATGGTTTCCAGCTTCATCCATGTCCCTGCAAAGGACATGAACTCATCTTTTATATAGCTGCATAGTATTCCATGGTGTATGTGTGCCACATTTTCTTTATCCAGTCTATCATTGATGGGCATTGGGTTGGTCCCAAGTCTTTGCTATTGTACACACATATTCATTTTCACATTTATAGATGTTTGGGTTGTTTGTAGTGTTCATTATCATAGATGATGTTGATTGAACTTCTGTGTACATAAAATTTTCATACTAATATCAAATTTTGAAATTTCTAGAACAGTCGTTTCTATATACGTGTGGATATTTTTCAGTGTCATAGAAGTCAATCCTGAAAAATGTCCAAATTTGGTATCTATAATGTATGAGAACTCCTGCTTTTTCATGTCTGCCAATGCTTAATATTGCCTGGTGTATTAATCGTTTTCACACTGCTGATAAAGACATACCTGAAACTGGTCAATTTACAAAAGAAAGAGATTTATTGGACTTACTTTCATGGGGCTGGGGAGGCCTTGCAATCATGGTGGAAGATGAAAGGCAAGGAGAAGCAAGTCACGTCTTACACAGATGGTGGCAGGCAAAGAGAGAGCCTGTGCAGAGAACTCTCGTTTTTAAAACCATCATATCTCATGATTCTCATTCCCTATCATGAGAACAGCACAGAAAAGACCCACTCCCATAATTCAATCGCCTCCCACTGGGTTCCACATGGGAATTGTGGGAGTTACAATTCAAGATGAGATTTGGGCGGGGACACAGCCAAACTATATCACCTGGTTTATTTTTTTAAACTATTATTGTATTTTATTTTTTCTTTTGTTTAATTTTTTATTTAAATACACTTCTCAAGGTCACCAGGTAATGTTTTCGAAACTTGACACATCATAAGAAGCACTTGGGGTTAAGATTTTTAGGCTCTTTCTCTAAAGATCCTAGTTTAATAGATTAGAGTCAGGTGTGAAAACCTGCATTTAAGAAGCTCCTTTGACATAATTTTTAATATCAGATAGAGTTGGGAAACCCTGTCACAGGCAAAAACCAAAATGAAACAAAGAAAAAAGAATCTCCCATCATTATGTAAGTGATCTTTTTTTAAAAAATTATGAAATAATTTCAAACTTATAGAATGTTTTTGAGAAAAACCCCACATGCCCTTCACTGCATTTCCCAGTTCTCAGAGTTTTGCTACATTTGCTTTCTCATTCTCCCTTCATATTGAAGAATACATTATTATTTTTTTCTGAACCATTTGAAAATCAACTGAAGACCAAATGGTCATTTAAAAATATTTAGTGCAATTGAGTCCATATTATTATATCATTAATTAATATAAACTGAAAAAACTAAAGTAATCACAAATGGTGGAGCAGCCATACAACAGGAATGTTTAGCTCAGTTAAAAATTTATAAGATAATCTGGCAGCCATGAAAACGCACCACTTAGATCTTCTGCTGTGGGAAGTATTGTTGATTGATGGTTCTAGTTGCTGACCCTCTGAATCCACTAGCACATTCATGCTGAGGTCATGAATCCCATGGCTGATCCTTGCCAATAACTAGCACTATTCAGTTGCATTTCTGTAAGTTACAGAGCTTCTGTAATTGAAGTCTTTGGCTCCACAGCTCCCCTTCAGTCTAGCTGAAACCTTAGGATTATGTGACAGTCTAGGGCTCTTCCTGTCAAATCTTCCTCCTTTCCCTGCTCTCCTTCACCAATGTCAGATCTGCATTACCATCTGAACACTCTCTCCACCTTCTCCCACTCCTTCTCCTTTATCCTTCACAGGTGTTGTCCCCAGTTAAACTCTTGCTCATCTATTCCCATTTGGGTTGTTACTTCTAAGAGGATAAGAGCTAACATAAGTGGTGACAGGAGCTGTCCAAGAAAAATTATGATACAGTGGAGTTTGGGATCTGACTCACTCGCTACCCACTGGGCAAATAAAACAACATCTTGAGTGGTATGTGGACACAGAGAGTTCCTGGCACAAGATAGTGATCAAATAGCTAAAAATTTCACCAGTCCTGACCTGGAAACATATCCTGTAGATGGAGAACACCCTTGCTAGCATTCAGGCATTTGAAAAATAAGAGAGAAATAATGCCTTTCAGGCAGCCAAGTAGGCTAGCTAATAGTTGGATAATTTTTATTGCTACTCTGAAGAGATATAATGAAAAACTGAGGGTTGGGCTGGGCACAATGGCTCACGTCTGTAATCCCAGCACTTTGAGAGGCTGAGGCGGGCAGATCACAAGGTCAGGAGTTCAAGATCAGCCTGGCTAACATAGTGAGACCCCGTCTCTACTAAAAATACAAAATAATAATAATAATAATAAGCCGGGTGTGGTGGCAGGCGCCTGTAGTCCCAGCTACTTGGGAGGCTGAGGCAGGAGAATCACTTGAATCTGGGAGGGGGTGGTTGCTGTGATCCAAGATTGCACAACTGCACTCCAGCCTGGGTGACACAGCAAGACTCTGTCTCAAACAAAAACAAAAACAAAACAAAAACAAAAAACTGAGGCTCATCACCAAGCAACTAGAGCTAAGTATTAAAGTCTAAGAGTCTTTCTGGTGGCTTATAAAGAGGCTCGTACTTCCTGCAGTGGAAAAGCAGAAACAGTTGAACAGCAGACTTGGGACAGTTGCAGAGCTTCAGAGATATTTAAATACTGAGTCAAGACAGGTATGTTGTATTCATGTTATGACCTAGGTCGAAAAAATCTGGGATCCAGAAACATGGGATGGTGTATTAGTCCATTTGCATTGCTATAAAGGAATACCTGAGACTCGTTAATTTATAAAAAAAAAAAAGAGGTTTATTTTGGCTCACAATTCTGCAGATTGTACAGGAAATATGGTGCTGGCATCTGCTTCTGGTAAGGGCCTCAGGAAGCTTACATTCATAGTGGAAGTTAAAGGGGGAGCAGGCATATCACATGATGAGAGTAGGAGAAAGAGAAGTGGAAGGTAAAGGGGGAGCAGGCATATCACATGATAAGAGTAGGAGAAAGAGAAGGAGGAGGAAGTTCCAGGCTCTTTTAAAAAACTAAATCTTGCATTAATTAATAGACTGAAAACTCACACATTACTGCAAGAATGGCGCAAAGTCATTCATGAGAGATCCACCCCCATTATTCAAACATCTTCCACCAGGCCCAACCTCTAACATTGGGATCACATTTCAACATGAGATTTGGAGGGGAGAAAACATCCAAATCATATCATTCCACCCCTGGCCCCACAAATACCATATCCTTTTCACATTGCAAAATACAATCACTTCTTTCCAGTAGTCCCTAAATGTCTTAGTTCATTCTAGCATTAACTCAAAGTCCAAAGTCCAAATTCTCATCTGAAACTCAAGGCAAGTTCCTTTAGCCTATGAGCCTGTGAAATCAATACAAGTTATTTATTCCCAAGGTACAATGGTGGTACAGGTATTGAGTAGACATTCCCACTCCCAAAGGGAGAAATTGGCCAAAAGAAAGGAGCAACAGGTCCCATGTAAGTCTGAAACCCAGCAGGGGACATTCAACCTCAGATTTCCAAAAATATTCCTTGATTCCATGTCCTACATCCTGGGCACACTGGTGCAAGGGGTGGGCTCCCAAGGGCTTGTGCAACCCTTCCCCTGGCTTTGCAGGGTGTAACCTCCATGGCTGTTCTCATGGTTTGAAGTTGAGTGCCTATGGCTTTTCTAGGCTCAACGGGCATGCTGCCAGTGGCTCTATCATTCTCAGGTATGGAGGGTGGCAGCCCCCTTCCTAAAGTTCCTGTAGCCAGTTCCTAGGTGGAGACTCTGTGTGGGAGCTCCAATCCCACATTTCCCCTCTGCATTGCCCTAGTAGAGTCTCTCTGCATGGGCTCCACTGCTGCAGCAGACTTCTGCCTGGGCACCCAGGCTTTCCTATACATCCTCTGAAATCTAGGTAGAAGCTCCAAAGGCTCCTTCATGCTCACATTCTATGCACCTGTATGGTAAACACCACATAGGAATCACCAAAGCTTATGACTTTTGCCCTCTGGAGCAATGGACTAAGCTGTACCTGGAGCCTTTGAGCCAAGGCTGGAGCCAGAGGGTCCTGGATGCAGGGAGCAGTGTCCTGAGGCTATGTGGGGCAGTTGGGCACTGGGCTCAGCCCCTGAAACCATTCTTTCATCCTAGGCCTCTGGGTTTGTGATGGAAGGGACTGTCCCAAAAACTTCTGAAATGGCTTTTAGCCCTTTTCCCCAGTATTAGCACCTGGCTCCCTTTTAGTCATGTAAATCTATCTTGTAAGTGGTTGCTCCATAGCAGCCTGCTTGGATTCGTCTCCTGAGTATACTCTTTCCTTCTCTACCACATATCCAGGCTGCAAATTTTCCAAATTTTTACACTCTGCATTCCTTTTAAATATAAGTTCCAAATTTAAGTCATTTATTTGCTCTGGAATCAAATCACAGGCTGTTAGAAGCAGCCATGCCACATCTTGAACACTTTGCTGCTTAGAAATTTCTTCCACCAGATACCCTAAATCATCACTCTTAAGTTCAACCTTCCACCAATCCCTATGGCATAAGCACAATGCAGCCAAGTTTTTGCTACCATGTAACAAGGGTGATCTTTGCTCCAGTACTTAATAACTTTCTCATGTTCATCTCAGACCTTATCAGCCTGGCCTTCACTGTCCATATTTCTATCAACATTTTGGTCACAACTAATTAACTAGTGTCTAAGAAGTTCCAAACTTTCCCTCATCTTCCTGTCTTCTTCTAAGCCCTCCAGACTCTTCCAACCCCTGCTTGTTACATATTTCCAAGGTGACTTCCACACTTTCAGGTATCTTTATAGAAATGCTCTACTACTCCACAGTACCAATTTTCTGTATTAGGCCATTTATGTTGCTGTAAAGGAATACCCGAAACTGAGTAATTTATTAAAAAAGAGGTTTACTTTGGCTCACAATTCCACAGACTGTAGAGGAAGCAGGGTGCTGGCATCTGCTTCTGGTGAGGGCCTCAGGAAGCTTACAATCATAGTGGAAGGTGAAGGGCAAACAGGCATATCACACAATGAAAGTGGGAGGAAGAGAGAGAGGAGGGAGTTCCAGGCTCTTTTAAACAACTAGATCTTATGTTAACTCACAGAAGGAGAATTCATTCATTACCACAAAGCCATTCATGAGAGATTCACCCCCATGATTCAAACATCTCCCACCAGACCCCAACTCCAACTTTGGGGATAACATTTCAACCTGAGATTTGAAGGGGACAAAATATCCAAACCATAGCAGGTGTGGACATTCTGGATAGATGGTCCTGAGAATGTTGGTTCCGCAGATTACTCTGAACCCTCAGAAGTTGCAGAGATGGCCCATGATTGTCTCATAAGAATAAACACTTTCCTCATGTTACAGAGGCCTCACCCAGCAATGCAACAAGTGCCACCCTCAGAAACTGCCCTTACTTCCTTGGAAAGGTTACCAGACCATTAATTAGGGCTAAGTGACAGCATGATGCAGCCAAGGACATTCTGAGCCTGATAAGGAAGGAATGAGATTATATACTGAAGTTGTCATATGTAAGAATTACATAGCATGTACTGGTAGGAGCCAGGGAAATAGCCTTGATATCGGGTTTTAATGATACTTGATCAAGGTAACCAGAATATACTGGATAAGCAATAATCATGGAGTTGAAAGCACTTTCTGGGAACATGGGACTTAACACTCTAGCAAGGACCCTAGGAAGTGAAGTAAACTTGCTGCTAGTGTGGTTCTTCAAAGCCTGGAGAAAGCAATGGCCCCTGCTGAGTGAAGTAGAGATGACTGAAGTACCCTGGCATCCCATAGAGGAAGAAATACAAAGTTCCAGGGCAGCCTAGAATGACTATATTATGGAAAACCAGAAAACCCAGCCAAAGATAGTGTTTCACAGCTATCACCAGCCCTTGATGATCAGCCAACATGGGTGTTGCTCAACATATACAAGCTGAAAAAGACAAGAGTGTAAGACTAGGAGGCTGAGAGAGGTTTCCTCAATAAGAATTCATGACCCTTGTTCAGTTGCTGAATCCAAGCTAATTTTTAGATCCAGAACACATTTATTAAAGGAGGAGCCAGATCTCTAGAAAAAAGAACCTTGTAGCATCTCAGTAAGTTTGCATTACAATAATTCTTTCAGTCCTTCCACAAAGGGAATTATAGCCATTCATTAGATGACTGTGTACAAGGGGAATAAGAATACCCAGACATTTCAACAACTATTGAACACAGTGCCTGAGTTTGACATTGATACCTAGAGACCCAAGGCATCATGATGGCCTGACTATTATAGTGGGAGTTTACAGAGGCCAGGTAATAAACAAATTTCTGTGTAAAGTCTGGCTCACTGTGGATCTACAGCTTCTATATTCTTTTCCCTCACATCCTGATTGTATAATTAGGATTTATATACTTGGCATTTGGAATAACTACTTATTGAGTCATTGTCCTGTGGGATGTGAAATCTCATAGTGGGAAAGGTTAAGTGGAAACTTATGGTGATGCCCTTACTTCTGGGCAAGGCAATAAATCACAAATAATATAGCATTCTCAAGGTGGAGAAAGAAATTACTGTCACTGTTAAAGACCTAATAGATACAGGAGCTGTGGTCTCTATCATATTTTCACTTGCTTTGCCAATCTTGCTTTTGCAGAACCTAATTGGATTCTGGAGAATAATAGCATGCTACCACAAGTCCAGCCATGGAGTATCCTTGATAAAAGCTGCTGTACTGTATGTGGTAGCATTGCCAGAGTAGATTAACAAAGCCTAATTACGTGGTATGTAGCTTTTGATGTGGTTAATGTATTCTTTTGCATTTACTTAAAAAAAGGATCAGAACATTTACTTTCACATGGAGATAACATATTCATTTATAGTTTTGCCTCAGGGCAAACAAAACATACACTCCCACAGGGCTTCACATTGACCCATTATATCCATGATATGCTGATTGGACAGGAAGAGCAAGATGTGCTTATTACACTAGAGGCCTTTGTAAGACACATGGGCTCTAGACTGTGGAAGATAAGCCCATTACTTTACAGAAATTATAACAGGTTCAGTGGTTGTAAGAATGCCAGGATATCTCCTGCAGAGTTAAAGACAAGTTACTGCATCTTGTATCGTCTCCCACAAAGAAGGAAGCACAGCATCTGGCAGGCCTCTTTGGGTTTTTGAAGCAACACATTTTATACCCTCTAAGTCATAAAGTAAGATGAATCCAGCAGTAGCCCATAATACGGTGGAAACAGAATATCCTAGATTAAGTCTGAGGAAAACCAGAGGACACAGGTTAGGTATATGAGCAGATAGCCCAGATCCCCATGCTATCCACCACAGTTGCACCAGTGCCTCTCCTTTGGTTTGAACCTATAGCCATATTAAAGTATGTGGTCCCATATAACCAGTTGAAGGAAAGCTCAAGCTTGGTTTACAGGATCAGCTTGGTATGTGAACGTAAGTCAAAATACGTGGTGACTGTATTACAGCCACATTTAGAGGTGGTCCTGAAAGGCAGCAGGGAGTGAAAATATTTTCCCAGTGGGTAGAACTGCAAGCAGTGCACCTGATTATCCACTTTTTGTGGAAAAAGAAGTGGTCCAAGATGGTAATATATATGCATTATTGGACAGTAGCCAAAGGTCTGGTGAGCAGGTCAGGAGCTTGGAAGGAAAAGATCAGAGAAAGGGAAGTCTAGAGTAGAGGCATGTGGATAGACATATTGGAAGTGACATGAAATAGGAAGATTTTTGTATCAATCCTATTTTAATGTTCACATGAAAGCATCAATTGTGAAAGAGTAACTGAAGAACTAAGTAGACAAAGCGACTTTGACCATTGACATTAACCAGCATTCATTCTGGCCTTCTCAGGACTGGTCCAATAGGCATCTCAAAGAACTAGCCATGGCAGAAGAAATGGAGGTAATATATGGGCCCAATATCACAGACTCCTGTGTACCAAGACAATTTAGCTGCTTCCCTGTATGAATATCCAACCTGCAGCAACAGCGACCAAGGCTCTATCTCAAATACGACACTATTTATGAAGACCACTTAGCAGTGAATTGACTATATTGGATGCTTTTTATCCTGGAACAGTCAGTGGTTCATGCTCACAGAACTATGTACCTATTCTGGGTATGGATTTGCCTTTTCTGCCTGCACAGCCTCATTAAGCATCTGAGGGATTTGGGGGTTCTTGAGCCATAGTCTCGGAATCCCACACAACAGAGCATCTGGACACGGTAGTCACTTCATAGTAAAGAAGGGGCACAAATGGGTCCAGAACAAGAGGATCCACTTATCATATCAAATACTGCACCATCCAGAAGGAGCTGACCTCACAGAACACTTCTGAAGGCAAAGATAAAGCACCAATAAAAGTAAACCCTGAAAAAATTGGGTGCCGTTCTCCAGGATGCAGTGTATACATTAAATCAGAGACCTATATGTTAGGCTTTAGATCTAATTGGAAGAATGGGATTAGGAATAAGAGGTGAAAGCAGGAGTGTGCCTACTCCCCATCATAGTGGCCCACAAGGATCACAGCAGTGGTTTGAACACGGATTGGACTACTGATATCCAGGAATCGCCACACAAGAAGTGGAATCCACATGTGGCAGGAGTAATTGACTATGATGTGTAGGAGGGGTAGGGCTGCTTTAGTAAAATGAGTAAGAAAGGAATACATATGAAACCAGGTGATCTACTTGAGTGCCTCCTGGTATTCTCTTGCTTCATTTAACTGTGAATGGATAATGTCATTGAAAAGAGTTTGGACACCTCCACAATGAAAGTTTGGTTCACATGACTAAGTAAGCTTCCAAGACTTGTCAAAATAATAACTGTGTGAGGGACATTTCAAATAGGTAGTGGAAAAGGAAGATAATAATTACCAGTTCTGGCCCAGAAACTAAATGCAGCAAGGGGGGCTGTAGTGTGTCCCACTATCCTCCCTCTTCAAAGTTTGCCTTCATAAAGAGAAGCTTAAAGGAATAAGGAAGGAACTGTTCCATGAACCTGAATGGAGAAATAGATCTGTCGAGTACAAAGGTGGACTGTGGTGACTATGAAAATGTGCTGCTCAGATCCCTGGCTATAGGGAGCATAGTTACTTGATGGCCCCAGCTACTGTCCCTCGGGACCAACTATTGCATTTGCACCAAAGCCATGCTTCCCTCAGACTTCTCCTAGATAATCACTGAGTGGGAAATAGTAGTGCGGGTCAGTTCCTCAGAGATGAGGAACACCTCCAACAGGCAACTTTGACTCGTGGTATCCCTATCAACCTTTAAGAAATCTTAGAACTGTGGGGCAGTCTGAAAGTATTCCTACCTATCTTTATTTTTTCCTTCCTCTTCTCCTTTCACAGACATCATTTCTGCATTATGATCCAAAGGCTCTTCCTGACTTCTGCTCCCTCCCCTTTATCCCCTTTTCCCATAATTAATCTCTTTCACAGGAGTCTTATCTTGGTGTCTGCCTCTCAGGGAACCTGAACTAACATAGGTACTAATAAAAGTATTGTTTAGAATCACTTGATTGTATATCGAGAAGCATAGCGTCCAAAGAAAATCCACCAAATATCATGGCTATATTAAAAATAAAGCAGTAATAGTTGTTTATTTTATTTAAAAGCTTACTGAATATAGGCCAGGCACAGTCACTCGTGCCTGTAAGCCCGGCACTTTAGGAGGCCAAGCCTGGCAAATTGCTTGAGCCCAGGAGTTCGAGACCAGCCTGGGCAGTATGGTGAAACCATGTCTGTACAAAAAAATACAAAAATTAGCCTGGCACGGTGGTGTGTGCCTGTAGTCCCAGCTACTCGGAAGACTGAGGTGGGAGGGTCACCTGATCCTGGGAGGTCAAGGCTGCAGTGAACAGAAATCACGTCATTGCATTCCAGCATGGGCAACAGAGTGAGACCCTGCTTCAGAAAAGCAAAACAAAACACAAAAAGCAAAAAAAAAAAAAAAAAAAAAAACATGGTTACTGAATAATATGTTTTCTTTCATTTTCCTTTTTTAATTTATCTTTTATTCTAAGTTCAGGGGTACATGTGCAGGGTTGTTATATAGTTAAACTTATTTCATGGGAGTTTGTGGTACACATTATTTCCTCACCCAGATATTAAACCTAGTGTACATTAATTATTTTTCCTGATCCTCTCCCTCCTGCCAACCTCCACCCTCTAATAGGCCCCAGTGTGTGTTGTTCCCCTCTATGTGTCCATGCGTTCTCATCATTTAGCTCCCAGTTATAAGTCAGAACATGTGGTATTTGATTTTCTGTTCCTGCATTAGTTTGGCTAAGGATAATGGCCTCCAGCTCCATCCAAGTTTCTGCAAAGGACATGATTGTGTTCTTTTTATGGCTGCATAGTATTACATGGTGTATATGTACCACATTTTCTTTATCCAGTCTATTTTTACTGATGAGTATTTAGGTTGATTCCATGTCTTTGCTTTTGTGAATAGTGCTGCAATAAACATACGTGTTCATGTGTCTTTATGACAGAACAATTTATATTCCTTTGGGTGTATACCAAGTAGTGAGATTGCTGGGATGAATGGTAGTTCTGTTTTTAGGTCTTTGAGGAATCGCCACATTGTCTTCCACAATGCTTGAAGTAACTTACACTCCTCAGCCGCAGTGTATAAGTTTTCCTTCCCCCACATCCGCACCCCCCCACCCTGAGCCTCACTGCCATCTGTTATTTTTTGACTTTTTAATAATAGCCATCCTGACTGGTGTGAGATGTTATCTCATTGTGGTTTTGATGTGCATTTATCTAATGATCAGTGATGAGATTTTTTTCATGATTGTTGGTTTGCATGTATGTCTTCTTTTGAAAAGTGTCTGTTCGTGCACTTTGCCCACTTTTTAACAGGTTGTTTGTTTTTTCTTGTAAATTTAAGTTCCTTGTAGATGCTGGATATTAGACCCCTGTCAGATGTGCAGTTTGCAAAAACTTTCTCCCATTCTGTAGGTTGTCTGTTCATTATGTTGATAGTTTCCTTTGTTGTGCAGAAGTTCTTTAGTTTAATTAGATCTCATTTGTCAATTTTTGTTTTTGTTGCAATTGCTTTTGGCGTCATCATCATGAAATCTTTGCCTGTTCCTATATCCGGAATGCTATTGCCTAGGTTATCTTCAAGGGTTTTTATAGTTTTGGGTTTTACAGTTAAGTCTTTAATCCTTCTTGAGTTGATTTTTGTATATGATGTAAAGAAGGGATCCAGTTTCAATCTTCTGCATATGACTAGCCAGTTCTCCCAGCATCATTTATTAAACAGGAAATCCTTTTCACATTGCTTGTTCTTGTCAGCTTTGTAGAAGATCAGATAGTTGTAGGTGTGTAGCCTTATTTCTGGGTTCTCTACTTTGTTCCATTGTTCTGTGTGTCTGTTTTTGTATCAGTACCATGCTGTTTTGTTTACTGTAGCCCTGCAGTACAATTTGAAGTTGGGTACTGTGATGTCTCCAGCTTTGTTCTTTTTGCTTAGGATTGCATTGGCTATTCGGGCTCTTTTTTGGTTCCATATGAATTTTAACCTAGTTTTATCTAGTTCTGTGCACAATGTCAATGGTACTTTAATAGGAATAGCATTTACTTTATAAATTGCTTTGGGCAGTATGGCCATTTTAATGACACTAATTCTTCCTATCCATGAACATGGATTTTTTTTTTTCATTTGTTTGTGTCATCTCTGATTTCTTTGAACAGTATTTTGTAGTTCTACATGTAGAGATCTTTCACCTCCCTGTTTAGCTCTATTCCTGGGTATTTTAATTATTTTCTGGCAATTGTGAGTGGGATTGTATTCCTGATTTGGATTTCAGCTTGACTGTTGCTTGTGTATAGGAATGTTAGTGATTTCTGCACAGTGATTTTGTATCCTGAGAATTTGCTGAAGTTGTATATCAGCTTAAGAACTTTGGGACTGAGACTATGGGGCTTTCTAGATATAGGATCATGTCATCTGCAAACAGGGTAGTTTGACGTCTTGTCTTCCTAGTTAGATGATCTTTATTTCTTTCTCTTACTTAATTGCCTGGCCAAAACTTCCAATACTATGTTGAATATGAGTGGTGAGAGAGGGCATTCTTGTCTTGTGCCGGTTTTCAGGGGGAATGTTTCCAGCTTTTGCCCATTCAGTATGATGTAAGCCGTGGATTTGTCATAGATGGCACTTATTATTTTGAGGTATGTTCCTTCAATGCCTAGTTTGTTGAGAGTTTTTAACATGAAGGAGTGTTGAATTTTATTGAAAGTCTTTTCTGCATCTATTGAGATGATCATGTGGTTTTTGTCTTCAGTTCTGTTTATGTGATTTATCACAATTACTGACTTGTGTATGTTGAACCAACCTTGCATCCCCTGGAAGAAGCCTGTTTGATCATGGTGGATGAGCTTTTTGATGTGCTGCTGGATTTGGTTTGCCAGCATTTTGTTGGGAATTTTTACATCAATGTCCATCAAGGATATAAGGCTAAGTTTTTTTTGTGTTGTTGTTGTGTTTCTGCTAGGTTTTGGTATAGGATGATGCTGGCCTCATAGAATGAGCTAGGGAGGAGTCCCTCCGCCTTAATTTTTTGAAATAGTTTCAGCAGGAAGGGTACCAACTCTTCTTTGTATATCTGATAGAATTCAGCTATGAATCCCTCTGGTCCCGGGCTTCTTTTGGTTGGTAGGCTGTTTTTTTTACTGACTCAATTTTGGAGCTTGTTATTGGTCTGTCCAGGAATTTAATTTCTTCCTGGTTCTGTCCTGGGATGTGTATGTGTCCAGGAATTTATTCATATCTTACAGATTTTCTAGTTCACAATGTGCACAGGGGTGTTCATAATATTGTCTAATGGTTACTTATGTTTCTGTGGGGTCAGGAGTAATATTCCCCTTGTTGTTTCTGATTGTGTTTATTTGAATCTTCTCTCTTTTCTTCTTTATTAGTCTAGCTAGAGGCCTATGTATTTTATTAATGTTTTTCAAAAATAGCTCCTGGATTGGTTGATCTTTTGAATGGATTTTTGTGTCTCAGTCTCCTTCAGTTCAGCTCTAATTTTGGTTATTTTTTTTCTTCTGTTAGCTTTGGGATTGGTATGCTTTTGAGTATCTAGTTACTTTAGTTATGATGTTAGGTCATTAACTTGAGATGTTTCTAACTTTTTGAGGTGGACATTTAGTGCCATAAATTTAACTCTTAACACTACCTTAGCTGTGTCTCAGATATTCTAGTATGTCATATCTTTGTTCTCATTAGTTTCAAAGAACTTCTTGATCCTGACTTAATTTTGTTATTTACCCAAAAGTCATTCAAGAGCAGGTTATTCAATTTCCATGTAATTGTATGGTTTTGAGTGAATTTCTTAGTCTTAATTTCTATTTTGATTGCACTGTGGTTCACGAGATTGTTATGATTTCAGTTCTTTTGTATTTGCTGAGAAGTGTTTCACTTCCAATTACATGATTGATTTTAGAGTATGTGCCATGTAGAGATGAGAAGAATGTATATTCCGTTGGTTTTGTATGGAGATTTCTGTAATGTCTATCAAGTCCATTTGATCCAGTGCTGAGTTCAGGTCCCGAATATCTTTGTTAATTTTCTCAGTCTTTGCTCTGTCTAATGATGTCAGTGTGGTGTTAAAGTCTTCAACTATTATTGTGTAGGCATCTAAGTCCCTTTGAAGGTCTTTAAGAACTTGATTTATGAATCTGTGTGCTCCCATGTTGGGTGCATATATATTTAGGGTAGTTAGATCTTCCTTTTTAATTGAACTCTTTACCATTTTGTAATACGCTTCTTTGTTTTGTTTTGTTTTTATCTTCATTGGTTTAAAGCCTGTTCTGTCTGAAGGAGACAGTTTTGGGCTTGCTGAATTTAAAGCATCTCAAAAGACCTTCAAGTATTATCAAGAGGTGAAATCCTTTCCTAGATTTCAGGCCTGAAGGAAAAATAGCATCTGGTTCAAAGGTTTAAGTCTATGGCAGTGGAAACTAAGTCACACATCCAGACTAGATGCAGAACTAGGGTTAGAAGTCGGGGTCTCTACTTCTAGTTTATGGTTCTTCCTGCTGCAGGAAGAGAGTGTCTCTGGAACCATGAGGTACCCTTCTAAGAGCACTTAGCCAACTCTTTTTCATCTGAGACTAACTTCAGTTTATTCAGCCCTTATCAAGTCTAAACATAGGTCCTCTTAGCCTGTCAATTTAAAGGTCTTTCATTATTTTAAATGCTGTTTGGGAGATTATGATCCTGTATCAATTGTCTAGGTAAAAAGCAATCTACTCATTTAACCCCCCTTTTTTTTTGATGGAGTCTCAGTGTGTCACCCAGGCTGGAGTGCAGTGGCACAATCTTGAATCACTGCAACCTCTGCCTCCCGGGTTCAAGCAAGTCTCTGCCTTAGCCTACCGAGTAGCTGGGATTATAGGCACCTGCCACCATGTCTGGCTAATTTTTGTATTTTTAGTAGAGATGGGATTTCACCATCTTGGCTAGGCTGGTCTTGAACTCCTGACCTCGTGATCCACCTGCCTCGGCCTCCCAAAGTGCTGGGATTACAGGCATGAGCCACCGCTCCTGCCCTCATTTGACCCTTCTTATAGTGTGGAAGGCAGGTTTACAGGGGCAATGTACAAAGCTTTTTGGAACCATCTGAAAGAACAGCTATTGAGTACTCCTCCTGACTTCACTTGTGCTCTTGAACTTCTAAAAGAAGTTAAGGAGGTGAGTAACCAACCTCCCATTTGGAGATGGGAAGTTCCTGGGCATCTCAGAACCTTGGATTGTCAATGGCTATTAATATCTTAAGTAGCACACTTTTTAACGTGGCCTGCTACTTAAATCGATAGGATGAGGCAGCTTCCATTTTATTTGTGTAAGACGAAACTTGACAGTTGGGTGATTATTATAAAAATATGTAATTCAATTAAACAAATTCTTACTGAAACCCCGCTATGGTCTGTGTGTTTCAGAAACCCAAAGATGAATAGGACAGCTCTTGCCCACAAGGAACTTACATGTTTGAGTCAAAAGGCTATTTCAAGTGACCCATAAAGATTCCAAATTTGCTATTTTATCCTCATGCTTTGGAGTAAAACTATCTAAAAATGTCCTTATCCTTTATTAAGAATAAATAATCTTATTTCCTTTATTAGCGGTGGCTCACATCTGTAACCCCAGCATTTTGGGAGGCCGAGGCGGGCAGATCATGAGGTCAGGAGATCGAGACCATCCTGGCTAACACGGTGAAACCCCACCTCTACTAAAAAAAATACAAAAAATTAGCCAGGCGTGGTGGCAGGCATCTGTAGTCCCAGCTACTCAGGAGGCTGAGGCAGGAGAATGGCATGAACCTGGGAAGTGGAGCTTGCAGTGAGCTGAGATATAGCCAGTGCACTCCAGCCTGGGAGCCAGAGCAAGACTCCGTCTAAAAAAAAAGAGGAAAAAAAAAGAATAAATAATCTTATTTTCCTTCCACTGACTACCCTTTTTCCCACTGACTACCTCATCTTCTTGTGGTGGTGTGTATATCATATTTCTTATATCCCACACATTTAAAATCACATTCTTGTTTTTATTTATATTTTTACCTCATTCTACCTAAAAAATAATAATAACTCCTACTATAACTGATCCCAATGAAACCTTGAATGGTAATTGTCCTCTAAACAGAAAGAAATAATACTCTCTAAGAAACTTAGATACTCAGTTTTCTGACCCACAGAAGACATAATCTGGGATGCCTTCAGCCTAACATAGTTCACTGGAGAGAAAGTTTGAGGTTCTAAACAGAACTTGGCTCCTTTGATATCCTTTGTTGGGCAGATCTTGTTATCACTGCTTTTACCATGGCAGAACCACCTAAGAAATGAGATAGAAGAGCTCTGGACACAGATCTCCTCAAGCAGGAAGCAGAACATGGGGCTCTGGATGTCCCTCATCTTTCTAACTACATTCTCAATTTGATAGCCTTGCTATGTGCACCAGTTCGAGATGAAGTGATACAGAAACTAGAGACCATAACAGATCCAGTGCAGTTACTGAGGTGAGAGTTTAGATGTGCTGTCCCCCACATCTGCCTTAGACACTGTGCCGGAGAACTCTGAGCCAGCCGCTGTGGATATAGCCCCTGTCTTATCTAGCTATTGTGTACTGACGACCTGACTAACACACCTTTTCTCCTTTCTGGATTATTGGCTTTATTTTCCAAGGACAGTCTCTCAGGGTTCCTTTGATGATCTGTAGATCAGTTGGGTCTCCTTTATGTCATGATACTGTTAAGACATTAAGGTACAGTAATTCTTTCTCCTATAGATTGCAAATTGCCTTTTCCCGGATGTTGTCCTGTTTGTCCCAACTCAAACCTTGTGAGGGGACAGAAAAGAGGATTATCCATGTTTCACAGGTAGAAGAACCAGGACCCGGAAAAGTAAAATGATCTGCTCAATGAGTTAGAAATTCAGTCACCCACATCCCAGCTACCCACATATAATTGCTAGCACCTTGGTGATTTTCCTTTCACTGACTACCCTTCTTTCAATGTGACAGAATGATTACAGGCGAAAGAGCTCTAATTTGGTAGTTAAAGTGTCAGGAGGTATAACTATCCTTAGTTTTGCCATCAACTCACTCTATGGCCTTGGGTCACTGGCTACAGTACCATTATTAATAAGTTGATGTAGGACTGTGCTGGAGTCTGACCCGCAGATCCAGGCGGCATGATGGATCAATAACATACTCAGACACCAATATTCAGTGAAAGAGTGGCTAGGGTCCAAGGCCACTCACAGAAAGAGATGTAGCAACTGCACACACTGAATAGCTGGCCCGTGGGCATTTATTCAGCACGGATTTAATGACAAAAGCTTTGAATCAACACACCTGTGGGTAATTAATCTGGTCGCCCTCTCCTGGAGAGAGCAGTCCTACGAATGATCAAAGGCCAGTCTTAGGACCACATGAGTAAACAAGCTCTTTAGATAAACTCCCTTACACTCCTTTGTACCTACTCTAAGCTATTAACTCAAGGTAAGAGAATTAGGCTGCCTTCAGCCAAATTTTTAACTGATGCTACGCAAACCTTCCGGCCTTCCAAGAAGGTTTGTGTCTATTTCCTATAACTTTATCTTTATAATTTTTTCTACCACCCAGACTGAACCCCTAAATCTCCCCCTTTTCTGTTTTTTTGCATCAGGCTTTATTGATTGAAGAGTGCAGATATGTGCAGCAACAGGTCTGTCAGGTGTGGTGGTCACTGCTCTTATTCCAGCTTTGCATCCTATAATTAGCAAATGACATATGACAAACATGTGTATAATGAACAACATTCTTTTCCAATCAAGGAGTGGTTCCCAAGACCGGGGGTCTATCCAGGAGAGATGATCTTGCACACCCTTCCATATGGCTGTTTGTTGGATGTGTAGTGTAAATCTATCCCTCCCAGCCAAGAAGTTAAGTTATTAAAGGCTGAGAAGGGGGTGTCTGTCAGGTGACAGGGTGAAAGAAATGCGGATCTAAGATATAAGCCCAATAGAGCATAGCAGATACAGGTTGCAGACAAAGTGAGAGCATGAAAAGGATCAATACCCTACGCGAGTTGCAATGTACAACAGAGAGCATGGCAAGGAACAAATTATCTGGAGTAAATGGTGTCTGTATCCAGAGTAGGATTTGTTCAGCCTCTTGAGTTGTCTTCTTTAGCATCCCCCAGGTAATGTCCGGGGCTTGTGTCATCCAAGGAAGCCACATCGTCCAGGGTTGTGGGTCCTATAGGGTCATTTTCTTCATTTTTGATACCAGGTTGGGCCCTAGCCATGCCACGGTATGGTTTGATGCATCATGCTGGAATCCAAAGAGGACCTGAGCGGGTGTGAACACAAGCATATCCTCTTCCTCACGTTAACAATTCATTTGGACCACAACATACATTACTGTTTACATCTTTCCATAAAACTGCGGGTTTTATGTCTTGAGAGGTTTTAGCAAAGTGCTTTTCTATAGCCAATTGAAATTTGTCACCTAAATTTTAAAAATTAAGGGTAAATAAGGCTTGTGTTAGTAGTGTTGCAGGGTCCTTACTCATTCTCCCCCTTTTTTGTTTTTAGAGAATATTTCTAAGAGTGGAGTAGGCGTGCTCTACTATGCCCTGTCCTTAGGGGTTATACAAGATGCCTGTGGAATGTTGGATATTCCATGTGTGACAAAATTGTTGAAATTGTGAGCTGGCATAAGCTGGACCATTATTAGTTTTAATTTTTGTGGGCCGCCCCATAAAACAAAAGTTAAAAGATGTTTATTAACATATCGGTTGGACTCTCCAGGAAAGGCCTATGCACTAATTAAGTGGGAATTGGTATTAATGGACACATGAACATATTTGAGTTTTTCAAATTTAGGGATGTGTGTAACATTTGTTTGCCATAAATATTAGGTTTTAGTCCTTTAGGGTTAACACCTATTGAAGGAGGGGACAATGTGCCTGTGAGCTGGCAATTTGGGCATTGCAGGGTAATTTGTTTAGTCTTTGGGTAAGTTGAAATTGTTTAGATAAGTTTCTCCAGTTTTGGTGAAAAAAATGATGCAATTCAGTGGCTTGGTTAAGTAGTAATGTTATAACCTAAAGGTTTGCTTGATTATTGCCATAAGCCAGTGGGCCAGGCAGTGAGCTGTGGGCTTGAATGTAATAAAAATAGGATGTGTACATTGATTTAGCAATTGCTGAAGTTGGAGAAAAAGAGCACACAGGGTGGGCTCCACAGTGGACTTAATTAGGGCTGTTCTAAGGTTCTGCAGTAAACAAACAGAGTAGGCAGAGTTACTGACAATATTGATGGGCTGAGAGGAAAATGTCTCCAGAGCCAATATTAAGGCTCCAACCTCAGCTTTTGGAGTGCTAGTAAACCCAGATCGAGTGAGGGAATTATGTGGTCTTTACCAAACGGCCGCTTTTCCATGTTTACCAGAGTCATCAGTAAACAGTGTTAAAGCATTAGGTATGAGGGAGTGAACTATTTTTGTAAGTAAAACCACAGAAGTGCGAGATAAGAACTGAAGAAGTTTATCAGCAGGAAGGACATGCTTTAAATGGTCGGTGTAATTAGGGAGATGTATTTGCAGGTTTATAGATAATGGCAATACTGCTTTGAATTGCTTTTTACTTAAAGGATTCCTCATGATATCAGGATCATAACCTAGCAACTGATTGCATCATCTGTGGCCTGAATATATGACTTTACTGATTAACTCGATATAGGGAGAGAGTGTTTTAGTCCCAGTATGTGAGTAAAAACCCATTTTAGAAAGCGCAGTCCTGGGGTTATCTGTTCTATTAACCCTATAGGGGAGTGTTTAGTGGGAAAGATAAACAATTGAATGGAATATTGGGTGTCTACACAATCTAGTTGCCTTTGGGAACTAGCTTGTTCTATTTTTTTAATTTTTTTTTTTTTTTTTTTTTTGCTGCAGGGGTTAAATACCTGGAAGTATCCAGGACTGTGTTGCCCTTTAAGATAGAAAACAGGTTTTAAAACTTATTAGTAGGAATGCCTAAGGTGGGGCGAAGCCAGTTAATATCACCTAGTAATTTTTGATAATTATTTAAGGTGTGTAAGTTGCTAGTATTTAATTTAACATTTTGATGTCTTACTGACCGGGAAGTTAGTACGTATCCAATATTATTTCCAAGGAGAAGACATCTGTACTTTTTCGGGTGCTATGATTAAACCTCTTAAATGTGTATTCTTTACGACAGAGGTATATAAACTTAAAAACATTGGCTCTGTTGGGGCTGCTAGTAAAATATTATCTATAAAATGAATAACCTTGCAATTAGGAATTTTTTTTTTTTTTTTACTGGGGAGCAAAACTTGATTCACATGATACTGACACATGGTAGGACTGTTTAGCATCCCTTGAGGAAGCACTTTCCAATGAAATTGGCAAGGTGGCCTTTTATTATTGATAGCTGGCATTGTAAATGCAAATTTTTCTCTGTCTTGTTTTGCAAGAGGAATCATATAAAAACAGTCTTTTAAGTCAATAATAATTATAGGCCAATCTCGAGGAATCGCTGCGGGGGAGGGAAGGCCCTGTTGAAGGGGCCCCATAGGTTGCAAATTAGCATTAATAGCATGTAAGTTATGCAAAAGTCTCCATTTACCAGACTTTTTGGGAATGAAGAAAATAGGCGAATTCCAAGGGCTGTTTGATGGTTTTATATGGCCAACTTTTAATTACTCCTCACTAATTCATGGTCTTTTTGTAATTTATCTTCCTTCAGAAGCCACTGTTCTATCCAAATTGAATCTTGATAGAGCCACATCAGGGGTAGGGGAGGGAAAATAACAGTGGCCGTTATTAGAAAGGGGTCTGCAAAGTGACCCCCATTGGGCTAATAGGTCCCATCCCCAAAGATTAACAGGGATGGGCATGATTAGAGGTTGTATAACTGTCTTTCTATCCTTTGAATCACAACAGATTAGGGGGAGCATGCTCTGCTTGGCTGTGTGTGCTTTCCTGATGCCGCCAAATTTTTGTTTCTGAGTGACCCAAGGCCAAGTTTCTGGCCAGTTTTGATCACTCATGATTGAAATGTCCACTCCTGTTTCCAATAAGCCAGTAAAACTCTTATTTTTAATTTTTAGGGTAATCACGGGTCTCTGATTAGTGATTAATTGATTCCAATATACTCCTGTGGCTCCTGTGTTTCCAAAACTCCCTTTCCCCTTTCCTTTCCATGGGCATGGGGGACTCAGTATGGTAAAAGCAGTAGCTGAGCTATCTTTGATCCACGGGGAAGAATATGCAGACATTTACATTCCATCATAACCAATATCTCACCTTGATAATCACCATCAATTACCCCAGTGAGCACATTAATTCCTTTACTGGATAGGCTAGACTGCCCTAGGACTAACCCCACTGTTTCCAGAGGCAGCAGGCCCCAGATCCCGGTTGCAACCCTTTTAGGGTATTCTCCTTCTTTTAGCACTAATTCGTTGGGGCAGAGTAAGTCCAGTCCTGTGCTCCCAGTGGTGGCTGCTCTGAGAGGGAGGACTGTGGGCTTTCCATCTGACCGAGGAAAGCCACTGTCATTGCCCCAGTTTGAAGCAGGGCCTGGGGCCGGCCCCTCATGAAATTTTCCACCTGGTTACTTATGGGGTTGCCGATTTTATCACATTTAGACCTGCATTGATTTGCCAAATATTTCCCTGTTTTACATCGGGGGCATATAGAAGGGGGTTCTTTTCCTGAGTTACCTTGGTCTCTATTATTGGGGCATTCCCTCTTCATATGAACTGGCTCTCTGCATAGAAAACAATTTGGGTTTCTCTTCCTTTTCACTTTAGGAGGCCTTAATACCATAGCCAATATTTTGGCTTTGTGTGTTTCAGTCCCCACCAGCTGACATGCTTTTGTAAGTTCCCCAACTGTGGCTGCCTTTCCTCTGATTGCCTGCATTGCTTGCTGGCAATCCACATTAGCGTTTTCAAAAGCCAGTGGTAACAATAAGATATCAGCAGCCTGGGTGTGACTAATTTGTCTCTTAATTGCCTGGGTTAACCAATTGATAAACTCAACAAATGGCTCCTGAGGCCCTTGCCGAACATTTATAAAAGATCTCTGTTGAACTCCGCTTTCAGGAACTAGATCCCAAGCCCTGAGAGCCCACAAGGCACTTGAGCATAGGCCTAGGGATCAAAATCTAGTTGTTGTTGTACATCAGCATGGGGAACCCCTCCCCTGAAGCATAGCAGCTGTTATGTCTTTCCCGGCCACCTGATTCTGGTTGGCTTGTTGTTCGCACAACTCATTGTATTCCGCCTTCCAGAGGAGGTATTGGCTAGGCTCCAAAGTTGTTTTAGCTAGCACTGACCAGTCCCATGGGGTCATACAGAAGTTGTCTACCAAGACTTCAATCATTCCTTTTGTAAATGGGCTAGTGGCTCCATTTTCTTTAATGCATTTTCTTAGCTCTCTTTAAGCATCAAAAGAAATGGGTTCATGTACCTGATTGCCTTGTCAATCTTGCAGTACCAGACAGGATAAGAGCTCCACTTCTAATGCCGCTTGCCTAAGATAGGGTCCCATAGCTGTAGCATATCCCTTGTCTTTTTCCAATTTATTGGAGGAGGGGGCTTAGACAAAACCTCTGTTTCCTCTTTGTTATTTTTGCCTGGAAACGGTGGAGCTGAGGGAGATGGAGGCAGTAAGGTAGGTGATGGTTCTTCCTCCCTCCCCTTTTTAGGCTCTTCTGTGTATAATGGGACAAGGGCTGCCCTAACAAAAACCCATAACTTTAGAGATGATACTGGGATTGGTTGCCCTCATGCATGATGTTGTTTAATATTTCTCCCCACTTGTTCCCAGAGCTCTACGTCTAGCATACATTTTCCCAGGAACCATGGGTTATGGAATACAACAGTTTTCATTAGGTCCCTTAATTGAGCCTATGAAACTGAGGCTCCACTAGCTTTAAGCAGCTGTTTCAATACTTTTATATATTGTTTCTGTTGAGCTGATAACTGTTGTCCCATCATGAAACCCCAGCCTGAACAATCCCCCTGAAACTTGGAAATCCTGAGCAGGCGCCAATGACTTACTGACTCACTGACTGCACAGTCCTTTTCACCTTCATTTTTGAGGGTTCTGTTGTGATCCTTTGTAGCGTTCCTCACACAGGGCACCATCTGCTGGGGTCTGACCCACAGATCCAGTCTGCATGATGGATGAATAACATACTCAGACACCGATATTCAGTGAAAGAGTGGCTAGGGTCCGGGGTCACTCACAGAAAGAGATGCAACAGCTTCACACACTGAATAGCTGGCCCATGGGCACTTATTCAGCACAGATTTAATGACAAAGGCTTTGAGTCAACACACCTGTGGGTAATAAATCTGGTCGCCCTCCCCCAGAAAGAGCAGTCCTACGAATGATCAAAGGCCAGTCTTAGGACCACATGAGCAAACCAGCTCTTTAGATAAACTCCCTTATATTCCTTTGTACCTATCCTAAGCTATTAACTTAAGGTAAGAGAATTAGGCTACCTTCAGCCAAATCTTTTGCTGAAGATATGCAAACCTCCCAGCCTTCCAAGAAGGTTTGTGTCTATTTCCTATAACTTTATCTTTATAATTTTTCCCACCAAAAGATCCGAACCCCTACAGGACTGTTTCTTTCTAAGGCTTCTTCCAACTCTGAAATACTCGGCTTTTATGGCTCCTTGCTTGGATTCCACCCTTCCAGACTAGATTTCCTTTAACAGTGTAAATGTTCTGTTTCTCCCTATGGCAGGGGCATCTTCCATGTTCTGGGCCTAATGAAAATGGACATGGTGAACTATACCATTCAGAGCTTTCAACCCTACCTGCAGGAGCATTCCATCCAGTATGAACAAGATAAATTCCAGGAACTCCTTGATAAACAGCCCAGTATGTTTAAAATTCAAGGGCAGGAGAGGGGAGATTTGACCTCCGGTTTTATAGCAATAGAGGCTATTTTCTATTTTTTGAATAGAAAGTTTCTTCCTTGGGCAAGGGTTAGGGAGAAGGAGTGTTTCTCTAAGACAGAAAGATCTACAAAATCACTTATTTAGAGATGAAAACTATGTCTCAAAGACTTCGTCCTTAAGCCTTGGAATTTTAAGATGCATTCCCTTCTCATCATAGATCTCCTCAATTATACCACAAAATGGCTAACCAAGGCAGCCACAGACATCACTACACTGTGTCTGAGTTCTCCTGACTCACCTAGCTCCTCCTGCAGCATGGCATGTTCACTTCCAAACTGGGCAGGTAACAACTCAGAGCCCCCCAGTCCAACAATGGTGCTATACCAAGGCTACCTCAACCTCCTCCTCTGGGATCCTGAAAATGAAGAATTATCTGAGGTAGGGATGTGTGCTGGGGCATTCCTTGTTCTAATGTATTAGTGCCTCTATTCAAGCCCTCCTCTTCTGATGGGCTGTCCTTCGCTCCCTCACCATACTCTGCTGATGGACAGAATCTGGCTCCAGGAACTGGCATTCCAGTTGCACCAGTTAACTGTCCTGGCCTCAGTCTTGCTAGTGGCCAGAAGCTTCTCTGGTGAAGTTTTATTCAGATCACCTGAATTTGTGGATAGACTGAAATGCATCACCAAGGCCCTAACTGAGGAATTTATCTCCAGGTAAGATTCATAGATCTCTGTTACAAAGGAAAATGTGTGGTATTTGGGACATAGGCAGGTAATATCAATACTACTATTGCTTATACTTCATCACAAATGACACAAAGGCCCTTGGGAACCATCTCCAAAGATTTTGGTATCTTCAATAAGTTGTATTGAGGTTTGAGATACAGAAAATAAAACTTATTTTTCCAAAGAGGAGAGTGTGGAAGCCAGTTTGCTACAAATATTCCTTATGTGTTTGCTAAAAATGAGTCATTATATACTTGATTGAATGACAGTGGATTTCTGCTATGTATATCCAGAAGTTGATCAGTTGGTCAGTGATATTGACCATTCACTGCATGTAGGAGCAGGGATATTATATCAAAGTACAAGGAGGAGTAGGAAGTCCAAGCCTCTTAATATATTTGCAATTTAATTGGTGGGGTAGGAGAAAAACCATGAAAAATATCCAATAGAGTCTTAAAACAATATTTAAATACAGTTGATGGGACTGGAAAATGCTGAGTAGATCCAAGGATGGAACCGAACCCTTGCCCAATTTACTTTGTTTTTGTTGAAGTGGCATATGGTACTGTATGTTGGGATCAGGTGGTACCTTGCAGGTAACAATGAGTGTATCTCATCTGCCCAGTGGCTAATGCTGTCTTCTGGTGGCAGAGAGACGGAATTCTTCCTGGAATAGGCCTGGCTTGTGGTATGAGGCTCTCCGGGCTTTGCCCCTCTGCCAGGCCCACTCTGCATTCTATCCTTCATTATCCAAGCCTAAAGAAGCTATGCTGAGTGTGAATGAACAGGTGTCTCAGGAAATCTATCAAGGCCTTAAGGACATGGGCCTCACTACTCTGAGCAGTGAAAACACAGCATCTCTTCTAGGCCAACTCCAGAACATCACCAAGGAAGAGAGCGGCATTCGTAGCATCGTTGGTAAGAATCCCCATGGTCATGGTGCAGAAAAGTGGCAAGAATGTGGGAGGTGGGCAGGTAGACCTTACCCTGAATGTGAGTTACCTAGCCATTTAAAAATGAAAGGCATGATCACTTGGAAAATTTTTTAGCTTTAGTTTCCTCATCTATAATGTGCATGGTTCAAATAGATCTTTTTCAATTTGAACAATGCATGTATGGTTTGAAGGTGGTTCTGTACCCAAGATATGTCATTCACAGGTGTTGGATACTGTCGCACTAACCCTACGAAGTCATTCCTGGTCATTTTCTAACTGTCGGCCAAGATATATGTAGAAACCCTTTCTCTATCCTATGCTTTAAGCCACCATGTGGGCCCCTACTCCTCTCCATGGAAGTGATGTTGAGTTAGGCTGTAGGACATGTTCCGTGCTGGAATGGAAGCAGTGAACTTGGACAGCTTGTTTTGAACTTTAGCATCTGATCATAGTCTGGATTGGGTGTATAGGCCTGAACTTGGTGCACTGGCTGCAACACATATTGTTACTTTCACGTACCGGGTCTACGGTCCTCTTGTTAAGTTAAACGTGCACTTGGATCTCACGTACAGCTACATAAAGTAATCTTATGAACCGCCAGGAATTTACTACCTCAGCATCTTTTGATCATGCACTGTCCTTTGGGAGCCTGATGGCATTCACTTCCCCAAAACAAACAAAAATCTAACTTATACGGTTTACCCAAATGAGTGGAGAGGTCAGTGAATAAACTGGTTAACGTAAAACTTTGGTGAGCAGATAGAGCAAAGACATTGTGAATTTCTTTAGTTCATGTCCTTTGTAGGGACATGGATGGAGCTGGACACCATCATTCTCAGCAAACTATCGCAAGGACAAAAAACCAAACACCACATGTTGTCACTCGTAGGTGGGAATTGAACAATGAGAACACTTGGACACAGGAAGGGGAACATCACACACTGGGGCCTGTTGTGAGTTGGGGGAGGGAGGAGGGATAGCATTAGGAGATATACCTAATGTAAATGATGAGTTAATGGGTGCAGCACAACAAGATGGCACATGTATACATATGTAATAAACCTGCACGTTGTGCACATGTACCCTAGAACTTAAAGTATAATTTAGAAAAAGAAAAAAAAGAAAAGAAAAATGGAACAACAAAAAAAAGAATTTATTCTGAACCCTCTTTTTTCCTCTCTTCATTGTTTTTCCCTGCTCACGGATCAGCGGATCCGTTTGTTTCTCAAATGCTGTTTGCTTCATGGCATGCAGGAGTCTCTGCTACACTTTCCTGGAGGCCTCATTCTCATTGAAGGGGAGCTGGCAGAACTGGGTTGGAAGTTTGTCATTCTGAAGTATCATAATCAGCAGGTATTTGGCCCGTACTATGCTGAGATCCTAAAAAACATCATCCATCCAGCTCAAGCACAAGAAACAGATAGTGCTGCACCCCAGCCATGGCAACAGGAGAGAAAGGTCAGTATGTTTCTGGAATGACATCACCTCCTCACTACAGCCAGGACACAGGGATGCAGGGGTCAAGCATGTAAACACCAACTGGCCCAATCCCCTTCACTAATAAACTTCTGAGCTGCAAGAAAATTTCAGTTCCTCCTGTGCTCTAGCTGAAGCCAGGTTCTACACCCTCATCCCCTAACTAGCTGAATGAGAATCCAGTGGGCCCTCCGGTTTCCCTTCACTGGCTGATCATTCTTCAGTATGCTGGCCTGAGCCAGAATCAGGGCATCAGGTACTGATAAGGGAAAATACTGGTACTGTATAGAATAATGCCTCCCCAAAGCTGCGAAGGAGCTAAGAGACCAAAGAATGACCCAGACAAGTTCAGCTTGATAAGCAGATGAATTTATTGGGACTTACGGATAGGACATTCCTGGGTGGCAGCAGGACAGCTCTGGGGATCTGCCCTGACACTCCTTTGCAAACTGCTTTTAACCTAATTTTCTGGCTCTTGCCTTCCATATGCAATGAGACTCTTTTTCTTGGTATGTTTCCCGGTATGCTCTGGGATGTTTTGATGTTTTGATTCTCAGGGACACCTCGGCTTCTAAGCTGGGCACCATGCATGGCCTTGGATCACCACCTGGCCTTCAGGGTTCAGGCAGCAGATGTACAGCCTTAAGTAATCTGGTGGGGGAGGGGGGAACTCATTAACCTACAGTCACTAGCATTATTTTCTCCATTGAAAAATCATTTTCTTGACGGACGGTGAAAACTCTTTGTGGGATTATCCAGAGAATGAATATAAGGGCTTCTGGAAGTCAGAAATTCACTGAATTGCAGATGAAGAGAAGACAAAACTCCATTTCTAGCACCATATTTCCCTTAAATTTTCAAGGATACAGCAATAGTAAGAGTTCTCAACTCCTGTCCTAGTGTCTGGTTTGAAGCAGTATGAAAAATGGGGATTGGTTGAAAGTTGATATTGTGAATATAAACTTCGTGCCAACAGGCATTCAGCTAAGGACAGGTCTCAGCTTCCACGGGATTTCTCTTTCTTTCAAGTGATTCTAGGAGTCACTCCTAGTCTGGGGCTCCAACTGCCAGGTTATGAATATCAGCTGACTCAGCATCACAAATGATAAAAATGTTCTTGGTCCACAGGGACTTGGGTTTATTTTTAGAGACTGTAGAGGTTCACCCATCATTCTCAGGCCAACTGCAGCAGTCAAGCAGCAATCTAGAAAATTAGGAAAAAAATTAGGTTCGGAAGTTTTGGATTTAGAATGGACAGGGGAAAACAGAAACTTACTTATGGGATAGAACCAAACTGGGTGAAAAAAATCATGTCCTCATTATTTTGGGGGTTCAATTATGAGTGAGAACACACGGTGTTTGGTTTTCTGTCCTCGTGATAGTTTGCTGAGAATGGTGGTTTCCAGCTTCATCCATGTTCCTGCAAAGGATGTGAATTCATCCTTTTTTATGGCTGCGTAGTATTCCACATATGTATATGTGCCACATTTTCTAAATGCAGTCTATCATTGATGGACATTTGTGTTGGTTCCAAATCTTTGCTATTGTGAATAGTGCCTCAGTAAACATACATGTGCATGTATCTTTATAGTAGCATCATTTATAATCCTTTGGGTATATACCCAGTAATGCGATTGCTGGGTCAAATGGTAATTCTAGTTCTAGATCCTTGAGGAATCGCCACACTGTCTTCCACAATGGTTGAACCAATTTACACTTCCACCAACAGTGTAAAAGCATTCCAATTTCTCCACATCCTCTCCAGCATCTGTTGTTTCCTGACTTTTTAATTAGTGCCAACCTAACTGGCGTGAGATGGTATCTCATTGTGGTTTTGATTTGAATTTCTCTGATGGCCAATGATGACCAGCATTTTTTCATGTGTCTGTTGGCTGCATAAATGTCTTCTTTTGAGAAGTGTCTGTTCATATCCTTCGCCCACTTGTTGATGGGTTTGTTTTTTTCTTGTAAATTTGTTTGAGTTCTTTGTAGATATTAGCCCTTTGTCAGATGGGTAGATTGCAAAATTTTTCTCCCATTCTGTAGGTTGCCCATTCACTCTGATGGTAGTTTCTTTTGCTGTGCAGAAGCTCTTTAGTTTAATTAGATCTCATTTGTCTATTTTGGCTTTTGTTGCCATTGCTTTTGGTGTTTTAGACATGAAGTCCTTGCCCATGCCTATGTCCTGAATAGTATTGCCTAGGTTTTCTTCTAGGATTTTTATGGTTTTAGGTCTAACATTTAAGTCTCTAATCCATCTTGAATTAATTTTTGTATAAGGTGTAAGGAAGGGATCCAGTTTCAGCTTTCTACATATGGCTAATCAGTTTTCTATGCACCATTTATTAAATAGGGAATTCTTTCCCCATTTCTTGTTTTTGTCAGGTTTGTCAAACATCAGATGGTTGTAGATGTGTGATGTTATTTCTGAGGCCTCTGTTCTGTTCCATTGGCCTATATATCTGTTTTGATATCAGTATCATGCTGTTTTGGTTACTGTAGCCTTGTAGTATAGTTTGAAGTCAGGTAGCATGATGTCTCCAGCTTTGTTCTTTTGGCTTAGGATTGACTTGGCAATGCGGGCTCTTTTTTGGTTTCATATGAACTTTAAAGTAGTTTTTTCCAGTTCTGTGAAGAAAGTCATTGGTAGCTTGATGGGGATGCCACTGAATCTATAAAGTACTTTGGGCAGTATGGCCATTTTCAGGATATTGATTCTTCCTATCTATGAGCATGGAATATTTTTTCCATTTGTTTGTGTCCTTTTTTATTTCATTGAGCAGTGGTTTGTAGTTCTCCTTGAAGAAGTCCTTCACATCCCTTGTAAGTTGGATTCCTAGGTGTTTTATTCTCTTTGTAGCATTTGTGAATGGGAGTTCACTCATGATTCGGCTCTCTGTTTGTCTGTTAATGGTGTATAGAAATGCTTGTGATTTTTGCACATTGATTTTGTATCCTGAGAGTTTGCTGAAGTTGCTTATGAGCTTAAGGAGACGTTGGACTGAGACAATGTGGTTTTCTAAATATACAATCATGTTGTCTGCAAGCTGGGACAATTTGACTTCCTCTTTTCCTGATTGAATACCATTTATTTATTTCTCTTGCCTGATTGCCCTGGCCAGAACTTCCAACACCACATTGAATAGGAATGGTGAGAGAGGGCAGCCTTGTCTTGGGCCAGTTTTCAAAGGGAATGCTTCCAGTTTTTGCCCATTCAGTATGATATTGGCTGTGGGTTTGTCATAAATAGCTCTATTATTTTGGGATACGTTCCATCAGTACCAAGTTTATTGAGAGTTTTTAGCATGAAGGGCTGTTGAATTTTGTCAAAGGCCTTTTCTGCATCTATTGGGATAATCATGTGGTTTTTGTCAAAGGTTTTGTTTATGTGATGAATTACATTTATTGATTTGCATATGTCGAACCAGCCTTGCATCCCAGGGATGAAGCCGACTTGATCGTGGTGGATAAGCTTTTTGATGTGCTGCTGAATTCAGTTTGCCAGTATTTTATTGAGGATATTTGCATGGATGTTCATCAGGGATATTGGTATAAAATTCTCTTTTTTGTGTGTGTGTCTCTGCCAGGCTTTGTTATCAGGATGAGGTTGGCCTCATAAAATGAGTTAGGGAAGATTTCCTCTTTTTCTTTTTTTTGTTTTTATTTTTTATTATACTTTAAGTTTTAGGGTACATGTGCACATTGTGCAGGTTAGTTACATATGTATACATGTGCCATGCTGGTGCACTGCACCCACTAACTCGTCATCTAGCATTAGATATATCTCCCAATGCTATCCCTCCCCCGTCCCCCCACCCCACCACAGTCCCCAGAGTGTGATATTCCCCTTCATGTGTCCATGTGATCTCATTGTTCAATTCCCACCTATGAGCGAGAATATGCAGTGTTTGGTTTTTTGTTCTTGTGATAGTTTACTGAGAATGATGATTTCCAATTTCATCCATGTCCCTACAAAGGACATGAACTCGTCATTTTTTATGGCTGCATAGTATTCCATGGTGTATATGTGCCACATTTTCTTAATCCAGTCTATCATTGTTGGACATTTGGGTTGGTTCCAAGTCTTTGCTATTGTGAATAAAGCCGCAATAAACATACGTGTGCATGTGTCTTTATAGCAACATGATTTATAGTCCTTTGGGTATATACCCAGTAATGGGATGGCTGGGTCAAATGGTATTTCTAGTTCTAGATCCCTGAGGAATCGCCACACTGACTTCCACAATGGTTGAACTAGTTTACAGTCCCACCAACAGTGTAAAAGTGTTCCTATTTCTCCACATCCTTTCCAGCACCTGTTGTTTCCTGACTTTTTAATGATCGCCATTCTAACTGGTGTGAGATGGTATCTCATTGTGGTTTTGATTTGCATTTCTCTGATGGCCAGTGATGATGAGCATTTTTTTATGTGTTTTTTCTATTGATTGTAATAGTTTCACAAGGAATGGTACCAGTTCCTCCTTGTACCTCTGGTAGAATTCTGCTGTGAATCCATCTGGTCCTGGACTTTTTTTAGTTGGTAGGCTATTAATTATTGCCTCAATTTCAGAGCCTGTTATTGGTCTATTCAGAGATTTGACTTCTTGCTGGTTTAGTCTTGTGAGAGTGTATGTGTCCAGGAATTTTTCCATTTCTTCTAGATTTTCTAGTTTATTTGCGTAGAGGTGTTTATAGTATTCTCTGATGGTAGTTTGTATTTCTGAGAGATCGGTGGTGATATCCCCTTTATCATTTTTTATTGCATCTATTTGATTCCTCTCTCTTTTCTTCTTTATTAGTCTTGCTGGCACTCTATCAGTTTTGCTGATGTTTTCAAAAAACCAGCTCCTGGATTCATTGATTTTTTGAAGGGTTTTTTGTGTCTCTATCTCTTTCAGTTCAGCTCTTATTTTAGTTATTTCTTGCCTTCTGCTAGCTTTTGAATGTGTTTGCTCTTGCTTCTATATTTATTTTAATTGTGATGTCAGGGTGTCGATTTTAGATCTTTCCTGCTTTCTCTTGTAGGCATTTAGTGCTATAAATTTCCCTCTACACACTGCTTTAAATGTGTCCCAGAGATTCTGGTATATTGTGTCTTTGTTCTCATTGGTTTCAAAGAACATCTTTCTTTCTGCCTTCATTTTGTTATTTACCCAGTAGTCATTCAGGAGCAAGTTGTTCAGTTTCCATGTAGTTGTGTGGTTCTGAGTGAGTTTCTTAATCCTGAGTTCTAATTTGATTGCACTGTGGTTGAGAGACAGTTTGTTGTGATTTCTGTTCTTTTACATTTGCCGAGGAGTGCTTTACTTCCAATTATGTGGTCAATTTTAGAATAAGTGTGATGTGGTGCTGAGAAGAATGTATATTCTGCTGATTTGGGATGGAGAGTTCTGTAGATGTCTATTAGATCTGCTTTTTGCAGATCTGAGTTCAGGTCCTGGATATCCTTGTTAACCTTCTGTCTCGTTGATCTGTCTAATATTGACAGTGGGGTGTTAAAGTCTCCCATTATTATTGTTTGGGTGTCTAAGTCTCTTTGTAGGTCTCTAAGGGCTTGCTTTATGAATCTGGGTGCTCCTGTATTGGGTGCATATATATTTAGGTTAGTTAGCTCTTCTTGTTGAATTGATTCCTTTACCATTATGTGATGGCCTTCTTTGTCCCTTTTGATGTTTGTTGGTTTACGGTCTGTTTTATCAGAGACAAGGATTCCAACCCCTGCTATTTTTGCTTTCCATTTGCTTGGTAAATCTTCCACCATCCCTTTACTTTGAGCCTATGTGCCTCTTTGCATGTGAGATGCATCTCCTGAATACAGCACACTGATGGGTCTTGACTCTTTATCCAATTTACCAGTCTGTGTCTTTTAGTTGGAGCATTTAGCCCATTTACATTTAAGGTTAATATTGTTATGTGTGAATTTTTATCCTGTCATTATGATATTCACTGGTTATTTTGCCTGTTAATTGATGCAGTTTCTTTTTATTATTATTATTATACTTTAAGTTTTAGGGTACATGTGCACAATGTGCAGGTTAGTTACATATGTATACATGTGCCATGCTGGTGTGCTGCAACCATTAACTTGTCATTTAGCATTAGGTATATCTCCTAATGCTATCCCTCCCCCCTCCCCCCATCCCACAACAGTCCCCAGAGTGTGATGTTCCCCTTCCTGTGTCCATGTGTTCTCATTGTTCAATTCCCATCTATGAGTGAGAACATGCGGTGTTTGGTTTTTTGTCCTTGTGATAGTTTACTGAGAATGATGATTTCCAATTTCATCCATGTCCCTACAAAGGACATGAACTCATCCTTTTTTATGGCTGCATAGTGTTCCATGGTGTATATGTGCCACATTTTCTTAATCCAGTCTATCATTGTTGGACATTTGGGTTGGTTTCAAGACTTTGCTATTGTGACGAGTGCCACAATAAACATACATGTGCATGTGTCTTCATAGCAGCATGATTTATAGTCCTTTGGGTATATACCCAGTAATGGGATGGCTGGGTCAAATGGTATTTCTAGTTCTAGATCCCTGAGGAATCGCCACACTGGCTTCCACAATGGTTGAACTAGTTTACAGTCCCACCAACAGTGTAAAAGTGTTCCTATTTCTCCACATCCTCTCCAGCACCTGCTGTTTCCTGACTTTTTAATGATTGCCATTCTAACTGGTGTGAGATGGTATCTCATCGTGGTTTTGATTTGCGTTTCTCTGATAGCCAGTGATGATGAGCATTTTTTCATGTGTCTTTTGGCTGCATAAATGTCTTCTTTTGAGAAGTGTCTGTTTATATCCTTTGCCCTTTTTTGATGGGGTTGTTTGTTTTTTTCTTGTAAGTTTGTTTGAGTTCATTGTAGATTCTGGCTATTAGCCCTTTGTCAGATGAGTAGGTTTTGAAAATTTTCTCCCAATTTGTAGGTTGCCTGTTCACTCTGATGGTAGTTTCTTTTGCTGTGCAGAAGCTCTTTAGTTCAATTAGATCTCATTTGTCAATTTTGGCTTTTGTTGCCATTGCTTTTGGTGTTTTAGACATGAAGTCCTTGCCCATGCCTGTGTCCTGAATGGTAATGACTAGAATTTCTTCTAGCGTTTTTATGGTTTTAGGTCTAACATTTAAGTCTTTAATACATCTTGAATTAATTTTTGTATAAGGTGTAAGGAAGGAATCCAGTTTCAGCTTTCTACATATGGCTAGCCAGTTTTCCCAGCACCATTTATTAAATAGGGACTCCTTTCCCCATTGCTTGTTTTTGTCAGGTTTGTCAAAGATCAGATAGTTGTAGATATGCAGCGTTATTTCTGAGGGCTCTGTTCTGTTCCATTGATCTATATCTCTTTTTTGGTACCAGTACCATGCTGTTTTGGTTACTGGAGCCTTGTAGTATAGTTTGAAGTCAGGTAGCGCAATGCCTCTAGCTTTGTTCTTTTGGCTTAGGTTTGACTTGGTGATGCGGGCTTTTTTTTGGTTCCATATGAACTTTAAAGTAGTTTTTTCCAGTTCTGTGAAGAAAGTCATTGGTAGCTTGATGGGGATGGCGTTGAATCTATAAATTACCTTGGGCATTATGGCCATTTTCACGATATTGATTCTTCCTACCCATGAGCATGGAATGTTCTTCCATTTGTTTGTATCCTCTTTTATTTCATTGAGCAGTGGTTTGTAGTTCTTCCTGAAGAGGTCCTTCACATTCCTTGTAAGTTGGATTCCTAAGTATTTTATTCTTTTTGAAGCGATTGTGAATGGGAGTTCACTCATGATTTGGCTCTCTGTTTGTCTGTTATTGGTGTATAAGAATGCTTGTGATTTTTGTACATTGATTTTGTATCCTGAGACTTTGCTGAAGATGCTTATCATCTTAAGGAGATTTTGGGCTGAGACAATGGGGTTTTCTAGATATACAAGCATGTCATCTGCAAACAGGGACAATTTGACTTCCTCTTTTCCTAAATGAATACCCTTTATTTCCTTCTCCTGCCTAATTGCCCTGGCCAGAACTTCCAACACTTTGTTGAATAGGAGTGGTGAGAGAGGGCATCCCTGTCTTGTGCCAGTTTTCAAAGGGAATGCTTCCAGTTTTTGCCCATTCAGTATGATATTGGCTGTGGGTTTGTCATAGATAGCTCTTATTATTTTGAGATACGTCCCATCAATACCTAATTTATGGAGAGTTTTTAGCATGAAGGGTTGTTGAATTTTGTCAAAGGCCTTTTCTGCATCTATTGAGATAATAATGTGGTTTTTGTCTTTGGTTCTGTTTATATGCTGGATTACATTTATTGATTTGCATATATTGAACCAGCCTTGCATCCCAGGGATGAAGCCCACTTGATCATGGTGGATAAGCTTTTTGATGTGCTGCTGGATTCAGTTTGCCAGTATTTTATTGAGGATTTTTGCATCAATGTTCATCAAGGATATTGTTCTAAAATTCTCTTTTTGGGTTGTGTCTCTGCCCGGCTTTGGTATCAGGATGATGCTGGCCTCATAAAATGAGTTAGGGTGGATTCCGTCTTTTTCTATTGATTGGAATAGTTTCAGAAGGAATGGTAGCAGCTCCTCCTTGTACCTCTGGTAGTATTCGACTGTGAATCCATCTGGTCCTGGACTCTTTTTGGTTGGTAAGCTATTGATTATTGCCACAATTTCAGAGCCTGTTATTGGTCTATTCAGAGAGTCAGCTTCTTCCTGGTTTAGTGTTGGGAGAGTGCATGTGTTGAGGAATTTATCCATTTCTTCTAGAGTTTCTAGTTTGTTCACATAGATGTGTTTGTAGTATTCTCTGATGGTAGTTTGTATTTCTGTGGGATAGGTGGTGATATCCCCTTTGTCATTTTTTATTGCGTCTATTTGATTCTTCTCTCTTTTCTTCTTTATTTGTCTTGCTAGCGGTCTATCAATTTTGTTGATCTGTTCAAAAAACCAGCTCCTGGATTCATTAATCTTTTGAAGGGTTTTTTGTGTCTCTATTTCCTTCAGTTCTGCTCTGATTTTAGTTATTTCTTGCCTTCTGCTAGCTTTTGAATGTGTTTGTTCTTGCTTTTCTAGTTCTTTTAATTGTGATGTTAGGGTGTCAATTTTGGATCTTTCCTGCTTCCTCTTGTGGGCATTTAGTGCTATCAATTTGCCTCTACACACTGCTTTGAATGTGTCCCAGAGATTCTGGTATGTTGTGTCTTTGTTCTCATTGGTTTCAAAGAACATCTTTATTTCTGCCTTCATTTCGTTATGTACCCAGTAGTCATTCAGGAGCAGATTGTTCAGTTTCCATGTAGTTGAGCGGTTTTGAGTGAGTTTCTTAATCCTGAGTTCTAGTTTGATTGCACTGTCGTCTGAGAGACCGTTTGTTATAATTTCTATTCTTTTACATTTGCTGAGGAGTGCTTTATTTCCAATTATGTGGTCAGTTTTAGAATAAGTGCGATGTGGTGCTGAGAAGAAAGTATATTCTGTTGATTTGGGGTGGATAGTTCTGTAGATCTCTATTAGGTCCACTTGGTGCAGGGCTGAGTTTAAGTCCTGGATCTCCTTGTTAACATTCTGTCTCGTTGATCTGTCTAATGTTCACCGTGGGGTGTCAAAGTTTTCCATTATTATTGTATGGGAGTCTAAGTCTCTTCGTAGGTCTCTAAGGACTTGCTTTATGAATCTGGGTGCTCCTGTATTGGGTGCATATATATGTAGGATAGTTAGCTCTTCTTGTTGAATTGATCGCTTTACCATTATGTAATGGCCTTCTTTGTCTCTTTTTATCTTTGTTGGTTTAAAGTCTGTTTTATCAGAGACTAGGATTGCAACCCCTGCCTATTTTTGTTTTCCATTTGCTTTGTAGATCTTTCTCCATCCCTTTATTTTGAGTCTATGTGCATCTCTGCACATGAGATGTGTCTCTTGAATACAGCACACTTGAGTCTTTATCCAATTTGCCAGTCTGTGTCTTTTAATTGGAGCATTTACCCCATTTACCTTTGAGGTTAATATTGTTATGTGTGAATTTGATCCTGTCATTATGATGTTAGCTGGTTATTTTACTTGTTAGTTGATGCAGTTTCTTCCTAGCATCGATGGTGTTTATAATTTGGCATGTTTTTGCAGTGGCTGGTACTATTTGTTCCTTTCCATGTTTAGTGCTTCCTGCAGGAGCTCCTGTAGGGCAGGCCTGGTGGTGACAAAATCTCTCAGTATTTGTTTATCTGTAAGGGATTTTTTTTCTCCTTCACTTATGAAGCTTAGTTTGGCTGTATATGACATTCTGGGTTGAAAATTCTTTTCTTTAAGAATGTTGAATATTGGCCCCCACTCTCTTCTGGCTTGTAGAGTTTCTGCTGAGACATCAGCTGTTAGTCTGATGGGCTTCCCTTTGTGGGTAACCTGACCTTTCTCTCTGGCTGCTCTTAACATTTTTTCCTTCATTTCAACTTTGGTGAATCTGACAATTATGTGTCTTGGAGTTGCTCTTCTTGTGGAGTATCTTTATGGTGTTCTCTGTATTTCCTGAATTTGACTGTTGGCTTGCCTTGCTAGGTTGGGAGAGTTCTCCTGAATGATATCCTGAAGAGTGTTTTCCAACTTGGTTCCATTCTCCCTGTGACGTTCAGGTACACCAATCAGATATAGATTTGGTCTTTTCACATAGTCCCATATTTCTTGGAGGCTTTGTTCGTTTCTTTTTACTCTTTTTTTCTCTAAACTTCTCTTCTTGCTTCATTTTATTCACTTTATCTTCAATCACTGATACCCTTTCTTCCACTTGATCAAATCAACTACTTAAGCTTGTGCATGCGTCACATAGTTCTCATGCCATGGTTTTCAGCTCCATCAGGTCATTTAAGGTCTTCTCTGCACTGTTTATTCTAGTTCGCCTTTTGTCTAATCTTTTTTCAAGGTTTTTAGCTTCTTTGCAATGTGTTTGAACATCCTCCTTTAGCTTGGAGAAGGTTGTTATTACTGATTGTCTGAAGCCTACTTCCGTCAACTTGTCAAAGTCATTCTCCATCCAGCTTTGTTCCATTGCTGGTGAGGAGCTGCGTTCGTTTGGAGGAGAAGAGGTGCTCTGATTTTTAGAATTTTCAGCTTTTCTGCTCTGGTTTCTCCCCATCTTTGTGGTTTTATCTACCTTTGGTCTTTGATGATGGTGATCTGCAGATGGGGTTTTGGTGTGGATGTCCCATTTGTTAGTTTTCCTTCTAACAGTCAGGAGCCTCAGCTGCAGGTCTGCTGGAGTTTGCTAGACGTCCTCTCCAGACCCTGTTTGCCTGGGTATCACCAGCCAGGGCTGGCGAAAAGCAAATATTGCAGAACAGCAAATGTTGCTGCCTTATCTTTCCTCCAGAAGCTTTGTCTCAGAGGGACACCCGGCTTTATAAGGTGTCAGTTGGCCCCTACTTGGAGTGTCTCCCAGTTAGGCTACTCTGGGGTCAGGGACCCACTTGAGGAGGCAGCCTCTCTGTTCTCAGATCTCAAACTCGCTGTTGAGGGAACCACTACTCTCTTCAAAGCTGTCCAACAGGGATGTTTAAGTCTGCCAAAGTTTCTGCTGCCTTTTGTTCAGCTATGCCCTGCCCCCAGAGGTGGAGTCTTCACAGGCAGGCAGGCCTCCTTCAACTGCGGTGGGCTCCACCCAGTTCGAGCTTCCTGGCCGCTTTGTTTACCTACTCAAGCCTCAGCAATAGTGGACGCCCTCCCCCAGCCTCACTTCCTCCTTGCAGTTTGATCTCAGACTGCTGTGCCAGCAGTGAGCAAGGCTCCTTGGGTGTGGGACTCTCCGAGCCAGGCACAGGATATAATGTCCTGGTGTGCCATTTGCTAAGACCATTGGAAAAGTGCAGCATTAGGGTGGGAGTGTCCCAATTTTCCAGGTACCATCTGTCACCGCTTCCCTTGGCTAGGAAAGGGAATTCCCCAACCCTTTGCACTTCCTGGGTGAGGCGATGCCCCCCCCCCCGCCGCCCGCTTCAGCTCACACTCCGCGGGCTGCACCCACTGTCCAACAAGCCCCAGTGTGATGAACCTGGTACTTCAGTTGGAAATGCAGAAATCACCCGTCTTCTGCATCACTCACGCTGGGAGCTGTAGACTGGATCTCTTCCTATTCGGTCATCTTGGAACCTCCTCCCTCAGGAATTTCTTTATAGCAGTGTGAAAACAGACTAATACAGGCGGTAAGCTAGAAAGGAATAGTATCTGGCTGCATTGGTTTAAACCATTTACTGATCCTAAGCACAAAGCATTGTTATGTTCTACCCCCAAATATACTTTGTAAAAGTACTAACCTGCAACATAAATACAAGAAATCAATTCTGAATCTTTGCATGATTGCTACTTTCTCACTTTTATCAAAATATCAAATTCTTTAAAAACTAAAACACACATCACCTGTCTCCTCCTTTCCTTTCATTTCCTTCCTTTCTCTCCTTTCTCTTCCTTTTCCTTCACTCTCTCTGTTATGCTTGTTCCCTGAGCACATGTTTAGAATGTTTACTGGGAGAATTAATAAGGGTATAAAGATAATCATTACAAAATCAATTAAGAGAGAAATTAAGCTGATTTAGGATATGCTGTACATATTGGCATCTAGAAAATCTCTGATGTCCTTAACAAAAACATAGGCAGAAGAGGAGCAGAGCAGGTCATCACACATTTATGGGGGTGTAAACAGGGGAGGAGGAAATTGATACATCACATACAGGTGATTATGATAATTAATCTCCACAGACAGTTAATATGGCAGGGGGTAGGCAAGTACAGGGCTTTATTGCAGGGATGGGAGAGGGGTAGGGTATGGTGTCCCTATTATTATTCCAATTTTACAGATGAGGACAGTTGAAGCACAGAGGTATTAGGTCACTTAGCTAAGTGGTCACCGAGCTTGTATATAGTGAAATGATGATTTGTCTCTGTCAGTCTCACTCCACATTCTGTGTCCTACTCACCAAGGAGGTAGCCAAAAGTAAATTGACATTAATTCAGACTTAACTAATTACCAGCCTTCCAGAGCCCTGCCACAGACAGATGATCTACAAGTCCATGACCTATACCTCTCATAGTGTTTCCCCCCGCTAACACCACATCCCTCTCTACCAATAACAGCCAGGGCCCTTATCAGACACTGAATCTGCCAAATTTGTCCACAAACCCTGAGGAAGTCTCCCTCCCTCCACCAACCCTCTGTGTCCCTCTGCCACTTGGACCCATTTGGCTCCCTCAGTGTCCAATTTGCTGAGTAAACTTCTAATATTTGCTATCACTCCTGATACCCAAGTACTGTCCACTGAGGCAGGATGTAAAATTTGGTAGAAAGGTTGGGATCTGAGCCACAGTCCAATCAAAGTTTTGCCTGAGCATGGACTACAGTTCTGACAATTTTCTGCATCTGTAGGTCTGAATTTACAGAGGGCTAAAAGATTAGATCCAGTTCAGAAGTTTCTATTAATGGGCTAGGCATAGTACATGGCCATAGGACTGTGACCATGCCCACAGGATTCATGTGACTTCACCTGGATGAGAGAGCTGAACCTGCCACACAATAGTGAGGGCCATAAGGGGGGCAATATTCACATGACTCATAGGGTTCCAAAGTCTACAGTTTTTACACAATACAAAGAGTTTAGCCTGCCTAATGACTATAAGGGAGTACATGATCAGAGTGCTAAGGTCTGAATATTTGTGTTCCCCCAAAATTCATATGCTGAAATCCTAAACCCTACGGTGATGTTATCAGGAGCTGGGACTCTGGGGAGTTGATTAAGTCATGAGGGTAGAGCCCTCATGAATGGGATTAGTGTCCTTTCAAAATAGGCCCAAGAAAGATCCCTTTCCCCTTCCTCCATGTGAGGTTAGAGTGAAAATATGGCCAGTGCCCTTATCAGACACTGAATCTGCCAGTGCCTTGACCTTGGACTTTCCAGCCTCCAGAACTGTGAAAAATAAATTTCTGTTGTTTATAGACTACACAGTCCATGGTATTTTGTTATAGTAGCCCAAACAGACTAAGCCACATGGTATCCATGTGACCGACAGCAGTAGAGTACCTGTGGTGCCCACATAATTATGAGGGCCTCATTGCCACATGAAAGTAGGAGGCCACATGATTGTAGTATTCACATGAGCCATAGCATTAGAAGCCTGCAATGTTCACTTGCCTGGAAGGGCTATTTCTGCCTCATGACAATAGAGTTCATTGGCAGTAGTGTCCTAGTGTTCTGCATGGTTCAGGGGTCTATCTGATTCATGACACATGGAGATCCGGGATTGCCTATGTTCCTGGGCTCCACAGTGAAGGTGGTGCCTCCAGGTGGCCTTCACAGCACATGAACTTCGCCTTTAGCTACCCCATCCCTTTTTATTGTGATCATTTAATATGTTGTTTTCTACTAACACATTAAATTTAATACATAACAAATTAACACATAACAGTAAAATAGGTCCTTCATAAAACTATAACCACAGTCACAATATAGGGAGTGCTGCAAGAACCTAGGCATGGTATTTGGTACAGATTAAGTACTGTTGATTTAATGCAGGCTTAAAGGAAATTAAAGCAAACCAATTAAGTCTGTTTTAATTATTATGTTGCTAAAAAGTATAATGATTAAAATGTTCCAGGTACTTTAAAAGGTTAACACATTTAATTGTCATAACTTTATGACATTTGTGCTATTATTATTCCAATTTTACAGATGAGGACAGTTGAAGCACAGAGGTCACTTGGCTAAGTGGTCACCGAGCTTGTATATAGTGAAACGATGATTTGTCTTTGGTCAGTCTCACTCCACATTCTGTGTCCTAATCACTCAGGAGGTACTCACAAGTAAATTGATATTAATTCAGACTTACTAATTCAAACTTACCGGAAAGCCAGTCCCAGTCACTGAAAATTTGAGGTCATGAAAGATTTCTTTGAAATGCTATTTTAATAATTTCAACTACTGTCAAGAATTAGGACCAATCAAAGGTGAATCTAATTAAAGATCTCAGGAGATTTACTTTAATGTCTGGATATAATTTTATCATTAATATATAAAATATTTGTATATTAAGGGAGTATAAAATGCTTGATGTTAGTTAAAATTTCTTTTCTAAAATTAACATTAAAATGGGAAATATTGCAAAGTTTAAACATCATACCTAGCTCACATCACAATTACAAAGTTATAAAGGAATGAAATCTGAATTAATTTTATTTTACGATATTTATATTCCACTTGTGCCTCTCCAGAAAGGACAGAGAAAGAAGAATATACATTGCTGAGTTTTTTTGAAACTGCAATTTCAACAATACCTGTTTTACTAACTTTCTTGGGAAAACACAGCTTTGTCTGTGTATCCAAAATAAATTTGATGTGGTCTTTCTGATTTGCTGCCGTAGGCAAACCTAATGCTGTAAAAGTGGTGGGATTATTTTGTCAGGTCTCTGCAATGTGGCATAGCTGCACACATAGCTGCAGAAAACTCAACAGACAAAAGTTTGAACCGTGGATAAATTTCACTATATTAATAAGGACAACAGACTGTGTTTGTTGTACTAAATCTATTGAAGAAAGTCTCAATTTTTTTGGAGTAAAGCTTGGAAAGTAAGACGGTATTCTGGAAATCTGTGTGTCTCATACAATTTTGGAACATTATTTATGGAATACATGTAAATACAGGATATAAAATTAGAGCCACACATTTACAACAAAGCCTATTGTGAAACTTCAATTTGGATTTGGAAAGTATCTATATACAGTCATAGTATGGAATCCGACATCAAGATCCAGTGTCTGTCCAACCTTCATTTCTATAATTACATGCAGATAGATCAACAGTGAAAGACACAGAAGAATTGTGGCTATGCCACCGATGCCCAGTTGAGCCTTATAGTGTATTGATGGTGATTGGGATTAACTTTTTTAAATTGAGAAATTATTCATATGTCATTAAATTTGTTATTTTAAAATGTACAATTCAGTGGGTTTTAGTACGTTCACACAATTTTGCAGCCATCACCACTACTTAATCCCAGAATATTTTTATCACCCCAAAAAGAAATCCCGTACTTGTTAATAGTCCCCCTATTGCCCTTTCCCCACAGCTTTTGGCAACCACTAATCTAGTTTCTGTCTCTATGGTTTAGTCTATTGTTAACATTTCACATAAATAGAATCATACAATATGTGGCTTTTTATGACTGGCTTCTTTCACTTGACATATAATTTTTTAAGGTTCATCCATGTTGTAGCATGTGGCAGAATTTCATCCCTTTTATGGTAAATAATATTGCGTTGTATGGATATATGACATTTTAATTATAAAATCATTAATTGATGGTTATTTGTGTTTGTTTCAGTTTTAGATTATTATGAATAATGTTACGGTCAACATTCGTGTACAAGTTTTAGTGTAAACATATGTTTTCAGTTCTGGATATATGCCTACGAGTGAAATTGTTGGGACCTATGGTAACTCTATATTTAATCATCTGAGGAACTTCCAGACTGTTTTCCTGAGTAGCTGCACCACTTTACATTCCTACCAACGGTATATGAGGGCTCCAATTTCTCCACATCCTCATCGCTATGTGTCATGTCTGTCCTTTTGATGATAGCTGTCCTAGTGGGTAAGAAGTAGCATTTAGTTGTGGTTTTCATTTGCATTTCCCTAATGACTAATGATACTGATCCTCTTTTATGTGCTTACTGGCCACTTGTGTATCTTCTTCATAGAAATATCTATTCAAATTATTTTCTCAGCTTTAATTGGGTTTGTTTTTATTATTGAACTGTAAGAGTTCTTTATGTATTCTGGATACTAGATTTTTATTACATAAAATATTTGCAAATATTTTCTCCTCCTCTGTGTTATCTTTTCATTATATTTTTTAAATTTAAATTTTTATTTTAAGTTCTGGGGTACATGAGCAGGATGTGCAGGTTTGTTACATGGATAAACATGTGTTATCTTGATAGTGTCCTTTGATGCACAAAAGTTTTAAATTTTGATGATGTCCAGTTTACTTTTTCTTTGGTTGTTGCGTTTTGATGTCATATCTGTTATGGACTGAATGCTTGTGTCCTCCCAAATTCATATGTCGAAATTCTAATTCCCAGTGTGATGTTATTGGGATGTGGGGCCCTAGGGGGAAATTAGCTCATGGGGGTGGAGCCCTGATTAATGGGATTATTCCCCTTGTAAGAAGAGACACAAAAGCTTGCTCTCATTCTCTCTGCTCTCTCCCACGTGATGATACAATAAGAAATTGGCAGTTTCCAACCCACAGGAGTGCCTTTGCCAAAATCTGACCATGCTGACACCCTGATCTTAGACTTCCGGCCTCCAGAACTGCGAGAAATAAATTTCTGTCGTTTATAAGCCACCCAGACTATGGTATTTGTTATATAAGCCTGAACTGACTAACAAAATATCAAGGAAACCATTTCTTAGTCCAAAGTCACAAAGATTTACATCTTTTTCTTCCAGTAGCTTATAAATTTAATTCTTGCATTTAGGTCTTCCATCCATTTTAATGTTTTTTTTTTTTAATGGAATGTGAGGAAAGTGACCAAATTCATTATTTTGCAACCACTATGTGTATATCCATTTGTCCCAGGACCATTTTTGAAAAGATTATTGAAAACCAATTTACCATAGATGTATGGGTTATATCTGGGCTCTCAATTTTATTTTACTTATATATATCCTTATGGAAACATCAGTATCACACTGTACTGATTACTACAGTTTTGAAATCCAGGAGTGCAAGTTCTCCAAATTTGTTCTACTTTTTAAAGATTGTGTTGGTTATTCAGGGCGCCTTCTATTTCCACATTGTGATGATTTGGCTCTGTGTCCCCACCCAACTCTCATAGAATTGTTCAGTGTTGGTGAGAGGTGATTGGAGCTGGGGGTAGTTTCTAGTGGTTTAGCACCATCCCTCTAGTGCTGTCTCATGAAAGAGTTCTCACGAGATCTGGTTCAAAGTGTATAGCACCTCCCCCTTCCCTCTCTCTCTTCCTCCTTCTCCAGCCACGTAGGATGTGCAGGCTTCCCCTTCACCTTCCGCCATGATTGTAAGCTTCCTGAGACCATCCAGGCTATGCTTCCCATACAGGCTGTGGAACTGTGAGCCGATTGAATCTCTTTTTTTTATAAATTACCCAGTCTCAGGTAGTTCTTTATACCAATGTGAGAACAAACTAATACAAACATGAATTTTAGCTTTCCCATTTCTGTGAAAATGCAGTTGGAATTTTGAAAGTTATTTTATTAGATCGGTAGATCAATTTAGGGGAGTAGCAACATCTTAATGATATTAATTTTTCCAATTAATGAACACAAATGCCTTTTCATTTATTTAGGCCTTCTTTAATTTCTTTCAGCAATGGTTTGTACTCTTCGGTGTGCAAGTTTTTACCTTCTTTTCTAAATTTTTTAGTGATTTTATTAATGTGATGCTATTTTAAATAAAATTGGTTCCTTAATTTCATTTTTAATTGATTATTTCTAGCATATAGAAATACAACTGATTTTTGTATGTTAATTCTGCAACCTTACTGAACTCGTTTATTAGCACTAATATATCTTTGTGGATTTTTTATATAAAATCATGTTATCTGCAAATAGAGATAATTTTATTTCTTCCTTTACAGTCTGGATGACTTTTACTTTTTTTCTAGTCTAATTTCCCTGGTTAGAATTTCCAGTACATTATTGAATAGAAGTGGTGAAGGTGGACATCTCTGTCTGGTTCCTGATCTTAATGGAAAAGTATCCAGCGTTTCATTAAGTATGAAGTATGCTATTGGTTTTTTACAGCTGCCCTTTATAATGTGGAGAAAGTTCCCTTCTAGTCTTAGTTTGTTGATTATTTTTATTATAAAATAGTGTTGGATTTTGTCAAATGCATGTGTTGAGATGATCATGTCGTTCTGCCTTTGTGTTATTTATATTGTGTATTAAATTGACTGATTTTCAGATGCTGAAACAACCTTGCATTCTTGGGATAAACTGCACTGGGTCAGAATGTATACTTATTTTTCTATGATGCTGGATCTGTTTTGCTATAATTTTGCAGAAGAATTTTTATCTATATTCATAATACGTAGGTCTTTTACTTCTTTTCTTGTAATGTCTGTCTGGCTTTGATACAAGAGTGATACTTGAATCATAGTGTTCCCACTTTTTTTATTTTTGGAAAAGTTTGTGAAGTATCGGTGTTATTTCTTTTTAGAACTTTTGGTAGAATTAACCAATGAAGCCACCGTGTCCTGGGTTTTTTTTTTTTTTTTTTTTTTTGTGGTAAGGTTTTTGAGGAGTGACAGAATCTCTTTACTTGTTCTATGTCTATTCACATTTTCTATTTCTTCTTGAGTTAAACTGGCTGAGCCAGGGGGGTGGAGCTGTGGGAAGTGCTTGCGCTTTAGGCATTGCTGTCTGGAGCCCCCAGGGAACTAGTGTCTGCTGGGCCCCATCAGCTTTTAGAAACAGGAGAGATAGAAGCCAGTCCTTTGGGTAATACCTGGGAAAATTGGAAATCCAGATGTGTGGTGTGACTCCTTTGCTCTTTGAGGAGACACTGAGAACCTGGACTTCTCTCATGTCATACGATGCTGTGCCTAGAGTGGGGATTATGGTGAGAGGGTCTCCAATTTTCCTTCTCATTTTGATGTGGCTGGTTTCAAACTCACTCAGGGTGCAGGAGCCTGTCAACTAGTTTCTGGATTTCTCACAAAAGAAATTGATCCATTTCTCACGAAAGAAATTGATCAATCATCTTGCTATTGAATCAGTGTGTCTATTGGGGAAGGAGAGTCCAGGACTTCTTATTCCACCATCTTGCTAACGTCATCCCTTGATAACAGGATAGTTTATTTTATTTCTTATTGTATATGTTGAGGATGTACAACATAATATTTTAACAGGTGTAAGATGACATCTTGTTGTGGTTTTAATTTGCGTTTCGCTGATGATTAGTGATGTTGAGCACCTTTACATATACTTACTGGCCACTTTTATGTCTTCTTTGGAAAAATGTCTATTCAGGTCCTTTACTCATGTTTTAAAGGGACTATTTGTGTTTTTTTTTGCTATTGAGTTGCGTGTGTTCCTTATATATTTTGTATATTAACTCTTTATCAGATATATCGTTTGCAAATATTTTCTGCCAATCCATAGACTGCTTTTTCATTTTGTTGATGCTTCCTTTGCTGTGCAGAAGCTTTTTAGTTTGATGTAGTCCCACTTATTATTATTCTTGTTGCTTGAGCTTTTGGTGTGATAACAACAACAAAAAATCACTGCCAAAGCCAATGTAAAGGAAGTTTTCCTATATGTTTTCTTCTGGGAGTTATATGGTTTCCTGTTTTACATTTCGGCCTTTAATCCATTTTGAGTTGATTTTTGTGTATGATGTAAGAGAAGGGTCCAAGATAACTGGACGTTGTAAATTATATAATTGTGGGGACCTTGGAAATCAGATTCTCCTTTCTTTCCAGGATATTTTTTTGTTCTGTTTGTTTTTATTGCTTGTTAGGGACTTTCTTAAATTAATTCTGTTGTGTGTGTGTGTTGTTTGTCATTTGTGGCCACTAAAGTCTCTACTTGGGTAGCTTAATGGTCAGGTAATGATTGGACATAGATTTCCTGAAAAGCCATTAACCAACAAGTCTCCCAGACTTGTTTTCAAGGGAGCCTGTATGTATTGTGGATAATTCCTTCAATGTTCAGGCAAGCAGTTTACAACTCTCTCTTAGCCTTCAACTTGTGCTGGGTCTCAAGATCACCCAGAGGCGAAAATTTAGAGCCTTCTTAGATCTTTTCTAGATGTGCACACAGCCCTGCACATGTGAGTGGCCTCCCAGATTCATGGGTATTTTAAAGGCCTAAGCTTTTCAGAGTCCCCTATAAGTATCTTATTCCCCAGTTTTACCTTTTAAGCTTTTTGTTCAGCTTCTTGTTTGTCTTAACTCTTATTGCCACCTTAGGGAGCTATTGTGTTATATGATTGCTACCGTTTTCTTTAAATCAAATGCCCCTGTGAAAAAGACTGTTCATACGGAGTGAGATCTGGGTCGGGTGAAATAAAGACAAGACTTGAAATGAGTGTTTCCAGGAAGCTTCCAAATAGTTCCTATGATGATGTTTCTGTAAGAATGATGTTTTGGACAGCTTCAAACCCTCTGCTCCCTCCCTTGGCTGTTGGTTTTCACAGTGATTATATAGCTGTTGAGTTTTATGACAACTTTGGACCTGAAGAAAAAGTGGTGGAAATAGAACAAGTTGAAATACCACAATGCTTGCTGTTGTCTCTGAAATTCAAACATTTTTCTTTAACAAACTCACCTTGAATTTTTCAAAGCCTTGGTTAATTTCCATAGTTCCGAAAAAGTTGACTTTTACAATACTTGCCAGTGTACTCACTGTTTTTATGGAGAGAAGAATTTTCCAAGGTCCTTCCTCTGCCATTCTCACTAACATCATCCCATATTGGCCTTTTATGACAAGTGTGTCTTTACCGGAGTCAAGAAAAACGAGAAAATCTACAGACCACCATCTAAAAGGGTCTTTGTTTAGGAAAATCTGCTGTGTAAAATCTCAGGTTTAGGAAACAAATTAGTGGATAATTATTTGCTGTATGAAAGAAGATTTGCTCAATTAAAGAACTAATTTAAAAGTTCCTTTAAGTTGTGAATCCCATGGTTCATTTAATGAAATTATTGGAGCAAAAAAAATGTCCCTAGCCTTTCAAGAATACCCACTCTGTAAATATATAAATGCATTACACTGTGTTTTAAGAGTGAAAATTGGTCGGACATGGTAACCCATGCCCGTAATCCCAGCACTTTGGGAGGCTGAGGCAGATGGATTGCTTGCACCCAGGAGTTCAAGACAAGCATGGGCAACATGGCGAAACCACATGTCTACAAAGAATAAAAATTAGTCAGGCATGATGGCGCACGCCTGTAGTCCCAGGTACTTGGGAGGCTAAGATGTGAGGATCTTTTGAGTCCAGGAGGTTGAGGCTGCAGTGAGCCATGATTGTGCCTCTATTCCATGCTAGCTGGCAGAGAGAGGCCTTGTCTCGGAAAAAAAAAAAAAAAAAAAAAGAGTAGAAATAAAGGAGATGGGAATTAAGAAGTGGGAATTAAAGGAATTTATCCATTGACAAATGGATAGTTTTAGATTAGTTAACACAGAGGTAGCAAGGTGAGTTTTCTTGGCTTTAACCCCCAAACAACTTTCTTCAAGAGCTCCCACGGTTCATATGATTTATTTAAGACCAGAAAAGCCTAAGGCCTTTGATGTACTTATTTTGAGAAAAGGCATATACCAACTTTGAATCAAAATTCTAACTTCTCCAACACCTTCCATAATTATGAAGGCATTCAGATATGTACAGTTGACCCTTGAACAACAGAGGTTTGAACTTTATGGGTCTATTTATGTGCAGATCTTTTCAACCAAACGTGGATTTAAAATGCCATATTCACAGGATTCAAAACTTGCATATATACGGAGAGCCGACTTTTAGTATAGTCGAGTTCTGCAGGACCAACTGCTGGACTTGAGTATGTGTGGATTTTGGTATACGTGGGTGCTGGGGGAGGTCCTGGAATTAATATTCCATGGATACCAAGGGAATACTGTACTCGATTCCATTATGAGATGTCAGAAAATATTACCTGCTGCCAGAAAGTGGATTTTATTTTCTAAGTAAAGATAATTTAAAAAATTTTTGGCCAGTAAAGATGCATTCTGGGGTCCACAAAAAATCTCTCTAGTTAAAAACAACCAAACAAAAAACCCCATAAATAAGCTACCAACTTTTGCCAGAATTCAAAACCGACTGAGTGTATTTTTGTTGAAACTGCTTTAAGTGTGTAACTCATTCATGTCCTGGAGCACCAGGTACAATTGTGGTGATGCAGCTCTTGGTAGGGCTTTAAAATCAGCCTGGTATCTTTGGGCTGAGGTTGCCCCTAACACCATCTTATAAACAAGCAGGACAGCGAATGAGAAAGAGCAAGAGTGAGGGTAATAGTGAGAGATCCCTTACCCAGGAATAGGCCTCTCTGAGTCGCTTCTGGGATGCTGCTGCCCTCTGCTGCCACGTGTCCTGGGAAAACCCCTGTGGTCTCAGGACCTAAAATGTTCTCTCTTTTTTCCCAAGCTGGTGCTTTATTCGTTCTCGGCTTTAAAGACACTTGCTGGCATGGAAATAAATGAAAAGCAACCAAATGAGAATAAGCGAAGACTGTTTATTCGGAACTTACTATAGCAAATGAGTCAGCCATCATCACTTGTGTTTTGGCAGAGACTCAAAGGCAGGCAGAGAAGTGGGAAAACTTTATAGTGGAAAAAAGGGAAGACTTCAGGTATTCCCTGATTGGAGCTTTTTCGCATAGGGAAGCTGTAGGTGGGCTAACTAGAAGCAGAACAATTTATGTGATTGGTTAGGAGGTTCATATTTAGTTTGTTAGGTGGATGCAGGAACAAAAATTGGAAAAGCTGTCAATTATTAATAAAGTACTTGCCATTTGGGGCCAATTGTTACAGAAGTTGTTTAGTTTCTTGGATTGTTACTAGAGAGAGCAATCTGACTTCCTGCAAATCTGATTTACAGCATGCTGTCTTCTTTGGTAATTATAGATAAGGGGATTAGTTTCCTGGGAAGGTTGTGGATCAGAGTTCTGAAGCCAAGAACTGAAAGAGACACAGAGAGGAAACATGTTTATAACACAAAGAAAGAAAGGCTGACTCTGGGAACTAAGATGAGTCCAGCACATTTGGCAGGGAAGGATGTTCCATTTTATGTCATTCTCCCAACAGTGTTGTTGCCCTGTGGGGTTAGGACATTTATTCATATTCCACACTTTATTTATTGAGTATCCATTATGTTCTAGGCACAGTGAAGAGCCAAATGCACAGCCCCTGCCCTCAGAAAGCTTAGACTCATGGTGAAGTTCAATATTCAGTAAATACTAATTATGCAAATAAATGTATAATTACAAACTGTGGTAATTCCTATTATTAAAAAGTACAGAATGTTAAGAGAAGGGTTAATAGGGAACTCTTGTTTAGATTGGAGAACCATAGAAAGTTCTCTGAGGAATTTAGAATTTGAAAGCTGAGATTTGAGCAATGAGGAATCAGTTAGTCCCGGAAAAGTGGGTAAAGAAGGAAGAAAGCATCATAGGGGGAAAAAATAGCATGATTAAGATCTTGAGGTAGGAAGGCACGTGGCCTGTTAAGGAAAAGGAAAAAAGGTCAGTATTGCCATGCGCTAGGAATGAATGGCGTGAGATGTGAATGTAGAAGTAGACACTAAATGCTGCTGTCAGAAGTTTCATCTTCCATTGCTTTGTATCTCTCCTTTCCTTGAAGATCTATACTGGTTTCTCCACCCATCATGCCTCACTTTTAGCTTGGAAGCCCCCAGATTACCTAGAACCTTCTCATACTCCTTTTGTGTTCTGTGAAGAAAACACATTGGTAAAAGATTAACATGGATAATGTTGACATGTAGTTTTGTACTGTAAAGGAGAAGTGTAATGAAATAAATCTATTTTATGACTCTGTGTGGTTTTATTTAAAGCTGGATATGGTGGTGTGCATCTGTGGTCCCAGCTACTTGGGAGGCTGAGGAAGGAGGGTTGCTTCAGCCCAGTAGTTTGAGTTTAGCCTGGGCAACATAGCAAGACCTTCATCTCTAATAAGACAAAATAAATAAAGGCGCCATCCTGTATTTATGTGTCCCCACCACTTTAGTTAGCTGTTTATCTTCCACTACACTATACTGTATCTTGGGCCCCGGGATAGTTAATATCAGGTGTGAACTTGATTGAATTGAAGGATGTGGCTGGTAAAGTATTGCTTCTGTGTGTGTCTGTGAGGGTGTTGCCAGAGGAGACTGACATTTGAGTCAGTGGACTGGGAGAGGAAGACCCACCGTTAATGTGGGCGGGCACCATCCAATTGGTTGCCAGCATGGCTAGAACAAAGCAGCCAAAAGAAGCTGGGATAAGTTTGCTTGCTGAGTCTTCTGGCTTCCTTTTCCCATGCTGGAAGCTTCCTTCCGCTCCTACTGCCTTGGACATCAGACTCCAGATTCTTTGGTCTTTGGACTCGGGGACTTGCACCAGTGGCTTGCTGAGGGCTCTCAGGCCTTTAGGCACAGACTGAAGGCTGCACTGTTGGCTTCCCTGGTTTTGAGGCTTTTGGACTTGGACTGAGCCACTACTGCCTTTTCTCTTCCACAGCTTGCAGGCAGCCTATTGTGGGACTTCGTCTTGTAATTATGTGAACCAATTCTCCCTAATAAACTCCCTTTCATGTATACATATAGCCGATTGGTTCTGTCCCTCTGGAGAATCTTGACTAATAAGGTCCCATTTAACTTCACCTCTTGGTTTTACAATCCATTGTGTATCATTTTATCATTTACATTTTTTTCTTTAGCAAATGTATATACTTAGTTAAATTGCTGTTGCATGGCTCTATATATTGTGGAATAAACAATCTGAGATATGGGTTCTAGTCCTGACTTTTCTGTAAACTGGTGGCAGTCTTAGAGAAGTGATTTAAGTTCTCTGAGTCTCAAATGGTTCTTTCTGAAATGAAATGTTTAAATTTTTATGTTAACTAAATTATTTTTACCCAGCATTCCTCTTAAATTCTGTAATTTTATACCACTTATGGACATCTATGAATATCTTTTACGTAGTCTTCTTTTGTGTCCTTATGGATAAGATTGACTCTCAGGATAATTTTCTTTTTTGGAGTAGTATACATAAAGTATAATTTAACAAATGGTAATTGGTCACAGTATTGAGGTAGAGTTAAGGCACATCTGAAGGGTAAAAATTCCCTGCTGAAGGCATAAAATTCTCATAAATGACTTTGCAAACTGTGATATGTGTACTCAGAGTGGGTAACCCCAAGTGCGCCAAGAAATAAAAGAAGCCAACAAATATATATTGAGGAGTGCAGATATCTCTTCAATATACTGATTTTCTTTCTTTTAGAAATATACCCAGGAGTGGTATTGGTGGACCATATGGTAGCTCTGTTTTTAGTTTTTTGAGGAGCCTCCAAGTGTTCTCCATAGTGGTTATACTAATTTACATTCCTGCCGACAGTGTACAAAGGTTCCCTTTTGTCCACAACTTTGCCAGCATTTGTTATTGTCTGTCTTTCGGATATAAGCCGTTTTAACTGGGGCGGATGATACCTCACTGTAGTTTTGATTTGCATTTCTCTGATGATCACTAATGTCGAGCACCTTCTCATGCGCTTGTTTGCCATTTGTTTGTCTTCTTTTGAGAAATGTCTATTCAGATCTTTTGCCCATGTTTTAATTGGATTATTAGATTTTCTCCTATAGAGTTGTTTGAGCTCCTTATATATACTTGTTATTAATCTCTTGTCAGGTGGGTAGTTTGCAAATATTTCTCCCATTCTGTGTGTTGTCTCTTCATTTTGTGATTGTTTCCTTTACGGTGCAGAAGCTTTTTACTTGATGTGATTCCATTTGTCTATTTTTGCCTTGGTTTGCCTGTGCTTATGGGATATTACTCAAGAATTTTTTGCCCAGACCAATATCCTGGACAGTTTCCCCAATGTTTTCTTGTAGTAGTAGTTTCATAGTGGTGAAACAACAGGAGCGAAAGTGGGTATCCTTGTTGTATTCCAGATCTTACAGGAAAGACTTTCACTTTCTACTCATTCTTATGATACTAGCTGTGGATCTCTGTTTTTTATGGCTTTTATTATGTTGAGGCGTGTTCCTTCTATACACAGTGTTTTGGGGGCTTTTATGATAAAGTAATGTTGAATTTTATCAAGTGCTTTTTCAGCATCACTTGAAATGATAATATGGTTTTCGTCCTTCATCCTGTTGGTATGATGTGTCACACTGATTTATTTGTGCATGTTGAACCATCTTTGCATCCCAGGGATAAATCCTTCCTGGTCATGATTAAAGATCTTTCTAGTGTATTGTCGAATTGGGTTCACTAGTATTTTGTTGAGGATTTTTGCATCAATATTCATCAGAGACATTGGCCTGTAGTTTTCCTTTTTTGATGTGTGTTTGTCTGGTTTTGGTATCAGGGTAATACTGGCATTGTAGGATGAGTTTGAAAGTATTTTCTCCTCCTCTATTTTTCAGAGTAGTTTGAGTAGGACTGGCATTAGTTCTTCTTTAAATGTTTGGTAGAATTTAGCAGTGAGGTCATAAGGTCTCGGGCTTTGCTTTACTATAGACGGAGACTATTTATTAAGGCTTTACTTACCTGTTATTGGTTACCTGTTATTGGTCTGCTCAGGTTTTGGATTTCTTCGTGTTTCAATCTTGGTAGATTGTATGTGTCTAGAAATTTATCCATTTCTTCTAGATTTTCCAATCTATTGGCATATACTTGCTCATAGTAGCCACTGGTGATTCTTTGAATTTCTGTGGTATCAGTCGTAATGTCTCCTCTTCCATCTCTGATTTTATTTATTTGGGTCTTCTCCATTTTGTTCTTCACGAGTCCGGCTAAACATTTGTCAATTTTGTTTACCTTTAACAAAAAAGCAACTTTTTGTTTCATTGATCTTTTGTATTGTTTTCTTCATTTCAAATTCATTTATTTCTGCTCTGATCTTTATTGTTTCTTTTCTTCTAATTTGTTTTCTTCTAATTTACTCTTATTTTTATAGTTCTTTATGATGCATCATTAGGTTTTTTATTTGAAGTTGTTCTTCTTTTCAATGTAGGCATTTACAGCTATAAATTTTGATATCAGTACTGCTTTTTCTGTATCCCATAGGTTTTGGTATGTTGTGTTTCCATTATCATTTGTTTCGTAAAAGTTTTCAGTTTCCTTTTTAACTTCTTTTTTGATCCACTGTTCATTTATGTGCATATCGTTTAATTTCCTAGGAGTTGCCTAGGAATTGCAGTCTTTGTGTCCTAGGCATCCCTTCAAGTTTACCTGGGACCCCAGAGCACTTTGGCCTGTAGTGGTGTGGATTGCCGAGAGACTCAAGTTCTCCGCCCTGGGATGGGTGAATCCCCTCTAGCTAGGTCTGGTCCAGATGCTCCCTCTGTGAGTGGGCACTGGCTGAGCCCAGCACGGCTTTGCTCTCTGGTATGGCAGGGTAGCACTGAGTTGAATGTGAAGTTCCCCAGTCACTGCCTTCTTCTTCTCCCAAGTGTACAGACTCTCTGGGCTGCACAGCTGCTGCCAGGATACGGGGGAGGGGTGGCATCGGCGATTTAAGACTGACTGTCTCTGTCTGACCTCTTGAATGTCTGTTCCAACAATATGAATTTAAAACCAGGCACTGTGATTGCTCACCTGATTTTTGGTTCTCATGATGATGCTTTTCTGTATGCAGATAGTGGTTGCAATTTGGTGTTCCTGCAGGGGGTACACAAGGTATAGCCTTCTATTCCACCATCTCTCTCTGTTCCTCTAGTTGGTTCTTGACAACTCTTGATAATACGTATTATTAAATACAGTATCTGGGCCATCCCTAGGCAAAATGTGATTTACTGTTTTCCACTAGTTCTCTCCCTTTATTTTTCCCACACTTCTATTTCCCCTCATTACCTCTCCCAGGGGATTTCAATATTAAGAGACACTTCAAAAGACTATTTCACTATTTGAATGAAGTGCTGATAGAATTTTAGGTTATCACTGGGTAGAGTTTTTTTTTTTAACAATGCAGTTTTGTGAGAAGATGAATTGGTGTCATTCTGGAAGGTTTTCTTAGAAAGAAATACAATAGAATTCTGATTTTTTTAATGAGAAATGAACTTCTGGTATAGTGAAACATATGCCTTATGAATGTATAATTTTATGTTCAAATCAAGAAAAATATATTTAAACATTTATCCTGGGGTTGATATGAGAGTAATTTGTTTCACAGCTGATATTACTGAAGGAAATACTAGGAGAGGATGAGGAGGAAATTCAGATTTAGCATTCATTAGTAAAATAAACTCTTTAGCTAAGCGCTAACTTTACTAGCCAAGTCCCCTCATATCCTCCTGTGCCTAGAAGTTAAGGTGGATTTTTCCTAGGCTGGAAAGTTCTTGGATCTCTTCCCCATAACTTTCTTCTTCAAAATCCCCATGTTGTGCAAGATATTCACACGGTACTGTTGCCACTAACAAGGCGAGGATTGTGGTGAGAATCTGGTCAAAGTATAGTCTTGATTTATAAAAGAAACAAGTTAATGTGTTAAGAAATTAAGTCAGGGTAAGAGAGGGATCAACTAGTATAGTGTGGAAATGTATATATGCTGGAAATAGGCCAATCCAGGGGTCCTCATATCACTGTGGTGACTGGCCAGTGGAGTGACAAAGTAGACTAGGACTGAAGAGTGAGCAACATGAGGCCCCTTAGGATCGTCCGTTCCAGTGCCCTCAGTTTACAGATGAGCTCCAAAGCTCACAATTGGATTGCAATGAAGAACATGCCAAGAATTGAGCTGAAAGAACTCAAACCAAAATGTAGGATTCCTCTCAGGCTTATGGTCTTGCCCCTTTACCACACAGCCTCTGTGGCTAGCCCTTTAAAATGATTCTTGATTTGCATATTTGTAAAATGAGAGTTTAACAGTTCATGTGTCTCTCCTTACTTTGTGTGGAGGATTCACTTATACAAAAGATAAAAGAAAACCCAAAACAGACTTCTGGAATTTTGTAGCCCTGTTGGTTCTTCATTTGTAGGGGCTGTATGAACAGCATGAAGTGAAACAAATAAACAACAAACGCTTATTTTTTCCCCCTAAATAGTTATTTAAATGCTATTTTTGTTTCTGGGGCAGTAAGGATAAAAGCTTTGAACAGTTCGTTCATGAGGAGCAGGGCTTGAGAAGATGACTTCCAAGCTCCTGAGGGGTTCCGAGCCTGGGCGGGAGGGTATGGACATGAAGCCTCCTTACGTCTATCTCAGCCTCCTGCCTTTATCACCCAATGGTGAGGCTCTGCTTGCCTTTCCTGCCGTCTTGGTTTCCAAGGCACCCTGGGCAAGTGATACCACCCCGCTACCCTGGAAACGGATCACCCTTTGTTTTCGTGTTTGGACTCTCCTATCTTGTGTCACAGGTAGGGGTGCGCTCCAGGTGGACCTCATAATCTCCGTGGTCCCGTCCTACTCCTCCCTGATGATCTCCCCTCTCTTCCTGGCTACAGTGGTACTTCCCAGGACCAGGTTGGGGAGGCAGAGGGGCTTCGCTAGCAGACGCAGAGGCGAGGCCGCCAGTCGAGGACGAGGAGGAGGTGAGGGACCAGGGTCGCGAGGGCTGTGGGGGATACCCTGCTGCCTGAGTCCAGGCCGGCAGAGCCCCTTCAGGAAGGTCTGGAGCAGTAGCTAAGGAGTTAGAAGGTATTCCAGGACCAATGAAAGGTAGCCAGAGCCGAGGAAGATTCCTTTCCTAGCTTGGTCAGTAATGTGCAGTGTGCCCCGCTTCTGGCGAGTTAATTGTCCATCTCTGGGCCTTGTTTTCCTCTTCTGCTTGCCCAAGACCAAACTTGTTTGATTTCAGTAAAGGAAGTGCCGCTAATTCCCCTTCCCCTCGAGGCCTGTTTGAAGACCCTAGTTGTTCCTTTGAGAACCTTTGAGCCCTGGTACTTAATCCTTTCAACTGACGGCAGCGGGTTCAGTCACCAGGACACACAATTGTAGTTGAAGAGCGCTCTTTCTTTTTGTCCCTGGGCGAGAGTCAGGTCTTACACAGCTTGCCTCTTCTTTTCTCTCCAATTCCAGATAACATCAAGATGCCGAAGACTGAGGAAACTGTGCTCCAGAATGATCCCAGTGTAGCAGAGAATGGGGCCCCTGAGCCTAAAACACCAGGGCAGAGCCAGAAAAGCAAGAGTTTCTGTTTAGATGACCAGTCTCCTGGTAGGTCTAGAATCATGTCATCACTTCTATGGACAGCAATTAGGCTAAAGGAATAGACAGCCTGTGATTTAAGGGCCTTTAAGGGATATAGAAGGCTCTTGCAACCTTGCATTTTTCCTTACTAATCCTTCTGTTAGTCCTCTTTTGGATTATTCTTTCTCTTGTCTTTCTGCCCCCTCTAATTTTTACATGCAGGACTTAGGCCCCTAATTGGTAAGTAAAATTAAAAGATTTTGGTTTTAGAGAAAGAGACCGACAAAGCAAGTTACTTGTGTTTGACAATAGTCGAGAGTGATTTAGTCAGTTCAAAGCCTGGGAAATAAATAGCATTCTTGTATTTTGATTTTGTAAAGTGCAAATGGTAGATCTAGGACAGATCGAAGTGATCCAAATTATCTGTTGCTTCAGTTGTGTTCTGTCCTTTTCCAGGGGTGCTTTGTTGACATAAAAATTACCACTGCTCTGGGGTAAAATTATTTAGGTCTTTAATAATAGCATTTTTATGTGAACATTGGGACTTTAAGTCTTTTTCACACCTTATGTTAGGCATTTGAAGCTTTGGCTTGACTAGTCCAACCTCACAGGAACTCAAATTGCAGTTCTTTTACAATAATCTCCAGTGAATTTAACCAAAGGTTAATCTGCAGACCTCTCCAGATGTAGCAATTTGATCTAACCTCTTGAACACTGAAACGGGAAAAAATATGAAGTTGAATTACGTGTGTTTCTCTGGTGGCCACTTGGGGTCACTGCTAGTAAGCAGAATGGCACAATTCATACTTCATAATATCTCTCAAAGAAATGATGTCTTAATGAATTAATTAGATGGTATATTTTAACATATGTAGCTTTTTAGTTAGTATAGAAGGGAAATACCAGTTGATGGACCAACTTTTCAACAGAAGTCTTATCAACTGTTTTTTAAATGAAAAATAAATGGGCATAAATGGACCATCTTCTTGGAGTGAGCTTTAGGATTCTTATATGTGAGTTTTATTATATCTTAAGGATAAATCGTTCTCTCTGACCAAGTTATGAAACTACATTAAAATTGAGTTACAAAATAGTTTTATTGCATATTTTATTTTACATATCAAGTAATAATTGTGACTACTATATATACTTTGTTTTACTACTGAAAGTACTCTGTATGATGAATTTAGAACACTGGTTCCCAAATTCGAATGCTGGGCTAGGACATAGTTCTTACCAATATTGAATGAAATAAAACAATAAAGATGTTGTAATGAGTTTTTAAAATAATATTAAATTGATTCAATTTAAAAGAGTACTCTTAATGCTGACTGTGTTTTCTTTATACTTTCTGAGGTGTTAAAATATGTTTTCTTTTTATGAAGTGATTATTTTGATGATGGTAGGGTAGTTTCATTGTTTGCTTGTTTGCTTTCATGTCCATATGTGGAAAAATAAAAATTGTCAAATCATTATCTGTCACTCATGTTGTTTTGAAATGTTGTCTGTTGAATACCCAGATTTGGAAACTACTGTTTTAGGAGCAGGATTCAGCTTTAGAGCCATCTAGTAAGATTCGTGTGGTATCTATAAGGAGATTTTAGCCTTCATCTTGTGTGTAGCCCCTGAGGTAGGAAGAGAACAGTGGGAACACAATAACTTTTAGATACACATTAATTTTACAAATCACAACTTATTCATTGTTTGCTGTGTTTTGCTTATGGTTTTACATTTCAAGTGGAAGGTTTTCAAAACTGTTTTATGTTTTTCAAAAACTAATTTCTTCCTCCCATGCCTGACTTCTCTGAGATGTTCAGTGTTACTGAAGAGCAAAGAGTTCAGAAAACTTCTGGTGGTAAAATGATTGAATAAGTCTGTGTAAGATCCGTTTGATGAATCTAAACTTGGGAGCCTTACTTGGCAGAGTGAATCTCTAAATAAAATAAAAATTCTCTTTGTGTGGGTTCCCTGTTGATGATGGCTATGCTTTTTCTTTCTTTTTCCGGAGAGCAGACCTGATGTCTTTTCTGTCACAGATCTGATAGAGACAGTTAATGAAGTTTCCAAGCTGAGCATTTCACATGAAATTGTAGTAAACCAAGATTTCTATGTGGAAGAGACCATTTTGCCTCCAAACAGGTACAGATTATTCAGTTTTTTTCCATTTTACTCTTCGGGGCATAGGTACATAGCACAAATGACTTTTGGTCAGACTTGAAGCATCTTATTAATACATCTAATGGTTGTGTCTTATATAGTACCAACAAATTAGTGTAAGTATTACTTTAAAAGTGTCAAAGCAGCAAATTATATTTAAACAGGTAATAAACCAATGCAGTTACAGGTTGAACATCCCAAATCTGAAATCCACGATGCTCCAAAATCCAAAACATTTTGAGCGCCAACATGATGCTCAAAGGAAATGCTCATTGCGGTATACAAGTATGCTGCAAATATTCCAAGATCCAAGAAATCCGTAATCTGGCTAGGCGCAGTGTCTCACGACTGTTAAGTTCCAACACTTTGGGAGGCCGAGGCAGGTGGATTGCTTGAGTCCAGGAAGTCAAGGCCAGCCTGGGCAACATGGCGAAACCTTGTCTATGCAAAAAATACAAAAATTAGCCGGGCATGGTGGTGCATGCCTGTAGTCCCAGCTACTCAGGAGGCTGAGGTGGGAGGATCCCTTGAGCCTGGGAAGCAGGGGTTGCAGTGAACTGAGATCGCGAACACGCCACTGCACTCCAGTCTGGGCGACAGAGTGAGACCCTGTCTCAAATAATAATAATAACAATAATAATCCGTAATCCAAAATACTCCCGTCCCAAGCATCTTGGAAAAGGGGTATTCATTCTGTATTGTCAAAATGTTCATTTCAGGATCTTAGTTAATAATGAAACGTAGAGTGATTTTCAGATCTTTTCAGACAGACTTGGAAGAGGTAACTCCTAGCCGTTCAACTTTTAATTATCTGCAGATTAAACAGGCAGAGATGAGCAGATTTTCTAATAGTGGTTTTGTTCACTCTTCAGGAGTAGGAAATTTCAGGGGACACTTCTGCTTCATAATCAGTGTAATAAAGATTCTGTGAATCAAGATTAGAACCCCATCGATAAATAGTGTGCTTCTACAATTAGGCTTTATATTGGTTTCTCTTAATTATATTGATATAACAATATATGATTAAGAATCATCCAGCATTTATGGATTGAATGCTTCTAGTGTTTATTAAGAGTTAAATGGGTTGATTTCTTTGTCAGAATCTATATTTTATGGTATTTCTAATTTCCCACCTTAAATGCTTCTGTTATTTTGCCACTTCTGGGATTCTGTTACGTAAAGCACCTTGCTTTGTCAGTGGTTCTCTTGATCTTCATACTTCTTAGATTTTCCTTTGTCTGTTGCCAAGGATGGGTTACCTGAAGGAAGTTTTTACCAAAACACAGGTCTCGTAGCATCTCCCTCATTGCCTTTATAGTCCCTGCGGCCCGAGTTAGATTTGTTTTTCTCCTGGTAGGGGTGCAGAAAAAAGTGAAACTAAGAGAATGAAGGTCTGTTAAAGTGGCTAGGGATCTCAGGGGGTGGATAGATGAAGCAGGAGGAATAATATTATTTAGGGCTTGGATTTCACTGTGTTTTTTAAATTAACAGGCTTTTTCAAATGTAGTAATACAAAATGTATACTGGATAAGAGGTTGAAATAGAGTTTGGGGTTATCCATTATCTACAGATAATTGACAGTTAGTTTTCCCTTTGGGCTTATAAAATTATACTAAGCACAGTTATCGGTTTTTAGGGGAAATCTCATAATAAGACATTTATTCAACAAACATTTACTGAGTACTTATTAGGTGGAAGGCAGAATGTTGAAAGCTGAAGACATATAGTTGAGTGAGTCACTGTCTTTGCCATCAAAAAGCTTCTGTAGGGAAGATAGTCAAATAGCTACTGTGCAGAGTGATAAGTTATCTCATATCTAGTGTGTGGAGTTCTATGCAGTGCTCAGCTACCTGGGGAAGGTCAGTGAAGACTTTCCTAATAAGGTAACACTTGAATTGAGTCTTTTCAGGTGGTTTAGGGGAGAAGGGACTCTCCTGGAAGAGGAAATGTCATTTCAGAGCCATAGAGGGATGGAAGACAATTATATATTAATTATAAGTGGACTGTGATTGTTAGAGCACAGGATGTAGGAGGAGAAAGAAGGTTAAGGTAGGAGAAGTGGCAGAATAGGATTGTGAAGGGACTTAAAGGCCACGTACACTGCTAGAGATAGGTAGCATCTGAAGAACTTTAAATGAGTATACTATTATGATCAGATTTGTATCTTAGAAAACTCATTGATTTTTATCAAAAATATGTACCATTGTTGGGGTAAGGTTTTGTGGGTGTAAGGTGGCCATTTAATAGACTAAAGCAATAGTTCAGGAAAGAGATGACAGTGGGTGGGGGCCGATTCCAGAGATATTTAGGAAGCAAAATCTCTGGAATTGGGTGACTGAGTGGATAAAGGATATGAGGGGAAAGGAATTAAGAAGGACTACAGTACACACCAGATAGATAATAGTTGAACTTTCACAGGTTAGATTGTTGTGTTGGAGGAGAAACTTTGAATTTTTTTTCAAATATTTTTTAATCACTTGTATTTTTGTAAACAGAAAACATACATTACTATTATATACACACACACGTATATATACACACATATATGTATGTATATGTGTGTATATATACGTGTGTGTGTATATATATATATATATGTATATTTTTTTTTTTTTTTGAGACCGAGTCTCGCTCTGTCACCAGGCTGGAGTGCAGTGGCACTATTTTGGCTCACTGCAAACTCTGCTTCCCGGGTTTAAGCAATTCTCCTGCCTCAACCTCCGGAGTAGTTGGGACTATAGGCACCCGCCACCACGCCCAGCTAATTTTTGTGTTTTTAGTAGAGACGGGGTTTCACCATGTTGGCCAGGATGGTCTCAAACTCCAGACCTCGTGATCCGCCCGCATCGACCTCCCAAAATGCTGGGATTACAGGCGTGAGCCACCGCGCCTGGCCTACTATTATATTTTTTAAAGAGAAAAAGTCTCAGATTTCTGGTTACAGAACTAAGTATGCATGAGGAACAAATTTAAAGAAGGAAGATAAGGAGTTCAGTTTTGGGCTTGCTGAATTTAAAGTGTCTCAGAAGACCTTCAGGTATTATCAAGAGGTAAAATCCTTTCCTAGATTTCAGGCCTGAAGGAAAAATAGCATCTGGTTCAAAGTTTTAAGTCTATGGCAGTGGAAACTAAGTCACACATCCAGGCTAGGTGCAGAACTAGGGTTAGAAGTCAGAGTCTCAACTCCTAGTTTATGGTTCTTCCTGCTGCAGGAAGAGAGTGTCTCTGGAACCTTGAGGTACCCTTCTGAGAGAATTTAGCCAATGCTTTTCCATCTGAGACTACCTTCAGTTTATTCAGCCCTTCTCAAGTCTAAACATAGGTCCTCCTAGCCTGTCAATTTAATGGTCTTTCATAATTTTAAATGCTGTTTGGGAAATTATGATCCTGTATCAATTTTCTAGGTAAAAGAGCAATCTGCTCATTTAACCCTTCTTATAGTGTAGAAGGCAGGTTTGCGGAGGCAATGTACAATGCTTTTTGGAACCATCTGAAAGAACAGCTATTGAGTACTCCTCCTGACTTCACTTGTGCCCTTGAACTTCTAAAAGATGTTAAGGAGGTGAGTAACCAACTCCCATTCGTGGATGGGAAGTTCCTGGGCATCTCAGAACCTTGGATCGTCAATGGCTGTTAATATATCAAGTAGCATACTTTTTTTAACGTGACCTACTACTTAAATAGATAGGATGGGGCAGCTTCCATTTTATTTGTATAAGATGAAACTTGACCATTGGGCGATGACTATAACAATATATAACTCAATTAAACAAATTCTTACTGAAACCCCACTATGGTCTATGTGTTTCAGAATCCCGGAGATGAATAGGCGAGCCCTTGTCCACAAGGAACTTGCATGCTTGAGTCAAAAGGCTATTTCAGGGGAACCTTAAAGATTCCAGATTTGCTATTTTATCCTCACACTTTGGAGTAAAACAGTCTAAAAATATCCTTATCCTTTATTAAGAATGCCTCATCTCCTTGTGGTGGTGTGTATTTCATATTTCTTATATCCCACACATTTAAAACCACATTCTTATTTTTATTCATATTTTTACCTAATTCTACCTAAAAAATAGTAAAGACTACTACTATAACTGATCCCAGTGAAACCTTGAATGGTAATTGTCCTCTAGACAGAAAGAAATAATACTCTCTAAGAAACGTAGAGACTCAGTTCTCTGCCCCCCCCCCCAGAAGACATAATCTGGGATGCCTTTGGCCTAAGAGCATAGTTCATTGGAGAAAGTTTGAGGTTCTGAACAGAACTTGGCTCCTTTGATTTCCTTTGTTGGGCAGACCTTGCTATCACTGCTATTACCATGGCAGAACCGCCTAAGAAATGAGATAGAAGAAGCTCTGGACACAGATCTCCTCAAGCAGGAAGCAGAACATGGGGCCCTGGATGTCCCTCATCTTTCTAACTACATTCTCAATTTGATGGCTCTGCTATGTGCACCGGTTCGAGATGAAGCGATACAGAAACTAGAGACCATAAGAGATCCAGTGCAGTTACTGAGGTGAGAGTCTAGATGTGCTGTCCCCCAAATCTGCCTTAGACACTGTGCCGGAGAACTCCGAGCCAGCCACTGTGGATATAGCCCCTGTCTTATCTAGCTCTTGTGTACTGATGACCTGACTAACACACCTTTTCTCCTTTCTGGATTATTGGCTTTTATTTTCCAAGGACAGTCTCTCAGGGTTCCTTTTGATGATCTTTAGATCAGTTGGGTCTCCTTTATGTCATGATACTGTTAAGACATTAAGGTACAGTAATTCTTTCTCCTATAGATTGCAAATTGCCTTTTCCCAGATGTTGTCCTGTTTGTCCCAACTCAAACCTTGTGAGGGGACAGGAAAGAGGATTATCCGTGTTTCACAGCTAGAAGAACCAGGACCCGGAAAAGTAAAATGATCTGCTCAATGAGTTAGAAATTCAGTCACCCACATCCCAGCTACCCACATATAATTGTTAACACCTTGGTGATTTTCCTTTCACTGACTACCCTTTTTTCAAGGTGACAGAATGACTACAGGCAAAAGAGCTCTCATCTGGTTGTTAAAGTGTCAGGAGGTATAACTGTCCTTAGTTTTGCCATCAACTCACTCTATGGCCTTGGGTCACTGGCCACAGTACCATTATTCATAAGTTGAAATAGGACTGTTTGTTTTTAAGGCTTCTTCTGACTCTCAAATACTCTGCTTTTATGGCTCCTTGCTTGGATTCCACCCTTCCAGACTAGATTTCCTTTAATAGTGTAAATGTTCTGTTTCTCCCTATGGCAGGGGCATCTTCCGTGTTCTGGGCCTAATGAAAATGGACATGGTGAACTATACCATCCAGAGCTTTCGACCCTACCTGCAGGAACATTCCATCCAGTATGAACAAGCTAAATTCCAGGAACTCCTTGATAAACAGCCCAGTATGTTTAAAATTCAAGGGCAGGAGAGGGGAGATTTGACCTCAGGTCTGCCTTCTTATAGCAATAGAGGCTATTTTCTATTTTTTGAATAGAAAGTTTCTTCCTTGGGCAAGGGGTAGGGAGAAGGAATGTTTCTCTAAGATAGAAAGATCTACAAAATCACTTCTTTATAGACCAAGAGTATGTCTCAGAGCCATCATCTTTAAGCCTTGGAATTTTAAGATGCATATTCCCTTCTCGTCGTAGATCTCCTCGATTATACCACAAAATGGCTAACCAAAGCAGCCACAGACATCACTACACTATGTCTGAGTTCTCCTGACTCACCTAGCTCCTCCTGCAGCATGGCGTGTTCACTTCCAAGCGGGGCAGGTAACAATTCAGAGCCCCCCAGTCCAACAATGGTGCTATACCAAGGCTACCTCAACCTCCTCCTCTGGGATCTTGAAAACGTAGAATTCCCAGAGGTAGGGATGTGTGTTTGGGCATTGCCTTGTTCTATGGTATTCAGTGCCTCCATTCAAACCCTCCTCTTCTGATGGGCTGTCCTTCGCTCCCTCACCAGACTCTGCTGATGGACAGAATCCGGCTCCAGGAACTGGCATTCCAGTTGCACCAGTTAACTGTCCTGGCCTCAGTCTTGCTAGTGGCCAGAAGCTTCTCTGGTGAAGTTTTATTCAGATCACCTGAATTTGTGGATAGACTGAAATGCATCACCAAGGCCCTAACTGAGGAATTTATCTCCAGGTAAGATTCATAGATCTCTGTTAGAGAGGGAAATGTGTGGTATTTGGGACATAGGTAATATCAATACTATTATTGCTTATTCTTCATCACAAACCACACAAAGGCCCTTGGAAATGATCTTCAAAGATTTTGGTATCTTTGATAAGTTGTATTGAGGTTTGGGATACAGAAAATAAAACTTATTTTCCAAAGAGGAGAGTGTGGAAGCCAGTTTGCTACAAATATTCCTTATGTGTTTGCTAAAAACGAGTCATTATATACGTGATTGAATGACAGTGGATTTGTGCTATGTATATCTAGAAGTTGATCGGTTGGTCAGTGATATTGACCATTCACTGCATGTGGGGGCAGGGATATTATACCAAAGTACAAGGAGGAGTAGGAAGTCCAAGCCTCTTAATATATTAGCAGTTTAATTGGTGGGGTAGGAGAAAAACCATGAAAAATATCCAATAGAGTCTTAAAACAACATTTAAATACAGTCGATGGGACTGGAGAATGCTGAGTAGATCCAAGGATGGAACTGAACCCTTGCCCAATTTACTTTGTTTTCATCGAAGTGGCATATGGTGCTGTGTGTTTGGATCAGGTGGTACCTTGCGGGTAACAATGAGTGTATTTCATCTGCCCAGTGGCTAATGCTGTCTTCTGGTGGCAGAGAGCCAGAATTCTTCCTGGAATAGGCCTGGCTTGTGGTATGAGGCTCTCCGGGCTTTGCCCCTCTGCCAGGCCCACTCTGCATTCTATCCCTTATTATCTAGGCCTGAAGAGACTATGCTGAGTGTGAGTGAACAGGTGTCTCAGGAAGTCCATCAAGGCCTTAAGGACATGGGCCTCACTACTCTGAGCACTGAAAACACCGCATCTCTTCTAGGCCAACTCCAGAACATCACCAAGAAAGAGAACTGCATTCGTAGCATTGTTGGTAAGAATCTCCATGGTCGTCGTGCAGAAAAGTGGCAAGAATGTGGGGCATGGGTGGGTAGACCTTACCCTGAATGTGAGTTACCTAAGCATTTAAAAATGAAAAGGCATGATCATTTGGGAAGTTTTTTAGCTTTAGTTTCCTCGTCTATAATGTGCACTGTTCAAATAGATCTTTCTCAATTTGGAGAATGCATGTATGGTTTGAAGACAGCTCTGTACCCAAGATATGTCATTCACAGGTGTTGGATATTGTCACACTAACCCTATGAAGTCATTCCTGGTATTTTCTCTTTTCTTTTCTTTTCTTTTTTTTTTTTTTTTTGAGACAAAGTCTCACTCTGTTGCCCAAGTTGGAGTGCAGTGGCACGATCTAGGCTCACTGCAACCTCCACCTTCTGAGTTCAAGCGATTCTACTGCCTCAGCCTCCCGAGTAGCTGGGACTACAGGCACGCGCCACCATACCTGGCTATTTTTTTTGTATTTTTAGTAGAGATGGGGTTTCACCATGTTGGCCAGGCTGGTCTCGAACTCCTGACCTCGTGATCCGCCTGCCTCGGACTCCCAAAGTGCTGGGATTACATACGTGAGCCACCGCGCCCAGCCCATTCCTGGTCATATTCTAAATGTCGGCCAAGATATATGGAGGAACCCTTTCTCTATCCTATGCTTTAAGCTACCATTTGGGCCCCTACGCCTCTCCATGGAAGTGATGCTGAGTTGGGCTGTAGGACATGTTCCATGCTGGAGTGGAAGCAGTGAACTTGGCCAGCTTGTTTTGAACTTTACCATCTGATCATAGCCTGGATTGGGTGTATGGGCCTGAACTTGGTGCACTGGCGGCAACATGTGTTGTTACTTTCAGGTACCGGGTCTACGGTCCTCTTGTTAAGTTAAACGTGCCCTAGGATCTCACATACAGCTACATAAAGTAATCTTATGAACCCCCAGAAATTTACTACCTCAGCATCTTTTGATCATGCATTGTCCTTTGGGAGGTTGATGGCATTCCATTCCCCCAAACAAACAAAAATCTCATGTATACGGTTTACCCAAATGAGCAGAGAGGTCAGTGAATAACTCGGTTAATGCAAAACTTTGGTGAGCAGGTAGAGCAAAGGCATTGTGAATTTCTTCTGTACCCTCTTCGTTCCTCTTTTCATTGTTTTTCCCTGCTCACAGATCAGTGGATCCGTTTTTTTCTCAAATGCTGTTTGCTTCATGGCATGCAGGAGTCTCTGCTACACTTTCCTGGAGGCCTCATTCTCATTGAAAAGGAGTTGGCAGAACTGGGCTGGAAGTTTCTCAATCTGATGCATCATAATCAGCAGGTATTTGGCCCATACTATGCTGAGATCCTAAAACACATCATCCATCCAGCTCAAGCACAAGAAACAGATGTGGAGCCTAACTGATAGTGCTGGACCCCAGCTATGGCAACAGGGACTCAGGAGAGAGAGGTCAGCATGTTTCTGGGAGGACATCACCTGTGGTTAGTCGAACAGTCAGCCCTCTTCCTCGCTATAGCCAGGACACAGGGATGCAGGGGTCAAGCATGTAAGCACCAACTGGCCCAATCCCCTTCACTAATAAACCTCTGAGCTGCAAGAAAATTTCAGTTCCTCCTGTGTTCTAGCTGAAGTCAGGTTCTGCAGCCTCATCCCCTAACTAGCTGAGTGAGAATCCAGTGGGCCCTCTGTTTTCCCTTCATTGGCTGATCATTCTTCAGTATGCTTGCCTGAGCCGAATCTGGGCATCAGGTACTGATAAGGGAAAATCCTGGGACTGTATAGAATAATGCCCCCTGAAAACTGGGAAGGAGCTAAGAGACCAAAGAATGACCCGGACAAGTCCGGCTTGATAAGCAGATGAATTTCTTGGGACTTACGTATAGGGCATTCCTGGGTGGCAGCAGGACAACTCTGGGGATCTGCCCTGACACTCCTCTGCAAGCTGCTTTTAAGCTAATTTTCTGGCTCTTTGCCTTCTGTATGCAATGAGACTCTTTCTCTCGGTATGTTTCCCAGTACACTCTGGGATGTTTTGGTTCTCACAGACACCTCGGCTCCTAAGCTGGGCACCATGCATGGCCTTAGACCACCACCTGGCCTTCAGGGTTCAGGCAGCAGACGTACAGCTTTAAGTAATCTGGTGGGGGAGGGGGGAACTCATTAACCTACAGTCACTAGCATTATTTTCTCCATTGAAAAATCATTTCCTTGAGGGCTTTGAAAACTCTTTGTGAGATTATCCAGAGAATGACTATAAGGGCTTCTGGAAGTCAGAAATTCACTGAATTGCAGATGAAGAGAAGACATAGAACTCCATTTCTAGCACCACATTTCCCTGTAGTTTTCAAGGATACAGCAATAGCAAGAGTTGCGAACTCCCGTTCTAGTGTCTGGTTTGAAGCAGTATGAAAACTGGGGATTGGTTGAAAGTTGATATGGTGAATATCAACTTTGTGCCAACAAGCATTCAGCTAAGGACAGGTCTCAGCTTCCATGGGATTTCTTTCTTTTAAGTGATTCTAGGGGTCAGGCTTGGAATCTCTGATAATGACAGTAAACCGAAGCAATTAGGTCAGTGAGTATCATATCAAGTTCACCCCGATCCTATTTCTACAGCTGAATTAATCTTATCTGGCCACATCTCTAGGCTTAGAACATCTCCTTCTTCTTGACAGAATCGATGTGCGTATTCAAGCGTGGGGCAGCTGCCATGCTTTTTCCCACTCCTAGTCTGGGACTCCAACTGCCAAGTTATGAATATCAGCTGACTTGGCAACACAAATGATAGATGTTCTTGGTCCACAAGGACTTGGGCTTGTTGTTAGAGACTGCAGAGGTTCGTCCCATCATTCCCAGGCCAACTGCAGCAGACAAGCAGCAATCTAGAAAATTAGGAAAAAATTTAGGTTTGGATTTGGACTAGGTTTGGATTCAGAATGGACAGGGGACAATAGAAACTTACTTATGGGATAGACCCAAACTGGTTGAAAAAAATCATGTCCTCATTATTTCGGCGGATGGAAGGAGCTGAGTACAATTTACTCAGCCCAAGAAAAACAACAGATGAGATTGGAGTTCCATTACTCCCCGGGGAACCACGTGATTGATTTCCCTAGAGGGTGGATACCAGATGGGTGACATAGCTGGGTAAACAGAGTGCTACTTTTACTTTGGCTGGAGATGAGGCACACAGAAAAGCTGTGGAATGGATCATTCAAGTGTTCTAATCTTGTGACTAGATAGTCTCAGGACAGAGACCATGGCAGATGAATGTTTTATAATTAATAAATAGGCAGTGAGCCTGGCCTAGTTAAATTTTCTAATGTGATTAGACAATACGAATACAATTTTTTTAAAAAATATTAATTTTGGGAGCCAGATTATCTTACAGACAAGTGTGTTCTGAAGTGATCCCTGTGAAGATGACTGAGTAGTTGACGGATACTGACTTTGGGCTGCAATGAAACTTTGCTTTATACTTTATAATTAAAATCTGACTTGTGTTGATTTCTTGGAGATTTTGAGTTTATTGATTCTCTTGTGCTTCTACATGGAGGAAATGGGAATCCTGATCCTAAACAAGGAAAGATAGCTCACTCAATTCTGTTCACCATTTAGGGATGGATGGATGCACAGTTAGATAGATAGGTGGAACATGCACATGGTTAAAAATGACATGCAGTACAGAGAAAATTCGGTTTTTTCCCCACCCCTGTATCTCATTTATCCTACTTAGAGGAAACTATATCCAGGTTTTTGTGCATACTTCTAAAGATATTCTGTGCATATGCAAGTACATATTATAATTATAACAAATATTTGTGAGTGTGTATGCACCAGGCACTCTTTTAAGCACTCTACATATATTATTTCAATTATTCCTTAACAATTTATCTCCAGTCTACTTTTCCAGTTCTAGAACAATGTTGTACAGAAAGCTCTAACTGAGGGTAAGAACCGGTGTTTGTTTGTTTGTTTATATATTTATTTATCTGGTCTTCTTTGAGTGAGTAAGGGAAAATCATTTCACTTTCTTGGGCTTTGTCTTCATCTATAAAATTCTATACTTGACTAAATTACTGATTTTCTTGTTCAATTTTATAGAGTCATTTTTCACAAAACGAAATCTTTCCAGAAGATCACGAATAAGAGAGATCAAAGCTAGGCAGCTTGAGTTGAAGTAGAGCTGGAAGAAGGAGTTTTGAGGACTGTTTCAAAACCACTGGACTAGATGATCTCTAAAGGTTCCTGTATTATTTTCTTCTTTTCTTATGGCTGTTGTAACAAATTACCCCCTGAACTTTGTGGCTTAAAATAACATGCATGTGTTCTCTTATCATCCTGATTGTCCGAAGACCAAAATCAGTTTCAGTGGGTGAAAATCAGGGAGTCAGTAGGGCCAGGCTCCCTCTGGAAGCTCTAAGGGAGAATCCATTGCCTTGCCATTTTTAGCTTCTGAAGCTGTATTCTTTATTCCTTGGCAAGGCAGTGGATTCTTCCCTGGAGCTTCCAGAGCTCCCATTCCTTTATCATCGAAGCCAGCATCATAGCTTCTTGTGTCAGTCATCACATTGCCTCCTTCTATGTGAAATGTCCCTCTCCTTCCCTCTTAATAAGGAAACGCTCTTACATTTAGGGCCAGGCAGGATAATCTCCCCACCTCAAGATCCTTAGTCACATTTGTAAAGTCCCTTTTGCCATATAAGGTGGCAGTCAGGGGTTCCAGAGACTACAACATGGATATCTTTGGAGGCCATTATTTAGCTTACCACAGCCTACCCTCTAACTCCCCAAAATTCATGTTCATTCTACATGCAAAATATATTTGCCTCACCTCAATATCCCCAAAAGTCTTAACACCAACGCGAGTTGAAAATCTCATCTGTAAATCATCTAAACCAGGTATGAGACAGACTCTGGGTATGATCCTTCTTGAGGCAAAATTTCTTTTCATCAGTGGCCCTGCGAACTAGAAAATAAAGTTACCTCTTTTTTATTACAGTAGTGACATGGACATAGGATAATGGTTATAGACAGTCCCCCTCCCAACGGGAAAAAATGAAAGCAAGCAAAAAGTTACCAGCTCCAAGCCAACTTGAAATCCAATCAGGTAAACTCATTTAGGTTTCAAGGCCTGGGAATATTCCTCCGTGGCTAGAGGCTCTGCCCTCTATGCCCGAGGCTCCACCCTTTAAGTGAACAGAGCCAGGCTCTGTCCTCAGAGTTATCTTTTTTTTGTTTTTGTTTTGAAGAGTAATACATGTTTGCAGCAGAATACTTTTTTTATTATTATTATTATACTTTAAGTTTTAGGGTACGTGTGGACAATGTGCAGGTTAGTTACACATGCATACATGTGCCATGCTGGTGTCCTGCACCCATTAACTCGTCATTTAGCGTTAGGTATATCTCCTACAGCTATCCCTCCCCCCTTTCCCCACCCCACAACAGTCCCCAGAGTGTGATGCTCCCCTTCCTGTGTCCATGTGTTCTCATTGTTCAATTCCCACCTATGAGCGAGAATATGCGGTGTTTGGTTTTTTGTTCTTGCGATAGTTTACTGAGAATGATGATTTCCGATTTCATCCATGTCCCTACAAAGGACATGAACTCGTCCTTTTTTATGGCTGCATAGTATTCTATGGTGTATATGTGCCACATTTTCTTAATCCAGTCTATCATTGTTGGACGTTTGGGTTGGTTCCAAGTCTTTGCTATTGTGAATAGTGCCGCAATAAACATACGTGTGCATGTGTCTTTATAGCAGCATGATTTATAATCTTTTGGGTATATACCCAGTAATGGGATGGCTGAGTCAAATAGTATTTCTAGTTCTAGATCCCTGAGGAATCGCCACACTGACTTCCACAATGGTTGAACTAGTTTACAGTCCCACCAACAGTGTAAAAGTGTTCCTATTTCTCCACATCCTCTCCAGCACCTGTTGTTTCCTGACTTTTGAATGATCGCCATTCTAACTGGTGTGAGATGGTATCTCATTGTGGTTTTGATTTGCATTTCTCTGATGGCCAGTGATGGTGAGCATTTTTTCATGTGTTTTTTGGCTGCATAAATGTCTTCCTTTGAGAAGTGCCTGTTCATGTCCTTTGCCCACTTTTTGATGGGGTCGTTTGTTTTTTTCTTGTAAATTTGTTTGAGTTCATTGTAGATTCTGGATATTAGCCCTTTGTCAGATGAGTAGGTTGCGAAAATTTTCTCCCATTTTGTAGGTTGCCTGTTCACTCTGATGGTGGTTTCTTTTGCTGTGCAGAAGCTCTTTAGTTTGATTAGATCCCATTTGTCAATTTTGGCTTTTGTTGCCATTGCTTTTGGTGTTTTAGACATGAAGTCCTTGCCCATGCCTATGTCCTGAATGGTATTGCCTAGGTTTTCTTCTAGGGTTTTTATGGTTTTAGGTCTAACATTTAAGTCTTTAATCCATCTTGAATTAATTTTTGTATGAGGTGTAAGGAAGGGATCCAGTTTCAGCTTTCTGCATAGGGCTAGCCAGTTTCCCCAGCACCATTTATTAAATAGGGAATCCTTTCCCCATTGCTTGTTTTTGTCAGGTTTGTCAAAGATCAGATAGTTGTAGATATGTGGCATTATTTCTGAGGGCTCTGTTGTGTTCCATTAATCTATATCTCTTTTTTGGTACCAGTACCATGCTGTTTTGGTTACTGTAACCTTGTAGTATAGTTTGAAGTCAGGTAGCGTGATGCCTCCAGCTTTGTTCTTTTGGCTTAGGATGGACTTGGCAATGTGGGCTCTTTTTTGGTTCCATATGAACTTTAAAGTAGTTTTTTCCAATTCTGTGAAGAAAGTCATTGGTAGCTTGATGGGGATGGCATTGAATCTATAAATTACCTTGGGCGGTATGGCCATTTTCATGATATTGATTCTTCCTACCCATGAGCATGGAATGTTCTTCCATTTGTTTGTATCCTCTTTTATTTCACTGAGCAGTGGCTTGTAGTTCTCCTTGAAGAGGTCCTTCACGTCCCTTGTAAGTTGGATTCCTTGTAATTGCTTCTTTGAAGCAATTGTGAATGGGAGTTCACTCATGATTTGGGTCTCTGTTTGTCTGTTATTGGTGTATAAGAATGCTTGTGATTTGTGTACATTGATTTTGTATCCTGAGACTTTGCTAAAGTTGCTTATCAGCTTAAGGAGATTTTGGGCTGAGACGATGGGGTTTTCTAGGTATACAATCATGTCATCTGCAAACAGGGACAATTTGACTTCCTCTTTTCCTAACTGAATACACTTTATTTCTTTCTCCTGCCTAATTGCCCTGGCCAGAACTTCCAACACTATGTTGAATAGGAGTGGTGAGAGAGGGCATCCCTGTCTTGTGCCAGTTTTCAAAGGGAATGCTTCCAGTTTTTGCCCATTCAGTTTGATATTGGCTCTGGGTTTGTCATAGATAGCTCTTATTATTTTGAAATACGTCCCATCAATACCTAATTTATGGAGAGTTTTTAGCTTGAAGGGTTGTTGAATTTTGTCAAAGGCCTTTTCTGCATCTATTGAGATAATCATGTGGTTTTTGTCTTTGGTTCTGTTTATATGCTGGATTACATTTATTAATTTGCGTATATTGAACCAGCCTTGCATCCCAGGGATGAAGCCCACTTGATCATGGTGGATAAGCTTTTTGATGTGCTGCTGGATTCGGTTTGCCAGTATTTTATTGAGGATTTTTGCATCAATGTTCATCAAGGATATTGTTCTAAAATTCTCTTTTTTGGTTGTGTCTCTGCCTGGCTTTGGTATCAGGATGATGCTGTCCTCATAAAATGAGTTAGGGAGGATTCCCTCTTTTTCTATTGATTGGAATAGTTTCAGAAGGAATGGTACCAGTTCCTCCTTGTACCTCTGGTAGAATTCGGCTGTGAATCCATCTGGTCCTGGACTCTTTTTGTTTGGTAAGCTATTGATTATTGCCACAATTTCAGAGCCTGTTATTGGTCTATTCAGAGAGTCAACTTCTTCCCGGTTTAGTCTTGGGAGGGTGTATGTGTCGAGGAATTTATCCATTTCTTCCAGATTTTCTAGTTTATTTGCATAGAGGTGTTTATAGTATTCTCTGATGGTAGTTTGTATTTCTGTGGGATCGGTGGTGATATCCCCTTTGTCATTTTTTATTGCGTCTATTTGATTCTTCTCTCTTTTCTTCCTTATTAGTCTTGCTAGTGGTCTATCAATTTTGTTGATCCTTTCAGAAAACCAGCTCCTGCATTCATTAATTTTTTGAAGGGTTTTTTGTGTCTCTATTTCCTTCAGTTCTGCTCTGATTTTAGTTATTTCTTGCCTTCTGCTAGCTTTTGAATGTGTTTGCTCTTGCTTTTCTAGTTCTCTTAATTGTGATGTTAGGGTGTCAATTTTGGATCTTTCCTGCTTTCTCTTGTGGGCACTTAGTGCTATAAATTCGCCTCTACACACTGCTTTGAATGTGTCCCAGAGATTCTGGTATGTTGTGTCTTTGTTCTCATTGGTTTCAAAGAACATCTTTATTTCTGCCTTCATTTCGTTATGTACCCAGTAGTCATTCAGGAGCAGGTTGTTCAGTTTCCACGTAGTTGAGCGGTTTTGAGTGAGTTTCTTAATCCTGAGGTCTAGTTTGATTGCACTGTGGTCTGAGAGACAGTTTGTTGTAATTTCTGATCTTTTACATTTGCTGAGGAGAGCTTTACTTCCAACTATGTGGTCAATTTTGGAATAGGTGTGGTGTGGTGCTGAAAAAAATGTATATTCTGTTGATTTGGGGTGGAGAGTTCTGTAGATGTCTATTAGGTCCGCTTGGTGCAGAGCTGAGTTCAATTCCTGGGTATCCTTGTGAACTTTCTGTCTCGTTGATCTGTCTAATGTTGACAGTGGGGTGTTAACTTCTCCCATTATTATTGTGTGGGAGTCTAAATCTCTTTGTAGGTCGCTAAGGACTTGCTTTATGAATCTGGGTGCTCCTGTATTGGGTGCATATGTATTTAGGATAGTTAGTTCTTCTTGTTGAATTGATCCCTTTACCATTATGTAATGGCCTTCTTTGTCTCTTTTGATCTTTGTTGGTTTAAAGTCTGTTTTATCAGAGACTAGGATTGCAACCCCTGCCTTTTTTTGTTTTCCATTGGCTTGGTAGATCTTCCTCCATCCTTTTATTTTGAGCCTATGTGTGTCTCTGCACGTGAGATGGGTTTCCTGAATACAGCACACTGATGGGTCTTGACTCTTTATCCAATTTGCCAGTCTGTGTCTTTTAATTGGAGCATTTAGTCCATTTACATTTAAAGTTAATATTGTTATGTGTGAATGTGATCCTGTCATTATGATGTTAGCTGGTTATTTTGCTCGTTAGTTGATGCAGTTTCTTCCTAGCCTCGATGGTCTTTACAATTTGGCATGGTTTTTCAGTGGCTGGTAACAGTTGTTCCTTTCCATGTTCAGTGCTTCCTTCAGGAGCTCTGTTAGGGCAGGCCTGGTGGTGACAAAATCTCTCAGCATTTGCTTGTCTGTAAAGTATTTTATTTCTCCTTTACTTATGAAGCTTAGTTTGGCTGGATATGACATTCTGGGTTGAAAATTCTTTTCCTTAAGAATGTTGAATATTGGCCCCCACTCTCTTCTGGCTTGTAGAGTTTCTGCCGGGAGATCCGCTCTTAGTCTGATGGGCTTCCCTTTGTGGGTAACCCGACCTTTCTCTCTGGCTGCCCTTAACATTTTTTCCTTCATTTCAACGTTGGTGAATCTGACAATCATGTGTCTTGGAGTTGCTCTTCTCGAGGAGTATCTTTGTGGCGTTCTCTGTATTTCCTGAATCTGAATGTTGGCCTGCCTTGCTAGATTGGGGAAGTTCTCCTGGATAATATCCTGCAGAGTGTTTTCCAACTTGTTTCCATTCTCCCCGTCACTTTCAGGTACACCAATCAGACGTAGATTTGGACTTTTCACATAGTCCCATATTTCTTGGAGGCTTTGTTCATTTCCTTTTGTTCTTTTTTCTCTAAACTTCCCTTCTCGCTTCATTTCATTCATTTCATCTTCCATCACTGATACCCTTTCTTCCAGTTGATCGCATCGGCTGCTGAGGCTTCCGCATTCTTCACGTAGTTCTCGAGCCTTGGCTTTCAGCTCCATCAGCTCCTTTAAGCACTTCTCTGTATTGGTTATTCTAGTTATACATTCGTCTAAATTTTTTTCAAAGTTTTCAACTTCTTTGCCTTTGGTTTGAATTTCCTCCTGTAGCTCGGAGTAGTTTGATCGTCTGAAGCGATCAAAGTCATTTGATCAGTTGACATCTCTCAACTCGTCAAAGTCATTCTCCGTCCAGCTTTGTTCCGTTGCTGGTGAGGAGTTGCGTTCCTCTGGAGGAGGAGAGGCCTGTTTCTTGCCTGTAGAATTTTGGAAGTCCAACAGCCTTCTTTTATTTCATCCTCTCTCTGTCACTTTCAGTTCAAGTTGGCAGTGTTTCTGCTGGCATGGCATTCTTTGAAAACCTCATGGGTCTGCTCTATGTGTTGAGGATTCTCTCCATTGGACAAGAGGTTACTTGACAGATCTTTCCCGGATAATCTTATCTCTACTGCTGGATTCTGCTGAGAAGATCGAGGGGATCCATGAGTCACATGCATAATTTCATTGAGCCCTGCGAATATTCTGATCTTTTCATCCTTTCAAAGTTTTAGCAAAAGATTCTCCAGCCATATCCTTGGCTTTCTCCTTAGTGCATGTTTTCCTGAGAGTAAATCTCCTAATTTTAGCATTTTGTGCAGTCTGAATAGGCTGAGAATTTCCCACATCTTAAAGTCTTGGTTCCTTTTTGCTTAACAGCTCTCATCCCTCAATTTCTCCCTTTATTCTCGTATTATGCTATAAGCACCACTGAGAAACCAGGCCACAGCTTCAACGTGTTACTGGCAAATCTACTCAAATAAATATTCAGGTTCATCCCTTTTAAGTTCTACTTTCCACACAAATGCAAGGCACAGTTGAGCTGAGCTTTCTGCCTCGATGTGACAAGAATACCCTGTCTCCCAGTTTCCAAAAACATGTTTCTTACTTCTTCCTGAGCCCTCAACAGCAGTGCCTTTTATCATCCATATTTCTACCAACAGTCTGTGATAATTTAGGTATTCTCTAAGACAATATAGGCTTTCTTTGCTGCACGAGTCACTCCCTTCTGCTACATTCTTTATTGAGATATAATTCACACAAGTTTCCTATTTTAAAAGATACAATTCAGTTTTTTTTTTTCAGTGCGCTCGCTGCGTTGTGTGCGATCATTCCCACAATCTATTTTGATAACATTTCCATCATCCTAAAGAGAAATCCTGCACCTATTAGCAGATCCCTGCCCTAACCCCCAGTGGTTACTAATCTACATTATCAGGGGCTCCTCTGTGAGCAGTATTCCTTGTGGCCTCACAGTGGCTTAGCCCTGGGATAAGTCCAGCAAGGGGGGGAAGCAAAGCAATGCACTGTGGCTGACCACTGTCTACCTGGTGCTAGAGTGGTGGCTGCCCTCCCAAGGCAAAGACCTTGGCAGCAGAGAAAGCAGTTAAGAAGGAAGTTTTTTTTTTGGAGTCGCAAAGTCTCTAGAAGTGTGGGAAGACCCTCTCTGCATGCAGTCCCACGTAAAGACCTCAAATTCCAAGGCTAGAGAGGAGGTACAGAGCCTTGGTGACTGGAATCTATGTATTTCCAATTTCCTCATGCCAACTCGAAGCTTAAAGACTGGTTTGGAAGATTTTGTTTCAATTTCCCAGCTGCAAAATCTTCCATCGGCCTGGACTTCTGGGCCTTTAGGGCTAGCTGATCGGCCACCTTACATGCCCGCCCCGAAGTCAGAATGGTCTCCTGAGTCAGATCCTGGGTGGAAACAGATTACAACTGAAACAATTTGGGGGTTTAGGGGCTGTTTCTTCCCTTTCAGATGCCTGTCCTGTGTCACCATGCCCCTACGCAGAGTGCCGGCACAGGCATAATCTGGACCAGAGAGATTATTATACTGGCAATGTGAGCTACAGTCACACAATCTGTAACTAAGTTGCCCCATTTAGTCTTCAAAAGAAGCCCTTGAGATTGGTTGCACTATATCCCAGTTTTTACAGCTGAGGAACTAGGCACAGTGAAAGTTGTATAAGATCATATAGCTAGTGAGTGTCTGAGCCCAGAATCAAACAGAGGCAGTCTGTTACCAGAGCCTCTACTCCTAAGCACCCCACTGCCACCAGGCAGGTGGTAAGGTTTGGGACACACATAAGGTTCCAATGACGTTGGGAGTGCCAAGAGTTGTCTGGGTTCCAGAGCCACACATCTTGTGGAAAACACCATTTTCTCTGACACCTAACAGCAACATCCACCCTAGTACTGACAGGGCAGCAGGGAGCTCTGTGAAAGGTGGATTAGCTTGCTGGGGCTGCCATAATAAAGTATACAAACTGGGTGGCTTAAACAACAAGCATGTATTTTCTCACAGTTGTGGAGGCTAGACATCTGAAATCAAGGTGTCAGCAACGTTGGTTCCTTCTGAGAGCTGAGAGGGAAGGATCCGTTCCAGGCCTCTCTTCTTGGCTTACAGATGGCTGTGTTCTCCCTATGTCTGTTCACATTATTTTCACTTTGTGCATGTCTTGTACAAATTTCCTCCCTTTTATAAGGACACCAGTATGACCTCCTCTTAATTAATTACCACTGCAGCAACTCTATTTCCAAATAAAGTAACATTCTGAGGTACTGAAGGTTAGATCTTCAACATACGAATTGTTGCAAGGGACATAATCCAAACTGTAAACAGACAGCATCCTCACTTCACGGGCTCTGTCATTACTTCTCTTCCTTCTCACTGTGGACAGTGTATGTAAGGACGTGCTCCCTCTTCAGAGGCCAGTGGCGTCCATAAACAAACTGGAGCAGAACCTCGAGGAAAGAAAATCTATTGCCCAGGAGAGCATAGGTGCCCCCAAAGAAGAAAATTGGGAGGATGTCACATAAAGTATTAAACCGAAGGTTTGGTAAATAGGACCTCCATGTCGACAAAGGAGGAAGGCTGGGCAAAATGCAGACCTTGCCTGACCTAGGAGAACCTGTCACTGAAGTGTTGGGCAAGCCCCTTCCTTCCTTCCTCTGTGCTTTAATGTCACCAATTGTTATGTACTGAATTGTGGTCCCCCAAAAATCACACGTTGAAAGCTTAACCCCCAGTGCCTCACGATGTGATTGTACTTGAAGGTAGGACCTTTAACAAGGTAGTTCTGTTAAAACGAGGCCACTCGTGTGTGCTTTCATCCAATCTAATGGGTGTCCTTGTACAAAGAGACAGTTAGGACATACAGTATTAGAGATACAGAGATACTAGAGATACAGAGATACTAGGGATGCACTCACACAGAGGGACTACCTTGTGAAGAGGCAGCAAAACGGCAGCCATCTGCAAATGAGGGTGGGAGGCCTCAGAAGAAACCAAACCTACCAATACTTTGATCTTGGACTTCTGGTTTCTGGAACTGTGAAGTAATTAGTTTCTGTTGCTTAAGCCACCTAGTCTGTGCTATTTTGTTACGGTACCCCTAGCAAATTAATACACCGTTGAATACAGAGGAATTAGACTGAGTGATAGCTAAGACTTCATGTACACACCAAGCAATTGCTAAGTACCAACAAGGTACTGGCAGAGTGCTGTTGAGGAGTCCAGCCTGCAGATCTCCTGCTCAACAATGACAGTCTCCTCGGGGGCAAGCAGTGTCCTGGGATTCCCTGACTACTGGTTTCCCTCAGGGCATGCCTATATCACCTCCCTCCTCAACCCCTAGAAAGTGCGCCCTCTCACCGTTATATCACCAGCTTTCCTTCATGCAGTTTAGGGTGCTAAGAACACCCAGACACCACTTCTCCCCGCTTTATTTTATTTTGGTGTGGGTGAGGAACAGTGATCTAGGTTTGAGGTTCCTGCTCTTGGATATGGCCATTGAAGGGGTGAAGGGTTTACATCCAACTACTGGCTTTCTTTAGCATGGGGGTTACAGGAGGGTGGGGTCTCAAGGAGTGCTGCGTGGAGGGGAATTCTGAGATCATTAAGGGAATGATGCCATTAAAGCCTCATGAGCAGACAACTAGGACGAATGGAATCCGTATTTGCAAAGATCAGCAGCAATTATGCACTAGGGCTGGGGGCAGGTGCTATAAGCAGGGACTCCAAGGGTAAGGATATCAGTTCAGAGGCAAGTTCTGGGACAAACTCTTAGGAGTGCAGAGTAATAACAGGAGCCAGAGGTATTCTGAGGGAAGGCACACAAGTTAGTTGGAGATGAGGGATGGAAAAGGGCCTGAAGGCTACTCTCCTCGGGAGTTTCTGCAGCTGCTTCTGGGCTCATTCCCCACAGAGGCTCCTTGTGAGAAGCACCCCTTGTTGGAGGTGTTTAGGAACTTGATGCCTTTGTACATGATGGGCAGGAAGAGAAGCAACATATGGGGAATAATGCCTCCTCTCAGAGCTAAGTCCTCATGAATTCCATAATCCAGGCCTCCCTGCCACCGTATCCCTAAGCAGAGTGCTCCAGGGCCCGGGGAAATGAGCAGAGCAGCTGTAGCTGGACCCTCCTGGCTGTGGCTGCCGTTTGCTGCCCTCCATCCTAATCAGCCCTTACTTACACCTCACACTCCTCACCATACCACAGATAATCTATCCGCAGCTTGGTACAGGCATCAGCAGTGGGCGCTGTCCCTCACAGATTTTTTTGACCAGCGTGGAGCCCAGATACTGTGGAAACAAGGAGTGACGAGGCTTAAGAAACTCTGCATCACCACCCCTGGGTGGCTAGCCAATTCAGGACCAGGCCTCTGGCAGTGTTCTCTATCCAAAAGATCACCAGGAGCACACCTGGAGCCAGGTGTCAAAACGCGGGCTTTTGACTCATTGCAGTGAGGGAGAAGGTGAACCAGGGAGACCCACGGGGGATCTCCCAATAAGAGGGTGTTAGGGATGACTTATTTTAGGATTTGGGCCTGTGTTTATTGACTTTTGTGGCGGATTTAAGGAAGTCAAGGTTTGCTCTGGATTGGATTGCTCTTAGGAAGTGGGGATAAATCTAGAAAAACGAGTAGAAATGACAGGGTGCAACTTGAGAGACTGGGCATGGCCAGCCGCACTCGCTCTTGCTCATCCCCTCTTCTGGAGGCTTTAGCTGCCACGTTGTGAGGATATTCAAGCAGCTTTTGGTGCGGCCTACGTGGCAAGGAACATAGGTCACATATTTCGAAGTCAGAGCAAGTCTGAACAGTGTTTGTTAGTTGTTTGTTTCAATTCCTTAAATATTCAGCCAGATCTTTGCCTGAAAGGTTTAATCATAACTCTATCAGCTAAAGAGGTCTGTAGAGCAACAATCGTCTTCAATTTTTCACAATTAAATGGCACCTGCATCTTCAGGCAGAAGAGCCAGTGGCTCACTTTCCAGAATTCAAGGTAGAGCGTTTGGAAATGTTAACAGCTTTAACAAACCTCATCATCTAAAGTGCCAGGCCCTAGTCTAAAGTGCCAGCACTAGTCTAATTTCCCAGCCCACTCTTCTCTCCTGAGCCCCAAAGTCTTATTTACAGCTCTGTGTGGCACAAGGTGAGTGGTAGTACCCACCACCCCATGCAGGCTGTGATCTGTGAAATGTATGACAACTAGGGCCCTCCAACACATATCTGGACCACCATGAATACACCTCCACTTTCACCGAGCATGAACTCCCGTGTCTCTCATGTCTGCCTCTCCATCTGTGACTTTGTGTGTCTGCAGGGGAGGCACAAACTAAGTGTCTTCGTACAGTGACAGGAGTTTTAGTTTCAGTGAGTGCAGAGCAGGGTCAGTTTGCACGCAAGGAGATAAAGCTGCGGCCATTACTGACGACAAACTCCACTGGGGCCCTAAGTATAGAGTAAACTGCAAATTCAGAAAAGTCACCAGGGAAGAGGTTTGTGAGGCTAGAGGCTCTGGTATAAAGGAATACACAAGTATGGAGCCGTGTCTGCATGTCTGAGGATCAGCCTCTGTATGGGGCCTTCCACACAGAATTTCTCATCAGCACACTGGGAAAAATTTTAACCCCTAACCCTTAGCAGCAGGGTCAATGGGGGGCAGGGATATTGACCAAAAGGAGAAATTCAAAAGGGGCCCCATATTATGCTGGGCCCTCATCAGCTCCCTGGGGCTCTCTCTACACCAAGGGCTTAAACATTTTAAATTTCATGCAAATAGTATGAGCATCTTAAATTTTAATGGATTCTGCCAAGTGAAACTTAAATTTTGACATGAAAACCCACAGTACATGAGAAGAGCCTGTTTCCTGACACCCTTCCCATCGGAAAAAAAAAAAAATAGGCTATTCGATGTCCCAGCCTTCGCACTTGTGAAAATTTATCTTTTCATTTAGTACATTATCTCAAGTTTTGCATTACAACTTCTGTAGTTCCTGTAACTGGGAACATTTTCATGGCATTTTATTTGGCATATTTGTTGCTCTTCATGATAATTCCAGGTTGACATCATTTTCTTATTCCTCTATAAAGTTATTTCTGTATCAAGGATGTTAATGTCTCATCTGAGATATATTTGCCAAGATGTCTTCCCAATTATTTCAGATGTCTTTTTTTTTGCAAGTAATTTATTTTTTAATTTTAATAGATTTTTATGATTGAAGAAGTAATATGGTTCAGTGTTTAAAAAGTTAATGAAGAATACCTGGAGGTCTTAGAACTTCAGCCTCTGGATTGATCAGTGTTAAAGAGCAGCCCCAGCAGGCAAGTTATTAATCAGCTCTAACTTTTCCCCTCCTTGTAGGTAGGACAGTGGTAATACCTATTGTGAAAGGTTTCACGAGGATTGAAGGAGATCACATAACAAGTTTTATCCACAAAGAAGCAGATAGGTGACTTTATATATGTCCCTTGGCTCTTCCACAAGCCCAAACTTGGGCTTGTCCCTGCACACTACAGCTTCTCAGGAACCAGCCACATGGTGATTATTGCTGAGTAGGGTATTGATCATGACTTTTCTTTTCTTATGTATCATTCATTTATTTCCAGACTACAGAAAATATTTCACTATCTCAATAAAAATCACATTTCTGCTGTCTTTGCTGTGACCCCAACCCTGTAATAGCCACTAGCCCCCTCAGCCAAGTGTGTAAGGGAGGGGAGGGATAAACTAAGTGTCTTAGTGCAGTGATAGGATATTTAGTTTCAGCGAGTGCAGAGGAGGGTCACTATGATAGTCATGTGTGTCACAGTAAAGAAGAGAATTGCTGAGTAAGGAGATTTCATCATGATTGCATTTTACGTTCGTTCAGCATTTGTGAGAAAAACCATTTAATAAGTATTGTTTTACTTTTCCAAATATTTTTCACTGAAGAAAACTTAGAAATTGGAGGTCACTAACCACTGATGTCAAGAAAGCTATATGGGGTGTGGTGTATGCATATATATATATGTATATACACACACACATATATATGCACGGTGGGACATAAATACTCTGTGTGTGCGTTATCTTTTCATATCCAGAAATATATTTACACAACATTTTTGTGATGAAAGTCATAACCCAGAATCTATCACAAAATTACAAAAAATGTATGTCGGTTACTCTGGATGATTTCAAAATTAATACATTTGTTCTAAAAATAAATGAAACAGAAAAATATGTCCTTATTAAATAGATTTTCTTGTATCTTCCTTTCACCCCGTTAGTTAAATAAGCAGGTGTTCATTGGCCTGAGTCTGTTTTCCTACTTTGAGTTCCTAGGTAACAAACTGAAACCTAACTTAGTTTGTAAACAAATTGAAAACCGAACTAGGAGTATAACGAACAACAGAATCTTAGCCAAACACAGGAGGCTGAGCTTCAGCCCATCACAGGCTGCCAACTGATTAGACCATGTCCAAATAAATCAGAAGCCTAGCTGTAACCAATCAAGTTATTTGTGTACTTTGCTTCTATGTTCTGTCTGTAAATACTGCTCGAGTTCCGGAGCAGAAGTCACTGAATCACTTCTGGTACCGACTGATCCCTGATGTATCAATTGTTCTTTGCTCAAATAAACTTTGTTATACGTAATTTGCCTGAAGCTTTTCTTTTAACAATCGTTTTGCACAACAAGATGTCTGCTCTTGGTAATTTAGGTTTTATTTTCTAAATATATTTCCATGTGTATGATATTGTAAAGCTAGTTTTATAGGAGCATATATACTCTTCAAAGTCTGGTTCACTATATATACACACACTAGTCTTTAATTTGCCTTTATATTTATATATCTCATTGCTTTTTTTACTTTTATCTTTACCTTTGGTCGTGATGTATACTTCTCTGAGTTATTTCACTGTAGAGTTTGAACAGTACTGTTTTAGGTAATCAGATGTATTTATATACCAAGCATTTGCTTAAAAACATGCTCCAAATATTTTCTCAGTAATTCACATTTTTATATGTGACTTCCTGTGGGGGGAGGGGTGCGGTGTAGATGGATGTCTTTTTAAACTTTGCCTTAATTTATCTAAATAAATTTGTAATATAACTAAAAGCTTTTCCAGGGTCACAGGTCTAGTTTTAAGTACCCCTGGTGTCTACGTCATGCCCACAAGGTACACAAACATCCCCCTCACTTGATGGCGAAGATGATGGTGGAGATGAAATCCTGCCCCTTAGTTCTAGAGGCTTGGATATAGGGACACATGGACTGGTGGTGTGTGGAGTTCAGGCAGAAGCACAGGAAAATGACCTCCAGGGAGGGAAGGAAATTAACATTTACAGAATTACTTTAAGCCAGAGGCACTATACATGGTATCATTTTTAAGCCAAACACGCATTCAATTATCCCCATTATTCACAAATGTAGAATTAGGTCTAAAGCTTTTTTCCATTGTGTTCTGAAGCCTTCAAGTCTTTGAAGGCTGGCATCTCCAGTGGTTGAGTATCTGATGCCACACAACAGCTCAGCTTTATGTTTTCTACCATGAGTTGCATAATTTTTATATTTAAAAAGTCAACGAATAAATTACAACATTTTTTGCACCGCCAGAAGAAAAAAAACTAAAAGTGTGAAAAGCTGTGAGTAAATATTTGTGAACAGTATTACAGACTTTGATCCTAATATGCTTGACCACAAAGGACTTTTGCTAATCAGTAGAGAATGGGGCAAGAGATGTCAACAGATACTTTGCCTAAAAAGCAAAATGATTTTCCAGTAAACCTCTGGACACGTGCTAAACTGTCCCTGAACCAAACTGAGGGTCGGGCTGCTTATTCTTGAGGCCCAATAACGAGATGCCGACGAACTGGGAGAGAAGGGAATTTTTGTTTCTGTAACTGGTTACAGGGAGAAGGCCTGGAAATTATCGCCAGACCAACTCAGAATTACAAAGTTTTCCAGAGCTTATATACCTTACAAGCGATATGTCTACGTGTAAGTGTGCATTCATCGAAAGACGTAAGTGATTAGCTTCTCCTAATCTATAACTAAGATGTGAGTCCTGAAGACCTTCCTCTGGAGCCTCAGTACATTTACTTAATCTAAATGGGTCCCTGTGCTAGGGTGATTACCCTTATCTTGTCTCTTGATAAGCCACGGAGGTTTGGGGAGTTCCCTGAGTCCCCAATAAAGCTTGTTTGTGGAGACCTGGGGAGTTTCTTCAGACCCCCAGTGAAACTCGTTTAATCCGGAACGGTTCCTGTTAAGAATTCCTTCATTATCTTGTCCTGCTTTAGGCCCAGGAAAGGCCTAGGCAAAACTCTTGGTGGGCTTTTGTTACATTCCAGCTTTTGGATAAGGGCACTGGCTCTTTCAGTTTTTAATATTTATTTATTTATTATTGTACTTTAAGTTTCAGGGTACATGTGCACAACGTGCAGGTTTGTTACATATGTATACATGTGCCATGATGGTGTGCTGCACCCGTTAACTCGTCATTTAGCATTAGGTATATCGCCTAATGCTATCCCTCCCCTCTCCCCCCATCCCACAACAGTCCCCGGTGTGTGATGTTCCCCTTCCTGTGTCCACGTGTTCTCATTGTTCAATTCCCACCTATGAGCGAGAACATGCGGTGTTTGGTTTTTCGTCCTTGCGCTAGTTTGCTGAGAATGATGGTTTCCAGCTTCATCCATGTCCCTACAAAGGACATGAACTCATCCTTTTTTATGGATGCATAGCATTCCATGGTGTATATGTGTCACATTTTCTTAATCCAGTCTATCATTGTTGGACGTTTGGGTTGGTTCCAAGTCTTTGCTATTGTGAATAGTGCCGCAATAAACATACGTGTGCATGTGTCTTTATAGCAGCATGATTTATAATCTTTTGGGTATATACCCAGTAATGGGATGGCCGGGTCAAATAGTATTTCTAGTTCTAGATCCCTGAGGAATCGCCACACTGACTTCCACAATGGTTGAACTAGTTTACAGTCCCACCAACAGTGTAAAAGTGTTCCTATTTCTCCACATCCTCTCCAGCACCTGTTGTTTCCTGACTTTTGAATGATCGCCATTCTAACTGGTGTGAGATGGTATCTCATTGTGGTTTTGATTTGCGTTTCTCTGATGGCCAGTGATGATGAGCATTTTTTCATGTGTTTTTTGGCTGCATAAATGTCTTCTTTTGAGAAGTGTCTGTTCATATCCTTCGCCCACTTTTTCATGGGGCTGTTTGTTTTTTTTCTTGTAAATTTGTTTGAGTTCATTGTAGATTCTGGATATTAGCCCTTTGTCCGATGAGTAGGCTGCAAAAATTTTCTCCCATTCTGTAGGTTGCCTGTTCACTCTCACGGTGGTTTCTTTTGCTGTGCAGAAGCTCTTTAGTTTGATTAGATCCCATTTGTCAATTTTGGATTTTGTTGCCATTGCTTCTGGTGTTTTAGACATGGGTGTTTTGACTTGCCCATGCCTATGTCCTGAATGGTATTGCCTAGGTTTTCTTCTAGGCTTTTTATGGTTTTAGGTCTGACATGTAAGTCTTTAATCCATCTTGAATTAATTTTTGTATAAGGTGTAAGGAAGGGATCCAGTTTCAGCTTTCAACATATGGCTAGCCAGTTTTCCCAGCACCATTTCCAAAATAGGGAATCCTTTCCCCATTTCTTGTTTTTGCCAGGTTTGTCAAAGATCAGATAGTTGCAGATATGTGGCATTATATCTGAGGGCTCTGTTGTGTTCCGTTGGTCTATATCTCTGTTTTGGTACCAGTATCATGCTGTTTTGGTTACTGTAGCCTTGTAGTATAGTTTGAAGTCAGTTAGAGTGATGCCTCCAGCTTTGTTCTTTTGGCTTAGGACTGACGTGGCAATGCGGGCTCTTTTTTGGTTCCATATGAACTTTAAAGTAGTTTTTTCCAGTTCTGTGAAGAAAGTCATTGGTAGCTTGATGGGGATGGCATTGAATCTATAAATTACCTTGGGCAGTATGGCCATTTTCACGATATAGATTCTTCCTACCCATGAGCATGGAATGTTCTTCCATTTGTTTGTATCCTCTTTTATTTCATTGAGCAGTGGTTTGTAGTTCTCCTTGTAGCGGTCCTTCTCATCCCTTGTAAGTTGGATTCCCAGGTATTTTATTCTCTTTGAAGCAATTGTGAGTGGGAGTTCACTCATGATTTGGCTCTCTGTTTGTCTGTTGTTGGTGTATAAGAATGCTTGTGATATTTGCACATTGATTTTGTATCCTGAGACTTTGCTGAAGTTGCTTCTCAGTTTAAGGAGATTTTGGGCTGAGACAGTGGGGTTTTCTAGATATACAATCATGTCATCTGCAAACAGGGACAATTTGACTTCCTCTTTTCCTAATTGAATAGCCTTTATTCCCTTCTCCTGCCTGATTGCCCTGGCCACAACTTCCAACACTATGTTGAATAGGAGTGGTGAGAGAGGGCATCCCTGTCTTGTGCCAGTTTTCAAAGAGGATGCTTCCAGTTTTTGTCCATTCAGTATGATATTGGCTCTGGGTTTGTCATAGATAGCTCTTATTATTTTGAGATACATCCCATCAATACCTAATTTATGGAGAGTTTTTAGCTTGAAGAGTTGTTGAATTTTGTCAAAGGCCTTTTCTGCATCTATTGAGATAATCATGTGGTTTTTGTCTTTGGTTCTGTTTATATGCTGGATTACGTTTATTGATTTGCGTGTGTTGAACCAGCCTTGCATCCCAGGGATGAAGCCCACTTGATCATGGTGGATAAGCTTTTTGATGTGTTGCTGGATTCGGTTTGCCAGTATTTTATTGAGGATTTTTGCATCAATGTTCATCAAGGATATTGGTCTAAAATTCTCTTTTTTGGTTGTGTCTCTGCCAGGTTTTGGTATCAGGATGATGCTGGCCTCATAAAATGAGTTAGGGAGGGTTCCCTCTTTTTCTATTAGTTGGAATAGTTTCAGAAGGAATGGTACCAGTTCCTCCTTGTACCTCTGGTAGAATTCGGCTGTGAATCCATCTGGTCCTGGACTCTTTTTGGTTGGTAAGCTATTGATTATTGCCACAATTTCAGAGCCTGTTATTGGTCTATTCAGAGAGTCAACTTCTTCCCGGTTTAGTCTTGGGAGGGTGTATGTGTCGAGGAATTTATCCATTTCTTCTAGATTTACTAGTTTATTTGTGTAGAGGTGTTTATAGTATTCTCTGATGGTAGTTTGTATTTCTGTGGGATAGGTGGTGATATCCCCTTTGTCATTTTTTATTGCGTCTATTTGATTCTTCTCTCTTTTCTTCTTTATTAGTCTTGCTAGCGGTCTATCAATTTTGTTGATCCTTTCAAAAAAACAGCTCCTGGATTCATTGATTTTTTGAAGGGTTTTTTGTGTCTCTATTTCCTTCTGTTCTGCTCTGATCTTAGTTATTTCTTGCCTTCTGCTAGCTTTTGAATGTGTTTGCTCTTGCTTTTCTAGTTCTTTTAATTGTGATGTTAGGGTGTCAATTTTGGATCTTTCCTGCTTTCTCTTGTGGGCACTTAGTGCTATAAATTCGCCTCTACACACTGCTTTGAATGTGTCCCAGAGATTCTGGTATGTTGTGTCTTTGTTCTCATTGGTTTCAAAGAACATCTCTATTTCTGCCTTCATTTCGTTATGTACCCAGTAGTCATTCAGGAGCAGGTTGTTCAGTTTCCACGTAGTTGAGCGGTTTTGAGTGAGTTTCTTAATCCTGAGGTCTAGTTTGATTGCACTGTGGTCTGAGAGACAGTTTGTTACAATTTCCGTTCTTTTGCATTTGCTGAGGAGCGCTTTACTTCCAACTGTGTGGTCAGTTTTGGAATAGGTGTGGTGTGGTGCTGAGAAGAATGTATATTCTGTTGATTTGGGGTGGAGAGTTCTGTAGATGTCTCTTAGGTCCACTTGGTGCAGAGCTGAATTCAGTTGCTGGGTATCCTTGTGAACTTTCTGTCTTGTTGATCTGTCTAATATTGACAGTGGGGTGTTAAAGTCTCCCATTATTATTGTGTGGGAGTCTAAGTCTCTTTGTAGGTCACTCAGGACTTGCTTTATGAATCTGGGTGCTCCTGTATTGGGTGCATATATATTTAGGATAGTTAGTTCTTCTTGTTGAATTGATCCCTTTACCATTATGTAATGGCCTTGTCTCTTTTGATCTTTGTTGGTTTAAAGTCTGTTTTATCAGAGACTAGGATTGCAACCCCTGCCTTTTTTTGTTTTCCATTGGCTTGGTAGATCTTCCTCCATCCTTTTATTTTGAGCCTATGTGTGTCTCTGCACGTGAGATGGGTTTCCTGAATACAGCACACTGATGGGTCTTGACTCTTTATCCAATTTGCCAGTCTGTGCCTTTTAGTTGGAGCATTTAGCCCATTTACATTTAAGGTTAGTATTGTTGTGTGTGAATGTGATCCTGTCATTATGATGTTAGCTGGGTATTTTGCTCGTCAGTTGATGCAGTTTCTTCCTAGCCTGGATGGTCTTTACAATTTGGCATGGTTTTTGCAGTGGCTGGTACCGGTTGTTCCTTTCCATGTTTAGTGCTTCCTTCGGGAGCTCTTTTAGGGCAGGCCTGGTGGTGACAAAATCTCTCAGCATTTGGTTGTCTGTAAAGTATTGTATTTCTCCTTCACTTATGAAGCTTAGTTTGGCTGGATATGACATTCTGGGTTGAAAATTCTTTTCTTTAAGAATGTTGAATATTGGCTCCCACTCTCTTCTGGCTTGTAGAGTTTCTGCCGGGAGATCCGCTGTTAGTCTGATGGGCTTCCCTTTGTGGGTAACCCGACCTTTCTCTCTGGCTGCCCTTAACATTTTTTCCTTCATTTCAACGTTGGTGAATCTGACAATTAATGTGTCTTGGTGTTGCTCTTCTCTAGGAATATCTTTGTGGCATTCTCTGTATTTCCTGAATTTGAATGTTGGTCTGCCTTGCTAGATCGGGGAAGTTCTCCTGGATAAGTCCTGCAGAGTGTTTTCCAACTTGTTTCCATTCTCCCCATCACTTTCAGGTGCACCAATCAGATGTAGATTTGGTCTTTTCACATAGTCCCAAGTTTCTTGGAGGCTTTGTTCGTTTCTTTTTTTTCTTTTTTCTCTAAACTTCTCTTCACGCTTCATATGATTCATTTCATCTTCCATTGCTGATACCCTTTCTTCCAGTTGATTGCATCGGTTACTGAGCCTTGTGCATTCGTTACGTAGTTCTCGTGCCGTGGTTTTCAGCTCCATCAGGTCCTTTAAGGACTTCTCTGCATTGATTATTCTAGTTATCCATTCGTCTAATTTTTTTTCAAAGTTTTTAACTTCTTTGCCAGTGGTTTGAACTTCCTCCTGCAGCTCGGAGTAGTTTGATCGTCTGAAGCCTTCCTCTCTCAACTCATCAAAGTCATTCTCCGTCCAGCTTTGTTCTGTTGCTGGTGAGGAGCTGCGTTCCTTTGGAGGAGGAGAGGCACTCTGATTTTTCGAGTTTCCAGTTTTTCTGCTCTGTTTTTTCCCCATCTTTGTGGTTTTATCTACCTTTGGTCTTTGATGATGGTGACGTACAGATGGGTTTTTGGTGTGGATGTCCTTTCTGTTTGTTAGTTTTCCTTCTAACAGCCAGGACCCTCAGCTGCAGGTGTGTTGGAGTCTACTGGAGGTCCACTCCAAACCCTGTTTGCCTGGGTATCAGCAGCAGTGGCTGCAGAACAGCAGATATTGGTGAACTGCAGATGCTGCTGCCTGATCGTTCCTCTGGAAGTTTTGTGTCAGAAGAGTACCTGGCCGTGTGAGGTGTCAGTCCGCCCCGACTGGGGGGTGCCTCCCAGTTAGGCTACTCGGGGGTCAGGGACCCACTTGAGGAGGCAGTCTGCCTGTTCTCAGATCTCCAGCTGCGTGCTGGGAGAACCACTACTCTCTTCAAAGCTGTCAGACGGGGACATTTAAGACTGCAGAAGTTATTGCTGTCTTTTGTTTGTCTGTGCCCTGCCCCCAGAGGTGGAGCCTACAGAGGCAGGCAGGCCTCCTGGAGCTGTGGTGGGCTCCCCCCAAGTCGAGCTTCCTGGCCGTTTTGTTTACCTACTCAAGCCTGAGCAATGGCGGGCACCCCTCCCCCAGCCTCGCTGCTGCCTTGCAGTTTGATCTCAGACTGCTGTGCTAGCAATGAGTGAGGCTCCGTGGGCATAGGACCCTCCGAGCCATGTGCGGGATATAATCTCCTGGTGTGCTGTTTGTGAAGCCTGTTGGAAAAGTGCAGTATTAGGGTGGGAGTGACCCTATTTTCCAGGTGCCCTCTGTCACCCCTTTCTTTGACTAGGAAAGGGAATTCCCTGACCCCTTGCACTTCCCGGGTGAGGCGATGCTTCTCCCTGCTTTGGCTCATGCACGGTGCACTGCGCCCACTGTCCTGCACCCACTGTCCGACACTCCCCTGTGAGATGAACCCGGTACCTCAGTTGGAAATGCAGAAATCACCCGTCTTCTGCGTCGCTCATGCTGGGAGGTGTAGACTGGAGCTGTTCCTATTCGGCCATCTTGGCTCCACCCAGGTTTTAATATTTAACTTCACCACTGAGTCAGAACTGAAACAGTTGGTATGGAGGCCTGTGTTAGTGAGACTTTGGCTTGCCACAAAACCACCCTAATTGAAGAAATGAAAATCTGATGTCCAAGTAAGTAATGAAGCCAATTTGAATAAAGTTATTTATGTGATTGCAAATTTTAAAAAGAACCTACGAACGAATACTTAAAAAAATATTTAAGGTAGTGCTGTGCTTTGAATATGTCCTTCAAAGTTCATGTGTTGGATACTTAATTGCTGTTGTAACAATGTTGAGAGTTAGGACCTTTCAGAACAGATTAGGTCATGAGGGCTCTGCCCTCATGAATGGATTAATGCTGTTATTGTGAGACTGTGTTAGTTATCATGGCAGTGGGCTCCTGATAAAAGGCTAAGTCCAAACCCCATTTTCTCTTTGTCTCACACACTCTATCACCATGTGACACCTTCAATGTCCCCTGCCAGATACTGGTGCCATGCTCTTGAGACTTCCCAGCCGCCAGAACAGTGAGCCAAATAAAATTGTCTTCTTTATAAATTGCCTAGCCTGTGCATTCTGTTATAGCAGTAGAAAACAGACTATGGCAGGTAGGTAGACATATTACCCAAAGAGAAACACATCTGAAAAATATACACCAATCTTTTTACATTGAATATGTATGCATCACAGTGATGGGATCATATAGATGGAAGATGTAGAATGATTTCATCTTCTAAATATACATTTATAATGTTTAGTATTTTTTAATTAGGAAAATTTCTTGAGAGAAACACTTGAAAATATGTAACAGCAAATTAACAAGAAAACACATAAATATTTTTATTTTAAGAAGTGTTCATGCTATGCTGTTTTTTTTTTAAAAGAAAGATTATAATAACTCTTGACTTGAGAGTTACCCCTATCTGTGTAGGTGTGTGATTTGTATATTACAGTTCCATCATTTAGAATGTTCAAACTCTCAATGTGCAGACTTATCTTCTGCTCTCTCAGGGGTTGGATGTCCTCTCTCAGGGCATAGAGACACAATAAGGGATTGCTGTTAAGGGATGGACAATTATAGAAATTTCTGGTTGATGCACTGCATATCAGTCCCTTTTATCACTCCCTTCCCCTTGCAAACTGATCTGTCCTGAGACTTTTGGGGTTATAAGTCTGACTCTGACAAACAAATAGCATCTTTGTACATTCAATACTTTAAAAGGAAAAGGTGTGATTCTTTTTTTCTATGCTCATTCCAGTGGCCACTAAATTATCTTTCCTATTTCCTTTATACTTTCCATGTCTGTCTCTAATATGCCCTCTCTGAGATGGACTGAACTTTTTTTTCTGTCATTCAGTTATTTTCAGATATTTTTTATAACTTTGTCCTTCCTTAAGAATATGTGATGCGCAAGAGTTTATTAAAACTATGTGTGGTGAAATCATGCCCATCCAATGGAGCTCAGTTCTAATGCTGGCAATTTCATGTAGCATCTGAATGAACCCTGACAAGCTTCTACAACTCATTAAGTCTCAGCAACCTAAGACAGGCCAAGAAGCTGGTAATTCTGCCTGCCAGAATCCCGTTATGAGGAACACATGGAGGAAGAAAATGTAATGTAATGCAGCAAGCACAGAGCATGGCATGCAGCAGGCCCTCAGAGTTCCCCCATGTCCGTAGCTACAAGTACCTGGGTTCCGGGTCTCCCGACTATAGTTAGCTTGCTCTGCAGGGGTGACTCAATTGGAAACAGCTTCCCGGGTGTTGGTGGCAAACTCAGGGGGCACTAAGAGCGGGAAGTAGAGTCTCTTCTGGCTCCCAGGGCTCTCCTCACTATGCCCTTCGGGAAAGGACTTATTTTGAAAACTCCACCTTGCTCATGTGAGCCTGACAAAATGGTCTGAGGCCTACTCTTGCCTCGTTTGACAGATCCCCTCAATTTTCTCTGAACCCCAGCTCCAGATCTCACAGATTCTCCTCACAAACACCATGTGAAGACAGTGGTGACAGGTCACTACCCACATGCCACACCATGGGTGAACTGGTCAGTGCCAATCCTTGGCCTCAGGATCTCACAGGGCGTGAAGGGTTCTGGGCCCCCTCTCCCACTCCAACCCACAGGACACCCAGCAGACTCACTTTCAGTTAGAGCTGGTAGGTGGCAAGGGCCCCCAGGCTGAGTGTTTTCCATTGTCCTGAGGATGAGGGCAAAGTGAACCCTGAGATACCTGTCTTAGTCCATTTTGTGCTGTTATAAGAGAACACTCAACACTGGGTGTGTTAGTCTGTTCTCACACTGCTGTAAAAATACTGCCTGAGACTCGGTAATTTATAAACAGAAAAGGTTCAATTGACTCACAGTTCCACATGGCTGGGGAGGGCTCAGGAAACTTACAATCATGGGAGAAGGCGAAGGGGAAGCAAGGCTTGTCTTACATGATGGCAGGCAAGAGAGAGAGCGAGGAAGCGCCACACTTTAAAACCATCAGCTCTCGCGGGAACTCCATCTCTATCGTGAGAACAGCACGGGGAAAAACGCCCCCATGATCCAGTCACCTCCCACCAGGTCCCTCCCTCCACACGTGAGGATTACAATTCAACATGAGACTTGGGTGGGGACACAGAGCCAAACTGTATCACTGGGTGGTTTATAAAGAACAGCAATTTGTATCTTACAGTTCTGGAGGCTGGGAAGTGCAAGGTGGGGGGGGCTTGCATCTGATGAGAGCCTTCTTGCTGTGTCATCCAATGGCAGAAGGTGGAAGGGCTAGAGTGCACAAGAGAGAGAAAGCAAGAGATCAAACTCATAGACTCAATCCCTTTTATAATTGGTATTAATCCATTCCTCAAGGTGCAACCCTCATATGACCTAAACACCTCCCATTAGGAGGGAGGGTTGCACTGGGGATTAAGTTTCCAACACATGCTTTTTTGGGGACACATTCAAACCAACCATTGCATCCTGCCCCTGGCCCCCCAAATTCATGTCCTTCTCACATGCAAAATACATTAATTCCATCCCAGTAGCCCCAAAGTCTTAACTCACTCCAGCACCCAAAGTCCAGAGTCTCATCTAAATTAGAGATGGGTGAGACTCAAGGCAGGATCCAGACTGAGGAAAATTTCCTCTAGCTCTGAGTCTGTGAAATCAAAACAAGTTGTCTATTCCCAAAATACAGTGGCGGGACAGGCGTAGGATAGACATTCTCATTCCAAGAGGGAGAGACAGGCAACAGAAAAGGCATAACTGATCCTAAGAAAGTCCAAAACCCATCAGAGCAAACAACATTAAATTCTGAGGCTTGAGAATAATGTTCAAGTTCTGCCTTCTGAGGCAGGGATTGGGCCCCCAGATTCTCAGGCAGCCATGCCTCTATGGCTTTGCTAGGCTCAGTCCACCCAGCAGCTCTCACAGGTTGGAGTCTTGTTCCTCCAGCTCTCCCAGGGTATCATTAAATGCCAGTAGCTCTGAAATTCTGGAATCTTAGTAGCAGTCCAGCTCCCACACCTCTACTAGACATTACCCGAATTGGGACTCTCTGCAACTGACTTGTTCCCACAGCCCCATCAGGTACTGGCCTGATGGGGACTCTCTCTGGCAGCTCTGCCCCTGTGGCAGGTCTCTACATGGGTCCTCAGGCTGTCTGCAACATTCTGCGAAATCTAGGTGGAGGCCGTCACAGACCCATAGCTCGTGAATGCTGTGCACCTGCAGAATCAGCACCATTTGGATGCCGCCAAGGTCCACCGCTTGAGCCTTCCAGACCGGCAGCCTGCTCAGCACCCGGCCCCCCTTGAACTATGGCTGGGACAGCCGAGGAGTGCTGCACGAAGGTGCGGGCAGCAGACACTTAAAAGCATCACGGGGCAGCAGATGTTGAGGTCCCGTGGGCGTCTCTCTGGAAACTTTGCCTTCGCATTGTGCACTGGGCATGTGACTGGAGGAGCAGCCTGGAAAACTCTGAAATACCGTCAGGGCCTTTCTCCAGTGGTCTTTGTCTTACTGAATAGCACCTGTTTCCCTTCTAGCCATGGTAATCTCATTAGCAAAGGGGTCACTTGGCCATGTCTGTAGTTTGCACTCCTAAACACGCTTTTTCATTCTTTACATGGCTAGGGTGAAATTTTTCAACATATTTACCTTCTTCCTATCTTTTAATTGACAAATTCCATCTTTAAAGCATTTCTCTCTTCTCTCATTTTTGTCTAAGTGGCCGAACAAAGTCACGCAGTACCTTGAATGTTTTGCTGTTTAGTTATTTTTACTGCCAGATATCCTAGTTCATTACCCTGAAGTTCTTTTAATTTTTTTCATTTTTCCATTTTTGTGGGTACATAGTAGGTGTATATATTTATGGGGTATATGAGATATGTTGGAACAGGCATGTGGTGTGTACTAATCACATCACATCCCCTCAAGCATTTGTCATGTGTGTTACAAACAATCTGTATCCTCTTAGGTACTTTAAAATGTACAATTCAACTATTACTGACTTTAGGCAACATGCTGTGATATCCCACCTTATTCATTCTTTCTGTATTTTTTTTGCATCCATTAACCATCCCCACCTACCCCCTGCCTCCACACTACCCTTCCCAGCCTCTGGTAGCCATCCTTCTACTCTCTATGTCCATGAGATCAATCGTTTTGATTCTCAGGTCCTACAAATCAGTGAGAACATGCGATGTTTGTCTATCTGTGCCTGGCTTATTTCACTCAACATAAAGATCTCCAATTCTATCCACGTTGTTGCAGATGACTGGATCTCATTCTTTTTATGACTGAATAGTACTCCATTGGGTATATGTAGCACATTTTCTTTATCCACTCATCTGTTGATGGACACTTAGGTTGCTTCCACATGTTGCTATTGTAAACAGTGCTGCAACAAACAGGAGTGCAGATATCTCTTCCATATACTGATTTCCTTTCTTTTGGGTATATACTCGGCAGTTGGATTGGTGGATCATGTGGTAGCTCAAATTTTAGTTTTCTGAGGAACCTGCAGAGTGTTCTCCATAATCGTTGTACTAATTTCATTCCCACCAACAGTGTACGAGGGTTCCCTTTTCTCCACACCCTCATCAGCATTTGTTATTGCCTGTCTTTTGGATATAAGCCATTTTAACTGGGGTGAGAAGATATCTCATTGCGGCTCTAAAGATCAGTGATATTGAGCACCTCTTCATCTGCCTGTTTGCCATTTGTACGTCTTCTTTTGAGAAATGTGTATTCAAATCTTTTGCCCATTCTCTAACCGGATTATTAGATTTTCTCCAATAGAGTTGTTTGAGCTCCTTGTATATTATACTGGTTATTAATCCCTTCTCAGATGGGTAGTTTGCAAATATTTTTTTCCCATTTTGTGGGTTGTGTCTTCACTTTAGTGGTTGTTTCCTTTGCTATGCAGAAGCTTTTTAACTAGTCGTGCATGATCCCATTTGTCCATTTTTGCTTTGGATGCCAGTGCTTCTCGGGTATTACTCGAGAAATTTTTGCCCAGAACAGTATGCTGGAGCGTTTCCCCGGTGTTTTCTTGTAGAAGTTTCATAGGCTGACATCTCAGATTTACGTCTTTAATCCATTCTGATTTGATTTTTATGTAAGATGAGAGATAAGGGTCAAGTTTCATTCTTCTCCATAGGGATACCCAGTTTTCCCAGCACCAGCGCCATTTATTGAAGAGACTGTCCTTTTTCCAGTGTATGTTCTTGGCACCTTTGTGAAAAATGAGTTCACTGTAGGTGTGTGGATTTGTTCCTGGGTTGCCTATTCTGTCCCATTGGTCTATGGGTCTGTTTTAATGTCAGTACCTTGCTGATTTGGTTACTATAGCTCTGTAGTATAATTTGAAGTCAGGTAATGTGATTCCTCCAGTGTTGTTCGTTTTTGCTCAGGATAGCTTTGGCTATTCTGGGCCTTTTGTGGTACTATATGCATTTTAGGATTGCTTTTCCTATTTCTGTAAAGAATGTCACTGGTGTTTTTGTAGGGATTGCATCAAATCTGTGGATTGCTTTGGGTATGATGGACATTTAAACAATATTGATTCTTCCAACGCATGAACATGGAATAACTTTCCATTATTGTGTCCTCTTCGATTTATTTCATGAATGTCTTACAGTTTTCATTGTGGAGATCTTTCACTTCTTTGGTCAATTCCGAGGTATTTAATTTTATTTGTGTCTACTGTAAGTGAGATTAATTTTGATTTCTTTTTCAGGGTGTTCACTATTGGCATATATAAATGCTAGTGATTTTTGTAGGTTGATTTTGTATCCTGCAACTTTACTAAATTGGTTGATCAGTTCTAATAGTTTTCTGGTGGAGTCTTAAGGTTTTTCTAAATATCAGATCATATCATCAGCAAACAAAGGTAATTTGGCTTCTTCCTTTCCAGTGTGGATGCTCTTTACTTCTTTCTCTTACCTGATTGCTTGAGCAAAGACTTCCCGTACTATGTTGAATAACAGTGGTGAATGTGGGCATCCTTGTCATGTTCCAGATCTTAGAGGAAAGGCTTTCACTTTTTCCCCATTCAGTATGATACTAGCTGTCAGTCTGTTGTATATGACTTTTATTATGTTGAGGTATGTTCCTTCCATACCCAGTTTGTTGAGGAATTTTATCAGGAAGGAATGTTGGATTTTTATCAAATGCTTTTTCAGCATCAGTTGAAATAATCATATGGTTTTTATCTTTCATTCTGTTGATGTGATGTGTCACATTGATTGAGTTGCATATGTTGAACCATCCTCGCATCCCAGGGATAAATCCCACTTGGTCATGATGAACGATCTTTCTGATGTATTGTTGAGTTGGGTTTGCTAGTATTTAGTTGAGGATTTTTGCATCGATATTCATCAGAGATATTGGCCTGTATTAAGAAGTCACTGTAAGAAGATGCCTGAGAGTGGATACTTGGTCAGTGTAATGATTTTAATATGCGCCTTTTCTATTCTTCAGAAAATAGTCTCCTTTCTTATTTACTTTAGAATGTCATGACCCCCAACCTATGGAATTAATTAAACAAGAAACATTTCCAATACACTATTTCACATTCAGAAGGTTTCACAGTCTTTCAGTGTCAAACCTTGTGAGCAAAGCCAGGGCAACAGGCTCTAAGCTGACAAAAAAGTTTACCAGTATCTTCCATAGAGATGGCCTTTTCATTCATATAGATTCCATCGGCAAGTCAGTCCAGACCTTTCAGACTCTGACTTGTAAAAAAGTCTTGTGTAAGGAAAACTTACCAGTTTGCAACTAGTGTTTGGTCACTGCTGAGAGAAACAAATATTAAAAAATAAACAAATATGTCTCAGAGAGTTAAATAGGCATACTTGGAAACACGAAAGCTTAGAAAATGAATTTAATATGGCAGATTTTATTGAGAATGCATCATGAGTCATAGGAGTTCAGAAATCAGGAAGTTCAGGAAGAAGAAAAAGATCACAAAGGCAAGTTTATGATTACATCTACTAATCGAGGAACTGCTTGCTCTGCAACCAGTAGATGATCACGAGATGGTCAGATCTTGGTAGGCCCACAAGAGATGTCAAAATAAAATTCTCAAAAATAAACATCCTAGAGACCTCCAGTTCTGGCCAAGCTGGAGTTTGCCCTTTCCTCCCAGATGGTCCCTCTACATCAGAACACCCTGAATATAACAGCAAACCAGCAAAGAAAGCTCTGAAACGTGGAAAGGGGAAAGCAGACCGACTCGTGCTCTCAGGACTCGAGCAAGAACACAGGCAGCGCATTCCCTTGGTTTTTCTATTTCCACCCAATATCCCAGACAGGGCACCGCAGAAGCCCCCAGTCCAGAACCACCAACAATGGCAGACACAAAGCTCCAAGAAAAGCCTATTTCCTCTGCCAAAAGACCAGAAAAAACGTGATCTAAAAACTGAAAAACCTTTGTGACAAATTCCCCTCCCCTACACTAGACAAACAACAATGGAAAAACCTTATCTCCCCCAACCCCCAAGGTTTCAGGGAACAAGAAGGAAACTTGTCTTCTATCCTGCCTCTCTGAGGCAGATGGTGATGATCCAATTCACCTGTCAGGGTAGTGTCAGTGGTGTCCAGCAGCAAGATGAGCCTTCACCTTCACCTGACATCAATAACACTGAACAAGGCAGTCCAAGTTGGGACTAGTAAGCATTCCATTTATCCCCATCTCTGGTGTCAGTGATGCCCAGTGGAAAGTTGAACCTTTACACTCACCCAAACTCAATGAAGTGGTGTGAGGCGGGGCTAATCGACACTCTGCTTTCCTGCTCAGGCATTCTGTGCAAGCTAGGCCCTATGGAGAGCTGTGCCTCCTCGTCCACCCATCATCAAGATGGAATCAGGTGGTGGGAGGCAGGGTTTGTTGGCAGTCTCCTTTCCCCCTCCTTCCCCTGATGTTCTCAGAGACCAGTGGGGACCTAGGCTTCTGCCCCACCACACTGCAGCAACAAAACTTTGAGTCAGCCATCCAGTTCCCCTTTCCCTAAAGCCTAGCAAAGAACTGTGCCTATACTCCCCGACCCCACCTCTGAGGTAACAAAGTGTGGTGAATTGGTGCCCCCTTTTTTATTGGAAATGTTCTCAGGGGGGCTAGGGTAGAAGTTCAGCTCCCACCCCCAGCCATCTGTGAAGAGGCAAGGTGAACCAGCAATCTAGTTTGCTAGGATGGTATCAGAACAGGAATCTGCACATATCACCTTATGATATGATGGGACCACCATCATATATGTGGTCTATCATTGAACAAAAAGTCATTATGTGGTGCATGACTGAATATGGACTATCTTAATGAAATGTCATCACAGCCTTATGAGGTTAAATTTATTACTATTCCCAGTTTAAAGATGGATAATAAAAGCTTGGAAGAGTTTACCTGGCCAAGGTTATTTAGCTACAAAGTGGTAATGCCACGGATTCAGTCCTAAGATACCTGATGCCCATTACCCCATCTACTGAAAGATGACACTGTACTGCAAAAATTAAAACAGACATAGCTGATCTGCTTCTTTACCTGTAATTAGAGTAAAAGAAAACAACAAAACAAAACAAAAACAACACAGTGACATGCTAACTGTCATGAAGAAAAGTACCACATGTCTGATAAGGTGATCAGAGATGTACACTAAGTAAGGAAGGTAGCTATAGGGATATCTAAGGCCAGGCTGTTACAGAAAAACACTCAACGGTATGGGAGTATGCTTGCTGAGCTAGTGTTAGAGCAACAAAAAGGAGGCTAGTGTGGCTGGAGAAAAATCCATTTATTCATTCAAAGTATCCACTGAAGCAGGCATTGTTATAGGCACTTAGGGTACATTAATGAGCAATAGACAAAGATATTTGCCCTTCTGGAATTTGTATTTTTCCACCATGGGAGACAGACAATAAAAAACAAAAACAGCATATGAGTAAAATATATTGTATTCCAGAAGATGACTGTGGGGGGAAAAATCAAATAGGGAAGAAGTGGAATCAGGAGTGTGGGCTGAGGGTTGGACATTCAAACAAATATTGGCTGCTTTGCAATTGATAGTATTATTAGATGGGTGGAAGTCTTCTCCTTTGTGCCGCCTTTGCCAGGCATCAGTGTAAATGCTCTATTGGCTTCACTGCAGAGGACAACACATTTTTCCTATCTTTGGTCAGGACTCAGTTCCTTCTCTAATATATCAGAGAACCAGAGACACTAATATCTGACAGCCTTTTGCCATCAAGTGGCCATGCGTTTTTTAAGTAAGCATCCCCTGCCACACGTCCACTAAATTTGAGCTTTTAACTGTCTGTGTTGAGACGTGGCCTGGTAGAAACCCTCGCTGGGGCCAGGCGCAGTGGCTCACGCCTGTAATCCCAGCACTTTGTGAGGCCGAGTCGGGCGGATTACGAGGTCAAGAGAGGGAGACCATCCTGGCTAACATGGTAAAACCCCGTCTCCACTGAAAATAGAAAAACCAGCCGGGCGTGGTGGCAGGTGCCTGTAATGCCAGCTACTCGGGAGGCTGAGATAGGAGAATCGCTTGAACCCGGGAGGCAGAGGTTGCATGAGATGGGATCCCGCCAGTGCACTCCAGCCTGGGCAACAGAGCGAGACGCCATCTCAAAAAAAAAAAAAAAAAAAAAAAAAAAAAAGAAAAGAAAAGAAAAGAAAAAAAAAGAAAGAAAGAAAGCAAAGAAACCCTGGCTGGCCAGTGCCCAGGCCATACACAATGGCATTGTGCCTCACTTTTCACCTAAGACGAAATCAGCGGGTGGGGCAGGCTTATAATCAGAACACCCCTCCCTTTCCACCTCACACACTCCCACCCACCTGTCCCACAACCCTTCCTGCCCCTCCCGCTCTCCCACCCTTGGTTTCTCGAAACCCCTTCTCCTTCCCTGCCCCCCGTCCCCCCAGCCCCAGGGGGGGAGGGGCAGGAATCTGGCTCCACCTCCCAGTATGGAGATGATTGGTCAAAGGAGGTCACCTGACCAAGCTGAGCCAATTGAAGTCCTCTTCCCACTGCTCTGAGAAGGAACCGTTAAGACGCTGGGCCCCACCCACAAGACTGCGTCTTGTTTGTGGCAAGATTCTGAGGGGAAGTGTAGCTCCCAGGTTGGTTCCAAGTCTTCTTCCAATTAGGTAAATTACAAAAATATCTTTTCCATAAATTTCCTTTCTTTTCCTTTTTGCCTTTTTTTTTTTTTTTTTTTTTTTTTTGAGACGGAGTTTGGCTCTTGTTGCCCAGGCTGGGGCGTAATGTCGCGATCTCGGCTCACCACAACCCCCACCTCCCGGGTTCAAGCGATTCTCCTGCCTCACTCCCAAGTACCTGGGATTACAGGCATGCGCCATCATGCCAGGCTAATTTTTGTATTTTTAGTAGAGAGGGGGTTTCTCCATATTGGTTAGGCTGGTCTCCAGCTCCCGACCTCAGGGGATCCACCGCCTCGGCCTTCCAAAGTGCTGAGATTACAGGCGTGAGCGTCCGTGCCCGGCCCTTCTATAAATTTTATATAAACTAGGCCTTTTTTGGCCTACATTACCTAGGGTCAAGGTTTAGGGATTCATAGGAAAGGCAAATCCGGCTGGATTGCTCAGTGGTCCACTCTCCAGTCCACTCTCTATGTATCCCTTATCTTCACGTGTGATTAGGTTCAATTGTATGGCTAATCACTTCATGTTCTCTCTTTGCAGTTTCTCAGGCAGGTTTTCTCTTCTTCTTCAGAAAGTTATATTTCTCTTTTGCATCTTAGTTTTGCTTATGGTTAATTTTGATATGGCGGGCTTTAAATTGTAAATATTGGATTGTATAGATATTTTTCTTTCTATTGTATTTCATTCCTTTTATGCTTAAAAATGCTTTCCTCATCTGAAGAGTAAATACATATTCACCTGTGTGTTGAAGATGACTGGGCTTTCATCTCTTATAATCTTTTTAACGAATCATGTGGTATGAGCATGTATCCCTCTTTGTATGCATCCTTCTAACTATGTTTCAATTGGTTATTGTTAAGCAGTGTGGTTTATAGGTTGCCAGCCCTTTAGCCACTGATTTTGTGTTTTAAAATTCTTTACTCTGAAATAATTTTAGACTTACAGAAAAGTTACAAAAATGATTATACAGAGAGCCCTCGCCTGGATTTCCTTAATGTTAACATCTTATATAACCATAGAAAAATTACCAAAACTAACTACTACATTACATTGATGCACTAATTAACATTACTACATCGATGTTAATTACCAACAGTTAACATTGATGTAGTACTATTAACTAATCTACAGATTTTATGTGAATTTCACCAGATATCTCACTGATGTCCTTTTTCTATTCTAGGATCTTATCCAGGACGCTTCATTGCATTTGGTCTTCATTTCTCCTTAGTCTCCTCCAGGCTGACATTTCCTCAGTCTTTATTGGTCTTCCACAGCCCTGACACTTTTGGAGATACCAGTCAGGTATTTTGTGGAATGTCTCTCAATTTGTGTTTGTCTCATGTTTTCTTATGATTAGATTGAAGTTGTGCATTTGTAGCAAGCACACCTGTTTTATTCTCCTCCCTTTCCCAGTGGTGAGGGAGGGATTCCCACCCTAGTGTTGTGGGGGCGGCTGAACACATGGTACCCTATACTGGACAGACGGAATCCACAGCAATTTATTAGTAACATTTACTCACAACTGGAGAGAAGAGGGCAACTCACGCCAGGTAGAGCCACACAGTGTCACACTCTGGAAGAGAGTGAACAAGCAGGGGCTTTCAGGGGGAAGTCTTTGTAGTAACCAGAGGATGACGTGACCGTTGGTTCAGGGTAGGACGATTGGCTTGTTTGAATAATTCTGCAGGCTGGTGGGGACCTGAAACATGCTACCCAGAGATAAGCAGGCACTGTGTCTGTTCCACATGATAATAAGGAGGGTACTTTGGCCAGGGGGCCTTTCTCCCTGGGAACCCAATAGGGAAGATAACTTGTGGTGAGGCCATTCAGGGTCCTCCTGTTCTACCCCAGATGTCAAGGCATCCATATAATCGGACCTCTAATTTTAGGTCTTATGCGACATTACCGCAAACGTGATTTCGTTCCCTTCTATGTGGATCATGTCAGGGGTACATGACATCCATAAGTTGTATTACTGGTGGTGCTCACCTTGATCACTTGGTTAAAGTGGTGGGAGTTATGCTGCCCCAGTGTAATGCTACTATTTTCCTCTTTGTTAGTAATAAATATAGTGTGAAAAGTTCTTTAAGAAGAAACACAATAGATCCTCTTATATTCCTGTTTCTTCGCAGACTTTGACCCACTACTGTTAAAATCTGTCTAGGGATCTTGCCCACAGCAAATATTACCTAATGGTGATTTTCTGTTTTCCTAATTTCTGCTACATTTATTAATTGGAATTCCTCTGTAAGGAAGAGCTATCTTTACTCCCTCATTCATTTATTTCTTCAATTTATTTATCTCAGTATGGGCTCTTGAATAATTATGTTATACATGCCAGGCTTAATACCTAGGTGATGGGTTGATGGGTGCAGCAAACCACCAGGGCGCAGGTTTACCTATGTAATGAACCTGCACATCCTGCACATGTATCCTGGAACTTGCAATAAAATAAAATAAAAATTTAATCTAATTATATCATTATTTTGTTCTTTGAACTGTTCTAGCCTTGGCCATTGGGAAGTCATTTTGGTTGGTTCTGTGGTCTTTTGATATGACCCTATCCTTTTTTGGTACCTTTTTCTGGCACAATAAGATGTTCAGATTCAGCATGTGTGTGCCCCCCTCCCCTCACACACACACACCCCTTATAGCCCTGGATTAAAACAACTTCTACGAGGAGCCCCGGTTCCCTTTCTTGGGGAATGCTATTTACCAACCAGTATCTCAGTGTGTGTTCATTATTAATGGCGTTTCATTGCTGCTAAGGCTCTCTCTATGGAGAGGGTTAGGAAATAATGTATGTATACACCCATGCCTATAGACACATCCACATTTATTTTGGTATCTATCTGTATGCATAGCTATTAAAAGCCAGGAGCTTGTATTGATACTTTCAATTCCAATCATTCTAGACTTATTTGTAGATTCGTTCTCCGACCTGGCTTTCATTATCAAATAGTTTACATACCTGTTTATTTCTGGTCAGTAGATACATAAAGTAGCGTCTGAATTGCTAACAAATGCCCCTGTTGCAAACATATTAATAACTTATATTTTTGTACAGTTGTTTTTGTCTTTGGCCTTAGAGGATATAGTCAAAATACTGCTCTCCAAAGTTATGTATCTTAGATCTTTTCTTCCTCTCTCCTTCAGCGTGGTTAAGACACTCATTTGTAATATTGTTAGTTGAACCTGTTTCTGTTTGATTTGGGGTACCCTCACCCCAATATCCCGGTTGATTTTAATTTTTTATTTATATTTTGGGTATGTGCATCATTACTATGATCCAAAGAGTCAGGGTTATACAAAAACCTATACTCGGAGAAATGTCCCTCCTTCGTCATCCCTTCTACCCTGTTCCCATTCCCCATTTCTTTCCACTTCTTTCCCTGGCCCTCCCTGTAGGGTAATCAGCCCCTTTGGTTTCTGGTTTAACCTTTCCTGTATTTATTTTCCCCAAATGAGCAGATACATACATGTCTTCTCATATTCCCTTCTTACACGAAGGATAGCATAGTATACATGTTCCTTTGCACTTTGCCTTTCCTACTTAACAGCATTCTTGGAAATCACTCCATATTGTTTCACAGAGATCTTCATCGTTCGTTTTTACAGCTGCATTGTACTCCATTGTGTGGCTGTGCCACACATAGTTTATTCAACCACTCGCCTATGTTTGGGCATTTTGTTTTTAATACAGAAACCAGGTCTCGCTCTATAACCCAGGCTGACTGAAGTGCAGTGGCACAATCATAGCTCATGGTAACCTCAAACTCCTGGGCTCAAGCAATTCACAACTGCCTCAGCCTCCCAAGTGGCTAGGACTACAGGTGTGTGCCACCATGCCTGGCTAATTAAAGACTTTTTATTTTTTATTTTATTTTTCGTCGATATGGGGCCTCGCTATGTTGCCCAGACTGGTCTGGATCTCCTGGCCTCCAGTGATCCTCCCGCCTTGGTCTCCAAAGTGCTGAGATTACAGGCATGAGCCATGGTGCCTGGCCTGTATGGGCTTTTAAATTCCTTCCAAGATTTTGCAGTTACAGACATTACTCCCGCGAATAACCCTGGACATGATTTTTTTTTTTTTTTTTTGTATTGGTAGAAATGTACCTTCAAGGTATATTCCCACTAGTAGGATTATTGGGCCAAAAGTTAAGTGCACATGTAGTTTTCTTAGGTGTTTCCAAGTTTCTCTCCAGAAGGATTGTACTGGTTTTCATTTCCATTAGCAATATATGAGAATGACAATTTCCCCACAGCCTCACTAACAGAACATGTTGCCTTACTTTTGAAACTTTTTTCTACGGGTTAGGTGAGAAATGGTGTCTCGCTGTTTCTGTAATATACCTTTGTCTAACTATGAGCAAGTTTTGACACTTATCATATATTTGAGGACTGTTTTTATACTTTTTGTTGGAATTATCTGTTCATATCTTTCCCCCATATTTCTATTGCTGTTGTGGTCCTTCATCCCTCAATATTTAAGAGTTCTCTATATATTTGGAATATTATCCAGTTGTCTGCGATATATGCTGCAAGTACTTTACATCAATTTGTCAGTTGCCTTTTGAGTTATTTATGATGCATTTGCATCACGTTCGTTTATCCTTATGTGGTCAAATCGATTGATTATTTTTTTCTTTCATTGCCTCCGGAATTTGAATCCTAGTTAGAAAGCTTTTCCCTACAGTGGGGTTCTGCCATGTTTTGTTTTGTTTTGTTTTGTTTTTCTTTCTTTTCTTTGGTTGACATGGAGTCTCGCTTTGTCGTCCAGGCTGGAGTGCGGTGGCGCGATCTCGGCTCACTGCAACCTCTGCCTCCCAGGTTCAAGCAATTCTCCTGTCTCAGCCTCTCGAGTAGCTGGGATTACAGCCGCCTGCCACCTCGCCTGGCTCATTTTCGTATTTTTAGTAGAGACGGGGTTTCACCATTTTGGCCAGGCTGGTCTCAAACTCCGGACCTCAGGTGATCCACCCGCTTCAGCCTCCCAAAGTGCTGGGATTATAGGCGTGAGCCACCCCCCTCCCCCGGCCACTGCCATGTTTTCTTCAAGAACTTACATGGTTTCATTTGTTATGTTTAGATCCCTAACCCATTTGCAGTTTATTCTTGTGCATGCTGTGTTATATGGATCTACCTTTATTTTTCCAGACGTCTCAGTTGTTCCAGGACCATTTATTAAATGTCCATCTTTGCCCTAAAGAGTTTATGTGCCATCTTTATCATGTACTAACTGTCATATGATTTGGTTGTATTTCTGAGTTTTCTATTCTAGTCCACTGGGCTATTGGTCTATTCTTGCACCAGTGCCACAATGTCGTAATTACAGAGGCCTTATAGTGTGCTTTTCTGGCTGATATCATAAGTCCCCTCTCATAGATTTTCTTTTTCGCGTGTTTCCTGGCTATGCTTGCATGTTTTCACAAATATATTAACTTTACTATCAATTTGCCTAAATGCATAAAAATGTGTGCTGGCGTTTTTGCGACTGAATTAAATTTATACACCAATTTAGGAAGAACCGACATCTTTTTAATGCTGGATTATTCCATCTAGGACAGTGACGTAGTCTGTTTGGGCTGCTATTACAAAATACCATAGACTAGGTAGTTTATAAACAACAGAAATTTATTTCTCGCAGCTCTGGAGACTGACAAGTCCAAGATAAAGATTCTGGCTGATTTGGTGTCTGGTGAGGGCCCTCTTCCTCATCGATGGTACTTTCTAATTGTATCCTCAACATGGTGGAAGGGACAAGGCAGCTCTCTGAAGCCTCTTTTATGAGAGAACTAATCCCATTCATAAGGGCTCCACCCTTATGACCTAGTCGCCTCTCAAAAGGCCCCACCTCCTAATGGCATCACCTTGCGGGTAAAATTTCCTAACCTGCACATTGTGCACATGTACCCTAAAACTTAAAGTGTAATAATAATAAAATAAAATAAAATAAAAATAAAAATAAAAAATTTCAAGATAGTAATTTTGGGGGTGCACAAACATTCAGACCATCTCAGATAGCGTATGTGTTTCCATTTGTTCAAGTCTTCTGTGGTGTCATTCAGGCATATTTAAAATTTTTTCTTGTATAAATGTTGTTATCAAGTTTATTCCTAAACTTTAATCCTTGTTGCTAGTGTATATGGGGCTTTGTCTGTGAATGTATCCTCCAGCTGCTTATTTTTTGTGTGTGTATTAAAAGACTGCTGATTTTTTGTATGTTAATTTTATATTTTGCTACCTTAATGACTTCTTTTACTGGTTCAGTTGATTTATCATCGTTTCTATAGGGTTTTTCAGGTATACTATAATATCATCTGCATATAGAGATGGCTTTACTTCTCTTTGTAAAAAGTAAGTTTTATTGTGTATATCTAAGGTATACAACGCGGTGTTATGGGACACGTATGGATAGTAAAATAGTTAACTATAGTGGAACAAATTAACATAACCCATTATGTCACATAGTGACCCATTTTTGGTTTTGGTAGCAGTAGGCGCTAAAATCTATTCATTTAGCAGAAATCCCACATCGTATCTAAAATCTATTCATTTAGCAGAAATCCCACATCATATTTAATAGTACAATTGTACAAACTGTATTCCAGCATGTTGTGCACTAGATCTCTAGTCTCTTTCATCCTACATATCTGCTACTTTGCATCCTCTGACCTACATCTCCCGCTTTCCTCCTCCCATCCCCTCCTCCCCACCCCGACCCTGATAACCACTGCTTTATTCTGTATCTCTGTATATTTGAGTTTTGTTTTACTTTTATTTTTTTAAGATTCCACATGTAAGTGAGATCATGCAATATTTCTCTTTCTGTATCTGGATTATTTCACTATTATTTCATTGTTATAGCATAATGTCCTCCAGATTCATCCATGTTTTGGCAAATGGCAAGATCTCCTTTTTAAAGTGCATACATACAACACATTTTCTGTATCCATCTGTCCCTTGATGGACACCTAGGTTGTTTCCATATCTTGGCTATTGTGATTAATGCTGCAGTGAACATGGGGAGTTCAGATACTTTTCAAAGATCAGCTACTTTTAAAAGGTGGTTATTTTATTTCCTTTAAGTAGATACCCAGAAAAGCAGTTGCTGGGTCATATGATAGTTCTGTTTTTCACTACCATATTTTTTTCTAAAATAGAAAAATGTAGAACTACCATTTTATTACTAAAACAGAAAAAAAAATCTATTTCTTTAGGTACCTCCATACTGTTTTCCATAATGGTTGTCCCTATCTACATTCCCATCAACAGTGTACAAGGGTTCCCTTTTCTCCACACACTCGGCAATGTTTGCCATCTCTTGGCTTTTTGATAATAGCTATCCTAATGGTTGTATGGTGTTGCCTCATAGTAGCTTTTATCTGCATTTTCCTGATGATTAATGATGTTGAGCACTTTTTCATACACCTGTTAGTCAGTGTGTATGTCTTCTTTGGAGAAATGTCTATTCAGGTCCTTTGCCCGTTGTTTAAATTTGATTGTTTTTCTGCTATGGAGTTGTATGATTTCCTTACAAAATTTGGATGCTAACCCCTTATTCATATATATGTTTTGCAAGTATTTGCTCCCAATGTGTAAGTTGCCATTTCATTTTGTTGATTGTTCCCTTTGCTGTGCTTTTTAGTTCTTCTTATTCATTCCTAGGAAAATGATCTATTTCTCTGCTCAGTTGACTAATGCTTGTAATGCAAGATTGAACAGGTGTGAGGTAGTAGGCATGCTTTCCTTGTGCCTGATCCCAAGGGAAAGCTTCGAGTGCGCCCCCCCCCCCCCGCCCACCCCATTAAATAAGTTACTAGCATTAGGACTTAGGTATATATGTTTTATCATGTTAAGAAAGCATCCTGTGGTGCCTATTTTCTTAAGGCTTTTCTATTTTTTAACATAAAGAGGTGTTGAATTTTTCCAAAGGCTTTTTCAACATCTGTGGTGATAACCATATGATATTTGTCTTTAAGTATATTAATATGGTGGATGATATCAAGGTACTTTCTAATATTGAGCCAATCTGTATTGATGGGATAAATCCCACTTTGCCAAAGTATATTATGATTTTTTAAATATGTTGTTTGCTAATATTTTATCTAGCATTTTTGCATCTACACTTATCTATCCATGTCACACTTGCTTCATAAAGGAAGTTATGAAAATTTCCTTTATAATGCTGTTGAATAATTTATAGAGCATTGGCACTCTGGTACTATCTGATCTTTGAAGGTTTAGTAGAATTGACCTGTAATAGCATCTGAGCCAGGTGCTTCTTGGGAGTTATTCCTTAATAACTTTTTCCATTTTTTTCTGTGAAAATTGGCCAAGTTAAGCCTTCCAGCATTAGAGTAAAAATCTTGATAATCTGTATTTTCCTAGGAAATTATTTATTTCATGTGTATTTTCAATTTCTTTATACACAGGTTTGAAAAGCAACCTAATTTTTTCTGTTTAAATGATTATCATTTGTCATTTATTATTTTGTATATTTGTGCTCTCTCCCTTTCTTCCTTCATTAATCTGCCTAGTGAGTTTGTCCATTAAAAAAAAAACCAGGATTTTGATTTAATAAATATACACACATTGTTTTTCTACTATGTATCTTATTAACATCTGCTTATGTATTCATTCATTCATTCATTCATTTTAATGACCGAATCTCCCTGGATCACTCAGTCTGGAGTGCAGCGTTGTGATCACAGCTCACTGCAGCCTTGAGCTCCTGGGCTCAAGCAATCTTCCCACCTCCGCCTCCTCAGTAAGTAGGACTACAGGCATGTTCCATCACGCCCTGCTAAAGAATCATTATTATTATTATTATTACTGTAGAGGCAGGGTCTCCTTATGTTGCCCAGGCTGGTCTCAAACTCCTGGCCTCAAGTGATCCTCCCGCCTCAGCCTCTCAAAGTGGTTGGATTACAGGTGTGAGCCACCAAGCCCGGCAATTTCTGCTTTTATGTTATTTCTTTATTTGTGTTTCTTTTGGTTTCCCGGGTTGTTCTTTTATTAGATTTTTGAGACAGTGCTTTAATTTGTCTAATTTTATTCATTCATTTTCATTGATGAGAGTATTTAGCGCTCTGAATCTGCTTCCAATCACTGCTTTAACTATCTTCTACAGAGTCTCATATGTAAGCTCTTATTATCACTCTTCTTAAATATTTCTGTAACTTCAGTTGGTATCTCGTCTTTATCTCGACATTTGCTTAATAGAAGACTTAACATTTTTTCCAGGTAGAAGAGCCTTTGTGCTTTCAGTTTGTGTTAGTAAGTTCTACTTTTGTTGCATCGTGATTGCAGAGGGTTGGTTGTAATATTTCTACTTTATGGAAATTAGCGAGGCCTTCACTGTGAGGTAATTATGATCACGTTTTGTTAACGTGCCATCAGCTTTTGACAAGGTGGTATATTCTTTATCTCCAAGGTGTAGATTTATGTGTGTGTATGTATGCCTGTGTGTGTATACACACACACAATGTATCTTATTAATTGTGTTGTTTACATTTTCGGTATAGGTCTCTTTATTGTACCACTGGATTTGCCTTGTACTGAGACTTGCCATGTATTAAATCTCCTATTATTACTGTGCTTCGATGTCTCCATACCTTTTGGCATTACAAAGGTGGTTCCTATGTTATTTGGTGCATAAGTATTCCTAAGTATTATATATTCACTGTGAATTTTCAATTTTAATGTTAGCATGTAAACTTTGTCATTAAAAAAATTACTTTTAGCACCTGCTTTCTTATTGAACATTTTACTATCTGGTCCACTAGTTTGTTTTTAACCCCCAGTCTCCTTTTAACACTCATCTACTGCCTTATGAAAAAAAAAAGTTTATTCTCTTTTTCTTTCTATCTCTCTCACTTCTCTTATTTTGCTTGCACTATTTCTTTTTTTCCACAATATAAAATAAATGCACGTTAGTCATTTTCCTTGCTTCACCTTCATTTTAGTATTAGATACCAAATGCTTGCCATCAGATGTTGTAGGGAAGATTTTCCTGTCATTACCTGTGGAATCACAATCCCAGTTTACCCTTTAGAATATAAGTTAGCAAACGTTTTCTGTAAAGAGCCATATGGTAAATATTCCAACCAGTGGGCCATAGTTTGCAGACCCTTGCTCTAGTGGAGTCCTCAGGAAGGGCTGATGGGTACATAATTTCCTAAGTTCCTGTCTGTTTTTCTATAAGCTGTGATATTAGTGAAGGATCGGCTGAGCTGGATATCAAATCAGTACTTCAGACGTTTTTCTCAGCCCATTTCTGAGTTTAGAGTTTTAAGTAATATTCTAATTCAAGGCAGGTTTTATATCCTCAAATGCTTGTTTGAATGGAATTAATTCTGTTTGCAGGGTTGACGTACAGTTTCCTTCTGTTTCATGGTTGTTTAATATGTGTGAAATTTTGTCTTCTGCTCTTTTTCTCTTTCTGGAATGTTTTTGTAAGGAATTATCCTTCCTTTTGTTCATTTTTATGATATTGGATTGTTTTACCAGATTCCTATTTTAAAGGTGCTATTTTCTGTCAGTGTAGAAAAATTCAGGCCTGAAATTTACTGATTTCGTTTGCTTGTTTTGGTAGCGGACAAAGAAGTTATGAGTGCTCTGATTCTGTGGTTCTCTTATGTCTTGCAAGATTCTTCATTTTCCCCTTTTGTTTCTTTTCCCCATCATTACCAAAGTGGCGAAGCATGCTTCTCCCTTTCTGTTTGCCCTTACTCTTACCCAGAAGCTGTGGATTTCAAAGGCTACTTTTATTTTATTTTATTTTAATTTGAGATAGAGTCTCGCTCTGTCTCCCAGGCTGGAGTGCAGGGGTGTGATCTCGGCTCACTGCAACTTTTGCCTCCTGGGCTCCAGCGATCCTCCCACCTCAGCCTCCCGAGTAGCTGGGACCACAGGCGCACACCACCACACTTGGCCACTGTTTTAAGTTTTCGTAGAGACGAGGTCTCACTATATTGCCTAGGCTGGTCTGAAACTCCTGGGCTCAGTGGTCCTCCTGCCTCGGGCCTCCCAAAGTGATGGGATTACAGGCATGAGCCACTGCACCCAACCCAAAGACTACATTCTAAGATCATCTCTACCCCTTTAAATTACACGTATTTTAGAGGTCCTTCCCTATAGTCCCTGCTCTTATTATCTGGGACACCTTTTTGGTATTTTTTTAGACTTAGTCTGGGCTCAGTCATTTTAACTGTAGTTTCAGACCAACTTTAAGTCCCTTGCCTCTTCCTTTCTCTGTGTCTCTTGCAGCTTTTCTTGGTCTGTCTTTGCTTGCCACAAAGACTAGTGATGAGAGCATGACAGATCTTGTGCTGGGATTTCATGCCTTTTCTCCTTTTACTCACTACTAAAGATTTGGCATTATCTGTTTCTAAGTAACGATGAGGATGTGGCTTCTGTATAGATTTACATCTTCCTTTCTGATTGGTTTATATCCTTTTGACATGAAACATTGGGAGGCAGGTGCCTGGGTGGTCGACATTGCCTTATGCTGACTTACAGCTGATTTCAAATGGCATTTTATCTTATCTAAATACATATGTGTGTGTATACACACACAGACAGACAGACACCACACACACACACACACACACACACACACACACCAACACAGACATTTATACACACATACAAGTCTATTTCTATTCCATGTCTATAGTAGAGGTCTCTTGAAGTGGTCGTTTGATTTACCATATATTTGTTCAATACATATTTCATTTATTGCTATCTTTGGTGGCAGGCAGGAGACTGTGAAAATCTTCTCAGGATTTGTTAATGTTCCTCACCCTAAAGCAGGTTCATGTCAATGGACCAAAAGGTGCCAGCCACACTGCTAGAGCTCACTGCATGGAGTCTGCTGAGTGATGAGCCTGCAGCTATCCATGCTCTTGAGGAGCTCCCATGAGACCTCTTTGTTCCATTGTTCATCACTGCCTTCTTGGGTGGGCAGAAGATGAAACTAAAGGCCATGGTGAGGATTTGGCCCTCCCGTTGTCTCCATGTTGGACCGTTGAGTGTAAGGGAGTCACACTATGAAATCTTGGGAGCCACGATTGATGGTCCTGCAGATCCTCCCTGCCCAGAGCTCTTCCCCTCGGTAACCCTATGTACACTAGAGACATAGTGAGTCATCAGGAGGGTATGCTGCAGCCTGAGGCAGGGGGTGGCCTAACAGTCTCCCAAAGGTGGTTGACGGTGAATGCTGAGGATCTCTGTGAGGTTGTTGGTCCAACACTTGGGGTCACCTTAAGGACTCTAATGTCTTACAGAGGTGATTATGGAATAGAGGTGATTGAGAGTACTATTGATGGATTCACCTACTGGGTATGATTACATAGAAGAACAACATGGACACCAGACTGGGGAGGATCGGAGGAGAAGGAAGGATGGGAAAAACAATAAAAGATGTTGAGTTTGTACGAAAAAATATTTGTTGGTAGATTGTTTACAGAGTGAAGAGCAAAGATAAAGGGTTTGCCCCTCCTTCCCCTCATTGATGTTGCTGGGTTATATTAAAATCAGCCACCTTTCATATTCTGTCTCTTCCTCTTCCTGCAGACGGCCAAAACGGAGGGTCCTGGATTTAAAGCAGGACCCAGACAGCAGAACCACATGCTCTGAGATCAGGAGCACATTCCCATTTTGTTTTCAGTCTTGCGTTTACTCTCAGCACTCTATCCTGAAAATAGAAGAAGCCAAGCGAAGTGTTAGGTGCCTGGAAATTGTACATTTAGAGTCTGAGTCTCGGCCCATCCAGGGAACGCATGGGATTGTTAGTGGACATTTCCCTTGATGGTACCTTGAGAACAAGGCAACTCTTTTCTTTCCTTTCGAGTAAAGTTGAGCAGAGCCTTGGGTCCTTGCATCTCTGCTGCAGAGATTTGCAAATTCATCAAGTGTCTGCCCACAAAAGCGTCCTGTAGTTTCTGGATCTGGGATGCACTGATCACCTGGAAGTAGGTCAGGCTTGTTTGAGTGAAGTCAGCACCCTTTTGGCACAGATGATCCACCAGGACAGACTTAGTCTATCTAAAATCCTTTTAAAATCCTGTAAGGGGAGAAACTTCTCAACTTTTTTCACTCATCATGAGCAGATGAACAACCTCCAGGAACTCAGCTTGTCTTGCTTCTGCCTCACAGATCAGCTGGACAAAATTTCCGGGTGAGAGGTTGGGGAGGGACCTGGGTTCCCTGAATGCCCCATTACGAACAAAAGAGTGCGACTATTCTTAGATATTCTTAAACACTTTGTAACCTATTTCTCCTTCCACATCAGCACGGGCACTGCTGGGTGTTTTAAACTGGCCAAGCTAGAGAGTGTGGTCCCTCATGCTGAGGAGAAAGACAGGATTAGAAAAGTCAGCTGTGCCCAGTCAGTCAGTCAGTCAGTCAATCAACCATGTGCAGACACTAAGATAAGTCTGTCGACATATTGGCGAAAAAGACAACAGTCCTGCTTTTATTGGAGTGTGTAGCCTTCTAGAGAGGAAGGGGAGGCATTCAGTCGGAGAAATAACTGACGCTGTAGCACTGATGCACATCCCCATGGGCTGGTCACAATAGGTAATACCGCCAGATCGTTTTGTTCCTGTAGTTTTCCCGAGGCTTAGGACCTGAATGGAGAACATGTCATTTGGAAATTCGTCAAAGGGAATTCTCAGTCGGCTGCTTTCCCAGACCCATCCCCATCAAATAACTGAACTAGATACACTGCTAATTATACTGTAGGCACTAAGTTAAATTCTTTTTCCCTTAATCTGTCCCACAACCCTCTATAATAATTGATATTGTGCACATTTGAAAGATTAAAAAACTGTATCTCAGCGTGGAAAAGTAACTTTCTTAGGGTCACAAATCTATTAAGTCTGACTGTAAAGTCCACAGTGTTAACTGCTGTTGCAATGGATATACAGATTACTTTATTCTAGAGTCATAAGTATCTATAATTCAGGGCTGCTTGCTCTAATCCAACCCTCATTCTTCAGAAATGCCTTCCTTTTTTCTCTCTACAGAGCCCTGCCATCTCATTTGTACACACTGTATGTGTCTTTCTGTGGACTTTCTACCAGAGAGACATCACTGTCCTATCCCAGAGCTCTGAGGTTACCCACCTAAGACTGTTGAGTCTGAGTAACAATCAGATATCCTGGGAAGTTTCTGAGCCATTCCAGGCTCTGCTGGAGACGGTCTCAGGGACCCTGCAGCATCTGGAGATAGACAACTGCCTGATAACTGATTCTACTTTCTCTGTTGTCATCCCAGCCCTGAGCCACTTTTCCCACCTCTGTGTCCCTAGCTTTGTCTTCAACCCCATTACAATGCCTGTGCTCACGAGTCTTCTGCAGCACTTAACAGCGTTGATGGAGCTGAAGCATGTGATTTATCCTGTCCCTGTCCATTGCTATGAACAATGGCAATCACATGGCAGTTTGGACATACAAGCTTGCTAAAGTGCAGGCCTCATTGAAGGTGATGCTGCAGGCAGTACCACAGAACGACATGAACTAGACCACCCATTCTCAGTGATCTTCACAGGACAAGGAGTTGTTTCATCACTGATGTGTGGCCACTAAAACACTGAGTGTTCTTGCCTGAAGCCCAATTTGTAAAGACACGTAATGTGCCATTCTGCTATTCCAGGAAACTGGTGTTAGGAAGATTGGATATGTAACTGACCTCCATAAAAGAAAAACTCTAAGAAGGAAACAGCAGACTTTACGAAGTCCTGTGGGTCTCTTGCCCATTGTCCTCTACGTCCTCCTTCTTGTTACTGACCACAGTGTTGGGTACGTGACATGGGCTGACCCAGTCGTGGCACACCATTTCCCTGTCCACACTGATCGGTTCACTTATGGGTACTTGACGCAAGTCAGGACAGTTGAAACCTTTCCTGGATGTTTTTCTGGAGTAGGTGCTGGTTACTGAAGCCAATAATATTACTCACTGAGGTCCTTTAATCTTCCTGTATTCATGATTGCCTTAGGTTGCTTATGACAAACCATTGGCAATTAAAATGAAAAACAACAACAAGAAACAAACTATCCCCACTACCTACTGGTGTCTTTATCAGTATATTGCTATCTCCTTTCCTAGGTCTCAGAAGCCTGGGGTTCAGTTTGCCCTTATTTCACACAGATTCACCAAAGATCTGTTATTAGCTAGGTACTGTTCCTGGTGCTAAGAATGAATAGGCAAACAAGACCCTACACCAAGTCACTCACAGTACAGATCTTCCTATGTTTTGTCTGTTTCCCCGCTCTTTTCTTAGGGGATTTGGGAAAGTTATTTTGCCCATCTATGGCCCAGAATTTTTTTTTTTTTTTTTTTTTTTTTTGCTTTGCCCCTTGCATACTCTGCTCAATCCACATTGGCCTCTTTATGCTGTTGGATAGCTCATCAAGACTCAGGCCGTAGCTTAGATGTTACGTCCTCCGAGAGGTTTTTCTCTTACTTCCCTCTCCTTACTTACCCCACTTCTCTCCCATTACTTCCCTTACTTCACCATGCTGTTTTTAAATGTACCATGTACATTTCCTTCATGGTACACATCATTCCATATGTATTTGCTCCCTCTGCTCCTCCCCTAGAGTTGCACTATTCAGTATAGTAAACACTAGCCACATGTGGCTACTGAGCACTAGAAATTTGGCTACTCCAAAATGTGATGTACGATAACTGTAAAACGCACACGGTATATTCAAGACTTAGTGAGAAACAAAAAATGTAGAATAACTAATTAATAACTTATTTGTATTGTTTACGTGTTGAAATGATAAGTTACTGCAGGTCAAAGACAGTAAAAAAAGAAGACAGAGTACTAATGTGTTTATATTGTTCAACATGTTGAAATGATAGCACTGCGGCAAAGACAATCACTCTCAGCATTCCTATTGAATACCTCCTTGGAAGACCCAACCGGTACAATAAAGCAAAGGAAAGCACTAAAAGGCACACAGACTGGAAATGAAGTCATGAAAAAGTGTCCCTATTTACTGACATGATGGCTATGTATAAAATTTCTAGGAATTTATGAAAAACCTCCTAGAACTAATGAGTGAGTGTACCTAGGTTGCCGTATACCAGGTCAATATTAAAAGTAGGTCAACTCTATTTTTATATACAGTCCTCCCTTTGCACAGTTCTGATATGCACTAAGGTCATTTACCGTGATTTAGTTAAATAACACTAGTCCCTTCACAGTATGGGTCAAATTTCAGTTACCATGGTAAACTAACTGTCAGTAACTACATAAAGACCAAACATTGCTGCTGGTTCTTCAGTCCACAAATCGCTACTGAAATAACAGATGAGAATCATGGTCAGTGGCCAGTCATGTCACTTCTTTCAAATTCTGTTTGTGTCGCTCCACAAATCACTATTTAAATAATAAGATGAGCATCAGGATCAGTGACCAGTCATGTCACTTTTCTTTTAAAATCTAATCATGTTTGGTCACTGAGTATCTATTATTTATTTCATGCATCAACAGCAAAGAATGAAGCTGAGTTTCCTCCTTGTCTCCCAGTGAACTACTCATATGACATTTTACCAAAGAACTGGATAGTTTAAAAAGGTAATTGGCCAACAAAGACAGAAACGTGCAAACAAATGACAAGAAATAATGCTGGAAGTGGAAATTGCAAAACGGTTTTGATGGAAAGGATTAAGATATCCCAGTGAAAGTGACACTTGCAAAAAACTTTACACTACAGGATTCCTTGGAGATATTCATGACACAGAAAGAACAAAGAATAAAGTTGTGGAAGCTGATCAACACTCAAAACTGAGAAACAAAATTTGCCAAGTCACGGGAAAAAATGTCTACTCCATATCACAATTAATAAGATGAGAAGAAGGCAAGAACTGTTCATACTACTCTTTTTTTTTTCCATGAGAAATTCTGGATTTAATTTTATTTGGAATGTCACCAACTTCTCTGGCATAACATATGGTATAATTATTTTTAGAATGTGATTACTTTATGAATATTTGAAGACATTTTTATGTTTTGAGCACTTTTCTGAAACAATAGCTTCTGTTTTAGTGCATAGTAGTGGACAAGGCCAGAATTGATGTTTTTCTGTAACATTAAGCTAGTAATGGTAGAAGCAGTTAGATAAATTCAAGTCCCTTGACTAAAGTCACAAGACTTTCTCTAAATTATTGTGACTTTGTAAAATATTCTTAATTTGAATTTTTTTTTATTAATCCAATAGTTATTTACATTGATCTTAAGTAAAATTTGTATGTGGCGGCCAGGCACGGTGGCTCACGCCTGTAATCCCAGCACTTTGGAAAGCTGAGGCAGGCGGATCACTTGAGATCAGGAGTTCGAGACCAGCCTGGCTAACATGGTGAAACCCTGTCTCTACGAAAAAAAAAAAAAAAAAAAAAAATTAGTCAGTTGTGGTGGCGGGCGCCTATAGTCCCAGCTACTCAGGAGGCTGCGGCAGGACAATTGCTTGAAACCCGGTAGGCAGAGGTTGCAGTGAGCCGAGATCATGCCATTGCACCCCAGCCTGGGCAACAGAGTGAGACTCTTTGTCTCAAAAAAAAAATTGTATGTGGCTACTTATTGTTAATTTCACTTTCATTGACATTTCTACTTTCACTTCACAGTGCTTTAAAAATAGGCAGGCCAACATTCAGATTCAGGAAATACAGAGAACACCACAAAGATACTCCTCGAGAAGAGCAACTCCAGGACACATAATTGTCAGATTCACCAACGTTGAAATGAAGGAAAAAATGTTAAGGGCAGCCAGAGAGAAAGGTCGGGTTACCCACAAAGGGAAGCCCATCAGACTAACAGTGGATCTCTCGGCAGAAACTCTACAGGCCAGAAGAGAGTGGGGGCCAATATTCAACATTCTTAAGGAAAAGAATTTTCAACCCAGAATGTCATATCCAGCCAAACTAAGCTTCATAAGTGAAGGAGAAATAAAATACTTTACAGACAAGCAAATGCTGAGGGATTTTGTCACCACCAGGCCTGCCCTAACAGAGCTCCTGAAGGAAGCACTGAACATGGAAAGGAACAACCGGTACCAGCCACTGCAAAAACATGCCAAAGTCTAAAGACCATCGAGGCTAGGAAGAAACTGCATCAACTAACGAGCAAAATAACCAGCTAACATCATAATGACAGGATCGGATTCACACATTACAATATTAACCTTAAATGTAAATGGGCTAAAGGCTCCAATTAAAAGGCACAGACTGGCAAATTGGGTAAAGAGTCAAGACCCATCAGTGTGCTGTATTCAGGAAACCCATCTCACGTGCAGAGACACACATAGGCTCAAAATAAAGGGATGGAGGAAGATCTACCAAGCAAACGGAAAACAAAAAAAGGCAGGGGTTGCAATCCTAGTCTCTGATAAAACAGACGTTAAACCAACAAAGATCAAAAGAGACAAAGAAGGCCATTACATAATGGTAAAGGGATCAATTCAACAAGAAGAGCTAACTATCCTAAATATATATGCACCCAATGCAGGAGCACCCAGATTCATAAAGCAAGTCCTTAGAGACCTACAAAGAGACTTAGACTCCCACAAAATAATAACGGGAGACTTTAACACCCCACTGTCAACATTGGACAGATCAATGAGACAGAAAGTTCACAAGGATATCCAGGAATTGAACTCAGCTCTGCACCAAGTGGACCTAATAGACATGTATAGAACTCTCCACCCAAAATCAACAGAATATACATTCTTTTCAGCACCACACCATACCTATTCCAAAATTGACCACATAGTTGGAAGTAAAGCACTCCTCAGCAAATGTAAAAGAACAGAAATTCTAACAAACTGTCTCTCAGACCACAGTGCAATCAAACTAGAACTCAGGATTAAGAAACTCACTCAAAACCGCTCAACTACATGGAAACTGAACAACCTGCTCCTGAATGACTACTGGGTACATAAGGAAATGAAGGCAGAAATAAAGATGTTCTTTGAAACCAACGAGAACAAAGACACAACATACCAGAATCTCTGGGACACATTCAAAGCAGTGTGTAGAGGGAAATTTATAGCACTAAATGCCCACAAGAGAAAGCAGGAAAGATCTAAAATTGACACCCTAACATCACAATTAAGAGAACTAGAGAAGCAAGAGCAATCACATTCAAAAGCTAGCAGAAGGCAAGAAATAACTAAAATCAGAGCAGAACTGAAGGAGATAGAGACACAAAAAACCCTTCAAAAAATCAATGAATCCAGGAGCTGGTTTTTTGAAAAGATCAACAAAATTGATAGACCACTAGCAAGACTAATAAAGAAGAAAAGAGAGAAGAATCAAATAGATGCAATAAAAAATGATAAAGGGGTTATCACTACTGATCCCACAGAAATACAAACTACCATCAGAGAATACTATAAACACCTCTATGCAAATAAACTTGTAAATCTAGAAGAAATGGATAAATTCCTCGACACATACACTCGCCCAAGACTAAACCGGGAAGAAGTTGAATCTCTGAATAGACCAATAACAGGCTCTGAAAGTGAGGCAATAATTAATAGCTTACCAAACAAAAAAAGTCCAGGACCAGATGGATTCACGCCCCCGAATTCTACCAGAGGTACAAGGAGGAGCTGGTACCATTCCTTCTGAAACTATTCCAATCAATAGAAAAAGAGGGAATCCTCCCTAACTCATTTTATGAGGACAGCATCATCCTGATACCAAAGCCTGGCAGAGCCACAACAAAAAAAGAGAATTCTAGACCAATATCCCTGATGAACATCGATGCAAAAATCCTCAATAAAATACTGGCAAACCAAATCCAGCAGCACATCAAAAAGCTTATCCACCATGATCAAGTGGGCTTCATCCCTGGGATGCAAGGCTGGTTCAACATATACAAATCAATAAACGTAATCCAGCATATAAACAGAACCAAAGACAAAAAGCATATGATCCTCTCAATAGATGCAGGAAAGGCCTTTGACAAAATTCAACAACCCTTCAAGCTAAAAACTCTCCATAAATTAGGTATTGATGGGACGTATCTCAAAATAATAAGAGCTATCTATGACAAACCCACAGCCAATATCATACTGAATGGGCAAAAACTAGAAGCATTCCCTTTGAAAACTGGCACAAGACAGGGATACCCTCTCTCACCACTCCTATTCAACATAGTGTTGGAAGTTCTGGCCAGGGCAATCAGGCAGGAGAAGGAAATAACGTGTATTCAGTTAGGAAAAGAGGAAGTCAAATTGTCCCTGTTTGCAGATGACATGATTGTATATCTAGAAAACCCCATTGTCTCAGCCCCAAATCTCCTTAAGCTGATAAGCAACTGTAGCAAAGTGTCAGGATACAAAATCAACGTGCAAAAATCACAAGCATTCCTATACCCCAATAACAGACAAACAGAGAGCCAAATCATGAGTGAACTCCCACTCACAGTTGCTTCAAAGAGAATAAAATACCTAGGAATCCAATTTACAAGGAACGTGAAGGACCTCTTCAAGGAGAACTACAAACCACTGCTCAATGAAATAAAAGAGGATACAAACAAATGGAAGAACATTCCATGCTCATGGGTAGGAAGAATCAATATCGTGAAAATGGCCATACTGCCCAACGTAATTTATAGATTCAATGCCATCCCCATCAAGCTACCAATGACTTTCTTCACAGAACTGGAAAAAACTACTGTAAAGTTCATATGGAACCAAAAAAGAGCCCGCATTGCCAAGTCAATCCTAAGCCAAAAGAACAAAGCTGGAGGCATCAGGCTACCTGACTTCAAACTATACTACAAGGCTACAGTAACCAAAACAGCATGGTACTGGTACCAAAACAGAGATATAGACCAACGGAACACAACAGAGCCCTCAGATATAATGCCACATATCTACAACTATCTGATCTTTGACAAACGTGAGAAAAACAAGAAATGGGGAAAGGATTCCCTATTTTGGAAATGGTGCTGGGAAAACTGGCTAGCCGTATGTAGAAAGCTGAAACTGGATCCCTTCCTTACACCTTATACAAAAATTAATTCAAGATGGATTGAAGACTTAAATGTTAGACCTAAAACCATAAAAACCCTAGAAGAAAACCTAGGCAATACCATTCAGGACATAGGCATGGGCAAGGACTTCATGTCCAAAACACCAAAAGCAATGGCAACAAAAGCCAAAATTGACAAATGGGATCTCATTAAACTAAAGAGCTTCTGCACAGCAAAAGAAACTACCGTCGGAGTGAACAGGCAACCTACAGAATGGGAGGAAAATTTTGCAATCTACTCATCTGACAAAGGGCTAATATCCAGAATCTACAACAAACTCCAACAAATTTACAAGAAAAAAACAAATCACCCCCTCAACAAGTAGGCGAAGGATATGAACAGACACTTCTCAAAAGAAGACATTTATGCAGCCAAAAGACACATGAGAAAATGCTCATCATCACTGTCCATCAGAGAAATGCAAATCAAAACCACAGTGAGATACCATCTCACACCAGTTAGAATGGCGATCATTCAAAAGTCAGGAAACAACAGGTGCTGGAGAGGATGTGGAGAAATAGGAACACTTTTACACTGTTGGTGGGACTGTAAACTAGTTCAACCATTGTGGAAGTCAGTGTGGCGATTCCTCAGGGATCTAGAACTAGAAATACCATTTGACCCAGCCATCCCATTACTGGGTATATACCCAAAGGATTATAAATCATGCTGATGTAAAGACACATGCACACGTATGTTTATTGCGGCACTATTCACAATAGCAAAGACTTGGAACCAACCCAAACGTCCAACAATGATAGACTGGATTAAGAAAATGTGGCACATATACACCATGGAATACTATGCAGCCATAAAAAAGGATGAGTTCATGTCCTTTGTAGGGACATGGATGAAGCTGGAAACCATCATTCTCAGCAAACTAGCGCAAGGACAAAAAACCAAACACCGCATGTTCTCACTCTTAGGTGGGGATTGAACAATGAGAACACATGGACACAGGAAGGGGAACATCACACACCGGGGCCTGTTGTGTGGTGGGGGGACGGGGGAGGGATAGCAATAGGAGATATGCCTAATGTTAAATGACGAGTTAATGGGTGCAGGACACCAACATGGCACATGTATACATATGTAACACACCTGCACGTTGTGCACATGCACCCTAAAACTTAAAGTATAATAAAAAAAAATGACCTGTTGGATTTCTACTTTCATGAAGTTAATGTCATTTTTAGGCCTAAAACTTTTTCTTTTTTAAAAAAATCTTCAGGTGTTTTTAAATTTTATTTCATTTTGTTTTAAGTTCCAGGATACATGTGCATGACGTGCAGGTTTGTTATATAGGCAAACGTGTGTCCTGGTTTGCTGCACCTATCAGCCCATCACCTAGGAATTAAGCCCCGCATGCATTAGCTATTTATTCTGATGTTCTCCCTCCCCCGGTGCCCCCGACCAGGCCCCACTGTGTGTTGTTCCCCTCCCTGTGTCCATGTGTTCTCGATGTTCAGCTACCCCTTTTAAGTGAGAACATGTGGTGTTTGGTTTTCTGTTCCTGCATTAGTTTGCTGAGGATAATGGTTTCCAGCTCCATCCATGTCCCTGCAAAGGGAATGATCTTGTTCCTTTTTGTGGCTACATAGTATTCCATGGTGTATATGTACCGCATTTTCTGTATCCATTCTATTATTGATGGCCATTTGGGTTGATTCATTGCCTTTGGTATTGTGAATAGGGCAGCAATGAACATATGCATGCATATATATTTATAATGGTATGATTTATATTCCTTTGGGTATATACCCAGTAATGGGATTGCTGGTTCAAATGATATTTCTGTTTCTAGGTCTTTGAGGAATCACCACACTGTCTTCCACAATGGTGGAGCTGACTTACACTCCCACCAACAGTTTAAAAGCAATCCTATTTCTCCACAGCCTCGCCAGCATCTTTTGTTTCGTGACTTTATAAAAACCGCCATTCTGACTGGTGTGAGATAGTACCTCACAGTGGTTTTGACTTTTATTTGTCTAATGATCAGTGATGTTGAGCTTTTTTTTATATATGTTTGTTGGCCGCATAAATATCTTCTTTTGAAAAGTGTCTGTTCATGTTCTTTGCCCACTTTTTAATGGGGTTGTTTGTTTTTTCTTGTAAATTTGTTTAAGTTCCTTGTAGATTCTGGATATTAGACCTTTGTCAGACTGCAAAAATTTCCACCCACTCTGTAGGTTGTCTGTTCACTCTGATGATAGTTTCTTTTGCTCTGCAGAAGCTCTTTAGTTTCATTAGATCCCCTTTGTCAATTTTTGCTTTTGTTGCAATTGCTTTTGATGTTTTTGTCATGAAGTCTTTGCCCGTGCCTGTGTCCTGAATGGTATTGCCTAGATTTTCTTCTAGGATTTTTATAGTTTTGGGTTTTACATTTAAGTCTTTAATCCATCTTGAGTTAATTTTGGTATAAAGTGTAAGGAAGGGGTCTGGTTTCAGTTTACTACATATGGCTAGCCAGTTCTCCAAGCACCATTTATTAAATAGGGAATCCTTACCTCATTGCTTCTTTCTGTTAGGTTTGTCAAGGGTCAGATGGCTGTAGATGTGCAGTCTTATTTATGAGATCTCTATTCTGTTCCATTGGTCTATATGTCTGTTTTTGTACCGGTACCTTGCTGTTTCACTGTCAAGTGCTGGAAAAAGAACAAAAGGAACTGTCTCTCATTGTCGATGGAAGTATAAAATGGCCCAGACACTTTGAAAAACAATTTGGCAGGTTTGCATGAAGTTAAAGATACACTTATACAGCAATCGCACTCCAGGGTATTTACCCAAGAGAAGTGAAATCCTTCTTCCCAGGAAACCTTCCAGCAAAACGTTCTTAATTGCTAAAAACTGGAAACATCTCAAATGCCCATCAACTGGGGAATGGATAAACAAATTGTGGTATGTACCTACACTGGAAGACTACTCGACAACAAGACAGTTCTAAGTACTGATAACATAATATGCGTGCCACAGAATGGATGACTCTCAAATACATTATGCTAAGTGAAAGAAGACATACTCAAAAGACTACATACAATGCCATTTCTTTGGCTTTATAGAAAAGGGAAAACTAGAGAGAGAACAAATCAATCAGTGGTTCTCTTGGGCTATAGAAGATCAACTTTAAAAGGGCATGAGGGCACTTTATGGAGGTTTGGACATGTCCTAGATCTTCATTCTTGGGTTGATCACCTGGTTGCATGCTTTTGTCAAAATGCACAGAATGGTGGACTGAAAAGGGGAGAATGTTACACTATGTCTCAAAACTCGACACCTTGATTGTTATTTTGTAACCTGCCTTTCTCCCCACTGTGTCCTGAATCAGCAAAAACTCTGTCGGTTCTAGGGCGTGATTCCTGCTGTAATCCCCAACTCTGACAGACTGTCACCCCTGTATTCCTGATTCTGACCTGGTTTGCCTCTGATTTGGAAGATATGCTTTCTCAGATCCTCTGCCACTCTTACTCATTAACCTTACTCAGAGCCTCCTGAAACTCACTCAGTGCAATACAAAGGAGGGATCCACAGCTGCACAGAAGGTGGTTGTCAGTTTCTGGCTTTTCCATGATTCTTCTGAGATGTGTTAACTAGGAGTCCCTGGGCTTCATCCATAGATTCATTCTTTCACCAAATACGTGTTGAATATTTTCCATATGCGGTGGATTCTGTCATCATTTCCTGTTTATTCTCCACTGCCTAACCCAGAACCAGATGTTCACGATGTCCAGTTAACAAACGCTTCTGGAGCACATATGATGTTCTAAGCCCTGTGCCTGGCACCAGAAAGACAGATAAATTGGAAAAGACCATCTTTGTCATCTCTAGCGTCACATGCCCTCCGTGGTGGACATAAAGATCTATTAAGCATGTCTTTTATTTTCTGTATCGTGATGCTTTGACATCCTGGGCCTTGCTGACCCTGGAAGGCTTGCTCCTCCCAGGCCTGGTAAGGCAATTCTTAGAAATAGTAAACACCTTGCCCTGGAGCGTGCTTTTCAAATGCAAACAAATCAACGCGGATACAATACCTCCCAACCATGTCCTATATAGGGCTCTCACACCCTGGGTCACTATCCACCTGCCCTAATCACCCCAAGGCCAGGTACCAGGCAACTAGGGACAGCCCCTATGCCCCAAGGCTGCTTAAATTATTCAGACTAGCCAATCCTAAACTGGTTACTCTGCCTTGTCTGTTCCTTCCCACAGAGGCAGAGACAACAACAAATGCTCTGGCTTGCAGTTCTCCTGTCTCCCTCTGGCCCGGACCAACCATGGTGCTTCGCCATGAGATTTCCCATGTCTGGGCATCCTTTCTTCTCTTCGGAACTGTGACTAACAATCTATCTCTCCAAGGCAGTCATTTCCTGATCTGTTTCAAATGTTCTACGAATCCACTCTATTTTAAAACACTCTCAGATTCCCCTTTAGGATGTTTTCCTCGCTCTGCTGGGAGTGCTGTCCACAGACAGCCTTCAGCTACCAGCTTCCTTGGAGAGCACCTTGGCTCCGGAGAGCCTCCTTGTTTTTCCAGCGGCCCACATTCAGTGACTGGTGGAGGCAGGAGTATAAAATCAGACATTTTTAATCAACGTAAGAAAACCCCAAGGGTCATTTTTAGCTTCAGAGTACCCCATGGAGCTGGCTGAGGGTAATGAGACCTCATAGTAGCTCATTTCCTTCCTTTTCCAAATTCTGTGTTCTGACTGTGCTCTCCACAGGTACTCATCCCATATGTACTCTCACATAAACATCCTGCACAACAAAATCAGTCACACAGACTATCTGTTGCAGTGCTTCAAGCATTTGAAAAATATGGTGGAGATTGTAATGGATAAATAAGATTCTATGGCTACTACTAAGCTCAACTGACACTCTAGAAGAAGACAAAGAAATCAGAGAGAAATTATTATGCACTTGAAAGCCGACTGCGAAAGCCACAGGGCTTCCTTGGGATTATACGGAGACTTTCATCTCCTGGCACAGGATGGCAGAGAAAGCTTGTGATTTAATAATCATAGAAGTAAACCTCCAAAGAAGGTTAAATTTCCACCCAAAGTAGGACCGTTTCTCCAGGTTCATGGCTCGCACTGGGCAAAATTGAGACCCATAATGTAGTTTGGAATGAGACCTCTAGAAACCTGAATTTCCGCAAATCTGAGGAATCTCTTGAACTGCAGAAGTGAGCTACTCCTTCTTATCATGAGCTAGCATTTCTTCTTGCTTGAAGAAAATGCACAGGTTTCTCTCTCAAGTCAACATATCATCCCCTCAGGATGTACCTCCCAAACATCCCCTTGCCATAGGCCATAACTAGGGTTAAATCACAGTAAGAGAAGAAAGTACAGAAGTAGGCGCACAGATAGAAATGGAGATGACAAGACCCTGAAACTATAGAAGGCAGGTGTCAGCATTTGACTGTCAGCAGCCAGGTGGATTGAATTACTGTAATGAGCCCCAAGGAAACCTGACAACAGAGAGCTATGGAAATCGTTAACAGAATGTGTTGCCACCTTACTCCTGAGTAAAACAGAGTACTTCTCAACATGTGCCATCAGAAGAAATCAAGACTGATGACAAGTAGACTGAAGAGTTTCGCAGCCCTTCCAACCCCTGCCACGGGAAACTCGGGATCCTTTGTTCAATTCCTGGACCTGAATCAATTTTTTACATCTGGAACTTTTTGACTGAAAAGGAGGTTGGGTACCCAGGCAGAGAAGGTCTGTGCAGCACCACAGCCTGTGGACACAGTAATGATTCACCCAGACCTCCCCTCAAGAGGCATCCATCCGTTGATTCACGTCACCATGAACTGTGGAAAGGAAAATGCCCAGGTATCTTGAGAAATGTCAAGCATAGAGTAGGAGATGACACTGATACCCCAAAAGTCATTGTGGCACCCTGTTAGAAAGGGGGCATGTGCGGGCCAGGTAGTAAATAGAGTTCTGACCAAGATCTACTAGTGAGTTCGCAGTTTCTGCAGACCTAATTGGAATTCATTTACTGGCTTGCAAATGTGTAACTCGGATATACATATAGGGACATATTTGTGGACCACCCACACTGGTCAGTTGCCTGTGGTCTAAGATCCATCATAATTGGAAGGGGCCAGTGAAGATGATGACAACGACGACGATGATGACTTCTTCTTTTTCTTCTTCTTCTTCTTCTTCTTCTTCTTCTTCTTCTTCTTCTTCTTCTTTCTCTTCCTCTTCCTCTTCTTTCTTCTTCTTCTTCTTCTTCTTCTTCTTCTTCTTCTTCTTCTTCTTCTTCTTCTTCTTCTTCTTCTTCTTCTTCTTCTTTCTCCTTCTATCCATTCAAGCATTTATTCTTTGAGTTGCAAACAATACAATTGCATTCCTTAAGTTATTTTAAAATATACGGTTAAGTTATTATTGACTATAGTCACTGTGTTGTGCTATCAAGTAATAGGTCTTATTCATTGTTTCTGGTTAACCATTAACCATCTCCACCACTTCCCCAACTCCCCACTACCAATCCCAGCCTCTGGAAGCCATCCTTCTACTTTCTGTGTCCATGAGTTCAACTGATTTGATTTTTAGATCCCACAAATAAGTGAGAACATCAGATGTTTGTCTTTCTGTGCCTGGCTTATTTGCCTTGACATGACGATCTCCAGTTCCCTCCATGCTGTTGGAAATGACAGGATCTCATTCTTCTTCATGGCTGAAGAGTACTCCATTGGGTATGTGCACCACATTTTCTTTATCCATTCATCTGTCGATGGACACTTGGGTTGCTTCCAAATCTTAGCTGTTGTAAACAGTTCTGCAGCAAACATAGGAGTGTAGATATCTCTTTGACATACTGATTTCCTTTCCTTTGGGTGTATACTCAGCAATGGGATTGCTGGATCATATGGTAGCTCAATTTTTAGTTTTTGGAGGAACCTCCACACGGTTCTCCAAATGGTTGTACTAATTTACATTCCTACCAAAAGTGTGGGAACTTTCCCTTTTCTCCACATCCATGCCAGCATTTGTTACTCCCTGTCTTTTGGATATAAGCCATCTTAACTGGGGTGAGATGATATCGAATTTTTGACTTGTGTTTCTCGGATGATCAATGATGTTGAACACCATTTCATATGCCTGTTTTGCCATTTGTATGTCTTCTTTTGAGAAACGTCCATTCAAATCTTTTGCCCATCTTTCGATCAGATTATTAGATTTTTTCCTATAGAGTTGTTTGAAATCCTTGTATATACTAGTTATTAATCTCTTGACAGAGGGGTGGTTTGAAAATATTTTCTCCCATTCTGTGGGTTGTCACTTCACTTTGTTGATTGTATCCTTTGCTGTGAAGAAGCTTTTTAACTTGACGTGATCCCATTTGTCCATGTTTGCTTTGGTCGTCTGTGCTTGTGGGGTGTTGCTCAAGAAGTCTTTGCCCAGACCTATGTCCTGGAGATTTTTCCCAATGTTTTCTTGTAGTAGTTTCAGAGTTTGAGGTCTTACATTTAAGTCTTTAATCTATTTTGATTTGATTTTCGTATGTGGGGAGAGATAGGGGTCTAGTTGCATTTTTCTGCATATGGGTGGTCCAGGTTTTCCAGCACGATTTATCGAAGAGACTGTCCTTTCTCCAGTATATGTTCTTGGCACCTTTGTCAAAAATGAGATCACTGTAGGTGTATGGATTTCTTTCTGGACTCCCGATTCTGTTCCATTGTTCCATGCATCTGTTTTTATGCCAGTACCATGCTGTCTTGGTTACTATGGCTCTGTAGTATTATTTGAAGTCAGGTAATGAGATTCCTTCAGGTTTGTTCTTGCTTAGGATAGCTTTAGCTATTCTGGGTCTTTTGTGGTTCCATATAAATTTTAGGAATTTTTTTTCTATTTCTGTGAATAGAAATAGTATCAAAATAGGTATTTTGATAGGGATTGCATTGAACCTGTAGATTGCTTTGGGTATTATGGACATTTTAACAATATTGATTCTTTCAATCCATGAGCGTGGAATATTTTTCCATTTTTTGGTGTCCTCTTCAATTTTCTTCATCAGTGTTTTATAGTCTTCATTATAGAGGTCCTTCACTTCTTTGGCCTAGTTAATTCCTAGGTGCTTAATTTTATGTGTGGCTATTTTAAATGGGATTACTTTTTAAATTTGTTTTTCAGGTAGTTCACTGTTGCCAGATAGAAATGCTACTGATTTTTGTATGTTGATTTTGTACCATGCAACTTTACTGAATTAGTTGATCAGTTATTAGTAGTTTTCTTGTGGAGTCTTTTTTTTTCCCAAATATAAGACCATATCATCAGCAAACAAGGATAATTTGACTTCTTCATTTCCAATTTGAATGCCCTTTATGTCTTTGTCTTGTCTGATTGCTCTAGCTAGGACTCCTAGTACTATGTTGAACAACAGTGGTGACAGTGGGCATCCTTGTCGTATTCCAGTTCTTCAAGGAAAGGCTTTCAGTTTTTCCACATTCGGTATGATACTAGCTGTCAGTCTGTTGTATATGGCTTTTATTATGTTGAGGTATGTTCCTTCTATACCCAGGTTGTTGAGGGTTTTTATCAGGAAGGGATGTTAAATTTTTTATCAAATGCTTTTTCAGCATCAATTGCAATGATCATATGGCTTCTATCCTTCATTCTGTTGATCTGATGTAACACCTTGATTGATGTGTGTATGTAGCACCATCCTCGCAACCCAGGGATAAATCCCGCTTGGTCAAGATGAATGATTGTTCTAATATATTGTTGAATTGGGCTTGCTAGTATTTGGTGGAGGATTTTTGCATCAATATGCATCAGAGACAATGGCCTGAAGTTTTCTTTTTCTTTCATTCTTTTTGTTTTCTGATGTTTCTTTGTCTGGTTTTGGTATCAGGGTAATACTGGCCTGGTAAAATGAGTTTGGAAGTACTCTGTCCTCCTCTCCTTTTTGGAATAGTTTGAGTAGGATTGGTATCAGTTCTTCTTTAAGTGTTTGGTAGCATTCAGCAGTGAAGCCATTGGGTCCCAGGCTTCTCTTTACTGGGAGATTTTTTCATATGGCTTTGATCTCGTTACTTGTTATTGGTCTGTTCGGGTTTTGGATTCAATCTTGGTAGGATGTCTGTATCTAGGAATTTGTCCATCTCTTCTAGGTTTTCCAATTTATTGACATATAGTTGCTCATAGTAGTAGCCACTAATGATCCTTTGAATTTCTGCAGTATCAGTTGTAATGTCTCCTTTTTCATTTCTGATTTTATTTGCGTGTATCTTCTTTCACTTTTTCTTAGTTAGTCTGGCTAAATGTTTGTCTCATTTGTTTAACTTTTCACAAAATCAACTTTCTGTTTCAGTGATTGTTCAGTGTATTGTTTTCTTCAGTTCAATTTCATTTATTTCTGCTCTCCTCTTTATTATTTTTCTTCTACTAATATTGGGTTTGGTTTGCTCTTTCTTTTCTAGTTCTTTAAGAGGCATCGTTAGATTGTTTATTTGAAAAATTTCCTCTTTTTTGATGTAGGCACTTATAGCTATGAACTTCCCTCTGAGTACTGCTTCTGCCGTATCCCAGAGGTTTTGGTATGTTGTGTTTCCGTTGCCATTCGTTTCAATTTCCTTCTTAATTTCTGCATTGACCCACTGGTCATTCAGGAGTATATTGTTTAATTTCCATGTATTTGTACAGTTTCCGAAATTCCTCTTGCTATTGATTTCTAGTCTTATTCTATTCTATCGTGGTCAGAGAAGATGCATGATATTATTTCAGGTTTTTGGAATGTTTTACGACTTGTTTTGTGACCTAATGTATGGTCTGTCCTTGAGAATGATCCATGTTCTGGGGAAAAGAATGTGTTATCTGCATCTGCTGGATGAATCGTTCTGTACATATCTGTTAGATCCATTTGGTCTACAGTGAAGATTCAGTCTGAGGTTTCTTTTTTTATTTATTTATTTATTTTTTTATTTTTTATTATACTTTAAGTTTTAGGGTACATGTGCACATTGTGCAGGTTAGTTACATATGTATACATGTGCCATGCTGGTGCGCTGCACCCACTAACTCGTCATCTAGCATTAGGTATATCTCCCAATGCTATCCCTCCCCCCTCCCCCCTCCCCACCACAGTCCCCAGAGTACGATATTCCCCTTCCTGTGTCCATGTGATCTCATTGTTCAATTCCCACCTATGAGTGAGAATATGCGGTGTTTGGTTTTTTGTTCTTGCGATAGTTTACACCATGGAGTACTATGCAGCCATAAAAAATGATCAGTCTGAGGTTTCTTTGTTGATTTTCTGTCTGGAAGATCTGTCCAGTGCTGAAAGTGGGGTGTTGAAGTCTCCAGCTGTTACTGTGTCAGGGCCCATCTCTCTCTTTAGCTCTAATAATATTTCCTTCATGTATCTGGGTGCTCCAGTGTTGAGTGCATATATATTTAAAATTGTTACATCCTCTTGGTGAATCGACCCGTTTATCATTACATAGTGACGTTCTTTTTCTTTTCTTATAGTTTTTGTCTTGAAATCTATTTTGTGTGATATAAGTATAGCGGCTCCTGCTCTTTTTTGGTTTCCATTGGCATGGGGTATCTTTTTCCATCCCCTTATTTTTAGTCTGTGTGTGCTTTATAGGTGAAGTGTGTTTCTTCTAGGCAAGAGATCAATGAGCCTTGTTTCTTCACCCATTCAGCCAGTCTGTGACTTTTGATGGGAGAGTTTTTCCAATTTGCATCCAATGTTACGGTTGACATGTAAGGACGTAGTCCTGCCATTTTGTTATTTGTTTTCTGGTTGTTTTGTGATCTTCTCTTCATTCTTTCTTTCCTTCTTGTCTTCCTCTAGTGAAAATGGTTTTCTCTGGTGATAAGATTTAGTTTCTTGCTTTTTATTTTTTGTGTATCCATTGTATTTTTTTTTTTTTTGGTTTGAGGTTACCATGAGGCTCAATAATACTATCTTATAACCCATTATTTTAACCTGATAGCAACTGAACACTATTTGCACAAACAAACAAACATACATAAAGCAAGCAAGCAAAAAGAAAACTAATGAAAACTCTGTGCCTTAACTTCATCCCCCCACGTTTTAATATTTTGTTGTTTCTATTTCTATATCATTGCATTTACTATGTCTCAAAAAGTTGTTCTAGTTATTATTTTTTATTGGTTCATCGTTTAGTCTTTCTACTTAGGGTAACACGAGTTTGTACACCACAGTTACAGTGTCATTGTATTCTGTGTTCTTCTGTGTCCTTACTATTACCAGTGACTTTTGTACCTTCGGGTGATAATTTATTGCTCATTAACGTCCTTTTCTTTCTGATTGAAGTACTCCCCTCAGCATTTCTTGTAGGATAGGTCTGGTGTTGATGAAATCTCTCAGCTTTTATTTGTCTGGGAAGGTCTTTATTTCTCCTTCATGTTTGAAGGATATCTTCTAGGGTATATACTATTTTAGGGTAAAAGCGTTTTTTGTTTGTTTGTTTGTTTGTTTTCCTTCAGCATTTTAAATATGTCATACCACCCTCTCCTGGCCTGTAAGGTTTCCACTGAAAAGTCTGCTGCCAGACATTTGGAGCGCCATTGTAAATTACTTGTTTCTTTTCTCTTGCTGCTTTCAGCATCCTTTCTTTATCCTTGATCTTTGGGAGTTTGAATATTAAATGCCTTGAAGTAGTCTTCTTTGGATTAAATCTGCTTGGTGTTCTGTAACCTTCTTATACTTGGATATTGATATCTTTCTCTAAGTTTGGGAAGTTCTCTGTAATTATCTCTTTGAATAAACTTTATACTCCTATCTCTTCATCTCCCTCCTCTTTAAGCCTAATAACTCTTAGATTTCCCCCTTCGAGGCTGTTTTCTAGGTCCTGTAGGCATGCTTCATTTTTGTGTATTTTTTCTTTTGTCTCCTCTGACTGTGTATTTTCAAATAGCCTGTCTGCAGGCTCACTAATTCTTTCTTTCTGCTTGATCAGTTCTGCTATCGAAGGACTCTGATACATTCTTCAGTATGCCAGTTGCATTTTTCAGCTCCAGAATTTCTGCTTGATTCTTTCAGATTATTTCAGTCTCTTTGTTAAATGCATCTGATAGAATTCTGAATTCCTACTCTGCATTATCCTGAATTTCTTTGAGTTTCCTCAACACAGTTGTTTTGAATTCCCTGTCTGAAAGGTCACATACCTCTCTGTCTCTAAGATTGGTTCCTGGTACCTTATTTAGCTTATTTGGTGAGGTCGTGTTTTCCTGGATGGTGCTGATGCGAATATTTTTTTCTTCAGTTTCTGAGTATGTGAACTGTTAGGTATTAATTGTAGTCTTCACTGTCTGGGCTTATTTGTAGCCGTCCTTCGTCAGAAGGCTTTTCAAATATTTCAAAGGACCTGGGTGTTTGGATCTAAGCTGAGCCTGCTTCAGGGGGCACCCCAAGCTCAGTAACGCTGTGGTTCTTGTAGACTCATAGAGGGCACCACCTTGATGGTCTTGGACGAGGTCCGGGAGAATTCTCTGGATTACCAGGCAGAGACTCTTGTTCCCTTTCCTTACTTTCTCCCAAACATACAGAGTCTCTCTCTCTCTCTCTCTCTCTCTCTGTCTCTGTTCTGAGCCACCTAAAGCTGAGGGTGGAATGACACAAGCACCCCTGCAGCCACCACTATGCGGCCACCACTACTATGACTGCACTGGGTCAGACCTGAAGCCAGCACAGCACTGGGTCTCCCCCAAGGCCTGCTGTAATTACTCCTTGGCTACTGCCTTTGTTTGCTCAAGGCCCTGGGGCTCTACAATAAGCAAGTGGCAAAGCCAGCTAGGACTGTTTTTCCCTTCATTGGAGAGAGGTCCCCCAAGCCCCAGGTGGGTCCAGAAGTGCCATCTGGGAATCAGGGACTAGCATCAAAAACCTTAGAAGGCTACCTGTGGTTCTAAGTATTGTGGCTGAGCTGTCACTCAAACCACAGGACGCAGTCTTTCCCACTCTTCCCTCCCCTTCCCAAAGGTACAAGAGCCTCACACTGTAGCCACCGCCACCCTAGGCCCCGAGCAGTACTGGCAGACTACTGCCAATGTTCCCTTAAGGCTCAAGGTCTCGTAAGTCAGCTGTCGTGAATGCTGCCTGGCCTGGGACTCACCCTTCGGGGCAGTGGGCTCCCCTGTGGCTCAGGGCAGGTCCAGAAATGCAGTCCAAGAGTCCAGTCCTGGAACTGGGGACTCCAAGGGTCTGCTTGATGCTCTACCCCACTATGGCCATACTGGTACCTAAGATGCAAAACAAAGTCCCCTTTATTTTCCCTCTGCTTTTCTCAAACTGAAGGAGTTTTGCCCCATAGCCACCACTTGCTGGTTATGTACCAAGTCTCACCTGAAGCCAACAAGTCTCAGAGGTTCACCCAAGGCCCTCGATGTAGTGCCTGGGCATCACTGCTGGTTATTCAGGGCCCAGGGGCTCTTCAGTTTGCAGGTGGTGAGTGCTGCCAGGACTAGGTCCTTTCCTTCAAGGCAGTGGGTTCCCTTCTGGCCCAGGACGTGTCTAGGAATGTCCTCTAGTAGCTAGGTCCTGGAACAGGGGCCACGTGACTCTGACTGGTGCCCTATCTTGCTATGGCTGGGCTGGTATCCCAGATGCAAGACACAGTCTTCACCACTGTTTTCTTTCTCCCCTCCTCAAGTGGAAGGAAGGGGTCTCCTTTGGAGCCACAAGGTGTGCAGCCTGGGGTTAGGGGACGGGTGATGCCAGCACTCCCTTGGCTGCCCCAGCTGGTATCTCAGTATGTCGTGTGACCCCCCCTCCCCCGACCCCTGGTCCACTGTCTCTGGGCCTAATTCAACACCAGGACTCACCTAAGAGTTGCAGTTCTTTTTTTGTTTGTTTTTTGAGACGGAGTCTCGCTCTGTTGCCCAGGCTGGAGTGCAGTGGCGCAATCTCAGCTCACTGTAAGCTCCGCCTCCCGGGTTCACGCCATTCTCCTGCCTCAGCCTCCTGAGTAGCTGGGACTACAGGTGCCCGCCACCACGCCCGGCTAATTTTTTTTTTTTTTTTTGTATTTTTAGTAGAGACGGGGTTCCACCGTGTTAGCCAGGATGGTCTCGATCTCCTGACCTCGTGATCCGCCCGCCTCAGCCTCCCAGAGTGCTGGGATTACAGCCGTGAGCCACCACGCCCGGCCAGAGTTGCAGTTCTTATGGCCTAGTCTGCCTTTCAAATTTACTTGGAGACACAGAGTGCTGTAGCCTGCCATGGTGAGGTTTGTGGGAACTCAAGTTCTGATCACTGGGATCAGTGATTCCCCTCTGGCTAGGGCTGCTTTAAATGCTCCCTCTGTGGGGGGGCATGAGCTGAGTTTGGTCCGGTTTTCCTTTCTGCTCTAACAGGATAGCACTGAGGTCATTGCTTCACAAATGCTGTGGTCTCCCTCTCCCTGCACCCAGAGATGCTCTCCACACCACGCTGCTGTGGCCAGGGGTGGGGGAGGGGTGGCGTCGGTAATTCAGGACTATGTTTTGGTTCTCAGGGAGAATGCTTCCAGGTTTTGGCCTTTGAGTAGGATGTTGGCTGTGGGTTTGTCCTAGATGACTCTTATTATTTTGAGGTATGCTTCTCTGATGCCCAGTTTGTTGAGGGTTTTTGACATGAAGGGATGTTGAATTTCGTTGAAAACCTCTTCTGCATCTATTGAGATGATATGTGGTTTTCGTTTTTAGTTGCGTTTATGTGATGAATCACATTTATTGATTTGCACATGTTGAACCGACCTTGCATCCCAGGAGTAGGGCCTACTTGATCGCGATGGATTAGTTTTTTGATGTACTGCTGGAATCAATTTGCTGGTATTTTGGTGAGGATTTTTGCATCTAGGTTCATCAGGAATATTGGCCTGAAGTGTTGTATTTTCACTGTGTCTCCGTCAGGTTTGGGAATCAGAATGATGCTGGCCTCGTACAATGAGTTAGAGAGGAGTCCCAGTTCCTCAAATTTTTGGAATAGTTTCATTAGGGACTGGTTACAGCTCTTCTTTCTGTGTCTGGTAGAATTGGACTGTGAATCCGTCTGGTCCAGGCCTTTGGTTGGTAGGTCTTTTTTATTACTGATTCAAGTTTGAAACTCGTTATTGGTCTGTCCAGGGATTCAGTTTCATCCTGGTTCAATCTTGGGAGGTTGTATGCTCCCAGGAATTTATCGATTTCCTCTAGGTTTTCTAGATTATGTGCATACAGGTGTTCATAATAGTCGCTGAGGATTTTTGTTGTTGTTGCTGCATTTCTGTGGGGTCCGCAGTAATGTCACCTTTGTCATTTCTGATGGTGTTTATTTGGGCCTTCTCTCTCTTTCTTTCTTTTCCTTGTTTGTCTAGCTAGCAGTTTGTCGAGCTTATTTATTTTTTCAAAGGACCTTTGGTTCCTTTGGTTTCTTTGACCTTTTGTAGGGTGGTTCACATCTCAACTTCTTTCAGTTCAGCTCTAATATTGGTTATTTCTTTTCTTCTGCTAGCTCTGGGGTCACTTTGCTCTTGTTTCTCTAGTTCCTCTAGGTGCGATGTTGGATTGCTAATGTGAGATCTGTCTGACTTTTTCCATGTAGGCACTTAGCACCATAAACTTTCCTCTTAACACTGTTTTAGCTGTGCCCCCAGAGATTCTGGTATGTTGTACCTTTGTTTTCAATAGCTTCAAAGAATTTTTTTGAATTCTGCCCAAATTTTGCTCTTTACTCAAAAGTCATTCAGGAGCAGGTTGTTTAATTTCCATACAATTGTTTGGTTTTGAGACATCTTCTTGGTATTAATCTCTATTTTCATTGCACTGTGGTCCAAGAGTGTGGCTGGTAATGATTTCAGGTTTGTTTTTGAATTTTTTGAGAATTGCTTTACGGCCAAACATGTAGTCGACCTTATAATATAATTGATTGGTTTTGAAAGATCTATATATAATTGTTTGCCTCTGAGAGATCTTCCTGCTACGGATGTCTATTTTTATTGCACTGCGGTCTGAGAGTGTGGCTGGTGTGATTCCGGGTTTGTTTCTGAATTTTTTGAGAATTGCTTTATGGCTGAGCATGTGGTCGTCCTTAGAGTATGTGCCCTGTGCAGATGAGAAGAATGTATATTGTGTTGTTGTTTCGTGCGATGTTCTGTGGATATCTGTTAGGTCAATTCTGTCAAGTGTTGAGTTTATGTCCCGAATATCTTTGTTAGTTTTCTGCCCCAGTGATCTAGCACTGTCAGTGGGGTGTTGAAGCCTCCCACTATGATTGTGTGGTTATTTAAGTTTCTTTGTAGGTCTCTAAGTGATTGTTTTGTGAATCTGCGTGCTCCAGTGTTGGGTGCATATATATTAAGGATAGTTAAGTCTTCTTGTTGAATTGAACCCTTTATCATTATGCAGTGCCCTTCTTTGTCCTTTCTGATCATTGTGGGTTTAAAGTCTGTTTCGTCTGAAATAAGAACAGCAACCTCTGCTCTTTTCTGTTTTCCATTTGCTTGATAGATCTTTCTCCATCCCTTTACTTTGAGCCTATGATGGGTGTCATTGCATGTGAGATGGGTCTCTTAAAGACAGCATGCAGTTGGGTCTTGCTTCTTTATCCAACTTGCCACTCTCTGCCTTTTAAGTGGGGCGTTTAGCCCATTTACATTCAAGGTTAATATTGATATGTGAGGATTTGATCCTGTCACTGCGCCGTTAGCTGGTTGTTATGTAGACGTGATTATATAGTTGCTTGGTAGTGTCAGTGGGCTGTGTACTTAAGTGTGTTTCTGTGGTGACAGGCAACGATCTTTTGTTTCCATGTTTAGCGCTCCCTTAAGGACCTCTGGTAATGCAGATCTGGGGGCAATGAGTTCCCTTAGCATTTGCTTGTCTGAAAAGGATTTTATTTCTGCTTTTCTTATGAAGCCTAGTTTGGTTAGATATGAAATTCCCAGTTGGAATTTCTTTTCTTTAAGGATGCTGACTATTGGCTCCCAATCTCTTCTGACTTGTAAGAGTTCTGCTGAAAGGTTTGCTGTTAGCCTGATGGGGTTCCCTTTGTGTGTGACCTGCCCCTTCTCTCTGGCTGCTTTTAGTGGTTTTCCTTTCACCTTGACCTTGGAGAATCTTATGACTATGCATCTTGGGGATGGTCATCTTCTGTAGCATCTCACTGGGGTTATCTGACTCTCCTGAATTTGCCTCTCTACCTGTCTAGCGAGGTTGGGGAAATGTCTGTGGGCAATATCCTCAAATATGTTTTCCAAGTTGCTTGCTCTCTCCCTCTCTTTGTGGGACACCAATGAGTCATAGGTTTGGTCTCTTCACAAAATCTCATATTTCTCGGAGGTTTTGTTCATTTTTGTTAATCCTTTTTTTCCTTGTTTTTGTCTGATTGATCTGATTCAAACAACTGGACATCAGGATCTGAGATTATTTCCTCAGGTTGTTCTAGCCTGCTGTTAATACTTCTGATTGTATTATGAAATTCTTGTAGTGAGTTTTTTAGCTCAAGCAGGTCAGTTTGGTTCTTTCTTAAAATGGCCATTTAATCTTTCACCTCTTGTATTGTTTTATTGGATTCCTTATATTCCTTGGCTGCCATGTCAACTTTCTCGTGAATCTCAATGATCTTTGTTGCCATCCAGATTCTAAATTTTATGTCTATCATTTCAGCCACATAGGTCTGGTTAAGAACCATTACTGCAGAGCTAGTGTGGCCATTTGGAGACAAGAAGACACTCTGGCTTTTAGCATTAACAGAGTTCTTGGGCTGGTTCTTCCTCATCTGTGTGGGCTGACGTTCCTTTAATGTTTGAGGTTGCTGTCCTGTGGATGGGCCTTTTTGCTTTTACATTCTTTGATGAACTTGAGGTTTTGATGTGGTATAAGTCAATTTAGTCAATTGGCTTCATTTCTGGATGATTTTGGGGAACCAAGACACAGCTCAGCGCTCCTGGGCTGCATGCTCTACCCCTGGGGGCTGGGACGTGTCCATGGTTTTTGTTTGTTTGTTTGTTTTTGTTTTTTTTTTCTGGACTCTCAAGGTTTACTGCCTGCTCTTCTGGAGGGGCTGAGGTGTTCCCATTCCGCTGGCAACAGCACTCTGATGGGATGTTCCGGCCAAAGTACTTCCGTGGGGCAGCGGTAGGGCAGCAAGGGCCCCCAAATGCATGGGCTCACCAGTGAAGCAGTGCAGGAAGGCTATGGGTGAGAGTGCATCGGTGGAGGAGGGCTGCGGGAGGGTGCACTTGTCTGCAGGGGACCACCTGCAGAAGATCCCCAACTGCTAGGCAGCGTCTGCCAGTGAAAGAGCTATGGTGGTGGCTGCTGGCAAATGCCTCATCTGGGAAGCTGAGGCTGCGCTGCAAGTGGGTGTGGCCAGGCAGGGACGCTGGGATAGGCCAGCAGACAGCGGGACACTCAGATCAGACTGACCCTATCCCATGGCCAAGATTGCCCTGCTGCGTCCAGGTCCAGCAGCCAGCAAACACTAAAGCCACAGAGAGGAGTATGGTGAGGCTTGGGGTTGGGTGCCCATGGCCATGCTTCAGTGCAGCTTTTCCCATGCTAAACCCTCTGGACTCCATGCAGGCAAGATTTCTATCTCTGCCAGCTCTCCCGGCAATTCTCCCTGCAATCTCAAATGTCTGTGGGGGTCATGGGGTCTCCTGCAGCTTGGATTCCAGAGGTCCATGGCGAGAATGAGCCACTCTATGCTTGTTTTACTCGCCCCTTCCCCAGGAGTCACTCAGGCCCCAAAATGAGTCCTGGTCCTCAGCAACCTGATGCAGGGTTCCCAGCTTCCTCCCCTTTCAGCTCAGGGTCTGTGTCCTTCCTCCATCCATTTTCAATGCCTTCTTTCCAAAGATCTGTTTGGAATGTGCTGGTCTTCTTGATGATCGGGTCTCTTATTGGGAGGAGTTCTTCCTGTCTGCATCTGGTCAGCCATCTTTGCCCCAAAGCCTTCAGTAATTTTTAAATCTGAGAATGTGTTAATTTTCCCCTTCATTTTTGAAGGATGGTTTTGCTGGATATGTAATTCCTGCTTGACAGGTTTCTCCTTTTTTAGAACTTTGAATATATCGCCTACTGCTTGAGGACTACATATCTCTTATGAGATACAGTCTCCTTACTAGTTATAGTAAGGAGTTATCAGTAATAGGAATTATCAGTAATCAAAACCTTCCAACAAAGTCAAGTCTCGGGCCAGATGACTTCATTGGTGAATTCTACCAAACATTTAAAGAAGAATTACCACCATTCCTTCTAAATCTCTTCCAAAAAATTGAAGAAGAGGGAACACTTCCTAACTCATTCCATAAGGCCAATGTTAGTTACCATGATACCAAAGTCTGCCAAAGCCACAACAAGAAAGCTACAAAGCAATATCCCTTATGAATACCAATGTTCAGAATCCTAGATGAAACGCTAGCAGGCAGAACCTTGCAGTATATTGAAAGGATTACACACCCATGACTGAATGGGAATAATTGCTGAAATGCAAAGATGATTCAACACATGAAAATAAATCCATGCACTATATTAACAGACTGATGATAAAAGACCGCATCACCATGTCAACTGATGCAGAAAAAGCACCTAACAAAATCCAACATGGTTTTATAATAAAAACCCTCAACAGATTAGGAAGAGAAGGATACTTCCTTAGCGTGACATAAACCATATATGGAAATACCTATAGCTAACGTCATACTCAATGGAAAAGACTGAAAGGTTTTCCCCTAAGATCGGGAACAGGACAAGGATGCCTGCTTTTGTCACTTCTAACTCAACATACTATTGAAACCTCTAGACAGAGTAATTAGGCAAGAGTAAGAAATAAAAGGCATCTAAGATGGAAAAGAAGAAGTTATCCCCTGTCACAGACGACATGATCTTCTATGTAGAAAACCCTAGAGATTCCACAAAAAAAGCTGTTAGGGCTAATAAATGAATTTGTCAAAGTTGCAAGATAGAAAATCAACACACCATAACCAGTTGCATTTGTGTACACTGACAATCAACAGTCCAAGAATAATTAAGAAAATAATTACATTTACAATAGCACGAAAAGAATACTCAGGAGTAGACGTAATCAAGACATTTACCTTGAGAACTACAACACTTTGCTTGAAGAAATTAAAGAAGACATAAATAAGTGGAAAGATGTCCTGTGTTCATGGGTTGTGGTTAATTTTGCGAAAAAGTCTTTCCTGCTCTGAGGACATAAACTTAGTCACTCTCGTAATTGTTCTAACATTTGTTAAAATTTCAATAGTTTGGGGGCATACAGGTGGATTTTGATTACGTGGATAAGTTCTTCAGTGGTGATTCCTGAGATTTTGGTGCACCCGTAACCTGAGCAGTGTACACTGTACCCAATAGATAGTCTTCTTTTATCCCTCACCCTCTTTCCACCTTTCCCTCCGAGTCCCCAAGTCCATCATGTCATTCCTATGCCTTTGCACCCTCATAGGTTAGCTCCCACTTATAAGTGAGCGCATACGATATTAGGATTTCCATTCCTGAGTTACTTCACTTACAGTAATGGCTCTCAGCTCCATCCAAGTTGCTGCAGAGGCCATTATTTCGTTCCACTTTATGGCTGAGTAGTATTCTGTGGTGTATATATGCCACATCTTCTTTATCCACTCGTTGATTGATGGGCAATAAGGTTGCTTCCATATTTTTGCAATTGTGAAATATGCTGCTATAAACATGCATGTGCTTGAGTCTTTTTGATATAATGACTTGTCTTCTTTTGGGTAGATACCCGGTAGGGGGATTGCTGGATCGAATGGTAGTTTTACTTTTAGTTCTCTAAGGAATCTCCATAACGTTTTCCAGAATGGTTGTACTAGTTTGCATTCCCACCAGCAGTGTAAAAGTGTTCCCTTTTCACCACATCCACTCCAACATCTATTATTTTTTGACTTTTTAATTATGGCCATTCTTGCCGGAGTAAGGTGGTATCTCATTGTGGTTTTAATGAGCATGTCCCTGATAATTAGTGACGGTGAGCATTTTTTTTCATATGTTTGTTGGCTGGTTGTATATCTTTTTTTTCTTTCTTTTTTTTTTTTTTTGAGAATTGTCTATTCATGTCCTTTGCCCACTTTTGGATGGGATTGTTCTCTTTTCTTGCCGATTTTTATTGAGTTTCTTGTAGATTCTGGATATTAGTCCTTTGTTGGATGCAGGGTTTGTGAATGTTTTCTCCCACTCTGTGGGTTGTCTGTTTACTCTTCTGAGTATTTCCTTTGCCGTGCAGAAGCTTTTTAGTTTAATTAGGTCCCACTTGCTTATTTTTGTTTTTGGTGCATTTGCTTTTGAGTTCGTAGGAATGAGTTCTTGTAAATTTGTTTGAGTTCATTGTAGATTCTGGATATTAGCCCTTTGTCAGATGAGTAGATTGCAAAAATTTCCTCCCATTCTGTAGGTTGCCTGTTCACTCTGATGGTAGTTTCTTTTGCTGTGCAGAAGCTCTTTAGTTTAATTAGATCCCATTTGTCAATTTTGGCTTTTGTTGCCATTGCTTTTGGTGTTTTAGACATGAAGTCCTTGCCCATGCCTATGTCCTGAATGGTATTGCCTAGGTTTTCTTCTAGGGTTTTTATAGTTTTAGGTCTAACATTTAAGTCTTCAATCCATCTTGAATTAATTTTTGTATAAGGTGTAAGGAAGGAATCCAGTTTCAGCTTTCTACATATGGCTAGCCAGTTTTCCCAGCACCATTTCCAAAATAGGGAATCCTTTCCCCATTTCTTGTTTTTGTCAGGTCTGTCAGAGATCAGATAGTTGTAGATATGTGGCATTATTTCTGAGGGCTCTGTTGTGTTCCGTTGGTCTATATCTCTGTTTTGGTACCAGTACCATGCTGTTTTGGTTACTGTAGCCTTGTAGTATAGTTTGAAGTCAGGTAGCGTGATGCCTCCAGCTTTGTTCTTTTGGCTTAGGATTGACTTGGCAATACGGGCTCTTTTGTGGTTCCATATGAACTTTAAAGTAGTTTTTTCCAATTCTGTGAAGAAAGTCATTGGTAGCTCGATGGGGATGGCATTGAATCTATAAATTACCTTGGGCAGTATGGCCAAAACAACCCCATCAACAAGTGGGCGAAAGATATGAACAGACACTTCTCAAAAGAAGACATTTATGCAGCCAAAAGACACATGAAAAAATGCTCATCATCACTGGCCATCAGAGAAATGCAAATCAAAACCACAATGAGATACCATCTCACACCAGTTAGAATGGCAATCATTAAAAAGCCAGGAATAACAGGTGCTGGAGAGGATGTGAAGAAATAGGAACACTTTTACACTGTTGGTGGGACTGTAAACTAGTTCAACCATGGTGGAAATCAGTGTGGCGATTCCTCAGGGATCTAGAACTAGAAATACCATTTGACCCAGCCATCCCATTACTGGGTATATACCCAAAGGACTATAAATCATGCTGCTAGAAAGACACATGCACATGTATGTTTATTGCGGCACTATTCACAATAGCAAAGACGTGGAACCAACCCAAACGTCCAACAATGATAGACTGGATTAAGAAAATGTGGCACATATACACCATGGAATACTATGCAGCCATAAAAAAGGATGAGTTCATGTCCTTTGTAGGGACATGGATGAAGCTGGAAACCATCATTCTCAGCAAACTATCGCAAGGACAAAAAACCAAACACCGCATGTTCTCGCTCATGGGTGGGAATTGAACAATGAGAACACATGGACACAGGAAGGGGAACATCACACACCGGGGCCTGTTGTGGGGTGGGGGGACGGGGCAGGGATAGCATTAGGAGATATACCTAATGTTAAATGACGAGTTAACGGGTGCAGCACACCAACATGGCACATGTATACATATGTAACGAACCTGAACGTTGTGCACATGTACCCTGAAACTTAAAGTATAAAAAAAAAAAGGAATGAATTCATTACCTAAGCCAATGTCTGCAAGAGTTTTTCGATGGTGTCTTCTAGAATTTTTGTGGTTTCAGGTCTTAGATTTAAGTCTTTGATCTATCTTGAGAGTTGATTTTTGTAATAAGGTGAGAGATGAGGATCCAGTTTCATTCTTCTGCATGTGGCTTGCCAGTTTTACCAGCACCGTTTATTGAATAGGGTGCCCTTTCCTCGCTTTATGTTTTTGTATGCTTTGTCAAAGATCGGTTGGCTGTCAGTATTTGGCTTCATTTCTGAGTTCTTTATTCTGCTCCATTGGTCTACATACCTGTTTTTATGCCAGTACCATGCTGCTTTGGTAACTATAGCCTTGTGGTATAATTTGAAGCCGGGTAATGTGATGCCTCCTGATTTGTTCTTTTTGCTTAGTATTGTGTTGATTATGCGGGCTCTCTTTTGGTTCCACGTGAATTTGAGGATATATATTTTTTCTAGTTCTGTGAAGAATGATCATGGTACTTTGAATGGAATTGCATTGAATTTGTAGATCGCTTTGGGCAGTATGGTCATTTTCACCATATTGATTCCACCCATCCATGAGCATGGGATGTGTTTCCATTTGTTTTTGTCATTGATGATTTCTTTCAGCAGTGTTTTGTTGTTTTTCATTTAGAGACCTTTCACCTCCTTCTTTTTCCACTAAGGTTTCTTTTTTTTTTTAATTTCTGGAATTTATATTTGTGTATGGAGTGAGATAGCAATCTCCTCTCTAAAAAATGGGTATAACCAATGGATCCAGCACTATATATTGAATAGCCTGTCTTTTCTTCAGCTAACCTTCAATGGCAAACCTCTCATGCCAAGTTTTCCTATATTTAATGGGCTCTCTATCCTATCAATTGTATTGGCCTAGATGTCATATAAGTGAACTATCTCAACTATCTTAATTATTAAAACTTGATATCTTGTAAGCCATGTCCCTTCTGATCCCCTCTACTTTGTTTTAATAATCTTGGATATTATGCGCCCTTGGTCCTTCAGTATGCATTCTAGAGTCATAGAGTCTATTGTTCCGTAGAAAGCTGTGTTGGATTTTTTATTGGAATCACGTCAAATATACAGGTTAAGTGGAGAAAACCGTCATCTTTATCATAGGGATTCTTCCATGAGCATGCTTTATATCTGCCTAATTTGGAACTAATAGCTCTCGATAACATTTGATAATTTTCTCATTTAAAGTCTGAAGCATCTTTGTTAGACTTATTTCCGTGTACCTTACTATTTTGTGGCAGTTATAATTGGTGTTCATTGAAGAGTTGTTTTTCCTCTAAGTGGTTGTTGCTGGTTTGTAGGAATACAGTTGATTTTCTTCTTAGCTGTAATTAATGCTGAGAGTTTGTAGATTATCTCAGGTTTTTCCATACAGGTAAATAATATATTGTCTATATAGATATGATCGTTTGGGTGTTTTTAATTCCAATCATTATATCTTTTATTTATTGCACTGGCTAGAACCGCCACTGTTGAGCAGAAATGACAATATTGAGCAACCTTGTCCTGTTCTTGATTTTTAAGGACAATCCATGTAAATCTTCACCAGTGTGCACAGCTGTTGGTGCAGATTATTTTGTAGATATGTGTTTTCCATCTGTTTTTTCCCAGTTTGGCAAGAATTGTGTTTTGGTTTGTTTTTGTGTGTTCCGTGAACAGGCACTGGATTTTATCAAATGATTTTACCCTGTCCATTAAAATGATAGCCCAATCTTGTTTCTTTCCATTAATGGGATGATTTACATTAACATTCCTTTCTAACGTTAAGGCATTTTTACACTGCTGTGATACACCAAACTTGTTCTGGTTTATTATAATTTCTGTGCGTCACTTAAGTCTGCAGTATTTAATTTAGCATTTAGCTTGAATTATAAATTTCCTTTCTCCTATTATACTTATCTCATTTTAGAGTCAAGATTATCCTCATAAAATATACTTGGGAGTGTAAGCTTTTATCTTGGTCTTTGGTGAAGTTTGTATGAACTTGGAATTATCTACTCCTTGAATGTTTAGTGGAATTTTCCCCGTGTTCCTGGTAGTTTTCTTGACGTTGTTTTTTTTTTTTTTTTTTTGAACTAAAGATCTATTTTTTTTAATGTCAACTTTTATTTTTAGATAGAATGGTTACACATACAGGTTTGTTACATGGGAATATTGTGTGATGCTGAGGTTTGGGGTGCGGATCCCATCACCCAGGTTTTGAGCATAGTATCCAATAAATAGGTTTTCAACCCATATCCCCTCCCTGCCCCCTCGAGTAGTCCACAGTAATTTCTTTAATCGTTGTTAAGTCTAGTCAAGTTTTCTATTTCTTCTATAGTTAGTTTAGGCAGGATATGTTTCTCTTTCAAAATTTCTACATTGTCTAGGCATTAATTTATATCAGTATGAAATTGTTTTTGGTATTATCTTGTTTATTGTTTATGTCTAATCATATTCTGCTTGTTAATTTTTAATATTGTTCCTTTGTGTTCTCTCTCTCTCTCCTCCTGTCCACTGCTCTTCATCTTTCTCCCTTCACCAGTATTGCCAACGTTGGCTGTTTCGTCAGTCTTTTCAGAAACCAACTTTTGGTTTGGTTGATTTTGTTGATTCTCTCTATTGTACTTTTCTTTCTCTCTTTCTTTCCATATATATATATATATATATATTTAGTTTTGTTTGGTTTTTTTTTTTTTGAGACAGAGTCTCACTCTGTCGCCCAGGCTAGAGTGCAGTGGCGCCATCTTGGCTCACTACAACCTCCGCCTCCCTGGTTCAAGCGATTCTCCTGCCTCAGCTTCCTGAGTAGCTGGGATTACCTGCGCGTGACACCACGCCTGGCTAATTTTTGTATTTTTAGTAGAGACGGAGTTTCACCACATTGGTCAGGCTGGTCTCGAACTCCTGACCCCGTGATCCGCCCGCCTCAGCCTCCCAAAGTGCTGAGATTACCATGCCCGGCCTCTATTGTACTTTTCTTTTATACCTCATTGCTTTCTCGCCTCATATTATTTTTTCTTTTTATTTTTCTGCTTTTCTTTTGCTCTTCTTTCAAGCATGGATATGACTCTACACAGCTGCACCCAGGGGTGACCTTTAAAGACAGTGCAGAGAAAAGTATCTCCCTGTTGTGGGGTGGGGGGACGGGGGAGGGATAGCATTAGGAGATATACCTAATGTTAAATGACGAGTTAATGGGTGCAGCACACCAACATGGCACATGTATACATATGTAACAAACCTGCACGTTGTGCACATGTACCCTAAAACTTAAAGGATTAAAAAAAAAAAAAAGAAGTCTGTTGAAAAGATACACTATGGACCTTGGGCTCAAAGACCTGCGGTAGGAAGCTCTGAGTAGGATGTGAGAAAAATCAATGTTACAGTGAAAAACAATTATTATGTACAACTCTTTTATATTCTAAAGAAGGGGGTTAAGAATAAAGATCCTTGATGTGCTGATCAGGGTGATGAGTCTGAGGATTCAGTCATCAGAATCTCACAGAGATAAATGGCTCCACAGAGAAAAGAGATTTGAAGGGAATGAGACTGTTCAGGAAGAACAGGAGCTGATGCCCATCCATCTCATGAGGGTATGAGGAAGAGAGGCAAGATAGTCTAACGCAGACTGTTTGGTGACATTTCACTGGGACACGTGCCATTGAATCTCCCCCGTTTGTCCCCATGAAGACGTCTACAAATGCGCATTGAATGTTTTGGTAATCAGATTTATCATTGGTTTGGGGGTGGGGGGTGAATTTCAGCATCTACTGTCAAGCGGGGCAAGAGCAAAGGTAGCTCTTGGCGCCCTAATAGTACTCTGCTTCAATAAGTTAGCTGTGGTCATTGCAAATTATGTCAGCAGAAGTTGAGTGGTTAAACATGGGCTTTACCTTCAGAGAAACGGAACAATTCTGAAAAAGAAGAAAAGAGAGAAGATCCAAACTTGCCACAGGCACATGCAGCAGGTTCTCCAGTCCTCTTTAGAGTGGTTTAGCTGTTTAAAAACATTGGGTGGGTTCTGGCACGTGCCTAGTGTTTTCCACTCTTACCCTGTTTATGCACCTCTGTCCTGCTTCTTTGATCAGCTGCCCACCAGTCCTGAGATTCTCCCAACATGGATCACTTCTCAGTCATTGAGAAGGGAATATGAGAGGAGGTCTAGATCATTATGTTCTTATTTGGCAGTTTAATTGTTAAAAGGAACATTCACCAATATACTCCCACCTCGACACCCACAGAACGTAAAAATAAACTGTTGTAGGATGTGGTACAGTGGCTCTTACAGGGTCTACTAGAGAAGAATGAGGATGTGAAGAAAACTGGGGTTCACATTGAGCCTGGGGTGGAAATCCTGGCTGTTCAGGGTGGTGGAAAGTGTAGGGCTGATTGCCATTCCTATGATGCCTTCCTTGAATCCTCCGGTAAGTATCCACATCTTCTAGTCTCTGACTTCGACCATATTTATCACCTCTAATACCAGAGTTCTGAAGTTTGTTTCTTGCTGGATTAGTTTCTGTGGTCTTCTAAGGACTTATGACCTATACGTCTGTTTTCTAGCTTATAAAATTTTGCTAACATATTTTTCTTGGTGTGGTGTCGTTGTCTGGTACCTTCTGATTTTTTGTCCCGCTTTGCACCCCCCCGCCCCCCCTCCACTTCATTATTAGGGGTTTTCTGGTGGGAGCATAAAAAGCATTTGCACTCAGTATTCCTGAAGTAATCAGAAGTAAATTGATAGATTCTCTAATGTTCCACTACCCTTTCATTCCTGGAACGAACGCTTTTTTAATAGACATATACTAGTTAAGTTTAGTAATAATTAATTTAGAAGTTTTGCATCTGTAATTATATATACTGTAATTTTTACTGCTCGTACTGTCCTTTCTGAACTTTCAGTGTCTAATTTTACCAGCCTCACGATAGAGACTTTAAAAATAATCTCATTGACTTTACTGACAAATGTCTTATTATGTCTGAAATATAATGGATCTAGAACCTGAAAAAATTAGTTAATGAAATGCACTGAAATGAATGGAAAGTAGGATACTCTTCTATGGTTTTTAAAAATTGAGGCATTTACTGAGTCATATAGTGGCCCCCGCCAAATTCCTGTCCACCCTGAACCTGTAAATGTGGCCGTATTTGGAAATAGTGTTTTTTTCAGACGCAGTCACATTAAGATGAGATCATATTGAACCAGGCAGGGTAGGCCCTAACTCCAATATGACTGCTGTCCCTATAAATAGAGGTAGATTTGGACAAGGAGACACAGACACATAGGGGAGTCACGTGGAGACAGAGACAGAGACTGGAGTAAGGCATTACAAACCAAGGAGTGACAAGGAGTACCAGCATCCACCAGGAACTAGGAGAGCTAAGAAAGGCTTCTTCCGTCAGATGGAGCATGGCCCTGCTGACATCTTGATTTTGTACTTCTAGCCCCCAGAACTGTGTGAGAATAAATTTATCTTGCTTTTAGCCACCCAGTTTGGGTATTTTGTTATGGCAGCCCTAAGAAACTAATGCAGATTTTAGTGCTAAGACGTGGGTTGTTCCTGTCACAAATGCCTAAAAATATGGAAGTGGCTTTGTAATTGGGTAATGACTAGAGGCTGGAAGACTTGAGGCACATGATATGAAAACCCTAGATTGCCTTGAAGAGACCGTTGGTAGAAATATGAATGCTAAAGGTGATTCTTGTGAGAGCTCCAGAAGGAAGTGAGAAGAGTTGTAGAGGAAGTGCTTATCATCTTAGAGAACACGTGTAGCATTATGAACAGAATGATGCTAGAAATATGAATATTCAAGCTGCTTATGATGCCGTCTGAGATGGAAATTAGACACATGTTAATGAGCACTGGAGGAAAGGTGACCCTTGTGATAGAGTGTCAGAAAACTTGAATGAATTGTGTAGAAAGCAGGTCTTGTAAGCGACGAACTTGGATATTTAGCTAGGAGATTTCCATGCAAACTCTGGAAGGTGTGGCCTTGTCTCTTTATAGTAAAACGTGAGAGTAAAGAGATAAGTTGAGGAAGGAACTGTTAAGCCAAAAGGAAGCACGCTTGATGATTTGGAAAATTCACAGTCTACCCAGATAGTGCACTATGGAAACAGGGCCAAAGGTGTGGCTGAACAGCCATTTGCTAATGAGACTAGCTAGGCATGTGGACCCAACCAACCACCTTGGCCCTAAGCCAGGAAACCAGATAGGTTAATCCAGGAAGGACCCACACAGAGCCTACATATCTAGTTGTGTGGATCCCCTTGGCATCCGCAAAAACATGGCAAGGATTTTGAGAGTTTTATACTAGCAGAAATGCTGCCAGCCTGGACTGAAATGGCCAGAGATGGGACAAAAATGAAAGAAGAATGTCTCTGAAGGCAGAAACATGGAAGACCAGACCAGAAATGGCATTGTCATTACCCTGGAGGGCTGGATGGACTGAGTCCCTGACCCAGAAAGCCAGGAAGATGGGGCTGCCTCCCTGGAGGGTCCTAAAGTTTGGGGCTGCCTCCCTGAAGGGCCCTTGGGACAGAAGATCGAGCCATGGAAGTTTACTCTCGGCCTGAAACTTAATGGACTTTTTTCCTGCTGGGTTGTGAACCTGCCCCAGAGCGACAACCCCTTTAATCTTTCCACCTTCTCCCTTTTGTGAAGGGGACGTCTAACCTACGTCCGTCCCACTGTAGTATTCTGGAAGTAGATAACTTGTTTTCTAGCTTCATAGGTCTGCAGACAGAGAGGAGCATTGCCCCAGGGTGGACCTTGCCCAAAGTCTACTCGGTAAGATCCTGACAATTTTAGATGAGATTTTGGATTTAGGGTTAATGCTGGAACAGGTGAAGATCTGGAGGATTTGGAGATGGGGTGAATATAATTTACTCACGGTGAGAATGTAAATATTGGGGAGCCAGAGGGCAGACTCTATTGGGTTGAATAGTGCGTGCACCCCCCTCCCCAAATTTATGTCTACCTGGAATCTGTGAAGGTGATTTTAATTGGAAGTAAGGTCTCTGTAGATGTAATCAAGTGACGATAAAGTCACACTGGACTAGGGTGTGCCCTAATCCAATGACTGGTATCTTTATAAGAAGAGGAAAATTGGGACAAAGAGACAGACACACAGGGAGAATGCCATGTGACAACCGAGGCAGAGATTAGGGTTAAGCTGCCACAAGCCAAGGAATGCCAAGGATTGCCAGCAACCACCAGAAGCTAAGAGAGATGTGTGGTACAGATTCTCTCTTTAACTGCCACCCTCACCACAAGGTACCAATCTTGCTGACACCTTGATTTCAAACGTTTGGCCAATAGAAATGTGAGAGTTTAAAATTCTGTTGTTTCAAGCCACCCGTTTATGGAAATTTGTTATAGCAGCCTGAAGAAACGAATACAGCACTTGAGTCCTGTTTAGCAAGGATCAAGCTAGAGCTCTTTGGTCACTGTGTCTAGCCTGGTGAACATCAGTGGCTGCTTGGGGCAGCCATATGGACATTATTTGTGATTGTGCATCCCTGAGATGGGCCTGGGGATGAGTCCTTGTGAGTTATGCAAAAAAAAAAAAAAAAAAGAAGGAAGGACCCCAGCACCCCAGGGAGACTTAAGCATGGCACCAAGTTGCCTAACAGTCATTGTTTTTCAGGCATGGGTACCACAGTTGCTGCCGGAGCATGCATTCTCCTTACCCTCAAGCGTATTCATGTGCATAGCCATGGCAGCCGGTGTCCCAGGGACTGATGATTAAATAAAGAGGGTGGTGGAGGAGGAGCGTTTGGCACTCAGCTGCTCCCACAGTGCTAAACCACTTAGCCCTTATTCTATGCAGAGCTATATCTAAGTTTCATTTAATTCTCACGCCAAATTGAGGGTCATGATGGAAAATTTTGTCTATAGCTAAATAGAAAGCTGAAACTAAGAAAGGTCAAGTATCATGAAGTAAAAGAGAGGTTCTATTAGTAATAGCAAAAACTTGGACTTCAAGCACTGTGTTCCTTTCATTTGTTTTTAAATTTTATTTATTTTTTAATTAGACAAAATTGTATGTATTTACGGGGTACAATGTGGTATTTTGATAAGTGTATACATTTAGAAAGACTAACTCAAGCTAATTAATATATCCATCATCTCACCTACTTATCACATTTTGTGGTAAGAATATCTAAAATCTACTTTTAAAGCAATATTGAAATATATGATACGTTGTTATTAACTCTGCTCACTATGCTGTGCAATTGATCACCAAAACATATTCCTCCTGTCTAACTGTGCTCCAGTCCCAAATCCTCAGCAGTAAAATGCCCCTGTCTCTCCTCAGTGAAACCACTCTTGATTAATAAAGTAGTCTTAGTGTAGTCTTACCTGGGGCTTAGTTGTCCCAGATCTTTCCTGCCATCCACCAGAACCTCTTTGCCTGTAGAGAGTCTTCTGAACTTGAGAAGCTGCAGGATTATGAAAGCCCAGCATGTCATACACTTGCCTGCTCATTGCTCCTTCTCTCACCTTGGCTCTCTTGTCTCTCATAGCAATGTCATCTCAATATCGGGCATCATGAACATAACTCTTCCGGCCTGTCACAGAAATGAAGCAAATAAACTGATGGAAAAAAAACCATTAAAAAAACCCACAATACCAGTCACAAGTCAAAACCATTTAAAACTGTTACTTTTGTATTAGTATCAGACAAAATAGACGTTAAGACAACAATAATTATTTGGAATAAAGAAGGCCACCATGTAGTCATGATAGAACATTTATCAAAGAGCTAAAAAGTCTGAACTTAACATGCACTCAAAAACATAGCCAAGAAATATATAAAGCACGATGTTCAGAGTTACAAGAAGGTTGCCACAATAAAATATAAAAGTGCACTATTTTAGAGTTGGGGCAGTTCCAAGAAGTAGCAAGATCCAGGGAGTGCCCCTGAGCATGGCAGTCAAATAAGAGGTCTTGCGACCATGAGGCTTGGAATCAGACTGGTTTTCTACATGGACATTGAAATCACCCAGGACTGTGACAAGATTAGGTGTAGAAACTCTGAATGAGACATAAAAATCTTTGACCAAAAGACCAATACGTTGGTTTTATTTTAGAAAGCCATCTTTGTAAGATGCCCAGGATGGCCATAAAATTGAATGTGTATTGGTCAGGGATATTTAAACTACAACTAACAGAAAGTGCAAGTCTCGCTGGCTTATCCAATAGGTAAAGACACTTGCTTATATAACTGAGAGTTCAGAGGCAGAGTGAGTTTCATGGTTAACTGAGCCAGTAACTGAAAGATGTAAACATCCAGGCTAAATCTTGACCCAACCACTGCTGGATTGGGCATTGGATTATTGGATTAGATTAGACTAATTCTGGGCCCACTCTTGGAGCTAAGAAAGTGGCCATATATCCTCAAGCACATGACTCTACTGGGAGGAGATACACTGATGGAGGCCTGAGCCCAGCCAGGAAGGTGAGGAATGTATATTGTGTAGGTAAACAAAAATGTCACCTGCAGGTACAGACTCAAATTATATATACCGCTATGAGCATAGTAACCACAATATTCAAGTCCTTCTTGTGTCCTAATAGAGTGACTCTTCGGGTAACAAAGACGGATATTTTATTCAGGAGCTACCTATACTGAATTCATGAATAGGCGGTTACAAAGCATGAGAGCTCTCCCCTGTGCAGTATATGTTTTGGAAGAACCTCAACAGGCATCCACTGTGGGATGCTTAAATCCCATTTTCATTCTTTTTCGATTCGTCGGCAAAGTTTTCTATTCGCTCTTGTCCTGAGATGATGTTGTGTCAGGATTATTTGACCAGAGGTAACTGAATTCTTCGTATTTACTGTCAAGTTTTGTCTTTCTGTAAACACGCGACACAGACTTCACAAAGATATCAAAGATCCTCAGATTTCAGTATGGAACAACCTTAAAAGCCCTGGGTCTTTAGAAGAAAGTTAGACTCAGCCAGGCGCGGTGGCTCACGCCTGTAATCCCAACACTTTGGGAGGCCAAGGCGGGCTGATCACGAGGTCAGGAGATCGAGACCATCCTGGCTAACGTGGTGAAACCCTATCTCTACTAAAAATACAAAAAAATTAGGGCTTGGTGGCACGTGCTTGTAGTCCCAGCTACTCAGGAGGCTGAGGCAGGAGAATCACTTGAACCCGGGAGGCAGAGGTTGCAGTGAGCCAAGATCGCACCACTGCACTCCAGCCTGGGCAACAGAGCGAGAGTCCGTCTCAAGGAGAGAAAAAAGAAGAGAGTCAGACTCCTATAATGTACCAAAATTAAAGAACAACCTTTTCCTCTAATGCACACATTTATTCACGCTTTGAAAAGAATATGTTTCCATAACAATACCAAATATGCATATGAAAAGAAAATTAAAAATAAGATAATCACCCAATCTGCGAATATGCAGATTTGAAAATTAATTATCAATATATAAATGGAAGCTCTTAATAAAGACGTTGTAGTATCACATAGACAAGATATGTAATGTGTTATTGCTCATGTTTTGCCTTAGTCTGCATCTACACTGTCAAATGAGCTTAATTGTGTTCACTGGTTCATTATTTGCTAACTCCTTGATTGACTTAGCCAGTTGAGCAATCCAGCCAGTGAGTCATTCTATAACTGTTGATAAACTACGTGATGTTTTAAATCCAAGGATTAAAAGAAAACACAAACATTATATATCTTGCCTTTTTTCACAGGATCTAATCACTGATAATAATTTATCAGTGATAAGCTGATCACAAGAAACAAGGTATAAATGCTGCATACACTAAAAAGAAAACAATGTGGCTGACTATGTTTTAAAAATTATCTGACAGTATTTTCCAACAGAGTATTTAGAACTGTTTCTTGAATTGCAAAATATAGTTGCCTTGAGCAGATAACAGGAAGCAATCTGGGAAATTTAAAATTCTCTACTTTTAATACATTAGAAATCTTTGAATCATAATTGCTCCTTGTTTTAAATGGTCTTCACAGTGGAGGGGGTTTGGACCAGAGAGCTGCATCTTCACAAATGGCACTGCTCTTCAGTAAACACCCTCTATGGAATCCCTACCTTTTCACTCCTCTCCATCCTTTGCCTGAAGGAAGTTTTCCCTGTAGACATAATTTTGTATTTGTATGTTGTGGTAGTCCTCAAAGAGTGAGCCTATTACCTAGAGCTGTTGAATTTTACCTTGCATTGAGGGGTTGGCATATTGAGCAATTTGCCAGGGAGCACTATCTGCAACTGCTTCTCTTTTTTTCCTCTTGCTCGGCACTGACATAAAGTTACTTCTAGCTACGTTAATGAATTTCACGAAGGAACACAGAAAAACAGGTCTTGAATGTAATGCCCGTAATGATAGAGTCCCATCTTATGCTTTCCCTTGTATGCTGTTGCTAGGTCAGTCATTTTTACTTTCTGAAAGTTAATTTACATAGGATACCTAGTTCAGGTGTATGTATCTGTTCAAACCAAAAGCGTTAGAGTATTTATGTTTAATTTAACAACGTCGCAACCGTTCTGATACTTAGGGGAGTTCTGAGTAAGTAAGTTCTAGAAAGGGGAGTTCCAGTACTCCCCTTTCTCTCTTTTCTGTGTTAGGTAAAGCCACTCCTCCTAAAGCCACTAGCATGGATCCCCAAAATGTCCACCACAGAACGAAAAGGTAAAAGAAGGAGAAGTTGTTCCCGTTAAATCCTGCCGTATCACACGCAAGAGAAATGGCTTATCAACCTGCCTCACCCCAGTAAACACAGCGCCTAATAAATTCAGTGCCTAAACTGGACCCCGGACATATGAATCTTTGTCCACAGAGTTACCTTCCCCCACTGTTTGTGCATATTAGAGCACCGACAGACTTCCATTGGTGTAACTTAAAAAAAAAAAAAATCCTAACAAAGTCCTGATAATCATCTCAGAGAAAGAGTGAATGATATGAGTATCAGGTCTGACAGGAGCAAACTGTGAATTAAAGTAAGAGTTATAATTAGGATTTGTCTTTTGGTGAAAGAATTTGACCATCATCAATACCGTGTAAGTTCCAGTTGAGCATAGGTGGGCTAGATAAAATTGTGCTGTGCCTTTTACTGGTGATCTGTTCATCTGTATGTAATGATAGAAACGGAGGCCAGGGCAGATACCAGGTCTTGAAGTAGGCTTCCGTCCTGTGACTTTGTATAGATACTTCCTAAATCCAACTTGAAATTTCATAATAGGCTCTTTCATAAATATGTAGCCCCATTTTATATCCTCTATTTACATGTGTCCCATAAATAATTCTCCAGAATTATCCGAGACCCACTGATTGGCACTTCCTAGTCTTTCATTCCAATTATCATGACTTCAGTCTACGGCCATACCACCGTGAACGCGCCCAATATCGTCCAAATATCATGACTTCCTTTGATAACCTTAGAGCCACTAACACAGCCTGTTGTCCTCACTAGTATATTCAACTTTAACTGTGGTGGAAAATTTGGTCTGTTGAGTTTTCTTCTGCTTATTTATGTAGCCAGGCCACAGTGCGGGAACCTAGCAAAGTAATCCCAATGCTTGTATAGCATTGTTTGCCTCTGCAAGCAAATCAGAAAGACTCCACTCCACCAAATTTATTTTGGACATGCAGGTGAAGCTGCAGTTTCCCACACAAACCAGCAAAACAGGTGGTCGTGAAATTGCGATTAACAACAACTGCAATGTGTACTCTCCTTCTCTTTTCTCTATCCTTTCTGGGGAGACACAGGCAGAATAAAAATACAGTGAAATCTAATTATAATTCAGATTCCACTCATACAAAATTGTTGCAGTTCAGGCCAGAGCCAGGTATGATGTTTTAAAAGTGCTAATCTTTCTCTTTTCAGTAATTGTTTTAAAGAAGGAAATGTTTTCAGCTAACCTCAAACATTTTATACTGACTTTCATATATACATATTTTATATATTAATGGTAGGTTTATATGTATACATTTAAATGAATCTCCTGAGGTCCTTAATTAGATTCAGCATTGACTGGTGCTAATTACTGATAGTACTTGAAATTTCTTAGTTGGTATTTCAAAGAGAACATCCAAGACCTCAACTCTTCAGTAACTGGGTCTGGCTTCCAGTTTGTGTGAATTAATAAGGCTGAACTAAAATTAATTTCCTTTGGAAAACCCGGGGGTGGTCAGAACAGTCTAGCACCATACTGCCTGGGGGAGACAGCCGGTTTGCCACCTGCAATGTCTGTGACCTCTTAGGCAAGTGATTTAACGCCTCTGCTTCAATTTCCTCGTCTGTAAAATTCTGTTATACTACCTACTCCATAGAGTTAGCACTCTTAAATGCGGTAACCTTTTGGAGTGTGTGGCACATACTAATCACTATACACATTTTCTTTTTCAAATGAACAACTAAAATTCTTTAGGTTTGCCCTAATTTCCTTTGGCCCTGTATGAAATTAAGTAAACAGTGCTTACCTGTACGGACTGCTTAGGCTCTTGCAGTAGTGTCTATGATTATGGTTTTAGTGAGGACCTTCTTCATTGTGAAGTATTAAATTTCACGTGTTGTTAGAAATGAAACACATAAAATATATTAAAGAGGGATGGGGGGCCGGGAGCGGTGGCTCATGCTGTAATCCCAGCACTTTGGGAGGCCAAGGCGGGCAGATCACCTGAGGTCAGGAGTTCGAGACCAGCCTGGCCAACGTGGTGAAACCCCGTCTCTACTAAAAAAATACAAAAATTAGCTGGGCGTGGTGGTGGGCGCCTGCAATCCCAGCTACTTGGGAGGCTGAGGCAGGAGAATCGCTTGAACCGGGAGGCGGAGGTTGCAGTGAGCCGAAATCATGCCATTGCACTCCAGCCTGGGCAACAAGAGCAAAACTCCGTCTCAAAAAAAAAAAAAAGTGAGGTGAGGGTAGCAAAAGCTCAAGTCTGTGTGCTGTGGGAGGTTATCTGGAGGTACCACCATCTCAGTAATATGGGCAATCTCAGAGCTCCAGGTCTCATGAACAGAACGGTCTCCTGAAACATGCAGATCAGGAGAACTCTGCAGTGGTTGGATTCTACTGTCAGGAAGTTGACCCAAGCTCACCCACCTATCCTGGGTACTTGAGCCTTGCAGGATCCTAAGGCTGCAAGCCACGTGGATGCCACCATCATGTGAACACTACAATTATGAGCCCTACTGATAGGGCCCTACTGGTCATATCAGCACCAAGGGCTCTAAAACTTTGAGGTCATGTGGCCTCTCTTGTCATGTTGCTCCTATGGTCATGTGATGGGCCCAGCTCTTCCAGTCACTACAGTATGGTGGACTCCTGAACCCTGTTGCTCACATGGATTCTTCCCTCACCTGGCCATTACTGGCTACCAGCATGTGGAAGTCTCAGCCCTCGAAGTCATATAGATGACCTACTGTTTAGGGTCATGTGGATGCTATGGTCATGTCCACTGCTCCCACTCACCCCTCCCCATGGCCACAGTGTCAGGCTCATTCCTCTCTGTCACGTGAAGATTGTGAGCTGCCAAACTCTGCAGATGCGTGTGTGGGCAGCCAAGTGGCTCCTGTCATCTCGTGGCAGGCAAAGCCTTTGCGGTCCTGTGAGCACCGCAGCTAACCAATGGCTGTTGTACATGTGGCTCTTATGGTCACGTGAGATTCCGCACCCTCCCATTCACGTGAAGATTGAGTGCTCCGAATCCTGTCAGAGAGGTGCTTCCGGCTCCACACCCTGACTCAGGCGGAAGTTTTATTGGACTTCGGCTCAGATCTGAAGCCTTCCGGCAACTTTCATATCCTGACGCGCTGGAAGGAAGTCTGGTACGAGTGGAACCAGCCGGTACTAGAAGTTTACTGAGAATTGGGCTTTAAGGCGTGGCTGAGCAATCTCCAAATAGCAGAGGCTCTGAGGGGGTGGGGTGGGGTGGGGTGGGGGGGTGGGGATGTGGGGTGGGGGGTGGGGATGTGGGGTGGGGGGGTGGGGATGTGGGGTGGGGGGGTGGGGATGTGGGGTGGGGGGTGGGGGGGTGGGGGGTGTGGGGGGTGGGGGGTGCGGGGGGTGTGGGAGGGTGGGGGGTGCGGGAGGTGCGGGAGGGTGGAGGGTGCGGGAGGGTGGGTGGTGCGGGAGGGTCGGGGTGTATGGGGGGTTTGGGTGGAGGTAGTGGAGGACTTTCCTAATGTGGCCGAACTTGTGAACACCTGGCAGAGAAACTGTGTGTGCGTGCGTGTGTGTGTGTGCGTGCGCACCCATGCATCTATGTCTGCCATCCGCCTTGATCCTGGACTCACAGGAGCTGTTGTTGGTAGAGAGTGAAGTGAAGGAGGAGAAGGCACTGGGGCAGAATGTGGGGCTGGGGGATAGGGGTAGGGTTGGTAGTGGGGCGGCAGGGATTCATGAACTCGTAAGTCGTTTCTCAGGGACAGGGCTGTGGAAGCCTGATGGGATCCCCCCCCTTCCCGCCCCCACACTAAAAGCCCTACCCTTGCCTGTCACTCTGCCCGATTCACCGTCTGTGCCAGGTGATTCTGTCCTCTGCCCCTCCTCAGACCATGTTGTTATTAAGGACACTCGAGACTGCCTAGATCCCAGTTTGTATAGACGATTCCAGACCCAATCTTAATTTCTGTCTCTTATTTGATTATGTAAAGATTCTCTTTGTTTCCATGATTTATTTTTCTACTAAACCTTCTAAACATGGGCTCAGGGGGGTGGGCGAAAGGCAGAGAGGGGAATCGGGAATTTTTTTAAAAAGAGAATTTGATATTTCAATAAAAGTGTCCAAGTCGTCATGATGTGAAGATTCAGAATTTACTTGTTATACTTTATTTGAACTCCATTGGCTTTAAAAAGTACATTTGGGAGTGGGTGACATTTTTTGTGTGTGTGTGTGCGCTTAGGATCTCTCAGTAGCTTATAGTAGTATAGCTTCACACTCTTTTGTTTCTGATTCTCCCCCCATCAACCCCTGATTTTCTAATGATTGCTTCTTAGATTCCTTTCTGAAAACTCTCTCCTTTTCTTCCTGTGGAAAAAAGTATAGTGAATGGATTTAAGGTACAATCATGGGTGATAACATTTGGTACATCATGAAAGCGGTACTGGGTGAATGAAGTTGAGCAAATAGCAAGATTGTGCTTAAACTTACGGGGTTTCAAATATTGCTTGTCAGATGGTTAGAGAATATTGTCACTTGTGATATTTGATATTACATGTAGGTTGAATAATCTATTTTTCTCTCATTTCAGCATTTCCAAGTTCGTTCTGTGAGACTGTAGCATCAGGACAAAGCAACAACAAAATGTGCTCTACTCTAAAGAAGTGTGGGACATACAGAACTGAAGGTAAACGAATACTGTAGGAATTTTTTAGATGATATGCTAATAAACAACACGAGTCTCAAAGGGGGGGCTACTTTCCCCAACTTGTATGGGAATGGAACATTTTTTTCCACAGAGCATTTGAGGTACCAGTGTTCTTCAGAAAATATTTGGGGAAACCCTGTTCAGACTACATCTTCTAACACTTTAAAACCTTGTGCCTTTGTTTACTCAGAACAATGGAATGTGGGTTTATAATAGTTGTAATCTAGTCTGCTCATTGAGACATTGATTGTTGCTCTTTAATTCATTTTATCTCATGTCATCAGTCAGTCTCTCCTGCTTGAATCTTTGTACTTTTTTACTCTTCAGAGATACCGCCAAGCATGCGTCTGATACCATGGTGGTGGCAGACAATATGTGCATAAATGCAAGTCATTAGGAAGCCTTACCTGTGGCAGCAAATAAAGTGCCCCCACTCTTGAAAACAAGATACAACTTACCTGTCAGGACAAGCAGATGCAGTACCGCTCATTTTACACAATAAAAAACCACACTTCTTCAGAACCATTTTATTATTACTTAATAATTACAGCTGCCATAGTTTGAGCCCCTGTCATATGTCAAGCACTGTGATAACCTCGGCTGTCATGCAAGTTACTGCATTTAACCCTCAGGAAAGTCCTGAGAGGGTGTTATCTTAATTGACAGATGAGATATATGAGTCAGGAGAGGCTGAGTGTAACGCTGTGCTTATAGGCAACCCCCAAACCTCAGTGACTTATTTCTCACTCCTGCTGCATGTTTATGCCAGGTGCATATCCTTCACGGGATGGTGGATGTTGGGTTCTGAGCCATTCTTATTGGAATGACTCAGAGACCCAAACTAATGGAGCAGCCACCATCTAGAAAAGGGTTACTCACTGCGTCAGAGTGGGAGAGAGCCGTAGAGGGTCTCAAACCAACAACCAAAGGTTCTGACCCAGAAATAACCCGTGTCACTCGTCACTCACAACCCATTGGCCAGAGCTAGTCACATGCACGGACCTGCCCCAAGGAAGGCAGTCGGGTCGGGCAGTCCTACCAGGTGCCTGGTACAGGGGAGAATGTAAACACTTGGTAAATGGCAGCACTGACTACTGCATGAAGGAATCAAAGCTGGGAGGGATTAAGTACTTGCCTAACATCACATCGGCCGTAAGTGACAGAATCAGGATTTGAATCCACCCAGGCGTGATTTCAAAGTCGATGTCCTTTCTGCTTCTTTCTACGCTGCCTGCTCTTCTCTTAAAGGAAGCTTATAGTAAAAATTATTTTACATCAATGATGCAGTGCCCTCTTCCTTAATCATCTGATAGTTTAATTGAATAGACACGATGGCACTGGTTAAAAAGACCAGCACTGATAAGCCAGAGGTCTTTTCCAAATGAGGGAATGTATTGGATATTTGAATATCCATTGTATTCAATTATAAAAATAAAACCAGGTGGTAGATGAAAGGACTTTTCATTGATCATTTACTTAATGTGGAATAATCCCCATGTCTTACCGCTATGTTGAGGAAAAATGATAAAAAAATAGAGCCTACCTTGATGAAAGTGAAAACACCATGTGAGAGAGTTGAACAAAATTGCTAGATGTCAGTGTTTCAGAAGCGCAGGATAATGATAAAATCTCTGGCCACATGGGCAGAGAAAATTAGCGAGGTGGTGCGGGTCAGCCACTTTTGGAATGAAGATAGTGTCACACTTACAGTGACAGAAAAGATTGAAAAAGATCACATTATGAAAAGGATGTGAAAATTTGAAAATTTAGATTAAATAGATGAACTCCAGGGGAAAAATATATATAACTTTCCAAACTGAAGGAATAGAAAACCTTGGTTTATTCAATGTATTGTTGACAAGGAATACATGCAAAGGCAAAATTACTAGCCAACCCGAATTAGTTACATAAACGCAAATAATATAAATCAATTAATAGCAAACTAAACCCAACAATGGGTAAAGCAGATAATACAGCATGACGAGGTTGTGTTTAATCCCAAGCATGCAAGCTGAGTTTAACATTTTAAGAGATCCATAATGTAATCTAACACATTAGCTGAATAAAGGGAGGAGGACAGGACAAATACCACAAAAGATCCAGTTAAAAAAAAAGTATGCAATAAATTAACCAACCGGGATTGAACAACAACAATACCAATAATTCTCAGCAGATCGGTAATATAGAAAGCTATCTCTTTAAACTGACAATGGGTATCAAAACAACAGACCCCATCAGACACCACCCTTAATAGTAAAACATTAGAAGTATTCTCCTTACAATCAGAAAAGGGATAAAGATGACTGGTATGACGAATTCTGTTCAATGTCATACTGAGTCTAGTGCAGTAAGCCATATGTCATACTAGGCAGTGCGGTAAGCTGTGATACATGCATGCCTACATACATAAATTAATACGTGTATAAAAGTGAAAAAGCTGTCAACGTGACTATCTTCATATGAAACTCAAGAGAAGCTACAGAAAATTAAAAATAATAATGGAGATTAACAAGTTTGTTGGATATAAGACGAACATACACAAACCATTGTAACAAAGAAAATACCATCATTATTGTAAATATACCATTTACAACAGAAAACATGTCTTGTGAAATATACGATGAATCTGCTTACTTGGCAACTATTCCAGCACTCTTAAACATTCTTATATGCTTTCCTGTACTGTAGAGACTAGAAAGTTGGAACATGAAAGGAAACACACATGCACATGACCCCACGCATGTGCGCACACACTCTCTTTCTCTCTCTCTCTCGCTCTCTCTCTCTCTCTCACACACACACACACACACACACACAAATACACTCTCACACGCATACAATTTACCAGAGTCCCTTGCAGTTAGGGTCCCAAATGGGATATTTATCGCATCAAACGTATGTGCCAACATGAGACTCAGAGGTGGAACTGAATAACATGGGAGCCATATGTGGGGTGGACTACCTGTGATGAGGGAGGTCTCCAGTTTTCATGCGGCAGCCATTGCAGAGTTTCTAGAATTCAGTCTCTGTCATGCATGTCAATTAACGGGCAGGCAGCAGTGGTATTTCAGCTGTAGCAGTTCCATCACGTGGGTGGACTTCTCCTGGCTGTGCAGCATCCAGGCCTGCTTTTCTGGCCCTCACAGAGTTTTTGTAAGCTATGTAATATATTTTATTAGAGATATCTTGTTTGTATAAAAGAGCTAGAGTGAATTCTGGCATAGGCAAGTTGGGACCTTGATTAACAGAGTACTTGGCAGCAAAATTGGTTGCAAGCAAAAGACCTTGAAGGAAATGGGGATCTGGGGTAGATTTGGCCCACAGGGCATAGTTGCTGACCTCTAAGCTAATAAGTTGCTGACCTCTAAGCTAATAGACTCACTGGGTCCCCAAAACAGTGCTGAGTGGGAAGTCAGCAAAATGAGGAGGCAGCTATTGCTAGGATCCTCTGGCAAGCATAAGCCAAAAACTGAGGCTTTAACACAGTTGTTTTCAACCTTGGTTGCACACTGCAATTCACATGGAGAGTTTAAAAAATGTGGTTGCCTGGATCTAACCACGGTTCTGCTTTGATTGTTTTGGGTGTGTCCTGGTGCTAGTGAATTGTTTCAGTGTCCCCAAGTGGCTCTAATGTGTAATCATGGTTGAGAACTGCTTGAACAATTTAAATCATAAGAATGCAAGCCTTTTACAATATTTAATTTTAAAATTTTATAACTGTGGTTTCAGAATGATAATATTACAGTAATAATAAATACATAGTTACGCTGGAAAATATGAAATAAAGATTCCCATGTAAGACATCGAGAAGATTGTCTTTTTCAAAGAGAAAGGAAATGGGAAAACACAGTGGTAAAGCCGGGGCCACCACAGGTTGTGTCCGGCTTGAAGCTAAACTGCCGGCAAGGCCAGAGCAAGGTATGGATTAAAGCTAAGTGTCTGTGAGCCCAGGGCTGATTCAGCAGTGGAGCTTCCTCTGCAGAAGACATCCACAACCCAGGATCAGCAAGGAAGGGATGGCACAAACTCAACAAATCCAATAATTGGCACTGAGGGAACAGAAAGAATGGAAGAGGCTGAAACAGACATTAAGATAATATTTCCCCAGAGAGACAAAGGAGTGATAAAGGATGAAATTGTGTCTATTATGAAAGAATAGAAGACTGCCCAAGAAAGATGGCTTTTTGAAGGCAAGGATCTCCTTTCACTTCCTCCTGAAACTTCATTAAAACAACATCAAAGGTGAACAAATTATGGTATATCCATCAAGGGGCTTTTACTCAGCAAGGAAAAGTCAAGAACATGGATGGGTCTCAGAAACATTATGCCGAGTTAAAGAAGCCAGACCCAAAGGGGTGCAGCATGTACAAGTCCATTTGTGTGAAATCCTAGAACAGGAAGATGAATATATAGTAACGGAAAGTATATCAATGTTTGCACGGAGCCAAGGGATGAAGAGGAGATCGACTGGAAACCTTTTGGGTTGTGTTATATGTTCTATATCTTGATTGAGGTGGTAGCTAGCCCTAATCTCTGATTTTTACATGTAAGGAACCTGGGATCAGGAGAAGTTGAATGAGTCGTCAAAAGTGAGGTTAGCTTATTAATCAGAGAGAAGATATTCACACTTGATTGTCAGTAATAAACGGTTTCCATTATGCTGTATATGGGTCGATAGGAAAAGTGCTTCTCCCCAAGCACTTGACAAAACCCTGACCCGGCCATAAACATCCTCTTATACAAGTATAAAGCGTAGGTGTGAAAGTATAACCATTCTGCATTCCAGCCACCTACTTCTACACATGGTTGACATTCTCACGTGTCCCTTTACCCTGACTTGTTTGTGTTTATATTTACAAATGAAAACATAACTTCTCATTAATATTTTCTTCTGAGGAATCATACTGTAATATACAGTTTTATAACCTGACTTTGTTTTTCTTTCCCTTTGTATCACGTGGTGTGACGAGTATTCTACCTTGTTGCTTATAGTCTGCCACTTAAACCTGAAACATTTCTTGCATAATAATACATTTTTTTTTTCCTGAAAGATCGGAAACGGGAACTTAAGCTCCCTACTGAATCCTTCCGCATAACCTGTTTCATGCTCTGAGCTTTCTATTTTGGTTCCCTGAACCCATATGTCAGATGATTCCCCACTGGAGCCGGGGCTGCCCTGTTTTACTACTGCCGCTTTGTAAGATACATTAATAGCTGACATGGCAACCAGATGCCACTCACTCATCTCTTTTCCTTGTCATTTCCAGGAGGACTAATAACAACGAATGCAACTAACACGTATTTCTCCCTCAATAAACGCCAGATGTTGTACTACGTTCTCGACATAGTAATAGACAACTTATTTATAGTGCTTGTTAGGTCACGGGCATTTCTCCAGGTGCTTTTCACGTGTTTCCATGTGTTAACTCACTTAATTTTTACAGTAGCCCATGAGGTAGAAACTGTTACTATCTTTGAGTTAGGGGGAAAACAAGCAAAAAGAACTTGAGTCACAGCGAGGTCACTTAGTTGCCTTGGATCATAGAATTTAGCACCAGGATTGAAATCCTGATGGATCTGACCACAAATCCTAGGCCCATAACCAATAATGTGCGACTCTGTGTCAAGGCTGAAATGAGCAGTACGACAGGGCCCTCTCAAAGTCTGCTGGGCAATGATGGGTGTGGTTTCTGGAACCAATGTCCCGACTCCAGCCTTCTGTCCAAGAGACTCATCATTGCACAGTGTTGCCCTATACCATCTCTCCTTTTTTCGGACTGTGTGGGAACTGTTTCTCTGGTGTTCAACTTGAAGTGAAGTAACAGGGACAGACAAGATGTACATGGACAGGAAGGAAGGAGGGTTTTCAGAGGGGAGCATATCACCAGGATGAATTCAGTTCCCTGGAGGCGTTTTCAATGTGTGTTTCTTTGTCTTCTCTGTACTCACCCTCTTCTTTCTGACCCACACATCCATCCCTTGGCCTTTTCACCCTGTATGTCAGGTACTCATGCCCCTTCCTTGCCATGTCGACTTCATTGCAAGGGCAGTCATTTCTACTTCTCCCTTTGACAATATCAGCCACTCTCTGGTCCCGTCATCCTTCTGTCCCAAAGAACCTGTAAAGCACAGCCGTATAATTATATGTATATATTTAGACAGAGAGTGATTTATGTAATAAATTCGAAAAGTGAAATGTCTGGATCAAAGTGTAAGAATGACTTCTGAATGGTTAGGCATATTGCAGAAAATTAGACTCACACACGGTTAGTGGAAGTGTATATTGGTGTAAATATCATTGAAAATCCTTACGAAAATATCACTTTATGCTTAAAAGTACTCATGTGCTTCTCCTGGGAAACTGTAGAGCAGGGACTCAAAATCTTAAGCCCACTTCGAAGCCCTGGCTGTGTTCCACTGGGTTTTTTGGCCACCCCTGCTGGGGGTACTCTGTAACCCTGGTCAACCGGTGGATATTGTTCCATTACTTTTGTGTACAGGGAACTCTCTTACTTTCTTATTTTAAAACTATCAGTTCAAATATTAAAACACCGAGAGGTAGAAAAGAAAAAAAGCACTAAAAAGCATATTCTGAACAAGAAACAAAATTTGGCCATATATAATACATAACACATGAAAAGAAATGTGCAGTGGGATCCAGTGTTGTGTGGCAATGTGTTTACCAACATGATTTGGAGTACATGTATCTGTAACCTAATTGTGGAAGCATGTAATACGAAACACTAATACTTGCTCGCATGGGCAACACGGACACACAGACCACACATTCTTCCCTTTCTCTGAGACAGGGATGATGCTTCCTGTCTGTCACAAGGCTGAGTGAACACAACATGCCTGTAGGTCCAGAACATTCTTCCTACAGAGACCAGATGTCCAGAAAGCTCTATCTGCTGGATTCAGGGAACGCCTCTCCTCATTTCTGTCAGCACTATTTGCAAAAGCCTCCTTCTCTGAGATCTTCAAAGCTGCAGTTCTAGCCACAGTCTGCAGGGAGGTACTCAGTTCTATTTCTAAGGATACATTAATGGAAAAATATTAATGTTGCAGAAGAAAAGATTAATTTGTTCTAGTTTTGCAGTCAGGTTATGAAATAGTTCTGCAGCCCGAATAGCTCTGGAATAAATATAAATAGAGGTCGGTAGAAATGGTTCAGATGGATGTATTCTCAAAAGTGGTTTTGTCGATGATCCCAAACCTACATCAAATGCATTCATTTAACAAATATTAATTAGGCCCTTATTCTATGCCAGACACTACCAGCCCAAAGTGACTCCTAATCTGAAAACCCATGGCCCAAACAGATTACACCCATCTGGTCCAAGACAGAGATCTCCACCTTATCCAAGACACCTGGTTCCCACCCCAACAGGAGTGACTAGCACAAAACATCATCCCGGCCTGCTTACAAAAAAATCTGTCGATGAGACCTGAAAGCTTGCCATTTAAGGGAGAACCAGTGCAGTCTCTGGAGGAGCACTCAGGGTATAGAGGCAGACCAATATACGTGAGGACATAATTCCTGTTCTGCCACTTACCTGGCTGGGAAATGTACCCGACATCTGTGAACCCAATATTCATGATCTGAAAAGGGACTGTGGATAGAATTCTCATGGGATTTCTGTGAGGAGGTCAAGAGAAACCTAGTGAGTCTGCCCAACACTGAGCAGATGTTGGTTGCCACTGGGCAAGGGTTGGTTTTCTTCTTATCCCGTTCTTTCCCTGCCGTAGCAGGGATGCTGATGCCATGCACTCAGTGGCATGGCAGTGATGTAGGCAGAATTCCAAACTAACACAGGAAGTACCAGTAGGAACACACGTGATGTCATAAAGGTTACTCACCACTATGTCTGTGTGGGGGGATCAGCCAGTACATGGTGGGACTTGAGGGGAAACCCAGGCGGTCTGGGTGAGAAGTACTAGCTGCTTTATAATACTCTTGAGATCGCCCGTAATTCTGGCAGCACAACTGCGAGACAGGGATTGTGCTGAGATGCCAGAGTTCAGCAAGTGGATGTACGCCTGTGTGTGTTTTGTCTTCGGCATCTCTCTCTGTCCGGTCCCTCTGTGGCTTTTTATCACATGTGCTCTCTTCCAACACAAGGCCTTGCCTGAGGCTGTAGCTGTAGCTGTTGGCTAGCTTACACTTTTACACCTTCTTCCCCTCAGTGACGTTATTTCTGAAGTAATGTGTGTTCTCAAAAATGACTCTGACTCTTCCTGTGCTCCATATATTGACCGTGTGCCCTTAACCCTCACTTTAATCTTTGATTTTTTTCCCTTTCATTTATGGACTTTCATGAAAATGAGTTGGTTTCTGGACATCCTCCAAATGTCACCAATAGGGGTCTTTGTTGTTGTTGTTGCTGTTGTTGAGTATTGTTATGGACTCATAACTTTTTAACATACTGATGGGCTCCAAACCGCGGTTAAACGATTTTGAGTAAAGGAATGACAAGATTTGACTTATGCCTTAAAAAATCACTCTGCCTCCTGTGTTGAAAATCGATGGTAGGGGAGTCAAGGGCAAAAGCAGAAGGACAACTTGGAAGGCAGCATAATCCAGGAGACAGATGTTGGTGACCTGGCCAGGGTAGGTAGCAATGGAGGGGGTGAGAAGTGGCCAGACTCTGGATATATTTTAAAGGTAGAGCCAAGAGAAGATACATCCATCCTGATCGGTTGGATGTAGAGTGTGAGAGAAAGAGAGCACTCCAGCCCCACTTCCAAGTTGTAGGGACCAAGCATCAGGAATGTCTAGGTCAGATGCTCTGCCCACATTTAATTTCACCTCTAATGGCACACAGGGAAAGTCCCAGCAGTCGAGAGGAGCAGGACTGTCCTGACAGCGGGTCACACACAGTGAAAGCAATGATGCCCCCTACAGAAGTTCATCTGAGGCCTGGCCATAATCAGTATATTGCAGAGAGGTCAGCAGTGACCGAAATTTTATTCATAAGAGTGCCCTGAGACAAGGTGTACATTTTGAAATTGGTCGAGGTCTGTTGGATGGTCCAGGAGATGGTCTACCTTCGTGAATGCTGCAAGACAGTAGAGGGGGAAAAAACATACATGCTCTGTTTTTGTTGTTGGGTACAGTGTGTTGGGTACGGTGTTTTATTTATGTCATTTAGATCCTGTTACTGCAGTGGTTTTCAGTATCTGCTGATTTTCTTTCCAGTAATTCTGTCACTTGCTTAGGAAGAGTTGTCTCTTGGGCTGAAAGCATTTCGGGCTGGGCAAAAAGAAAGCTTGCTCTGGGTATTTCAAACTGAGTATTTTTGAGGGCAAGGCTGGAGGCAGGAGGGCAGCTTGGGAAGCTGTTACATCGGACCCACCTGTCATTAAAGCTTGTACTGCACTGGCAAAGAAGTATAGCTTGCTGATTGTTCACAGAATGCATTTGGGGATTGGATTTGGGAGGTGCGAGAGAGCTTGTCTCCCAGGTGTTGGTGTGGTTGTTAGATTAGAGAAGCCTGAGAGAAGGCAAGATTAGGACCCCTTCCAGGTGTGTGGCTGGTGTCTAGTCTAACCCATGGACACGTGCACCTCTGTTCTTTATAATTCCTGCTCCATTTCTTAGGAGGTTCAACACAGTTGCTTCCTCTCCCAAGATTCCTACCCTGATTGTGCCACCTGTGAGATAAGGCTCTTGTATCTGGACAGGCAGAGGAGTTTGTTTTCTGGGGCTTATGTGGCGGGTTGGCACTTTGCTAGCCCTACCATGGAGTTAGCTCACGACGTGGTACGTGGTAAGTGGACCATTGATGTGTCTCAAACTTGTCTTTTTGTTCTCCGTTGCAGAATGCCATGACCATGGTAGCACTTTTCAAGGAAGAAAGAAAGGTGGGAGTTCTTTCCGGGATAATTTTGACAAGAGGAACTGTCATTATGAACATGGTGGGTATGAGCGCCCGCCTTCACACTGCCAGGAGAATGATGGAAGCGTGGAGATGAGGGATGTCCACAAGGACCAACAACTAAGACAGTAAGTGACCAGGCAGCCTGGTTTGCACGTAGCAGCCCCCGGGACTGTGCAACCCTTTCATTCTCTGTGGTCTTCCTTTTCTTCTCTCATTAGAGAACTGACGAATGCTGGAAGTGGAATAGTGGCTGAGCAATCCTAATTGTAGCCCTGGCGTCAGTGAGTGGAGCATGTATAGAAGACTTTCTTAGATTTAATGGATACCCGCCTTCTCTCCTCTTCCCCACAGCACTCCTTATAGCATCCGATGCCAAAGAAGAACGAACTGGCATAGTGAAGACGAAATCCGTATTACCACGTGGAGAAATAGAAAACCTCCGGAGAGAAAAATGAGTCAGAACACACAGGATGGATACACAAGGAACTGGTTTAAGGTCACAGTGAGTATCTTGGTGGGGTCTGCATTAGGTAGACTATTCTGGAACCTGACAGAAGGAAGACCACTTAAAACACCCTAAGTTGATTATTTGGAGGAGAGCTTCGGAATGGGGGGAAAGGGAGTTTAGGGCATCTATATTTGGCACAAAAATAAGAAATCATGTCAGCGGTCCTTTCTTTAGAAATCTAAGCTAAGTAGAAGGTTGGAAAGAAAGAAAAAAAAAAAACCCAGCTGGTTGGTTCTGTTCTCCATCCTTAGTTCCACGTTGTCTCTCCCTTCCCTCCTATTTCTTCTTTTTACCCTTAGATTCCTTACGGGATAAAGTATGACAAGGCATGGCTAATGAATTCAATCCAGAGCCATTGCAGTGACCCCTTCACTCCGGTTGATGTAAGAGAGGATGGTGAAGCCAGATGAGTGGGCATGGGGGACGGGGAGAGGCCTGGCTCAGCAGGGGCCATTGGCCTCTGACGCTGTTGCTCTTGCCTTCACTCCCTGTAGTTCCACTACGTCCAAAATCGGGCATGCTTCTTTGTCCAGGATGCTAGCGCTGCCTCTGCATTGAAGGATGTCAGTTATAAGATTTGTGATGACGAGAACCAAAAGGTGTGTGCCGAGGGCATGCCCTGTACTTAGTCTCTGGGCAGGAGGACAGGCCAGGGGGCTGGTCATCCTCTTTGGGATTAGAGGTCCTGGTACTTACCACCCTGCCTTCCTGCAGATATGTATATTTGTCAATCATTCTACTGCGCCCTACTCTGTGAAGAATAAGTTGAAGCCAGGCCAAATGGAGATGCTAAAGGTAATACAGACTCAAGGATCATTGTATGCCTGCTTCCTGGACCCACCTCTTCTTCCCCTGGCCCCCTCTTTCCCTGTCACCACCACCACCACCACCACCACCATCACCACCACCACCACCATCACCAGAGCCCCAGAGCCTCTGTCTTCATCTCTATCTCTGCAGCTGACCATGAACAAACGGTACAATGTCTCCCAGCAAGCTCTTGATCTCCAGAATCTCCGCTTTGACCCAGGTAAGGCTGACAGCAGCAATTCTAAGACAAGCGGGGGCAGAGAGGTCTGCCTGGGAGGGAGACTTAGGAATGGCAATTTACAGAGGGGTTGGGGCTGGCTCTGGTCCAGCCGGGGCCCTCCCAGCCTTCTGATTCCCTTCTCTTGGCTTCTTCAAGACTTGATGGGCCGTGACATTGATATAATCCTGAATCGAAGAAACTGCATGGCTGCCACCCTGAAGATCATTGAAAGAAATTTCCCTGAGGTAAAGCCTTAGGCTCAGTGCTGGTATTTAGTTAGAGGGGTGGAAGGGATAAGGTGGAGGGCAGATTTGTCTCTGAGGCCCAAGATAGTAGCCGCCACTCTAACTCTTCTTGACCCAAAGCTGTTGTCTTTGAACTTGTGCAACAACAAACTGTACCAGCTGGATGGCCTTTCTGACATTACAGAGAAGGCTCCCAAAGTCAAGATCCTGAATCTCTCCAAAAATAAGGTGAGAAGGGGGAGCCAGATCAACTTTGGGTGGAGGGCAGGACACATCAGGATAATGGCAACAGCCAGGCAGTGGCACCTGTGGGTGACTATGAGGGCCGGGGGAATTCAGGGCCCAGGGTCCTGGGTGTCTCTCTTTCCCTGGCCCTCCTTCTCCAGTTTCCTCCCCATCTTTCTTAGCTGGAGTCGGCGTGGGAGTTGGGCAAGGTGAAAGGGCTGAAGCTCGAAGAGCTATGGCTAGAAGGGAACCCGTTGTGCAGCACCTTCTCGGACCAGTCCGCCTATGTAAGGTCAGTGGCAACCCCTGGCACCCTTCCTGGGCACCTTTGCTCCCTGGGTGACTGAGCTGTGTCTGAAGGTGCCCTTCTGCAGGAAGAAGCAGCCTTGGTCCTCTGGGAGGACCACAGACCTCCCTTCCTACTCTCTCTCTCTCTCTCTCTCTCTCCTCTCTCTCTGTCACTCACTCATCTGTGCTTAGAGGTCTCCTTTCCTTCCTCTGACATGGTCCCCTTTTCACCTGCTCTGGGGTGTGTTTCCCGCCTGTCTCCACCAAGCCTCCTCCAGTGTGCCCTCTGTGAGTGTGCTCCAGGAAGTGGGGCTCCCCCACCTCCCCAGGACCAGCAGTATTCAGATGCTGGTGCCCTGGACCGAGAAGAGTCCTTTAGTCCGGGGCTTCATGCTGAGACAGGCCTTCCTGCCTCCATGCTGAGATGGGGCTTCCCTCCCCTGTCCCGAGAGGGGTTCTCCTTCTCTTGCTCCAAAAAGGTCCCCCCACCTGTCCTGGGCTGGCATGGGGGCTTCCCTGCCCCATACTGAGGGCTGGGGCCCCGGGTGGCTGCTGTCATGCCATCTCTTCCTCTGGCCCAATGCCAGGAGCTGGGCCCTCCTTGGGGAGAAACCTGGGTTTCCTGCGTCAAGGGGCCAGAAGCGGGCCACGTTCCTGAGGCAGGAGTGGAAGGCAGAGGGCAGAGGAGGTTGAGAAGACAGAAGGACAGGCCTCTCAGGGCACTGCCCCACCTTCCCTCCTTCTCCACCTCACATCGTCCTGCCTGGGCCCTCAGAGGAGCCCTGGGTAGCCCGAGATGGGTAGCATTCCTCGGTCAAGGCGTCAGCACAGAGGGGCACAGGAGTCAGGGACCATCAGAAGAGAATACAGTGGTCTGGAGAGGGGGTCCCCAGACTCTGAACCCCATGCTGAGCTGGGGCCTGACTCTTCACTCCTCCCGGGAGAAGGTCTCCTGTCCCCGTGGCTGCTCTGTTTCCCATGCCCAGCTCAGACTGAGCTCACACAGGTGAGGAAGGCTCCAGCTGCATCCAGTGGGCCCCAGCCCAACAGGCGCATGTTTTCCTTTCCTGCCTCGGTCCCCAGGGCCAGCCAGGGAGCAGTGAGGGAAAGGGCTGCAGCAGGGGAGCCCTTTTCTCCTCTTCTCCTCCCTGAACTCCACCTCCGCAGTAGAGAGTCTTTCCCTTCCCTTTGCATTGCATCCTGTTTCTCCCTTGTCTCTCCTCTCCTGTGTCTCACCCATCCGTCCCTCCCCTACCTTCACCCCATTTCTGTTGTTGTCCCCTCTGCCTTCCGCTTCCTGCCTCCTGAGTCCGGCCTCACTCACCTCCGTGTCCCAGCATCCTGGGCCATCCCTAAGGGCTGACCTGGTCTTGGCCAGGGCCTGGTCAGGCAGGTTGATGGACAGCCAGTGAGGTGGCAGAGCCCTGGGCTCCCACCCCATTTCCTGCTCCCTGCAGAGCCTTCCATGGTGACTTGGGCAAAGGGGAGGGAGGGAGAGGAAGAAAGCCCTGGAGCCTGGGCTCCCAATGCTGCTTCTTGTGGCACTGGAGAAAAGGGAGTCAGGACAGTCTAGATGGAAGCTAACCAGGAGGAAGGAGAGGGAGGAGTGTGAGAGGGAGTGGGAGAGAGACTGTGCAACCCTGAACTGTCAGTCACTTCATTCAATTTTTGGTTTTGGACAGTGCCATCCGGGATTGTTTCCCCAAGTTGTTACGCCTGGTAAGTATCTATAATACCGTCATCATTGTCTCCTCTTACTCAAGAAAAGGACCTCCATGCCTGCCCTCAAGTCCTTTGGGTCTTGCCTAGATTACATGCTTGTATCAGACCCTCATCCATTTTACAGGCATGGATTCCTGAAAAAGACAAGAATATTCTCCCTGGAAAATGTGTCCCCCCGCCGCCACCCCCCCGCCACACACACACACATTTGCATGTGATAGTAGAGATGTCCAGCACCCCATGAGAAAGCCACCCACTGGAATTTCCAGGGCCATTTCCCACCTAGCCTCTGATGCTTGTCTCCCTGGGCATGTTCATCTTATCGATCATCCAGCTCCACCTCCTTGGTCTCCACTGCTGACTTCCTCTTTCCTTCTCCAGGACGGCCGAGAGTTACCCGCACCAGTGATTGTTGACATTGACAGCTCTGAGACAATGAAACCCTGCAAGGTGAGGAAGAAGGACCAAGCAAGATTTGGGTTGCTGTAAGGGAGGCTTTGTCCACCGCATAGATCCAAATTGTCTTTTGATTTCAGGAAAACTTTACTGGATCTGAGACCCTAAAGCATTTAGTCCTGCAATTCCTGCAGCAGTGAGTATCCCTGGGACCATGAGGAAGGGGAGGGCTGAGACAGGCTGGGCCACCCGTGCAGCCTGGGAGTTTTCAAGTCTCATCTGGGGCCCAGGCCACAGAGATAGCCTATCCTCACTGCTTCTCCACAGGTATTACTCAATCTATGACTCTGGAGATCGACAGGGTCTCCTCGGTGCTTACCACGATGAGGCCTGCTTCTCCTTGGCTGTTCCCTTCGACCCCAAGGACTCAGTCCCGTGAGTATCACGGCTCAGAGCCTGCTCTGGGGCTGTGTGTCTCCCCAGCAGACACAGGCCAACTCCTGGAAATGCCCACACTGGCCGGACCACCCACTCCTGCTCCTCTTTTTCTCCTAGGAACAGCTTGTGCAAGTACTTCAAGGATAGCAGGAATATGAAAACACTCAAGAACCCCTGTAAGTGTGTGATGGGGAAGGGTGGGCAAGGTAAGGGGGTGTGATGGGAACAATCACAGGGGCCAAGGACCAGGATGTGGTAGCGCCCCCGCCCTGCCCCGCCCACCCTGCCATTCCTTGCTTCTCTTCTCCTCTACAGACCTGAAGGGGGAACTGCTGAGGCGCACAAAACGTGACATTGTGGACTCCCTCAGTGCGTTGCCCAAAACTCAGCATGACCTCAGCTCCATCCTGGTGGACGTGTGGTGCCAGACGGTGAGCACCTGCTTCCTCCCTTGGGCAGGCCCAGAGAGCCAGAGGTGGGTAGGAGGTTAAGGAGGATCCTGAGCACCTGAGCGCTTCCTTTTCAGGAGAGGATGCTCTGCTTTTCTGTCAATGGGGTTTTCAAGGAAGGTGAGTGTCTGTATAGTCCCCTCCCCAGATCCCCCACTGCTCCCTCCCCCTGGCTGGGCTCCCTCTCAGAACTCCCCCAGCTTCCCTGCTTTCGTTCCTTTCCTTTCCTTCCTCTTCTTTCTTCCGTGTTTTCCCACCCCCACTCTGCCTTCAAACCACCCTGGTCTGACCTAGGTCCATGCCTGTCTGCCCTGCACAGCTCAGGCGTGCGTTAAGGACACAGACTGTGGAGTTTGACAGCTCTCATCCCAGGTCCTTACTCTGTGAACTTGTGCTGGTTACTTAACCCTTCAGTTTCCTCATTTGCAAAATGGGGCTAATACTCTATCTCTTGGGCTACTGTGAAATAGGAATTAAGTGAACTTGTGGTTTTCACAGGGCCCCACACATGATAGGGGCCCTGTCACTGGGAGCGGATTGTTCCTGTTGCTGCCCTCCCCATTCCTGCCACATCCGCCTGACTCCAAGTGAACAATTGTCCTGGTCTGCCCCCTCCCCCGCTTCTGTGTGAGTGTCAAGCAATACTCTGACTGGGGATCACCGTGTGAGCATGTTAAAGCCTGTGCAACTCTAAGGTGGTGGTGTTTGTTGTCTTTGAAGTGGAAGGACAGTCTCAGGGTTCTGTTCTCGCCTTCACCCGGACCTTCATTGCTACCCCTGGCAGCAGTTCCAGGTTAGTGCTGTGTTGTGGGTGGGAGCACCCATCTAAGCTTGGGGCCAGTGTTGTGGAAATGTGGTGGGTGCAGTCCTCCGGGTGTTCTCAATATTGTGGAAGGCCGACAGGAAGATCCAAGGAGCAGTCTAGCCTAGTGTTTAAGAGTGTGGGCCCTGGAGTCAGAATACAGATTCTGTTCCTCACTCCAACACTCACAAACTGTGTGACCTTGATCAACTTATTCGACCACTCTGTGATTCAGTGCCTTTTTCTGAAAATTGGAATAAGACTATCCACTTCCTTGGGCTGTTGTACAGGGTAAATGCGTTGGGGTTGGATCTAAAAATCTAGTGAAGCTGGTAGACAGTCCCTCCAAAGGTGGACTCTGTGGGAGGGTTAGAGGGTGCCAGCCAAAAAATCTGGGAGGCAGGCACAGTTAGGGATATGGAAGGAATTTGGTTGCTGAGTGGCAGTGGTTAAGAAGGATCCTGTTGTTGGGGGTGTGGAGTTATCTACTTGTCCAGTTTGAGGGTGCATTTTTCTTTCCTCCAGTCTGTGCATCGTGAATGACGAGCTGTTTGTGAGGGATGCCAGCCCCCAAGAGACTCAGAGTGCCTTCTCCATCCCAGTGTCCACACTCTCCTCCAGCTCTGAGCCCTCCCTCTCCCAGGAGCAGCAGGAAATGGTGCAGGCTTTCTCTGCCCAGTCTGGGATGAAACTGGAGTGGTCTCAGAAGTGAGTGCTGGGAGTACATGGGGATGGGGGCCGTTGGGACATCAGAGGAATGAGTAATGGAAACTCACATGCAATTTGGAAAAATAACTATCTGGGTATTTTGCTTCCAAAAAAAGTGGGTCCATGAAAAAGGTATCATACTTTTATACTGGTATATGTAAATATTTTTTTAAATGGCATAATGCCCAAATGACATTACCTTCCATTTGTAAAATCTGAAAGAATCAACCACAACAAACTACTGATAAACCAGGTCAGCAAGGTTGAAAGATACAATATACAAAAATCATTTGTACTTCTATGCAGTTGCAATGGACAATCCAAAAAAATGAAATTAAGAAAATAAGTCCATCTACAGTAGCATCGAAAAGAAGAAAGTATGTAGGAACAAATTTAAGAGAAGAAGCGCAAATCTTATACTCTGAAATCTGCAAAACATTGCTGAAAAAAATTAAAGAAGACCTAAATACGTGGAAAGGCATCCCACGTTCATAGATTGGAAGACTTAATATCATTACGATGGCAGTACCACCCAGAACAATCTACAGATTCATTGCAGTCCCTGACAGAGTCCCAACTGACTTCTTTGCAGAAATTGACAAGGTAATCCCAAAATTCATGTGGAAATGCAGTGGACCCCAAACAGCCAAAACCATCTTGAAAGAGAAGAACAACGTTAGAAGACTCACACTTCCCGATTTCAGAACTTGCTACAAAACTACATTAATCAAGACTGTATGGTACCGACATAGGAACAGACGTGGGAATCAATGGAATATAATTGAGAGTCCACAGATAATCTCACGTATTTATGTCCAGTTGATTATCATTCAGGGTGCTGAAAAAATCCAATGGAGAAAAAAAAATAGTCTTCTTAACAAATGGTGCTGGGAGAAGTGGATATCCACTTGCAAAACAATTAATTTTGACCCCTAACTCACATCACGTGCAAACACTGGCAGAAAATGGATCAATGACCTAAAATAAGAGCCAGAACTGTAAAACACTGTAAGTGTACATCTTCATTACCTTGAATTAGGCAACCATTTCTTACATATGAAACCAAAAGCACAAGCAACCAAAGAAAAAATAGGTAAATTGGACTTCATCTAAATTAAAAGCTTTTGTGCATCAGCAGACACTATCAAGAAAGCGGAAAACCGACTGATGGGAACAAGGGAAAATATTTGCAAATCACATCGCCGACAAGAAGAACCCTTACAACTCAACAACAAACAGACAAGCCACCGAATTAAAAAATGGGGAAATGATTTGAATAGATGTTTCTCCAAAGGAGATATGCAAATGACCAAGAAGCACGTGAAAATCTTCTCAACATCGTTAGTCATTAGGGAAACGCATATCGAAACCACAGTGAGTTACCGCTTCATACCCACTACGATAGCTTTAGTCCATAAAAGGAAACATGACAAATGTCGGTGAGAATGCAGAGAAATTGGAAATCTCATGTATTACTACTGGGAACATAAAGTGGAGCAGTTGCTGGCAAAAAGATTTTGGCAGTTCCTCAAAATCTTAAACATGGAGTTACCACATGATCCAGTAATCCCACTCCTAAGTGTATACCAAAAGAAATGAAAATATATGCCCATTCAACAACTTGCACATGAATTTCCGTAGTGGCATTATTCCAAATAGTCAAAAAATGGAAACACATGGATTGACCTTCAGCTGATGAATGGATAATGTGGTACATCCATACGGTGGAATATTATTAGAATATTATTCATCCACAAAAAAGGATGTAGTTGTGATATATGCTATGACGTGGATGAACCCTGAAAACATTATGTGCTAAGTGGGAGCACCCAGTCACAAAAAGCCACATAATTATATGATTCCATTCATACGAAGTGTTCAGAATAGCCAGATCCGTAGAGACCGAAAGCAGAGTAGTGGTTGCCAAGATCTGGGGAAGAGGGAGAACAGGGAGTGATCTCTAACAGTTAAGGAGTTTCTTTTTGAGGTGATAAAAACAGTTTGGAATTAGATAGGTGTGATGGTTGCACAATCTTGTGAATAGACTTAAAAGCACTGAATTGTACACCTTAAAATGGTGACTGCTACAGTATGTGCATTATATCTCAATAGAAAAGAAACATATTATTGAATTTCCACTTGTTATTTCTTGAACATCTTTCTTTATCAATATGTATTAGGCTCCCTTGTTCATTTGAATACCCCTATGTTTCTGATTTGAATTCTAGTGGGCATTAATGTCAGGGATGGGCGTTTTGGTTTTCTCTAGGCCTTTTTTCATTGTTACGATAGTGCTCATATTGGTACATGTGACCCAGCAAAAAGGTAGCATAGATTAAGGGTGGCATTGCATAGTCAGCGTGTCTGTCCTGGGCTAGTAATGGAGAGCACCTGTTCTTCTCCCACCCCAGGTGCCTTCAGGACAATGAGTGGAACTACACTAGAGCTGGCCAGGCCTTCACTATGCTCCAGGTGAGGTCTGGGAATCAAGTGGGTAAAAGACAGCTGTCTCTGGGTCGTCAGGAGGGCCAAGAAGATGGAGGCCAGGTAGTGTGGGGATGGAACCCAGTGCACCTGGCTCTACTAACATCCCAACTCCTTTTCTTTACTTTCTCTAGACCGAGGGCAAGATCCCCGCGGAGGCCTTCAAGCAAATCTCCTAAAAGGAGCCCTCCGATGTCTTCTTTGTCTTCGTTCACATCCTCTTTGTTTCCTCTTTTCACCAGCCTAAGGCCTGGCTGACCAGGAAGCCAACGTTAACTTGCAGGCCACGTGACATAACCACCCAAAGAGCCAGTTGCTCTGTGTATTCGCCCCACTCATGATCACCATTTTATTTTCATAATAAAGAGTGACGTTACACGTTGTACATTGTGTGCCCTGGATTGCTCTTCCCCTGCCCCAGCCGTGAGCCAGCGGGACCAGGACTGAAAGCACTGCATCCTTGTTCATCCCTGGCTGGCCTTAGCAGATACATGAATCTGGCTTGCCTTCATAGGTAATTTTGTCAGTAAATCCTCATGAGAAAGGACACACGCTCCTTCCAGAGACTGGCCTTGAGAGACAGTGGGACTCTGTCAGATGCTCGACCTGCAGGCCCACAGAAGCAGGCATGTTACCTTGGCACACCAGGGGCTTCCATCCACCGTCCCGACCCCTCCCTTTCCCAAAGGTGCACTTCTCGAGGAGTCGTCTCAGGGTAGCACCTGCGGCGGGGGGTGGCGGGGGAGGGGGATACTCAGCCCATCTACCCGGCACACTCTTCAGAGAGCTGACACCGGGTGCTCCATGTCCATGTTCTTGAAGGGGATCAGCCATTTATTTTCACTTCTAAACAAACAGCGGTAGCACAGAATCTCACCTTACGGTCAGTTCTCAACAACTGGCATTTAGCAGTTCCTAATTGCAGGCAAGAGTTGAACGAAACGTTTGCACAATTTATTGTCCACACTCCTGTGATGCTTGCACGTTAGACAATCAGCTGGCATACTTTTTGAAATTAAAATAATAGCAGTGTGACGTTTTCAAGTCACAGTCCTATAAATGGTGACATAGGAGAAGTACCACCAGTTTACAAATTATGCCTCCACTTTCGTGTTTGGCATACGTTACTTCCTACCACTTGCCACCTTCCTACCACTTGCCACTTTTCAGTTCTTTATGTACATGTACATTAGGGATCCATATGTTGGAGTGTGGATTTCATAAAACTAGGAACTAAGGGGATAGTTGCCATTACAAAAAGAATATGCCAACCTTGTTCTTCCCTGTAGTGCCTCAATAGTCGAAGACAAGCTCCTGTACCTCTCTAAGCCTTGGTCCTCTCACCCAGGGAGCAGAGACTACAATGTGTGCTTCTCAGCCTCATCGTGGGGACTAGAGATGGCCTCACATGTTACCCATCAACCACAGTGTCTATTCAGCTCAGGCTCTCAGAGCTACCAGGGCTCCTTTGTGGACAGGAACCATGGAACCCATCACATGGCCCCTCTGCTTCCTCTCTCTACATCATCAGGCTTCCACAGCCTGGACCTCCTTCCCTAGCCAGCTCTGACGTCCTGGTCTTCCAGTCACTCATCCTCCTGCCAATTCCCATGATTTCCTGTGGTCGTATCCTCCCAGCACATGGTAACTCTGACACCTGAACTCACTCTCTCATCTCTCGTGCGCTCTACCTCTATACACACACACACACACACACACACACACACACACACACACACACATCATCATCATCATCATCATCATCTGCAAATGGTCCATTAGGAGACAATCTTGGAAGTTTAAATGGTGAGGCAAAGTGTATGCTTCCCAAGATTATTTCTGAAGTTGGAGGGAGGAGACAAGAGTACTCACATACATTGCTTCCGAGCATGTAAATTGACATAGCCATTTTTTAGAATCATTGAGAACAATTCAGTCATAAATAATTGAATAAATATATATGTGCACATAAATATATGCACACTTTTTATATAAGAGAAATCATAATGCAGATGCAGTTTAATATCCGTTTCATTTTAGTTAACAAAGTCATTAACATAAAGCTATGCATGTCATCATGCTATAATTTTATGTAGATCTGCAGTGATGACTTTCTTTTATTCTTGACATTGTTCATTTATGTGCTAATTGTGTGGAGTGTGGAGGGGAAACTTTGATTAGGACAGAAAGGAGCATACGGCAGCCACAGCCAGGAGAGTCCATCCACAACTGCTCTGTTCTTTTCCTTGGGCCTTGGCACACTCTCCTTAGGGATAGGGTGGCAGGGAGGCTGGGGCTGTGGAATTCATAAGGGCTCATCCCTGAGAAGAGGCATTATTTCCCATATGTCACTTGTTTTCCTGCCCATTGCATATGATGGCATCAAGTTTATAGACACCTCCAACAGGGTGTACTTTTTTTTAGAGTTGGGGTCTCATTATGTTGCCCAGGCTGGACTCTTAACTCCTGGGTGCAAACTCCTGGGCTCAAGCAGTCCTTCAGCCTCAGCCTCAAGAGTAGCTGGGATTACAGTCACCCAGCAAAGTTGCACTTCTTACAAAGGTTGCTGGTGTGGGCGGGTGGTGGACCCCTCCCTGTCTTCATCAGAGCACAGGAACCTCCATGTGGAAGGAGTCCAGAAGCAACTGCAGGAACACCAGGGTGAGTGGCCTCGATGATGCCCTTTTCTATCCCTCATCTCCAAGTAAATTTTGTGCCTTCCCTCAGAATACCTCTGGCTCCTGTGTATTAGTCTGCACTCCTAATAGTTTGTCCCAGAACTTGCCTCCAACTGATTCCCTTACCCCGGGGTTCCTGCCTATAGCTCCTGCCCTCAGCCCTACTGCATAACTGCTGCTGATCTTTGCAAACATGGATTCCATTCATCCTAGTTGTCTGCCCATGAGGCCTTAATGGCATCATTCCATTAATGATCTCAGAATTCCCCTCCATGCAGCACTCCTTATGATCCCACCCTCCTGTTACCCCTGTGCTGGAGAAAGCCAGTGGTTGGATATGAACCCTTCTCCCCTTCAATGGCCACATCCAAGAGCACGAACCTAGATATTTGGTTCAACATTATTCCAAATGCCTTCCATTATTCTAAAAATACCTTCTGTGAAGGTATTTTTAGATGAGATTGCCATTTAGATCTGTAGACTTTGAGTAAAGCAGATTACCCTGCACAATGTGGGTTGGCCTTATCCAATCAGTTGAAGGCCTTCAGGAGTAAAAAGATTTACCTGCCTTGAGGAAGAGGGAATTCTGCCAGCAAAATGCCTTCAGACTTGAACTGCAGCTCTTCATTGGGTCTCCAGCCTGCCAGCCTTCCCTGCATGCTTTCCAGGCTCCACGTTCACGGGAGCCAATTTCTAAAAAAGTGCACACACACACACACAAACGAGACACACACACACACACACACACCCCTTGTTGGTTCTGTTTCTTGGTAGATCCCTAATATACCAGGTAATGCTGAAGCTACTATTTCATGGATCACACTTTGAGTAGCAAGAAACTAGAGAATATCTGGCATGTCCGTACATGGCCTCATCTGTAATCGTGGTACCTTCAGCATTGTCTGTGAGAGCAAAGCTGTAGGAAAAACAAAAATGTTCATTACCATTAGTCCAAAAAAATACATTGTGGCTCATTCTTATATTGGAATATTCTATAACCATGAAAATAAATACCCTAGACCTATAAGAATCAGACCATATATTCGTATGAAAAACGTCATTTCAGATCATGATTATAAGGAGAATAAAGACACCTACAGTATGAAAATATATGCATACAACATATATATAATACTTTAAGAATGCTTTTACTCACGATAAAATTATGAAACAATTTATGGGGAATATAAACACCACGTTCTGGTTATGAGTTACATCTGAGGAGTAAAGGAAGGACAAGTGAAATGAGGGGATGGGCTCAAACATTCGTCAAGTTTATTGCTTAACCTGGTTAGTGGATACACAAGTGTTCATTTTATAGCTCTCTATAACATTTTGCATATTTGATATGTTGGATTAGTAACAAAAATTTTAGAAGCTGAAGGTTTATTCTACCATAAACATATACTCATTTTACCAAATGATTAAAATACAGTTAATTATAGAGATGAAAATATCAATAACCAACGATCCCATCATCGCTGGAAAAAGAACTGTTAACATTTTCCTGAACTTCATTCCCTTATTTTTTGTTTGCTTGCCCACGTGCAAATGTACTGCATTGACATTTCATAGAACTGTGATATATACGCAGTTTTATGCTGTATTGTTTTGTTGATGTTTTAATTAATATTAAATAATTTGCTATGGGGAAAGTATTGAACTTCAATTTCTATCAAACCGTATATACATGCACCTGTCTCATTTCTAGAACCATGCATCTGAATGCACGGATTGGAAATGCCAAATCTGTCTTATACTAAATAATGTTACATATCTGAGACTGCTCCTGAGCTTTTTACAGTCCCCCTTTAAACTGTATGTCAACCAGTTTGTTCCCAACAAAGATGAAGGTGCAGCACCACAGAACAATTACATTGCCTGGCAATGCAAACCCCATTCACACGACTCTCCTTTTGGATGGTTGGGAGGAGTAACAATAAATACGATGAATGATGCAAATGCGTATTCATCACTAGAAGATGCTGGGCATTTGATATGGTTTGTCTCTGTGTCCCCCCACACAAATCTCATGTTAAATTATAATCCCCAAGTTTCAGGGAAGGGGCCTGGTGGGAGGTGATTGAATCAAGGCAGCAGATTTCCCCCTTGCTGTTCTTGTGATAGTGAGTTCTCATAAGATCTGATGGTTTAAAAGTGTGGCACTTTCCTCTCTCTCTCTCTCTCTCTCTCTCTGTCTCCCTCCTGCCACTATGTAAGTTGTGCCTTACTGCCCCTTTGCCTTCTGCTATAATTGTAAGTTTTCTGAGGCCTCCCCAGCCGTGCATCCCGTACAGCCTACAGAACTGTGAGTCGATTAAACCTCTTTTCTTTATAAATTGCCCAGTCTCGCGTAGTTCTTTATAGCAATGTGAAAATGGACTAATATATCATTGCTCTGCTTGCTTTCAATGCAGTGATCCATTTAATCCTCATGTCATCTTTAAGGGACAAGTACCATCCCAATTCCCATATAGCCCAAGAAGAAAGGTGAACTCCGGAGAGAGAAATTGCTTCCTCGAGATTAAGTGCCTCTCAGCTAAAGGACAAATCCACATGTATCTCACTCTACAAACTCCACGCCCACAACCACTGTTTCTGTATTGCGTCTTCTTCTCCGTTAGAGCTGAGGCCAGCACAGGACGAGGGACTCACCCAAGGTCCTCTGGTTCACCATGGGTGCCAATATTGCTTTATTCTCATTTATGCTCTTTTTTAAAGACTTGGTGGGAAATGCTCCTCTGGTATCAAACTAGAAAGGAAATAAGAAGATTGGAAATCACCTGAAATAAAAGCAAATTATTTTCTTCTCCTTCTTAAAATTCCTTGCTTTTCCCAAGACACGGAAATGACACCCAAAACTCATACATTAGGTAAATATCTGTATATTTCTCTTTTCTGGCTATTATTTCCAGGTGTTCTCTAAGATAGATACGCTCTATAGTTTATTTGAAAGACATCTCTCTTATGGGAGGAAGTGAAATGGGCAGTATTAATGTTTTTCCAAGTCTTACAATGTGCCAGGCATTTCTATAGGGTTTCTCCTTTTTTCCCCACCAGAGCTCTCTGAGGAAGGTAACATTCCCATTTTACAGATGATCAAGGATAGACCCACAGAACACTATACTTTTTCAGGGTCACACATCAAGTCATGAGCAGGAATGGGCTTCTCTCTCTTGCCCGCCTCACAATACCCCCGTTAGCCTCCCTTTCAGATGATGGGCTTCCAAAGCTTAAGGAGTGATTGTTTTAAGCTGTCCTAGAATTGTATCCACATGGGTACTCCCTCAACATGATATTCAGTATAGGAATAAAAACCTTGTGCCAGAAACCTGGGTGTAGGAGCCACATGGTTGAGCTGGTCCCTGAGGTGTTAAGCAAGGCTTACATGAAAATGGAGTTGTTGCTCTCTCTGGAAGGTGGCCTGAAAAAGATTACTGACGTTTGCAGAAGGATTTTAATCCACAGGTAATTTATCTAATTGAATTCTTACAGCTATTCAAGTTACTGTTCATTGTTGATATTATTCAGATCAGGGTACAGGGGTTATGGGAAGTTAAGCAACTTTCCCTAGAGAAATAAACTTGTAAATTAATGTCCAGGAACTCAAAACCTATAATTACACAGAGTACCATTATTTTTCTGCCCTGTTATCTGCGAAGACAATCAATGAACCTAAGTGTGTTGTTTGGGGTTTCTTGTTAACAATGAGCATTACTGCTTCTCTCTCTCTCTCTCTCTCTCTCTCTCTCTCTCTCCACAATGTTTCAGTTAACGATGGACCACATATATGACAGTAGTTCTATCAGATTATCATAGAGCTGCCCTATACAGGTGACTATTTTGTATCTTTTATACCATATTTTTATTGAACCTCTTCTATGTTTAGATACACAAATACTTAGCATTGTGTTACCATTGCTTAAAGTATTCAGTACAGTAACATGCTGTACAGGTTTGTAGCCTAGGAGGAATAGGCTATAGCATATAGCCTAGGTGTGTAGTAGGCTATACCATCTAGTTTTGTGCAAGTACACTCTATGATGTTCACACTTTTACGGGATCTTTGGGGTGTCACTTTTCTGGCCGGAAACCTCTGTGGCCTGTGGCACCTTTGCTTGAGTTTTTCTTGGGCCCACTGGGCTCATTCCACCCACTCGACCTGGCAGGCTGCGCTCAGCTCATGCTACTGGCCTGGATCACACGCCTGCCATGGGAGACTGCACGGAGCAGCGAGGGGTGTGTGAGCAAGTGTGTTGTCCAACCACTGCACAGTCAGAAATGCCGGCTGCTGCAGCGGGTGGGGAGCTCCAGGTGCCAGCATGGGTGCCAGCTCTCCACTGGGCTGCCACTTGACCAGGTGCGCCACGGCTTCCACAGTTGGCACCAGGGAACGCTGTGGTGCCTTGAAGCTTGGAGACGCCAGGAACTGCAGTGCCTCAAAGACAGAGTCACAGCCCTGGCTCAGTGAGCTCCTCAGTCTGGGCTCCCAAACGGCCGCAGCTCTTCTTTCCTTCTCTTCGCCTGCAACATGATGAGCAAGGGGCATGCCTCAGCCCTGTTTGTGTTACAGATCCTTTAGCCTCATTCAGTGGGTCCTGAGTTCTTATCCTGTGCCCAGGAAGAATAAGGTATGCAGACAAGTGGAGGGTGGGCAAGACGAAGAGGAGCGTTATTGAGCAATAGAACAGCTCAGAGGATACCCGAAGGGGGCAGCTCCTTTCTGCACCCAGGGTGTCTCAATGACTGTTCAGCTGCTAGCATGGAGGGTAGCTTCTCTCTGCTAGGCAAGTCAACCCGACAAGTGTTCAGCTATCAGCAGAGAGGGTAGCTCCTCTCTGCAGCTGGTCATCCCGTCATCTGCACAGCTCTCAGCAGAGAGGAGGCCCTAGAGAGTGGGTGGCTCCTCTCTGCAGGCAGGTCATCCCATCATCTCCCCATTGTCTCTTCATCATCTCTGCAGCTCTCAGCAGAGAGGAGGCCCTAGAGTGGGTTGCTCCTCTCCGCAGCTGGTCGTCCCAACGTCTGCTCAGCTCTGGCTTATCCCAGGGCTTTTATGGGCCTCGGAGGGGAGGAAGTGCATGCCAATTGCTCCATGGGTGGCCATGGGCGGGCCCAGAAAGGGCACCACAAGTTCCCACTCCAGTCCGAAGGACTGGCAGCCCGACCCCAGCCCAAGTCTGGTCCCGCTCTGGTCCATGGGACTGGCAGCCCAGACTTTGGGCACCGACGAGCATAGGAGGGAAGTCAAGGGGTGGCTGAGGGCAGCTCAGTGCTGGCCCGCAGGGTGCCCCTTGGCACCTACAGCCTGGGCAACATGAACGGCAGCAGGAGGCAGACAGGTTCCTGGGCAGGAAGGCATGGGTCCCCGGTCAGGGACTACAGATTTATCTGAGTTTTAGCCACTCCGCATGTAACCAGGCAAAAAGCCATAAAAGCAGGCGCCCAGAAACATTTCCTCGTCCAAATGTCAACTTCTCTCCAATCTTCTGCTTGCTTTCAATCTTTCTCAAGTGCTTTAAAATAATGAACAATAAATGTTAATTATTCTGTGACACAGTTACAGAAAATAAGCACCACTAAATCTTAGCATGAAGCAACAAGAACGCACAAATGTCATTATTAAGGTATCAAAATGTATACATCATACAGTACTCTAAGCAAACCATGATATAAAAACATGTACTATGATAATCTCATAAATATTGTAAGGAGACAAATAGGTACTAATGGGAAATTGTTTTTAAAAAAAGCTTTATTGACACATAATGATTACACACATTTATGGGGTACATGTGATATTTTGGTACGTACGTATAATGTGTAATGATCTAATTAGGGTATTTAAAATATCCATTGCCTTGAACATTTATAATTTCTCTGTGTTGGGAGTATTTCAAATCTTCTAGCTATTTTGAAATATACAATGAATTGTTAACTATAGTCAGCCTACTGTGCTATCAGAAGAGTATGGAGGTTTCTCAAACAACGAAACATAGAACTACCATATGATCCAGCAATCACACTACTGGGCATTTATCCAAAGGAAAGGAAATTGGTATATCAAAGGGACACCTGCACCCCTATGTTTATTGCAGCACTATTCACAATAGCCAAGATAGGGAATCAACTTAAGTGCCCATCAGCTGACGAATGGATAAACAAAATGTGGCATATATGCACAATGGAATACCATTGGTTAAAGGGTACAAACACACAGTTAGATATAAGGAATAAGTTCTAGTGTCCTCAAGTGCTTTTAGATAGTTATTTAAGTTGTTTCCCAGGGTTTATAATTGCTAGCTATGGGAGGTTTGGTTCAATGTGACTTACTTTGCCATTACTGGAAGTAAAACATGTAGTCTGCCTTTAATTATGAAAAGAATGAGCCATTGACTTTCTTGCCTGAAGAGGTTGAATGCAATTTAATCGTGAAAGTGAGGGATGTCTACCTCAGTCGAAATGGAGAATGCAAATAGGGATGAATTCCTTAGTTACCATAGGCAAAAAAGGTTTCATGTGTAGATCTATATATTTAGAAAAGTGAAACATTAATTTAAATAAATCATGTTCTTACCAGAATGCCTTAATTCGAAATATGTGGGCTCTTATAACAAATTATTGGAATTGACTTTCCTCCATAGCATACAGTGTCTTAAACCATAGCATGTTCCCTTCAGCTACACTCTCAGCTGAAATAACTTTGCACGTGTGTGTATACACACATACGTATGTGTCAGGTATGAACATATAATAAATATATAGAGATATATTTTCAAAGGAAAATGTAATCTTATCATAACATCTCTTTGCAACATGCCTTTTTCACAAAACAGCATATTTTCCAAGTAATGGAACACGTTTCTAACATGTTATTTTTTTGGTTTGCTTCACAAACAGGCTTATCCTGCGTTTTCAAAAATATTATTTTGTTTACTTTACCTGGTTATAAAATTAATGTAAATTTTCTGCCCAAAACAAGTAATTGTTTTGTATTTTCCTTTTCCTCTATCTATATTATGGTATTAATTCAGTTATATAAATTATAAATCAACATATACATTTTGTGTGTGTGTGTGTGTGTGTGCGTGTGTGTATATATACACACACATGCAAGGAAAGAAAATGTTTCTAAATTTTAACTTTGTTTATCAGTAGGTGTCATCAACCCTAAACAACAGCGAATGTCCTTTCTGTCTCTATGGCTATGCTTATTCTGGATGTGTCATACAAATGGAATCATACAGTATGTGACCTTTTGCATCTGACTTATTTTAGTTAGCATAATGTTTTTAAGGTATGTGCCAGTAATTTTTTATGGCTGAATAATATTCCATTGTATAGATGTACCACAATTCACTTGTACATTTATCAATTGATGGGCACTGGATTGTTTCCATCTTTCGGCTACTATTTATAATGTTGCTGTAAATATTCATGTACAAGTTTTTGCTTGAACACCTGTTTTCAATTCTCTTATGTAAAGACCTAGGAGTGGAATTGCAGGCCGTGTGTTCATTTTTAAACAAAGCTGATTTTACCTGTGAAAAATTGATTAAAACAAATAGACAAATAAATAAACAAACCTGTTTTTATGGTATTACCAAATGGCTGCCTGGGAGCAAAGAGACCATCAGGGAATATGGACAAATAAAACACTTGAACCTTTGAGAGAGGGTATTTACCAGGTAATGGTTTTCTACGGTTACACATAAATATTAAAAATGCAGAAGGCAGCAGGAGTTGCTTCTGTTACTGGAAATCCAAATCCATTAAATTCATTCTCTAGGCTTTTAGGCACTTAGGGTTATGTTGAGTATTTGTGACACAATTCTTACAAAGGCATAAAGCATACCATTCTGTAAACAGGCAAAGACTGTTCAGACAAATATCTATGTCTAATGTGAGCCGATTCAATTGAAATGCTGTCCCCACCATCACTCACTGGGTCAGAGGAAAATATCATGGCCAGAGATAACTTGGCACAGAACTGAATTTATCCAAGATGTATTATCTTTGAATACCCCATTGTGACCTGCCAGCTGGAGGTCACACAAGAAAATATGACAGCACTAAATATGGCAAACAAAAGTTCATTCTATCCCATCAAACATTTTTCTAATGTGGTATTTAAAAGTTTTTTCAAATACGAATTTCCTTTATTTGTTTAAAAATGGAAAAATGTGCTTGATTATCATATTCACCTCAGAAAGTCTATGTGGCACATCAGGGATGTGATGTAGAAAACTTTTAACTCCAGGAAAGCCAAACTCAAAAGCCTATGGGGTCAAGTTGATAATGTAGATAATATAAGCAGGGCTATACAAAAATAACAAGAACTTTTGCTAACACAAGTTAGTACCCTCTCTCCAGTTTTACGGAAATGAACAGTAGTCTTAGTCTTTTCTTCACCACTTTTCACAAATTTTATTTTTTAGCCGGGCACAATGGCATGTGCCTATTGTCCCATCTTACTTCAGGAGGCTGAAGTGGGAGAATTCCTTGATCTCAGGAGTTTGAGACTACCCTGGGCAACATAGTGAGACCCCGTCTCTAAAACAATAAATAAATAAAATTGTATTTTGAATAGAGAAGTAATAATTGTATTATTTATTAGGTACAATGTGATGCTTTGAGATACATAGATAGATAGGTAGCTAGATAGATAGATACACACAGATTGTGGAATGTTGAAATCAAATGAATTAACATAGCCATCACCTCACCTATTTATCGTTTATTTTTAGTCAGAATGTTTAAAATCTACTCTTTTAACAACAAATATTTTACTTTTTACTGTAAGAAAAACAACAGCAATAATAGTACAATAAAAACTAATATTCTGTGTATGTGTGGGGATAGGAAGTGACAGGAACCACAGTGACTGGGGATAAAGAAGCTGCTACTCAGCTCCAGCCAGTTGTTTCCTTAAGGGCATGCAGGAATCAGTAGCATTCAGTAGCATTTCTATATACTAATAACATCCAAACTGAGAGCCAAATCAAGAACACAATCCCATTCAGAATAGCCAAAAAAAGAACAAAATACCTAGAATACAGCTAACCAGGTAGATGAAACATCTTTATAATGAGAATTACAAAATGCTCCTCAAATAATTCAGAGATGACACAAATAAGTGGAAAAACATTCCATGCTCATGGAGAGGAAGAATCAATATTGTTAAAATGTCCATACTGCCCTAAGCAATTTGCAGGTTCAATGCTATTCCTATCAAGCTACTGATGCCGTTCATCACAGAATTAGAAACAAAAACTATTTTAAAATTCAAATAGAACCATAAAAGGGCCTGAATAGCCAAGGCAATCCTCAGGAAAAATAACAAAGCTGGAAACATCACATTACCTGACTTCAAACTATACTACAAAACTATAGTAACCGAAACAGCATGGTGCTAGTACAAGAACAGACACATAGACCAACGGAACAGAATCTAGAGCCTAGAAATAATGCCACACACCAATAACCATCTGATCTTCAACAAAATTGACAAAAACAAATAATAGGGAAAGAACTCCCTATTAAATAAATGATGCTGAGATAACTGGCTAGCCATACACAGAAGACTGAAACTGGACCCTCCTTTTACCCCATATAGAAAAATCAACTCAAAATAGATTAAAGGCTTAAATGTAAAACCTAAAACTATAAAAGCCCTGGAAGGTGGCCTAGGAAATACCAATGTGGACATAGGTCCTGGAAAATATTTCATGATGAAGATGCCAAAAGCAATTTCAACAAAAACAAACACTGACAAATGGGACCTGATTAAAGAGCTTCTGCACAGCAAAATAAACTATCAACAGAGTAAACAGACAACTCACAGAATGGGAGAAAATAGTTGTAAACTATGCATCTCATAAAGAACTAATATGCAGAATCTATAGAGAACTTAAATCAGCAAGCAAAAACCAAATAACCCCATTCAAAAATTGGCAAAGGACATATAGTAAAATGAACAAGCACTTTTCCAAAGAAGACATACCCACAGCCAACAAGCATATGAAAAAAAGTTCAACATCATTGATCATTAGAGAAATGCAAGTCAAAACCACAATGAGATACCATAACACACCAGTCAGAACGACTATTATTAAAAAGTCAAAAAATAACAAGTACTGGCAGGGTTGTAGAGAAAAATGAGCTCGAACACTGCTAGTGGAAATGTAAATTAATTCAGCCACTGTAGAAATCTTGGGGATTTCTCAAAGAACTTAAAATGGAATGAGCATCTGACCCAGCAATTCCATTATTGGGTATACACCCAAAGGACTATAAATCGTTTTACCATAAAGACATATGCACAATCGCAAAGCACTATTCAAAGTAGCAAAGACATGCAATCAACTTAAATGCGCATCAATGGTAGATTGGATAAAGAAAATGTGGTACATATACACCATGGAATACTACACAACCATAAAGAATGAGATCATGTATTTTGCAGCAACATGGATGGGGCTGGAGTTCATTATCCTAAGCAAACTAATGCAGGAACAGAAAACCAAATACCACATGTTCTCACTTATAAATGGGATCTATACATCGAGTACATACGGATAGAAAGAAAGGAACAACAGACACCAGGTCCTACTTGAGGTCACAGGGTGTGGAGAGGGTGAGGATCAAAATACTACCTATCGGGTATGATATGGTTTGGCTCTGTGTCCCCACCCAAATCTCATCTTGAATTGTAATCCCCATGTGTTGAGGGAGGAACCTGGTGGGAGGTGATTGGATCATGGGGGTGGTTTCCCCCATGCTGTTCTCATGATAGTGAGTGAGTTCTCACGAGATCTGATGGTTTTATAAGTGTTTGGAAATTTCTTCTTCACGTTCTATCTTTTCCTGCCACCTTGTGACGAAGGTACTTGCTTCTCCTTCACCTTCCACCATGATTTTAAGTTTCCTGAGGCCCTCTTCACCAGCCATGTGTAACTGTGAGTCAATTAAACCTCTTTCCTTTATAAATTACACAGTCTCAGAGAAGTTCTTTATAGCAGTGTGAAAATGGACTAATACAGGGTACTATGCTTATTATCTGGATGATGAAATAATCTGTACACCAAACCACAGTGACATGCAATTTACCTGTATAAGAAACCTACACGTGTACCCCTGAACCAAAAATAAAAGTTAAAAACAATAAAAAGAAAGGGTCTGGAACATGCCACTCCCTTAACTGATATTGGAAATGTTAGTTCCAGAGTTCTTCATTCCTTCAATGGGGGGATTTTGATGTAAAATGAATGGCATGAATAAATTAAGGATTATTTGAAAATATACGCACAAAACATGCAATGTAAACATATTTATGTAACTTGTGAGCTTTGGTGTTTTTTTTAGCATATGCTCTCCTTTGGAGTTTGGGAGAGGAAAAGATATTTGTGCCATTTCTTTTTATTATTTAATGAGTTATCCTGCCTATTTACTCTTCAGTTTAACATTAGAGAAACACACACTCACTCCACACATGTAGAAACAAATTGCAGTCGTCTTTCTCCAAATGAATATGTCCTGCAGTAAGTTGAAAATGAGAGTCTGGGCTTCAGAGAAAAGAGTGGGATGGACAAATGGACTTGAGTTGGCAGTGCCCACCCCCCCACAAAAATATGTACAGAATGAAAGAATAATTGCGAGAGACCCAGCTTTGGAAGTCATTATCAAAAAATAAAACAGCAATACACATTCAATTTTTTTCTCTGCACATGAATTTTCTAATATATTTAGTACTATTCATTTTATATTGTCTTTTTCTCTCTTTGCAAAAATTGTTACTTTTCCATTGCAGCAGAGGTGGAATATTGAGATAATTGCCACCTGCTGGTCAAAGCCAGAACTACATCTCCGAATGTCAGGGAGGAGGCTCTCTACGGATTTGGAGAGCAAGGGGCCTCTGGCCTGACCCGCCAAACAGGGCATGCTGGAGGCTTGAATGGCACAGGCAGCCCTTCCTGCTTAATCTATTGCTGCCTGGCTCTCTGAGATCCTGGCAGGAAGTTCCACCCCTGTCTCAAATAAAGAGAAAGCCATCAGTGTGTCTCTGAGAAACGGTATATCAGCGCATGTGTGTGCGTGTGTCGATATTTTGTATTTTGGGTTATATCCTTTTAAACACATTTGATTTATAACATGTACTTATTCACACGGGAGTATTAACAATAAGGGGGACCAATCATATTGTAAATACAATGTGAAATTTCCTCTTTAAAAGAAATCTCACAATTAAGTATGAATTCCTTTTGAAAAATTAATTATATTGTAAATTGTAAGATGTACAACATGATGTTATAAGATACATACATATATATAGTAAAATGGTTACTATAGTGGAACAGATTAACATATCCATCATCTCACAGAGTTTCCTATTTTCCTCCTTGTGGCAAGAACAGCTGTAATCTACACATTTAGTAAAAATTTCGAATACAATATACTATTATTTACTATAGTCCTCATATTGTATGTTAGATCTTTTGTTTTGTTCATCCTACATGTTTGCGCTTTGTATCTTTGATGTATACATCTCCCCATTTCCTTCTCCCACCCTAACCCTTGTAATCACTATTGTCTTGTCTCTCTCTATATATTTGACCTTTTAAAAATATTTGACACATAAGTGGGAATGTGCAATATTTGTCTTTCTGTGTCTGGCTTATTTCATTTAGTATAATGATCTCCAGATCCATCCATGTTGTGGCAAATGGCAGGATCTCCTTGTTTTTTATACTACATTATTTATATTACTTAGTGCAAATTGCTTTCCAGTCCAGTAGACTTACACAAAATAAATTACTGAGATTAGATTATTATAACGTTTTTATTTTTTTCACAAATTTATCACAATTACTTTCTTAAATCACAAAACTAATATATGTTTGTAATTGATAGAAGCTGAGCAAAAGACATGCTTATGTGGAAAATGAAATGATCCTGTATCTACCTCCTTCACTCTGCTGAGGTATCCTTTGTTAACGGTGTGGAGCATATTCAACAGATGATTTTTTTTCTCCATAGAAAGAAAATGTTCATGAGAATATATATGGAAATATATATGTACAAAATACATAAAGATGTACAATGTGTATGAACATGTGTTATGAGATGAATGTTTCTATCCTCCCAAATTTACACATTGAAGCCCTAGCTTCCAAGGTGATAGTATTTGGAGGTGGGGCCTTTGGGGTTTAATTAAGTTTAGATTAGACCACCACGAGAGTGGGACCCTCATAATGGGATTGATGCCCTTATAAGCAGAGGAAGAGAGAGACAGATCTCTTTCTTCACAAGTATGCACCAAGGGTCATGTGAGCAAACAGCAAGAAAGTGGCTGTCTACAAGCCATGAAGAGAGCCATCACCAGACGCTGACTCTACTGACACTTGGTCTTGGACTTCCCAGCCTCCAGAACTATCAGAAATAAATGTCTGTCATTTAAGTCACCCAGTCTGTGGCATTTTATTATAGCAGCCTGAACAGACAGCATGTATATACACATATTCTTCATGAAAATGGGATGACTGCAAACTTTGTCATGCAATTTACCTTCCTTAGCTGAGAATAAGGGTACCTGAATTTTTAGTTGTGTGTTCATTGCTATTGGATATCTTCTCATAAGTTTAATTGCATTCCTCTAATTTTCTATGAGATTTTAAATTTCCATTTGTTTCTCTTCTGGTTAAAGAGAGTTCCTGGCGTGTAAAGTGGTTTCTGAGGTATATGTGGATAATTTCCCCTCCAATTTTTAATGCAATTTTAAATGTTAAAATCTCATTGATTTTAATGATGAAGAAATCAATACAGTCATTATAAAAGTTTTTAAGAATCACAGGAGTGTAGAGATTGCCACTTTATAAGAAGATTTTAGATAGAAGCCATTCAAAGCTCAGGAAGACATCATAGAGTGAAAGGCTTGGGTTTTAAAGTCCCTGGCCTGTGTTTTACAGACTTGGCACTAAGGGTAACTTGCTTAGCCTCTTAAGTCTTGGCTTTTCTCATTTCTCGTAAGCGATCCTTATTACCTACCTTGAATTTATTATCATATTTAGAAAAGATACAATATAAAATTCCTTAGACATAACTCAAGCTTTGATAAACAAGAATATCCTTCCTCCATGTCACATTCCCAAGGTCCAAAACCTGTACTTTCATCTGAATTATTCGCCACTTCAGGAACTGCCAATCAACATGCCTCCTATCCTAGGACAGGATTTCCTCTCCACAAACATCATCACTAAGGGGAGTTGTCTAGTATGTTACCATATGGGCATGACAAAGCTCAGGCACAATACCAGAAAAGTTTACAACTACCATTTCTTACCCCTGGAAGCCCACATCTACAATAGAAGCTGCTGGCTGTACTCTGGGCAGATCCAGTGGCTGATTTTCATTGTTGCCGCTTATCAGAATATGTGGTTTATCCTTGGCAAGCCTGGAGCTGATCATCAGTAAAATGAAAATAATGATGTTTTAAGGAAATGAGAAATCCATGGGAGGCTTTAGTGGTTACTATCTTAGCCTCACCTTGCCTTCTCTGCAGAAGAGATGTCTGTGATAGAAACTAAATTCATAACTCTAAGAGAGAACTCTAAGGGACAGTGGCAGCTTGCTTGTCCCTGTGGCACCAAGTTGTTCCCGGCACTGGGGACTGTTAAGGTGTGATGAACCTTGGCCATGACCTTTTTGCTTTGTTCTCAGCCCTTTCATTAGCAGCCTGTTTTTATAGATAGTCAATAAATTAATCTTTATCATCATATATGCATGTATGTTATCATACATACAAATAAACGGAAAATAATATAGAAAGAAATAGATTATTGCAAAGTAGCAAAATTCCTGCCAAACAGGATTTTTAAAAGGAGAATATCAGATAAACTATAGACAGTGTCTGGTGATATGATTGTATACTTGGAATACCCCATAGTCTCTGCCCAAAAGCTCCTTTATCTGATAAACAACTTCAGCAAAGTTTCAGGATATCAAATCAATGCACAGAAATCAGTAGCATTCAGTAGCATTTCTATATACTAATAACATCCAAATTGAGAGCCAAATCAAGAACACAATCCCATTCAGAATAGCCAAAAAAAGAACAAAATACCTAGAATAATACCTGAATAATATTCCATTGTATGGATGTACCACATTTCACTTGTACATTTATAAATTGACAGCCAAGGGGTGTGTGAACCAGTGTGGGGTCCACCCACCGTGCAGTCCGATATGCTGGCTGCTGCAGCACAGCAGGAAACTCCAGGTTCCAGCATGGGTGCTGGCTCTCTGCAAGGCTGCAGCTGGACCAGGCACACTGCAAGCAGCTTCCACAACTGGCACTTGGGAACACGGTGGCATCCAGAAGCTTGTAGATACCAGGAACTACAGGGCCCAAAGAGGGAGTCATAGCCCTGCCTTGGGGAACTCCCAGGTCTGGGCTTCCAGAAGAGCGACAGGTGTTCTTTCCTTCTTTTGGGCCACAACGTGTTGAGCAAGGGATATAATATGTTTTGGCTGTGTTCCCACCCAAATCTCATCTTCAATCCCCACGTGTTGTGGGAGGGACCTGGTGGGAGGTAATTGAATCATGAGGACAGGTCTATCCCATGCTGTTCTCACAATAGTGAATAAGCCTCATGAGATCAAATGGTTTTAAAAATGGGAGTTTCCCCACACAGGCTCTCTCTTTGCCTGCCACCATCCATGTAAGACATGACTTGCTCCTCCTTGCCTTCCACCATGATTGTGAGGCCTCCCCAGCCATGGGGAACTGTAAAACCTCTTTTTCTTCCCAGTCTCAGACATGTCTTTATCACCAGCATGAAACGGACTGATACAGAGCATGTCTGAGCCCTGTTTGTGTTAGAGCTCTGTTAGCCTCATTTGGCAGGTCCTGAGTTCTTATCTTGTGCCCAGGAAGAATGAGATATGCAGGCAAGTGGAGGGTGAGCAAGATGAAGAGGAGCTTTATTGAGCAATAGGACAGCTCAGAGGAAATCCACAGGGGACAGCTCCTTTCCACAGGCAGGATGTTCCAATGAGTGTTCATCTCCTAGCAGAGAGGATAGCTCCTCTCTGCTAGGCAAGTTCTGCTAGAACACTTGCCTGACAAGTGTTCAGCTATCAACAGAGAGTGTAGCTCCTCTCTGTACCTGATTGTCCTGTTGTCTGTGCAGCTCTCAGCAGACAGGAGGCCCTAGAGTGGGTGGCTCATCTCTGCAGGCAGGTCATCCTGTCGTCTCTGCAGCTCTCAGCAGAGAGGAGGCCTTAGAATGGGTTTTTCCTCTCTGCAGCTGTTCAGCCTGATGACTGCTCAGCTCTGGCTGAGCCCGAGCCTTTTATGGGACTCAGAGGGGAGGAAGTGTGAGCTGATTGGTCCATGGGCAGCCATGGGCAGGCCCAGATAAGGCACCACAAGTTCCCACTCTGGTCAATAGGACTGGCAGCTCAACCCCCAGCCTTCTGGCCCTCCCTGGCCTGAAGGTGGGGCCTCACCAGGGACCCACCCCCTTCTGCCTAGAAACCTGTCTGCCTCCTGCTGCCAATCATAGCGCCCAGACTGTAGGTGCTAAGAGGAGCCTGCAGGCCAGCCTCAGCTGCCCTCAGCCTCCCCTCGGCTTCCTGTCAGTGCCCAAAGAACGGAAAGGGCCAGGGCGGCAAGGGGCTTTCATGTCAGCACTGCACCGAGCCTGTGCAAACCCGGCCGGGCTGCAACAGTGCCTGGGCTTGGCTCCAACTTTGCTCTGAGATTGGAGTGGGCACAAACAGCAGGGAGAAACCAGGCAGCTGGAGCAGGCACTGAGATGGCATGGAGGGCCTTCTTGGGCCCCCGAGTGCAGAGATGCCTGCGTCCACAGCTGTGTGGGGTGGGGGGCGGGGCTCTTGCCTGCTCCCTGGAGTGGGAGGCCCAGGTCTGCAGCTGTGGTTTGGGTGGCTGCAGCTGTGCTCTGGAGGGCGGGGCTCCCGCCTGCTCCCACACCCAAGAGCACAGGGATGTCTAGGTTCACAGCCATGGCTTGGGTGGCTGCAGGGGCACACAGGGAGTTCCCACCAGAACTTCGAAGGAGCCGGGCTCCCACTTGTCCCCGCTTCCACTGGCTCCATGGAGGGTGCAGCCCTGGCCACACCTCCCTGCTGCAGCCAGCATGATGGCAGCGGCCACTCCAGACAACCTGCCGCTGCCATCAATACAACAACAAAAATCACCTAACCATGCCTTTCTCAGAAGGTATCGCCATTGGTAAGTGACACATGATTGTATATATTTAAACACAATGTGTATTGCAAAATTTAAGAGTACAATGTATATAAAAAGCTGGAAGAAAATAGTTGCAACCTGTATTGCAGATATATGGTTAATATCCTTGATACCTTAACCAACAGAGAAATGAGCCAAAGATTACAACAGAGAAAGTACATGAAAGTAACATAGATACCCAGTGAACATTTGAAAATATGCCCAACGATATAGGTGACGAAATGTGAAACAAGCTCTCATACTACATGAAAGAGATAAATATAAACACAGTATGTAGAGAACAATCACAAGTTTATAAAAGAGTATACTTTTACATTTGGATAAATATCTGTGCATTTTATTAAGACATACAAAAATCACAGAATATACATCAAATTATTAATAATGAATATCTTCTGGTTGGGGTGGGAGTGCAGACTGCACAGTTAATATACTGATGTATTAATTTGGGAAAATGAATAAACCTCAAAATGCTACTTTCCATGCTGGTTATGAAACCTCCTTTTTGATAAATAATAATTATCCTTACCTTGAAATAGCCATTTACTTCTTTCTTTCTTATTTTAGAATATATAATTCATACTAAGAGTTACTCTATTTAAGTGGCTATGACTCTGTGCTGAGAGAACTGATGGACAAAACTGCCTAGGGTCAGAGTAAAGAGGTCACAATGTGCACAGACGTAATGCTCCTAGGGCAGTGACCAGGACTTCACAAATAAACAATGGGTGCCAGTACTGTCACCTCCCTGAAGGTAGAAGAGACCATTCAGCTGGGCAGTGATAAATCCAGCCTGGATGCCACACCGCCCCTTCCCAGGAGAGCATCCATAAAGTGTCTGCTCATATTAGGACACCAGAGGGAGGGCTCTGCATTGGACACAACATATTTGTACTATAATTTATAGACATAATTAATATACCTGACATATAAGGAAATCTAACTAGCTAAAAGAGTTGTGTACATGTCTACCAACAGGTAATTTAAAGAAAAAAATGAATGGCAATGGCAATCAACATATTTAAAATTTCTTAACCCCACCAAAAATTAAATCTAATAAAAAGCTCTGAGATATATAAATATATAAGCAAGATATAGAACATAATATGCAACATGATCTGATTTTTGAAGAATATATATTTCCATAAGGATATACACATGTCATATTTTAAAATATAAATGAGCCCACAGAAACAAATCTGGATAATATTTACAAACTGATTGAGTGATTATCTTGAGAAAGGACATAGTAATAGGGGAAACACAAGATAATGCCTCTTATAATTGTATATTTCTCCAGTGTTTTCAAGAGCTGGGAAACACAGCACACTGATTTTTAATTAGCAGAATAACCAAGATACAATTATGACAGCATAGAATAAACCTAGTTGTGGTTTGATTTACAAAACTAATGCTGAAAAATATATTTCTGGACATTAAAAGATGTTAAATATCCTGTAACATAAAAAGGAGGTCACATACCACATTATATTTATAACCACACACATACAAATTCAATCAACTGGGTTTAATTTGAGAGAGGGGTCAAAGGAAACATCTTGTCACATGAATTAATACCCACGGGCTCTGTCTCCATCTCTGCTTAGTGCTTTCTCTGCCACATAACTTCCAGAAAGTTTATTCTGGTGGGCTTGCACAGCCCTCCTTTCCTTCCTTCCCTCCTTCCTAGATCCCTTGCTAAAGTGATATCCAAGCTGCAGTTCTGGATTGGGTCAACAGATGGTATTGACTGATCTTCAATTTCAATTTTACTTTTCAATAAAAAAATAACTCATTTCACAAAATGAACAAATTGTACTTTGAATGGAGATTTTGAAAAAGTATGGAAATAAAATCAAAATTCGTTCCTTAACTCAGCAATTAACACTTTTCATTTACTACTTTAAATTTTGTAGAATATGGTTCTCAAACTTCAGCTTGCATCAGAATAACTTGGGGAGCTTGTGACAAACTGGGGAGTACATGTACCCCATAAATTTGTACAAACAACAAAGAAAGAAAAGATTGCTAGAACCAACCCCAAGAGTTTCTGATTCAGTAGGTCTAGGGTGGAGCCTATGAATTAGCACTTTCTAGCAAGTTCCCAGGTGATACTGACACTGCTAACAAACACAAACAAAACAAAACAGCGCCTTACCCTTTATAGAATACCTGGAGAATCACACTGTGCTGAGAATGCTGGGATCAAGGAAATGAGGTTATAGTGTGCAGTGGGGCCACAGACTCAAGCAGTGGATGCCACAACGTTGCTCTCTAAAGCATGAAGGGACCAGTCACTAATCAATACAACAGCATAGAGCCCGTATGTGGACAATGTGGTGATTTCATCACATCTCCCACCCTGGGGAGCCCTGTGGATGAAGAATTAAGCTCCAGGCTCCCTGAGGCTCAGGGATCTGAAGTAACTGCCCAGATCTCACCTGGCCAAGCCCTGTTCCTTCCACTGCATCTCCAGACCTGGTGTTGTTTATTAGTTAAACATAAAGTACATTTTTTAGGCCCTGCTTATTCTTATAAAGGTAATCCACACTCATTTTGGACCATGTGGAAAATGCTGTCAAATACAGACAAGAAAATATATCCAGCACTCCTGCCCCTTCGTGGTAAACACAATTAATGTTTTGGTGTATTTTGTTATAGTATTTGTTCTCTACTTTGATATATGCCCACAAAGATAGATACTAGCATTTCTGGAGAAGAGGCTTCTGTTTGGGGGCAAGTGACAGCATTGCTATCAGGACACAGTTCCTTTGACTGCAGCCTTCTATACAGCAGTTCTGTTATAAGGATTGATTCCTCTTACTGTCTCTTCATTCCAAGACTCAAAGGAAATCTCTTCATCTTGCACCTCTTAAGAGTCTTTCTTCCCTTACAACATAAAAGACAAAGTACTAAGGACAGGAAAGCACGTATGGTGGTAGGAAATGGCATGAGGATTTTTTTGTTCCCTTCCAAAGTCCCTCAGGTAACTCATCCTACAATACTGGACAGTCACCATGGCTAATACATCAAAAAAGTCTGCACACATTTCCCTCCATACACTTAGGATCCCAACTGTTCTCTCTTAGAGTTATGAATTTAGTTTCTATCACAGACATCTCTTCTGCAGAGAAGGCAAGGTGAGGCTAAGATAGTAACCACTAAAGCCTCCCATGGATTTCTCATTTCCTTAAAACATCATTATTTTCATTTTACTGATGATCAGCTCCAGGCTTGCCAAGGATAAACCACATATTCTGATAAGCAGCAACAATGAAAATCAGCCACTGGATCTGCCCAGAGTACAGCCAGCAGCTTCTATTGTAGATGTGGGCTTCCAGGGGTAAGAAATGGTAGTTGTAAACTTTTCTGGTATTGTGCCTGAGCTTTGTCATGCCCATATGGTAACATACTAGACAACTCCCCTTAGTGATGATGTTTGTGGAGAGGAAATCCTGTCCTAGGATAGGAGGCATGTTGATTGGCAGTTCCTGAAGTGGCGAATAATTCAGATGAAAGTACAGGTTTTGGACCTTGGGAATGTGACATGGAGGAAGGATATTCTTGTTTATCAAAGCTTGAGTTATGTCTAAGGAATTTTATATTGTATCTTTTCTAAATATGATAATAAATTCAAGGTAGGTAATAAGGATCGCTTACGAGAAATGAGAAAAGCCAAGACTTAAGAGGCTAAGCAAGTTACCCTTAGTGCCAAGTCTGTAAAACACAGGCCAGGGACTTTAAAACCCAAGCCTTTCACTCTATGATGTCTTCCTGAGCTTTGAATGGCTTCTATCTAAAATCTTCTTATAAAGTGGCAATCTCTACACTCCTGTGATTCTTAAAAACTTTTATAATGACTGTATTGATTTCTTCATCATTAAAATCAATGAGATTTTAACATTTAAAATTGCATTAAAAATTGGAGGGGAAATTATCCACATATACCTCAGAAACCACTTTACACGCCAGGAACTCTCTTTAACCAGAAGAGAAACAAATGGAAATTTAAAATCTCATAGAAAATTAGAGGAATGCAATTAAACTTATGAGAAGATATCCAATAGCAATGAACACACAACTAAAAATTCAGGTACCCTTATTCTCAGCTAAGGAAGGTAAATTGCATGACAAAGTTTGCAGTCATCCCATTTTCATGAAGAATATGTGTATATACATGCTGTCTGTTCAGGCTGCTATAATAAAATGCCACAGACTGGGTGACTTAAATGACAGACATTTATTTCTGATAGTTCTGGAGGCTGGGAAGTCCAAGACCAAGTGTCAGTAGAGTCAGCGTCTGGTGATGGCTCTCTTCATGGCTTGTAGACAGCCACTTTCTTGCTGTTTGCTCACATGACCCTTGGTGCATACTTGTGAAGAAAGAGATCTGTCTCTCTCTTCCTCTGCTTATAAGGGCATCAATCCCATTATGAGGGTCCCACTCTCGTGGTGGTCTAATCTAAACTTAATTAAACCCCAAAGGCCCCACCTCCAAATACTATCACCTTGGAAGCTAGGGCTTCAATGTGTAAATTTGGGAGGATAGAAACATTCATCTCATAACACATGTTCATACACATTGTACATCTTTATGTATTTTGTACATATATATTTCCATATATATTCTCATGAACATTTTCTTTCTATGGAGAAAAAAAATCATCTGTTGAATATGCTCCACACCGTTAACAAAGGATACCTCAGCAGAGTGAAGGAGGTAGATACAGGATCATTTCATTTTCCACATAAGCATGTCTTTTGCTCAGCTTCTATCAATTACAAACATATATTAGTTTTGTGATTTAAGAAAGTAATTGTGATAAATTTGTGAAAAAAATAAAAACGTTATAATAATCTAATCTCAGTAATTTATTTTGTGTAAGTCTACTGGACTGGAAAGCAATTTGCACTAAGTAATATAAATAATGTAGTATAAAAAACAAGGAGATCCTGCCATTTGCCACAACATGGATGGATCTGGAGATCATTATACTAAATGAAATAAGCCAGACACAGAAAGACAAATATTGCACATTCCCACTTATGTGTCAAATATTTTTAAAAGGTCAAATATATAGAGAGAGACAAGACAATAGTGATTACAAGGGTTAGGGTGGGAGAAGGAAATGGGGAGATGTATACATCAAAGATACAAAGCGCAAACATGTAGGATGAACAAAACAAAAGATCTAACATACAATATGAGGACTATAGTAAATAATAGTATATTGTATTCGAAATTTTTACTAAATGTGTAGATTACAGCTGTTCTTGCCACAAGGAGGAAAATAGGAAACTCTGTGAGATGATGGATATGTTAATCTGTTCCACTATAGTAACCATTTTACTATATATATGTATGTATCTTATAACATCATGTTGTACATCTTACAATTTACAATATAATTAATTTTTCAAAAGGAATTCATACTTAATTGTGAGATTTCTTTTAAAGAGGAAATTTCACATTGTATTTACAATATGATTGGTCCCCCTTATTGTTAATACTCCCGTGTGAATAAGTACATGTTATAAATCAAATGTGTTTAAAAGGATATAACCCAAAATACAAAATATCGACACACGCACACACATGCGCTGATATACCGTTTCTCAGAGACACACTGATGGCTTTCTCTTTATTTGAGACAGGGGTGGAACTTCCTGCCAGGATCTCAGAGAGCCAGGCAGCAATAGATTAAGCAGGAAGGGCTGCCTGTGCCATTCAAGCCTCCAGCATGCCCTGTTTGGCGGGTCAGGCCAGAGGCCCCTTGCTCTCCAAATCCGTAGAGAGCCTCCTCCCTGACATTCGGAGATGTAGTTCTGGCTTTGACCAGCAGGTGGCAATTATCTCAATATTCCACCTCTGCTGCAATGGAAAAGTAACAATTTTTGCAAAGAGAGAAAAAGACAATATAAAATGAATAGTACTAAATATATTAGAAAATTCATGTGCAGAGAAAAAAATTGAATGTGTATTGCTGTTTTATTTTTTGATAATGACTTCCAAAGCTGGGTCTCTCGCAATTATTCTTTCATTCTGTACATATTTTTGTGGGGGGGTGGGCACTGCCAACTCAAGTCCATTTGTCCATCCCACTCTTTTCTCTGAAGCCCAGACTCTCATTTTCAACTTACTGCAGGACATATTCATTTGGAGAAAGACGACTGCAATTTGTTTCTACATGTGTGGAGTGAGTGTGTGTTTCTCTAATGTTAAACTGAAGAGTAAATAGGCAGGATAACTCATTAAATAATAAAAAGAAATGGCACAAATATCTTTTCCTCTCCCAAACTCCAAAGGAGAGCATATGCTAAAAAAAACACCAAAGCTCACAAGTTACATAAATATGTTTACATTGCATGTTTTGTGCGTATATTTTCAAATAATCCTTAATTTATTCATGCCATTCATTTTACATCAAAATCCCCCCATTGAAGGAATGAAGAACTCTGGAACTAACATTTCCAATATCAGTTAAGGGAGTGGCATGTTCCAGACCCTTTCTTTTTATTGTTTTTAACTTTTATTTTTGGTTCAGGGGTACACGTGTAGGTTTCTTATACAGGTAAATTGCATGTCACTGTGGTTTGGTGTACAGATTATTTCATCATCCAGATAATAAGCATAGTACCCTGTATTAGTCCATTTTCACACTGCTATAAAGAACTTCTCTGAGACTGTGTAATTTATAAAGGAAAGAGGTTTAATTGACTCACAGTTACACATGGCTGGTGAAGAGGGCCTCAGGAAACTTAAAATCATGGTGGAAGGTGAAGGAGAAGCAAGTACCTTCGTCACAAGGTGGCAGGAAAAGATAGAACGTGAAGAAGAAATTTCCAAACACTTATAAAACCATCAGATCTCGTGAGAACTCACTCACTATCATGAGAACAGCATGGGGGAAACCACCCCCATGATCCAATCACCTCCCACCAGGTTCCTCCCTCAACACATGGGGATTACAATTCAAGATGAGATTTGGGTGGGGACACAGAGCCAAACCATATCATACCCGATAGGTAGTATTTTGATCCTCACCCTCTCCACACCCTGTGACCTCAAGTAGGACCTGGTGTCTGTTGTTCCTTTCTTTCTATCCGTATGTACTCGATGTATAGATCCCATTTATAAGTGAGAACATGTGGTATTTGGTTTTCTGTTCCTGCATTAGTTTGCTTAGGATAATGAACTCCAGCCCCATCCATGTTGCTGCAAAATACATGATCTCATTCTTTATGGTTGTGTAGTATTCCATGGTGTATATGTACCACATTTTCTTTATCCAATCTACCATTGATGCGCATTTAAGTTGATTGCATGTCTTTGCTACTTTGAATAGTGCTTTGCGATTGTGCATATGTCTTTATGGTAAAACGATTTATAGTCCTTTGGGTGTATACCCAATAATGGAATTGCTGGGTCAGATGCTCATTCCATTTTAAGTTCTTTGAGAAATCCCCAAGATTTCTACAGTGGCTGAATTAATTTACATTTCCACTAGCAGTGTTCGAGCTCATTTTTCTCTACAACCCTGCCAGTACTTGTTATTTTTTGACTTTTTAATAATAGTCGTTCTGACTGGTGTGTTATGGTATCTCATTGTGGTTTTGACTTGCATTTCTCTAATGATCAATGATGTTGAACTTTTTTTCATATGCTTGTTGGCTGTGGGTATGTCTTCTTTGGAAAAGTGCTTGTTCATTTTACTATATGTCCTTTGCCAATTTTTGAATGGGGTTATTTGGTTTTTGCTTGCTGATTTAAGTTCTCTATAGATTCTGCATATTAGTTCTTTATGAGATGCATAGTTTACAACTATTTTCTCCCATTCTGTGAGTTGTCTGTTTACTCTGTTGATAGTTTATTTTGCTGTGCAGAAGCTCTTTAATCAGGTCCCATTTGTCAGTGTTTGTTTTTGTTGAAATTGCTTTTGGCATCTTCATCATGAAATATTTTCCAGGACCTATGTCCACATTGGTATTTCCTAGGCCACCTTCCAGGGCTTTTATAGTTTTAGGTTTTACATTTAAGCCTTTAATCTATTTTGAGTTGATTTTTCTATATGGGGTAAAAGGAGGGTCCAGTTTCAGTCTTCTGTGTATGGCTAGCCAGTTATCTCAGCATCATTTATTTAATAGGGAGTTCTTTCCCTATTATTTGTTTTTGTCAATTTTGTTGAAGATCAGATGGTTATTGGTGTGTGGCATTATTTCTAGGCTCTAGATTCTGTTCCGTTGGTCTATGTGTCTGTTCTTGTACTAGCACCATGCTGTTTCGGTTACTATAGTTTTGTAGTATAGTTTGAAGTCAGGTAATGTGATGTTTCCAGCTTTGTTATTTTTCCTGAGGATTGCCTTGGCTATTCAGGCCCTTTTATGGTTCTATTTGAATTTTAAAATAGTTTTTGTTTCTAATTCTGTGATGAACGGCATCAGTAGCTTGATAGGAATAGCATTGAACCTGCAAATTGCTTAGGGCAGTATGGACATTTTAACAATATTGATTCTTCCTCTCCATGAGCATGGAATGTTTTTCCACTTATTTGTGTCATCTCTGAATTATTTGAGGAGCATTTTGTAATTCTCATTATAAAGATGTTTCATCTACCTGGTTAGCTGTATTCTAGGTATTTTGTTCTTTTTTTGGCTATTCTGAATGGGATTGTGTTCTTGATTTGGCTCTCAGTTTGGATGTTATTAGTATATAGAAATGCTACTGAATGCTACTGATTCCTGCATGCCCTTAAGGAAACAACTGGCTGGAGCTGAGTAGCAGCTTCTTTATCCCCAGTCACTGTGGTTCCTGTCACTTCCTATCCCCACACATACACAGAATATTAGTTTTTATTGTACTATTATTGCTGTTGTTTTTCTTACAGTAAAAAGTAAAATATTTGTTGTTAAAAGAGTAGATTTTAAACATTCTGACTAAAAATAAACGATAAATAGGTGAGGTGATGGCTATGTTAATTCATTTGATTTCAACATTCCACAATCTGTGTGTATCTATCTATCTAGCTACCTATCTATCTATGTATCTCAAAGCATCACATTGTACCTAATAAATAATACAATTATTACTTCTCTATTCAAAATACAATTTTATTTATTTATTGTTTTAGAGACGGGGTCTCACTATGTTGCCCAGGGTAGTCTCAAACTCCTGAGATCAAGGAATTCTCCCACTTCAGCCTCCTGAAGTAAGATGGGACAATAGGCACATGCCATTGTGCCCGGCTAAAAAATAAAATTTGTGAAAAGTGGTGAAGAAAAGACTAAGACTACTGTTCATTTCCGTAAAACTGGAGAGAGGGTACTAACTTGTGTTAGCAAAAGTTCTTGTTATTTTTGTATAGCCCTGCTTATATTATCTACATTATCAACTTGACCCCATAGGCTTTTGAGTTTGGCTTTCCTGGAGTTAAAAGTTTTCTACATCACATCCCTGATGTGCCACATAGACTTTCTGAGGTGAATATGATAATCAAGCACATTTTTCCATTTTTAAACAAATAAAGGAAATTCGTATTTGAAAAAACTTTTAAATACCACATTAGAAAAATGTTTGATGGGATAGAATGAACTTTTGTTTGCCATATTTAGTGCTGTCATATTTTCTTGTGTGACCTCCAGCTGGCAGGTCACAATGGGGTATTCAAAGATAATACATCTTGGATAAATTCAGTTCTGTGCCAAGTTATCTCTGGCCATGATATTTTCCTCTGACCCAGTGAGTGATGGTGGGGACAGCATTTCAATTGAATCGGCTCACATTAGACATAGATATTTGTCTGAACAGTCTTTGCCTGTTTACAGAATGGTATGCTTTATGCCTTTGTAAGAATTGTGTCACAAATACTCAACATAACCCTAAGTGCCTAAAAGCCTAGAGAATGAATTTAATGGATTTGGATTTCCAGTAACAGAAGCAACTCCTGCTGCCTTCTGCATTTTTAATATTTATGTGTAACCGTAGAAAACCATTACCTGGTAAATACCCTCTCTCAAAGGTTCAAGTGTTTTATTTGTCCATATTCCCTGATGGTCTCTTTGCTCCCAGGCAGCCATTTGGTAATACCATAAAAACAGGTTTGTTTATTTATTTGTCTATTTGTTTTAATCAATTTTTCACAGGTAAAATCAGCTATGTTTAAAAATGAACACACGGCCTGCAATTCCACTCCTAGGTCTTTACATAAGAGAATTGAAAACAGGTGTTCAAGCAAAAACTTGTACATGAATATTTACAGCAACATTATAAATAGTAGCCGAAAGATGGAAACAATCCAGTGCCCATCAATTGATAAATGTACAAGTGAATTGTGGTACATCTATACAATGGAATATTATTCAGCCATAAAAAATTACTGGCACATACCTTAAAAACATTATGCTAACTAAAATAAGTCAGATGCAAAAGGTCACATACTGTATGATTCCATTTGTATGACACATCCAGAATAAGCATAGCCATAGAGACAGAAAGGACATTAGCTGTTGTTTAGGGTTGATGACACCTACTGATAAACAAAGTTAAAATTTAGAAACATTTTCTTTCCTTGCATGTGTGTGTATATATACACACACGCACACACACACACACACACACAAAATGTATATGTTGATTTATAATTTATATAACTGAATTAATACCATAATATAGATAGAGGAAAAGGAAAATACAAAACAATTACTTGTTTTGGGCAGAAAATTTACATTAATTTTATAACCAGGTAAAGTAAACAAAATAATATTTTTGAAAACGCAGGATAAGCCTGTTTGTGAAGCAAACCAAAAAAATAACATGTTAGAAACGTGTTCCATTACTTGGAAAATATGCTGTTTTGTGAAAAAGGCATGTTGCAAAGAGATGTTATGATAAGATTACATTTTCCTTTGAAAATATATCTCTATATATTTATTATATGTTCATACCTGACACATACGTATGTGTGTATACACACACGTGCAAAGTTATTTCAGCTGAGAGTGTAGCTGAAGGGAACATGCTATGGTTTAAGACACTGTATGCTATGGAGGAAAGTCAATTCCAATAATTTGTTATAAGAGCCCACATATTTCGAATTAAGGCATTCTGGTAAGAACATGATTTATTTAAATTAATGTTTCACTTTTCTAAATATATAGATCTACACATGAAACCTTTTTTGCCTATGGTAACTAAGGAATTCATCCCTATTTGCATTCTCCATTTCGACTGAGGTAGACATCCCTCACTTTCACGATTAAATTGCATTCAACCTCTTCAGGCAAGAAAGTCAATGGCTCATTCTTTTCATAATTAAAGGCAGACTACATGTTTTACTTCCAGTAATGGCAAAGTAAGTCACATTGAACCAAACCTCCCATAGCTAGCAATTATAAACCCTGGGAAACAACTTAAATAACTATCTAAAAGCACTTGAGGACACTAGAACTTATTCCTTATATCTAACTGTGTGTTTGTACCCTTTAACCAATGGTATTCCATTGTGCATATATGCCACATTTTGTTTATCCATTCGTCAGCTGATGGGCACTTAAGTTGATTCCCTATCTTGGCTATTGTGAATAGTGCTGCAATAAACATAGGGGTGCAGGTGTCCCTTTGATATACCAATTTCCTTTCCTTTGGATAAATGCCCAGTAGTGTGATTGCTGGATCATATGGTAGTTCTATGTTTCGTTGTTTGAGAAACCTCCATACTCTTCTGATAGCACAGTAGGCTGACTATAGTTAACAATTCATTGTATATTTCAAAATAGCTAGAAGATTTGAAATACTCCCAACACAGAGAAATTATAAATGTTCAAGGCAATGGATATTTTAAATACCCTAATTAGATCATTACACATTATACGTACGTACCAAAATATCACATGTACCCCATAAATGTGTGTAATCATTATGTGTCAATAAAGCTTTTTTTAAAAACAATTTCCCATTAGTACCTATTTGTCTCCTTACAATATTTATGAGATTATCATAGTACATGTTTTTATATCATGGTTTGCTTAGAGTACTGTATGATGTATACATTTTGATACCTTAATAATGACATTTGTGCGTTCTTGTTGCTTCATGCTAAGATTTAGTGGTGCTTATTTTCTGTAACTGTGTCACAGAATAATTAACATTTATTGTTCATTATTTTAAAGCACTTGAGAAAGATTGAAAGCAAGCAGAAGATTGGAGAGAAGTTGACATTTGGACGAGGAAATGTTTCTGGGCGCCTGCTTTTATGGCTTTTTGCCTGGTTACATGCGGAGTGGCTAAAACTCAGATAAATCTGTAGTCCCTGACCGGGGACCCATGCCTTCCTGCCCAGGAACCTGTCTGCCTCCTGCTGCCGTTCATGTTGCCCAGGCTGTAGGTGCCAAGGGGCACCCTGCGGGCCAGCACTGAGCTGCCCTCAGCCACCCCTTGACTTCCCTCCTATGCTCGTCGGTGCCCAAAGTCTGGGCTGCCAGTCCCATGGACCAGAGCGGGACCAGACTTGGGCTGGGGTCGGGCTGCCAGTCCTTCGGACTGGAGTGGGAACTTGTGGTGCCCTTTCTGGGCCCGCCCATGGCCACCCATGGAGCAATTGGCATGCACTTCCTCCCCTCCGAGGCCCATAAAAGCCCTGGGATAAGCCAGAGCTGAGCAGACGTTGGGACGACCAGCTGCGGAGAGGAGCAACCCACTCTAGGGCCTCCTCTCTGCTGAGAGCTGCAGAGATGATGAAGAGACAATGGGGAGATGATGGGATGACCTGCCTGCAGAGAGGAGCCACCCACTCTCTAGGGCCTCCTCTCTGCTGAGAGCTGTGCAGATGACGGGATGACCAGCTGCAGAGAGGAGCTACCCTCTCTGCTGATAGCTGAACACTTGTCGGGTTGACTTGCCTAGCAGAGAGAAGCTACCCTCCATGCTAGCAGCTGAACAGTCATTGAGACACCCTGGGTGCAGAAAGGAGCTGCCCCCTTCGGGTATCCTCTGAGCTGTTCTATTGCTCAATAACGCTCCTCTTCGTCTTGCCCACCCTCCACTTGTCTGCATACCTTATTCTTCCTGGGCACAGGATAAGAACTCAGGACCCACTGAATGAGGCTAAAGGATCTGTAACACAAACAGGGCTGAGGCATGCCCCTTGCTCATCATGTTGCAGGCGAAGAGAAGGAAAGAAGAGCTGCGGCCGTTTGGGAGCCCAGACTGAGGAGCTCACTGAGCCAGGGCTGTGACTCTGTCTTTGAGGCACTGCAGTTCCTGGCGTCTCCAAGCTTCAAGGCACCACAGCGTTCCCTGGTGCCAACTGTGGAAGCCGTGGCGCACCTGGTCAAGTGGCAGCCCAGTGGAGAGCTGGCACCCATGCTGGCACCTGGAGCTCCCCACCCGCTGCAGCAGCCGGCATTTCTGACTGTGCAGTGGTTGGACAACACACTTGCTCACACACCCCTCGCTGCTCCGTGCAGTCTCCCATGGCAGGCGTGTGATCCAGGCCAGTAGCATGAGCTGAGCGCAGCCTGCCAGGTCGAGTGGGTGGAATGAGCCCAGTGGGCCCAAGAAAAACTCAAGCAAAGGTGCCACAGGCCACAGAGGTTTCCGGCCAGAAAAGTGACACCCCAAAGATCCCGTAAAAGTGTGAACATCATAGAGTGTACTTGCACAAAACTAGATGGTATAGCCTACTACACACCTAGGCTATATGCTATAGCCTATTCCTCCTAGGCTACAAACCTGTACAGCATGTTACTGTACTGAATACTTTAAGCAATGGTAACACAATGCTAAGTATTTGTGTATCTAAACATAGAAGAGGTTCAATAAAAATATGGTATAAAAGATACAAAATAGTCACCTGTATAGGGCAGCTCTATGATAATCTGATAGAACTACTGTCATATATGTGGTCCATCGTTAACTGAAACATTGTGGAGAGAGAGAGAGAGAGAGAGAGAGAGAGAGAGAGAAGCAGTAATGCTCATTGTTAACAAGAAACCCCAAACAACACACTTAGGTTCATTGATTGTCTTCGCAGATAACAGGGCAGAAAAATAATGGTACTCTGTGTAATTATAGGTTTTGAGTTCCTGGACATTAATTTACAAGTTTATTTCTCTAGGGAAAGTTGCTTAACTTCCCATAACCCCTGTACCCTGATCTGAATAATATCAACAATGAACAGTAACTTGAATAGCTGTAAGAATTCAATTAGATAAATTACCTGTGGATTAAAATCCTTCTGCAAACGTCAGTAATCTTTTTCAGGCCACCTTCCAGAGAGAGCAACAACTCCATTTTCATGTAAGCCTTGCTTAACACCTCAGGGACCAGCTCAACCATGTGGCTCCTACACCCAGGTTTCTGGCACAAGGTTTTTATTCCTATACTGAATATCATGTTGAGGGAGTACCCATGTGGATACAATTCTAGGACAGCTTAAAACAATCACTCCTTAAGCTTTGGAAGCCCATCATCTGAAAGGGAGGCTAACGGGGGTATTGTGAGGCGGGCAAGAGAGAGAAGCCCATTCCTGCTCATGACTTGATGTGTGACCCTGAAAAAGTATAGTGTTCTGTGGGTCTATCCTTGATCATCTGTAAAATGGGAATGTTACCTTCCTCAGAGAGCTCTGGTGGGGAAAAAAGGAGAAACCCTATAGAAATGCCTGGCACATTGTAAGACTTGGAAAAACATTAATACTGCCCATTTCACTTCCTCCCATAAGAGAGATGTCTTTCAAATAAACTATAGAGCGTATCTATCTTAGAGAACACCTGGAAATAATAGCCAGAAAAGAGAAATATACAGATATTTACCTAATGTATGAGTTTTGGGTGTCATTTCCGTGTCTTGGGAAAAGCAAGGAATTTTAAGAAGGAGAAGAAAATAATTTGCTTTTATTTCAGGTGATTTCCAATCTTCTTATTTCCTTTCTAGTTTGATACCAGAGGAGCATTTCCCACCAAGTCTTTAAAAAAGAGCATAAATGAGAATAAAGCAATATTGGCACCCATGGTGAACCAGAGGACCTTGGGTGAGTCCCTCGTCCTGTGCTGGCCTCAGCTCTAACGGAGAAGAAGACGCAATACAGAAACAGTGGTTGTGGGCGTGGAGTTTGTAGAGTGAGATACATGTGGATTTGTCCTTTAGCTGAGAGGCACTTAATCTCGAGGAAGCAATTTCTCTCTCCGGAGTTCACCTTTCTTCTTGGGCTATATGGGAATTGGGATGGTACTTGTCCCTTAAAGATGACATGAGGATTAAATGGATCACTGCATTGAAAGCAAGCAGAGCAATGATATATTAGTCCATTTTCACATTGCTATAAAGAACTACGCGAGACTGGGCAATTTATAAAGAAAAGAGGTTTAATCGACTCACAGTTCTGTAGGCTGTACGGGATGCACGGCTGGGGAGGCCTCAGAAAACTTACAATTATAGCAGAAGGCAAAGGGGCAGTAAGGCACAACTTACATAGTGGCAGGAGGGAGACAGAGAGAGAGAGAGAGAGAGAGAGAGAGAGGAAAGTGCCACACTTTTAAACCATCAGATCTTATGAGAACTCACTATCACAAGAACAGCAAGGGGGAAATCTGCTGCCTTGATTCAATCACCTCCCACCAGGCCCCTTCCCTGAAACTTGGGGATTATAATTTAACATGAGATTTGTGTGGGGGGACACAGAGACAAACCATATCAAATGCCCAGCATCTTCTAGTGATGAATACGCATTTGCATCATTCATCGTATTTATTGTTACTCCTCCCAACCATCCAAAAGGAGAGTCGTGTGAATGGGGTTTGCATTGCCAGGCAATGTAATTGTTCTGTGGTGCTGCACCTTCATCTTTGTTGGGAACAAACTGGTTGACATACAGTTTAAAGGGGGACTGTAAAAAGCTCAGGAGCAGTCTCAGATATGTAACATTATTTAGTATAAGACAGATTTGGCATTTCCAATCCGTGCATTCAGATGCATGGTTCTAGAAATGAGACAGGTGCATGTATATACGGTTTGATAGAAATTGAAGTTCAATACTTTCCCCATAGCAAATTATTTAATATTAATTAAAACATCAACAAAACAATACAGCATAAAACTGCGTATATATCACAGTTCTATGAAATGTCAATGCAGTACATTTGCACGTGGGCAAGCAAACAAAAAATAAGGGAATGAAGTTCAGGAAAATGTTAACAGTTCTTTTTCCAGCGATGATGGGATCGTTGGTTATTGATATTTTCATCTCTATAATTAACTGTATTTTAATCATTTGGTAAAATGAGTATATGTTTATGGTAGAATAAACCTTCAGCTTCTAAAATTTTTGTTACTAATCCAACATATCAAATATGCAAAATGTTATAGAGAGCTATAAAATGAACACTTGTGTATCCACTAACCAGGTTAAGCAATAAACTTGACGAATGTTTGAGCCCATCCCCTCATTTCACTTGTCCTTCCTTTACTCCTCAGATGTAACTCATAACCAGAACGTGGTGTTTATATTCCCCATAAATTGTTTCATAATTTTATCGTGAGTAAAAGCATTCTTAAAGTATTATATATATGTTGTATGCATATATTTTCATACTGTAGGTGTCTTTATTCTCCTTATAATCATGATCTGAAATGACGTTTTTCATACGAATATATGGTCTGATTCTTATAGGTCTAGGGTATTTATTTTCATGGTTATAGAATATTCCAATATAAGAATGAGCCACAATGTATTTTTTTGGACTAATGGTAATGAACATTTTTGTTTTTCCTACAGCTTTGCTCTCACAGACAATGCTGAAGGTACCACGATTACAGATGAGGCCATGTACGGACATGCCAGATATTCTCTAGTTTCTTGCTACTCAAAGTGTGATCCATGAAATAGTAGCTTCAGCATTACCTGGTATATTAGGGATCTACCAAGAAACAGAACCAACAAGGGGTGTGTGTGTGTGTGTGTGTGTCTCGTTTGTGTGTGTGTGTGTGCACTTTTTTAGAAATTGGCTCCCGTGAACGTGGAGCCTGGAAAGCATGCAGGGAAGGCTGGCAGGCTGGAGACCCAATGAAGAGCTGCAGTTCAAGTCTGAAGGCATTTTGCTGGCAGAATTCCCTCTTCCTCAAGGCAGGTAAATCTTTTTACTCCTGAAGGCCTTCAACTGATTGGATAAGGCCAACCCACATTGTGCAGGGTAATCTGCTTTACTCAAAGTCTACAGATCTAAATGGCAATCTCATCTAAAAATACCTTCACAGAAGGTATTTTTAGAATAATGGAAGGCATTTGGAATAATGTTGAACCAAATATCTAGGTTCGTGCTCTTGGATGTGGCCATTGAAGGGGAGAAGGGTTCATATCCAACCACTGGCTTTCTCCAGCACAGGGGTAACAGGAGGGTGGGATCATAAGGAGTGCTGCATGGAGGGGAATTCTGAGATCATTAATGGAATGATGCCATTAAGGCCTCATGGGCAGACAACTAGGATGAATGGAATCCATGTTTGCAAAGATCAGCAGCAGTTATGCAGTAGGGCTGAGGGCAGGAGCTATAGGCAGGAACCCCGGGGTAAGGGAATCAGTTGGAGGCAAGTTCTGGGACAAACTATTAGGAGTGCAGACTAATACACAGGAGCCAGAGGTATTCTGAGGGAAGGCACAAAATTTACTTGGAGATGAGGGATAGAAAAGGGCATCATCGAGGCCACTCACCCTGGTGTTCCTGCAGTTGCTTCTGGACTCCTTCCACATGGAGGTTCCTGTGCTCTGATGAAGACAGGGAGGGGTCCACCACCCGCCCACACCAGCAACCTTTGTAAGAAGTGCAACTTTGCTGGGTGACTGTAATCCCAGCTACTCTTGAGGCTGAGGCTGAAGGACTGCTTGAGCCCAGGAGTTTGCACCCAGGAGTTAAGAGTCCAGCCTGGGCAACATAATGAGACCCCAACTCTAAAAAAAAGTACACCCTGTTGGAGGTGTCTATAAACTTGATGCCATCATATGCAATGGGCAGGAAAACAAGTGACATATGGGAAATAATGCCTCTTCTCAGGGATGAGCCCTTATGAATTCCACAGCCCCAGCCTCCCTGCCACCCTATCCCTAAGGAGAGTGTGCCAAGGCCCAAGGAAAAGAACAGAGCAGTTGTGGATGGACTCTCCTGGCTGTGGCTGCCGTATGCTCCTTTCTGTCCTAATCAAAGTTTCCCCTCCACACTCCACACAATTAGCACATAAATGAACAATGTCAAGAATAAAAGAAAGTCATCACTGCAGATCTACATAAAATTATAGCATGATGACATGCATAGCTTTATGTTAATGACTTTGTTAACTAAAATGAAACGGATATTAAACTGCATCTGCATTATGATTTCTCTTATATAAAAAGTGTGCATATATATTTATGTGCACATATATATTTATTCAATTATTTATGACTGAATTGTTCTCAATGATTCTAAAAAATGGCTATGTCAATTTACATGCTCGGAAGCAATGTATGTGAGTACTCTTGTCTCCTCCCTCCAACTTCAGAAATAATCTTGGGAAGCATACACTTTGCCTCACCATTTAAACTTCCAAGATTGTCTCCTAATGGACCATTTGCAGATGATGATGATGATGATGATGATGTGTGTGTGTGTTTGTGTGTGTGTGTGTGTGTGTGTGTGTATAGAGGTAGAGCGCACGAGAGATGAGAGAGTGAGTTCAGGTGTCAGAGTTACCATGTGCTGGGAGGATACGACCACAGGAAATCATGGGAATTGGCAGGAGGATGAGTGACTGGAAGACCAGGACGTCAGAGCTGGCTAGGGAAGGAGGTCCAGGCTGTGGAAGCCTGATGATGTAGAGAGAGGAAGCAGAGGGGCCATGTGATGGGTTCCATGGTTCCTGTCCACAAAGGAGCCCTGGTAGCTCTGAGAGCCTGAGCTGAATAGACACTGTGGTTGATGGGTAACATGTGAGGCCATCTCTAGTCCCCACGATGAGGCTGAGAAGCACACATTGTAGTCTCTGCTCCCTGGGTGAGAGGACCAAGGCTTAGAGAGGTACAGGAGCTTGTCTTCGACTATTGAGGCACTACAGGGAAGAACAAGGTTGGCATATTCTTTTTGTAATGGCAACTATCCCCTTAGTTCCTAGTTTTATGAAATCCACACTCCAACATATGGATCCCTAATGTACATGTACATAAAGAACTGAAAAGTGGCAAGTGGTAGGAAGGTGGCAAGTGGTAGGAAGTAACGTATGCCAAACACGAAAGTGGAGGCATAATTTGTAAACTGGTGGTACTTCTCCTATGTCACCATTTATAGGACTGTGACTTGAAAACGTCACACTGCTATTATTTTAATTTCAAAAAGTATGCCAGCTGATTGTCTAACGTGCAAGCATCACAGGAGTGTGGACAATAAATTGTGCAAACGTTTCGTTCAACTCTTGCCTGCAATTAGGAACTGCTAAATGCCAGTTGTTGAGAACTGACCGTAAGGTGAGATTCTGTGCTACCGCTGTTTGTTTAGAAGTGAAAATAAATGGCTGATCCCCTTCAAGAACATGGACATGGAGCACCCGGTGTCAGCTCTCTGAAGAGTGTGCCGGGTAGATGGGCTGAGTATCCCCCTCCCCCGCCACCCCCCGCCGCAGGTGCTACCCTGAGACGACTCCTCGAGAAGTGCACCTTTGGGAAAGGGAGGGGTCGGGACGGTGGATGGAAGCCCCTGGTGTGCCAAGGTAACATGCCTGCTTCTGTGGGCCTGCAGGTCGAGCATCTGACAGAGTCCCACTATCTCTCAAGGCCAGTCTCTGGAAGGAGCGTGTGTCCTTTCTCATGAGGATTTACTGACAAAATTACCTATGAAGGCAAGCCAGATTCATGTATCTGCTAAGGCCAGCCAGGGATGAACAAGGATGCAGTGCTTTCAGTCCTGGTCCCGCTGGCTCACGGCTGGGGCAGGGGAAGAGCAATCCAGGGCACACAATGTACAACGTGTAACGTCACTCTTTATTATGAAAATAAAATGGTGATCATGAGTGGGGCGAATACACAGAGCAACTGGCTCTTTGGGTGGTTATGTCACGTGGCCTGCAAGTTAACGTTGGCTTCCTGGTCAGCCAGGCCTTAGGCTGGTGAAAAGAGGAAACAAAGAGGATGTGAACGAAGACAAAGAAGACATCGGAGGGCTCCTTTTAGGAGATTTGCTTGAAGGCCTCCGCGGGGATCTTGCCCTCGGTCTAGAGAAAGTAAAGAAAAGGAGTTGGGATGTTAGTAGAGCCAGGTGCACTGGGTTCCATCCCCACACTACCTGGCCTCCATCTTCTTGGCCCTCCTGACGACCCAGAGACAGCTGTCTTTTACCCACTTGATTCCCAGACCTCACCTGGAGCATAGTGAAGGCCTGGCCAGCTCTAGTGTAGTTCCACTCATTGTCCTGAAGGCACCTGGGGTGGGAGAAGAACAGGTGCTCTCCATTACTAGCCCAGGACAGACACGCTGACTATGCAATGCCACCCTTAATCTATGCTACCTTTTTGCTGGGTCACATGTACCAATATGAGCACTATCGTAACAATGAAAAAAGGCCTAGAGAAAACCAAAACGCCCATCCCTGACATTAATGCCCACTAGAATTCAAATCAGAAACATAGGGGTATTCAAATGAACAAGGGAGCCTAATACATATTGATAAAGAAAGATGTTCAAGAAATAACAAGTGGAAATTCAATAATATGTTTCTTTTCTATTGAGATATAATGCACATACTGTAGCAGTCACCATTTTAAGGTGTACAATTCAGTGCTTTTAAGTCTATTCACAAGATTGTGCAACCATCACACCTATCTAATTCCAAACTGTTTTTATCACCTCAAAAAGAAACTCCTTAACTGTTAGAGATCACTCCCTGTTCTCCCTCTTCCCCAGATCTTGGCAACCACTACTCTGCTTTCGGTCTCTACGGATCTGGCTATTCTGAACACTTCGTATGAATGGAATCATATAATTATGTGGCTTTTTGTGACTGGGTGCTCCCACTTAGCACATAATGTTTTCAGGGTTCATCCACGTCATAGCATATATCACAACTACATCCTTTTTTGTGGATGAATAATATTCTAATAATATTCCACCGTATGGATGTACCACATTATCCATTCATCAGCTGAAGGTCAATCCATGTGTTTCCATTTTTTGACTATTTGGAATAATGCCACTACGGAAATTCATGTGCAAGTTGTTGAATGGGCATATATTTTCATTTCTTTTGGTATACACTTAGGAGTGGGATTACTGGATCATGTGGTAACTCCATGTTTAAGATTTTGAGGAACTGCCAAAATCTTTTTGCCAGCAACTGCTCCACTTTATGTTCCCAGTAGTAATACATGAGATTTCCAATTTCTCTGCATTCTCACCGACATTTGTCATGTTTCCTTTTATGGACTAAAGCTATCGTAGTGGGTATGAAGCGGTAACTCACTGTGGTTTCGATATGCGTTTCCCTAATGACTAACGATGTTGAGAAGATTTTCACGTGCTTCTTGGTCATTTGCATATCTCCTTTGGAGAAACATCTATTCAAATCATTTCCCCATTTTTTAATTCGGTGGCTTGTCTGTTTGTTGTTGAGTTGTAAGGGTTCTTCTTGTCGGCGATGTGATTTGCAAATATTTTCCCTTGTTCCCATCAGTCGGTTTTCCGCTTTCTTGATAGTGTCTGCTGATGCACAAAAGCTTTTAATTTAGATGAAGTCCAATTTACCTATTTTTTCTTTGGTTGCTTGTGCTTTTGGTTTCATATGTAAGAAATGGTTGCCTAATTCAAGGTAATGAAGATGTACACTTACAGTGTTTTACAGTTCTGGCTCTTATTTTAGGTCATTGATCCATTTTCTGCCAGTGTTTGCACGTGATGTGAGTTAGGGGTCAAAATTAATTGTTTTGCAAGTGGATATCCACTTCTCCCAGCACCATTTGTTAAGAAGACTATTTTTTTTTCTCCATTGGATTTTTTCAGCACCCTGAATGATAATCAACTGGACATAAATACGTGAGATTATCTGTGGACTCTCAATTATATTCCATTGATTCCCACGTCTGTTCCTATGTCGGTACCATACAGTCTTGATTAATGTAGTTTTGTAGCAAGTTCTGAAATCGGGAAGTGTGAGTCTTCTAACGTTGTTCTTCTCTTTCAAGATGGTTTTGGCTGTTTGGGGTCCACTGCATTTCCACATGAATTTTGGGATTACCTTGTCAATTTCTGCAAAGAAGTCAGTTGGGACTCTGTCAGGGACTGCAATGAATCTGTAGATTGTTCTGGGTGGTACTGCCATCGTAATGATATTAAGTCTTCCAATCTATGAACGTGGGATGCCTTTCCACGTATTTAGGTCTTCTTTAATTTTTTTCAGCAATGTTTTGCAGATTTCAGAGTATAAGATTTGCGCTTCTTCTCTTAAATTTGTTCCTACATACTTTCTTCTTTTCGATGCTACTGTAGATGGACTTATTTTCTTAATTTCATTTTTTTGGATTGTCCATTGCAACTGCATAGAAGTACAAATGATTTTTGTATATTGTATCTTTCAACCTTGCTGACCTGGTTTATCAGTAGTTTGTTGTGGTTGATTCTTTCAGATTTTACAAATGGAAGGTAATGTCATTTGGGCATTATGCCATTTAAAAAAATATTTACATATACCAGTATAAAAGTATGATACCTTTTTCATGGACCCACTTTTTTTGGAAGCAAAATACCCAGATAGTTATTTTTCCAAATTGCATGTGAGTTTCCATTACTCATTCCTCTGATGTCCCAACGGCCCCCATCCCCATGTACTCCCAGCACTCACTTCTGAGACCACTCCAGTTTCATCCCAGACTGGGCAGAGAAAGCCTGCACCATTTCCTGCTGCTCCTGGGAGAGGGAGGGCTCAGAGCTGGAGGAGAGTGTGGACACTGGGATGGAGAAGGCACTCTGAGTCTCTTGGGGGCTGGCATCCCTCACAAACAGCTCGTCATTCACGATGCACAGACTGGAGGAAAGAAAAATGCACCCTCAAACTGGACAAGTAGATAACTCCACACCCCCAACAACAGGATCCTTCTTAACCACTGCCACTCAGCAACCAAATTCCTTCCATATCCCTAACTGTGCCTGCCTCCCAGATTTTTTGGCTGGCACCCTCTAACCCTCCCACAGAGTCCACCTTTGGAGGGACTGTCTACCAGCTTCACTAGATTTTTAGATCCAACCCCAACGCATTTACCCTGTACAACAGCCCAAGGAAGTGGATAGTCTTATTCCAATTTTCAGAAAAAGGCACTGAATCACAGAGTGGTCGAATAAGTTGATCAAGGTCACACAGTTTGTGAGTGTTGGAGTGAGGAACAGAATCTGTATTCTGACTCCAGGGCCCACACTCTTAAACACTAGGCTAGACTGCTCCTTGGATCTTCCTGTCGGCCTTCCACAATATTGAGAACACCCGGAGGACTGCACCCACCACATTTCCACAACACTGGCCCCAAGCTTAGATGGGTGCTCCCACCCACAACACAGCACTAACCTGGAACTGCTGCCAGGGGTAGCAATGAAGGTCCGGGTGAAGGCGAGAACAGAACCCTGAGACTGTCCTTCCACTTCAAAGACAACAAACACCACCACCTTAGAGTTGCACAGGCTTTAACATGCTCACACGGTGATCCCCAGTCAGAGTATTGCTTGACACTCACACAGAAGCGGGGGAGGGGGCAGACCAGGACAATTGTTCACTTGGAGTCAGGCGGATGTGGCAGGAATGGGGAGGGCAGCAACAGGAACAATCCGCTCCCAGTGACAGGGCCCCTATCATGTGTGGGGCCCTGTGAAAACCACAAGTTCACTTAATTCCTATTTCACAGTAGCCCAAGAGATAGAGTATTAGCCCCATTTTGCAAATGAGGAAACTGAAGGGTTAAGTAACCAGCACAAGTTCACAGAGTAAGGACCTGGGATGAGAGCTGTCAAACTCCACAGTCTGTGTCCTTAACGCACGCCTGAGCTGTGCAGGGCAGACAGGCATGGACCTAGGTCAGACCAGGGTGGTTTGAAGGCAGAGTGGGGGTGGGAAAACACGGAAGAAAGAAGAGGAAGGAAAGGAAAGGAACGAAAGCAGGGAAGCTGGGGGAGTTCTGAGAGGGAGCCCAGCCAGGGGGAGGGAGCAGTGGGGGATCTGGGGAGGGGACTATACAGACACTCACCTTCCTTGAAAACCCCATTGACAGAAAAGCAGAGCATCCTCTCCTGAAAAGGAAGCGCTCAGGTGCTCAGGATCCTCCTTAACCTCCTACCCACCTCTGGCTCTCTGGGCCTGCCCAAGGGAGGAAGCAGGTGCTCACCGTCTGGCACCACACGTCCACCAGGATGGAGCTGAGGTCATGCTGAGTTTTGGGCAACGCACTGAGGGAGTCCACAATGTCACGTTTTGTGCGCCTCAGCAGTTCCCCCTTCAGGTCTGTAGAGGAGAAGAGAAGCAAGGAATGGCAGGGTGGGCGGGGCAGGGCGGGGGCGCTACCACATCCTGGTCCTTGGCCCCTGTGATTGTTCCCATCACACCCCCTTACCTTGCCCACCCTTCCCCATCACACACTTACAGGGGTTCTTGAGTGTTTTCATATTCCTGCTATCCTTGAAGTACTTGCACAAGCTGTTCCTAGGAGAAAAAGAGGAGCAGGAGTGGGTGGTCCGGCCAGTGTGGGCATTTCCAGGAGTTGGCCTGTGTCTGCTGGGGAGACACACAGCCCCAGAGCAGGCTCTGAGCCGTGATACTCACGGGACTGAGTCCTTGGGGTCGAAGGGAACAGCCAAGGAGAAGCAGGCCTCATCGTGGTAAGCACCGAGGAGACCCTGTCGATCTCCAGAGTCATAGATTGAGTAATACCTGTGGAGAAGCAGTGAGGATAGGCTATCTCTGTGGCCTGGGCCCCAGATGAGACTTGAAAACTCCCAGGCTGCACGGGTGGCCCAGCCTGTCTCAGCCCTCCCCTTCCTCATGGTCCCAGGGATACTCACTGCTGCAGGAATTGCAGGACTAAATGCTTTAGGGTCTCAGATCCAGTAAAGTTTTCCTGAAATCAAAAGACAATTTGGATCTATGCGGTGGACAAAGCCTCCCTTACAGCAACCCAAATCTTGCTTGGTCCTTCTTCCTCACCTTGCAGGGTTTCATTGTCTCAGAGCTGTCAATGTCAACAATCACTGGTGCGGGTAACTCTCGGCCGTCCTGGAGAAGGAAAGAGGAAGTCAGCAGTGGAGACCAAGGAGGTGGAGCTGGATGATCGATAAGATGAACATGCCCAGGGAGACAAGCATCAGAGGCTAGGTGGGAAATGGCCCTGGAAATTCCAGTGGGTGGCTTTCTCATGGGGTGCTGGACATCTCTACTATCACATGCAAATGTGTGTGTGTGTGGCGGGGGGGTGGCGGCGGGGGGACACATTTTCCAGGGAGAATATTCTTGTCTTTTTCAGGAATCCATGCCTGTAAAATGGATGAGGGTCTGATACAAGCATGTAATCTAGGCAAGACCCAAAGGACTTGAGGGCAGGCATGGAGGTCCTTTTCTTGAGTAAGAGGAGACAATGATGACGGTATTATAGATACTTACCAGGCGTAACAACTTGGGGAAACAATCCCGGATGGCACTGTCCAAAACCAAAAATTGAATGAAGTGACTGACAGTTCAGGGTTGCACAGTCTCTCTCCCACTCCCTCTCACACTCCTCCCTCTCCTTCCTCCTGGTTAGCTTCCATCTAGACTGTCCTGACTCCCTTTTCTCCAGTGCCACAAGAAGCAGCATTGGGAGCCCAGGCTCCAGGGCTTTCTTCCTCTCCCTCCCTCCCCTTTGCCCAAGTCACCATGGAAGGCTCTGCAGGGAGCAGGAAATGGGGTGGGAGCCCAGGGCTCTGCCACCTCACTGGCTGTCCATCAACCTGCCTGACCAGGCCCTGGCCAAGACCAGGTCAGCCCTTAGGGATGGCCCAGGATGCTGGGACACGGAGGTGAGTGAGGCCGGACTCAGGAGGCAGGAAGCGGAAGGCAGAGGGGACAACAACAGAAATGGGGTGAAGGTAGGGGAGGGACGGATGGGTGAGACACAGGAGAGGAGAGACAAGGGAGAAACAGGATGCAATGCAAAGGGAAGGGAAAGACTCTCTACTGCGGAGGTGGAGTTCAGGGAGGAGAAGAGGAGAAAAGGGCTCCCCTGCTGCAGCCCTTTCCCTCACTGCTCCCTGGCTGGCCCTGGGGACCGAGGCAGGAAAGGAAAACATGCGCCTGTTGGGCTGGGGCCCACTGGATGCAGCTGGAGCCTTCCTCACCTGTGTGAGCTCAGTCTGAGCTGGGCATGGGAAACAGAGCAGCCACGGGGACAGGAGACCTTCTCCCGGGAGGAGTGAAGAGTCAGGCCCCAGCTCAGCATGGGGTTCAGAGTCTGGGGACCCCCTCTCCAGACCACTGTATTCTCTTCTGATGGTCCCTGACTCCTGTGCCCCTCTGTGCTGACGCCTTGACCGAGGAATGCTACCCATCTCGGGCTACCCAGGGCTCCTCTGAGGGCCCAGGCAGGACGATGTGAGGTGGAGAAGGAGGGAAGGTGGGGCAGTGCCCTGAGAGGCCTGTCCTTCTGTCTTCTCAACCTCCTCTGCCCTCTGCCTTCCACTCCTGCCTCAGGAACGTGGCCCGCTTCTGGCCCCTTGACGCAGGAAACCCAGGTTTCTCCCCAAGGAGGGCCCAGCTCCTGGCATTGGGCCAGAGGAAGAGATGGCATGACAGCAGCCACCCGGGGCCCCAGCCCTCAGTATGGGGCAGGGAAGCCCCCATGCCAGCCCAGGACAGGTGGGGGGACCTTTTTGGAGCAAGAGAAGGAGAACCCCTCTCGGGACAGGGGAGGGAAGCCCCATCTCAGCATGGAGGCAGGAAGGCCTGTCTCAGCATGAAGCCCCGGACTAAAGGACTCTTCTCGGTCCAGGGCACCAGCATCTGAATACTGCTGGTCCTGGGGAGGTGGGGGAGCCCCACTTCCTGGAGCACACTCACAGAGGGCACACTGGAGGAGGCTTGGTGGAGACAGGCGGGAAACACACCCCAGAGCAGGTGAAAAGGGGACCATGTCAGAGGAAGGAAAGGAGACCTCTAAGCACAGATGAGTGAGTGACAGAGAGAGAGGAGAGAGAGAGAGAGAGAGAGAGAGTAGGAAGGGAGGTCTGTGGTCCTCCCAGAGGACCAAGGCTGCTTCTTCCTGCAGAAGGGCACCTTCAGACACAGCTCAGTCACCCAGGGAGCAAAGGTGCCCAGGAAGGGTGCCAGGGGTTGCCACTGACCTTACATAGGCGGACTGGTCCGAGAAGGTGCTGCACAACGGGTTCCCTTCTAGCCATAGCTCTTCGAGCTTCAGCCCTTTCACCTTGCCCAACTCCCACGCCGACTCCAGCTAAGAAAGATGGGGAGGAAACTGGAGAAGGAGGGCCAGGGAAAGAGAGACACCCAGGACCCTGGGCCCTGAATTCCCCCGGCCCTCATAGTCACCCACAGGTGCCACTGCCTGGCTGTTGCCATTATCCTGATGTGTCCTGCCCTCCACCCAAAGTTGATCTGGCTCCCCCTTCTCACCTTATTTTTGGAGAGATTCAGGATCTTGACTTTGGGAGCCTTCTCTGTAATGTCAGAAAGGCCATCCAGCTGGTACAGTTTGTTGTTGCACAAGTTCAAAGACAACAGCTTTGGGTCAAGAAGAGTTAGAGTGGCGGCTACTATCTTGGGCCTCAGAGACAAATCTGCCCTCCACCTTATCCCTTCCACCCCTCTAACTAAATACCAGCACTGAGCCTAAGGCTTTACCTCAGGGAAATTTCTTTCAATGATCTTCAGGGTGGCAGCCATGCAGTTTCTTCGATTCAGGATTATATCAATGTCACGGCCCATCAAGTCTTGAAGAAGCCAAGAGAAGGGAATCAGAAGGCTGGGAGGGCCCCGGCTGGACCAGAGCCAGCCCCAACCCCTCTGTAAATTGCCATTCCTAAGTCTCCCTCCCAGGCAGACCTCTCTGCCCCCGCTTGTCTTAGAATTGCTGCTGTCAGCCTTACCTGGGTCAAAGCGGAGATTCTGGAGATCAAGAGCTTGCTGGGAGACATTGTACCGTTTGTTCATGGTCAGCTGCAGAGATAGAGATGAAGACAGAGGCTCTGGGGCTCTGGTGATGGTGGTGGTGGTGGTGATGGTGGTGGTGGTGGTGGTGGTGGTGACAGGGAAAGAGGGGGCCAGGGGAAGAAGAGGTGGGTCCAGGAAGCAGGCATACAATGATCCTTGAGTCTGTATTACCTTTAGCATCTCCATTTGGCCTGGCTTCAACTTATTCTTCACAGAGTAGGGCGCAGTAGAATGATTGACAAATATACATATCTGCAGGAAGGCAGGGTGGTAAGTACCAGGACCTCTAATCCCAAAGAGGATGACCAGCCCCCTGGCCTGTCCTCCTGCCCAGAGACTAAGTACAGGGCATGCCCTCGGCACACACCTTTTGGTTCTCGTCATCACAAATCTTATAACTGACATCCTTCAATGCAGAGGCAGCGCTAGCATCCTGGACAAAGAAGCATGCCCGATTTTGGACGTAGTGGAACTACAGGGAGTGAAGGCAAGAGCAACAGCGTCAGAGGCCAATGGCCCCTGCTGAGCCAGGCCTCTCCCCGTCCCCCATGCCCACTCATCTGGCTTCACCATCCTCTCTTACATCAACCGGAGTGAAGGGGTCACTGCAATGGCTCTGGATTGAATTCATTAGCCATGCCTTGTCATACTTTATCCCGTAAGGAATCTAAGGGTAAAAAGAAGAAATAGGAGGGAAGGGAGAGACAACGTGGAACTAAGGATGGAGAACAGAACCAACCAGCTGGGTTTTTTTTTTTTCTTTCTTTCCAACCTTCTACTTAGCTTAGATTTCTAAAGAAAGGACCGCTGACATGATTTCTTATTTTTGTGCCAAATATAGATGCCCTAAACTCCCTTTCCCCCCATTCCGAAGCTCTCCTCCAAATAATCAACTTAGGGTGTTTTAAGTGGTCTTCCTTCTGTCAGGTTCCAGAATAGTCTACCTAATGCAGACCCCACCAAGATACTCACTGTGACCTTAAACCAGTTCCTTGTGTATCCATCCTGTGTGTTCTGACTCATTTTTCTCTCCGGAGGTTTTCTATTTCTCCACGTGGTAATACGGATTTCGTCTTCACTATGCCAGTTCGTTCTTCTTTGGCATCGGATGCTATAAGGAGTGCTGTGGGGAAGAGGAGAGAAGGCGGGTATCCATTAAATCTAAGAAAGTCTTCTATACATGCTCCACTCACTGACGCCAGGGCTACAATTAGGATTGCTCAGCCACTATTCCACTTCCAGCATTCGTCAGTTCTCTAATGAGAGAAGAAAAGGAAGACCACAGAGAATGAAAGGGTTGCACAGTCCCGGGGGCTGCTACGTGCAAACCAGGCTGCCTGGTCACTTACTGTCTTAGTTGTTGGTCCTTGTGGACATCCCTCATCTCCACGCTTCCATCATTCTCCTGGCAGTGTGAAGGCGGGCGCTCATACCCACCATGTTCATAATGACAGTTCCTCTTGTCAAAATTATCCCGGAAAGAACTCCCACCTTTCTTTCTTCCTTGAAAAGTGCTACCATGGTCATGGCATTCTGCAACGGAGAACAAAAAGACAAGTTTGAGACACATCAATGGTCCACTTACCACGTACCACGTCGTGAGCTAACTCCATGGTAGGGCTAGCAAAGTGCCAACCCGCCACATAAGCCCCAGAAAACAAACTCCTCTGCCTGTCCAGATACAAGAGCCTTATCTCACAGGTGGCACAATCAGGGTAGGAATCTTGGGAGAGGAAGCAACTGTGTTGAACCTCCTAAGAAATGGAGCAGGAATTATAAAGAACAGAGGTGCACGTGTCCATGGGTTAGACTAGACACCAGCCACACACCTGGAAGGGGTCCTAATCTTGCCTTCTCTCAGGCTTCTCTAATCTAACAACCACACCAACACCTGGGAGACAAGCTCTCTCGCACCTCCCAAATCCAATCCCCAAATGCATTCTGTGAACAATCAGCAAGCTATACTTCTTTGCCAGTGCAGTACAAGCTTTAATGACAGGTGGGTCCGATGTAACAGCTTCCCAAGCTGCCCTCCTGCCTCCAGCCTTGCCCTCAAAAATACTCAGTTTGAAATACCCAGAGCAAGCTTTCTTTTTGCCCAGCCCGAAATGCTTTCAGCCCAAGAGACAACTCTTCCTAAGCAAGTGACAGAATTACTGGAAAGAAAATCAGCAGATACTGAAAACCACTGCAGTAACAGGATCTAAATGACATAAATAAAACACCGTACCCAACACACTGTACCCAACAACAAAAACAGAGCATGTATGTTTTTTCCCCCTCTACTGTCTTGCAGCATTCACGAAGGTAGACCATCTCCTGGACCATCCAACAGACCTCGACCAATTTCAAAATGTACACCTTGTCTCAGGGCACTCTTATGAATAAAATTTCGGTCACTGCTGACCTCTCTGCAATATACTGATTATGGCCAGGCCTCAGATGAACTTCTGTAGGGGGCATCATTGCTTTCACTGTGTGTGACCCGCTGTCAGGACAGTCCTGCTCCTCTCGACTGCTGGGACTTTCCCTGTGTGCCATTAGAGGTGAAATTAAATGTGGGCAGAGCATCTGACCTAGACATTCCTGATGCTTGGTCCCTACAACTTGGAAGTGGGGCTGGAGTGCTCTCTTTCTCTCACACTCTACATCCAACCGATCAGGATGGATGTATCTTCTCTTGGCTCTACCTTTAAAATATATCCAGAGTCTGGCCACTTCTCACCCCCTCCATTGCTACCTACCCTGGCCAGGTCACCAACATCTGTCTCCTGGATTATGCTGCCTTCCAAGTTGTCCTTCTGCTTTTGCCCTTGACTCCCCTACCATCGATTTTCAACACAGGAGGCAGAGTGATTTTTTAAGGCATAAGTCAAATCTTGTCATTCCTTTACTCAAAATCGTTTAACCGCGGTTTGGAGCCCATCAGTATGTTAAAAAGTTATGAGTCCATAACAATACTCAACAACAGCAACAACAACAACAAAGACCCCTATTGGTGACATTTGGAGGATGTCCAGAAACCAACTCATTTTCATGAAAGTCCATAAATGAAAGGGAAAAAAATCAAAGATTAAAGTGAGGGTTAAGGGCACACGGTCAATATATGGAGCACAGGAAGAGTCAGAGTCATTTTTGAGAACACACATTACTTCAGAAATAACGTCACTGAGGGGAAGAAGGTGTAAAAGTGTAAGCTAGCCAACAGCTACAGCTACAGCCTCAGGCAAGGCCTTGTGTTGGAAGAGAGCACATGTGATAAAAAGCCACAGAGGGACCGGACAGAGAGAGATGCCGAAGACAAAACACACACAGGCGTACATCCACTTGCTGAACTCTGGCATCTCAGCACAATCCCTGTCTCGCAGTTGTGCTGCCAGAATTACGGGCGATCTCAAGAGTATTATAAAGCAGCTAGTACTTCTCACCCAGACCGCCTGGGTTTCCCCTCAAGTCCCACCATGTACTGGCTGATCCCCCCACACAGACATAGTGGTGAGTAACCTTTATGACATCACGTGTGTTCCTACTGGTACTTCCTGTGTTAGTTTGGAATTCTGCCTACATCACTGCCATGCCACTGAGTGCATGGCATCAGCATCCCTGCTACGGCAGGGAAAGAACGGGATAAGAAGAAAACCAACCCTTGCCCAGTGGCAACCAACATCTGCTCAGTGTTGGGCAGACTCACTAGGTTTCTCTTGACCTCCTCACAGAAATCCCATGAGAATTCTATCCACAGTCCCTTTTCAGATCATGAATATTGGGTTCACAGATGTCGGGTACATTTCCCAGCCAGGTAAGTGGCAGAACAGGAATTATGTCCTCACGTATATTGGTCTGCCTCTATACCCTGAGTGCTCCTCCAGAGACTGCACTGGTTCTCCCTTAAATGGCAAGCTTTCAGGTCTCATCGACAGATTTTTTTGTAAGCAGGCCGGGATGATGTTTTGTGCTAGTCACTCCTGTTGGGGTGGGAACCAGGTGTCTTGGATAAGGTGGAGATCTCTGTCTTGGACCAGATGGGTGTAATCTGTTTGGGCCATGGGTTTTCAGATTAGGAGTCACTTTGGGCTGGTAGTGTCTGGCATAGAATAAGGGCCTAATTAATATTTGTTAAATGAATGCATTTGATGTAGGTTTGGGATCATCGACAAAACCACTTTTGAGAATACATCCATCTGAACCATTTCTACCGACCTCTATTTATATTTATTCCAGAGCTATTCGGGCTGCAGAACTATTTCATAACCTGACTGCAAAACTAGAACAAATTAATCTTTTCTTCTGCAACATTAATATTTTTCCATTAATGTATCCTTAGAAATAGAACTGAGTACCTCCCTGCAGACTGTGGCTAGAACTGCAGCTTTGAAGATCTCAGAGAAGGAGGCTTTTGCAAATAGTGCTGACAGAAATGAGGAGAGGCGTTCCCTGAATCCAGCAGATAGAGCTTTCTGGACATCTGGTCTCTGTAGGAAGAATGTTCTGGACCTACAGGCATGTTGTGTTCACTCAGCCTTGTGAGAGACAGGAAGCATCATCCCTGTCTCAGAGAAAGGGAAGAATGTGTGGTCTGTGTGTCCGTGTTGCCCATGCGAGCAAGTATTAGTGTTTCGTATTACATGCTTCCACGATTAGGTTACAGATACATGTACTCCAAATCATGTTGGTAAACACATTGCCACACAACACTGGATCCCACTGCACATTTCTTTTCATGTGTTATGTATTATATATGGCCAAATTTTGTTTCTTGTTCAGAATATGCTTTTTAGTGCTTTTTTTCTTTTCTACCTCTCGGTGTTTTAATATTTGAACTGATAGTTTTAAAATAAGAAAGTAAGAGAGTTCCCTGTACACAAAAGTAATGGAACAATATCCACCGGTTGACCAGGGTTACAGAGTACCCCCAGCAGGGGTGGCCAAAAAACCCAGTGGAACACAGCCAGGGCTTCGAAGTGGGCTTAAGATTTTGAGTCCCTGCTCTACAGTTTCCCAGGAGAAGCACATGAGTACTTTTAAGCATAAAGTGATATTTTCGTAAGGATTTTCAATGATATTTACACCAATATACACTTCCACTAACCGTGTGTGAGTCTAATTTTCTGCAATATGCCTAACCATTCAGAAGTCATTCTTACACTTTGATCCAGACATTTCACTTTTCGAATTTATTACATAAATCACTCTCTGTCTAAATATATACATATAATTATACGGCTGTGCTTTACAGGTTCTTTGGGACAGAAGGATGACGGGACCAGAGAGTGGCTGATATTGTCAAAGGGAGAAGTAGAAATGACTGCCCTTGCAATGAAGTCGACATGGCAAGGAAGGGGCATGAGTACCTGACATACAGGGTGAAAAGGCCAAGGGATGGATGTGTGGGTCAGAAAGAAGAGGGTGAGTACAGAGAAGACAAAGAAACACACATTGAAAACGCCTCCAGGGAACTGAATTCATCCTGGTGATATGCTCCCCTCTGAAAACCCTCCTTCCTTCCTGTCCATGTACATCTTGTCTGTCCCTGTTACTTCACTTCAAGTTGAACACCAGAGAAACAGTTCCCACACAGTCCGAAAAAAGGAGAGATGGTATAGGGCAACACTGTGCAATGATGAGTCTCTTGGACAGAAGGCTGGAGTCGGGACATTGGTTCCAGAAACCACACCCATCATTGCCCAGCAGACTTTGAGAGGGCCCTGTCGTACTGCTCATTTCAGCCTTGACACAGAGTCGCACATTATTGGTTATGGGCCTAGGATTTGTGGTCAGATCCATCAGGATTTCAATCCTGGTGCTAAATTCTATGATCCAAGGCAACTAAGTGACCTCGCTGTGACTCAAGTTCTTTTTGCTTGTTTTCCCCCTAACTCAAAGATAGTAACAGTTTCTACCTCATGGGCTACTGTAAAAATTAAGTGAGTTAACACATGGAAACACGTGAAAAGCACCTGGAGAAATGCCCGTGACCTAACAAGCACTATAAATAAGTTGTCTATTACTATGTCGAGAACGTAGTACAACATCTGGCGTTTATTGAGGGAGAAATACGTGTTAGTTGCATTCGTTGTTATTAGTCCTCCTGGAAATGACAAGGAAAAGAGATGAGTGAGTGGCATCTGGTTGCCATGTCAGCTATTAATGTATCTTACAAAGCGGCAGTAGTAAAACAGGGCAGCCCCGGCTCCAGTGGGGAATCATCTGACATATGGGTTCAGGGAACCAAAATAGAAAGCTCAGAGCATGAAACAGGTTATGCGGAAGGATTCAGTAGGGAGCTTAAGTTCCCGTTTCCGATCTTTCAGGAAAAAAAAAATGTATTATTATGCAAGAAATGTTTCAGGTTTAAGTGGCAGACTATAAGCAACAAGGTAGAATACTCGTCACACCACGTGATACAAAGGGAAAGAAAAACAAAGTCAGGTTATAAAACTGTATATTACAGTATGATTCCTCAGAAGAAAATATTAATGAGAAGTTATGTTTTCATTTGTAAATATAAACACAAACAAGTCAGGGTAAAGGGACACGTGAGAATGTCAACCATGTGTAGAAGTAGGTGGCTGGAATGCAGAATGGTTATACTTTCACACCTACGCTTTATACTTGTATAAGAGGATGTTTATGGCCGGGTCAGGGTTTTGTCAAGTGCTTGGGGAGAAGCACTTTTCCTATCGACCCATATACAGCATAATGGAAACCGTTTATTACTGACAATCAAGTGTGAATATCTTCTCTCTGATTAATAAGCTAACCTCACTTTTGACGACTCATTCAACTTCTCCTGATCCCAGGTTCCTTACATGTAAAAATCAGAGATTAGGGCTAGCTACCACCTCAATCAAGATATAGAACATATAACACAACCCAAAAGGTTTCCAGTCGATCTCCTCTTCATCCCTTGGCTCCGTGCAAACATTGATATACTTTCCGTTACTATATATTCATCTTCCTGTTCTAGGATTTCACACAAATGGACTTGTACATGCTGCACCCCTTTGGGTCTGGCTTCTTTAACTCGGCATAATGTTTCTGAGACCCATCCATGTTCTTGACTTTTCCTTGCTGAGTAAAAGCCCCTTGATGGATATACCATAATTTGTTCACCTTTGATGTTGTTTTAATGAAGTTTCAGGAGGAAGTGAAAGGAGATCCTTGCCTTCAAAAAGCCATCTTTCTTGGGCAGTCTTCTATTCTTTCATAATAGACACAATTTCATCCTTTATCACTCCTTTGTCTCTCTGGGGAAATATTATCTTAATGTCTGTTTCAGCCTCTTCCATTCTTTCTGTTCCCTCAGTGCCAATTATTGGATTTGTTGAGTTTGTGCCATCCCTTCCTTGCTGATCCTGGGTTGTGGATGTCTTCTGCAGAGGAAGCTCCACTGCTGAATCAGCCCTGGGCTCACAGACACTTAGCTTTAATCCATACCTTGCTCTGGCCTTGCCGGCAGTTTAGCTTCAAGCCGGACACAACCTGTGGTGGCCCCGGCTTTACCACTGTGTTTTCCCATTTCCTTTCTCTTTGAAAAAGACAATCTTCTCGATGTCTTACATGGGAATCTTTATTTCATATTTTCCAGCGTAACTATGTATTTATTATTACTGTAATATTATCATTCTGAAACCACAGTTATAAAATTTTAAAATTAAATATTGTAAAAGGCTTGCATTCTTATGATTTAAATTGTTCAAGCAGTTCTCAACCATGATTACACATTAGAGCCACTTGGGGACACTGAAACAATTCACTAGCACCAGGACACACCCAAAACAATCAAAGCAGAACCGTGGTTAGATCCAGGCAACCACATTTTTTAAACTCTCCATGTGAATTGCAGTGTGCAACCAAGGTTGAAAACAACTGTGTTAAAGCCTCAGTTTTTGGCTTATGCTTGCCAGAGGATCCTAGCAATAGCTGCCTCCTCATTTTGCTGACTTCCCACTCAGCACTGTTTTGGGGACCCAGTGAGTCTATTAGCTTAGAGGTCAGCAACTTATTAGCTTAGAGGTCAGCAACTATGCCCTGTGGGCCAAATCTACCCCAGATCCCCATTTCCTTCAAGGTCTTTTGCTTGCAACCAATTTTGCTGCCAAGTACTCTGTTAATCAAGGTCCCAACTTGCCTATGCCAGAATTCACTCTAGCTCTTTTATACAAACAAGATATCTCTAATAAAATATATTACATAGCTTACAAAAACTCTGTGAGGGCCAGAAAAGCAGGCCTGGATGCTGCACAGCCAGGAGAAGTCCACCCACGTGATGGAACTGCTACAGCTGAAATACCACTGCTGCCTGCCCGTTAATTGACATGCATGACAGAGACTGAATTCTAGAAACTCTGCAATGGCTGCCGCATGAAAACTGGAGACCTCCCTCATCACAGGTAGTCCACCCCACATATGGCTCCCATGTTATTCAGTTCCACCTCTGAGTCTCATGTTGGCACATACGTTTGATGCGATAAATATCCCATTTGGGACCCTAACTGCAAGGGACTCTGGTAAATTGTATGCGTGTGAGAGTGTATTTGTGTGTGTGTGTGTGTGTGTGTGTGAGAGAGAGAGAGAGAGCGAGAGAGAGAGAGAAAGAGAGTGTGTGCGCACATGCGTGGGGTCATGTGCATGTGTGTTTCCTTTCATGTTCCAACTTTCTAGTCTCTACAGTACAGGAAAGCATATAAGAATGTTTAAGAGTGCTGGAATAGTTGCCAAGTAAGCAGATTCATCGTATATTTCACAAGACATGTTTTCTGTTGTAAATGGTATATTTACAATAATGATGGTATTTTCTTTGTTACAATGGTTTGTGTATGTTCGTCTTATATCCAACAAACTTGTTAATCTCCATTATTATTTTTAATTTTCTGTAGCTTCTCTTGAGTTTCATATGAAGATAGTCACGTTGACAGCTTTTTCACTTTTATACACGTATTAATTTATGTATGTAGGCATGCATGTATCACAGCTTACCGCACTGCCTAGTATGACATATGGCTTACTGCACTAGACTCAGTATGACATTGAACAGAATTCGTCATACCAGTCATCTTTATCCCTTTTCTGATTGTAAGGAGAATACTTCTAATGTTTTACTATTAAGGGTGGTGTCTGATGGGGTCTGTTGTTTTGATACCCATTGTCAGTTTAAAGAGATAGCTTTCTATATTACCGATCTGCTGAGAATTATTGGTATTGTTGTTGTTCAATCCCGGTTGGTTAATTTATTGCATACTTTTTTTTTAACTGGATCTTTTGTGGTATTTGTCCTGTCCTCCTCCCTTTATTCAGCTAATGTGTTAGATTACATTATGGATCTCTTAAAATGTTAAACTCAGCTTGCATGCTTGGGATTAAACACAACCTCGTCATGCTGTATTATCTGCTTTACCCATTGTTGGGTTTAGTTTGCTATTAATTGATTTATATTATTTGCGTTTATGTAACTAATTCGGGTTGGCTAGTAATTTTGCCTTTGCATGTATTCCTTGTCAACAATACATTGAATAAACCAAGGTTTTCTATTCCTTCAGTTTGGAAAGTTATATATATTTTTCCCCTGGAGTTCATCTATTTAATCTAAATTTTCAAATTTTCACATCCTTTTCATAATGTGATCTTTTTCAATCTTTTCTGTCACTGTAAGTGTGACACTATCTTCATTCCAAAAGTGGCTGACCCGCACCACCTCGCTAATTTTCTCTGCCCATGTGGCCAGAGATTTTATCATTATCCTGCGCTTCTGAAACACTGACATCTAGCAATTTTGTTCAACTCTCTCACATGGTGTTTTCACTTTCATCAAGGTAGGCTCTATTTTTTTATCATTTTTCCTCAACATAGCGGTAAGACATGGGGATTATTCCACATTAAGTAAATGATCAATGAAAAGTCCTTTCATCTACCACCTGGTTTTATTTTTATAATTGAATACAATGGATATTCAAATATCCAATACATTCCCTCATTTGGAAAAGACCTCTGGCTTATCAGTGCTGGTCTTTTTAACCAGTGCCATCGTGTCTATTCAATTAAACTATCAGATGATTAAGGAAGAGGGCACTGCATCATTGATGTAAAATAATTTTTACTATAAGCTTCCTTTAAGAGAAGAGCAGGCAGCGTAGAAAGAAGCAGAAAGGACATCGACTTTGAAATCACGCCTGGGTGGATTCAAATCCTGATTCTGTCACTTACGGCCGATGTGATGTTAGGCAAGTACTTAATCCCTCCCAGCTTTGATTCCTTCATGCAGTAGTCAGTGCTGCCATTTACCAAGTGTTTACATTCTCCCCTGTACCAGGCACCTGGTAGGACTGCCCGACCCGACTGCCTTCCTTGGGGCAGGTCCGTGCATGTGACTAGCTCTGGCCAATGGGTTGTGAGTGACGAGTGACACGGGTTATTTCTGGGTCAGAACCTTTGGTTGTTGGTTTGAGACCCTCTACGGCTCTCTCCCACTCTGACGCAGTGAGTAACCCTTTTCTAGATGGTGGCTGCTCCATTAGTTTGGGTCTCTGAGTCATTCCAATAAGAATGGCTCAGAACCCAACATCCACCATCCCGTGAAGGATATGCACCTGGCATAAACATGCAGCAGGAGTGAGAAATAAGTCACTGAGGTTTGGGGGTTGCCTATAAGCACAGCGTTACACTCAGCCTCTCCTGACTCATATATCTCATCTGTCAATTAAGATAACACCCTCTCAGGACTTTCCTGAGGGTTAAATGCAGTAACTTGCATGACAGCCGAGGTTATCACAGTGCTTGACATATGACAGGGGCTCAAACTATGGCAGCTGTAATTATTAAGTAATAATAAAATGGTTCTGAAGAAGTGTGGTTTTTTATTGTGTAAAATGAGCGGTACTGCATCTGCTTGTCCTGACAGGTAAGTTGTATCTTGTTTTCAAGAGTGGGGGCACTTTATTTGCTGCCACAGGTAAGGCTTCCTAATGACTTGCATTTATGCACATATTGTCTGCCACCACCATGGTATCAGACGCATGCTTGGCGGTATCTCTGAAGAGTAAAAAAGTACAAAGATTCAAGCAGGAGAGACTGACTGATGACATGAGATAAAATGAATTAAAGAGCAACAATCAATGTCTCAATGAGCAGACTAGATTACAACTATTATAAACCCACATTCCATTGTTCTGAGTAAACAAAGGCACAAGGTTTTAAAGTGTTAGAAGATGTAGTCTGAACAGGGTTTCCCCAAATATTTTCTGAAGAACACTGGTACCTCAAATGCTCTGTGGAAAAAAATGTTCCATTCCCATACAAGTTGGGGAAAGTAGCCCCCCCTTTGAGACTCGTGTTGTTTATTAGCATATCATCTAAAAAATTCCTACAGTATTCGTTTACCTTCAGTTCTGTATGTCCCACACTTCTTTAGAGTAGAGCACATTTTGTTGTTGCTTTGTCCTGATGCTACAGTCTCACAGAACGAACTTGGAAATGCTGAAATGAGAGAAAAATAGATTATTCAACCTACATGTAATATCAAATATCACAAGTGACAATATTCTCTAACCATCTGACAAGCAATATTTGAAACCCCGTAAGTTTAAGCACAATCTTGCTATTTGCTCAACTTCATTCACCCAGTACCGCTTTCATGATGTACCAAATGTTATCACCCATGATTGTACCTTAAATCCATTCACTATACTTTTTTCCACAGGAAGAAAAGGAGAGAGTTTTCAGAAAGGAATCTAAGAAGCAATCATTAGAAAATCAGGGGTTGATGGGGGGAGAATCAGAAACAAAAGAGTGTGAAGCTATACTACTATAAGCTACTGAGAGATCCTAAGCGCACACACACACACAAAAAATGTCACCCACTCCCAAATGTACTTTTTAAAGCCAATGGAGTTCAAATAAAGTATAACAAGTAAATTCTGAATCTTCACATCATGACGACTTGGACACTTTTATTGAAATATCAAATTCTCTTTTTAAAAAAATTCCCGATTCCCCTCTCTGCCTTTCGCCCACCCCCCTGAGCCCATGTTTAGAAGGTTTAGTAGAAAAATAAATCATGGAAACAAAGAGAATCTTTACATAATCAAATAAGAGACAGAAATTAAGATTGGGTCTGGAATCGTCTATACAAACTGGGATCTAGGCAGTCTCGAGTGTCCTTAATAACAACATGGTCTGAGGAGGGGCAGAGGACAGAATCACCTGGCACAGACGGTGAATCGGGCAGAGTGACAGGCAAGGGTAGGGCTTTTAGTGTGGGGGCGGGAAGGGGGGGGATCCCATCAGGCTTCCACAGCCCTGTCCCTGAGAAACGACTTACGAGTTCATGAATCCCTGCCGCCCCACTACCAACCCTACCCCTATCCCCCAGCCCCACATTCTGCCCCAGTGCCTTCTCCTCCTTCACTTCACTCTCTACCAACAACAGCTCCTGTGAGTCCAGGATCAAGGCGGATGGCAGACATAGATGCATGGGTGCGCACGCACACACACACACGCACGCACACACAGTTTCTCTGCCAGGTGTTCACAAGTTCGGCCACATTAGGAAAGTCCTCCACTACCTCCACCCAAACCCCCCATACACCCCGACCCTCCCGCACCACCCACCCTCCCGCACCCTCCACCCTCCCGCACCTCCCGCACCCCCCACCCTCCCACACCCCCCGCACCCCCCACCCCCCACACCCCCCACCCCCCCACCCCCCACCCCACATCCCCACCCCCCCACCCCACATCCCCACCCCCCCACCCCACATCCCCACCCCCCACCCCACATCCCCACCCCCCCACCCCACCCCACCCCACCCCCTCAGAGCCTCTGCTATTTGGAGATTGCTCAGCCACGCCTTAAAGCCCAATTCTCAGTAAACTTCTAGTACCGGCTGGTTCCACTCGTACCAGACTTCCTTCCAGCGCGTCAGGATATGAAAGTTGCCGGAAGGCTTCAGATCTGAGCCGAAGTCCAATAAAACTTCCGCCTGAGTCAGGGTGTGGAGCCGGAAGCACCTCTCTGACAGGATTCGGAGCACTCAATCTTCACGTGAATGGGAGGGTGCGGAATCTCACGTGACCATAAGAGCCACATGTACAACAGCCATTGGTTAGCTGCGGTGCTCACAGGACCGCAAAGGCTTTGCCTGCCACGAGATGACAGGAGCCACTTGGCTGCCCACACACGCATCTGCAGAGTTTGGCAGCTCACAATCTTCACGTGACAGAGAGGAATGAGCCTGACACTGTGGCCATGGGGAGGGGTGAGTGGGAGCAGTGGACATGACCATAGCATCCACATGACCCTAAACAGTAGGTCATCTATATGACTTCGAGGGCTGAGACTTCCACATGCTGGTAGCCAGTAATGGCCAGGTGAGGGAAGAATCCATGTGAGCAACAGGGTTCAGGAGTCCACCATACTGTAGTGACTGGAAGAGCTGGGCCCATCACATGACCATAGGAGCAACATGACAAGAGAGGCCACATGACCTCAAAGTTTTAGAGCCCTTGGTGCTGATATGACCAGTAGGGCCCTATCAGTAGGGCTCATAATTGTAGTGTTCACATGATGGTGGCATCCACGTGGCTTGCAGCCTTAGGATCCTGCAAGGCTCAAGTACCCAGGATAGGTGGGTGAGCTTGGGTCAACTTCCTGACAGTAGAATCCAACCACTGCAGAGTTCTCCTGATCTGCATGTTTCAGGAGACCGTTCTGTTCATGAGACCTGGAGCTCTGAGATTGCCCATATTACTGAGATGGTGGTACCTCCAGATAACCTCCCACAGCACACAGACTTGAGCTTTTGCTACCCTCACCTCACTTTTTTTTTTTTTTGAGACGGAGTTTTGCTCTTGTTGCCCAGGCTGGAGTGCAATGGCATGATTTCGGCTCACTGCAACCTCCGCCTCCCGGTTCAAGCGATTCTCCTGCCTCAGCCTCCCAAGTAGCTGGGATTGCAGGCGCCCACCACCACGCCCAGCTAATTTTTGTATTTTTTTAGTAGAGACGGGGTTTCACCACGTTGGCCAGGCTGGTCTCGAACTCCTGACCTCAGGTGATCTGCCCGCCTTGGCCTCCCAAAGTGCTGGGATTACAGCATGAGCCACCGCTCCCGGCCCCCCATCCCTCTTTAATATATTTTATGTGTTTCATTTCTAACAACACGTGAAATTTAATACTTCACAATGAAGAAGGTCCTCACTAAAACCATAATCATAGACACTACTGCAAGAGCCTAAGCAGTCCGTACAGGTAAGCACTGTTTACTTAATTTCATACAGGGCCAAAGGAAATTAGGGCAAACCTAAAGAATTTTAGTTGTTCATTTGAAAAAGAAAATGTGTATAGTGATTAGTATGTGCCACACACTCCAAAAGGTTACCGCATTTAAGAGTGCTAACTCTATGGAGTAGGTAGTATAACAGAATTTTACAGACGAGGAAATTGAAGCAGAGGCGTTAAATCACTTGCCTAAGAGGTCACAGACATTGCAGGTGGCAAACCGGCTGTCTCCCCCAGGCAGTATGGTGCTAGACTGTTCTGACCACCCCCGGGTTTTCCAAAGGAAATTAATTTTAGTTCAGCCTTATTAATTCACACAAACTGGAAGCCAGACCCAGTTACTGAAGAGTTGAGGTCTTGGATGTTCTCTTTGAAATACCAACTAAGAAATTTCAAGTACTATCAGTAATTAGCACCAGTCAATGCTGAATCTAATTAAGGACCTCAGGAGATTCATTTAAATGTATACATATAAACCTACCATTAATATATAAAATATGTATATATGAAAGTCAGTATAAAATGTTTGAGGTTAGCTGAAAACATTTCCTTCTTTAAAACAATTACTGAAAAGAGAAAGATTAGCACTTTTAAAACATCATACCTGGCTCTGGCCTGAACTGCAACAATTTTGTATGAGTGGAATCTGAATTATAATTAGATTTCACTGTATTTTTATTCTGCCTGTGTCTCCCCAGAAAGGATAGAGAAAAGAGAAGGAGAGTACACATTGCAGTTGTTGTTAATCGCAATTTCACGACCACCTGTTTTGCTGGTTTGTGTGGGAAACTGCAGCTTCACCTGCATGTCCAAAATAAATTTGGTGGAGTGGAGTCTTTCTGATTTGCTTGCAGAGGCAAACAATGCTATACAAGCATTGGGATTACTTTGCTAGGTTCCCGCACTGTGGCCTGGCTACATAAATAAGCAGAAGAAAACTCAACAGACCAAATTTTCCACCACAGTTAAAGTTGAATATACTAGTGAGGACAACAGGCTGTGTTAGTGGCTCTAAGGTTATCAAAGGAAGTCATGATATTTGGACGATATTGGGCGCGTTCACGGTGGTATGGCCGTAGACTGAAGTCATGATAATTGGAATGAAAGACTAGGAAGTGCCAATCAGTGGGTCTCGGATAATTCTGGAGAATTATTTATGGGACACATGTAAATAGAGGATATAAAATGGGGCTACATATTTATGAAAGAGCCTATTATGAAATTTCAAGTTGGATTTAGGAAGTATCTATACAAAGTCACAGGACGGAAGCCTACTTCAAGACCTGGTATCTGCCCTGGCCTCCGTTTCTATCATTACATACAGATGAACAGATCACCAGTAAAAGGCACAGCACAATTTTATCTAGCCCACCTATGCTCAACTGGAACTTACACGGTATTGATGATGGTCAAATTCTTTCACCAAAAGACAAATCCTAATTATAACTCTTACTTTAATTCACAGTTTGCTCCTGTCAGACCTGATACTCATATCATTCACTCTTTCTCTGAGATGATTATCAGGACTTTGTTAGGATTTTTTTTTTTTTTTAAGTTACACCAATGGAAGTCTGTCGGTGCTCTAATATGCACAAACAGTGGGGGAAGGTAACTCTGTGGACAAAGATTCATATGTCCGGGGTCCAGTTTAGGCACTGAATTTATTAGGCGCTGTGTTTACTGGGGTGAGGCAGGTTGATAAGCCATTTCTCTTGCGTGTGATACGGCAGGATTTAACGGGAACAACTTCTCCTTCTTTTACCTTTTCGTTCTGTGGTGGACATTTTGGGGATCCATGCTAGTGGCTTTAGGAGGAGTGGCTTTACCTAACACAGAAAAGAGAGAAAGGGGAGTACTGGAACTCCCCTTTCTAGAACTTACTTACTCAGAACTCCCCTAAGTATCAGAACGGTTGCGACGTTGTTAAATTAAACATAAATACTCTAACGCTTTTGGTTTGAACAGATACATACACCTGAACTAGGTATCCTATGTAAATTAACTTTCAGAAAGTAAAAATGACTGACCTAGCAACAGCATACAAGGGAAAGCATAAGATGGGACTCTATCATTACGGGCATTACATTCAAGACCTGTTTTTCTGTGTTCCTTCGTGAAATTCATTAACGTAGCTAGAAGTAACTTTATGTCAGTGCCGAGCAAGAGGAAAAAAAGAGAAGCAGTTGCAGATAGTGCTCCCTGGCAAATTGCTCAATATGCCAACCCCTCAATGCAAGGTAAAATTCAACAGCTCTAGGTAATAGGCTCACTCTTTGAGGACTACCACAACATACAAATACAAAATTATGTCTACAGGGAAAACTTCCTTCAGGCAAAGGATGGAGAGGAGTGAAAAGGTAGGGATTCCATAGAGGGTGTTTACTGAAGAGCAGTGCCATTTGTGAAGATGCAGCTCTCTGGTCCAAACCCCCTCCACTGTGAAGACCATTTAAAACAAGGAGCAATTATGATTCAAAGATTTCTAATGTATTAAAAGTAGAGAATTTTAAATTTCCCAGATTGCTTCCTGTTATCTGCTCAAGGCAACTATATTTTGCAATTCAAGAAACAGTTCTAAATACTCTGTTGGAAAATACTGTCAGATAATTTTTAAAACATAGTCAGCCACATTGTTTTCTTTTTAGTGTATGCAGCATTTATACCTTGTTTCTTGTGATCAGCTTATCACTGATAAATTATTATCAGTGATTAGATCCTGTGAAAAAAGGCAAGATATATAATGTTTGTGTTTTCTTTTAATCCTTGGATTTAAAACATCACGTAGTTTATCAACAGTTATAGAATGACTCACTGGCTGGATTGCTCAACTGGCTAAGTCAATCAAGGAGTTAGCAAATAATGAACCAGTGAACACAATTAAGCTCATTTGACAGTGTAGATGCAGACTAAGGCAAAACATGAGCAATAACACATTACATATCTTGTCTATGTGATACTACAACGTCTTTATTAAGAGCTTCCATTTATATATTGATAATTAATTTTCAAATCTGCATATTCGCAGATTGGGTGATTATCTTATTTTTAATTTTCTTTTCATATGCATATTTGGTATTGTTATGGAAACATATTCTTTTCAAAGCGTGAATAAATGTGTGCATTAGAGGAAAAGGTTGTTCTTTAATTTTGGTACATTATAGGAGTCTGACTCTCTTCTTTTTTCTCTCCTTGAGACGGACTCTCGCTCTGTTGCCCAGGCTGGAGTGCAGTGGTGCGATCTTGGCTCACTGCAACCTCTGCCTCCCGGGTTCAAGTGATTCTCCTGCCTCAGCCTCCTGAGTAGCTGGGACTACAAGCACGTGCCACCAAGCCCTAATTTTTTTGTATTTTTAGTAGAGATAGGGTTTCACCACGTTAGCCAGGATGGTCTCGATCTCCTGACCTCGTGATCAGCCCGCCTTGGCCTCCCAAAGTGTTGGGATTACAGGCGTGAGCCACCGCGCCTGGCTGAGTCTGACTTTCTTCTAAAGACCCAGGGCTTTTAAGGTTGTTCCATACTGAAATCTGAGGATCTTTGATATCTTTGTGAAGTCTGTGTCGCGTGTTTACAGAAAGACAAAACTTGACAGTAAATACGAAGAATTCAGTTACCTCTGGTCAAATAATCCTGACACAACATCATCTCAGGACAAGAGCGAATAGAAAACTTTGCCGACGAATCGAAAAAGAATGAAAATGGGATTTAAGCATCCCACAGTGGATGCCTGTTGAGGTTCTTCCAAAACATATACTGCACAGGGGAGAGCTCTCATGCTTTGTAACCGCCTATTCATGAATTCAGTATAGGTAGCTCCTGAATAAAATATCCGTCTTTGTTACCCGAAGAGTCACTCTATTAGGACACAAGAAGGACTTGAATATTGTGGTTACTATGCTCATAGCGGTATATATAATTTGAGTCTGTACCTGCAGGTGACATTTTTGTTTACCTACACAATATACATTCCTCACCTTCCTGGCTGGGCTCAGGCCTCCATCAGTGTATCTCCTCCCAGTAGAGTCATGTGCTTGAGGATATATGGCCACTTTCTTAGCTCCAAGAGTGGGCCCAGAATTAGTCTAATCTAATCCAATAATCCAATGCCCAATCCAGCAGTGGTTGGGTCAAGATTTAGCCTGGATGTTTACATCTTTCAGTTACTGGCTCAGTTAACCATGAAACTCACTCTGCCTCTGAACTCTCAGTTATATAAGCAAGTGTCTTTACCTATTGGATAAGCCAGCGAGACTTGCACTTTCTGTTAGTTGTAGTTTAAATATCCCTGACCAATACACATTCAATTTTATGGCCATCCTGGGCATCTTACAAAGATGGCTTTCTAAAATAAAACCAACGTATTGGTCTTTTGGTCAAAGATTTTTATGTCTCATTCAGAGTTTCTACACCTAATCTTGTCACAGTCCTGGGTGATTTCAATGTCCATGTAGAAAACCAGTCTGATTCCAAGCCTCATGGTCGCAAGACCTCTTATTTGACTGCCATGCTCAGGGGCACTCCCTGGATCTTGCTACTTCTTGGAACTGCCCCAACTCTAAAATAGTGCACTTTTATATTTTATTGTGGCAACCTTCTTGTAACTCTGAACATCGTGCTTTATATATTTCTTGGCTATGTTTTTGAGTGCATGTTAAGTTCAGACTTTTTAGCTCTTTGATAAATGTTCTATCATGACTACATGGTGGCCTTCTTTATTCCAAATAATTATTGTTGTCTTAACGTCTATTTTGTCTGATACTAATACAAAAGTAACAGTTTTAAATGGTTTTGACTTGTGACTGGTATTGTGGGTTTTTTTAATGGTTTTTTTTCCATCAGTTTATTTGCTTCATTTCTGTGACAGGCCGGAAGAGTTATGTTCATGATGCCCGATATTGAGATGACATTGCTATGAGAGACAAGAGAGCCAAGGTGAGAGAAGGAGCAATGAGCAGGCAAGTGTATGACATGCTGGGCTTTCATAATCCTGCAGCTTCTCAAGTTCAGAAGACTCTCTACAGGCAAAGAGGTTCTGGTGGATGGCAGGAAAGATCTGGGACAACTAAGCCCCAGGTAAGACTACACTAAGACTACTTTATTAATCAAGAGTGGTTTCACTGAGGAGAGACAGGGGCATTTTACTGCTGAGGATTTGGGACTGGAGCACAGTTAGACAGGAGGAATATGTTTTGGTGATCAATTGCACAGCATAGTGAGCAGAGTTAATAACAACGTATCATATATTTCAATATTGCTTTAAAAGTAGATTTTAGATATTCTTACCACAAAATGTGATAAGTAGGTGAGATGATGGATATATTAATTAGCTTGAGTTAGTCTTTCTAAATGTATACACTTATCAAAATACCACATTGTACCCCGTAAATACATACAATTTTGTCTAATTAAAAAATAAATAAAATTTAAAAACAAATGAAAGGAACACAGTGCTTGAAGTCCAAGTTTTTGCTATTACTAATAGAACCTCTCTTTTACTTCATGATACTTGACCTTTCTTAGTTTCAGCTTTCTATTTAGCTATAGACAAAATTTTCCATCATGACCCTCAATTTGGCGTGAGAATTAAATGAAACTTAGATATAGCTCTGCATAGAATAAGGGCTAAGTGGTTTAGCACTGTGGGAGCAGCTGAGTGCCAAACGCTCCTCCTCCACCACCCTCTTTATTTAATCATCAGTCCCTGGGACACCGGCTGCCATGGCTATGCACATGAATACGCTTGAGGGTAAGGAGAATGCATGCTCCGGCAGCAACTGTGGTACCCATGCCTGAAAAACAATGACTGTTAGGCAACTTGGTGCCATGCTTAAGTCTCCCTGGGGTGCTGGGGTCCTTCCTTCTTTTTTTTTTTTTTTTTTGCATAACTCACAAGGACTCATCCCCAGGCCCATCTCAGGGATGCACAATCACAAATAATGTCCATATGGCTGCCCCAAGCAGCCACTGATGTTCACCAGGCTAGACACAGTGACCAAAGAGCTCTAGCTTGATCCTTGCTAAACAGGACTCAAGTGCTGTATTCGTTTCTTCAGGCTGCTATAACAAATTTCCATAAACGGGTGGCTTGAAACAACAGAATTTTAAACTCTCACATTTCTATTGGCCAAACGTTTGAAATCAAGGTGTCAGCAAGATTGGTACCTTGTGGTGAGGGTGGCAGTTAAAGAGAGAATCTGTACCACACATCTCTCTTAGCTTCTGGTGGTTGCTGGCAATCCTTGGCATTCCTTGGCTTGTGGCAGCTTAACCCTAATCTCTGCCTCGGTTGTCACATGGCATTCTCCCTGTGTGTCTGTCTCTTTGTCCCAATTTTCCTCTTCTTATAAAGATACCAGTCATTGGATTAGGGCACACCCTAGTCCAGTGTGACTTTATCGTCACTTGATTACATCTACAGAGACCTTACTTCCAATTAAAATCACCTTCACAGATTCCAGGTAGACATAAATTTGGGGAGGGGGGTGCACGCACTATTCAACCCAATAGAGTCTGCCCTCTGGCTCCCCAATATTTACATTCTCACCGTGAGTAAATTATATTCACCCCATCTCCAAATCCTCCAGATCTTCACCTGTTCCAGCATTAACCCTAAATCCAAAATCTCATCTAAAATTGTCAGGATCTTACCGAGTAGACTTTGGGCAAGGTCCACCCTGGGGCAATGCTCCTCTCTGTCTGCAGACCTATGAAGCTAGAAAACAAGTTATCTACTTCCAGAATACTACAGTGGGACGGACGTAGGTTAGACGTCCCCTTCACAAAAGGGAGAAGGTGGAAAGATTAAAGGGGTTGTCGCTCTGGGGCAGGTTCACAACCCAGCAGGAAAAAAGTCCATTAAGTTTCAGGCCGAGAGTAAACTTCCATGGCTCGATCTTCTGTCCCAAGGGCCCTTCAGGGAGGCAGCCCCAAACTTTAGGACCCTCCAGGGAGGCAGCCCCATCTTCCTGGCTTTCTGGGTCAGGGACTCAGTCCATCCAGCCCTCCAGGGTAATGACAATGCCATTTCTGGTCTGGTCTTCCATGTTTCTGCCTTCAGAGACATTCTTCTTTCATTTTTGTCCCATCTCTGGCCATTTCAGTCCAGGCTGGCAGCATTTCTGCTAGTATAAAACTCTCAAAATCCTTGCCATGTTTTTGCGGATGCCAAGGGGATCCACACAACTAGATATGTAGGCTCTGTGTGGGTCCTTCCTGGATTAACCTATCTGGTTTCCTGGCTTAGGGCCAAGGTGGTTGGTTGGGTCCACATGCCTAGCTAGTCTCATTAGCAAATGGCTGTTCAGCCACACCTTTGGCCCTGTTTCCATAGTGCACTATCTGGGTAGACTGTGAATTTTCCAAATCATCAAGCGTGCTTCCTTTTGGCTTAACAGTTCCTTCCTCAACTTATCTCTTTACTCTCACGTTTTACTATAAAGAGACAAGGCCACACCTTCCAGAGTTTGCATGGAAATCTCCTAGCTAAATATCCAAGTTCGTCGCTTACAAGACCTGCTTTCTACACAATTCATTCAAGTTTTCTGACACTCTATCACAAGGGTCACCTTTCCTCCAGTGCTCATTAACATGTGTCTAATTTCCATCTCAGACGGCATCATAAGCAGCTTGAATATTCATATTTCTAGCATCATTCTGTTCATAATGCTACACGTGTTCTCTAAGATGATAAGCACTTCCTCTACAACTCTTCTCACTTCCTTCTGGAGCTCTCACAAGAATCACCTTTAGCATTCATATTTCTACCAACGGTCTCTTCAAGGCAATCTAGGGTTTTCATATCATGTGCCTCAAGTCTTCCAGCCTCTAGTCATTACCCAATTACAAAGCCACTTCCATATTTTTAGGCATTTGTGACAGGAACAACCCACGTCTTAGCACTAAAATCTGCATTAGTTTCTTAGGGCTGCCATAACAAAATACCCAAACTGGGTGGCTAAAAGCAAGATAAATTTATTCTCACACAGTTCTGGGGGCTAGAAGTACAAAATCAAGATGTCAGCAGGGCCATGCTCCATCTGACGGAAGAAGCCTTTCTTAGCTCTCCTAGTTCCTGGTGGATGCTGGTACTCCTTGTCACTCCTTGGTTTGTAATGCCTTACTCCAGTCTCTGTCTCTGTCTCCACGTGACTCCCCTATGTGTCTGTGTCTCCTTGTCCAAATCTACCTCTATTTATAGGGACAGCAGTCATATTGGAGTTAGGGCCTACCCTGCCTGGTTCAATATGATCTCATCTTAATGTGACTGCGTCTGAAAAAAACACTATTTCCAAATACGGCCACATTTACAGGTTCAGGGTGGACAGGAATTTGGCGGGGGCCACTATATGACTCAGTAAATGCCTCAATTTTTAAAAACCATAGAAGAGTATCCTACTTTCCATTCATTTCAGTGCATTTCATTAACTAATTTTTTCAGGTTCTAGATCCATTATATTTCAGACATAATAAGACATTTGTCAGTAAAGTCAATGAGATTATTTTTAAAGTCTCTATCGTGAGGCTGGTAAAATTAGACACTGAAAGTTCAGAAAGGACAGTACGAGCAGTAAAAATTACAGTATATATAATTACAGATGCAAAACTTCTAAATTAATTATTACTAAACTTAACTAGTATATGTCTATTAAAAAAGCGTTCGTTCCAGGAATGAAAGGGTAGTGGAACATTAGAGAATCTATCAATTTACTTCTGATTACTTCAGGAATACTGAGTGCAAATGCTTTTTATGCTCCCACCAGAAAACCCCTAATAATGAAGTGGAGGGGGGGCGGGGGGGTGCAAAGCGGGACAAAAAATCAGAAGGTACCAGACAACGACACCACACCAAGAAAAATATGTTAGCAAAATTTTATAAGCTAGAAAACAGACGTATAGGTCATAAGTCCTTAGAAGACCACAGAAACTAATCCAGCAAGAAACAAACTTCAGAACTCTGGTATTAGAGGTGATAAATATGGTCGAAGTCAGAGACTAGAAGATGTGGATACTTACCGGAGGATTCAAGGAAGGCATCATAGGAATGGCAATCAGCCCTACACTTTCCACCACCCTGAACAGCCAGGATTTCCACCCCAGGCTCAATGTGAACCCCAGTTTTCTTCACATCCTCATTCTTCTCTAGTAGACCCTGTAAGAGCCACTGTACCACATCCTACAACAGTTTATTTTTACGTTCTGTGGGTGTCGAGGTGGGAGTATATTGGTGAATGTTCCTTTTAACAATTAAACTGCCAAATAAGAACATAATGATCTAGACCTCCTCTCATATTCCCTTCTCAATGACTGAGAAGTGATCCATGTTGGGAGAATCTCAGGACTGGTGGGCAGCTGATCAAAGAAGCAGGACAGAGGTGCATAAACAGGGTAAGAGTGGAAAACACTAGGCACGTGCCAGAACCCACCCAATGTTTTTAAACAGCTAAACCACTCTAAAGAGGACTGGAGAACCTGCTGCATGTGCCTGTGGCAAGTTTGGATCTTCTCTCTTTTCTTCTTTTTCAGAATTGTTCCGTTTCTCTGAAGGTAAAGCCCATGTTTAACCACTCAACTTCTGCTGACATAATTTGCAATGACCACAGCTAACTTATTGAAGCAGAGTACTATTAGGGCGCCAAGAGCTACCTTTGCTCTTGCCCCGCTTGACAGTAGATGCTGAAATTCACCCCCCACCCCCAAACCAATGATAAATCTGATTACCAAAACATTCAATGCGCATTTGTAGACGTCTTCATGGGGACAAACGGGGGAGATTCAATGGCACGTGTCCCAGTGAAATGTCACCAAACAGTCTGCGTTAGACTATCTTGCCTCTCTTCCTCATACCCTCATGAGATGGATGGGCATCAGCTCCTGTTCTTCCTGAACAGTCTCATTCCCTTCAAATCTCTTTTCTCTGTGGAGCCATTTATCTCTGTGAGATTCTGATGACTGAATCCTCAGACTCATCACCCTGATCAGCACATCAAGGATCTTTATTCTTAACCCCCTTCTTTAGAATATAAAAGAGTTGTACATAATAATTGTTTTTCACTGTAACATTGATTTTTCTCACATCCTACTCAGAGCTTCCTACCGCAGGTCTTTGAGCCCAAGGTCCATAGTGTATCTTTTCAACAGACTTCTTTTTTTTTTTTTTAATCCTTTAAGTTTTAGGGTACATGTGCACAACGTGCAGGTTTGTTACATATGTATACATGTGCCATGTTGGTGTGCTGCACCCATTAACTCGTCATTTAACATTAGGTATATCTCCTAATGCTATCCCTCCCCCGTCCCCCCACCCCACAACAGGGAGATACTTTTCTCTGCACTGTCTTTAAAGGTCACCCCTGGGTGCAGCTGTGTAGAGTCATATCCATGCTTGAAAGAAGAGCAAAAGAAAAGCAGAAAAATAAAAAGAAAAAATAATATGAGGCGAGAAAGCAATGAGGTATAAAAGAAAAGTACAATAGAGGCCGGGCATGGTAATCTCAGCACTTTGGGAGGCTGAGGCGGGCGGATCACGGGGTCAGGAGTTCGAGACCAGCCTGACCAATGTGGTGAAACTCCGTCTCTACTAAAAATACAAAAATTAGCCAGGCGTGGTGTCACGCGCAGGTAATCCCAGCTACTCAGGAAGCTGAGGCAGGAGAATCGCTTGAACCAGGGAGGCGGAGGTTGTAGTGAGCCAAGATGGCGCCACTGCACTCTAGCCTGGGCGACAGAGTGAGACTCTGTCTCAAAAAAAAAAAAACCAAACAAAACTAAATATATATATATATATATATATGGAAAGAAAGAGAGAAAGAAAAGTACAATAGAGAGAATCAACAAAATCAACCAAACCAAAAGTTGGTTTCTGAAAAGACTGACGAAACAGCCAACGTTGGCAATACTGGTGAAGGGAGAAAGATGAAGAGCAGTGGACAGGAGGAGAGAGAGAGAGAACACAAAGGAACAATATTAAAAATTAACAAGCAGAATATGATTAGACATAAACAATAAACAAGATAATACCAAAAACAATTTCATACTGATATAAATTAATGCCTAGACAATGTAGAAATTTTGAAAGAGAAACATATCCTGCCTAAACTAACTATAGAAGAAATAGAAAACTTGACTAGACTTAACAACGATTAAAGAAATTACTGTGGACTACTCGAGGGGGCAGGGAGGGGATATGGGTTGAAAACCTATTTATTGGATACTATGCTCAAAACCTGGGTGATGGGATCCGCACCCCAAACCTCAGCATCACACAATATTCCCATGTAACAAACCTGTATGTGTAACCATTCTATCTAAAAATAAAAGTTGACATTAAAAAAAATAGATCTTTAGTTCAAAAAAAAAAAAAAAAAAACAACGTCAAGAAAACTACCAGGAACACGGGGAAAATTCCACTAAACATTCAAGGAGTAGATAATTCCAAGTTCATACAAACTTCACCAAAGACCAAGATAAAAGCTTACACTCCCAAGTATATTTTATGAGGATAATCTTGACTCTAAAATGAGATAAGTATAATAGGAGAAAGGAAATTTATAATTCAAGCTAAATGCTAAATTAAATACTGCAGACTTAAGTGACGCACAGAAATTATAATAAACCAGAACAAGTTTGGTGTATCACAGCAGTGTAAAAATGCCTTAACGTTAGAAAGGAATGTTAATGTAAATCATCCCATTAATGGAAAGAAACAAGATTGGGCTATCATTTTAATGGACAGGGTAAAATCATTTGATAAAATCCAGTGCCTGTTCACGGAACACACAAAAACAAACCAAAACACAATTCTTGCCAAACTGGGAAAAAACAGATGGAAAACACATATCTACAAAATAATCTGCACCAACAGCTGTGCACACTGGTGAAGATTTACATGGATTGTCCTTAAAAATCAAGAACAGGACAAGGTTGCTCAATATTGTCATTTCTGCTCAACAGTGGCGGTTCTAGCCAGTGCAATAAATAAAAGATATAATGATTGGAATTAAAAACACCCAAACGATCATATCTATATAGACAATATATTATTTACCTGTATGGAAAAACCTGAGATAATCTACAAACTCTCAGCATTAATTACAGCTAAGAAGAAAATCAACTGTATTCCTACAAACCAGCAACAACCACTTAGAGGAAAAACAACTCTTCAATGAACACCAATTATAACTGCCACAAAATAGTAAGGTACACGGAAATAAGTCTAACAAAGATGCTTCAGACTTTAAATGAGAAAATTATCAAATGTTATCGAGAGCTATTAGTTCCAAATTAGGCAGATATAAAGCATGCTCATGGAAGAATCCCTATGATAAAGATGACGGTTTTCTCCACTTAACCTGTATATTTGACGTGATTCCAATAAAAAATCCAACACAGCTTTCTACGGAACAATAGACTCTATGACTCTAGAATGCATACTGAAGGACCAAGGGCGCATAATATCCAAGATTATTAAAACAAAGTAGAGGGGATCAGAAGGGACATGGCTTACAAGATATCAAGTTTTAATAATTAAGATAGTTGAGATAGTTCACTTATATGACATCTAGGCCAATACAATTGATAGGATAGAGAGCCCATTAAATATAGGAAAACTTGGCATGAGAGGTTTGCCATTGAAGGTTAGCTGAAGAAAAGACAGGCTATTCAATATATAGTGCTGGATCCATTGGTTATACCCATTTTTTAGAGAGGAGATTGCTATCTCACTCCATACACAAATATAAATTCCAGAAATTAAAAAAAAAAAGAAACCTTAGTGGAAAAAGAAGGAGGTGAAAGGTCTCTAAATGAAAAACAACAAAACACTGCTGAAAGAAATCATCAATGACAAAAACAAATGGAAACACATCCCATGCTCATGGATGGGTGGAATCAATATGGTGAAAATGACCATACTGCCCAAAGCGATCTACAAATTCAATGCAATTCCATTCAAAGTACCATGATCATTCTTCACAGAACTAGAAAAAATATATATCCTCAAATTCACGTGGAACCAAAAGAGAGCCCGCATAATCAACACAATACTAAGCAAAAAGAACAAATCAGGAGGCATCACATTACCCGGCTTCAAATTATACCACAAGGCTATAGTTACCAAAGCAGCATGGTACTGGCATAAAAACAGGTATGTAGACCAATGGAGCAGAATAAAGAACTCAGAAATGAAGCCAAATACTGACAGCCAACCGATCTTTGACAAAGCATACAAAAACATAAAGCGAGGAAAGGGCACCCTATTCAATAAACGGTGCTGGTAAAACTGGCAAGCCACATGCAGAAGAATGAAACTGGATCCTCATCTCTCACCTTATTACAAAAATCAACTCTCAAGATAGATCAAAGACTTAAATCTAAGACCTGAAACCACAAAAATTCTAGAAGACACCATCGAAAAACTCTTGCAGACATTGGCTTAGGTAATGAATTCATTCCTTTTTTTTTTTATACTTTAAGTTTCAGGGTACATGTGCACAACGTTCAGGTTCGTTACATATGTATACATGTGCCATGTTGGTGTGCTGCACCCGTTAACTCGTCATTTAACATTAGGTATATCTCCTAATGCTATCCCTGCCCCGTCCCCCCACCCCACAACAGGCCCCGGTGTGTGATGTTCCCCTTCCTGTGTCCATGTGTTCTCATTGTTCAATTCCCACCCATGAGCGAGAACATGCGGTGTTTGGTTTTTTGTCCTTGCGATAGTTTGCTGAGAATGATGGTTTCCAGCTTCATCCATGTCCCTACAAAGGACATGAACTCATCCTTTTTTATGGCTGCATAGTATTCCATGGTGTATATGTGCCACATTTTCTTAATCCAGTCTATCATTGTTGGACGTTTGGGTTGGTTCCACGTCTTTGCTATTGTGAATAGTGCCGCAATAAACATACATGTGCATGTGTCTTTCTAGCAGCATGATTTATAGTCCTTTGGGTATATACCCAGTAATGGGATGGCTGGGTCAAATGGTATTTCTAGTTCTAGATCCCTGAGGAATCGCCACACTGATTTCCACCATGGTTGAACTAGTTTACAGTCCCACCAACAGTGTAAAAGTGTTCCTATTTCTTCACATCCTCTCCAGCACCTGTTATTCCTGGCTTTTTAATGATTGCCATTCTAACTGGTGTGAGATGGTATCTCATTGTGGTTTTGATTTGCATTTCTCTGATGGCCAGTGATGATGAGCATTTTTTCATGTGTCTTTTGGCTGCATAAATGTCTTCTTTTGAGAAGTGTCTGTTCATATCTTTCGCCCACTTGTTGATGGGGTTGTTTTGGCCATACTGCCCAAGGTAATTTATAGATTCAATGCCATCCCCATCGAGCTACCAATGACTTTCTTCACAGAATTGGAAAAAACTACTTTAAAGTTCATATGGAACCACAAAAGAGCCCGTATTGCCAAGTCAATCCTAAGCCAAAAGAACAAAGCTGGAGGCATCACGCTACCTGACTTCAAACTATACTACAAGGCTACAGTAACCAAAACAGCATGGTACTGGTACCAAAACAGAGATATAGACCAACGGAACACAACAGAGCCCTCAGAAATAATGCCACATATCTACAACTATCTGATCTCTGACAGACCTGACAAAAACAAGAAATGGGGAAAGGATTCCCTATTTTGGAAATGGTGCTGGGAAAACTGGCTAGCCATATGTAGAAAGCTGAAACTGGATTCCTTCCTTACACCTTATACAAAAATTAATTCAAGATGGATTGAAGACTTAAATGTTAGACCTAAAACTATAAAAACCCTAGAAGAAAACCTAGGCAATACCATTCAGGACATAGGCATGGGCAAGGACTTCATGTCTAAAACACCAAAAGCAATGGCAACAAAAGCCAAAATTGACAAATGGGATCTAATTAAACTAAAGAGCTTCTGCACAGCAAAAGAAACTACCATCAGAGTGAACAGGCAACCTACAGAATGGGAGGAAATTTTTGCAATCTACTCATCTGACAAAGGGCTAATATCCAGAATCTACAATGAACTCAAACAAATTTACAAGAACTCATTCCTACGAACTCAAAAGCAAATGCACCAAAAACAAAAATAAGCAAGTGGGACCTAATTAAACTAAAAAGCTTCTGCACGGCAAAGGAAATACTCAGAAGAGTAAACAGACAACCCACAGAGTGGGAGAAAACATTCACAAACCCTGCATCCAACAAAGGACTAATATCCAGAATCTACAAGAAACTCAATAAAAATCGGCAAGAAAAGAGAACAATCCCATCCAAAAGTGGGCAAAGGACATGAATAGACAATTCTCAAAAAAAAAAAAAAAGAAAGAAAAAAAAGATATACAACCAGCCAACAAACATATGAAAAAAAATGCTCACCGTCACTAATTATCAGGGACATGCTCATTAAAACCACAATGAGATACCACCTTACTCCGGCAAGAATGGCCATAATTAAAAAGTCAAAAAATAATAGATGTTGGAGTGGATGTGGTGAAAAGGGAACACTTTTACACTGCTGGTGGGAATGCAAACTAGTACAACCATTCTGGAAAACGTTATGGAGATTCCTTAGAGAACTAAAAGTAAAACTACCATTCGATCCAGCAATCCCCCTACCGGGTATCTACCCAAAAGAAGACAAGTCATTATATCAAAAAGACTCAAGCACATGCATGTTTATAGCAGCATATTTCACAATTGCAAAAATATGGAAGCAACCTTATTGCCCATCAATCAACGAGTGGATAAAGAAGATGTGGCATATATACACCACAGAATACTACTCAGCCATAAAGTGGAACGAAATAATGGCCTCTGCAGCAACTTGGATGGAGCTGAGAGCCATTACTGTAAGTGAAGTAACTCAGGAATGGAAATCCTAATATCGTATGCGCTCACTTATAAGTGGGAGCTAACCTATGAGGGTGCAAAGGCATAGGAATGACATGATGGACTTGGGGACTCGGAGGGAAAGGTGGAAAGAGGGTGAGGGATAAAAGAAGACTATCTATTGGGTACAGTGTACACTGCTCAGGTTACGGGTGCACCAAAATCTCAGGAATCACCACTGAAGAACTTATCCACGTAATCAAAATCCACCTGTATGCCCCCAAACTATTGAAATTTTAACAAATGTTAGAACAATTACGAGAGTGACTAAGTTTATGTCCTCAGAGCAGGAAAGACTTTTTCGCAAAATTAACCACAACCCATGAACACAGGACATCTTTCCACTTATTTATGTCTTCTTTAATTTCTTCAAGCAAAGTGTTGTAGTTCTCAAGGTAAATGTCTTGATTACGTCTACTCCTGAGTATTCTTTTCGTGCTATTGTAAATGTAATTATTTTCTTAATTATTCTTGGACTGTTGATTGTCAGTGTACACAAATGCAACTGGTTATGGTGTGTTGATTTTCTATCTTGCAACTTTGACAAATTCATTTATTAGCCCTAACAGCTTTTTTTGTGGAATCTCTAGGGTTTTCTACATAGAAGATCATGTCGTCTGTGACAGGGGATAACTTCTTCTTTTCCATCTTAGATGCCTTTTATTTCTTACTCTTGCCTAATTACTCTGTCTAGAGGTTTCAATAGTATGTTGAGTTAGAAGTGACAAAAGCAGGCATCCTTGTCCTGTTCCCGATCTTAGGGGAAAACCTTTCAGTCTTTTCCATTGAGTATGACGTTAGCTATAGGTATTTCCATATATGGTTTATGTCACGCTAAGGAAGTATCCTTCTCTTCCTAATCTGTTGAGGGTTTTTATTATAAAACCATGTTGGATTTTGTTAGGTGCTTTTTCTGCATCAGTTGACATGGTGATGCGGTCTTTTATCATCAGTCTGTTAATATAGTGCATGGATTTATTTTCATGTGTTGAATCATCTTTGCATTTCAGCAATTATTCCCATTCAGTCATGGGTGTGTAATCCTTTCAATATACTGCAAGGTTCTGCCTGCTAGCGTTTCATCTAGGATTCTGAACATTGGTATTCATAAGGGATATTGCTTTGTAGCTTTCTTGTTGTGGCTTTGGCAGACTTTGGTATCATGGTAACTAACATTGGCCTTATGGAATGAGTTAGGAAGTGTTCCCTCTTCTTCAATTTTTTGGAAGAGATTTAGAAGGAATGGTGGTAATTCTTCTTTAAATGTTTGGTAGAATTCACCAATGAAGTCATCTGGCCCGAGACTTGACTTTGTTGGAAGGTTTTGATTACTGATAATTCCTATTACTGATAACTCCTTACTATAACTAGTAAGGAGACTGTATCTCATAAGAGATATGTAGTCCTCAAGCAGTAGGCGATATATTCAAAGTTCTAAAAAAGGAGAAACCTGTCAAGCAGGAATTACATATCCAGCAAAACCATCCTTCAAAAATGAAGGGGAAAATTAACACATTCTCAGATTTAAAAATTACTGAAGGCTTTGGGGCAAAGATGGCTGACCAGATGCAGACAGGAAGAACTCCTCCCAATAAGAGACCCGATCATCAAGAAGACCAGCACATTCCAAACAGATCTTTGGAAAGAAGGCATTGAAAATGGATGGAGGAAGGACACAGACCCTGAGCTGAAAGGGGAGGAAGCTGGGAACCCTGCATCAGGTTGCTGAGGACCAGGACTCATTTTGGGGCCTGAGTGACTCCTGGGGAAGGGGCGAGTAAAACAAGCATAGAGTGGCTCATTCTCGCCATGGACCTCTGGAATCCAAGCTGCAGGAGACCCCATGACCCCCACAGACATTTGAGATTGCAGGGAGAATTGCCGGGAGAGCTGGCAGAGATAGAAATCTTGCCTGCATGGAGTCCAGAGGGTTTAGCATGGGAAAAGCTGCACTGAAGCATGGCCATGGGCACCCAACCCCAAGCCTCACCATACTCCTCTCTGTGGCTTTAGTGTTTGCTGGCTGCTGGACCTGGACGCAGCAGGGCAATCTTGGCCATGGGATAGGGTCAGTCTGATCTGAGTGTCCCGCTGTCTGCTGGCCTATCCCAGCGTCCCTGCCTGGCCACACCCACTTGCAGCGCAGCCTCAGCTTCCCAGATGAGGCATTTGCCAGCAGCCACCACCATAGCTCTTTCACTGGCAGACGCTGCCTAGCAGTTGGGGATCTTCTGCAGGTGGTCCCCTGCAGACAAGTGCACCCTCCCGCAGCCCTCCTCCACCGATGCACTCTCACCCATAGCCTTCCTGCACTGCTTCACTGGTGAGCCCATGCATTTGGGGGCCCTTGCTGCCCTACCGCTGCCCCACGGAAGTACTTTGGCCGGAACATCCCATCAGAGTGCTGTTGCCAGCGGAATGGGAACACCTCAGCCCCTCCAGAAGAGCAGGCAGTAAACCTTGAGAGTCCAGAAAAAAAAAACAAAAACAAACAAACAAACAAAAACCATGGACACGTCCCAGCCCCCAGGGGTAGAGCATGCAGCCCAGGAGCGCTGAGCTGTGTCTTGGTTCCCCAAAATCATCCAGAAATGAAGCCAATTGACTAAATTGACTTATACCACATCAAAACCTCAAGTTCATCAAAGAATGTAAAAGCAAAAAGGCCCATCCACAGGACAGCAACCTCAAACATTAAAGGAACGTCAGCCCACACAGATGAGGAAGAACCAGCCCAAGAACTCTGTTAATGCTAAAAGCCAGAGTGTCTTCTTGTCTCCAAATGGCCACACTAGCTCTGCAGTAATGGTTCTTAACCAGACCTATGTGGCTGAAATGATAGACATAAAATTTAGAATCTGGATGGCAACAAAGATCATTGAGATTCACGAGAAAGTTGACATGGCAGCCAAGGAATATAAGGAATCCAATAAAACAATACAAGAGGTGAAAGATTAAATGGCCATTTTAAGAAAGAACCAAACTGACCTGCTTGAGCTAAAAAACTCACTACAAGAATTTCATAATACAATCAGAAGTATTAACAGCAGGCTAGAACAACCTGAGGAAATAATCTCAGATCCTGATGTCCAGTTGTTTGAATCAGATCAATCAGACAAAAACAAGGAAAAAAAGGATTAACAAAAATGAACAAAACCTCCGAGAAATATGAGATTTTGTGAAGAGACCAAACCTATGACTCATTGGTGTCCCACAAAGAGAGGGAGAGAGCAAGCAACTTGGAAAACATATTTGAGGATATTGCCCACAGACATTTCCCCAACCTCGCTAGACAGGTAGAGAGGCAAATTCAGGAGAGTCAGATAACCCCAGTGAGATGCTACAGAAGATGACCATCCCCAAGATGCATAGTCATAAGATTCTCCAAGGTCAAGGTGAAAGGAAAACCACTAAAAGCAGCCAGAGAGAAGGGGCAGGTCACACACAAAGGGAACCCCATCAGGCTAACAGCAAACCTTTCAGCAGAACTCTTACAAGTCAGAAGAGATTGGGAGCCAATAGTCAGCATCCTTAAAGAAAAGAAATTCCAACTGGGAATTTCATATCTAACCAAACTAGGCTTCATAAGAAAAGCAGAAATAAAATCCTTTTCAGACAAGCAAATGCTAAGGGAACTCATTGCCCCCAGATCTGCATTACCAGAGGTCCTTAAGGGAGCGCTAAACATGGAAACAAAAGATCGTTGCCTGTCACCACAGAAACACACTTAAGTACACAGCCCACTGACACTACCAAGCAACTATATAATCACGTCTACATAACAACCAGCTAACGGCGCAGTGACAGGATCAAATCCTCACATATCAATATTAACCTTGAATGTAAATGGGCTAAACGCCCCACTTAAAAGGCAGAGAGTGGCAAGTTGGATAAAGAAGCAAGACCCAACTGCATGCTGTCTTTAAGAGACCCATCTCACATGCAATGACACCCATCATAGGCTCAAAGTAAAGGGATGGAGAAAGATCTATCAAGCAAATGGAAAACAGAAAAGAGCAGAGGTTGCTGTTCTTATTTCAGACGAAACAGACTTTAAACCCACAATGATCAGAAAGGACAAAGAAGGGCACTGCATAATGATAAAGGGTTCAATTCAACAAGAAGACTTAACTATCCTTAATATATATGCACCCAACACTGGAGCACGCAGATTCACAAAACAATCACTTAGAGACCTACAAAGAAACTTAAATAACCACACAATCATAGTGGGAGGCTTCAACACCCCACTGACAGTGCTAGATCACTGGGGCAGAAAACTAACAAAGATATTCGGGACATAAACTCAACACTTGACAGAATTGACCTAACAGATATCCACAGAACATCGCACGAAACAACAACACAATATACATTCTTCTCATCTGCACAGGGCACATACTCTAAGGACGACCACATGCTCAGCCATAAAGCAATTCTCAAAAAATTCAGAAACAAACCCGGAATCACACCAGCCACACTCTCAGACCGCAGTGCAATAAAAATAGACATCCGTAGCAGGAAGATCTCTCAGAGGCAAACAATTATATATAGATCTTTCAAAACCAATCAATTATATTATAAGGTCGACTACATGTTTGGCCGTAAAGCAATTCTCAAAAAATTCAAAAACAAACCTGAAATCATTACCAGCCACACTCTTGGACCACAGTGCAATGAAAATAGAGATTAATACCAAGAAGATGTCTCAAAACCAAACAATTGTATGGAAATTAAACAACCTGCTCCTGAATGACTTTTGAGTAAAGAGCAAAATTTGGGCAGAATTCAAAAAAATTCTTTGAAGCTATTGAAAACAAAGGTACAACATACCAGAATCTCTGGGGGCACAGCTAAAACAGTGTTAAGAGGAAAGTTTATGGTGCTAAGTGCCTACATGGAAAAAGTCAGACAGATCTCACATTAGCAATCCAACATCGCACCTAGAGGAACTAGAGAAACAAGAGCAAAGTGACCCCAGAGCTAGCAGAAGAAAAGAAATAACCAATATTAGAGCTGAACTGAAAGAAGTTGAGATGTGAACCACCCTACAAAAGGTCAAAGAAACCAAAGGAACCAAAGGTCCTTTGAAAAAATAAATAAGCTCGACAAACTGCTAGCTAGACAAACAAGGAAAAGAAAGAAAGAGAGAGAAGGCCCAAATAAACACCATCAGAAATGACAAAGGTGACATTACTGCGGACCCCACAGAAATGCAGCAACAACAACAAAAATCCTCAGCGACTATTATGAACACCTGTATGCACATAATCTAGAAAACCTAGAGGAAATCGATAAATTCCTGGGAGCATACAACCTCCCAAGATTGAACCAGGATGAAACTGAATCCCTGGACAGACCAATAACGAGTTTCAAACTTGAATCAGTAATAAAAAAGACCTACCAACCAAAGGCCTGGACCAGACGGATTCACAGTCCAATTCTACCAGACACAGAAAGAAGAGCTGTAACCAGTCCCTAATGAAACTATTCCAAAAATTTGAGGAACTGGGACTCCTCTCTAACTCATTGTACGAGGCCAGCATCATTCTGATTCCCAAACCTGACGGAGACACAGTGAAAATACAACACTTCAGGCCAATATTCCTGATGAACCTAGATGCAAAAATCCTCACCAAAATACCAGCAAATTGATTCCAGCAGTACATCAAAAAACTAATCCATCGCGATCAAGTAGGCCCTACTCCTGGGATGCAAGGTCGGTTCAACATGTGCAAATCAATAAATGTGATTCATCACATAAACGCAACTAAAAACGAAAACCACATATCATCTCAATAGATGCAGAAGAGGTTTTCAACGAAATTCAACATCCCTTCATGTCAAAAACCCTCAACAAACTGGGCATCAGAGAAGCATACCTCAAAATAATAAGAGTCATCTAGGACAAACCCACAGCCAACATCCTACTCAAAGGCCAAAACCTGGAAGCATTCTCCCTGAGAACCAAAACATAGTCCTGAATTACCGACGCCACCCCTCCCCCACCCCTGGCCACAGCAGCGTGGTGTGGAGAGCATCTCTGGGTGCAGGGAGAGGGAGACCACAGCATTTGTGAAGCAATGACCTCAGTGCTATCCTGTTAGAGCAGAAAGGAAAACCGGACCAAACTCAGCTCATGCCCCCCCACAGAGGGAGCATTTAAAGCAGCCCTAGCCAGAGGGGAATCACTGATCCCAGTGATCAGAACTTGAGTTCCCACAAACCTCACCATGGCAGGCTACAGCACTCTGTGTCTCCAAGTAAATTTGAAAGGCAGACTAGGCCATAAGAACTGCAACTCTGGCCGGGCGTGGTGGCTCACGGCTGTAATCCCAGCACTCTGGGAGGCTGAGGCGGGCGGATCACGAGGTCAGGAGATCGAGACCATCCTGGCTAACACGGTGGAACCCCGTCTCTACTAAAAATACAAAAAAAAAAAAAAAAATTAGCCGGGCGTGGTGGCGGGCACCTGTAGTCCCAGCTACTCAGGAGGCTGAGGCAGGAGAATGGCGTGAACCCGGGAGGCGGAGCTTACAGTGAGCTGAGATTGCGCCACTGCACTCCAGCCTGGGCAACAGAGCGAGACTCCGTCTCAAAAAACAAACAAAAAAAGAACTGCAACTCTTAGGTGAGTCCTGGTGTTGAATTAGGCCCAGAGACAGTGGACCAGGGGTCGGGGGAGGGGGGGTCACACGACATACTGAGATACCAGCTGGGGCAGCCAAGGGAGTGCTGGCATCACCCGTCCCCTAACCCCAGGCTGCACACCTTGTGGCTCCAAAGGAGACCCCTTCCTTCCACTTGAGGAGGGGAGAAAGAAAACAGTGGTGAAGACTGTGTCTTGCATCTGGGATACCAGCCCAGCCATAGCAAGATAGGGCACCAGTCAGAGTCACGTGGCCCCTGTTCCAGGACCTAGCTACTAGAGGACATTCCTAGACACGTCCTGGGCCAGAAGGGAACCCACTGCCTTGAAGGAAAGGACCTAGTCCTGGCAGCACTCACCACCTGCAAACTGAAGAGCCCCTGGGCCCTGAATAACCAGCAGTGATGCCCAGGCACTACATCGAGGGCCTTGGGTGAACCTCTGAGACTTGTTGGCTTCAGGTGAGACTTGGTACATAACCAGCAAGTGGTGGCTATGGGGCAAAACTCCTTCAGTTTGAGAAAAGCAGAGGGAAAATAAAGGGGACTTTGTTTTGCATCTTAGGTACCAGTATGGCCATAGTGGGGTAGAGCATCAAGCAGACCCTTGGAGTCCCCAGTTCCAGGACTGGACTCTTGGACTGCATTTCTGGACCTGCCCTGAGCCACAGGGGAGCCCACTGCCCCGAAGGGTGAGTCCCAGGCCAGGCAGCATTCACGACAGCTGACTTACGAGACCTTGAGCCTTAAGGGAACATTGGCAGTAGTCTGCCAGTACTGCTCGGGGCCTAGGGTGGCGGTGGCTACAGTGTGAGGCTCTTGTACCTTTGGGAAGGGGAGGGAAGAGTGGGAAAGACTGCGTCCTGTGGTTTGAGTGACAGCTCAGCCACAATACTTAGAACCACAGGTAGCCTTCTAAGGTTTTTGATGCTAGTCCCTGATTCCCAGATGGCACTTCTGGACCCACCTGGGGCTTGGGGGACCTCTCTCCAATGAAGGGAAAAACAGTCCTAGCTGGCTTTGCCACTTGCTTATTGTAGAGCCCCAGGGCCTTGAGCAAACAAAGGCAGTAGCCAAGGAGTAATTACAGCAGGCCTTGGGGGAGACCCAGTGCTGTGCTGGCTTCAGGTCTGACCCAGTGCAGTCATAGTAGTGGTGGCCGCATAGTGGTGGCTGCAGGGGTGCTTGTGTCATTCCACCCTCAGCTTTAGGTGGCTCAGAACAGAGACAGAGAGAGAGAGAGAGAGAGAGAGAGACTCTGTATGTTTGGGAGAAAGTAAGGAAAGGGAACAAGAGTCTCTGCCTGGTAATCCAGAGAATTCTCCCGGACCTCGTCCAAGACCATCAAGGTGGTGCCCTCTATGAGTCTACAAGAACCACAGCGTTACTGAGCTTGGGGTGCCCCCTGAAGCAGGCTCAGCTTAGATCCAAACACCCAGGTCCTTTGAAATATTTGAAAAGCCTTCTGACGAAGGACGGCTACAAATAAGCCCAGACAGTGAAGACTACAATTAATACCTAACAGTTCACATACTCAGAAACTGAAGAAAAAAATATTCGCATCAGCACCATCCAGGAAAACACGACCTCACCAAATAAGCTAAATAAGGTACCAGGAACCAATCTTAGAGACAGAGAGGTATGTGACCTTTCAGACAGGGAATTCAAAACAACTGTGTTGAGGAAACTCAAAGAAATTCAGGATAATGCAGAGTAGGAATTCAGAATTCTATCAGATGCATTTAACAAAGAGACTGAAATAATCTGAAAGAATCAAGCAGAAATTCTGGAGCTGAAAAATGCAACTGGCATACTGAAGAATGTATCAGAGTCCTTCGATAGCAGAACTGATCAAGCAGAAAGAAAGAATTAGTGAGCCTGCAGACAGGCTATTTGAAAATACACAGTCAGAGGAGACAAAAGAAAAAATACACAAAAATGAAGCATGCCTACAGGACCTAGAAAACAGCCTCGAAGGGGGAAATCTAAGAGTTATTAGGCTTAAAGAGGAGGGAGATGAAGAGATAGGAGTATAAAGTTTATTCAAAGAGATAATTACAGAGAACTTCCCAAACTTAGAGAAAGATATCAATATCCAAGTATAAGAAGGTTACAGAACACCAAGCAGATTTAATCCAAAGAAGACTACTTCAAGGCATTTAATATTCAAACTCCCAAAGATCAAGGATAAAGAAAGGATGCTGAAAGCAGCAAGAGAAAAGAAACAAGTAATTTACAATGGCGCTCCAAATGTCTGGCAGCAGACTTTTCAGTGGAAACCTTACAGGCCAGGAGAGGGTGGTATGACATATTTAAAATGCTGAAGGAAAACAAACAAACAAACAAACAAAAAACGCTTTTACCCTAAAATAGTATATACCCTAGAAGATATCCTTCAAACATGAAGGAGAAATAAAGACCTTCCCAGACAAATAAAAGCTGAGAGATTTCATCAACACCAGACCTATCCTACAAGAAATGCTGAGGGGAGTACTTCAATCAGAAAGAAAAGGACGTTAATGAGCAATAAATTATCACCCGAAGGTACAAAAGTCACTGGTAATAGTAAGGACACAGAAGAACACAGAATACAATGACACTGTAACTGTGGTGTACAAACTCGTGTTACCCTAAGTAGAAAGACTAAACGATGAACCAATAAAAAATAATAACTAGAACAACTTTTTGAGACATAGTAAATGCAATGATATAGAAATAGAAACAACAAAATATTAAAACGTGGGGGGATGAAGTTAAGGCACAGAGTTTTCATTAGTTTTCTTTTTGCTTGCTTGCTTTATGTATGTTTGTTTGTTTGTGCAAATAGTGTTCAGTTGCTATCAGGTTAAAATAATGGGTTATAAGATAGTATTATTGAGCCTCATGGTAACCTCAAACCAAAAAAAAAAAAAATACAATGGATACACAAAAAATAAAAAGCAAGAAACTAAATCTTATCACCAGAGAAAACCATTTTCACTAGAGGAAGACAAGAAGGAAAGAAAGAATGAAGAGAAGATCACAAAACAACCAGAAAACAAATAACAAAATGGCAGGACTACGTCCTTACATGTCAACCGTAACATTGGATGCAAATTGGAAAAACTCTCCCATCAAAAGTCACAGACTGGCTGAATGGGTGAAGAAACAAGGCTCATTGATCTCTTGCCTAGAAGAAACACACTTCACCTATAAAGCACACACAGACTAAAAATAAGGGGATGGAAAAAGATACCCCATGCCAATGGAAACCAAAAAAGAGCAGGAGCCGCTATACTTATATCACACAAAATAGATTTCAAGACAAAAACTATAAGAAAAGAAAAAGAACGTCACTATGTAATGATAAACGGGTCGATTCACCAAGAGGATGTAACAATTTTAAATATATATGCACTCAACACTGGAGCACCCAGATACATGAAGGAAATATTATTAGAGCTAAAGAGAGAGATGGGCCCTGACACAGTAACAGCTGGAGACTTCAACACCCCACTTTCAGCACTGGACAGATCTTCCAGACAGAAAATCAACAAAGAAACCTCAGACTGATCATTTTTTATGGCTGCATAGTACTCCATGGTGTAAACTATCGCAAGAACAAAAAACCAAACACCGCATATTCTCACTCATAGGTGGGAATTGAACAATGAGATCACATGGACACAGGAAGGGGAATATCGTACTCTGGGGACTGTGGTGGGGAGGGGGGAGGGGGGAGGGATAGCATTGGGAGATATACCTAATGCTAGATGACGAGTTAGTGGGTGCAGCGCACCAGCATGGCACATGTATACATATGTAACTAACCTGCACAATGTGCACATGTACCCTAAAACTTAAAGTATAATAAAAAATAAAAAAATAAATAAATAAATAAAAAAAGAAACCTCAGACTGAATCTTCACTGTAGACCAAATGGATCTAACAGATATGTACAGAACGATTCATCCAGCAGATGCAGATAACACATTCTTTTCCCCAGAACATGGATCATTCTCAAGGACAGACCATACATTAGGTCACAAAACAAGTCGTAAAACATTCCAAAAACCTGAAATAATATCATGCATCTTCTCTGACCACGATAGAATAGAATAAGACTAGAAATCAATAGCAAGAGGAATTTCGGAAACTGTACAAATACATGGAAATTAAACAATATACTCCTGAATGACCAGTGGGTCAATGCAGAAATTAAGAAGGAAATTGAAACGAATGGCAACGGAAACACAACATACCAAAACCTCTGGGATACGGCAGAAGCAGTACTCAGAGGGAAGTTCATAGCTATAAGTGCCTACATCAAAAAAGAGGAAATTTTTCAAATAAACAATCTAACGATGCCTCTTAAAGAACTAGAAAAGAAAGAGCAAACCAAACCCAATATTAGTAGAAGAAAAATAATAAAGAGGAGAGCAGAAATAAATGAAATTGAACTGAAGAAAACAATACACTGAACAATCACTGAAACAGAAAGTTGATTTTGTGAAAAGTTAAACAAATGAGACAAACATTTAGCCAGACTAACTAAGAAAAAGTGAAAGAAGATACACGCAAATAAAATCAGAAATGAAAAAGGAGACATTACAACTGATACTGCAGAAATTCAAAGGATCATTAGTGGCTACTACTATGAGCAACTATATGTCAATAAATTGGAAAACCTAGAAGAGATGGACAAATTCCTAGATACAGACATCCTACCAAGATTGAATCCAAAACCCGAACAGACCAATAACAAGTAACGAGATCAAAGCCATATGAAAAAATCTCCCAGTAAAGAGAAGCCTGGGACCCAATGGCTTCACTGCTGAATGCTACCAAACACTTAAAGAAGAACTGATACCAATCCTACTCAAACTATTCCAAAAAGGAGAGGAGGACAGAGTACTTCCAAACTCATTTTACCAGGCCAGTATTACCCTGATACCAAAACCAGACAAAGAAACATCAGAAAACAAAAAGAATGAAAGAAAAAGAAAACTTCAGGCCATTGTCTCTGATGCATATTGATGCAAAAATCCTCCACCAAATACTAGCAAGCCCAATTCAACAATATATTAGAACAATCATTCATCTTGACCAAGCGGGATTTATCCCTGGGTTGCGAGGATGGTGCTACATACACACATCAATCAAGGTGTTACATCAGATCAACAGAATGAAGGATAGAAGCCATATGATCATTGCAATTGATGCTGAAAAAGCATTTGATAAAAAATTTAACATCCCTTCCTGATAAAAACCCTCAACAACCTGGGTATAGAAGGAACATACCTCAACATAATAAAAGCCATATACAACAGACTGACAGCTAGTATCATACCGAATGTGGAAAAACTGAAAGCCTTTCCTTGAAGAACTGGAATACGACAAGGATGCCCACTGTCACCACTGTTGTTCAACATAGTACTAGGAGTCCTAGCTAGAGCAATCAGACAAGACAAAGACATAAAGGGCATTCAAATTGGAAATGAAGAAGTCAAATTATCCTTGTTTGCTGATGATATGGTCTTATATTTGGGAAAAAAAAAGACTCCACAAGAAAACTACTAATAACTGATCAACTAATTCAGTAAAGTTGCATGGTACAAAATCAACATACAAAAATCAGTAGCATTTCTATCTGGCAACAGTGAACTACCTGAAAAACAAATTTAAAAAGTAATCCCATTTAAAATAGCCACACATAAAATTAAGCACCTAGGAATTAACTAGGCCAAAGAAGTGAAGGACCTCTATAATGAAGACTATAAAACACTGATGAAGAAAATTGAAGAGGACACCAAAAAATGGAAAAATATTCCACGCTCATGGATTGAAAGAATCAATATTGTTAAAATGTCCATAATACCCAAAGCAATCTACAGGTTCAATGCAATCCCTATCAAAATACCTATTTTGATACTATTTCTATTCACAGAAATAGAAAAAAAATTCCTAAAATTTATATGGAACCACAAAAGACCCAGAATAGCTAAAGCTATCCTAAGCAAGAACAAACCTGAAGGAATCTCATTACCTGACTTCAAATAATACTACAGAGCCATAGTAACCAAGACAGCATGGTACTGGCATAAAAACAGATGCATGGAACAATGGAACAGAATCGGGAGTCCAGAAAGAAATCCATACACCTACAGTGATCTCATTTTTGACAAAGGTGCCAAGAACATATACTGGAGAAAGGACAGTCTCTTCGATAAATCGTGCTGGAAAACCTGGACCACCCATATGCAGAAAAATGCAACTAGACCCCTATCTCTCCCCACATACGAAAATCAAATCAAAATAGATTAAAGACTTAAATGTAAGACCTCAAACTCTGAAACTACTACAAGAAAACATTGGGAAAAATCTCCAGGACATAGGTCTGGGCAAAGACTTCTTGAGCAACACCCCACAAGCACAGACGACCAAAGCAAACATGGACAAATGGGATCACGTCAAGTTAAAAAGCTTCTTCACAGCAAAGGATACAATCAACAAAGTGAAGTGACAACCCACAGAATGGGAGAAAATATTTTCAAACCACCCCTCTGTCAAGAGATTAATAACTAGTATATACAAGGATTTCAAACAACTCTATAGGAAAAAATCTAATAATCTGATCGAAAGATGGGCAAAAGATTTGAATGGACGTTTCTCAAAAGAAGACATACAAATGGCAAAACAGGCATATGAAATGGTGTTCAACATCATTGATCATCCGAGAAACACAAGTCAAAAATTCGATATCATCTCACCCCAGTTAAGATGGCTTATATCCAAAAGACAGGGAGTAACAAATGCTGGCATGGATGTGGAGAAAAGGGAAAGTTCCCACACTTTTGGTAGGAATGTAAATTAGTACAACCATTTGGAGAACCGTGTGGAGGTTCCTCCAAAAACTAAAAATTGAGCTACCATATGATCCAGCAATCCCATTGCTGAGTATACACCCAAAGGAAAGGAAATCAGTATGTCAAAGAGATATCTACACTCCTATGTTTGCTGCAGAACTGTTTACAACAGCTAAGATTTGGAAGCAACCCAAGTGTCCATCGACAGATGAATGGATAAAGAAAATGTGGTGCACATACCCAATGGAGTACTCTTCAGCCATGAAGAAGAATGAGATCCTGTCATTTCCAACAGCATGGAGGGAACTGGAGATCGTCATGTCAAGGCAAATAAGCCAGGCACAGAAAGACAAACATCTGATGTTCTCACTTATTTGTGGGATCTAAAAATCAAATCAGTTGAACTCATGGACACAGAAAGTAGAAGGATGGCTTCCAGAGGCTGGGATTGGTAGTGGGGAGTTGGGGAAGTGGTGGAGATGGTTAATGGTTAACCAGAAACAATGAATAAGACCTATTACTTGATAGCACAACACAGTGACTATAGTCAATAATAACTTAACCGTATATTTTAAAATAACTTAAGGAATGCAATTGTATTGTTTGCAACTCAAAGAATAAATGCTTGAATGGATAGAAGGAGAAAGAAGAAGAAGAAGAAGAAGAAGAAGAAGAAGAAGAAGAAGAAGAAGAAGAAGAAGAAGAAGAAAGAAGAGGAAGAGGAAGAGAAAGAAGAAGAAGAAGAAGAAGAAGAAGAAAGAAGAGGAAGAGGAAGAGAAAGAAGAAGAAGAAGAAGAAGAAGAAGAAGAAGAAGAAGAAGAAGAAGAAGAAGAAGAAGAAAAAGAAGAAGTCATCATCGTCGTCGTTGTCATCATCTTCACTGGCCCCTTCCAATTATGATGGATCTTAGACCACAGGCAACTGACCAGTGTGGGTGGTCCACAAATATGTCCCTATATGTATATCCGAGTTACACATTTGCAAGCCAGTAAATGAATTCCAATTAGGTCTGCAGAAACTGCGAACTCACTAGTAGATCTTGGTCAGAACTCTATTTACTACCTGGCCCGCACATGCCCCCTTTCTAACAGGGTGCCACAATGACTTTTGGGGTATCAGTGTCATCTCCTACTCTATGCTTGACATTTCTCAAGATACCTGGGCATTTTCCTTTCCACAGTTCATGGTGACGTGAATCAACGGATGGATGCCTCTTGAGGGGAGGTCTGGGTGAATCATTACTGTGTCCACAGGCTGTGGTGCTGCACAGACCTTCTCTGCCTGGGTACCCAACCTCCTTTTCAGTCAAAAAGTTCCAGATGTAAAAAATTGATTCAGGTCCAGGAATTGAACAAAGGATCCCGAGTTTCCCGTGGCAGGGGTTGGAAGGGCTGCGAAACTCTTCAGTCTACTTGTCATCAGTCTTGATTTCTTCTGATGGCACATGTTGAGAAGTACTCTGTTTTACTCAGGAGTAAGGTGGCAACACATTCTGTTAACGATTTCCATAGCTCTCTGTTGTCAGGTTTCCTTGGGGCTCATTACAGTAATTCAATCCACCTGGCTGCTGACAGTCAAATGCTGACACCTGCCTTCTATAGTTTCAGGGTCTTGTCATCTCCATTTCTATCTGTGCGCCTACTTCTGTACTTTCTTCTCTTACTGTGATTTAACCCTAGTTATGGCCTATGGCAAGGGGATGTTTGGGAGGTACATCCTGAGGGGATGATATGTTGACTTGAGAGAGAAACCTGTGCATTTTCTTCAAGCAAGAAGAAATGCTAGCTCATGATAAGAAGGAGTAGCTCACTTCTGCAGTTCAAGAGATTCCTCAGATTTGCGGAAATTCAGGTTTCTAGAGGTCTCATTCCAAACTACATTATGGGTCTCAATTTTGCCCAGTGCGAGCCATGAACCTGGAGAAACGGTCCTACTTTGGGTGGAAATTTAACCTTCTTTGGAGGTTTACTTCTATGATTATTAAATCACAAGCTTTCTCTGCCATCCTGTGCCAGGAGATGAAAGTCTCCGTATAATCCCAAGGAAGCCCTGTGGCTTTCGCAGTCGGCTTTCAAGTGCATAATAATTTCTCTCTGATTTCTTTGTCTTCTTCTAGAGTGTCAGTTGAGCTTAGTAGTAGCCATAGAATCTTATTTATCCATTACAATCTCCACCATATTTTTCAAATGCTTGAAGCACTGCAACAGATAGTCTGTGTGACTGATTTTGTTGTGCAGGATGTTTATGTGAGAGTACATATGGGATGAGTACCTGTGGAGAGCACAGTCAGAACACAGAATTTGGAAAAGGAAGGAAATGAGCTACTATGAGGTCTCATTACCCTCAGCCAGCTCCATGGGGTACTCTGAAGCTAAAAATGACCCTTGGGGTTTTCTTACGTTGATTAAAAATGTCTGATTTTATACTCCTGCCTCCACCAGTCACTGAATGTGGGCCGCTGGAAAAACAAGGAGGCTCTCCGGAGCCAAGGTGCTCTCCAAGGAAGCTGGTAGCTGAAGGCTGTCTGTGGACAGCACTCCCAGCAGAGCGAGGAAAACATCCTAAAGGGGAATCTGAGAGTGTTTTAAAATAGAGTGGATTCGTAGAACATTTGAAACAGATCAGGAAATGACTGCCTTGGAGAGATAGATTGTTAGTCACAGTTCCGAAGAGAAGAAAGGATGCCCAGACATGGGAAATCTCATGGCGAAGCACCATGGTTGGTCCGGGCCAGAGGGAGACAGGAGAACTGCAAGCCAGAGCATTTGTTGTTGTCTCTGCCTCTGTGGGAAGGAACAGACAAGGCAGAGTAACCAGTTTAGGATTGGCTAGTCTGAATAATTTAAGCAGCCTTGGGGCATAGGGGCTGTCCCTAGTTGCCTGGTACCTGGCCTTGGGGTGATTAGGGCAGGTGGATAGTGACCCAGGGTGTGAGAGCCCTATATAGGACATGGTTGGGAGGTATTGTATCCGCGTTGATTTGTTTGCATTTGAAAAGCACGCTCCAGGGCAAGGTGTTTACTATTTCTAAGAATTGCCTTACCAGGCCTGGGAGGAGCAAGCCTTCCAGGGTCAGCAAGGCCCAGGATGTCAAAGCATCACGATACAGAAAATAAAAGACATGCTTAATAGATCTTTATGTCCACCACGGAGGGCATGTGACGCTAGAGATGACAAAGATGGTCTTTTCCAATTTATCTGTCTTTCTGGTGCCAGGCACAGGGCTTAGAACATCATATGTGCTCCAGAAGCGTTTGTTAACTGGACATCGTGAACATCTGGTTCTGGGTTAGGCAGTGGAGAATAAACAGGAAATGATGACAGAATCCACCGCATATGGAAAATATTCAACACGTATTTGGTGAAAGAATGAATCTATGGATGAAGCCCAGGGACTCCTAGTTAACACATCTCAGAAGAATCATGGAAAAGCCAGAAACTGACAACCACCTTCTGTGCAGCTGTGGATCCCTCCTTTGTATTGCACTGAGTGAGTTTCAGGAGGCTCTGAGTAAGGTTAATGAGTAAGAGTGGCAGAGGATCTGAGAAAGCATATCTTCCAAATCAGAGGCAAACCAGGTCAGAATCAGGAATACAGGGGTGACAGTCTGTCAGAGTTGGGGATTACAGCAGGAATCACGCCCTAGAACCGACAGAGTTTTTGCTGATTCAGGACACAGTGGGGAGAAAGGCAGGTTACAAAATAACAATCAAGGTGTCGAGTTTTGAGACATAGTGTAACATTCTCCCCTTTTCAGTCCACCATTCTGTGCATTTTGACAAAAGCATGCAACCAGGTGATCAACCCAAGAATGAAGATCTAGGACATGTCCAAACCTCCATAAAGTGCCCTCATGCCCTTTTAAAGTTGATCTTCTATAGCCCAAGAGAACCACTGATTGATTTGTTCTCTCTCTAGTTTTCCCTTTTCTATAAAGCCAAAGAAATGGCATTGTATGTAGTCTTTTGAGTATGTCTTCTTTCACTTAGCATAATGTATTTGAGAGTCATCCATTCTGTGGCACGCATATTATGTTATCAGTACTTAGAACTGTCTTGTTGTCGAGTAGTCTTCCAGTGTAGGTACATACCACAATTTGTTTATCCATTCCCCAGTTGATGGGCATTTGAGATGTTTCCAGTTTTTAGCAATTAAGAACGTTTTGCTGGAAGGTTTCCTGGGAAGAAGGATTTCACTTCTCTTGGGTAAATACCCTGGAGTGCGATTGCTGTATAAGTGTATCTTTAACTTCATGCAAACCTGCCAAATTGTTTTTCAAAGTGTCTGGGCCATTTTATACTTCCATCGACAATGAGAGACAGTTCCTTTTGTTCTTTTTCCAGCACTTGACAGTGAAACAGCAAGGTACCGGTACAAAAACAGACATATAGACCAATGGAACAGAATAGAGATCTCATAAATAAGACTGCACATCTACAGCCATCTGACCCTTGACAAACCTAACAGAAAGAAGCAATGAGGTAAGGATTCCCTATTTAATAAATGGTGCTTGGAGAACTGGCTAGCCATATGTAGTAAACTGAAACCAGACCCCTTCCTTACACTTTATACCAAAATTAACTCAAGATGGATTAAAGACTTAAATGTAAAACCCAAAACTATAAAAATCCTAGAAGAAAATCTAGGCAATACCATTCAGGACACAGGCACGGGCAAAGACTTCATGACAAAAACATCAAAAGCAATTGCAACAAAAGCAAAAATTGACAAAGGGGATCTAATGAAACTAAAGAGCTTCTGCAGAGCAAAAGAAACTATCATCAGAGTGAACAGACAACCTACAGAGTGGGTGGAAATTTTTGCAGTCTGACAAAGGTCTAATATCCAGAATCTACAAGGAACTTAAACAAATTTACAAGAAAAAACAAACAACCCCATTAAAAAGTGGGCAAAGAACATGAACAGACACTTTTCAAAAGAAGATATTTATGCGGCCAACAAACATATATAAAAAAAAGCTCAACATCACTGATCATTAGACAAATAAAAGTCAAAACCACTGTGAGGTACTATCTCACACCAGTCAGAATGGCGGTTTTTATAAAGTCACGAAACAAAAGATGCTGGCGAGGCTGTGGAGAAATAGGATTGCTTTTAAACTGTTGGTGGGAGTGTAAGTCAGCTCCACCATTGTGGAAGACAGTGTGGTGATTCCTCAAAGACCTAGAAACAGAAATATCATTTGAACCAGCAATCCCATTACTGGGTATATACCCAAAGGAATATAAATCATACCATTATAAATATATATGCATGCATATGTTCATTGCTGCCCTATTCACAATACCAAAGGCAATGAATCAACCCAAATGGCCATCAATAATAGAATGGATACAGAAAATGCGGTACATATACACCATGGAATACTATGTAGCCACAAAAAGGAACAAGATCATTCCCTTTGCAGGGACATGGATGGAGCTGGAAACCATTATCCTCAGCAAACTAATGCAGGAACAGAAAACCAAACACCACATGTTCTCACTTAAAAGGGGTAGCTGAACATCGAGAACACATGGACACAGGGAGGGGAACAACACACAGTGGGGCCTGGTCGGGGGCACCGGGGGAGGGAGAACATCAGAATAAATAGCTAATGCATGCGGGGCTTAATTCCTAGGTGATGGGCTGATAGGTGCAGCAAACCAGGACACACGTTTGCCTATATAACAAACCTGCACGTCATGCACATGTATCCTGGAACTTAAAACAAAATGAAATAAAATTTAAAAACACCTGAAGATTTTTTTAAAAAAGAAAAAGTTTTAGGCCTAAAAATGACATTAACTTCATGAAAGTAGAAATCCAACAGGTCATTTTTTTTTATTATACTTTAAGTTTTAGGGTGCATGTGCACAACGTGCAGGTGTGTTACATATGTATACATGTGCCATGTTGGTGTCCTGCACCCATTAACTCGTCATTTAACATTAGGCATATCTCCTATTGCTATCCCTCCCCCGTCCCCCCACCACACAACAGGCCCCGGTGTGTGATGTTCCCCTTCCTGTGTCCATGTGTTCTCATTGTTCAATCCCCACCTAAGAGTGAGAACATGCGGTGTTTGGTTTTTTGTCCTTGCGCTAGTTTGCTGAGAATGATGGTTTCCAGCTTCATCCATGTCCCTACAAAGGACATGAACTCATCCTTTTTTATGGCTGCATAGTATTCCATGGTGTATATGTGCCACATTTTCTTAATCCAGTCTATCATTGTTGGACGTTTGGGTTGGTTCCAAGTCTTTGCTATTGTGAATAGTGCCGCAATAAACATACGTGTGCATGTGTCTTTACATCAGCATGATTTATAATCCTTTGGGTATATACCCAGTAATGGGATGGCTGGGTCAAATGGTATTTCTAGTTCTAGATCCCTGAGGAATCGCCACACTGACTTCCACAATGGTTGAACTAGTTTACAGTCCCACCAACAGTGTAAAAGTGTTCCTATTTCTCCACATCCTCTCCAGCACCTGTTGTTTCCTGACTTTTGAATGATCGCCATTCTAACTGGTGTGAGATGGTATCTCACTGTGGTTTTGATTTGCATTTCTCTGATGGACAGTGATGATGAGCATTTTCTCATGTGTCTTTTGGCTGCATAAATGTCTTCTTTTGAGAAGTGTCTGTTCATATCCTTCGCCTACTTGTTGAGGGGGTGATTTGTTTTTTTCTTGTAAATTTGTTGGAGTTTGTTGTAGATTCTGGATATTAGCCCTTTGTCAGATGAGTAGATTGCAAAATTTTCCTCCCATTCTGTAGGTTGCCTGTTCACTCCGACGGTAGTTTCTTTTGCTGTGCAGAAGCTCTTTAGTTTAATGAGATCCCATTTGTCAATTTTGGCTTTTGTTGCCATTGCTTTTGGTGTTTTGGACATGAAGTCCTTGCCCATGCCTATGTCCTGAATGGTATTGCCTAGGTTTTCTTCTAGGGTTTTTATGGTTTTAGGTCTAACATTTAAGTCTTCAATCCATCTTGAATTAATTTTTGTATAAGGTGTAAGGAAGGGATCCAGTTTCAGCTTTCTACATACGGCTAGCCAGTTTTCCCAGCACCATTTCCAAAATAGGGAATCCTTTCCCCATTTCTTGTTTTTCTCACGTTTGTCAAAGATCAGATAGTTGTAGATATGTGGCATTATATCTGAGGGCTCTGTTGTGTTCCGTTGGTCTATATCTCTGTTTTGGTACCAGTACCATGCTGTTTTGGTTACTGTAGCCTTGTAGTATAGTTTGAAGTCAGGTAGCCTGATGCCTCCAGCTTTGTTCTTTTGGCTTAGGATTGACTTGGCAATGCGGGCTCTTTTTTGGTTCCATATGAACTTTACAGTAGTTTTTTCCAGTTCTGTGAAGAAAGTCATTGGTAGCTTGATGGGGATGGCATTGAATCTATAAATTACGTTGGGCAGTATGGCCATTTTCACGATATTGATTCTTCCTACCCATGAGCATGGAATGTTCTTCCATTTGTTTGTATCCTCTTTTATTTCATTGAGCAGTGGTTTGTAGTTCTCCTTGAAGAGGTCCTTCACGTTCCTTGTAAATTGGATTCCTAGGTATTTTATTCTCTTTGAAGCAACTGTGAGTGGGAGTTCACTCATGATTTGGCTCTCTGTTTGTCTGTTATTGGGGTATAGGAATGCTTGTGATTTTTGCACGTTGATTTTGTATCCTGACACTTTGCTACAGTTGCTTATCAGCTTAAGGAGATTTGGGGCTGAGACAATGGGGTTTTCTAGATATACAATCATGTCATCTGCAAACAGGGACAATTTGACTTCCTCTTTTCCTAACTGAATACACGTTATTTCCTTCTCCTGCCTGATTGCCCTGGCCAGAACTTCCAACACTATGTTGAATAGGAGTGGTGAGAGAGGGTATCCCTGTCTTGTGCCAGTTTTCAAAGGGAATGCTTCTAGTTTTTGCCCATTCAGTATGATATTGGCTGTGGGTTTGTCATAGATAGCTCTTATTATTTTGAGATACGTCCCATCAATACCTAATTTATGGAGAGTTTTTAGCTTGAAGGGTTGTTGAATTTTGTCAAAGGCCTTTCCTGCATCTATTGAGAGGATCATATGCTTTTTGTCTTTGGTTCTGTTTATATGCTGGATTACGTTTATTGATTTGTATATGTTGAACCAGCCTTGCATCCCAGGGATGAAGCCCACTTGATCATGGTGGATAAGCTTTTTGATGTGCTGCTGGATTTGGTTTGCCAGTATTTTATTGAGGATTTTTGCATCGATGTTCATCAGGGATATTGGTCTAGAATTCTCTTTTTTTGTTGTGGCTCTGCCAGGCTTTGGTATCAGGATGATGCTGTCCTCATAAAATGAGTTAGGGAGGATTCCCTCTTTTTCTATTGATTGGAATAGTTTCAGAAGGAATGGTACCAGCTCCTCCTTGTACCTCTGGTAGAATTCGGGGGCGTGAATCCATCTGGTCCTGGACTTTTTTTGTTTGGTAAGCTATTAATTATTGCCTCACTTTCAGAGCCTGTTATTGGTCTATTCAGAGATTCAACTTCTTCCCGGTTTAGTCTTGGGCGAGTGTATGTGTCGAGGAATTTATCCATTTCTTCTAGATTTACAAGTTTATTTGCATAGAGGTGTTTATAGTATTCTCTGATGGTAGTTTGTATTTCTGTGGGATCAGTAGTGATAACCCCTTTATCATTTTTTATTGCATCTATTTGATTCTTCTCTCTTTTCTTCTTTATTAGTCTTGCTAGTGGTCTATCAATTTTGTTGATCTTTTCAAAAAACCAGCTCCTGGATTCATTGATTTTTTGAAGGGTTTTTTGTGTCTCTATCTCCTTCAGTTCTGCTCTGATTTTAGTTATTTCTTGCCTTCTGCTAGCTTTTGAATGTGATTGCTCTTGCTTCTCTAGTTCTCTTAATTGTGATGTTAGGGTGTCAATTTTAGATCTTTCCTGCTTTCTCTTGTGGGCATTTAGTGCTATAAATTTCCCTCTACACACTGCTTTGAATGTGTCCCAGAGATTCTGGTATGTTGTGTCTTTGTTCTCGTTGGTTTCAAAGAACATCTTTATTTCTGCCTTCATTTCCTTATGTACCCAGTAGTCATTCAGGAGCAGGTTGTTCAGTTTCCATGTAGTTGAGCGGTTTTGAGTGAGTTTCTTAATCCTGAGTTCTAGTTTGATTGCACTGTGGTCTGAGAGACAGTTTGTTAGAATTTCTGTTCTTTTACATTTGCTGAGGAGTGCTTTACTTCCAACTATGTGGTCAATTTTGGAATAGGTATGGTGTGGTGCTGAAAAGAATGTATATTCTGTTGATTTTGGGTGGAGAGTTCTATACATGTCTATTAGGTCCACTTGGTGCAGAGCTGAGTTCAATTCCTGGATATCCTTGTGAACTTTCTGTCTCATTGATCTGTCCAATGTTGACAGTGGGGTGTTAAAGTCTCCCGTTATTATTTTGTGGGAGTCTAAGTCTCTTTGTAGGTCTCTAAGGACTTGCTTTATGAATCTGGGTGCTCCTGCATTGGGTGCATATATATTTAGGATAGTTAGCTCTTCTTGTTGAATTGATCCCTTTACCATTATGTAATGGCCTTCTTTGTCTCTTTTGATCTTTGTTGGTTTAACGTCTGTTTTATCAGAGACTAGGATTGCAACCCCTGCCTTTTTTTGTTTTCCGTTTGCTTGGTAGATCTTCCTCCATCCCTTTATTTTGAGCCTATGTGTGTCTCTGCACGTGAGATGGGTTTCCTGAATACAGCACACTGATGGGTCTTGACTCTTTACCCAATTTGCCAGTCTGTGCCTTTTAATTGGAGCCTTTAGCCCATTTACATTTAAGGTTAATATTGTAATGTGTGAATCCGATCCTGTCATTATGATGTTAGCTGGTTATTTTGCTCGTTAGTTGATGCAGTTTCTTCCTAGCCTCGATGGTCTTTAGACTTTGGCATGTTTTTGCAGTGGCTGGTACCGGTTGTTCCTTTCCATGTTCAGTGCTTCCTTCAGGAGCTCTGTTAGGGCAGGCCTGGTGGTGACAAAATCCCTCAGCATTTGCTTGTCTGTAAAGTATTTTATTTCTCCTTCACTTATGAAGCTTAGTTTGGCTGGATATGACATTCTGGGTTGAAAATTCTTTTCCTTAAGAATGTTGAATATTGGCCCCCACTCTCTTCTGGCCTGTAGAGTTTCTGCCGAGAGATCCACTGTTAGTCTGATGGGCTTCCCTTTGTGGGTAACCCGACCTTTCTCTCTGGCTGCCCTTAACATTTTTTCCTTCATTTCAACGTTGGTGAATCTGACAATTATGTGTCCTGGAGTTGCTCTTCTCGAGGAGTATCTTTGTGGTGTTCTCTGTATTTCCTGAATCTGAATGTTGGCCTGCCTATTTTTAAAGCACTGTGAAGTGAAAGTAGAAATGTCAATGAAAGTGAAATTAACAATAAGTAGCCACATACAATTTTTTTTTTGAGACAAAGAGTCTCACTCTGTTGCCCAGGCTGGGGTGCAATGGCATGATCTCGGCTCACTGCAACCTCTGCCTACCGGGTTTCAAGCAATTGTCCTGCCGCAGCCTCCTGAGTAGCTGGGACTATAGGCGCCCGCCACCACAACTGACTAATTTTTTTTTTTTTTTTTTTTTTTCGTAGAGACAGGGTTTCACCATGTTAGCCAGGCTGGTCTCGAACTCCTGATCTCAAGTGATCCGCCTGCCTCAGCTTTCCAAAGTGCTGGGATTACAGGCGTGAGCCACCGTGCCTGGCCGCCACATACAAATTTTACTTAAGATCAATGTAAATAACTATTGGATTAATAAAAAAAAATTCAAATTAAGAATATTTTACAAAGTCACAATAATTTAGAGAAAGTCTTGTGACTTTAGTCAAGGGACTTGAATTTATCTAACTGCTTCTACCATTACTAGCTTAATGTTACAGAAAAACATCAATTCTGGCCTTGTCCACTACTATGCACTAAAACAGAAGCTATTGTTTCAGAAAAGTGCTCAAAACATAAAAATGTCTTCAAATATTCATAAAGTAATCACATTCTAAAAATAATTATACCATATGTTATGCCAGAGAAGTTGGTGACATTCCAAATAAAATTAAATCCAGAATTTCTCATGGAAAAAAAAAAGAGTAGTATGAACAGTTCTTGCCTTCTTCTCATCTTATTAATTGTGATATGGAGTAGACATTTTTTCCCGTGACTTGGCAAATTTTGTTTCTCAGTTTTGAGTGTTGATCAGCTTCCACAACTTTATTCTTTGTTCTTTCTGTGTCATGAATATCTCCAAGGAATCCTGTAGTGTAAAGTTTTTTGCAAGTGTCACTTTCACTGGGATATCTTAATCCTTTCCATCAAAACCGTTTTGCAATTTCCACTTCCAGCATTATTTCTTGTCATTTGTTTGCACGTTTCTGTCTTTGTTGGCCAATTACCTTTTTAAACTATCCAGTTCTTTGGTAAAATGTCATATGAGTAGTTCACTGGGAGACAAGGAGGAAACTCAGCTTCATTCTTTGCTGTTGATGCATGAAATAAATAATAGATACTCAGTGACCAAACATGATTAGATTTTAAAAGAAAAGTGACATGACTGGTCACTGATCCTGATGCTCATCTTATTATTTAAATAGTGATTTGTGGAGCGACACAAACAGAATTTGAAAGAAGTGACATGACTGGCCACTGACCATGATTCTCATCTGTTATTTCAGTAGCGATTTGTGGACTGAAGAACCAGCAGCAATGTTTGGTCTTTATGTAGTTACTGACAGTTAGTTTACCATGGTAACTGAAATTTGACCCATACTGTGAAGGGACTAGTGTTATTTAACTAAATCACGGTAAATGACCTTAGTGCATATCAGAACTGTGCAAAGGGAGGACTGTATATAAAAATAGAGTTGACCTACTTTTAATATTGACCTGGTATACGGCAACCTAGGTACACTCACTCATTAGTTCTAGGAGGTTTTTCATAAATTCCTAGAAATTTTATACATAGCCATCATGTCAGTAAATAGGGACACTTTTTCATGACTTCATTTCCAGTCTGTGTGCCTTTTAGTGCTTTCCTTTGCTTTATTGTACCGGTTGGGTCTTCCAAGGAGGTATTCAATAGGAATGCTGAGAGTGATTGTCTTTGCCGCAGTGCTATCATTTCAACATGTTGAACAATATAAACACATTAGTACTCTGTCTTCTTTTTTTACTGTCTTTGACCTGCAGTAACTTATCATTTCAACACGTAAACAATACAAATAAGTTATTAATTAGTTATTCTACATTTTTTGTTTCTCACTAAGTCTTGAATATACCGTGTGCGTTTTACAGTTATCGTACATCACATTTTGGAGTAGCCAAATTTCTAGTGCTCAGTAGCCACATGTGGCTAGTGTTTACTATACTGAATAGTGCAACTCTAGGGGAGGAGCAGAGGGAGCAAATACATATGGAATGATGTGTACCATGAAGGAAATGTACATGGTACATTTAAAAACAGCATGGTGAAGTAAGGGAAGTAATGGGAGAGAAGTGGGGTAAGTAAGGAGAGGGAAGTAAGAGAAAAACCTCTCGGAGGACGTAACATCTAAGCTACGGCCTGAGTCTTGATGAGCTATCCAACAGCATAAAGAGGCCAATGTGGATTGAGCAGAGTATGCAAGGGGCAAAGCAAAAAAAAAAAAAAAAAAAAAAAATTCTGGGCCATAGATGGGCAAAATAACTTTCCCAAATCCCCTAAGAAAAGAGCGGGGAAACAGACAAAACATAGGAAGATCTGTACTGTGAGTGACTTGGTGTAGGGTCTTGTTTGCCTATTCATTCTTAGCACCAGGAACAGTACCTAGCTAATAACAGATCTTTGGTGAATCTGTGTGAAATAAGGGCAAACTGAACCCCAGGCTTCTGAGACCTAGGAAAGGAGATAGCAATATACTGATAAAGACACCAGTAGGTAGTGGGGATAGTTTGTTTCTTGTTGTTGTTTTTCATTTTAATTGCCAATGGTTTGTCATAAGCAACCTAAGGCAATCATGAATACAGGAAGATTAAAGGACCTCAGTGAGTAATATTATTGGCTTCAGTAACCAGCACCTACTCCAGAAAAACATCCAGGAAAGGTTTCAACTGTCCTGACTTGCGTCAAGTACCCATAAGTGAACCGATCAGTGTGGACAGGGAAATGGTGTGCCACGACTGGGTCAGCCCATGTCACGTACCCAACACTGTGGTCAGTAACAAGAAGGAGGACGTAGAGGACAATGGGCAAGAGACCCACAGGACTTCGTAAAGTCTGCTGTTTCCTTCTTAGAGTTTTTCTTTTATGGAGGTCAGTTACATATCCAATCTTCCTAACACCAGTTTCCTGGAATAGCAGAATGGCACATTACGTGTCTTTACAAATTGGGCTTCAGGCAAGAACACTCAGTGTTTTAGTGGCCACACATCAGTGATGAAACAACTCCTTGTCCTGTGAAGATCACTGAGAATGGGTGGTCTAGTTCATGTCGTTCTGTGGTACTGCCTGCAGCATCACCTTCAATGAGGCCTGCACTTTAGCAAGCTTGTATGTCCAAACTGCCATGTGATTGCCATTGTTCATAGCAATGGACAGGGACAGGATAAATCACATGCTTCAGCTCCATCAACGCTGTTAAGTGCTGCAGAAGACTCGTGAGCACAGGCATTGTAATGGGGTTGAAGACAAAGCTAGGGACACAGAGGTGGGAAAAGTGGCTCAGGGCTGGGATGACAACAGAGAAAGTAGAATCAGTTATCAGGCAGTTGTCTATCTCCAGATGCTGCAGGGTCCCTGAGACCGTCTCCAGCAGAGCCTGGAATGGCTCAGAAACTTCCCAGGATATCTGATTGTTACTCAGACTCAACAGTCTTAGGTGGGTAACCTCAGAGCTCTGGGATAGGACAGTGATGTCTCTCTGGTAGAAAGTCCACAGAAAGACACATACAGTGTGTACAAATGAGATGGCAGGGCTCTGTAGAGAGAAAAAAGGAAGGCATTTCTGAAGAATGAGGGTTGGATTAGAGCAAGCAGCCCTGAATTATAGATACTTATGACTCTAGAATAAAGTAATCTGTATATCCATTGCAACAGCAGTTAACACTGTGGACTTTACAGTCAGACTTAATAGATTTGTGACCCTAAGAAAGTTACTTTTCCACGCTGAGATACAGTTTTTTAATCTTTCAAATGTGCACAATATCAATTATTATAGAGGGTTGTGGGACAGATTAAGGGAAAAAGAATTTAACTTAGTGCCTACAGTATAATTAGCAGTGTATCTAGTTCAGTTATTTGATGGGGATGGGTCTGGGAAAGCAGCCGACTGAGAATTCCCTTTGACGAATTTCCAAATGACATGTTCTCCATTCAGGTCCTAAGCCTCGGGAAAACTACAGGAACAAAACGATCTGGCGGTATTACCTATTGTGACCAGCCCATGGGGATGTGCATCAGTGCTACAGCGTCAGTTATTTCTCCGACTGAATGCCTCCCCTTCCTCTCTAGAAGGCTACACACTCCAATAAAAGCAGGACTGTTGTCTTTTTCGCCAATATGTCGACAGACTTATCTTAGTGTCTGCACATGGTTGATTGACTGACTGACTGACTGACTGGGCACAGCTGACTTTTCTAATCCTGTCTTTCTCCTCAGCATGAGGGACCACACTCTCTAGCTTGGCCAGTTTAAAACACCCAGCAGTGCCCGTGCTGATGTGGAAGGAGAAATAGGTTACAAAGTGTTTAAGAATATCTAAGAATAGTCGCACTCTTTTGTTCGTAATGGGGCATTCAGGGAACCCAGGTCCCTCCCCAACCTCTCACCCGGAAATTTTGTCCAGCTGATCTGTGAGGCAGAAGCAAGACAAGCTGAGTTCCTGGAGGTTGTTCATCTGCTCATGATGAGTGAAAAAAGTTGAGAAGTTTCTCCCCTTACAGGATTTTAAAAGGATTTTAGATAGACTAAGTCTGTCCTGGTGGATCATCTGTGCCAAAAGGGTGCTGACTTCACTCAAACAAGCCTGACCTACTTCCAGGTGATCAGTGCATCCCAGATCCAGAAACTACAGGACGCTTTTGTGGGCAGACACTTGATGAATTTGCAAATCTCTGCAGCAGAGATGCAAGGACCCAAGGCTCTGCTCAACTTTACTCGAAAGGAAAGAAAAGAGTTGCCTTGTTCTCAAGGTACCATCAAGGGAAATGTCCACTAACAATCCCATGCGTTCCCTGGATGGGCCGAGACTCAGACTCTAAATGTACAATTTCCAGGCACCTAACACTTCGCTTGGCTTCTTCTATTTTCAGGATAGAGTGCTGAGAGTAAACGCAAGACTGAAAACAAAATGGGAATGTGCTCCTGATCTCAGAGCATGTGGTTCTGCTGTCTGGGTCCTGCTTTAAATCCAGGACCCTCCGTTTTGGCCGTCTGCAGGAAGAGGAAGAGACAGAATATGAAAGGTGGCTGATTTTAATATAACCCAGCAACATCAATGAGGGGAAGGAGGGGCAAACCCTTTATCTTTGCTCTTCACTCTGTAAACAATCTACCAACAAATATTTTTTCGTACAAACTCAACATCTTTTATTGTTTTTCCCATCCTTCCTTCTCCTCCGATCCTCCCCAGTCTGGTGTCCATGTTGTTCTTCTATGTAATCATACCCAGTAGGTGAATCCATCAATAGTACTCTCAATCACCTCTATTCCATAATCACCTCTGTAAGACATTAGAGTCCTTAAGGTGACCCCAAGTGTTGGACCAACAACCTCACAGAGATCCTCAGCATTCACCGTCAACCACCTTTGGGAGACTGTTAGGCCACCCCCTGCCTCAGGCTGCAGCATACCCTCCTGATGACTCACTATGTCTCTAGTGTACATAGGGTTACCGAGGGGAAGAGCTCTGGGCAGGGAGGATCTGCAGGACCATCAATCGTGGCTCCCAAGATTTCATAGTGTGACTCCCTTACACTCAACGGTCCAACATGGAGACAACGGGAGGGCCAAATCCTCACCATGGCCTTTAGTTTCATCTTCTGCCCACCCAAGAAGGCAGTGATGAACAATGGAACAAAGAGGTCTCATGGGAGCTCCTCAAGAGCATGGATAGCTGCAGGCTCATCACTCAGCAGACTCCATGCAGTGAGCTCTAGCAGTGTGGCTGGCACCTTTTGGTCCATTGACATGAACCTGCTTTAGGGTGAGGAACATTAACAAATCCTGAGAAGATTTTCACAGTCTCCTGCCTGCCACCAAAGATAGCAATAAATGAAATATGTATTGAACAAATATATGGTAAATCAAACGACCACTTCAAGAGACCTCTACTATAGACATGGAATAGAAATAGACTTGTATGTGTGTATAAATGTCTGTGTTGGTGTGTGTGTGTGTGTGTGTGTGTGTGTGTGGTGTCTGTCTGTCTGTGTGTGTATACACACACATATGTATTTAGATAAGATAAAATGCCATTTGAAATCAGCTGTAAGTCAGCATAAGGCAATGTCGACCACCCAGGCACCTGCCTCCCAATGTTTCATGTCAAAAGGATATAAACCAATCAGAAAGGAAGATGTAAATCTATACAGAAGCCACATCCTCATCGTTACTTAGAAACAGATAATGCCAAATCTTTAGTAGTGAGTAAAAGGAGAAAAGGCATGAAATCCCAGCACAAGATCTGTCATGCTCTCATCACTAGTCTTTGTGGCAAGCAAAGACAGACCAAGAAAAGCTGCAAGAGACACAGAGAAAGGAAGAGGCAAGGGACTTAAAGTTGGTCTGAAACTACAGTTAAAATGACTGAGCCCAGACTAAGTCTAAAAAAATACCAAAAAGGTGTCCCAGATAATAAGAGCAGGGACTATAGGGAAGGACCTCTAAAATACGTGTAATTTAAAGGGGTAGAGATGATCTTAGAATGTAGTCTTTGGGTTGGGTGCAGTGGCTCATGCCTGTAATCCCATCACTTTGGGAGGCCCGAGGCAGGAGGACCACTGAGCCCAGGAGTTTCAGACCAGCCTAGGCAATATAGTGAGACCTCGTCTCTACGAAAACTTAAAACAGTGGCCAAGTGTGGTGGTGTGCGCCTGTGGTCCCAGCTACTCGGGAGGCTGAGGTGGGAGGATCGCTGGAGCCCAGGAGGCAAAAGTTGCAGTGAGCCGAGATCACACCCCTGCACTCCAGCCTGGGAGACAGAGCGAGACTCTATCTCAAATTAAAATAAAATAAAATAAAAGTAGCCTTTGAAATCCACAGCTTCTGGGTAAGAGTAAGGGCAAACAGAAAGGGAGAAGCATGCTTCGCCACTTTGGTAATGATGGGGAAAAGAAACAAAAGGGGAAAATGAAGAATCTTGCAAGACATAAGAGAACCACAGAATCAGAGCACTCATAACTTCTTTGTCCGCTACCAAAACAAGCAAACGAAATCAGTAAATTTCAGGCCTGAATTTTTCTACACTGACAGAAAATAGCACCTTTAAAATAGGAATCTGGTAAAACAATCCAATATCATAAAAATGAACAAAAGGAAGGATAATTCCTTACAAAAACATTCCAGAAAGAGAAAAAGAGCAGAAGACAAAATTTCACACATATTAAACAACCATGAAACAGAAGGAAACTGTACGTCAACCCTGCAAACAGAATTAATTCCATTCAAACAAGCATTTGAGGATATAAAACCTGCCTTGAATTAGAATATTACTTAAAACTCTAAACTCAGAAATGGGCTGAGAAAAACGTCTGAAGTACTGATTTGATATCCAGCTCAGCCGATCCTTCACTAATATCACAGCTTATAGAAAAACAGACAGGAACTTAGGAAATTATGTACCCATCAGCCCTTCCTGAGGACTCCACTAGAGCAAGGGTCTGCAAACTATGGCCCACTGGTTGGAATATTTACCATATGGCTCTTTACAGAAAACGTTTGCTAACTTATATTCTAAAGGGTAAACTGGGATTGTGATTCCACAGGTAATGACAGGAAAATCTTCCCTACAACATCTGATGGCAAGCATTTGGTATCTAATACTAAAATGAAGGTGAAGCAAGGAAAATGACTAACGTGCATTTATTTTATATTGTGGAAAAAAAGAAATAGTGCAAGCAAAATAAGAGAAGTGAGAGAGATAGAAAGAAAAAGAGAATAAACTTTTTTTTTTCATAAGGCAGTAGATGAGTGTTAAAAGGAGACTGGGGGTTAAAAACAAACTAGTGGACCAGATAGTAAAATGTTCAATAAGAAAGCAGGTGCTAAAAGTAATTTTTTTAATGACAAAGTTTACATGCTAACATTAAAATTGAAAATTCACAGTGAATATATAATACTTAGGAATACTTATGCACCAAATAACATAGGAACCACCTTTGTAATGCCAAAAGGTATGGAGACATCGAAGCACAGTAATAATAGGAGATTTAATACATGGCAAGTCTCAGTACAAGGCAAATCCAGTGGTACAATAAAGAGACCTATACCGAAAATGTAAACAACACAATTAATAAGATACATTGTGTGTGTGTATACACACACAGGCATACATACACACACATAAATCTACACCTTGGAGATAAAGAATATACCACCTTGTCAAAAGCTGATGGCACGTTAACAAAACGTGATCATAATTACCTCACAGTGAAGGCCTCGCTAATTTCCATAAAGTAGAAATATTACAACCAACCCTCTGCAATCACGATGCAACAAAAGTAGAACTTACTAACACAAACTGAAAGCACAAAGGCTCTTCTACCTGGAAAAAATGTTAAGTCTTCTATTAAGCAAATGTCGAGATAAAGACGAGATACCAACTGAAGTTACAGAAATATTTAAGAAGAGTGATAATAAGAGCTTACATATGAGACTCTGTAGAAGATAGTTAAAGCAGTGATTGGAAGCAGATTCAGAGCGCTAAATACTCTCATCAATGAAAATGAATGAATAAAATTAGACAAATTAAAGCACTGTCTCAAAAATCTAATAAAAGAACAACCCGGGAAACCAAAAGAAACACAAATAAAGAAATAACATAAAAGCAGAAATTGCCGGGCTTGGTGGCTCACACCTGTAATCCAACCACTTTGAGAGGCTGAGGCGGGAGGATCACTTGAGGCCAGGAGTTTGAGACCAGCCTGGGCAACATAAGGAGACCCTGCCTCTACAGTAATAATAATAATAATAATGATTCTTTAGCAGGGCGTGATGGAACATGCCTGTAGTCCTACTTACTGAGGAGGCGGAGGTGGGAAGATTGCTTGAGCCCAGGAGCTCAAGGCTGCAGTGAGCTGTGATCACAACGCTGCACTCCAGACTGAGTGATCCAGGGAGATTCGGTCATTAAAATGAATGAATGAATGAATGAATACATAAGCAGATGTTAATAAGATACATAGTAGAAAAACAATGTGTGTATATTTATTAAATCAAAATCCTGGTTTTTTTTTTAATGGACAAACTCACTAGGCAGATTAATGAAGGAAGAAAGGGAGAGAGCACAAATATACAAAATAATAAATGACAAATGATAATCATTTAAACAGAAAAAATTAGGTTGCTTTTCAAACCTGTGTATAAAGAAATTGAAAATACACATGAAATAAATAATTTCCTAGGAAAATACAGATTATCAAGATTTTTACTCTAATGCTGGAAGGCTTAACTTGGCCAATTTTCACAGAAAAAAATGGAAAAAGTTATTAAGGAATAACTCCCAAGAAGCACCTGGCTCAGATGCTATTACAGGTCAATTCTACTAAACCTTCAAAGATCAGATAGTACCAGAGTGCCAATGCTCTATAAATTATTCAACAGCATTATAAAGGAAATTTTCATAACTTCCTTTATGAAGCAAGTGTGACATGGATAGATAAGTGTAGATGCAAAAATGCTAGATAAAATATTAGCAAACAACATATTTAAAAAATCATAATATACTTTGGCAAAGTGGGATTTATCCCATCAATACAGATTGGCTCAATATTAGAAAGTACCTTGATATCATCCACCATATTAATATACTTAAAGACAAATATCATATGGTTATCACCACAGATGTTGAAAAAGCCTTTGGAAAAATTCAACACCTCTTTATGTTAAAAAATAGAAAAGCCTTAAGAAAATAGGCACCACAGGATGCTTTCTTAACATGATAAAACATATATACCTAAGTCCTAATGCTAGTAACTTATTTAATGGGGTGGGCGGGGGGGGGGGGGCGCACTCGAAGCTTTCCCTTGGGATCAGGCACAAGGAAAGCATGCCTACTACCTCACACCTGTTCAATCTTGCATTACAAGCATTAGTCAACTGAGCAGAGAAATAGATCATTTTCCTAGGAATGAATAAGAAGAACTAAAAAGCACAGCAAAGGGAACAATCAACAAAATGAAATGGCAACTTACACATTGGGAGCAAATACTTGCAAAACATATATATGAATAAGGGGTTAGCATCCAAATTTTGTAAGGAAATCATACAACTCCATAGCAGAAAAACAATCAAATTTAAACAACGGGCAAAGGACCTGAATAGACATTTCTCCAAAGAAGACATACACACTGACTAACAGGTGTATGAAAAAGTGCTCAACATCATTAATCATCAGGAAAATGCAGATAAAAGCTACTATGAGGCAACACCATACAACCATTAGGATAGCTATTATCAAAAAGCCAAGAGATGGCAAACATTGCCGAGTGTGTGGAGAAAAGGGAACCCTTGTACACTGTTGATGGGAATGTAGATAGGGACAACCATTATGGAAAACAGTATGGAGGTACCTAAAGAAATAGATTTTTTTTTCTGTTTTAGTAATAAAATGGTAGTTCTACATTTTTCTATTTTAGAAAAAAATATGGTAGTGAAAAACAGAACTATCATATGACCCAGCAACTGCTTTTCTGGGTATCTACTTAAAGGAAATAAAATAACCACCTTTTAAAAGTAGCTGATCTTTGAAAAGTATCTGAACTCCCCATGTTCACTGCAGCATTAATCACAATAGCCAAGATATGGAAACAACCTAGGTGTCCATCAAGGGACAGATGGATACAGAAAATGTGTTGTATGTATGCACTTTAAAAAGGAGATCTTGCCATTTGCCAAAACATGGATGAATCTGGAGGACATTATGCTATAACAATGAAATAATAGTGAAATAATCCAGATACAGAAAGAGAAATATTGCATGATCTCACTTACATGTGGAATCTTAAAAAAATAAAAGTAAAACAAAACTCAAATATACAGAGATACAGAATAAAGCAGTGGTTATCAGGGTCGGGGTGGGGAGGAGGGGATGGGAGGAGGAAAGCGGGAGATGTAGGTCAGAGGATGCAAAGTAGCAGATATGTAGGATGAAAGAGACTAGAGATCTAGTGCACAACATGCTGGAATACAGTTTGTACAATTGTACTATTAAATATGATGTGGGATTTCTGCTAAATGAATAGATTTTAGATACGATGTGGGATTTCTGCTAAATGAATAGATTTTAGCGCCTACTGCTACCAAAACCAAAAATGGGTCACTATGTGACATAATGGGTTATGTTAATTTGTTCCACTATAGTTAACTATTTTACTATCCATACGTGTCCCATAACACCGCGTTGTATACCTTAGATATACACAATAAAACTTACTTTTTACAAAGAGAAGTAAAGCCATCTCTATATGCAGATGATATTATAGTATACCTGAAAAACCCTATAGAAACGATGATAAATCAACTGAACCAGTAAAAGAAGTCATTAAGGTAGCAAAATATAAAATTAACATACAAAAAATCAGCAGTCTTTTAATACACACACAAAAAATAAGCAGCTGGAGGATACATTCACAGACAAAGCCCCATATACACTAGCAACAAGGATTAAAGTTTAGGAATAAACTTGATAACAACATTTATACAAGAAAAAATTTTAAATATGCCTGAATGACACCACAGAAGACTTGAACAAATGGAAACACATACGCTATCTGAGATGGTCTGAATGTTTGTGCACCCCCAAAATTACTATCTTGAAATTTTTTATTTTTATTTTTATTTTATTTTATTTTATTATTATTACACTTTAAGTTTTAGGGTACATGTGCACAATGTGCAGGTTAGGAAATTTTACCCGCAAGGTGATGCCATTAGGAGGTGGGGCCTTTTGAGAGGCGACTAGGTCATAAGGGTGGAGCCCTTATGAATGGGATTAGTTCTCTCATAAAAGAGGCTTCAGAGAGCTGCCTTGTCCCTTCCACCATGTTGAGGATACAATTAGAAAGTACCATCGATGAGGAAGAGGGCCCTCACCAGACACCAAATCAGCCAGAATCTTTATCTTGGACTTGTCAGTCTCCAGAGCTGCGAGAAATAAATTTCTGTTGTTTATAAACTACCTAGTCTATGGTATTTTGTAATAGCAGCCCAAACAGACTACGTCACTGTCCTAGATGGAATAATCCAGCATTAAAAAGATGTCGGTTCTTCCTAAATTGGTGTATAAATTTAATTCAGTCGCAAAAACGCCAGCACACATTTTTATGCATTTAGGCAAATTGATAGTAAAGTTAATATATTTGTGAAAACATGCAAGCATAGCCAGGAAACACGCGAAAAAGAAAATCTATGAGAGGGGACTTATGATATCAGCCAGAAAAGCACACTATAAGGCCTCTGTAATTACGACATTGTGGCACTGGTGCAAGAATAGACCAATAGCCCAGTGGACTAGAATAGAAAACTCAGAAATACAACCAAATCATATGACAGTTAGTACATGATAAAGATGGCACATAAACTCTTTAGGGCAAAGATGGACATTTAATAAATGGTCCTGGAACAACTGAGACGTCTGGAAAAATAAAGGTAGATCCATATAACACAGCATGCACAAGAATAAACTGCAAATGGGTTAGGGATCTAAACATAACAAATGAAACCATGTAAGTTCTTGAAGAAAACATGGCAGTGGCCGGGGGAGGGGGGTGGCTCACGCCTATAATCCCAGCACTTTGGGAGGCTGAAGCGGGTGGATCACCTGAGGTCCGGAGTTTGAGACCAGCCTGGCCAAAATGGTGAAACCCCGTCTCTACTAAAAATACGAAAATGAGCCAGGCGAGGTGGCAGGCGGCTGTAATCCCAGCTACTCGAGAGGCTGAGACAGGAGAATTGCTTGAACCTGGGAGGCAGAGGTTGCAGTGAGCCGAGATCGCGCCACCGCACTCCAGCCTGGACGACAAAGCGAGACTCCATGTCAACCAAAGAAAAGAAAGAAAAACAAAACAAAACAAAACAAAACATGGCAGAACCCCACTGTAGGGAAAAGCTTTCTAACTAGGATTCAAATTCCGGAGGCAATGAAAGAAAAAAATAATCAATCGATTTGACCACATAAGGATAAACGAACGTGATGCAAATGCATCATAAATAACTCAAAAGGCAACTGACAAATTGATGTAAAGTACTTGCAGCATATATCGCAGACAACTGGATAATATTCCAAATATATAGAGAACTCTTAAATATTGAGGGATGAAGGACCACAACAGCAATAGAAATATGGGGGAAAGATATGAACAGATAATTCCAACAAAAAGTATAAAAACAGTCCTCAAATATATGATAAGTGTCAAAACTTGCTCATAGTTAGACAAAGGTATATTACAGAAACAGCGAGACACCATTTCTCACCTAACCCGTAGAAAAAAGTTTCAAAAGTAAGGCAACATGTTCTGTTAGTGAGGCTGTGGGGAAATTGTCATTCTCATATATTGCTAATGGAAATGAAAACCAGTACAATCCTTCTGGAGAGAAACTTGGAAACACCTAAGAAAACTACATGTGCACTTAACTTTTGGCCCAATAATCCTACTAGTGGGAATATACCTTGAAGGTACATTTCTACCAATACAAAAAAAAAAAAAAAAAATCATGTCCAGGGTTATTCGCGGGAGTAATGTCTGTAACTGCAAAATCTTGGAAGGAATTTAAAAGCCCATACAGGCCAGGCACCATGGCTCATGCCTGTAATCTCAGCACTTTGGAGACCAAGGCGGGAGGATCACTGGAGGCCAGGAGATCCAGACCAGTCTGGGCAACATAGCGAGGCCCCATATCGACGAAAAATAAAATAAAAAATAAAAAGTCTTTAATTAGCCAGGCATGGTGGCACACACCTGTAGTCCTAGCCACTTGGGAGGCTGAGGCAGTTGTGAATTGCTTGAGCCCAGGAGTTTGAGGTTACCATGAGCTATGATTGTGCCACTGCACTTCAGTCAGCCTGGGTTATAGAGCGAGACCTGGTTTCTGTATTAAAAACAAAATGCCCAAACATAGGCGAGTGGTTGAATAAACTATGTGTGGCACAGCCACACAATGGAGTACAATGCAGCTGTAAAAACGAACGATGAAGATCTCTGTGAAACAATATGGAGTGATTTCCAAGAATGCTGTTAAGTAGGAAAGGCAAAGTGCAAAGGAACATGTATACTATGCTATCCTTCGTGTAAGAAGGGAATATGAGAAGACATGTATGTATCTGCTCATTTGGGGAAAATAAATACAGGAAAGGTTAAACCAGAAACCAAAGGGGCTGATTACCCTACAGGGAGGGCCAGGGAAAGAAGTGGAAAGAAATGGGGAATGGGAACAGGGTAGAAGGGATGACGAAGGAGGGACATTTCTCCGAGTATAGGTTTTTGTATAACCCTGACTCTTTGGATCATAGTAATGATGCACATACCCAAAATATAAATAAAAAATTAAAATCAACCGGGATATTGGGGTGAGGGTACCCCAAATCAAACAGAAACAGGTTCAACTAACAATATTACAAATGAGTGTCTTAACCACGCTGAAGGAGAGAGGAAGAAAAGATCTAAGATACATAACTTTGGAGAGCAGTATTTTGACTATATCCTCTAAGGCCAAAGACAAAAACAACTGTACAAAAATATAAGTTATTAATATGTTTGCAACAGGGGCATTTGTTAGCAATTCAGACGCTACTTTATGTATCTACTGACCAGAAATAAACAGGTATGTAAACTATTTGATAATGAAAGCCAGGTCGGAGAACGAATCTACAAATAAGTCTAGAATGATTGGAATTGAAAGTATCAATACAAGCTCCTGGCTTTTAATAGCTATGCATACAGATAGATACCAAAATAAATGTGGATGTGTCTATAGGCATGGGTGTATACATACATTATTTCCTAACCCTCTCCATAGAGAGAGCCTTAGCAGCAATGAAACGCCATTAATAATGAACACACACTGAGATACTGGTTGGTAAATAGCATTCCCCAAGAAAGGGAACCGGGGCTCCTCGTAGAAGTTGTTTTAATCCAGGGCTATAAGGGGTGTGTGTGTGTGAGGGGAGGGGGGCACACACATGCTGAATCTGAACATCTTATTGTGCCAGAAAAAGGTACCAAAAAAGGATAGGGTCATATCAAAAGACCACAGAACCAACCAAAATGACTTCCCAATGGCCAAGGCTAGAACAGTTCAAAGAACAAAATAATGATATAATTAGATTAAATTTTTATTTTATTTTATTGCAAGTTCCAGGATACATGTGCAGGATGTGCAGGTTCATTACATAGGTAAACCTGCGCCCTGGTGGTTTGCTGCACCCATCAACCCATCACCTAGGTATTAAGCCTGGCATGTATAACATAATTATTCAAGAGCCCATACTGAGATAAATAAATTGAAGAAATAAATGAATGAGGGAGTAAAGATAGCTCTTCCTTACAGAGGAATTCCAATTAATAAATGTAGCAGAAATTAGGAAAACAGAAAATCACCATTAGGTAATATTTGCTGTGGGCAAGATCCCTAGACAGATTTTAACAGTAGTGGGTCAAAGTCTGCGAAGAAACAGGAATATAAGAGGATCTATTGTGTTTCTTCTTAAAGAACTTTTCACACTATATTTATTACTAACAAAGAGGAAAATAGTAGCATTACACTGGGGCAGCATAACTCCCACCACTTTAACCAAGTGATCAAGGTGAGCACCACCAGTAATACAACTTATGGATGTCATGTACCCCTGACATGATCCACATAGAAGGGAACGAAATCACGTTTGCGGTAATGTCGCATAAGACCTAAAATTAGAGGTCCGATTATATGGATGCCTTGACATCTGGGGTAGAACAGGAGGACCCTGAATGGCCTCACCACAAGTTATCTTCCCTATTGGGTTCCCAGGGAGAAAGGCCCCCTGGCCAAAGTACCCTCCTTATTATCATGTGGAACAGACACAGTGCCTGCTTATCTCTGGGTAGCATGTTTCAGGTCCCCACCAGCCTGCAGAATTATTCAAACAAGCCAATCGTCCTACCCTGAACCAACGGTCACGTCATCCTCTGGTTACTACAAAGACTTCCCCCTGAAAGCCCCTGCTTGTTCACTCTCTTCCAGAGTGTGACACTGTGTGGCTCTACCTGGCGTGAGTTGCCCTCTTCTCTCCAGTTGTGAGTAAATGTTACTAATAAATTGCTGTGGATTCCGTCTGTCCAGTATAGGGTACCATGTGTTCAGCCGCCCCCACAACACTAGGGTGGGAATCCCTCCCTCACCACTGGGAAAGGGAGGAGAATAAAACAGGTGTGCTTGCTACAAATGCACAACTTCAATCTAATCATAAGAAAACATGAGACAAACACAAATTGAGAGACATTCCACAAAATACCTGACTGGTATCTCCAAAAGTGTCAGGGCTGTGGAAGACCAATAAAGACTGAGGAAATGTCAGCCTGGAGGAGACTAAGGAGAAATGAAGACCAAATGCAATGAAGCGTCCTGGATAAGATCCTAGAATAGAAAAAGGACATCAGTGAGATATCTGGTGAAATTCACATAAAATCTGTAGATTAGTTAATAGTACTACATCAATGTTAACTGTTGGTAATTAACATCGATGTAGTAATGTTAATTAGTGCATCAATGTAATGTAGTAGTTAGTTTTGGTAATTTTTCTATGGTTATATAAGATGTTAACATTAAGGAAATCCAGGCGAGGGCTCTCTGTATAATCATTTTTGTAACTTTTCTGTAAGTCTAAAATTATTTCAGAGTAAAGAATTTTAAAACACAAAATCAGTGGCTAAAGGGCTGGCAACCTATAAACCACACTGCTTAACAATAACCAATTGAAACATAGTTAGAAGGATGCATACAAAGAGGGATACATGCTCATACCACATGATTCGTTAAAAAGATTATAAGAGATGAAAGCCCAGTCATCTTCAACACACAGGTGAATATGTATTTACTCTTCAGATGAGGAAAGCATTTTTAAGCATAAAAGGAATGAAATACAATAGAAAGAAAAATATCTATACAATCCAATATTTACAATTTAAAGCCCGCCATATCAAAATTAACCATAAGCAAAACTAAGATGCAAAAGAGAAATATAACTTTCTGAAGAAGAAGAGAAAACCTGCCTGAGAAACTGCAAAGAGAGAACATGAAGTGATTAGCCATACAATTGAACCTAATCACACGTGAAGATAAGGGATACATAGAGAGTGGACTGGAGAGTGGACCACTGAGCAATCCAGCCGGATTTGCCTTTCCTATGAATCCCTAAACCTTGACCCTAGGTAATGTAGGCCAAAAAAGGCCTAGTTTATATAAAATTTATAGAAGGGCCGGGCACGGACGCTCACGCCTGTAATCTCAGCACTTTGGAAGGCCGAGGCGGTGGATCCCCTGAGGTCGGGAGCTGGAGACCAGCCTAACCAATATGGAGAAACCCCCTCTCTACTAAAAATACAAAAATTAGCCTGGCATGATGGCGCATGCCTGTAATCCCAGGTACTTGGGAGTGAGGCAGGAGAATCGCTTGAACCCGGGAGGTGGGGGTTGTGGTGAGCCGAGATCGCGACATTACGCCCCAGCCTGGGCAACAAGAGCCAAACTCCGTCTCAAAAAAAAAAAAAAAAAAAAAAAAAAGGCAAAAAGGAAAAGAAAGGAAATTTATGGAAAAGATATTTTTGTAATTTACCTAATTGGAAGAAGACTTGGAACCAACCTGGGAGCTACACTTCCCCTCAGAATCTTGCCACAAACAAGACGCAGTCTTGTGGGTGGGGCCCAGCGTCTTAACGGTTCCTTCTCAGAGCAGTGGGAAGAGGACTTCAATTGGCTCAGCTTGGTCAGGTGACCTCCTTTGACCAATCATCTCCATACTGGGAGGTGGAGCCAGATTCCTGCCCCTCCCCCCCTGGGGCTGGGGGGACGGGGGGCAGGGAAGGAGAAGGGGTTTCGAGAAACCAAGGGTGGGAGAGCGGGAGGGGCAGGAAGGGTTGTGGGACAGGTGGGTGGGAGTGTGTGAGGTGGAAAGGGAGGGGTGTTCTGATTATAAGCCTGCCCCACCCGCTGATTTCGTCTTAGGTGAAAAGTGAGGCACAATGCCATTGTGTATGGCCTGGGCACTGGCCAGCCAGGGTTTCTTTGCTTTCTTTCTTTCTTTTTTTTTCTTTTCTTTTCTTTTCTTTTTTTTTTTTTTTTTTTTTTTTTTTTTGAGATGGCGTCTCGCTCTGTTGCCCAGGCTGGAGTGCACTGGCGGGATCCCATCTCATGCAACCTCTGCCTCCCGGGTTCAAGCGATTCTCCTATCTCAGCCTCCCGAGTAGCTGGCATTACAGGCACCTGCCACCACGCCCGGCTGGTTTTTCTATTTTCAGTGGAGACGGGGTTTTACCATGTTAGCCAGGATGGTCTCCCTCTCTTGACCTCGTAATCCGCCCGACTCGGCCTCACAAAGTGCTGGGATTACAGGCGTGAGCCACTGCGCCTGGCCCCAGCGAGGGTTTCTACCAGGCCACGTCTCAACACAGACAGTTAAAAGCTCAAATTTAGTGGACGTGTGGCAGGGGATGCTTACTTAAAAAACGCATGGCCACTTGATGGCAAAAGGCTGTCAGATATTAGTGTCTCTGGTTCTCTGATATATTAGAGAAGGAACTGAGTCCTGACCAAAGATAGGAAAAATGTGTTGTCCTCTGCAGTGAAGCCAATAGAGCATTTACACTGATGCCTGGCAAAGGCGGCACAAAGGAGAAGACTTCCACCCATCTAATAATACTATCAATTGCAAAGCAGCCAATATTTGTTTGAATGTCCAACCCTCAGCCCACACTCCTGATTCCACTTCTTCCCTATTTGATTTTTCCCCCCACAGTCATCTTCTGGAATACAATATATTTTACTCATATGCTGTTTTTGTTTTTTATTGTCTGTCTCCCATGGTGGAAAAATACAAATTCCAGAAGGGCAAATATCTTTGTCTATTGCTCATTAATGTACCCTAAGTGCCTATAACAATGCCTGCTTCAGTGGATACTTTGAATGAATAAATGGATTTTTCTCCAGCCACACTAGCCTCCTTTTTGTTGCTCTAACACTAGCTCAGCAAGCATACTCCCATACCGTTGAGTGTTTTTCTGTAACAGCCTGGCCTTAGATATCCCTATAGCTACCTTCCTTACTTAGTGTACATCTCTGATCACCTTATCAGACATGTGGTACTTTTCTTCATGACAGTTAGCATGTCACTGTGTTGTTTTTGTTTTGTTTTGTTGTTTTCTTTTACTCTAATTACAGGTAAAGAAGCAGATCAGCTATGTCTGTTTTAATTTTTGCAGTACAGTGTCATCTTTCAGTAGATGGGGTAATGGGCATCAGGTATCTTAGGACTGAATCCGTGGCATTACCACTTTGTAGCTAAATAACCTTGGCCAGGTAAACTCTTCCAAGCTTTTATTATCCATCTTTAAACTGGGAATAGTAATAAATTTAACCTCATAAGGCTGTGATGACATTTCATTAAGATAGTCCATATTCAGTCATGCACCACATAATGACTTTTTGTTCAATGATAGACCACATATATGATGGTGGTCCCATCATATCATAAGGTGATATGTGCAGATTCCTGTTCTGATACCATCCTAGCAAACTAGATTGCTGGTTCACCTTGCCTCTTCACAGATGGCTGGGGGTGGGAGCTGAACTTCTACCCTAGCCCCCCTGAGAACATTTCCAATAAAAAAGGGGGCACCAATTCACCACACTTTGTTACCTCAGAGGTGGGGTCGGGGAGTATAGGCACAGTTCTTTGCTAGGCTTTAGGGAAAGGGGAACTGGATGGCTGACTCAAAGTTTTGTTGCTGCAGTGTGGTGGGGCAGAAGCCTAGGTCCCCACTGGTCTCTGAGAACATCAGGGGAAGGAGGGGGAAAGGAGACTGCCAACAAACCCTGCCTCCCACCACCTGATTCCATCTTGATGATGGGTGGACGAGGAGGCACAGCTCTCCATAGGGCCTAGCTTGCACAGAATGCCTGAGCAGGAAAGCAGAGTGTCGATTAGCCCCGCCTCACACCACTTCATTGAGTTTGGGTGAGTGTAAAGGTTCAACTTTCCACTGGGCATCACTGACACCAGAGATGGGGATAAATGGAATGCTTACTAGTCCCAACTTGGACTGCCTTGTTCAGTGTTATTGATGTCAGGTGAAGGTGAAGGCTCATCTTGCTGCTGGACACCACTGACACTACCCTGACAGGTGAATTGGATCATCACCATCTGCCTCAGAGAGGCAGGATAGAAGACAAGTTTCCTTCTTGTTCCCTGAAACCTTGGGGGTTGGGGGAGATAAGGTTTTTCCATTGTTGTTTGTCTAGTGTAGGGGAGGGGAATTTGTCACAAAGGTTTTTCAGTTTTTAGATCACGTTTTTTCTGGTCTTTTGGCAGAGGAAATAGGCTTTTCTTGGAGCTTTGTGTCTGCCATTGTTGGTGGTTCTGGACTGGGGGCTTCTGCGGTGCCCTGTCTGGGATATTGGGTGGAAATAGAAAAACCAAGGGAATGCGCTGCCTGTGTTCTTGCTCGAGTCCTGAGAGCACGAGTCGGTCTGCTTTCCCCTTTCCACGTTTCAGAGCTTTCTTTGCTGGTTTGCTGTTATATTCAGGGTGTTCTGATGTAGAGGGACCATCTGGGAGGAAAGGGCAAACTCCAGCTTGGCCAGAACTGGAGGTCTCTAGGATGTTTATTTTTGAGAATTTTATTTTGACATCTCTTGTGGGCCTACCAAGATCTGACCATCTCGTGATCATCTACTGGTTGCAGAGCAAGCAGTTCCTCGATTAGTAGATGTAATCATAAACTTGCCTTTGTGATCTTTTTCTTCTTCCTGAACTTCCTGATTTCTGAACTCCTATGACTCATGATGCATTCTCAATAAAATCTGCCATATTAAATTCATTTTCTAAGCTTTCGTGTTTCCAAGTATGCCTATTTAACTCTCTGAGACATATTTGTTTATTTTTTAATATTTGTTTCTCTCAGCAGTGACCAAACACTAGTTGCAAACTGGTAAGTTTTCCTTACACAAGACTTTTTTACAAGTCAGAGTCTGAAAGGTCTGGACTGACTTGCCGATGGAATCTATATGAATGAAAAGGCCATCTCTATGGAAGATACTGGTAAACTTTTTTGTCAGCTTAGAGCCTGTTGCCCTGGCTTTGCTCACAAGGTTTGACACTGAAAGACTGTGAAACCTTCTGAATGTGAAATAGTGTATTGGAAATGTTTCTTGTTTAATTAATTCCATAGGTTGGGGGTCATGACATTCTAAAGTAAATAAGAAAGGAGACTATTTTCTGAAGAATAGAAAAGGCGCATATTAAAATCATTACACTGACCAAGTATCCACTCTCAGGCATCTTCTTACAGTGACTTCTTAATACAGGCCAATATCTCTGATGAATATCGATGCAAAAATCCTCAACTAAATACTAGCAAACCCAACTCAACAATACATCAGAAAGATCGTTCATCATGACCAAGTGGGATTTATCCCTGGGATGCGAGGATGGTTCAACATATGCAACTCAATCAATGTGACACATCACATCAACAGAATGAAAGATAAAAACCATATGATTATTTCAACTGATGCTGAAAAAGCATTTGATAAAAATCCAACATTCCTTCCTGATAAAATTCCTCAACAAACTGGGTATGGAAGGAACATACCTCAACATAATAAAAGTCATATACAACAGACTGACAGCTAGTATCATACTGAATGGGGAAAAAGTGAAAGCCTTTCCTCTAAGATCTGGAACATGACAAGGATGCCCACATTCACCACTGTTATTCAACATAGTACGGGAAGTCTTTGCTCAAGCAATCAGGTAAGAGAAAGAAGTAAAGAGCATCCACACTGGAAAGGAAGAAGCCAAATTACCTTTGTTTGCTGATGATATGATCTGATATTTAGAAAAACCTTAAGACTCCACCAGAAAACTATTAGAACTGATCAACCAATTTAGTAAAGTTGCAGGATACAAAATCAACCTACAAAAATCACTAGCATTTATATATGCCAATAGTGAACACCCTGAAAAAGAAATCAAAATTAATCTCACTTACAGTAGACACAAATAAAATTAAATACCTCGGAATTGACCAAAGAAGTGAAAGATCTCCACAATGAAAACTGTAAGACATTCATGAAATAAATCGAAGAGGACACAATAATGGAAAGTTATTCCATGTTCATGCGTTGGAAGAATCAATATTGTTTAAATGTCCATCATACCCAAAGCAATCCACAGATTTGATGCAATCCCTACAAAAACACCAGTGACATTCTTTACAGAAATAGGAAAAGCAATCCTAAAATGCATATAGTACCACAAAAGGCCCAGAATAGCCAAAGCTATCCTGAGCAAAAACGAACAACACTGGAGGAATCACATTACCTGACTTCAAATTATACTACAGAGCTATAGTAACCAAATCAGCAAGGTACTGACATTAAAACAGACCCATAGACCAATGGGACAGAATAGGCAACCCAGGAACAAATCCACACACCTACAGTGAACTCATTTTTCACAAAGGTGCCAAGAACATACACTGGAAAAAGGACAGTCTCTTCAATAAATGGCGCTGGTGCTGGGAAAACTGGGTATCCCTATGGAGAAGAATGAAACTTGACCCTTATCTCTCATCTTACATAAAAATCAAATCAGAATGGATTAAAGACGTAAATCTGAGATGTCAGCCTATGAAACTTCTACAAGAAAACACCGGGGAAACGCTCCAGCATACTGTTCTGGGCAAAAATTTCTCGAGTAATACCCGAGAAGCACTGGCATCCAAAGCAAAAATGGACAAATGGGATCATGCACGACTAGTTAAAAAGCTTCTGCATAGCAAAGGAAACAACCACTAAAGTGAAGACACAACCCACAAAATGGGAAAAAAATATTTGCAAACTACCCATCTGAGAAGGGATTAATAACCAGTATAATATACAAGGAGCTCAAACAACTCTATTGGAGAAAATCTAATAATCCGGTTAGAGAATGGGCAAAAGATTTGAATACACATTTCTCAAAAGAAGACGTACAAATGGCAAACAGGCAGATGAAGAGGTGCTCAATATCACTGATCTTTAGAGCCGCAATGAGATATCTTCTCACCCCAGTTAAAATGGCTTATATCCAAAAGACAGGCAATAACAAATGCTGATGAGGGTGTGGAGAAAAGGGAACCCTCGTACACTGTTGGTGGGAATGAAATTAGTACAACGATTATGGAGAACACTCTGCAGGTTCCTCAGAAAACTAAAATTTGAGCTACCACATGATCCACCAATCCAACTGCCGAGTATATACCCAAAAGAAAGGAAATCAGTATATGGAAGAGATATCTGCACTCCTGTTTGTTGCAGCACTGTTTACAATAGCAACATGTGGAAGCAACCTAAGTGTCCATCAACAGATGAGTGGATAAAGAAAATGTGCTACATATACCCAATGGAGTACTATTCAGTCATAAAAAGAATGAGATCCAGTCATCTGCAACAACGTGGATAGAATTGGAGATCTTTATGTTGAGTGAAATAAGCCAGGCACAGATAGACAAACATCGCATGTTCTCACTGATTTGTAGGACCTGAGAATCAAAACGATTGATCTCATGGACATAGAGAGTAGAAGGATGGCTACCAGAGGCTGGGAAGGGTAGTGTGGAGGCAGGGGGTAGGTGGGGATGGTTAATGGATGCAAAAAAAATACAGAAAGAATGAATAAGGTGGGATATCACAGCATGTTGCCTAAAGTCAGTAATAGTTGAATTGTACATTTTAAAGTACCTAAGAGGATACAGATTGTTTGTAACACACATGACAAATGCTTGAGGGGATGTGATGTGATTAGTACACACCACATGCCTGTTCCAACATATCTCATATACCCCATAAATATATACACCTACTATGTACCCACAAAAATGGAAAAATGAAAAAAATTAAAAGAACTTCAGGGTAATGAACTAGGATATCTGGCAGTAAAAATAACTAAACAGCAAAACATTCAAGGTACTGCGTGACTTTGTTCGGCCACTTAGACAAAAATGAGAGAAGAGAGAAATGCTTTAAAGATGGAATTTGTCAATTAAAAGATAGGAAGAAGGTAAATATGTTGAAAAATTTCACCCTAGCCATGTAAAGAATGAAAAAGCGTGTTTAGGAGTGCAAACTACAGACATGGCCAAGTGACCCCTTTGCTAATGAGATTACCATGGCTAGAAGGGAAACAGGTGCTATTCAGTAAGACAAAGACCACTGGAGAAAGGCCCTGACGGCATTTCAGAGTTTTCCAGGCTGCTCCTCCAGTCACATGCCCAGTGCACAATGCGAAGGCAAAGTTTCCAGAGAGACGCCCACGGGACCTCAACATCTGCTGCCCCGTGATGCTTTTAAGTGTCTGCTGCCCGCACCTTCGTGCAGCACTCCTCGGCTGTCCCAGCCATAGTTCAAGGGGGGCCGGGTGCTGAGCAGGCTGCCGGTCTGGAAGGCTCAAGCGGTGGACCTTGGCGGCATCCAAATGGTGCTGATTCTGCAGGTGCACAGCATTCACGAGCTATGGGTCTGTGACGGCCTCCACCTAGATTTCGCAGAATGTTGCAGACAGCCTGAGGACCCATGTAGAGACCTGCCACAGGGGCAGAGCTGCCAGAGAGAGTCCCCATCAGGCCAGTACCTGATGGGGCTGTGGGAACAAGTCAGTTGCAGAGAGTCCCAATTCGGGTAATGTCTAGTAGAGGTGTGGGAGCTGGACTGCTACTAAGATTCCAGAATTTCAGAGCTACTGGCATTTAATGATACCCTGGGAGAGCTGGAGGAACAAGACTCCAACCTGTGAGAGCTGCTGGGTGGACTGAGCCTAGCAAAGCCATAGAGGCATGGCTGCCTGAGAATCTGGGGGCCCAATCCCTGCCTCAGAAGGCAGAACTTGAACATTATTCTCAAGCCTCAGAATTTAATGTTGTTTGCTCTGATGGGTTTTGGACTTTCTTAGGATCAGTTATGCCTTTTCTGTTGCCTGTCTCTCCCTCTTGGAATGAGAATGTCTATCCTACGCCTGTCCCGCCACTGTATTTTGGGAATAGACAACTTGTTTTGATTTCACAGACTCAGAGCTAGAGGAAATTTTCCTCAGTCTGGATCCTGCCTTGAGTCTCACCCATCTCTAATTTAGATGAGACTCTGGACTTTGGGTGCTGGAGTGAGTTAAGACTTTGGGGCTACTGGGATGGAATTAATGTATTTTGCATGTGAGAAGGACATGAATTTGGGGGGCCAGGGGCAGGATGCAATGGTTGGTTTGAATGTGTCCCCAAAAAAGCATGTGTTGGAAACTTAATCCCCAGTGCAACCCTCCCTCCTAATGGGAGGTGTTTAGGTCATATGAGGGTTGCACCTTGAGGAATGGATTAATACCAATTATAAAAGGGATTGAGTCTATGAGTTTGATCTCTTGCTTTCTCTCTCTTGTGCACTCTAGCCCTTCCACCTTCTGCCATTGGATGACACAGCAAGAAGGCTCTCATCAGATGCAAGCCCCCCCCACCTTGCACTTCCCAGCCTCCAGAACTGTAAGATACAAATTGCTGTTCTTTATAAACCACCCAGTGATACAGTTTGGCTCTGTGTCCCCACCCAAGTCTCATGTTGAATTGTAATCCTCACGTGTGGAGGGAGGGACCTGGTGGGAGGTGACTGGATCATGGGGGCGTTTTTCCCCGTGCTGTTCTCACGATAGAGATGGAGTTCCCGCGAGAGCTGATGGTTTTAAAGTGTGGCGCTTCCTCGCTCTCTCTCTTGCCTGCCATCATGTAAGACAAGCCTTGCTTCCCCTTCGCCTTCTCCCATGATTGTAAGTTTCCTGAGCCCTCCCCAGCCATGTGGAACTGTGAGTCAATTGAACCTTTTCTGTTTATAAATTACCGAGTCTCAGGCAGTATTTTTACAGCAGTGTGAGAACAGACTAACACACCCAGTGTTGAGTGTTCTCTTATAACAGCACAAAATGGACTAAGACAGGTATCTCAGGGTTCACTTTGCCCTCATCCTCAGGACAATGGAAAACACTCAGCCTGGGGGCCCTTGCCACCTACCAGCTCTAACTGAAAGTGAGTCTGCTGGGTGTCCTGTGGGTTGGAGTGGGAGAGGGGGCCCAGAACCCTTCACGCCCTGTGAGATCCTGAGGCCAAGGATTGGCACTGACCAGTTCACCCATGGTGTGGCATGTGGGTAGTGACCTGTCACCACTGTCTTCACATGGTGTTTGTGAGGAGAATCTGTGAGATCTGGAGCTGGGGTTCAGAGAAAATTGAGGGGATCTGTCAAACGAGGCAAGAGTAGGCCTCAGACCATTTTGTCAGGCTCACATGAGCAAGGTGGAGTTTTCAAAATAAGTCCTTTCCCGAAGGGCATAGTGAGGAGAGCCCTGGGAGCCAGAAGAGACTCTACTTCCCGCTCTTAGTGCCCCCTGAGTTTGCCACCAACACCCGGGAAGCTGTTTCCAATTGAGTCACCCCTGCAGAGCAAGCTAACTATAGTCGGGAGACCCGGAACCCAGGTACTTGTAGCTACGGACATGGGGGAACTCTGAGGGCCTGCTGCATGCCATGCTCTGTGCTTGCTGCATTACATTACATTTTCTTCCTCCATGTGTTCCTCATAACGGGATTCTGGCAGGCAGAATTACCAGCTTCTTGGCCTGTCTTAGGTTGCTGAGACTTAATGAGTTGTAGAAGCTTGTCAGGGTTCATTCAGATGCTACATGAAATTGCCAGCATTAGAACTGAGCTCCATTGGATGGGCATGATTTCACCACACATAGTTTTAATAAACTCTTGCGCATCACATATTCTTAAGGAAGGACAAAGTTATAAAAAATATCTGAAAATAACTGAATGACAGAAAAAAAAGTTCAGTCCATCTCAGAGAGGGCATATTAGAGACAGACATGGAAAGTATAAAGGAAATAGGAAAGATAATTTAGTGGCCACTGGAATGAGCATAGAAAAAAAGAATCACACCTTTTCCTTTTAAAGTATTGAATGTACAAAGATGCTATTTGTTTGTCAGAGTCAGACTTATAACCCCAAAAGTCTCAGGACAGATCAGTTTGCAAGGGGAAGGGAGTGATAAAAGGGACTGATATGCAGTGCATCAACCAGAAATTTCTATAATTGTCCATCCCTTAACAGCAATCCCTTATTGTGTCTCTATGCCCTGAGAGAGGACATCCAACCCCTGAGAGAGCAGAAGATAAGTCTGCACATTGAGAGTTTGAACATTCTAAATGATGGAACTGTAATATACAAATCACACACCTACACAGATAGGGGTAACTCTCAAGTCAAGAGTTATTATAATCTTTCTTTTAAAAAAAAAACAGCATAGCATGAACACTTCTTAAAATAAAAATATTTATGTGTTTTCTTGTTAATTTGCTGTTACATATTTTCAAGTGTTTCTCTCAAGAAATTTTCCTAATTAAAAAATACTAAACATTATAAATGTATATTTAGAAGATGAAATCATTCTACATCTTCCATCTATATGATCCCATCACTGTGATGCATACATATTCAATGTAAAAAGATTGGTGTATATTTTTCAGATGTGTTTCTCTTTGGGTAATATGTCTACCTACCTGCCATAGTCTGTTTTCTACTGCTATAACAGAATGCACAGGCTAGGCAATTTATAAAGAAGACAATTTTATTTGGCTCACTGTTCTGGCGGCTGGGAAGTCTCAAGAGCATGGCACCAGTATCTGGCAGGGGACATTGAAGGTGTCACATGGTGATAGAGTGTGTGAGACAAAGAGAAAATGGGGTTTGGACTTAGCCTTTTATCAGGAGCCCACTGCCATGATAACTAACACAGTCTCACAATAACAGCATTAATCCATTCATGAGGGCAGAGCCCTCATGACCTAATCTGTTCTGAAAGGTCCTAACTCTCAACATTGTTACAACAGCAATTAAGTATCCAACACATGAACTTTGAAGGACATATTCAAAGCACAGCACTACCTTAAATATTTTTTTAAGTATTCGTTCGTAGGTTCTTTTTAAAATTTGCAATCACATAAATAACTTTATTCAAATTGGCTTCATTACTTACTTGGACATCAGATTTTCATTTCTTCAATTAGGGTGGTTTTGTGGCAAGCCAAAGTCTCACTAACACAGGCCTCCATACCAACTGTTTCAGTTCTGACTCAGTGGTGAAGTTAAATATTAAAACCTGGGTGGAGCCAAGATGGCCGAATAGGAACAGCTCCAGTCTACACCTCCCAGCATGAGCGACGCAGAAGACGGGTGATTTCTGCATTTCCAACTGAGGTACCGGGTTCATCTCACAGGGGAGTGTCGGACAGTGGGTGCAGGACAGTGGGCGCAGTGCACCGTGCATGAGCCAAAGCAGGGAGAAGCATCGCCTCACCCGGGAAGTGCAAGGGGTCAGGGAATTCCCTTTCCTAGTCAAAGAAAGGGGTGACAGAGGGCACCTGGAAAATAGGGTCACTCCCACCCTAATACTGCACTTTTCCAACAGGCTTCACAAACAGCACACCAGGAGATTATATCCCGCACATGGCTCGGAGGGTCCTATGCCCACGGAGCCTCACTCATTGCTAGCACAGCAGTCTGAGATCAAACTGCAAGGCAGCAGCGAGGCTGGGGGAGGGGTGCCCGCCATTGCTCAGGCTTGAGTAGGTAAACAAAACGGCCAGGAAGCTCGACTTGGGGGGAGCCCACCACAGCTCCAGGAGGCCTGCCTGCCTCTGTAGGCTCCACCTCTGGGGGCAGGGCACAGACAAACAAAAGACAGCAATAACTTCTGCAGTCTTAAATGTCCCCGTCTGACAGCTTTGAAGAGAGTAGTGGTTCTCCCAGCACGCAGCTGGAGATCTGAGAACAGGCAGACTGCCTCCTCAAGTGGGTCCCTGACCCCCGAGTAGCCTAACTGGGAGGCACCCCCCAGTCGGGGCGGACTGACACCTCACACGGCCAGGTACTCTTCTGACACAAAACTTCCAGAGGAACGATCAGGCAGCAGCATCTGCAGTTCACCAATATCTGCTGTTCTGCAGCCACTGCTGCTGATACCCAGGCAAACAGGGTTTGGAGTGGACCTCCAGTAGACTCCAACACACCTGCAGCTGAGGGTCCTGGCTGTTAGAAGGAAAACTAACAAACAGAAAGGACATCCACACCAAAAACCCATCTGTACGTCACCATCATCAAAGACCAAAGGTAGATAAAACCACAAAGATGGGGAAAAAACAGAGCAGAAAAACTGGAAACTCGAAAAATCAGAGTGCCTCTCCTCCTCCAAAGGAACGCAGCTCCTCACCAGCAACAGAACAAAGCTGGACGGAGAATGACTTTGATGAGTTGAGAGAGGAAGGCTTCAGACGATCAAACTACTCCGAGCTGCAGGAGGAAGTTCAAACCACTGGCAAAGAAGTTAAAAACTTTGAAAAAAAATTAGACGAATGGATAACTAGAATAATCAATGCAGAGAAGTCCTTAAAGGACCTGATGGAGCTGAAAACCACGGCACGAGAACTACGTAACGAATGCACAAGGCTCAGTAACCGATGCAATCAACTGGAAGAAAGGGTATCAGCAATGGAAGATGAAATGAATCATATGAAGCGTGAAGAGAAGTTTAGAGAAAAAAGAAAAAAAAGAAACGAACAAAGCCTCCAAGAAACTTGGGACTATGTGAAAAGACCAAATCTACATCTGATTGGTGCACCTGAAAGTGATGGGGAGAATGGAAACAAGTTGGAAAACACTCTGCAGGACTTATCCAGGAGAACTTCCCCGATCTAGCAAGGCAGACCAACATTCAAATTCAGGAAATACAGAGAATGCCACAAAGATATTCCTAGAGAAGAGCAACACCAAGACACATTAATTGTCAGATTCACCAACGTTGAAATGAAGGAAAAAATGTTAAGGGCAGCCAGAGAGAAAGGTCGGGTTACCCACAAAGGGAAGCCCATCAGACTAACAGCGGATCTCCCGGCAGAAACTCTACAAGCCAGAAGAGAGTGGGAGCCAATATTCAACATTCTTAAAGAAAAGAATTTTCAACCCAGAATGTCATATCCAGCCAAACTAAGCTTCATAAGTGAAGGAGAAATACAATACTTTACAGACAACCAAATGCTGAGAGATTTTGTCACCACCAGGCCTGCCCTAAAAGAGCTCCCGAAGGAAGCACTAAACATGGAAAGGAACAACCGGTACCAGCCACTGCAAAAACCATGCCAAATTGTAAAGACCATCCAGGCTAGGAAGAAACTGCATCAACTGACGAGCAAAATACCCAGCTAACATCATAATGACAGGATCACATTCACACACAACAATACTAACCTTAAATGTAAATGGGCTAAATGCTCCAACTAAAAGGCACAGACTGGCAAATTGGATAAAGAGTCAAGACCCATCAGTGTGCTGTATTCAGGAAACCCATCTCACGTGCAGAGACACACATAGGCTCAAAATAAAAGGATGGAGGAAGATCTACCAAGCCAATGGAAAACAAAAAAAGGCAGGGGTTGCAATCCTAGTCTCTGATAAAACAGACTTTAAACCAACAAAGATCAAAAGAGACAAGGCCATTACATAATGGTAAAGGGATCAATTCAACAAGAAGAACTAACTATCCTAAATATATATGCACCCAATACAGGAGCACCCAGATTCATAAAGCAAGTCCTGAGTGACCTACAAAGAGACTTAGACTCCCACACAATAATAATGGGAGACTTTAACACCCCACTGTCAATATTAGACAGATCAACAAGACAGAAAGTTCACAAGGATACCCAGCAACTGAATTCAGCTCTGCACCAAGTGGACCTAAGAGACATCTACAGAACTCTCCACCCCAAATCAACAGAATATACATTCTTCTCAGCACCACACCACACCTATTCCAAAACTGACCACACAGTTGGAAGTAAAGCGCTCCTCAGCAAATGCAAAAGAACGGAAATTGTAACAAACTGTCTCTCAGACCACAGTGCAATCAAACTAGACCTCAGGATTAAGAAACTCACTCAAAACCGCTCAACTACGTGGAAACTGAACAACCTGCTCCTGAATGACTACTGGGTACATAACGAAATGAAGGCAGAAATAGAGATGTTCTTTGAAACCAATGAGAACAAAGACACAACATACCAGAATCTCTGGGACACATTCAAAGCAGTGTGTAGAGGCGAATTTATAGCACTAAGTGCCCACAAGAGAAAGCAGGAAAGATCCAAAATTGACACCCTAACATCACAATTAAAAGAACTAGAAAAGCAAGAGCAAACACATTCAAAAGCTAGCAGAAGGCAAGAAATAACTAAGATCAGAGCAGAACAGAAGGAAATAGAGACACAAAAAACCCTTCAAAAAATCAATGAATCCAGGAGCTGTTTTTTTGAAAGGATCAACAAAATTGATAGACCGCTAGCAAGACTAATAAAGAAGAAAAGAGAGAAGAATCAAATAGACGCAATAAAAAATGACAAAGGGGATATCACCACCTATCCCACAGAAATACAAACTACCATCAGAGAATACTATAAACACCTCTACACAAATAAACTAGTAAATCTAGAAGAAATGGATAAATTCCTCGACACATACACCCTCCCAAGACTAAACCGGGAAGAAGTTGACTCTCTGAATAGACCAATAACAGGCTCTGAAATTGTGGCAATAATCAATAGCTTACCAAACAAAAAGAGTCCAGGACCAGATGGATTCACAGCCGAATTCTACCAGAGGTACAAGGAGGAACTGGTACCATTCCTTCTGAAACTATTCCAACTAATAGAAAAAGAGGGAACCCTCCCTAACTCATTTTATGAGGCCAGCATCATCCTGATACCAAAACCTGGCAGAGACACAACCAAAAAAGAGAATTTTAGACCAATATCCTTGATGAACATTGATGCAAAAATCCTCAATAAAATACTGGCAAACCGAATCCAGCAACACATCAAAAAGCTTATCCACCATGATCAAGTGGGCTTCATCCCTGGGATGCAAGGCTGGTTCAACACACGCAAATCAATAAACGTAATCCAGCATATAAACAGAACCAAAGACAAAAACCACATGATTATCTCAATAGATGCAGAAAAGGCCTTTGACAAAATTCAACAACTCTTCAAGCTAAAAACTCTCCATAAATTAGGTATTGATGGGATGTATCTCAAAATAATAAGAGCTATCTATGACAAACCCAGAGCCAATATCATACTGAATGGACAAAAACTGGAAGCATCCTCTTTGAAAACTGGCACAAGACAGGGATGCCCTCTCTCACCACTCCTATTCAACATAGTGTTGGAAGTTGTGGCCAGGGCAATCAGGCAGGAGAAGGGAATAAAGGCTATTCAATTAGGAAAAGAGGAAGTCAAATTGTCCCTGTTTGCAGATGACATGATTGTATATCTAGAAAACCCCACTGTCTCAGCCCAAAATCTCCTTAAACTGAGAAGCAACTTCAGCAAAGTCTCAGGATACAAAATCAATGTGCAAATATCACAAGCATTCTTATACACCAACAACAGACAAACAGAGAGCCAAATCATGAGTGAACTCCCACTCACAATTGCTTCAAAGAGAATAAAATACCTGGGAATCCAACTTACAAGGGATGAGAAGGACCGCTACAAGGAGAACTACAAACCACTGCTCAATGAAATAAAAGAGGATACAAACAAATGGAAGAACATTCCATGCTCATGGGTAGGAAGAATCTATATCGTGAAAATGGCCATACTGCCCAAGGTAATTTATAGATTCAATGCCATCCCCATCAAGCTACCAATGACTTTCTTCACAGAACTGGAAAAAACTACTTTAAAGTTCATATGGAACCAAAAAAGAGCCCGCATTGCCACGTCAGTCCTAAGCCAAAAGAACAAAGCTGGAGGCATCACTCTAACTGACTTCAAACTATACTACAAGGCTACAGTAACCAAAACAGCATGATACTGGTACCAAAACAGAGATATAGACCAACGGAACACAACAGAGCCCTCAGATATAATGCCACATATCTGCAACTATCTGATCTTTGACAAACCTGGCAAAAACAAGAAATGGGGAAAGGATTCCCTATTTTGGAAATGGTGCTGGGAAAACTGGCTAGCCATATGTTGAAAGCTGAAACTGGATCCCTTCCTTACACCTTATACAAAAATTAATTCAAGATGGATTAAAGACTTACATGTCAGACCTAAAACCATAAAAAGCCTAGAAGAAAACCTAGGCAATACCATTCAGGACATAGGCATGGGCAAGTCAAAACACCCATGTCTAAAACACCAGAAGCAATGGCAACAAAATCCAAAATTGACAAATGGGATCTAATCAAACTAAAGAGCTTCTGCACAGCAAAAGAAACCACCGTGAGAGTGAACAGGCAACCTACAGAATGGGAGAAAATTTTTGCAGCCTACTCATCGGACAAAGGGCTAATATCCAGAATCTACAATGAACTCAAACAAATTTACAAGAAAAAAAACAAACAGCCCCATGAAAAAGTGGGCGAAGGATATGAACAGACACTTCTCAAAAGAAGACATTTATGCAGCCAAAAAACACATGAAAAAATGCTCATCATCACTGGCCATCAGAGAAACGCAAATCAAAACCACAATGAGATACCATCTCACACCAGTTAGAATGGCGATCATTCAAAAGTCAGGAAACAACAGGTGCTGGAGAGGATGTGGAGAAATAGGAACACTTTTACACTGTTGGTGGGACTGTAAACTAGTTCAACCATTGTGGAAGTCAGTGTGGCGATTCCTCAGGGATCTAGAACTAGAAATACTATTTGACCCGGCCATCCCATTACTGGGTATATACCCAAAAGATTATAAATCATGCTGCTATAAAGACACATGCACACGTATGTTTATTGCGGCACTATTCACAATAGCAAAGACTTGGAACCAACCCAAACGTCCAACAATGATAGACTGGATTAAGAAAATGTGACACATATACACCATGGAATGCTATGCATCCATAAAAAAGGATGAGTTCATGTCCTTTGTAGGGACATGGATGAAGCTGGAAACCATCATTCTCAGCAAACTAGCGCAAGGACGAAAAACCAAACACCGCATGTTCTCGCTCATAGGTGGGAATTGAACAATGAGAACACGTGGACACAGGAAGGGGAACATCACACACCGGGGACTGTTGTGGGATGGGGGGAGAGGGGAGGGATAGCATTAGGCGATATACCTAATGCTAAATGACGAGTTAACGGGTGCAGCACACCATCATGGCACATGTATACATATGTAACAAACCTGCACGTTGTGCACATGTACCCTGAAACTTAAAGTACAATAATAAATAAATAAATATTAAAAACTGAAAGAGCCAGTGCCCTTATCCAAAAGCTGGAATGTAACAAAAGCCCACCAAGAGTTTTGCCTAGGCCTTTCCTGGGCCTAAAGCAGGACAAGATAATGAAGGAATTCTTAACAGGAACCGTTCCGGATTAAACGAGTTTCACTGGGGGTCTGAAGAAACTCCCCAGGTCTCCACAAACAAGCTTTATTGGGGACTCAGGGAACTCCCCAAACCTCCGTGGCTTATCAAGAGACAAGATAAGGGTAATCACCCTAGCACAGGGACCCATTTAGATTAAGTAAATGTACTGAGGCTCCAGAGGAAGGTCTTCAGGACTCACATCTTAGTTATAGATTAGGAGAAGCTAATCACTTACGTCTTTCGATGAATGCACACTTACACGTAGACATATCGCTTGTAAGGTATATAAGCTCTGGAAAACTTTGTAATTCTGAGTTGGTCTGGCGATAATTTCCAGGCCTTCTCCCTGTAACCAGTTACAGAAACAAAAATTCCCTTCTCTCCCAGTTCGTCGGCATCTCGTTATTGGGCCTCAAGAATAAGCAGCCCGACCCTCAGTTTGGTTCAGGGACAGTTTAGCACGTGTCCAGAGGTTTACTGGAAAATCATTTTGCTTTTTAGGCAAAGTATCTGTTGACATCTCTTGCCCCATTCTCTACTGATTAGCAAAAGTCCTTTGTGGTCAAGCATATTAGGATCAAAGTCTGTAATACTGTTCACAAATATTTACTCACAGCTTTTCACACTTTTAGTTTTTTTTCTTCTGGCGGTGCAAAAAATGTTGTAATTTATTCGTTGACTTTTTAAATATAAAAATTATGCAACTCATGGTAGAAAACATAAAGCTGAGCTGTTGTGTGGCATCAGATACTCAACCACTGGAGATGCCAGCCTTCAAAGACTTGAAGGCTTCAGAACACAATGGAAAAAAGCTTTAGACCTAATTCTACATTTGTGAATAATGGGGATAATTGAATGCGTGTTTGGCTTAAAAATGATACCATGTATAGTGCCTCTGGCTTAAAGTAATTCTGTAAATGTTAATTTCCTTCCCTCCCTGGAGGTCATTTTCCTGTGCTTCTGCCTGAACTCCACACACCACCAGTCCATGTGTCCCTATATCCAAGCCTCTAGAACTAAGGGGCAGGATTTCATCTCCACCATCATCTTCGCCATCAAGTGAGGGGGATGTTTGTGTACCTTGTGGGCATGACGTAGACACCAGGGGTACTTAAAACTAGACCTGTGACCCTGGAAAAGCTTTTAGTTATATTACAAATTTATTTAGATAAATTAAGGCAAAGTTTAAAAAGACATCCATCTACACCGCACCCCTCCCCCCACAGGAAGTCACATATAAAAATGTGAATTACTGAGAAAATATTTGGAGCATGTTTTTAAGCAAATGCTTGGTATATAAATACATCTGATTACCTAAAACAGTACTGTTCAAACTCTACAGTGAAATAACTCAGAGAAGTATACATCACGACCAAAGGTAAAGATAAAAGTAAAAAAAGCAATGAGATATATAAATATAAAGGCAAATTAAAGACTAGTGTGTGTATATATAGTGAACCAGACTTTGAAGAGTATATATGCTCCTATAAAACTAGCTTTACAATATCATACACATGGAAATATATTTAGAAAATAAAACCTAAATTACCAAGAGCAGACATCTTGTTGTGCAAAACGATTGTTAAAAGAAAAGCTTCAGGCAAATTACGTATAACAAAGTTTATTTGAGCAAAGAACAATTGATACATCAGGGATCAGTCGGTACCAGAAGTGATTCAGTGACTTCTGCTCCGGAACTCGAGCAGTATTTACAGACAGAACATAGAAGCAAAGTACACAAATAACTTGATTGGTTACAGCTAGGCTTCTGATTTATTTGGACATGGTCTAATCAGTTGGCAGCCTGTGATGGGCTGAAGCTCAGCCTCCTGTGTTTGGCTAAGATTCTGTTGTTCGTTATACTCCTAGTTCGGTTTTCAATTTGTTTACAAACTAAGTTAGGTTTCAGTTTGTTACCTAGGAACTCAAAGTAGGAAAACAGACTCAGGCCAATGAACACCTGCTTATTTAACTAACGGGGTGAAAGGAAGATACAAGAAAATCTATTTAATAAGGACATATTTTTCTGTTTCATTTATTTTTAGAACAAATGTATTAATTTTGAAATCATCCAGAGTAACCGACATACATTTTTTGTAATTTTGTGATAGATTCTGGGTTATGACTTTCATCACAAAAATGTTGTGTAAATATATTTCTGGATATGAAAAGATAACGCACACACAGAGTATTTATGTCCCACCGTGCATATATATGTGTGTGTGTATATACATATATATATATGCATACACCACACCCCATATAGCTTTCTTGACATCAGTGGTTAGTGACCTCCAATTTCTAAGTTTTCTTCAGTGAAAAATATTTGGAAAAGTAAAACAATACTTATTAAATGGTTTTTCTCACAAATGCTGAACGAACGTAAAATGCAATCATGATGAAATCTCCTTACTCAGCAATTCTCTTCTTTACTGTGACACACATGACTATCATAGTGACCCTCCTCTGCACTCGCTGAAACTAAATATCCTATCACTGCACTAAGACACTTAGTTTATCCCTCCCCTCCCTTACACACTTGGCTGAGGGGGCTAGTGGCTATTACAGGGTTGGGGTCACAGCAAAGACAGCAGAAATGTGATTTTTATTGAGATAGTGAAATATTTTCTGTAGTCTGGAAATAAATGAATGATACATAAGAAAAGAAAAGTCATGATCAATACCCTACTCAGCAATAATCACCATGTGGCTGGTTCCTGAGAAGCTGTAGTGTGCAGGGACAAGCCCAAGTTTGGGCTTGTGGAAGAGCCAAGGGACATATATAAAGTCACCTATCTGCTTCTTTGTGGATAAAACTTGTTATGTGATCTCCTTCAATCCTCGTGAAACCTTTCACAATAGGTATTACCACTGTCCTACCTACAAGGAGGGGAAAAGTTAGAGCTGATTAATAACTTGCCTGCTGGGGCTGCTCTTTAACACTGATCAATCCAGAGGCTGAAGTTCTAAGACCTCCAGGTATTCTTCATTAACTTTTTAAACACTGAACCATATTACTTCTTCAATCATAAAAATCTATTAAAATTAAAAAATAAATTACTTGCAAAAAAAAAGACATCTGAAATAATTGGGAAGACATCTTGGCAAATATATCTCAGATGAGACATTAACATCCTTGATACAGAAATAACTTTATAGAGGAATAAGAAAATGATGTCAACCTGGAATTATCATGAAGAGCAACAAATATGCCAAATAAAATGCCATGAAAATGTTCCCAGTTACAGGAACTACAGAAGTTGTAATGCAAAACTTGAGATAATGTACTAAATGAAAAGATAAATTTTCACAAGTGCGAAGGCTGGGACATCGAATAGCCTATTTTTTTTTTTTTCCGATGGGAAGGGTGTCAGGAAACAGGCTCTTCTCATGTACTGTGGGTTTTCATGTCAAAATTTAAGTTTCACTTGGCAGAATCCATTAAAATTTAAGATGCTCATACTATTTGCATGAAATTTAAAATGTTTAAGCCCTTGGTGTAGAGAGAGCCCCAGGGAGCTGATGAGGGCCCAGCATAATATGGGGCCCCTTTTGAATTTCTCCTTTTGGTCAATATCCCTGCCCCCCATTGACCCTGCTGCTAAGGGTTAGGGGTTAAAATTTTTCCCAGTGTGCTGATGAGAAATTCTGTGTGGAAGGCCCCATACAGAGGCTGATCCTCAGACATGCAGACACGGCTCCATACTTGTGTATTCCTTTATACCAGAGCCTCTAGCCTCACAAACCTCTTCCCTGGTGACTTTTCTGAATTTGCAGTTTACTCTATACTTAGGGCCCCAGTGGAGTTTGTCGTCAGTAATGGCCGCAGCTTTATCTCCTTGCGTGCAAACTGACCCTGCTCTGCACTCACTGAAACTAAAACTCCTGTCACTGTACGAAGACACTTAGTTTGTGCCTCCCCTGCAGACACACAAAGTCACAGATGGAGAGGCAGACATGAGAGACACGGGAGTTCATGCTCGGTGAAAGTGGAGGTGTATTCATGGTGGTCCAGATATGTGTTGGAGGGCCCTAGTTGTCATACATTTCACAGATCACAGCCTGCATGGGGTGGTGGGTACTACCACTCACCTTGTGCCACACAGAGCTGTAAATAAGACTTTGGGGCTCAGGAGAGAAGAGTGGGCTGGGAAATTAGACTAGTGCTGGCACTTTAGACTAGGGCCTGGCACTTTAGATGATGAGGTTTGTTAAAGCTGTTAACATTTCCAAACGCTCTACCTTGAATTCTGGAAAGTGAGCCACTGGCTCTTCTGCCTGAAGATGCAGGTGCCATTTAATTGTGAAAAATTGAAGACGATTGTTGCTCTACAGACCTCTTTAGCTGATAGAGTTATGATTAAACCTTTCAGGCAAAGATCTGGCTGAATATTTAAGGAATTGAAACAAACAACTAACAAACACTGTTCAGACTTGCTCTGACTTCGAAATATGTGACCTATGTTCCTTGCCACGTAGGCCGCACCAAAAGCTGCTTGAATATCCTCACAACGTGGCAGCTAAAGCCTCCAGAAGAGGGGATGAGCAAGAGCGAGTGCGGCTGGCCATGCCCAGTCTCTCAAGTTGCACCCTGTCATTTCTACTCGTTTTTCTAGATTTATCCCCACTTCCTAAGAGCAATCCAATCCAGAGCAAACCTTGACTTCCTTAAATCCGCCACAAAAGTCAATAAACACAGGCCCAAATCCTAAAATAAGTCATCCCTAACACCCTCTTATTGGGAGATCCCCCGTGGGTCTCCCTGGTTCACCTTCTCCCTCACTGCAATGAGTCAAAAGCCCGCGTTTTGACACCTGGCTCCAGGTGTGCTCCTGGTGATCTTTTGGATAGAGAACACTGCCAGAGGCCTGGTCCTGAATTGGCTAGCCACCCAGGGGTGGTGATGCAGAGTTTCTTAAGCCTCGTCACTCCTTGTTTCCACAGTATCTGGGCTCCACGCTGGTCAAAAAAATCTGTGAGGGACAGCGCCCACTGCTGATGCCTGTACCAAGCTGCGGATAGATTATCTGTGGTATGGTGAGGAGTGTGAGGTGTAAGTAAGGGCTGATTAGGATGGAGGGCAGCAAACGGCAGCCACAGCCAGGAGGGTCCAGCTACAGCTGCTCTGCTCATTTCCCCGGGCCCTGGAGCACTCTGCTTAGGGATACGGTGGCAGGGAGGCCTGGATTATGGAATTCATGAGGACTTAGCTCTGAGAGGAGGCATTATTCCCCATATGTTGCTTCTCTTCCTGCCCATCATGTACAAAGGCATCAAGTTCCTAAACACCTCCAACAAGGGGTGCTTCTCACAAGGAGCCTCTGTGGGGAATGAGCCCAGAAGCAGCTGCAGAAACTCCCGAGGAGAGTAGCCTTCAGGCCCTTTTCCATCCCTCATCTCCAACTAACTTGTGTGCCTTCCCTCAGAATACCTCTGGCTCCTGTTATTACTCTGCACTCCTAAGAGTTTGTCCCAGAACTTGCCTCTGAACTGATATCCTTACCCTTGGAGTCCCTGCTTATAGCACCTGCCCCCAGCCCTAGTGCATAATTGCTGCTGATCTTTGCAAATACGGATTCCATTCGTCCTAGTTGTCTGCTCATGAGGCTTTAATGGCATCATTCCCTTAATGATCTCAGAATTCCCCTCCACGCAGCACTCCTTGAGACCCCACCCTCCTGTAACCCCCATGCTAAAGAAAGCCAGTAGTTGGATGTAAACCCTTCACCCCTTCAATGGCCATATCCAAGAGCAGGAACCTCAAACCTAGATCACTGTTCCTCACCCACACCAAAATAAAATAAAGCGGGGAGAAGTGGTGTCTGGGTGTTCTTAGCACCCTAAACTGCATGAAGGAAAGCTGGTGATATAACGGTGAGAGGGCGCACTTTCTAGGGGTTGAGGAGGGAGGTGATATAGGCATGCCCTGAGGGAAACCAGTAGTCAGGGAATCCCAGGACACTGCTTGCCCCCGAGGAGACTGTCATTGTTGAGCAGGAGATCTGCAGGCTGGACTCCTCAACAGCACTCTGCCAGTACCTTGTTGGTACTTAGCAATTGCTTGGTGTGTACATGAAGTCTTAGCTATCACTCAGTCTAATTCCTCTGTATTCAACGGTGTATTAATTTGCTAGGGGTACCGTAACAAAATAGCACAGACTAGGTGGCTTAAGCAACAGAAACTAATTACTTCACAGTTCCAGAAACCAGAAGTCCAAGATCAAAGTATTGGTAGGTTTGGTTTCTTCTGAGGCCTCCCACCCTCATTTGCAGATGGCTGCCGTTTTGCTGCCTCTTCACAAGGTAGTCCCTCTGTGTGAGTGCATCCCTAGTATCTCTGTATCTCTAGTATCTCTGTATCTCTAATACTGTATGTCCTAACTGTCTCTTTGTACAAGGACACCCATTAGATTGGATGAAAGCACACACGAGTGGCCTCGTTTTAACAGAACTACCTTGTTAAAGGTCCTACCTTCAAGTACAATCACATCGTGAGGCACTGGGGGTTAAGCTTTCAACGTGTGATTTTTGGGGGACCACAATTCAGTACATAACAATTGGTGACATTAAAGCACAGAGGAAGGAAGGAAGGGGCTTGCCCAACACTTCAGTGACAGGTTCTCCTAGGTCAGGCAAGGTCTGCATTTTGCCCAGCCTTCCTCCTTTGTCGACATGGAGGTCCTATTTACCAAACCTTCGGTTTAATACTTTATGTGACATCCTCCCAATTTTCTTCTTTGGGGGCACCTATGCTCTCCTGGGCAATAGATTTTCTTTCCTCGAGGTTCTGCTCCAGTTTGTTTATGGACGCCACTGGCCTCTGAAGAGGGAGCACGTCCTTACATACACTGTCCACAGTGAGAAGGAAGAGAAGTAATGACAGAGCCCGTGAAGTGAGGATGCTGTCTGTTTACAGTTTGGATTATGTCCCTTGCAACAATTCGTATGTTGAAGATCTAACCTTCAGTACCTCAGAATGTTACTTTATTTGGAAATAGAGTTGCTGCAGTGGTAATTAATTAAGAGGAGGTCATACTGGTGTCCTTATAAAAGGGAGGAAATTTGTACAAGACATGCACAAAGTGAAAATAATGTGAACAGACATAGGGAGAACACAGCCATCTGTAAGCCAAGAAGAGAGGCCTGGAACGGATCCTTCCCTCTCAGCTCTCAGAAGGAACCAACGTTGCTGACACCTTGATTTCAGATGTCTAGCCTCCACAACTGTGAGAAAATACATGCTTGTTGTTTAAGCCACCCAGTTTGTATACTTTATTATGGCAGCCCCAGCAAGCTAATCCACCTTTCACAGAGCTCCCTGCTGCCCTGTCAGTACTAGGGTGGATGTTGCTGTTAGGTGTCAGAGAAAATGGTGTTTTCCACAAGATGTGTGGCTCTGGAACCCAGACAACTCTTGGCACTCCCAACGTCATTGGAACCTTATGTGTGTCCCAAACCTTACCACCTGCCTGGTGGCAGTGGGGTGCTTAGGAGTAGAGGCTCTGGTAACAGACTGCCTCTGTTTGATTCTGGGCTCAGACACTCACTAGCTATATGATCTTATACAACTTTCACTGTGCCTAGTTCCTCAGCTGTAAAAACTGGGATATAGTGCAACCAATCTCAAGGGCTTCTTTTGAAGACTAAATGGGGCAACTTAGTTACAGATTGTGTGACTGTAGCTCACATTGCCAGTATAATAATCTCTCTGGTCCAGATTATGCCTGTGCCGGCACTCTGCGTAGGGGCATGGTGACACAGGACAGGCATCTGAAAGGGAAGAAACAGCCCCTAAACCCCCAAATTGTTTCAGTTGTAATCTGTTTCCACCCAGGATCTGACTCAGGAGACCATTCTGACTTCGGGGCGGGCATGTAAGGTGGCCGATCAGCTAGCCCTAAAGGCCCAGAAGTCCAGGCCGATGGAAGATTTTGCAGCTGGGAAATTGAAACAAAATCTTCCAAACCAGTCTTTAAGCTTCGAGTTGGCATGAGGAAATTGGAAATACATAGATTCCAGTCACCAAGGCTCTGTACCTCCTCTCTAGCCTTGGAATTTGAGGTCTTTACGTGGGACTGCATGCAGAGAGGGTCTTCCCACACTTCTAGAGACTTTGCGACTCCAAAAAAAAAACTTCCTTCTTAACTGCTTTCTCTGCTGCCAAGGTCTTTGCCTTGGGAGGGCAGCCACCACTCTAGCACCAGGTAGACAGTGGTCAGCCACAGTGCATTGCTTTGCTTCCCCCCCTTGCTGGACTTATCCCAGGGCTAAGCCACTGTGAGGCCACAAGGAATACTGCTCACAGAGGAGCCCCTGATAATGTAGATTAGTAACCACTGGGGGTTAGGGCAGGGATCTGCTAATAGGTGCAGGATTTCTCTTTAGGATGATGGAAATGTTATCAAAATAGATTGTGGGAATGATCGCACACAACGCAGCGAGCGCACTGAAAAAAAAAAACTGAATTGTATCTTTTAAAATAGGAAACTTGTGTGAATTATATCTCAATAAAGAATGTAGCAGAAGGGAGTGACTCGTGCAGCAAAGAAAGCCTATATTGTCTTAGAGAATACCTAAATTATCACAGACTGTTGGTAGAAATATGGATGATAAAAGGCACTGCTGTTGAGGGCTCAGGAAGAAGTAAGAAACATGTTTTTGGAAACTGGGAGACAGGGTATTCTTGTCACATCGAGGCAGAAAGCTCAGCTCAACTGTGCCTTGCATTTGTGTGGAAAGTAGAACTTAAAAGGGATGAACCTGAATATTTATTTGAGTAGATTTGCCAGTAACACGTTGAAGCTGTGGCCTGGTTTCTCAGTGGTGCTTATAGCATAATACGAGAATAAAGGGAGAAATTGAGGGATGAGAGCTGTTAAGCAAAAAGGAACCAAGACTTTAAGATGTGGGAAATTCTCAGCCTATTCAGACTGCACAAAATGCTAAAATTAGGAGATTTACTCTCAGGAAAACATGCACTAAGGAGAAAGCCAAGGATATGGCTGGAGAATCTTTTGCTAAAACTTTGAAAGGATGAAAAGATCAGAATATTCGCAGGGCTCAATGAAATTATGCATGTGACTCATGGATCCCCTCGATCTTCTCAGCAGAATCCAGCAGTAGAGATAAGATTATCCGGGAAAGATCTGTCAAGTAACCTCTTGTCCAATGGAGAGAATCCTCAACACATAGAGCAGACCCATGAGGTTTTCAAAGAATGCCATGCCAGCAGAAACACTGCCAACTTGAACTGAAAGTGACAGAGAGAGGATGAAATAAAAGAAGGCTGTTGGACTTCCAAAATTCTACAGGCAAGAAACAGGCCTCTCCTCCTCCAGAGGAACGCAACTCCTCACCAGCAACGGAACAAAGCTGGACGGAGAATGACTTTGACGAGTTGAGAGATGTCAACTGATCAAATGACTTTGATCGCTTCAGACGATCAAACTACTCCGAGCTACAGGAGGAAATTCAAACCAAAGGCAAAGAAGTTGAAAACTTTGAAAAAAATTTAGACGAATGTATAACTAGAATAACCAATACAGAGAAGTGCTTAAAGGAGCTGATGGAGCTGAAAGCCAAGGCTCGAGAACTACGTGAAGAATGCGGAAGCCTCAGCAGCCGATGCGATCAACTGGAAGAAAGGGTATCAGTGATGGAAGATGAAATGAATGAAATGAAGCGAGAAGGGAAGTTTAGAGAAAAAAGAACAAAAGGAAATGAACAAAGCCTCCAAGAAATATGGGACTATGTGAAAAGTCCAAATCTACGTCTGATTGGTGTACCTGAAAGTGACGGGGAGAATGGAAACAAGTTGGAAAACACTCTGCAGGATATTATCCAGGAGAACTTCCCCAATCTAGCAAGGCAGGCCAACATTCAGATTCAGGAAATACAGAGAACGCCACAAAGATACTCCTCGAGAAGAGCAACTCCAAGACACATGATTGTCAGATTCACCAACGTTGAAATGAAGGAAAAAATGTTAAGGGCAGCCAGAGAGAAAGGTCGGGTTACCCACAAAGGGAAGCCCATCAGACTAAGAGCGGATCTCCCGGCAGAAACTCTACAAGCCAGAAGAGAGTGGGGGCCAATATTCAACATTCTTAAGGAAAAGAATTTTCAACCCAGAATGTCATATCCAGCCAAACTAAGCTTCATAAGTAAAGGAGAAATAAAATACTTTACAGACAAGCAAATGCTGAGAGATTTTGTCACCACCAGGCCTGCCCTAACAGAGCTCCTGAAGGAAGCACTGAACATGGAAAGGAACAACTGTTACCAGCCACTGAAAAACCATGCCAAATTGTAAAGACCATCGAGGCTAGGAAGAAACTGCATCAACTAACGAGCAAAATAACCAGCTAACATCATAATGACAGGATCACATTCACACATAACAATATTAACTTTAAATGTAAATGGACTAAATGCTCCAATTAAAAGACACAGACTGGCAAATTGGATAAAGAGTCAAGACCCATCAGTGTGCTGTATTCAGGAAACCCATCTCACGTGCAGAGACACACATAGGCTCAAAATAAAAGGATGGAGGAAGATCTACCAAGCCAATGGAAAACAAAAAAAGGCAGGGGTTGCAATCCTAGTCTCTGATAAAACAGACTTTAAACCAACAAAGATCAAAAGAGACAAAGAAGGCCATTACACAATGGTAAAGGGATCAATTCAACAAGAAGAACTAACTATCCTAAATACATATGCACCCAATACAGGAGCACCCAGATTCATAAAGCAAGTCCTTAGCGACCTACAAAGAGATTTAGACTCCCACACAATAATAATGGGAGAAGTTAACACCCCACTGTCAACATTAGACAGATCAACGAGACAGAAAGTTCACAAGGATACCCAGGAATTGAACTCAGCTCTGCACCAAGCGGACCTAATAGACATCTACAGAACTCTCCACCCCAAATCAACAGAATATACATTTTTTTCAGCACCACACCACACCTATTCCAAAATTGACCACATAGTTGGAAGTAAAGCTCTCCTCAGCAAATGTAAAAGATCAGAAATTACAACAAACTGTCTCTCAGACCACAGTGCAATCAAACTAGACCTCAGGATTAAGAAACTCACTCAAAACCGCTCAACTACGTGGAAACTGAACAACCTGCTCCTGAATGACTACTGGGTACATAACGAAATGAAGGCAGAAATAAAGATGTTCTTTGAAACCAATGAGAACAAAGACACAACATACCAGAATCTCTGGGACACATTCAAAGCAGTGTGTAGAGGCGAATTTATAGCACTAAGTGCCCACAAGAGAAAGCAGGAAAGATCCAAAATTGACACCCTAACATCACAATTAAGAGAACTAGAAAAGCAAGAGCAAACACATTCAAAAGCTAGCAGAAGGCAAGAAATAACTAAAATCAGAGCAGAACTGAAGGAAATAGAGACACAAAAAACCCTTCAAAAAATTAATGAATGCAGGAGCTGGTTTTCTGAAAGGATCAACAAAATTGATAGACCACTAGCAAGACTAATAAGGAAGAAAAGAGAGAAGAATCAAATAGACGCAATAAAAAATGACAAAGGGGATATCACCACCGATCCCACAGAAATACAAACTACCATCAGAGAATACTATAAACACCTCTATGCAAATAAACTAGAAAATCTGGAAGAAATGGATAAATTCCTCGACACATACACCCTCCCAAGACTAAACCGGGAAGAAGTTGACTCTCTGAATAGACCAATAACAGGCTCTGAAATTGTGGCAATAATCAATAGCTTACCAAACAAAAAGAGTCCAGGACCAGATGGATTCACAGCCGAATTCTACCAGAGGTACAAGGAGGAACTGGTACCATTCCTTCTGAAACTATTCCAATCAATAGAAAAAGAGGGAATCCTCCCTAACTCATTTTATGAGGACAGCATCATCCTGATACCAAAGCCAGGCAGAGACACAACCAAAAAAGAGAATTTTAGAACAATATCCTTGATGAACATTGATGCAAAAATCCTCAATAAAATACTGGCAAACCGAATCCAGCAGCACATCAAAAAGCTTATCCACCATGATCAAGTGGGCTTCATCCCTGGGATGCAAGGCTGGTTCAATATACGCAAATTAATAAATGTAATCCAGCATATAAACAGAACCAAAGACAAAAACCACATGATTATCTCAATAGATGCAGAAAAGGCCTTTGACAAAATTCAACAACCCTTCAAGCTAAAAACTCTCCATAAATTAGGTATTGATGGGACGTATTTCAAAATAATAAGAGCTATCTATGACAAACCCAGAGCCAATATCAAACTGAATGGGCAAAAACTGGAAGCATTCCCTTTGAAAACTGGCACAAGACAGGGATGCCCTCTCTCACCACTCCTATTCAACATAGTGTTGGAAGTTCTGGCCAGGGCAATTAGGCAGGAGAAAGAAATAAAGTGTATTCAGTTAGGAAAAGAGGAAGTCAAATTGTCCCTGTTTGCAGATGACATGATTGTATACCTAGAAAACCCCATCGTCTCAGCCCAAAATCTCCTTAAGCTGATAAGCAACTTTAGCAAAGTCTCAGGATACAAAATCAATGTACACAAATCACAAGCATTCTTATACACCAATAACAGACAAACAGAGACCCAAATCATGAGTGAACTCCCATTCACAATTGCTTCAAAGAAGCAATTACAAGGAATCCAACTTACAAGGGACGTGAAGGACCTCTTCAAGGAGAACTACAAGCCACTGCTCAGTGAAATAAAAGAGGATACAAACAAATGGAAGAACATTCCATGCTCATGGGTAGGAAGAATCAATATCATGAAAATGGCCATACCGCCCAAGGTAATTTATAGATTCAATGCCATCCCCATCAAGCTACCAATGACTTTCTTCACAGAATTGGAAAAAACTACTTTAAAGTTCATATGGAACCAAAAAAGAGCCCACATTGCCAAGTCCATCCTAAGCCAAAAGAACAAAGCTGGAGGCATCACGCTACCTGACTTCAAACTATACTACAAGGTTACAGTAACCAAAACAGCATGGTACTGGTACCAAAAAAGAGATATAGATTAATGGAACACAACAGAGCCCTCAGAAATAATGCCACATATCTACAACTATCTGATCTTTGACAAACCTGACAAAAACAAGCAATGGGGAAAGGATTCCCTATTTAATAAATGGTGCTGGGGAAACTGGCTAGCCCTATGCAGAAAGCTGAAACTGGATCCCTTCCTTACACCTCATACAAAAATTAATTCAAGATGGATTAAAGACTTAAATGTTAGACCTAAAACCATAAAAACCCTAGAAGAAAACCTAGGCAATACCATTCAGGACATAGGCATGGGCAAGGACTTCATGTCTAAAACACCAAAAGCAATGGCAACAAAAGCCAAAATTGACAAATGGGATCTAATCAAACTAAAGAGCTTCTGCACAGCAAAAGAAACCACCATCAGAGTGAACAGGCAACCTACAAAATGGGAGAAAATTTTCGCAACCTACTCATCTGACAAAGGGCTAATATCCAGAATCTACAATGAACTCAAACAAATTTACAAGAAAAAAACAAACGACCCCATCAAAAAGTGGGCAAAGGACATGAACAGGCACTTCTCAAAGGAAGACATTTATGCAGCCAAAAAACACATGAAAAAATGCTCACCATCACTGGCCATCAGAGAAATGCAAATCAAAACCACAATGAGATACCATCTCACACCAGTTAGAATGGCGATCATTCAAAAGTCAGGAAACAACAGGTGCTGGAGAGGATGTGGAGAAATAGGAACACTTTTACACTGTTGGTGGGACTGTAAACTAGTTCAACCATTGTGGAAGTCAGTGTGGCGATTCCTCAGGGATCTAGAACTAGAAATACTATTTGACTCAGCCATCCCATTACTGGGTATATACCCAAAAGATTATAAATCATGCTGCTATAAAGACACATGCACATGTATGTTTACTGCGGCACTATTCACAATAGCAAAGACTTGGAACCAACCCAAACGTCCAACAATGATAGACTGGATTAAGAAAATGTGGCACATATACACCATAGAATACTATGCAGCCATAAAAAAGGACGAGTTCATGTCCTTTGTAGGGACATGGATGAAATCGGAAATCATCATTCTCAGTAAACTATCGCAAGAACAAAAAACCAAACACCGCATATTCTCGCTCATAGGTGGGAATTGAACAATGAGAACACATGGACACAGGAAGGGGAGCATCACACTCTGGGGACTGTTGTGGGGTGGGGAAAGGGGGGAGGGATAGCTGTAGGAGATATACCTAACGCTAAATGACGAGTTAATGGGTGCAGGACACCAGCATGGCACATGTATGCATGTGTAACTAACCTGCACATTGTCCACACGTACCCTAAAACTTAAAGTATAATAATAATAATAAAAAAAGTATTCTGCTGCAAACATGTATTACTCTTCAAAACAAAAACAAAAAAAAGATAACTCTGAGGACAGAGCCTGGCTCTGTTCACTTAAAGGGTGGAGCCTCGGGCATAGAGGGCAGAGCCTCTAGCCACGGAGGAATATTCCCAGGCCTTGAAACCTAAATGAGTTTACCTGATTGGATTTCAAGTTGGCTTGGAGCTGGTAACTTTTTGCTTGCTTTCATTTTTTCCCGTTGGGAGGGGGACTGTCTATAACCATTATCCTATGTCCATGTCACTACTGTAATAAAAAAGAGGTAACTTTATTTTCTAGTTCGCAGGGCCACTGATGAAAAGAAATTTTGCCTCAAGAAGGATCATACCCAGAGTCTGTCTCATACCTGGTTTAGATGATTTACAGATGAGATTTTCAACTCGCGTTGGTGTTAAGACTTTTGGGGATATTGAGGTGAGGCAAATATATTTTGCATGTAGAATGAACATGAATTTTGGGGAGTTAGAGGGTAGGCTGTGGTAAGCTAAATAATGGCCTCCAAAGATATCCATGTTGTAGTCTCTGGAACCCCTGACTGCCACCTTATATGGCAAAAGGGACTTTACAAATGTGACTAAGGATCTTGAGGTGGGGAGATTATCCTGCCTGGCCCTAAATGTAAGAGCGTTTCCTTATTAAGAGGGAAGGAGAGGGACATTTCACATAGAAGGAGGCAATGTGATGACTGACACAAGAAGCTATGATGCTGGCTTCGATGATAAAGGAATGGGAGCTCTGGAAGCTCCAGGGAAGAATCCACTGCCTTGCCAAGGAATAAAGAATACAGCTTCAGAAGCTAAAAATGGCAAGGCAATGGATTCTCCCTTAGAGCTTCCAGAGGGAGCCTGGCCCTACTGACTCCCTGATTTTCACCCACTGAAACTGATTTTGGTCTTCGGACAATCAGGATGATAAGAGAACACATGCATGTTATTTTAAGCCACAAAGTTCAGGGGGTAATTTGTTACAACAGCCATAAGAAAAGAAGAAAATAATACAGGAACCTTTAGAGATCATCTAGTCCAGTGGTTTTGAAACAGTCCTCAAAACTCCTTCTTCCAGCTCTACTTCAACTCAAGCTGCCTAGCTTTGATCTCTCTTATTCGTGATCTTCTGGAAAGATTTCGTTTTGTGAAAAATGACTCTATAAAATTGAACAAGAAAATCAGTAATTTAGTCAAGTATAGAATTTTATAGATGAAGACAAAGCCCAAGAAAGTGAAATGATTTTCCCTTACTCACTCAAAGAAGACCAGATAAATAAATATATAAACAAACAAACAAACACCGGTTCTTACCCTCAGTTAGAGCTTTCTGTACAACATTGTTCTAGAACTGGAAAAGTAGACTGGAGATAAATTGTTAAGGAATAATTGAAATAATATATGTAGAGTGCTTAAAAGAGTGCCTGGTGCATACACACTCACAAATATTTGTTATAATTATAATATGTACTTGCATATGCACAGAATATCTTTAGAAGTATGCACAAAAACCTGGATATAGTTTCCTCTAAGTAGGATAAATGAGATACAGGGGTGGGGAAAAAACCGAATTTTCTCTGTACTGCATGTCATTTTTAACCATGTGCATGTTCCACCTATCTATCTAACTGTGCATCCATCCATCCCTAAATGGTGAACAGAATTGAGTGAGCTATCTTTCCTTGTTTAGGATCAGGATTCCCATTTCCTCCATGTAGAAGCACAAGAGAATCAATAAACTCAAAATCTCCAAGAAATCAACACAAGTCAGATTTTAATTATAAAGTATAAAGCAAAGTTTCATTGCAGCCCAAAGTCAGTATCCGTCAACTACTCAGTCATCTTCACAGGGATCACTTCAGAACACACTTGTCTGTAAGATAATCTGGCTCCCAAAATTAATATTTTTTAAAAAAATTGTATTCGTATTGTCTAATCACATTAGAAAATTTAACTAGGCCAGGCTCACTGCCTATTTATTAATTATAAAACATTCATCTGCCATGGTCTCTGTCCTGAGACTATCTAGTCACAAGATTAGAACACTTGAATGATCCATTCCACAGCTTTTCTGTGTGCCTCATCTCCAGCCAAAGTAAAAGTAGCACTCTGTTTACCCAGCTATGTCACCCATCTGGTATCCACCCTCTAGGGAAATCAATCACGTGGTTCCCCGGGGAGTAATGGAACTCCAATCTCATCTGTTGTTTTTCTTGGGCTGAGTAAATTGTACTCAGCTCCTTCCATCCGCCGAAATAATGAGGACATGATTTTTTTCAACCAGTTTGGGTCTATCCCATAAGTAAGTTTCTATTGTCCCCTGTCCATTCTGAATCCAAACCTAGTCCAAATCCAAACCTAAATTTTTTCCTAATTTTCTAGATTGCTGCTTGTCTGCTGCAGTTGGCCTGGGAATGATGGGACGAACCTCTGCAGTCTCTAACAACAAGCCCAAGTCCTTGTGGACCAAGAACATCTATCATTTGTGTTGCCAAGTCAGCTGATATTCATAACTTGGCAGTTGGAGTCCCAGACTAGGAGTGGGAAAAAGCATGGCAGCTGCCCCACGCTTGAATACGCACATCGATTCTGTCAAGAAGAAGGAGATGTTCTAAGCCTAGAGATGTGGCCAGATAAGATTAATTCAGCTGTAGAAATAGGATCGGGGTGAACTTGATATGATACTCACTGACCTAATTGCTTCGGTTTACTGTCATTATCAGAGATTCCAAGCCTGACCCCTAGAATCACTTAAAAGAAAGAAATCCCATGGAAGCTGAGACCTGTCCTTAGCTGAATGCTTGTTGGCACAAAGTTGATATTCACCATATCAACTTTCAACCAATCCCCAGTTTTCATACTGCTTCAAACCAGACACTAGAACGGGAGTTCGCAACTCTTGCTATTGCTGTATCCTTGAAAACTACAGGGAAATGTGGTGCTAGAAATGGAGTTCTATGTCTTCTCTTCATCTGCAATTCAGTGAATTTCTGACTTCCAGAAGCCCTTATAGTCATTCTCTGGATAATCTCACAAAGAGTTTTCAAAGCCCTCAAGGAAATGATTTTTCAATGGAGAAAATAATGCTAGTGACTGTAGGTTAATGAGTTCCCCCCTCCCCCACCAGATTACTTAAAGCTGTACGTCTGCTGCCTGAACCCTGAAGGCCAGGTGGTGGTCTAAGGCCATGCATGGTGCCCAGCTTAGGAGCCGAGGTGTCTGTGAGAACCAAAACATCCCAGAGTGTACTGGGAAACATACCGAGAGAAAGAGTCTCATTGCATACAGAAGGCAAAGAGCCAGAAAATTAGCTTAAAAGCAGCTTGCAGAGGAGTGTCAGGGCAGATCCCCAGAGTTGTCCTGCTGCCACCCAGGAATGCCCTATACGTAAGTCCCAAGAAATTCATCTGCTTATCAAGCCGGACTTGTCCGGGTCATTCTTTGGTCTCTTAGCTCCTTCCCAGTTTTCAGGGGGCATTATTCTATACAGTCCCAGGATTTTCCCTTATCAGTACCTGATGCCCAGATTCGGCTCAGGCAAGCATACTGAAGAATGATCAGCCAATGAAGGGAAAACAGAGGGCCCACTGGATTCTCACTCAGCTAGTTAGGGGATGAGGCTGCAGAACCTGACTTCAGCTAGAACACAGGAGGAACTGAAATTTTCTTGCAGCTCAGAGGTTTATTAGTGAAGGGGATTGGGCCAGTTGGTGCTTACATGCTTGACCCCTGCATCCCTGTGTCCTGGCTATAGCGAGGAAGAGGGCTGACTGTTCGACTAACCACAGGTGATGTCCTCCCAGAAACATGCTGACCTCTCTCTCCTGAGTCCCTGTTGCCATAGCTGGGGTCCAGCACTATCAGTTAGGCTCCACATCTGTTTCTTGTGCTTGAGCTGGATGGATGATGTGTTTTAGGATCTCAGCATAGTATGGGCCAAATACCTGCTGATTATGATGCATCAGATTGAGAAACTTCCAGCCCAGTTCTGCCAACTCCTTTTCAATGAGAATGAGGCCTCCAGGAAAGTGTAGCAGAGACTCCTGCATGCCATGAAGCAAACAGCATTTGAGAAAAAAACGGATCCACTGATCTGTGAGCAGGGAAAAACAATGAAAAGAGGAACGAAGAGGGTACAGAAGAAATTCACAATGCCTTTGCTCTACCTGCTCACCAAAGTTTTGCATTAACCGAGTTATTCACTGACCTCTCTGCTCATTTGGGTAAACCGTATACATGAGATTTTTGTTTGTTTGGGGGAATGGAATGCCATCAACCTCCCAAAGGACAATGCATGATCAAAAGATGCTGAGGTAGTAAATTTCTGGGGGTTCATAAGATTACTTTATGTAGCTGTATGTGAGATCCTAGGGCACGTTTAACTTAACAAGAGGACCGTAGACCCGGTACCTGAAAGTAACAACACATGTTGCCGCCAGTGCACCAAGTTCAGGCCCATACACCCAATCCAGGCTATGATCAGATGGTAAAGTTCAAAACAAGCTGGCCAAGTTCACTGCTTCCACTCCAGCATGGAACATGTCCTACAGCCCAACTCAGCATCACTTCCATGGAGAGGCGTAGGGGCCCAAATGGTAGCTTAAAGCATAGGATAGAGAAAGGGTTCCTCCATATATCTTGGCCGACATTTAGAATATGACCAGGAATGGGCTGGGCGCGGTGGCTCACGTATGTAATCCCAGCACTTTGGGAGTCCGAGGCAGGCGGATCACGAGGTCAGGAGTTCGAGACCAGCCTGGCCAACATGGTGAAACCCCATCTCTACTAAAAATACAAAAAAAATAGCCAGGTATGGTGGCGCGTGCCTGTAGTCCCAGCTACTCGGGAGGCTGAGGCAGTAGAATCGCTTGAACTCAGAAGGTGGAGGTTGCAGTGAGCCTAGATCGTGCCACTGCACTCCAACTTGGGCAACAGAGTGAGACTTTGTCTCAAAAAAAAAAAAAAAAAGAAAAGAAAAGAAAAGAGAAAATACCAGGAATGACTTCATAGGGTTAGTGTGACAATATCCAACACCTGTGAATGACATATCTTGGGTACAGAGCTGTCTTCAAACCATACATGCATTCTCCAAATTGAGAAAGATCTATTTGAACAGTGCACATTATAGACGAGGAAACTAAAGCTAAAAAACTTCCCAAATGATCATGCCTTTTCATTTTTAAATGCTTAGGTAACTCACATTCAGGGTAAGGTCTACCCACCCATGCCCCACATTCTTGCCACTTTTCTGCACGACGACCATGGAGATTCTTACCAACAATGCTACGAATGCAGTTCTCTTTCTTGGTGATGTTCTGGAGTTGGCCTAGAAGAGATGCGGTGTTTTCAGTGCTCAGAGTAGTGAGGCCCATGTCCTTAAGGCCTTGATGGACTTCCTGAGACACCTGTTCACTCACACTCAGCATAGTCTCTTCAGGCCTAGATAATAAGGGATAGAATGCAGAGTGGGCCTGGCAGAGGGGCAAAGCCCGGAGAGCCTCATACCACAAGCCAGGCCTATTCCAGGAAGAATTCTGGCTCTCTGCCACCAGAAGACAGCATTAGCCACTGGGCAGATGAAATACACTCATTGTTACCCGCAAGGTACCACCTGATCCAAACACACAGCACCATATGCCACTTCGATGAAAACAAAGTAAATTGGGCAAGGGTTCAGTTCCATCCTTGGATCTACTCAGCATTCTCCAGTCCCATCGACTGTATTTAAATGTTGTTTTAAGACTCTATTGGATATTTTTCATGGTTTTTCTCCTACCCCACCAATTAAACTGCTAATATATTAAGAGGCTTGGACTTCCTACTCCTCCTTGTACTTTGGTATAATATCCCTGCCCCCACATGCAGTGAATGGTCAATATCACTGACCAACCGATCAACTTCTAGATATACATAGCACAAATCCACTGTCATTCAATCACGTATATAATGACTCGTTTTTAGCAAACACATAAGGAATATTTGTAGCAAACTGGCTTCCACACTCTCCTCTTTGGAAAATAAGTTTTATTTTCTGTATCCCAAACCTCAATACAACTTATCAAAGATACCAAAATCTTTGAAGATCATTTCCAAGGGCCTTTGTGTGGTTTGTGATGAAGAATAAGCAATAATAGTATTGATATTACCTATGTCCCAAATACCACACATTTCCCTCTCTAACAGAGATCTATGAATCTTACCTGGAGATAAATTCCTCAGTTAGGGCCTTGGTGATGCATTTCAGTCTATCCACAAATTCAGGTGATCTGAATAAAACTTCACCAGAGAAGCTTCTGGCCACTAGCAAGACTGAGGCCAGGACAGTTAACTGGTGCAACTGGAATGCCAGTTCCTGGAGCCGGATTCTGTCCATCAGCAGAGTCTGGTGAGGGAGCGAAGGACAGCCCATCAGAAGAGGAGGGTTTGAATGGAGGCACTGAATACCATAGAACAAGGCAATGCCCAAACACACATCCCTACCTCTGGGAATTCTACGTTTTCAAGATCCCAGAGGAGGAGGTTGAGGTAGCCTTGGTATAGCACCATTGTTGGACTGGGGGGCTCTGAATTGTTACCTGCCCCGCTTGGAAGTGAACACGCCATGCTGCAGGAGGAGCTAGGTGAGTCAGGAGAACTCAGACATAGTGTAGTGATGTCTGTGGCTGCTTTGGTTAGCCATTTTGTGGTATAATCGAGGAGATCTACGACGAGAAGGGAATATGCATCTTAAAATTCCAAGGCTTAAAGATGATGGCTCTGAGACATACTCTTGGTCTATAAAGAAGTGATTTTGTAGATCTTTCTATCTTAGAGAAACATTCCTTCTCCCTACCCCTTGCCCAAGGAAGAAACTTTCTATTCAAAAAATAGAAAATAGCCTCTATTGCTATAAGAAGGCAGACCTGAGGTCAAATCTCCCCTCTCCTGCCCTTGAATTTTAAACATACTGGGCTGTTTATCAAGGAGTTCCTGGAATTTAGCTTGTTCATACTGGATGGAATGTTCCTGCAGGTAGGGTCGAAAGCTCTGGATGGTATAGTTCACCATGTCCATTTTCATTAGGCCCAGAACACGGAAGATGCCCCTGCCATAGGGAGAAACAGAACATTTACACTATTAAAGGAAATCTAGTCTGGAAGGGTGGAATCCAAGCAAGGAGCCATAAAAGCAGAGTATTTGAGAGTCAGAAGAAGCCTTAAAAACAAACAGTCCTATTTCAACTTATGAATAATGGTACTGTGGCCAGTGACCCAAGGCCATAGAGTGAGTTGATGGCAAAACTAAGGACAGTTATACCTCCTGACACTTTAACAACCAGATGAGAGCTCTTTTGCCTGTAGTCATTCTGTCACCTTGAAAAAAGGGTAGTCAGTGAAAGGAAAATCACCAAGGTGTTAACAATTATATGTGGGTAGCTGGGATGTGGGTGACTGAATTTCTAACTCATTGAGCAGATCATTTTACTTTTCCGGGTCCTGGTTCTTCTAGCTGTGAAACACGGATAATCCTCTTTCCTGTCCCCTCACAAGGTTTGAGTTGGGACAAACAGGACAACATCTGGGAAAAGGCAATTTGCAATCTATAGGAGAAAGAATTACTGTACCTTAATGTCTTAACAGTATCATGACATAAAGGAGACCCAACTGATCTAAAGATCATCAAAAGGAACCCTGAGAGACTGTCCTTGGAAAATAAAAGCCAATAATCCAGAAAGGAGAAAAGGTGTGTTAGTCAGGTCATCAGTACACAAGAGCTAGATAAGACAGGGGCTATATCCACAGTGGCTGGCTCGGAGTTCTCCGGCACAGTGTCTAAGGCAGATTTGGGGGACAGCACATCTAGACTCTCACCTCAGTAACTGCACTGGATCTCTTATGGTCTCTAGTTTCTGTATCGCTTCATCTCGAACCGGTGCACATAGCAGAGCCATCAAATTGAGAATGTAGTTAGAAAGATGAGGGACATCCAGGGCCCCATGTTCTGCTTCCTGCTTGAGGAGATCTGTGTCCAGAGCTTCTTCTATCTCATTTCTTAGGCGGTTCTGCCATGGTAATAGCAGTGATAGCAAGGTCTGCCCAACAAAGGAAATCAAAGGAGCCAAGTTCTGTTCAGAACCTCAAACTTTCTCCAATGAACTATGCTCTTAGGCCAAAGGCATCCCAGATTATGTCTTCTGGGGGGGGGGGCAGAGAACTGAGTCTCTACGTTTCTTAGAGAGTATTATTTCTTTCTGTCTAGAGGACAATTACCATTCAAGGTTTCACTGGGATCAGTTATAGTAGTAGTCTTTACTATTTTTTAGGTAGAATTAGGTAAAAATATGAATAAAAATAAGAATGTGGTTTTAAATGTGTGGGATATAAGAAATATGAAATACACACCACCACAAGGAGATGAGGCATTCTTAATAAAGGATAAGGATATTTTTAGACTGTTTTACTCCAAAGTGTGAGGATAAAATAGCAAATCTGGAATCTTTAAGGTTCCCCTGAAATAGCCTTTTGACTCAAGCATGCAAGTTCCTTGTGGACAAGGGCTCGCCTATTCATCTCCGGGATTCTGAAACACATAGACCATAGTGGGGTTTCAGTAAGAATTTGTTTAATTGAGTTATATATTGTTATAGTCATCGCCCAATGGTCAAGTTTCATCTTATACAAATAAAATGGAAGCTGCCCCATCCTATCTATTTAAGTAGTAGGTCACGTTAAAAAAAGTATGCTACTTGATATATTAACAGCCATTGACGATCCAAGGTTCTGAGATGCCCAGGAACTTCCCATCCACGAATGGGAGTTGGTTACTCACCTCCTTAACATCTTTTAGAAGTTCAAGGGCACAAGTGAAGTCAGGAGGAGTACTCAATAGCTGTTCTTTCAGATGGTTCCAAAAAGCATTGTACATTGCCTCCGCAAACCTGCCTTCTACACTATAAGAAGGGTTAAATGAGCAGATTGCTCTTTTACCTAGAAAATTGATACAGGATCATAATTTCCCAAACAGCATTTAAAATTATGAAAGACCATTAAATTGACAGGCTAGGAGGACCTATGTTTAGACTTGAGAAGGGCTGAATAAACTGAAGGTAGTCTCAGATGGAAAAGCATTGGCTAAATTCTCTCAGAAGGGTACCTCAAGGTTCCAGAGACACTCTCTTCCTGCAGCAGGAAGAACCATAAACTAGGAGTTGAGACTCTGACTTCTAACCCTAGTTCTGCACCTAGCCTGGATGTGTGACTTAGTTTCCACTGCCATAGACTTAAAACTTTGAACCAGATGCTATTTTTCCTTCAGGCCTGAAATCTAGGAAAGGATTTTACCTCTTGATAATACCTGAAGGTCTTCTGAGACACTTTAAATTCAGCAAGCCCAAAACTGAACTCCTTATCTTCCTTCTTTAAATTTGTTCCTCATGCATACTTAGTTCTGTAACCAGAAATCTGAGACTTTTTCTCTTTAAAAAATATAATAGTAGGCCAGGCGCGGTGGCTCACGCCTGTAATCCCAGCATTTTGGGAGGTCGATGCGGGCGGATCACGAGGTCTGGAGTTTGAGACCATCCTGGCCAACATGGTGAAACCCCGTCTCTACTAAAAACACAAAAATTAGCTGGGCGTGGTGGCGGGTGCCTATAGTCCCAACTACTCCGGAGGTTGAGGCAGGAGAATTGCTTAAACCCGGGAAGCAGAGTTTGCAGTGAGCCAAAATAGTGCCACTGCACTCCAGCCTGGTGACAGAGCGAGACTCGGTCTCAAAAAAAAAAAAAAATATACATATATATATATATATACACACACACGTATATATACACACATATACATACATATATGTGTGTATATATACGTGTGTGTGTATATAATAGTAATGTATGTTTTCTGTTTACAAAAATACAAGTGATTAAAAAATATTTGAAAAAAAATTCAAAGTTTCTCCTCCAACACAACAATCTAACCTGTGAAAGTTCAACTATTATCTATCTGGTGTGTACTGTAGTCCTTCTTAATTCCTTTCCCCTCATATCCTTTATCCACTCAGTCACCCAATTCCAGAGATTTTGCTTCCTAAATATCTCTGGAATCGGCCCCCACCCACTGTCATCTCTTTCCTGAACTATTGCTTTAGTCTATTAAATGGCCACCTTACACCCACAAAACCTTACCCCAACAATGGTACATATTTTTGATAAAAATCAATGAGTTTTCTAAGATACAAATCTGATCATAATAGTATACTCATTTAAAGTTCTTCAGATGCTACCTATCTCTAGCAGTGTACGTGGCCTTTAAGTCCCTTCACAATCCTATTCTGCCACTTCTCCTACCTTAACCTTCTTTCTCCTCCTACATCCTGTGCTCTAACAATCACAGTCCACTTATAATTAATATATAATTGTCTTCCATCCCTCTATGGCTCTGAAATGACATTTCCTCTTCCAGGAGAGTCCCTTCTCCCCTAAACCACCTGAAAAGACTCAATTCAAGTGTTACCTTATTAGGAAAGTCTTCACTGACCTTCCCCAGGTAGCTGAGCACTGCATAGAACTCCACACACTAGATATGAGATAACTTATCACTCTGCACAGTAGCTATTTGACTATCTTCCCTACAGAAGCTTTTTGATGGCAAAGACAGTGACTCACTCAACTATATGTCTTCAGCTTTCAACATTCTGCCTTCCACCTAATAAGTACTCAGTAAATGTTTGTTGAATAAATGTCTTATTATGAGATTTCCCCTAAAAACCGATAACTGTGCTTAGTATAATTTTATAAGCCCAAAGGGAAAACTAACTGTCAATTATCTGTAGATAATGGATAACCCCAAACTCTATTTCAACCTCTTATCCAGTATACATTTTGTATTACTACATTTGAAAAAGCCTGTTAATTTAAAAAACACAGTGAAATCCAAGCCCTAAATAATATTATTCCTCCTGCTTCATCTATCCACCCCCTGAGATCCCTAGCCACTTTAACAGACCTTCATTCTCTTAGTTTCACTTTTTTCTGCACCCCTACCAGGAGAAAAACAAATCTAACTCGGGCCGCAGGGACTATAAAGGCAATGAGGGAGATGCTACGAGACCTGTGTTTTGGTAAAAACTTCCTTCAGGTAACCCATCCTTGGCAACAGACAAAGGAAAATCTAAGAAGTATGAAGATCAAGAGAACCACTGACAAAGCAAGGTGCTTTACGTAACAGAATCCCAGAAGTGGCAAAATAACAGAAGCATTTAAGGTGGGAAATTAGAAATACCATAAAATATAGATTCTGACAAAGAAATCAACCCATTTAACTCTTAATAAACACTAGAAGCATTCAATCCATAAATGCTGGATGATTCTTAATCATATATTGTTATATCAATATAATTAAGAGAAACCAATATAAAGCCTAATTGTAGAAGCACACTATTTATCGATGGGGTTCTAATCTTGATTCACAGAATCTTTATTACACTGATTATGAAGCAGAAGTGTCCCCTGAAATTTCCTACTCCTGAAGAGTGAACAAAACCACTATTAGAAAATCTGCTCATCTCTGCCTGTTTAATCTGCAGATAATTAAAAGTTGAACGGCTAGGAGTTACCTCTTCCAAGTCTGTCTGAAAAGATCTGAAAATCACTCTACGTTTCATTATTAACTAAGATCCTGAAATGAACATTTTGACAATACAGAATGAATACCCCTTTTCCAAGATGCTTGGGACGGGAGTATTTTGGATTACGGATTATTATTGTTATTATTATTATTTGAGACAGGGTCTCACTCTGTCGCCCAGACTGGAGTGCAGTGGCGTGTTCGCGATCTCAGTTCACTGCAACCCCTGCTTCCCAGGCTCAAGGGATCCTCCCACCTCAGCCTCCTGAGTAGCTGGGACTACAGGCATGCACCACCATGCCCGGCTAATTTTTGTATTTTTTGCATAGACAAGGTTTCGCCATGTTGCCCAGGCTGGCCTTGACTTCCTGGACTCAAGCAATCCACCTGCCTCGGCCTCCCAAAGTGTTGGAACTTAACAGTCGTGAGACACTGCGCCTAGCCAGATTACGGATTTCTTGGATCTTGGAATATTTGCAGCATACTTGTATACCGCAATGAGCATTTCCTTTGAGCATCATGTTGGCGCTCAAAATGTTTTGGATTTTGGAGCATCGTGGATTTCAGATTTGGGATGTTCAACCTGTAACTGCATTGGTTTATTACCTGTTTAAATATAATTTGCTGCTTTGACACTTTTAAAGTAATACTTACACTAATTTGTTGGTACTATATAAGACACAACCATTAGATGTATTAATAAGATGCTTCAAGTCTGACCAAAAGTCATTTGTGCTATGTACCTATGCCCCGAAGAGTAAAATGGAAAAAAACTGAATAATCTGTACCTGTTTGGAGGCAAAATGGTCTCTTCCACATAGAAATCTTGGTTTACTACAATTTCATGTGAAATGCTCAGCTTGGAAACTTCATTAACTGTCTCTATCAGATCTGTGACAGAAAAGACATCAGGTCTGCTCTCCGGAAAAAGAAAGAAAAAGCATAGCCATCATCAACAGGGAACCCACACAAAGAGAATTTTTATTTTATTTAGAGATTCACTCTGCCAAGTAAGGCTCCCAAGTTTAGATTCATCAAACGGATCTTACACAGACTTATTCAATCATTTTACCACCAGAAGTTTTCTGAACTCTTTGCTCTTCAGTAACACTGAACATCTCAGAGAAGTCAGGCATGGGAGGAAGAAATTAGTTTTTGAAAAACATAAAACAGTTTTGAAAACCTTCCACTTGAAATGTAAAACCATAAGCAAAACACAGCAAACAATGAATAAGTTGTGATTTGTAAAATTAATGTGTATCTAAAAGTTATTGTGTTCCCACTGTTCTCTTCCTACCTCAGGGGCTACACACAAGATGAAGGCTAAAATCTCCTTATAGATACCACACGAATCTTACTAGATGGCTCTAAAGCTGAATCCTGCTCCTAAAACAGTAGTTTCCAAATCTGGGTATTCAACAGACAACATTTCAAAACAACATGAGTGACAGATAATGATTTGACAATTTTTATTTTTCCACATATGGACATGAAAGCAAACAAGCAAACAATGAAACTACCCTACCATCATCAAAATAATCACTTCATAAAAAGAAAACATATTTTAACACCTCAGAAAGTATAAAGAAAACACAGTCAGCATTAAGAGTACTCTTTTAAATTGAATCAATTTAATATTATTTTAAAAACTCATTACAACATCTTTATTGTTTTATTTCATTCAATATTGGTAAGAACTATGTCCTAGCCCAGCATTCGAATTTGGGAACCAGTGTTCTAAATTCATCATACAGAGTACTTTCAGTAGTAAAACAAAGTATATATAGTAGTCACAATTATTACTTGATATGTAAAATAAAATATGCAATAAAACTATTTTGTAACTCAATTTTAATGTAGTTTCATAACTTGGTCAGAGAGAACGATTTATCCTTAAGATATAATAAAACTCACATATAAGAATCCTAAAGCTCACTCCAAGAAGATGGTCCATTTATGCCCATTTATTTTTCATTTAAAAAACAGTTGATAAGACTTCTGTTGAAAAGTTGGTCCATCAACTGGTATTTCCCTTCTATACTAACTAAAAAGCTACATATGTTAAAATATACCATCTAATTAATTCATTAAGACATCATTTCTTTGAGAGATATTATGAAGTATGAATTGTGCCATTCTGCTTACTAGCAGTGACCCCAAGTGGCCACCAGAGAAACACACGTAATTCAACTTCATATTTTTTCCCGTTTCAGTGTTCAAGAGGTTAGATCAAATTGCTACATCTGGAGAGGTCTGCAGATTAACCTTTGGTTAAATTCACTGGAGATTATTGTAAAAGAACTGCAATTTGAGTTCCTGTGAGGTTGGACTAGTCAAGCCAAAGCTTCAAATGCCTAACATAAGGTGTGAAAAAGACTTAAAGTCCCAATGTTCACATAAAAATGCTATTATTAAAGACCTAAATAATTTTACCCCAGAGCAGTGGTAATTTTTATGTCAACAAAGCACCCCTGGAAAAGGACAGAACACAACTGAAGCAACAGATAATTTGGATCACTTCGATCTGTCCTAGATCTACCATTTGCACTTTACAAAATCAAAATACAAGAATGCTATTTATTTCCCAGGCTTTGAACTGACTAAATCACTCTCGACTATTGTCAAACACAAGTAACTTGCTTTGTCGGTCTCTTTCTCTAAAACCAAAATCTTTTAATTTTACTTACCAATTAGGGGCCTAAGTCCTGCATGTAAAAATTAGAGGGGGCAGAAAGACAAGAGAAAGAATAATCCAAAAGAGGACTAACAGAAGGATTAGTAAGGAAAAATGCAAGGTTGCAAGAGCCTTCTATATCCCTTAAAGGCCCTTAAATCACAGGCTGTCTATTCCTTTAGCCTAATTGCTGTCCATAGAAGTGATGACATGATTCTAGACCTACCAGGAGACTGGTCATCTAAACAGAAACTCTTGCTTTTCTGGCTCTGCCCTGGTGTTTTAGGCTCAGGGGCCCCATTCTCTGCTACACTGGGATCATTCTGGAGCACAGTTTCCTCAGTCTTCGGCATCTTGATGTTATCTGGAATTGGAGAGAAAAGAAGAGGCAAGCTGTGTAAGACCTGACTCTCGCCCAGGGACAAAAAGAAAGAGCGCTCTTCAACTACAATTGTGTGTCCTGGTGACTGAACCCGCTGCCGTCAGTTGAAAGGATTAAGTACCAGGGCTCAAAGGTTCTCAAAGGAACAACTAGGGTCTTCAAACAGGCCTCGAGGGGAAGGGGAATTAGCGGCACTTCCTTTACTGAAATCAAACAAGTTTGGTCTTGGGCAAGCAGAAGAGGAAAACAAGGCCCAGAGATGGACAATTAACTCGCCAGAAGCGGGGCACACTGCACATTACTGACCAAGCTAGGAAAGGAATCTTCCTCGGCTCTGGCTACCTTTCATTGGTCCTGGAATACCTTCTAACTCCTTAGCTACTGCTCCAGACCTTCCTGAAGGGGCTCTGCCGGCCTGGACTCAGGCAGCAGGGTATCCCCCACAGCCCTCGCGACCCTGGTCCCTCACCTCCTCCTCGTCCTCGACTGGCGGCCTCGCCTCTGCGTCTGCTAGCGAAGCCCCTCTGCCTCCCCAACCTGGTCCTGGGAAGTACCACTGTAGCCAGGAAGAGAGGGGAGATCATCAGGGAGGAGTAGGACGGGACCACGGAGATTATGAGGTCCACCTGGAGCGCACCCCTACCTGTGACACAAGATAGGAGAGTCCAAACACGAAAACAAAGGGTGATCCGTTTCCAGGGTAGCGGGGTGGTATCACTTGCCCAGGGTGCCTTGGAAACCAAGACGGCAGGAAAGGCAAGCAGAGCCTCACCATTGGGTGATAAAGGCAGGAGGCTGAGATAGACGTAAGGAGGCTTCATGTCCATACCCTCCCGCCCAGGCTCGGAACCCCTCAGGAGCTTGGAAGTCATCTTCTCAAGCCCTGCTCCTCATGAACGAACTGTTCAAAGCTTTTATCCTTACTGCCCCAGAAACAAAAATAGCATTTAAATAACTATTTAGGGGGAAAAAATAAGCGTTTGTTGTTTATTTGTTTCACTTCATGCTGTTCATACAGCCCCTACAAATGAAGAACCAACAGGGCTACAAAATTCCAGAAGTCTGTTTTGGGTTTTCTTTTATCTTTTGTATAAGTGAATCCTCCACACAAAGTAAGGAGAGACACATGAACTGTTAAACTCTCATTTTACAAATATGCAAATCAAGAATCATTTTAAAGGGCTAGCCACAGAGGCTGTGTGGTAAAGGGGCAAGACCATAAGCCTGAGAGGAATCCTACATTTTGGTTTGAGTTCTTTCAGCTCAATTCTTGGCATGTTCTTCATTGCAATCCAATTGTGAGCTTTGGAGCTCATCTGTAAACTGAGGGCACTGGAACGGACGATCCTAAGGGGCCTCATGTTGCTCACTCTTCAGTCCTAGTCTACTTTGTCACTCCACTGGCCAGTCACCACAGTGATATGAGGACCCCTGGATTGGCCTATTTCCAGCATATATACATTTCCACACTATACTAGTTGATCCCTCTCTTACCCTGACTTAATTTCTTAACACATTAACTTGTTTCTTTTATAAATCAAGACTATACTTTGACCAGATTCTCACCACAATCCTCGCCTTGTTAGTGGCAACAGTACCGTGTGAATATCTTGCACAACATGGGGATTTTGAAGAAGAAAGTTATGGGGAAGAGATCCAAGAACTTTCCAGCCTAGGAAAAATCCACCTTAACTTCTAGGCACAGGAGGATATGAGGGGACTTGGCTAGTAAAGTTAGCGCTTAGCTAAAGAGTTTATTTTACTAATGAATGCTAAATCTGAATTTCCTCCTCATCCTCTCCTAGTATTTCCTTCAGTAATATCAGCTGTGAAACAAATTACTCTCATATCAACCCCAGGATAAATGTTTAAATATATTTTTCTTGATTTGAACATAAAATTATACATTCATAAGGCATATGTTTCACTATACCAGAAGTTCATTTCTCATTAAAAAAATCAGAATTCTATTGTATTTCTTTCTAAGAAAACCTTCCAGAATGACACCAATTCATCTTCTCACAAAACTGCATTGTTAAAAAAAAAAACTCTACCCAGTGATAACCTAAAATTCTATCAGCACTTCATTCAAATAGTGAAATAGTCTTTTGAAGTGTCTCTTAATATTGAAATCCCCTGGGAGAGGTAATGAGGGGAAATAGAAGTGTGGGAAAAATAAAGGGAGAGAACTAGTGGAAAACAGTAAATCACATTTTGCCTAGGGATGGCCCAGATACTGTATTTAATAATACGTATTATCAAGAGTTGTCAAGAACCAACTAGAGGAACAGAGAGAGATGGTGGAATAGAAGGCTATACCTTGTGTACCCCCTGCAGGAACACCAAATTGCAACCACTATCTGCATACAGAAAAGCATCATCATGAGAACCAAAAATCAGGTGAGCAATCACAGTGCCTGGTTTTAAATTCATATTGTTGGAACAGACATTCAAGAGGTCAGACAGAGACAGTCAGTCTTAAATCGCCGATGCCACCCCTCCCCCGTATCCTGGCAGCAGCTGTGCAGCCCAGAGAGTCTGTACACTTGGGAGAAGAAGAAGGCAGTGACTGGGGAACTTCACATTCAACTCAGTGCTACCCTGCCATACCAGAGAGCAAAGCCGTGCTGGGCTCAGCCAGTGCCCACTCACAGAGGGAGCATCTGGACCAGACCTAGCTAGAGGGGATTCACCCATCCCAGGGCGGAGAACTTGAGTCTCTCGGCAATCCACACCACTACAGGCCAAAGTGCTCTGGGGTCCCAGGTAAACTTGAAGGGATGCCTAGGACACAAAGACTGCAATTCCTAGGCAACTCCTAGGAAATTAAACGATATGCACATAAATGAACAGTGGATCAAAAAAGAAGTTAAAAAGGAAACTGAAAACTTTTACGAAACAAATGATAATGGAAACACAACATACCAAAACCTATGGGATACAGAAAAAGCAGTACTGATATCAAAATTTATAGCTGTAAATGCCTACATTGAAAAGAAGAACAACTTCAAATAAAAAACCTAATGATGCATCATAAAGAACTATAAAAATAAGAGTAAATTAGAAGAAAACAAATTAGAAGAAAAGAAACAATAAAGATCAGAGCAGAAATAAATGAATTTGAAATGAAGAAAACAATACAAAAGATCAATGAAACAAAAAGTTGCTTTTTTGTTAAAGGTAAACAAAATTGACAAATGTTTAGCCGGACTCGTGAAGAACAAAATGGAGAAGACCCAAATAAATAAAATCAGAGATGGAAGAGGAGACATTACGACTGATACCACAGAAATTCAAAGAATCACCAGTGGCTACTATGAGCAAGTATATGCCAATAGATTGGAAAATCTAGAAGAAATGGATAAATTTCTAGACACATACAATCTACCAAGATTGAAACACGAAGAAATCCAAAACCTGAGCAGACCAATAACAGGTAACCAATAACAGGTAAGTAAAGCCTTAATAAATAGTCTCCGTCTATAGTAAAGCAAAGCCCGAGACCTTATGACCTCACTGCTAAATTCTACCAAACATTTAAAGAAGAACTAATGCCAGTCCTACTCAAACTACTCTGAAAAATAGAGGAGGAGAAAATACTTTCAAACTCATCCTACAATGCCAGTATTACCCTGATACCAAAACCAGACAAACACACATCAAAAAAGGAAAACTACAGGCCAATGTCTCTGATGAATATTGATGCAAAAATCCTCAACAAAATACTAGTGAACCCAATTCGACAATACACTAGAAAGATCTTTAATCATGACCAGGAAGGATTTATCCCTGGGATGCAAAGATGGTTCAACATGCACAAATAAATCAGTGTGACACATCATACCAACAGGATGAAGGACGAAAACCATATTATCATTTCAAGTGATGCTGAAAAAGCACTTGATAAAATTCAACATTACTTTATCATAAAAGCCCCCAAAACACTGTGTATAGAAGGAACACGCCTCAACATAATAAAAGCCATAAAAAACAGAGATCCACAGCTAGTATCATAAGAATGAGTAGAAAGTGAAAGTCTTTCCTGTAAGATCTGGAATACAACAAGGATACCCACTTTCGCTCCTGTTGTTTCACCACTATGAAACTACTACTACAAGAAAACATTGGGGAAACTGTCCAGGATATTGGTCTGGGCAAAAAATTCTTGAGTAATATCCCATAAGCACAGGCAAACCAAGGCAAAAATAGACAAATGGAATCACATCAAGTAAAAAGCTTCTGCACCGTAAAGGAAACAATCACAAAATGAAGAGACAACACACAGAATGGGAGAAATATTTGCAAACTACCCACCTGACAAGAGATTAATAACAAGTATATATAAGGAGCTCAAACAACTCTATAGGAGAAAATCTAATAATCCAATTAAAACATGGGCAAAAGATCTGAATAGACATTTCTCAAAAGAAGACAAACAAATGGCAAACAAGCGCATGAGAAGGTGCTCGACATTAGTGATCATCAGAGAAATGCAAATCAAAACTACAGTGAGGTATCATCCGCCCCAGTTAAAACGGCTTATATCCGAAAGACAGACAATAACAAATGCTGGCAAAGTTGTGGACAAAAGGGAACCTTTGTACACTGTCGGCAGGAATGTAAATTAGTATAACCACTATGGAGAACACTTGGAGGCTCCTCAAAAAACTAAAAACAGAGCTACCATATGGTCCACCAATACCACTCCTGGGTATATTTCTAAAAGAAAGAAAATCAGTATATTGAAGAGATATCTGCACTCCTCAATATATATTTGTTGGCTTCTTTTATTTCTTGGCGCACTTGGGGTTACCCACTCTGAGTACACATATCACAGTTTGCAAAGTCATTTATGAGAATTTTATGCCTTCAGCAGGGAATTTTTACCCTTCAGATGTGCCTTAACTCTACCTCAATACTGTGACCAATTACCATTTGTTAAATTATACTTTATGTATACTACTCCAAAAAAGAAAATTATCCTGAGAGTCAATCTTATCCATAAGGACACAAAAGAAGACTACGTAAAAGATATTCATAGATGTCCATAAGTGGTATAAAATTACAGAATTTAAGAGGAATGCTGGGTAAAAATAATTTAGTTAACATAAAAATTTAAACATTTCATTTCAGAAAGAACCATTTGAGACTCAGAGAACTTAAATCACTTCTCTAAGACTGCCACCAGTTTACAGAAAAGTCAGGACTAGAACCCATATCTCAGATTGTTTATTCCACAATATATAGAGCCATGCAACAGCAATTTAACTAAGTATATACATTTGCTAAAGAAAAAAATGTAAATGATAAAATGATACACAATGGATTGTAAAACCAAGAGGTGAAGTTAAATGGGACCTTATTAGTCAAGATTCTCCAGAGGGACAGAACCAATCGGCTATATGTATACATGAAAGGGAGTTTATTAGGGAGAATTGGTTCACATAATTACAAGACGAAGTCCCACAATAGGCTGCCTGCAAGCTGTGGAAGAGAAAAGGCAGTAGTGGCTCAGTCCAAGTCCAAAAGCCTCAAAACCAGGGAAGCCAACAGTGCAGCCTTCAGTCTGTGCCTAAAGGCCTGAGAGCCCTCAGCAAGCCACTGGTGCAAGTCCCCGAGTCCAAAGACCAAAGAATCTGGAGTCTGATGTCCAAGGCAGTAGGAGCGGAAGGAAGCTTCCAGCATGGGAAAAGGAAGCCAGAAGACTCAGCAAGCAAACTTATCCCAGCTTCTTTTGGCTGCTTTGTTCTAGCCATGCTGGCAACCAATTGGATGGTGCCCGCCCACATTAACGGTGGGTCTTCCTCTCCCAGTCCACTGACTCAAATGTCAGTCTCCTCTGGCAACACCCTCACAGACACACACAGAAGCAATACTTTACCAGCCACATCCTTCAATTCAATCAAGTTCACACCTGATATTAACTATCCCGGGGCCCAAGATACAGTATAGTGTAGTGGAAGATAAACAGCTAACTAAAGTGGTGGGGACACATAAATACAGGATGGCGCCTTTATTTATTTTGTCTTATTAGAGATGAAGGTCTTGCTATGTTGCCCAGGCTAAACTCAAACTACTGGGCTGAAGCAACCCTCCTTCCTCAGCCTCCCAAGTAGCTGGGACCACAGATGCACACCACCATATCCAGCTTTAAATAAAACCACACAGAGTCATAAAATAGATTTATTTCATTACACTTCTCCTTTACAGTACAAAACTACATGTCAACATTATCCATGTTAATCTTTTACCAATGTGTTTTCTTCACAGAACACAAAAGGAGTATGAGAAGGTTCTAGGTAATCTGGGGGCTTCCAAGCTAAAAGTGAGGCATGATGGGTGGAGAAACCAGTATAGATCTTCAAGGAAAGGAGAGATACAAAGCAATGGAAGATGAAACTTCTGACAGCAGCATTTAGTGTCTACTTCTACATTCACATCTCACGCCATTCATTCCTAGCGCATGGCAATACTGACCTTTTTTCCTTTTCCTTAACAGGCCACGTGCCTTCCTACCTCAAGATCTTAATCATGCTATTTTTTCCCCCTATGATGCTTTCTTCCTTCTTTACCCACTTTTCCGGGACTAACTGATTCCTCATTGCTCAAATCTCAGCTTTCAAATTCTAAATTCCTCAGAGAACTTTCTATGGTTCTCCAATCTAAACAAGAGTTCCCTATTAACCCTTCTCTTAACATTCTGTACTTTTTAATAATAGGAATTACCACAGTTTGTAATTATACATTTATTTGCATAATTAGTATTTACTGAATATTGAACTTCACCATGAGTCTAAGCTTTCTGAGGGCAGGGGCTGTGCATTTGGCTCTTCACTGTGCCTAGAACATAATGGATACTCAATAAATAAAGTGTGGAATATGAATAAATGTCCTAACCCCACAGGGCAACAACACTGTTGGGAGAATGACATAAAATGGAACATCCTTCCCTGCCAAATGTGCTGGACTCATCTTAGTTCCCAGAGTCAGCCTTTCTTTCTTTGTGTTATAAACATGTTTCCTCTCTGTGTCTCTTTCAGTTCTTGGCTTCAGAACTCTGATCCACAACCTTCCCAGGAAACTAATCCCCTTATCTATAATTACCAAAGAAGACAGCATGCTGTAAATCAGATTTGCAGGAAGTCAGATTGCTCTCTCTAGTAACAATCCAAGAAACTAAACAACTTCTGTAACAATTGGCCCCAAATGGCAAGTACTTTATTAATAATTGACAGCTTTTCCAATTTTTGTTCCTGCATCCACCTAACAAACTAAATATGAACCTCCTAACCAATCACATAAATTGTTCTGCTTCTAGTTAGCCCACCTACAGCTTCCCTATGCGAAAAAGCTCCAATCAGGGAATACCTGAAGTCTTCCCTTTTTTCCACTATAAAGTTTTCCCACTTCTCTGCCTGCCTTTGAGTCTCTGCCAAAACACAAGTGATGATGGCTGACTCATTTGCTATAGTAAGTTCCGAATAAACAGTCTTCGCTTATTCTCATTTGGTTGCTTTTCATTTATTTCCATGCCAGCAAGTGTCTTTAAAGCCGAGAACGAATAAAGCACCAGCTTGGGAAAAAAGAGAGAACATTTTAGGTCCTGAGACCACAGGGGTTTTCCCAGGACACGTGGCAGCAGAGGGCAGCAGCATCCCAGAAGCGACTCAGAGAGGCCTATTCCTGGGTAAGGGATCTCTCACTATTACCCTCACTCTTGCTCTTTCTCATTCGCTGTCCTGCTTGTTTATAAGATGGTGTTAGGGGCAACCTCAGCCCAAAGATACCAGGCTGATTTTAAAGCCCTACCAAGAGCTGCATCACCACAATTGTACCTGGTGCTCCAGGACATGAATGAGTTACACACTTAAAGCAGTTTCAACAAAAATACACTCAGTCGGTTTTGAATTCTGGCAAAAGTTGGTAGCTTATTTATGGGGTTTTTTGTTTGGTTGTTTTTAACTAGAGAGATTTTTTGTGGACCCCAGAATGCATCTTTACTGGCCAAAAATTTTTTAAATTATCTTTACTTAGAAAATAAAATCCACTTTCTGGCAGCAGGTAATATTTTCTGACATCTCATAATGGAATCGAGTACAGTATTCCCTTGGTATCCATGGAATATTAATTCCAGGACCTCCCCCAGCACCCACGTATACCAAAATCCACACATACTCAAGTCCAGCAGTTGGTCCTGCAGAACTCGACTATACTAAAAGTCGGCTCTCCGTATATATGCAAGTTTTGAATCCTGTGAATATGGCATTTTAAATCCACGTTTGGTTGAAAAGATCTGCACATAAATAGACCCATAAAGTTCAAACCTCTGTTGTTCAAGGGTCAACTGTACATATCTGAATGCCTTCATAATTATGGAAGGTGTTGGAGAAGTTAGAATTTTGATTCAAAGTTGGTATATGCCTTTTCTCAAAATAAGTACATCAAAGGCCTTAGGCTTTTCTGGTCTTAAATAAATCATATGAACCGTGGGAGCTCTTGAAGAAAGTTGTTTGGGGGTTAAAGCCAAGAAAACTCACCTTGCTACCTCTGTGTTAACTAATCTAAAACTATCCATTTGTCAATGGATAAATTCCTTTAATTCCCACTTCTTAATTCCCATCTCCTTTATTTCTACTCTTTTTTTTTTTTTTTTTTTTTCCGAGACAAGGCCTCTCTCTGCCAGCTAGCATGGAATAGAGGCACAATCATGGCTCACTGCAGCCTCAACCTCCTGGACTCAAAAGATCCTCACATCTTAGCCTCCCAAGTACCTGGGACTACAGGCGTGCGCCATCATGCCTGACTAATTTTTATTCTTTGTAGACATGTGGTTTCGCCATGTTGCCCATGCTTGTCTTGAACTCCTGGGTGCAAGCAATCCATCTGCCTCAGCCTCCCAAAGTGCTGGGATTACGGGCATGGGTTACCATGTCCGACCAATTTTCACTCTTAAAACACAGTGTAATGCATTTATATATTTACAGAGTGGGTATTCTTGAAAGGCTAGGGACATTTTTTTTGCTCCAATAATTTCATTAAATGAACCATGGGATTCACAACTTAAAGGAACTTTTAAATTAGTTCTTTAATTGAGCAAATCTTCTTTCATACAGCAAATAATTATCCACTAATTTGTTTCCTAAACCTGAGATTTTACACAGCAGATTTTCCTAAACAAAGACCCTTTTAGATGGTGGTCTGTAGATTTTCTCGTTTTTCTTGACTCCGGTAAAGACACACTTGTCATAAAAGGCCAATATGGGATGATGTTAGTGAGAATGGCAGAGGAAGGACCTTGGAAAATTCTTCTCTCCATAAAAACAGTGAGTACACTGGCAAGTATTGTAAAAGTCAACTTTTTCGGAACTATGGAAATTAACCAAGGCTTTGAAAAATTCAAGGTGAGTTTGTTAAAGAAAAATGTTTGAATTTCAGAGACAACAGCAAGCATTGTGGTATTTCAACTTGTTCTATTTCCACCACTTTTTCTTCAGGTCCAAAGTTGTCATAAAACTCAACAGCTATATAATCACTGTGAAAACCAACAGCCAAGGGAGGGAGCAGAGGGTTTGAAGCTGTCCAAAACATCATTCTTACAGAAACATCATCATAGGAACTATTTGGAAGCTTCCTGGAAACACTCATTTCAAGTCTTGTCTTTATTTCACCCGACCCAGATCTCACTCCGTATGAACAGTCTTTTTCACAGGGGCATTTGATTTAAAGAAAACGGTAGCAATCATATAACACAATAGCTCCCTAAGGTGGCAATAAGAGTTAAGACAAACAAGAAGCTGAACAAAAAGCTTAAAAGGTAAAACTGGGGAATAAGATACTTATAGGGGACTCTGAAAAGCTTAGGCCTTTAAAATACCCATGAATCTGGGAGGCCACTCACATGTGCAGGGCTGTGTGCACATCTAGAAAAGATCTAAGAAGGCTCTAAATTTTCGCCTCTGGGTGATCTTGAGACCCAGCACAAGTTGAAGGCTAAGAGAGAGTTGTAAACTGCTTGCCTGAACATTGAAGGAATTATCCACAATACATACAGGCTCCCTTGAAAACAAGTCTGGGAGACTTGTTGGTTAATGGCTTTTCAGGAAATCTATGTCCAATCATTACCTGACCATTAAGCTACCCAAGTAGAGACTTTAGTGGCCACAAATGACAAACAACACACACACACAACAGAATTAATTTAAGAAAGTCCCTAACAAGCAATAAAAACAAACAGAACAAAAAAATATCCTGGAAAGAAAGGAGAATCTGATTTCCAAGGTCCCCACAATTATATAATTTACAACGTCCAGTTATCTTGGACCCTTCTCTTACATCATACACAAAAATCAACTCAAAATGGATTAAAGGCCGAAATGTAAAACAGGAAACCATATAACTCCCAGAAGAAAACATATAGGAAAACTTCCTTTACATTGGCTTTGGCAGTGATTTTTTGTTGTTGTTATCACACCAAAAGCTCAAGCAACAAGAATAATAATAAGTGGGACTACATCAAACTAAAAAGCTTCTGCACAGCAAAGGAAGCATCAACAAAATGAAAAAGCAGTCTATGGATTGGCAGAAAATATTTGCAAACGATATATCTGATAAAGAGTTAATATACAAAATATATAAGGAACACACGCAACTCAATAGCAAAAAAAAACACAAATAGTCCCTTTAAAACATGAGTAAAGGACCTGAATAGACATTTTTCCAAAGAAGACATAAAAGTGGCCAGTAAGTATATGTAAAGGTGCTCAACATCACTAATCATCAGCGAAACGCAAATTAAAACCACAACAAGATGTCATCTTACACCTGTTAAAATATTATGTTGTACATCCTCAACATATACAATAAGAAATAAAATAAACTATCCTGTTATCAAGGGATGACGTTAGCAAGATGGTGGAATAAGAAGTCCTGGACTCTCCTTCCCCAATAGACACACTGATTCAATAGCAAGATGATTGATCAATTTCTTTCGTGAGAAATGGATCAATTTCTTTTGTGAGAAATCCAGAAACTAGTTGACAGGCTCCTGCACCCTGAGTGAGTTTGAAACCAGCCACATCAAAATGAGAAGGAAAATTGGAGACCCTCTCACCATAATCCCCACTCTAGGCACAGCATCGTATGACATGAGAGAAGTCCAGGTTCTCAGTGTCTCCTCAAAGAGCAAAGGAGTCACACCACACATCTGGATTTCCAATTTTCCCAGGTATTACCCAAAGGACTGGCTTCTATCTCTCCTGTTTCTAAAAGCTGATGGGGCCCAGCAGACACTAGTTCCCTGGGGGCTCCAGACAGCAATGCCTAAAGCGCAAGCACTTCCCACAGCTCCACCCCCCTGGCTCAGCCAGTTTAACTCAAGAAGAAATAGAAAATGTGAATAGACATAGAACAAGTAAAGAGATTCTGTCACTCCTCAAAAACCTTACCACAAAAAAAAAAAAAAAAAAAAAACCCAGGACACGGTGGCTTCATTGGTTAATTCTACCAAAAGTTCTAAAAAGAAATAACACCGATACTTCACAAACTTTTCCAAAAATAAAAAAAGTGGGAACACTATGATTCAAGTATCACTCTTGTATCAAAGCCAGACAGACATTACAAGAAAAGAAGTAAAAGACCTACGTATTATGAATATAGATAAAAATTCTTCTGCAAAATTATAGCAAAACAGATCCAGCATCATAGAAAAATAAGTATACATTCTGACCCAGTGCAGTTTATCCCAAGAATGCAAGGTTGTTTCAGCATCTGAAAATCAGTCAATTTAATACACAATATAAATAACACAAAGGCAGAACGACATGATCATCTCAACACATGCATTTGACAAAATCCAACACTATTTTATAATAAAAATAATCAACAAACTAAGACTAGAAGGGAACTTTCTCCACATTATAAAGGGCAGCTGTAAAAAACCAATAGCATACTTCATACTTAATGAAACGCTGGATACTTTTCCATTAAGATCAGGAACCAGACAGAGATGTCCACCTTCACCACTTCTATTCAATAATGTACTGGAAATTCTAACCAGGGAAATTAGACTAGAAAAAAAGTAAAAGTCATCCAGACTGTAAAGGAAGAAATAAAATTATCTCTATTTGCAGATAACATGATTTTATATAAAAAATCCACAAAGATATATTAGTGCTAATAAACGAGTTCAGTAAGGTTGCAGAATTAACATACAAAAATCAGTTGTATTTCTATATGCTAGAAATAATCAATTAAAAATGAAATTAAGGAACCAATTTTATTTAAAATAGCATCACATTAATAAAATCACTAAAAAATTTAGAAAAGAAGGTAAAAACTTGCACACCGAAGAGTACAAACCATTGCTGAAAGAAATTAAAGAAGGCCTAAATAAATGAAAAGGCATTTGTGTTCATTAATTGGAAAAATTAATATCATTAAGATGTTGCTACTCCCCTAAATTGATCTACCGATCTAATAAAATAACTTTCAAAATTCCAACTGCATTTTCACAGAAATGGGAAAGCTAAAATTCATGTTTGTATTAGTTTGTTCTCACATTGGTATAAAGAACTACCTGAGACTGGGTAATTTATAAAAAAAAGAGATTCAATCGGCTCACAGTTCCACAGCCTGTATGGGAAGCATAGCCTGGATGGTCTCAGGAAGCTTACAATCATGGCGGAAGGTGAAGGGGAAGCCTGCACATCCTACGTGGCTGGAGAAGGAGGAAGAGAGAGAGGGAAGGGGGAGGTGCTATACACTTTGAACCAGATCTCGTGAGAACTCTTTCATGAGACAGCACTAGAGGGATGGTGCTAAACCACTAGAAACTACCCCCAGCTCCAATCACCTCTCACCAACACTGAACAATTCTATGAGAGTTGGGTGGGGACACAGAGCCAAATCATCACAATGTGGAAATAGAAGGCGCCCTGAATAACCAACACAATCTTTAAAAAGTAGAACAAATTTGGAGAACTTGCACTCCTGGATTTCAAAACTGTAGTAATCAGTACAGTGTGATACTGATGTTTCCATAAGGATATATATAAGTAAAATAAAATTGAGAGCCCAGATATAACCCATACATCTATGGTAAATTGGTTTTCAATAATCTTTTCAAAAATGGTCCTGGGACAAATGGATATACACATAGTGGTTGCAAAATAATGAATTTGGTCACTTTCCTCACATTCCATTAAAAAAAAAAAACATTAAAATGGATGGAAGACCTAAATGCAAGAATTAAATTTATAAGCTACTGGAAGAAAAAGATGTAAATCTTTGTGACTTTGGACTAAGAAATGGTTTCCTTGATATTTTGTTAGTCAGTTCAGGCTTATATAACAAATACCATAGTCTGGGTGGCTTATAAACGACAGAAATTTATTTCTCGCAGTTCTGGAGGCCGGAAGTCTAAGATCAGGGTGTCAGCATGGTCAGATTTTGGCAAAGGCACTCCTGTGGGTTGGAAACTGCCAATTTCTTATTGTATCATCACGTGGGAGAGAGCAGAGAGAATGAGAGCAAGCTTTTGTGTCTCTTCTTACAAGGGGAATAATCCCATTAATCAGGGCTCCACCCCCATGAGCTAATTTCCCCCTAGGGCCCCACATCCCAATAACATCACACTGGGAATTAGAATTTCGACATATGAATTTGGGAGGACACAAGCATTCAGTCCATAACAGATATGACATCAAAACGCAACAACCAAAGAAAAAGTAAACTGGACATCATCAAAATTTAAAACTTTTGTGCATCAAAGGACACTATCAAGATAACACATGTTTATCCATGTAACAAACCTGCACATCCTGCTCATGTACCCCAGAACTTAAAATAAAAATTTAAATTTAAAAAATATAATGAAAAGATAACACAGAGGAGGAGAAAATATTTGCAAATATTTTATGTAATAAAAATCTAGTATCCAGAATACATAAAGAACTCTTACAGTTCAATAATAAAAACAAACCCAATTAAAGCTGAGAAAATAATTTGAATAGATATTTCTATGAAGAAGATACACAAGTGGCCAGTAAGCACATAAAAGAGGATCAGTATCATTAGTCATTAGGGAAATGCAAATGAAAACCACAACTAAATGCTACTTCTTACCCACTAGGACAGCTATCATCAAAAGGACAGACATGACACATAGCGATGAGGATGTGGAGAAATTGGAGCCCTCATATACCGTTGGTAGGAATGTAAAGTGGTGCAGCTACTCAGGAAAACAGTCTGGAAGTTCCTCAGATGATTAAATATAGAGTTACCATAGGTCCCAACAATTTCACTCGTAGGCATATATCCAGAACTGAAAACATATGTTTACACTAAAACTTGTACACGAATGTTGACCGTAACATTATTCATAATAATCTAAAACTGAAACAAACACAAATAACCATCAATTAATGATTTTATAATTAAAATGTCATATATCCATACAACGCAATATTATTTACCATAAAAGGGATGAAATTCTGCCACATGCTACAACATGGATGAACCTTAAAAAATTATATGTCAAGTGAAAGAAGCCAGTCATAAAAAGCCACATATTGTATGATTCTATTTATGTGAAATGTTAACAATAGACTAAACCATAGAGACAGAAACTAGATTAGTGGTTGCCAAAAGCTGTGGGGAAAGGGCAATAGGGGGACTATTAACAAGTACGGGATTTCTTTTTGGGGTGATAAAAATATTCTGGGATTAAGTAGTGGTGATGGCTGCAAAATTGTGTGAACGTACTAAAACCCACTGAATTGTACATTTTAAAATAACAAATTTAATGACATATGAATAATTTCTCAATTTAAAAAAGTTAATCCCAATCACCATCAATACACTATAAGGCTCAACTGGGCATCGGTGGCATAGCCACAATTCTTCTGTGTCTTTCACTGTTGATCTATCTGCATGTAATTATAGAAATGAAGGTTGGACAGACACTGGATCTTGATGTCGGATTCCATACTATGACTGTATATAGATACTTTCCAAATCCAAATTGAAGTTTCACAATAGGCTTTGTTGTAAATGTGTGGCTCTAATTTTATATCCTGTATTTACATGTATTCCATAAATAATGTTCCAAAATTGTATGAGACACACAGATTTCCAGAATACCGTCTTACTTTCCAAGCTTTACTCCAAAAAAATTGAGACTTTCTTCAATAGATTTAGTACAACAAACACAGTCTGTTGTCCTTATTAATATAGTGAAATTTATCCACGGTTCAAACTTCTGTCTGTTGAGTTTTCTGCAGCTATGTGTGCAGCTATGCCACATTGCAGAGACCTGACAAAATAATCCCACCACTTTTACAGCATTAGGTTTGCCTACGGCAGCAAATCAGAAAGACCACATCAAATTTATTTTGGATACACAGACAAAGCTGTGTTTTCCCAAGAAAGTTAGTAAAACAGGTATTGTTGAAATTGCAGTTTCAAAAAAACTCAGCAATGTATATTCTTCTTTCTCTGTCCTTTCTGGAGAGGCACAAGTGGAATATAAATATCGTAAAATAAAATTAATTCAGATTTCATTCCTTTATAACTTTGTAATTGTGATGTGAGCTAGGTATGATGTTTAAACTTTGCAATATTTCCCATTTTAATGTTAATTTTAGAAAAGAAATTTTAACTAACATCAAGCATTTTATACTCCCTTAATATACAAATATTTTATATATTAATGATAAAATTATATCCAGACATTAAAGTAAATCTCCTGAGATCTTTAATTAGATTCACCTTTGATTGGTCCTAATTCTTGACAGTAGTTGAAATTATTAAAATAGCATTTCAAAGAAATCTTTCATGACCTCAAATTTTCAGTGACTGGGACTGGCTTTCCGGTAAGTTTGAATTAGTAAGTCTGAATTAATATCAATTTACTTGTGAGTACCTCCTGAGTGATTAGGACACAGAATGTGGAGTGAGACTGACCAAAGACAAATCATCGTTTCACTATATACAAGCTCGGTGACCACTTAGCCAAGTGACCTCTGTGCTTCAACTGTCCTCATCTGTAAAATTGGAATAATAATAGCACAAATGTCATAAAGTTATGACAATTAAATGTGTTAACCTTTTAAAGTACCTGGAACATTTTAATCATTATACTTTTTAGCAACATAATAATTAAAACAGACTTAATTGGTTTGCTTTAATTTCCTTTAAGCCTGCATTAAATCAACAGTACTTAATCTGTACCAAATACCATGCCTAGGTTCTTGCAGCACTCCCTATATTGTGACTGTGGTTATAGTTTTATGAAGGACCTATTTTACTGTTATGTGTTAATTTGTTATGTATTAAATTTAATGTGTTAGTAGAAAACAACATATTAAATGATCACAATAAAAAGGGATGGGGTAGCTAAAGGCGAAGTTCATGTGCTGTGAAGGCCACCTGGAGGCACCACCTTCACTGTGGAGCCCAGGAACATAGGCAATCCCGGATCTCCATGTGTCATGAATCAGATAGACCCCTGAACCATGCAGAACACTAGGACACTACTGCCAATGAACTCTATTGTCATGAGGCAGAAATAGCCCTTCCAGGCAAGTGAACATTGCAGGCTTCTAATGCTATGGCTCATGTGAATACTACAATCATGTGGCCTCCTACTTTCATGTGGCAATGAGGCCCTCATAATTATGTGGGCACCACAGGTACTCTACTGCTGTCGGTCACATGGATACCATGTGGCTTAGTCTGTTTGGGCTACTATAACAAAATACCATGGACTGTGTAGTCTATACACAACAGAAATTTATTTTTCACAGTTCTGGAGGCTGGAAAGTCCAAGGTCAAGGCACTGGCAGATTCAGTGTCTGATAAGGGCACTGGCCATATTTTCACTCTAACCTCACATGGAGGAAGGGGAAAGGGATCTTTCTTGGGCCTATTTTGAAAGGACACTAATCCCATTCATGAGGGCTCTACCCTCATGACTTAATCAACTCCCCAGAGTCCCAGCTCCTGATAACATCACCGTAGGGTTTAGGATTTCAGCATATGAATTTTGGGGGAACACAAATATTCAGACCTTAGCACTCTGGTCATGTGCTCCCTTATAGTCATTAGGCAGGCTAAACTCTTTGTATTGTGTAAAAACTGTAGACTTTGGAACCCTATGAGTCATGTGAATATTGCCCCCCTTATGGCCCTCACTATTGTGTGGCAGGTTCAGCTCTCTCATCCAGGTGAAGTCACATGAATCCTGTGGGCATGGTCACAGTCCTATGGCCATGTACCATGCCTAGCCCATTAATAGAAACTTCTGAACTGGATCTAATCTTTTAGCCCTCTGTAAATTCAGACCTACAGATGCGGAAAATTGTCAGAACTGTAGTCCATGCTCAGGCAAACTTTGATCGGACTGTGGCTCAGATCCCAACCTTTCTACCAAATTTTACATCCTGCCTCAGTGGACAGTACTTGGGTATCAGGAGTGATAGCAAATATTAGAAGTTTACTCAGCAAATTGGACACTGAGGGAGCCAAATGGGTCCAAGTGGCAGAGGGACACAGAGGGTTGGTGGAGGGAGGGAGACTTCCTCAGGGTTTGTGGACAAATTTGGCAGATTCAGTGTCTGATAAGGGCCCTGGCTGTTATTGGTAGAGAGGGATGTGGTGTTAGCGGGGGGAAACACTATGAGAGGTATAGGTCATGGACTTGTAGATCATCTGTCTGTGGCAGGGCTCTGGAAGGCTGGTAATTAGTTAAGTCTGAATTAATGTCAATTTACTTTTGGCTACCTCCTTGGTGAGTAGGACACAGAATGTGGAGTGAGACTGACAGAGACAAATCATCATTTCACTATATACAAGCTCGGTGACCACTTAGCTAAGTGACCTAATACTTCTGTGCTTCAACTGTCCTCATCTGTAAAATTGGAATAATAATAGGGACACCATAGCCTACCCCTCTCCCATTCCTGCAATAAAGCCCTGTACTTGCCTACCCCCCTGCCATATTAACTGTCTATGGAGATTAATTATCACAATCACCTGTATTTGGTGTATCAATTTCCTCCTCTCCTGTTTACACCCCCATAAACTGTGTGATGACCTCTTCTGCTGCTCTTCTGCCTAAGTTTTTGTTAAGGACACCAGAGATTTTATAGATGCCAATATGTATAGCATATTCTAAATCAGCTTAATTTCTATCTCTTAATTGATTTTGTAATGATTATCTTTATACCGTTACTAATTCTCCCAGTAAACATTCTAAACAAAGGAAAGAGGTTTAATTGACTCACAGTTCCACATGTCTGGGGGAGCTCAGAAAACTTACAATCATGGTGGAAGGTGAAGCAGGCACCTTCTTCACAAGGCAGCAGGCCAGATAAAGAGTGAAAGAGAGAGCAGGGAAAAACTGCCTTATAAAACCATCAGATCTCTAAGAACTCACTTACTATCACGAGAACAGCACGGGGGAAACCATCGCCATGATTCAGTCACCTCCATCCAGGTCTCTCCCTCCACATGTGGAGATTACAGGGATGACAATTCGAAATGAGATTTGAGTGGGGACATAGAGCCAAATCATACTATTCCACCCCTGGTTCCTCCCAAATGTCATGTCCTTTTTGCGTTTCAAAACCAATCATGCCTTCCCAACAGTCCCCGAAAGCCTTAACTCATTCCAGCATTAACCCAAAAGTTTAAGTCCAAAGTCTTGTATGAGACAAGGAAAGTCCCTTCCACTAAGGAGCCTGTCAAATTAAAAGCAAGTTAGTTACTTCCAAGATACAATGGGTATACAGGCATTGGATAAATGTGCCCATTCCAAATGGGAAAAACTGGCCAAAACAAAGGGGCTACAGGACCCATGCAAGTCCAAAACCCAGCAGAGCATCCATTAAGTCTGAAATCTCCAAAATGATCTTCTTTGACCCCATGTCTCATATCCAGGGCACAATGATGCAAGGGCTGGGCTACCACAGCCTTGGGCAGCTCCTTCATGGGCTGGCATTGAGTGTCTGCAGCTTTTCCAGGCATACGGTGCAAGCTGTTGGTGGATCTACCATTCTGGGGTCTGAAGGATGGTGGGCTTCTTCTCACAGCTCCACTAGGCAGTGCCACAGTGAGGAGTCTTTGTAAGGGCTTTGACCCCATATTTCCCTTCCACATGGCACTAGTACAAGTTCTCCTTGAGGGCTCTGCCCCTGAAGCAGACTTCTGCCTGGATATCCATGTGTTTCTGTACATCCTCTGAAAACTAAGCAGAGGTTCCCAAACCTCAATTCTTGACTTCTGTGCATCCGCAAGCCTAACTCCATGTGTTGTGAAGAAAGAGTCCAAATTTGTTCTCTTGCATGTGGCTGTCTAGTTACACGGTTTACTGAAAGACTATTGTTTCCATATGGAATGGTGTTGAAAACTGATTGACCATAACTATGTGGGTTTATTTCTGGACTCCAAATTTTATTCCATTGATCTATATGCCTATGCTTAAGTCAGTAGCATGCTGTCTTAATTACCATAGCTTTGTAGTAAGTTTTGAAATTGGGAAGTAATTGGGAAGTGTGAGTCCTCCAAATTTGTTCTCCTTTTTCAAGATTGTTTTGGCTATTGAAGGTACTTTGTAATTCCATGTGGATTTTAGGATGGTATTTTCATTTCTGGAAAAAAAGGCTTTTGGGACTCGGATAGGGATTGCATTGAATCTGTAGATCAATTGATGGAGTACTGCCATCTTAACAATACTGAGTCTTCCATTCCATGCATGTGGATGCCTTTCCATTTACTTAGTTATTCTATAATTTAACTCAATGATGTTTTATAGTTTTCAGTGCACTTTTTGTGTACCTCCTTAGTTAAATTCATCACTAAATATTTTATTATTCTTGATGTTGTTATAAACAAAACTGTTTCTTAATTCATTTTCAGATTGTTCATTGCTAGTATATAGAGAGGGAACTTATATTTGTATGTTTCTCTTGTATTCTGGAACCTTGCTGAATTCATTTATGAGCTCAAATAGATGTTTCATGGATTTTTAAATATTTATAAATACAAGGTTGTGTCATCTGTGATTAGAGATAGTGTTGCTTTCCTTTGCAATTTGGATGTCTTTTATTCTTTTTCTTGCCTTGTTGTCCAGTACAATGTTGAATAGAAGTCATGATATTGGACATCCTTCTATTGTTCCTGACTTTATGGGGAAAGCTTTCAGTCTTTCACCTTTAAGTTTGATGCTACTTGTTGCTTTTTTTTTTGTAGATGTCCTTCATCAGATTGAGAAATTCCCCTTCTATCCCTAATTGGGATTTCATCAAATGATTTTTCTTCATCAACTGAGATAACTGTGGGGAAATTTTTCCCTTCATTTCCTGTTAATATGTTGTATGGCATTGTTTGATTTTCATATGTTGAATCACTCTTTACTTTTGGAATAAATTCTACGTGGTCATGGTGTATAATCTTTTAAATATGCTGCTGGATTGTGTTTGTTAGTAATTTTTTAGTATTTTTCATCTCTATCTACCTATCTATCTATCTACTTATCTATAGTTTTCTTTGCTTTTGATATCTATGTTTGGCTTTAATATCAGGGTAATTCTGGCTTCATTGTATGAGTCAGGAAGTAGTCCCTACACTTTAATTTTTGAAAGTGAAAGTGTTTGAGAAGGATTGGTATTAATTCATTTTTAAATGTTTGACATAATTCACTGGTGAGGCCATCTGGTTCTAGGCTTTTCTTCATTGCAAGATTTTTGATTCCTGATTCACTCTATTTGTTTTAGGCCTATCAGAATGTCTTATTTCTTCTTGAGTTAGTTTGAGTAATTTGTGTTTTCTAGGAATGTCTCCATTTCATCTAGGTTTTTTAGTTTCTTGGCACAAAATTGTTCATAGTATTCTCCTATAATTTTTAAAAAATCATGTAAGGTTGGTAGTAATACGCACACTTTCATTTCTGACTTTCATAAATTGAATATTCTATTTTTATTGATCAGTGTAACTGGTGGTGTCAATTTTATTGGTCTTTTCAAAGAACCAGTTTCTGGGTTTGTTAATTAACTGTATTGCTTTTCTATTCTCTAGTTTTCTTTTATCTCCTCCCTAATATGTAGTATGTCCTTCCTTTTGCTTCCATTGGGTTTAATGTGTTCATCTTTCCTAGTTTCTTAAGATGAAACCTTAGGTTATTGATTTGAGATCTTTCTTCTTTATTAATGTATACATACAACTGTAAGTTTCACTCTGAACACTGCTTTGGCTGTATCCCATCAGTTTTGGTATGTTGCATTTTCATTTTCAGTCATGTCCAAATATTTTCCAATATCTTTGTGATTTTCTTTGACCCATTGACTTTTTAGGAGTGTGTTGTTTCATTTCTATATATGTATAAAATTCCCAGTTTTTTTCTGTTATTGATGTCTAGTTTCATTCTGTTGTCATTGAAGAAAATATTTTGCATTATTTCAATCTTTTCTCTTGTATTTAGATTCGTTTTGTGGGCTAACATATTGTATATCCTGAAAAAAGTTTCATGTGCACTTGAGAAGAATGTATATTCTGACATTGTTAAGCAGAGTGTTCTGTATATGTGTTAGGTTTAGTTGGTTCATGGTTTTGTTCATGTCTTCTATTTGATGAGTCCAGCACCTGGCTAAAAACCTACATATTATTTTTCATGCCCAACCATTGGCAATTGTAAAGTTTTTACCTGTCAGACCACATGGAAAAAAGCTGCCTTTCCCACACAAACCTTGGTACATAGCCAGTGAATTATAGTTTCTGAAGGGAGTTGCAGTCAAGGACTCAGGCTCACCTGGCTGGCCATGCTCTTATGCATATCTGCATCCCTAGGCCAAGCACCTCCTTTCAGAGGCTTCTTTATCTGGGTCTCTGGCAAAAGCCTTCATCAGGTACCTATGCCAAGGCCTCCTTATGGAGTGGGAAGGAGTAATCTTAAACAGCTTTTCTCCACTCTGATTCAGTACTCAGAATTTTCCCACTCCTATCCCTTCCCTCTAGCCTTCTGGTCCATAAAGTTGCAGGAGCCTTTTGCTGAAGACTTCCTTGGCTATGAGATGTCCCCTACATCTGTGCTGACCCACCTGATCCTAGACCAACAGTGTGCCACAGAGAAAAATGGGACGGGGGAGCTGGTGTTTTCTCCAGTTTAGCCTCTTGGTTATGTTATCATAGTAAGTGATTAAAAGCTTGATTGTTACTTTCATTTAGGCATTTTTTAATCGGCTACTCTGACACCTGGTAGCTCAGCTCTCTTCAACTCAGCTGAGCTCCTGACAAAGTGGTGCAGCAAGTAGTGTAGTGGATTAAGCACAACTGTAGAAAAACAAGAAGCCTGAAAATCCCATGGGCCACTTTGCCAATGGGGTGCTAGTGGAGTCCATGGGGCACTCTCAGAGGGTGTTAGTAGATGCTTTGCAAGAGTTTGAGGATCCCACAAAGAAGTTTGTCAATGGGTCTTGGGAAATGCTAGCACGTTCCACAGGACACTTTGCCAACTGTATGAATGGGTCTTGGGAAATGCTAGCAGAAGCCATGGGGAATTCTTGGATGTTGCCAGTGAACTGTTGGATTTTTAATTTGAGGGGTCCCATTAATCCTTATACATTTCAAACTCTTTTGCTGAATTTATCTAGTGGGTCACATTTGAATTCCAACAGAGGGGCTCTAAGAAATCCAGGGAAGCAATTCCCTGGCTACTGTTTATTGTTCTCCCATGATGAGCCCAAAAGTCATCGGAGATTCTCTTAGCTGAGTTACACCCAATGACTATTGTTAGCTCTAAGCAGGTCCTTGGCAATGATGGAAAACCTGCAAAGCAGTGAGTTATTGAGATTCAGGCTTTTAATGAAAAAGGATCACATCACCTAGTGTGGCCTGATGAGACCTTAGAGACTTGGTAAGTTTGCTTCCAGAATGAAGGAGATAATCTTGTTAAACTTAGTGAGGGAGATTGGCACCTTGTGGAGTGCACCACTTTGGATGTGTCCTCTAGAGTGCCTTAACATTGGACACTTTGCCTAAGTAGTAGGAAGAAGAGGAGGAAAATGAAAAGTATGAATACTCTTGAGAACTTTTCCTTCCTCAGCTGGTTCCTACTTCAGACCTGACAGGTTTCAAATGCCCATGACAAGTTCCTTACCATTGGATAACATATCTGAACCAGAATCACAAAAGCTATAGATATAGATGTGAGCCACTCTGGTCATCCCTTGGGTCCACAATGAGGAAGTGGGAAGAGTAGATAATAGGATTGTCAACCAAACTCAAATTTCCAGGCCCGTTCATACCATTCTTACTGATTATCAAGCTCAATTAAACTTCCTAATGGAATCAGATCAATCAGTCCATGACACAACCTGAATTTTAATGGACAAATTCTCAGGTATGAAAAAAGGGGCTATGTCAAAATAGCAAATATAAACCAACAGAAAGACATAAAAATGGTAAACATGCGCCCTCTCCTGGACAGTCTAGGTAAGGACGCTTCGGAAAAGATCTGTGGGTCTTGCTATTCGATAAAGAGGTCTTAAAAGAGGATATCGAAGGGACACCGCACAAAGAACTCCTAGACAGATACTGGGCCACAGAGGGCTCAACAGGCAACCCTGTTAGGATTTGCACAGTGATTTTTTATAAGTAATACATATGCTATTTTCTGTGCCTCTTTCAGTGCCCCCAGAACCCATACCCTGGGATTTTAACCCAATGGGTAACTATGAGACCTTCAGCAAATCAGACTTGTCTCTATTTCTTTTCTTTTATATTTATTTATTTATTTATTTATTTATTTATTTATTTATTTATTTATTTTGAAACAGAGTCTCACTGTGTCACCCAGGCTGGAGTGGCGCGATCTCGGCTCATTGCAACCTCTGCCTCCGGGGTTCAAGCGATTCTCTTGCCTCCACCTCCTGAGTAGCCAGGACTACAGGCGCGTGCCACCATGCCTGGCTAATTTTTGTATTTTTAGTAGAGATGGGGTTTTGCCATGTTGGCCAGGCTGGCCTCGAACTCCTGACCTCAGGTGATCCATCTGCCTCGACCTCCCAAAGTACTGGGATTACAGGTGTGAGCCACCACACCCAGCCATCTATTTCTTTATCTATACAATGAGGGTGGAGTTAGATGCTCTTTAAAGTCTCTGTTAATGTTTTCAGTGCTATCTCTTCTTTATGTACATGTATAATTATTTAAATTGAACTTACCTACAAGAAAAAATTCTAAGTACACGCATCCTCACGTGCACACACACACACACACACACACAGTCACACACACGTTTATTACAGAGGTTCCCTATATTTACATGAACTTAAGACAGGGACACTAGTCTCTAATCATGTTTTCTGGTCTTTGAAACAATTATACAGCTTCAGCTAATTTTATTTGGTTAGTCTTGAATCCTAACAGCTCATTTTAAGTAAAATGTTTTTCTCTAAAAATGAGTATTTGTATCTTAATCCATCTGCTCTAATCTTAGGAAGGATGCTAAGCTAAACAGCATCTCTCATTAGTTTTTTTCAAACTCTAACTTTGACATTGTACTGAAAAAAAGTTATTCACAAAGATGTAATTTCACCTTTCACTCCCTGAATTACCAATTCTTATTCTTTCATTCCTCAATCTTATTAAATATGTCTGTCTTGGCAGAACAATGACATTATCAAACTCAATACTTGCTGATAACTAGAAATTTAATCTCCTTCAATGATCGTATAGGAAGTTATAACATTAGTAACAGCTCATGGTCACTCTACCCTTTGTTAAGTCCAAGGATTTACTGCCCCATGAGTTTCAGGATCAAGAAACAAATAGTTAAATGGCATGTGAAGTTCTTGATTTGTGAGACTAGCAACTCCTAGACTCTGAAAGGGGGAGCAGATGGATATTCCTAGGACATCTGCTTTGCTTGCACACAGCAGGTTAACAGTCCCAAGAGGTTGTGGAGTTTTGTAAAGCAAAGTGCTTTACATTCCTGCTGCCTTTGGTTCTTGGTGATTAAGCTTAATATAATAGTAAGCCATTTCTATACACTATTTTACTAGCTAGTGTTACTGGAAAGAATATCATTAACCTAACATCAAGGTATAATCTCCCTTGGAATGCTATTAAACTGTGTATATTGCCTAATCTTTAAGGTTTTGATTTACTATTATTGCTACTTGAAAACATCTAATTTACATACATAAAACTTGTTTATGTTATATAACTTTGTGTTATTGCAGACTGAAACCACGTGCTTGAGATGCCAACACTTCCTTCCTCCTGAAGTGGCTTAAAACCTGGTGTTCTAAACTGTAGTGAGTGTAGGGTAGGAGGTTTGGGATTTACAGTGTATGGCAATCAGGCTCTTTCTCCTCTTCATAGAGGCTGACCCACTCCTCCTCATTGCCAATGGCTCCAACCTGTGAAAAAGGAGATCCTAAGGTTGGCCGGATAAGCCACGGGGACTGGAGCTGCCATATACACTATGTTCACCTGCTTGGTATGTAGTAGGCTGGGCAGAGCCACACCACAACGCCGACACCTGGGGATAAGTTGAGTCCTGAAAAAACACACACATGTGTACACACACACACACCCTCTCATACCTTGGAAGTACAGGCTCTTGCTATTCCTACCATTGAGGCTGGGTGAGTTTTAGACAAAAGCTCATGGTCAAGAACTGGGCCCCAGAAGGGCTGGGTCTGAAAGGTAAATCCTTTGGGAACAAACCTCTGTGAAAGGAAAATATCCTGGGCCCCCAAAATCCCTAAGCTAAACGGAAAATTCAAGCTGGGAACTGCTTAGGGCAAACCTGCCTCGCATTCTATTCAAAGTCATCCCTCTGCTCACTGAGATAAATGCATATCTGATTGCCTCCTTTGGAGAGGCTAATTAGAAACTCAAAAGAATCCAACCATTTGTCTCTCACCTACCTGTGACCTAGAAGCCCATTCCCCACTTTGAGTTGTCCCACTTTTGCTTCAAGTTGTCCCACCTTTCTGGACTGAACCAATGTTCATTTTACATATGTTGATTAATGTCTCATGTCTCCCTAAAATGTATAAAACCAAGCTGTGCTCTAACCACCTTGGGCACATGTCATCAGGACTTCCTGAGGCTGTGTCATAGGTGCACATCCTCAAGCTTGGCAAAATAAACTTTCTAAATTAACTGAGATCTGTTTCAAATTTTGGGGGTTCACACTTCTGAGGGCTCAGAGACCTTGGGTGATGGAAAGGAACTTCAACACCATCTTGTTCTTCCTCTTGTCTGACATGTGAGGACTCAAAGTGGGCCCAGAGAAAAGATTTGGCCAGGATCCCATGGTTAGCAATGATAGAGCTGTGGGCACAGCTGGGTGTCCTCACTTAGGGTCCACAGCCATTTCAACCACATGCTGACCAGGGACTCTCTGTCTTTCCCTGCTCCTACCCTGACCCTTCTGCTCAACACACACCAAAAAGATCACTGCTGAACCACAACATAAGGAAGGTCCTTTTACAGAAATAACTCAGCTTTTGTTCTGGGAGCCAGACCTAGAAGTCCCTTTAAGAACCACGTCAGGGCAGAAGTGACTAGAAAAGAACCAGTCTCTTCAATTAGAGAATTGCCTTTTCCAAATTTATCAACAAAGCCCCCATAGGGTACCCTCCTGATATTGTTTGGCTGTGTCCCCACCAAAATCTCATCTTGAATTGTAGTTCCCATAATCTCCACGTGTCATGGGAGGGACCCGGTGGGAAGTAATTGAATCATGGTGGTGGGTTTTTCCTATGTCATTCTCATGATAGTGAATAAGTCTCATGAGACCTGATGGTTTTATAAAGGGCAATTCCCCTACACAGGCTCCCTTGCCTGCTGCCATGTAAGACATGCCTTCACTCGTTCTTCACCTTCCATCATGATTGTGAGGCCTCCCCAGCCATGTGGAACCGTGAGTCCATTAAACCACTTTTTTAAAATAAATTACCCAATCTCAAGCATGTCTTTATTGGCACCATGGGAACAGACTTATACAGTAAATTGGTACCAGGTAGTGGGGCACTGCTGTGAAGATACCCAAAAATGTAGAAGCAACTTTGGAACTGGGTAACAGGCAGAGGTTGGAACAGTTTGGAGAGCTCAGAAGAAGACAGGAAAATGTGGGAAAGTTTGGAACTTCCTAGAGACTTGTTGAATGTCTTTGACCAAAATGCTGATAGTGACATGTACAATAAACTCCAGGCTGAGGTGGTCTCAGATGGAGATGAGGAACTTGTTGGGAACTGGAGCAAAGGTGACTATTGTTATGCTTTAGCAAAGAGACTGGTAGCATTTGCCCCTGCCCTAGAGATCTGTGGAACTTTGAACTTGAGAGAGATGATTTAGGGTATCTGGTGGAAGAAATTTCTAAGTGGTAAAGAGTTCAAGAGGAAGCAGAGCATAAAAGTTTGGAAAATTTGTAGGCTGATGTTGCAATAGAAAAGAAAAACCCATTTTCTGGGGAGAAATTCAAGCTTGCTGCAGAAATTTGCATCGGTAAAGAGGAGTTGAAGGTTAATCACTAAGACAATGGGGGAAAATGTCTCCAGGGCATGTCAGAGACCTTTGCAGCACCCCTCCTATCACAGGCCCAGAGGCCTAGGAGGAAAAAATGGTTTTGTGGGTTGGGCCCAGGGCCCCCTTGCTTTGTGCAGCCTAGGGACTTGGTGCCTTGAGTCCCAGCTGCTCCAGCCATGGCTAAAAGGGGTCAATGTACAGCTTGGGCCATGGCTTTGGAGGGTCCAAGCCCCAAGTCTTGGCAGCTTCCACATGGTGTTGAAAGCATACAGATGCACAGAAGTCAAGAACTGAGGTTTGGGAGCCTCTGCCTAGATTTCAGAGGATGTATGGAAATGTCTGTATGTCTAGGCAAAAGTTTGCTGCAGGGGTGACACCCTTATGGAGAACTTTTGCTAGAGAAGTATAGAAGGGAATTGTGGGTTTGAAGCACCCACACAGAATCCCCACTGGGGCACTGCTTAGTGGAGCTATGAGAAGAAGGCCACTGTCCTCTAGCCCCCAAAATGGTAGATCCACCGACAGCTTGCAATGTGTACCTAGAAATACCACAGACACTCAACGCCAGCCCATGCAAGCAGCCAGGAGGGGAACTGTACCCTGCAAAGCCACAGGGGTGGAGCTGCCCAAAACTACGGAAACCCACCTCTTGCATCAGCATGACCTGGATGTGAAACATGAAGTCAAAGGAAACCATTTTGGAGATTTAAGATTTGACTGCCCCACTAGATTTTGCACTTTCATGGGGCCTGTAGCCCCTTCATTTTGCCAATTTCTCCCACTTGGAACAGGTGGATTTACCCAATTCCTGTACTCTCACTGTATCTAGGAAGTAACTAACTTGCTTTTGCTTTTATAAGCTCATAGGCGGAAGGGGCTTACCTTGTCTCAGATGAGACTTCAGACTGTGGACTTTTGAGTTAATGCAGAAAAGAGTTAAGACATTGGGGGACTGTTGGGAAGGCATGATTGGTTTTGAAATGTGAGAACATGAGATTTGGGAGGGGCCAGGGGCAGAATGATATGGTTTGGCTGTGTCCCCACCCAAATCTCATCTTGAATCATAGCTCCCATAATCTCCACATGTCATGGGAGGGACCCAGTGAGAGATAATTGAATCACAGGGGCAGGTTTTTCCCATGCCATTCTCGTGAAAGTGAATAAGTCTCAGATGATCTGATGGTTTTATAAAGGGCAGTTCCCCTACACAGGCTGTCTTGCCTGCTGCCATGTAAGACATGCCTTTGCTCCTTCTTCACCTTCCACCAGGAGGCTCCTGTGAAGCCTCCCCAGCCATGTGGAACTGTGAGTCCATTAAACCTCTTTTTCTTTATAAATCACCCAGTCTCAGGTATGTCTTTATTAGCAGCTTAAGAAAAGACTAATACACCTCCAAACTTCCCCAGCTTGTGCCATTCCTGAGTCTTTCATCCTGCCCAATGATCTGTCATTGATGATTTTATTCCCAGCCTTGGACCAGCATATAAAACAAACCCCCCATGAGGAGGAGGCTTTTGGTTAAAAATTAGTCCTACTCCTAGTAAGCTGTTTGTTACCATATGGATGTTCATCAGAAAGGCCCCTATGTTGACAAAGGGGACTATTACCAAGAAGCAGACAGTGTTTGTCAGCTAAACATAGAGACTGAAGTGTACCCCACAGCAAGCAGATGTGCAACCAATTACCTCCTGGATCCACAAGAAGAGAAGATGGCCCATGGGAATTCAGACACCATCCTAGACTGGGACTACATGCATGGACTGCCACTGCTGTGAGATGTCAAAACAGCATGAAAAAGCTGTGCTTCCTACCAAACCCTGGCCAAAGCTAAAAATCAGTGCTCAGGGACAGAATTCCCTAAACCAGCAGGCCAGAATGTTTTTGACAGGTAGACCATTTTGGGTGTCTCATCCCATGCAGAAGATTTTACTGGATCCTGACTGCAGTTGGCACTTCTCCAGGTTTGGTCTAGCCCTCCCTGTGCATTCCACTGATTCAGGACACACTATCCAAGTCCTATAAGACCATATTTGTTCTCTGTTCAGTTTTCCTGAGCACACTGCATCTGATAACAGTGCCATATTTGTATCCCAGGCTACACATCAGTGGGCTCAATCATGAGGCGTACAATGGACTCTCCATGTTCTGTATTGCTCCCAAGTTACTGGGATTATTGAGCATTTCAGCAGACAGTTAAGGACGGGCTTACTTGGCTGATGAAGAGAAAAAGATACCCCCAGACAGAACTACACATCTCAGGCAAGCATTCTCTCATCTCAGTGCAGCAATTTAATGAAATGGTATTTCTCATTTGCACCTTATATTTGATCAGTCTGTCCCTTTCCTTCAATTGTATAACCTTCTTTTATAGTTATTAAAACCTCAGTCTCTATGGGGAACCCTGCAAGGGCCTTCCATCTCCTTTGACCCCTTTCCTGAAGACTTATAAAGGTGAAAGTTTGAAAGTTTAAAGCAACTATTAAACAGCAATGAATGAAAAGTTATGTGAGCCCATTTAAAATTTTTCTTTCTCTTTTTTTTTTTTTTTTTTTTTTGAGACAGAGGTTCACTCTGTCACCCAGGCTGGAGTGCAATGGCATCATCTCGGCTCACTGCAACCTCTGACTCCCAGGTCCAAGTGATTCTTATGCCTCAGCCTCCTGAGTAGCTGGAATTACAGGTGTGTGCCAACATACCCAGCTAATTTTTTGTGGAGACGGGGTTTCGCCATGTTGGCCAGGCTGGTCTTGAACTCCTGGCCTCAAGTGATCCACCTGCCTTGGCTTCCCAAAGTGCTGGGGTTATAGGCGTAAGCCACCATGGCTGGCCTATGCTAAAAATCATTAAACATTGTATGTTTTTCTGCTGAAGTTATAGAAAAAATATTTTTTTCTATAAAAAGCCTTTTGTCCCTCTTGCATGCAACCATTCCAGAGAAAAGGTCTGGATGAAAATCGGGGATAGAAAAACAATTTGAGGTTTTGATTACTAAATGGGAGTCAACCAACAACAGCAGAAAAAAAAGCAGCACCTGTGAGGGCACTGGGGAGGGAGAGCATATTAATGAGTTTTATTTTCTCAGAACTGATCTTGATTTTTCAGAACTGTGTTCCCCTCCTCCTGAAAAAATAAAAATAAAATCTTCCTTTGCTGCCCTTTCAGGCTTCAGTGATTCACACTAATTGCTAAGCCTAAAACCGTATCTGACAATGCTGACTATGAGAGACGGCAGAAGGTGGTCACAGCTCCTGCAGTGTCCACACAGAACACCTACAGATACTCTACACACTCATAAGGATGATCAGCTGATGTTATGGACCACCTTAACTTTTTGAAACTAACAGCCTCAAGTAGTCCCTCTAAATCCAAGGACTAAACTGAACTATTTGGACTGGACTGGGAACCCTAGAGCAGGAGGCCCCACAATGGGAGATCAAAATGGGGGCCTTGTTAACCTAACCAACTGATTAATCTGTGTCCTTCTTAGGGTGCCCTAACTCTTTGTCTCCAGCAGGACCATGTATGCCCTCTAGGATTATACTCCTTGTGTGTATACCCCAACTGTCATGAGAATGCCCTAGCTCTAGAAGATATTTAGGTCAGCTTTAACTTACTGGTCAGAGTTGTGCTGTGCCTGAATTGATATCTTGGGCCAGATAAAAATGATTCATATAAAAACTTTAAAAAGAAGCCTCCTGTATCCTTAAAGTACACCCTAATGCTCTGAGACAATTTTTCCTGGCTTGGTAACTGTTGGGATTCATGGTTATATCCATTCCTCTAGGCAGGTCTAAACGCATCATCCTGTTTAGAATAATTTTGATCATGATCATGGTTTACTGTGGCCTCAGACTAATTACCCAGGTCTTGACACAGCTCCTCAAGTCTGACCCATGGGAGTTCATGATAGGGTAGACTATGTTTCTTACTTGGGTCCTGAGAATTCAATGGGTATAATGGAGGACTCAAGCTCCTGGCTAAACATCTATGTGTAATATTTTAGCCCTGACCATAGGCAATGACAAAGGTATCTGACAGGCCTCACAGGGTAAATCTGCCCTCCCTACACCAGGCTTGATGCATAATCAATGCAATTCAGTCTTTGAAGGAATTTGCAGTCAATGACCCAGCTCCCTCTTGTAACCCATACTCTTATTTCACATCTGCATTCCTGGCCCAGGCACCTCCATTTGGAGGCCTAGTTATTGGGGGGCCTTTGGCAGAGGGCTTCTGTTATGAGTGAAATTGTATCCCATAAGTTAACATTAGTTAAGGTACTAACTCTAGTAACTGTGAATTTGACCTTACCTGAAAAATGGGGTCTTTGCAGATGATCTAGTTAATATTAGGTTACTAAGGTGGGCCCTAATCCAATATGAGTGGTATCTTCATAAAAAGGGGAAATGTGGAACTGAGACAGATATGCAGAGTGAAGAAATGTGAAGACACAGGGAGAATACTATCTATAAGCCAAGGAATGCCCGAGGCTACCAGGAGCTAGGAGAGAGGGATAGGACAGATTCTGTCTCACAGCCTTCAGAAGGAACCAACCCAGAAGACACCTTGATTTTACACTTCTAACCTTCAGAACTGCGAGACAACAAATTTCAACAAATTTCTGTTGCTTACGGCCTCCAGTTTGTGGCCTAAACAGTTTGTGGTACTTTGTATGGCAGCCACAAGAAACTAATATGCCTTCCTCAAGAACGCTGCCAAGGTTTCCTTTTTGGGGGAGATATTGAAAACACTTTTTTCCACTCTGGTTGACTATTCAGTACTTTTCCACTTCTAGCCATTCCCCCTTTCCCTCTCCCCAGGCTTTATAGGAAACTGCAGGAACCTTTTGTTCACTGCTCCCTTGGCAGTGAGAGGACCCCCATGTCTTCTCATGCCCCTGAGTCTATGACCCACCTGCCCCTGAGTCTATGGCTGTCATTCCATGGAGGAAAATAGAATGGGGAGAACTGACATTTTCTCCAGTTCAGACTCTTGTTTATATTGTCACAGTGATTATTGGCTCAACTTTTATTTTCATTTTGACTTGACAGTTCTGGAGTCTAGGAAGCTCAAGATCAAGGCATCTGTTGTGGGCCTTCTTGCTACAAACTCACATGGCAGAAGGGCAAGAGACAGCAAACTCACTCCTCGAGGCCCTTTTTATAGTGGCATTAATCCATTCCTGAGGCTAGAGCTCTCATGACCTAAATACCTCCCATTTGGCCCCACCTGTCAACACTGTTTCACTGAGGATTAGGTTTCCAACACATGGATTTGGGGGACACATTCCGACCATAGAACATATCAATAATTATTTTAAATATAAATTGTCTAAATATACAAATTAAAAGATGGAGATTGGCATGATAGATTAAAAAACACTACACACCTATATGCTATCTGTAAGACTCTCGCTTCATAAAAAGTATAGGAAAGTTAAAAGTAAAAGGATGAAAAGAGAGATATAATAAAAACATTAATCCAAGAATCAACAAGGGAATAAATTTCAGGAACTCAACTGAGCTCAATAGAGCTGAGTTGCCAGGTGTCAGAGTAACTGATAATTCCAACATCTAATTCATCTTGGTGTTGGCATCAATTAATTGTCTTCAATTCAAATTGTGACTTTCTTGGCTTTTGGTAAAATTAGTGATTTTCATTTCTATCCTGGAAATTTTGTTTATTGTGTTAGGAGACTCTTTATCCTATTTAAATATTCTATTTTAGCATGCAGTTTTCCTGGTTAGTTTTATTGTGTAAGTTCTGGCCTATTTCTGTGGGCTTTCATTCCAATAACAGTTTAGTTACCTGAGCCCTTGTAATTCTACTTTAGTCTGCTTTTTCTGGTGCTCCTACTTAATCTCTGATAGCGGTCTCCTCAGTCAGACTATTTACAGGGGCCCTGGTTGTGGGGCAGGAGTTGGAGCTTCTCCGTAGGTTTCTGTGGGACTTTTCCTTTCTTAGTCTTTTAGGGAGAAATTTGGCCATTATTTTCTTGGTCATTTTTGTCTATACTTATTGGTTCCTGAGTGCTAGACACTCCCAAACCCAATCTGGGATATATGGGAGATAAACACCAAACCCAGGAAACAGCATTTTGTCTTTTTTTTTTTTTAAGTCAAGTATCCTAGCCATCCTGCCCTCTTCTTTCCAGCTCATAGAGTATTTTTTTGGTTTTGTTTTAGTCATTGTCTGTTAAATAACTGTGTGGTTATTTAATTGTATTTAGACAGTAGGGGCATAGATAAGTGAATCTATACCATCTTCTTTCAGAATTGGAAGTCTAGATTCTTTTTATTTTCTCTAATTCCATGTAAATGGAATCATACAATATGTACTCATTTTTGTCCAATATCTTTTACACAGCATAATTCTCTTGAGATCAACCATGTTGTTTCATGTATTACGTTAATTTCTTTCTATTGATGAGTATTATTCTAATATATGGATATAGCACATTTGTATATCTATTCAGTTTTTGGTAGATGTTTAGTTTGTTTCAACTTCTGAGCGATTACAAATAAAGCTGCTATAAAAATTTGTGTACAAGTCTTTTATGGTCATAAATTTTCACTTCTTTGAGTAAATACCTGGTTGGAATGGCTGGGTCATGTGGTAGGTGTATGTCTAACTTTTCAAGAAACTACCTGTTTATCAAAGTGACTGGACAATTTTCCTTTTCCTCAGCAATGTATGAGCATTTCAATTACTCCACATCCTCAAGAAAATTTGGTATAATCAATCATTTGAGCTTTCTAATAGGTATCCAGTGGTATCACATTGTCATTTTTCCTTTTATTTAATTTGTTAATTGACAAAATAATTGCACATATTTATGCACATAGTGATATTTCGATACATATAGTGTTCAGATTACAATAATTTGCAAATCCACTATCCTAAACATTTGTCATTTCTTTGCATTGGGAACATTCAATATCCTCCTTCTAGCTATTTAAATCTATATATTATTGTTAACTATAGTCATCCTACAGTGGTATAGAATGCTAGAACTCATTACTCCTATCTAGCTGTAATTTTGTGTCCTCTAAAAAAATATCTCCCTACCTTTCCCAGTCTCTAGTATCCTCTGTTCTACATTTTACTTCTATGAGATCAACTTTGCTTAGCTTCCACATATGAGTGAGAACATGTAGTGTTTATCTTTCTGTTCCTAGCTTATTTCACTTAACACAATGTCCTCCAGTTCCGTCTCACATTGTCATTTTAATGTGTTTCTCAATGACTAATTATGTTGAGCATCTTTTGTTTCCCATGGTATATCTTCTTTGATTATGTGTCTATTCTAATATTTAGTCAATTTTTTAATTGCACAGTTGGTTTTCTTACTGTTGAGTTTTGAGATAATTCTTTATATATTGTGGATACATGTCCATTACGAGATAAATGATTTAATAGTATTTGACGCACTCTGTGACTTATCTTTTTATTATTGTAACAGGGTCTTCCAAAATTCAGAAGATTTATTTTGATAAAGTATGATTTTTTTTTTAACAAAGCATGCTTTTGGTGCCATATCTAAGAAATATTTGCCAAATCTGGATCACTTTTGTTTTCTCCTAGTTTTTTCTAGACTTTTATAATTTTAGTTTTAACATTTAGGTCTATGATGAGTTTTAGGTTAATTTTTGTATATGATATGAAGTACGAATTGAATTTGTTTCTTCTTTCCTTCCTTCCTCCTTTTCTTCTTTCCTTTATTCCTTTCTTTCTTTTTGCATATGAAGATACACAAAGTTGCTATTTTCAGTGCTCTTCATTCCCTTGTGTATATTAATGTTTCCCTCTTGGGAAAAAATCTGCAAGTAAGGAATTCTTTCCCCTTTTGGATATTTGAAATGTCTTTTTTCTGCATTCATTCAAAAAATATTTCCACTGGATATAGCATTCTAGGTTGACAAAAATATCCTTCCATTAATTCAAATACATTGCTCTACAAAATAAAGCCCATCAGTCTTTACCAAATTCTTCCTTAAAAAGAGAGAGAATAATTTCTGACTAATATCATAGTATTACTGTGATAACAAAACCAGAAAAAGACTGTGCAAAGAAAAACTATAGACCAATGTTACTTATTAAATCCATAATAAAATATTAGTAAACCAGCAATATATAAAAATTATTATACACCATGACCAAGTGGGATTTATTCTAGGAATGCAAGATTAGCTTGTTACAAGAAAAATCTAGGACTGTAACGCTCCCTCCCACCCCCCAGACTGTGAAGAAGCCAAAGGACCACAAAACAACTGAGACAAGTCTAGCTCGGCAAGTAGATGAGTTTATTAAGACTTACATACAGGACATTCCTGGGCAGCAGCAGGACAACTACAGAGAGCTGCCCACCACTCATCTCTAAGCTGCTTTAAAGCTAATTTTCTGGCTCATTGCCTACTCTGTGTGTGTGTGATGGGAATGTTTCTTTTGGTATGTTCCCAGCTATGCCCCAGGATGTTTGAATTCTCAGGGACACCCCCTCCTTTTCTGGGTGCCATAGCTCTGGCTTACTGCCCAGCCTTTAGTGTTCAAGCAGCAGACAAACACCCTTCAGTAACCTGGTAGAGAACCCATCACACTACATAGCTTAACATATGAGAATCAATTAATGAAATATGTCATATCAATAGAATAAAAATGGAAAAAGAAATGATCATTTCAGTAGACACAGAACAAAGTTGTATACAATCCAAAACCTGTTCATAATAAAAACATTCAACACACTAGGAACAGAATGGAACTTCCTCAACCTAATAAAGGTCATCTATTAAAAACCCACCGCTAGTATCATATTCAGTGGTGAAAGACTGGCAGCTTTCTCCCTCAGATCAGGATGTTTGTTCTTGCTATATCTAGTCAACATTGCATTGGAAGTTCCAGCCATTATAATTATATACAAAATAAACAAAAGGAATCCAGATTGTAAAAGAAGAAGTAAAACTACCTCTTTGTAATTAACATGATTTTGTACATAAAGAGTCCTTTAAAACCCCACTAAAAATTCTTAGAATTAATAAACCAGTTGAGCAAGTTTACAGGATACAAGATTTATATACAAAAATCATTTCTATTTCTATATACTAGCAATCAAAAATTCTAAAATGAAATTCTGAAAACAATTCAATTTATACTCACATAAAGGGAATAAAATACTCAGGAATGAGTCTACCAAATGAGGGGCAAAACTTGAACTCTGAAAACTATAAAACATAATTGAAGTAATTGTAGAAAATCAAAATAAGTGGAAAGACAACCCACATTCATAAATTGGAAGAATTAACATTGTTAACAGGGAAATACTTCCCCAAATTAATCTACAACTCAACATAATTCCTAGCAAAATCCCGGCTGTCATTTTTGTAGAAATTAACAAGCTGATTGTAAGGTTCGTATGCAAATTTAAGTGACACAGAGTAGCAAAAGGAATCTTGAAAAAGAAGTACAAAATTGGAGAACTCACACTTACTGCAAACCTTCAGAAATCAAAACAATATGGTAGTGATATAAGGAAAAACATAGATCAATGGAAAAAATAAGTCTACAAAGCAGCCCATTTATTACAGTCAGTTGATTTTTTGACAACAGTGCCACACTACTCAATGAAGAAGAAAAATAACCTTTAAACAAATGGTGCTAGGACAACTGAATAACCATATACAAGAGGGAATTTGGATGTTTTCCTCACACTATATATAAAAATTAACACAAAATGGATCAAATACCTTAAATAAAATATAAAACTCTTAAAAGAAAATATAGAAGTAAATCTTTATGATCTTGGATTTGGCAAAGGATTCTTTGATATGACACTAAAAGTATAAAAAATGACAACAAAAAATATTCAGTACCAATCATCTTTGTATCCTTGAGTGAATCCTGATTTGTCCTTTTAGGTTCTTAATATAATGCCATATTAGATTGTTAATATTTCATGTAGAATTGTTGTATTCTCATTTGTAGGTATGGTTTCCCAGAACTCTTTCACCATGCTCTTGTCAATGGATTTTATCATCATATTTTCTGTAAACAAAAATAAAATTATTTTTTCATAGTATGCACACTTTTCATTGGCAGTAGAAATACCTGAGCTTCAATGGTCTGACAGGAAACATCTTTGGAAGACAGGGCATTTGAGATGGTAACTCATTGATAACCTGCTGCTTCCATTCTTCTTAGTCCTTAAGCTTTTTTTTTTTTTTTTTGTAGGAAAGGGGAAGAGTTTTAATTCTGTAATTTGTGTTTTGTTTTATAATTATCACATTTCATCAATATTTTCTATTATAGATATTCAAAATAGTCATAGATATTTGAAAGAAATATTGTTTTGGTAAAAAAATATTTCCTATTTTTTCTTCCTAAGGTGGTTACTTAGAGGCATATTAAACAATTTTTTTAAGCCAATGGCAATAACACATTCTCAGTTTGGGTATTTTTCTAGGAATAACTACTGCAAAGAAAATAATTTTAAATTTGATAAATATTTAAGGATGTTTTATACATTCATAACTATCCTTAATTTTGTTTGTGTTGTGTCTTTGGAGACTGCTCTTTTGCCATTTTTTCATCTCTCTGATTCACTGAGGGGGTTTTTTGTTTTCATTTCTGCTTTTGAGACAGGGTCTCACTCTGTTGCCCAGGCTGGAGTAGAGTGATACAAACACGGCTCACTGCAATCTACATCTGCCAGGCTCAAGTGATAATCCCACCTCAGACTCCCGAGTAACTGGGACTACAGGTGTGCACCACCATGCCCGGCTGGTTTTTCGTATTTTTTGGTAGAGATAGGGTTTCACCATGTTGCCCAGGATGGTCCTGAACTCCTGAGCTTGAGCAGTCTGCCTGCCTTCACCTCCCAAAATGTTAGAATTATAGGCATGAGCCACCACACCCAGGCTGATTCACTGAGGTTTTGATCAGAACTGAAGGCAGTTACTTGTCAGCCAGGTCCCTTGTTTTCCAGAAGCACTCTCCTCCCCCAAGTCAGAGAATTTCTGCTCAAGTCAAGAAAAAGCTTTTATATCCATAGGCCAATCTCTTCTAACAAAATCTAATTCAGGGTGGGAAATGTAGTGCTCTGAAGCAGCTGGAAAATCTCAGGGCTTGATTCAGAAGACAAAACTACATCATTTCTTCCGGCCCCCAGTGTAAAGCAAAGAGACCAAAGTAAAGAATGTTTGTATTCTCTTTGTCCACGTGGTAATAATAACAACAATAATCATAGTAATACAGCTCCTTTCTATTCTCCCCCACAGCTATCCCTGCCTCCACTAATTCTCTGCTTACCAGTTGTTTGTCCCCTTAAAATTCAGGTCCAGCCTTCATGAAAATAAATTTAGAGATCGAAAACCTAGCTGCATGGAAACCTGTGATGCTGAAGCATGTACAATACACATCTTCCCTCATATGAATGTGTTTATTATATCTTACTTGGTTTCTTACCTCTAACAAGAGTACTCTGTCCATGGATCATTGTAGGTCAGTGCATCCTGAAGGCAAGAGAGTGTTACAGCACAAAGACCTGCAAAAGCTATATGCACCTCCCAAGATGTGGCTCTCCCACTTTTGAATCTACTTAAGACACTTCACACACTTTATTTGGCCATTGGCATTCTTACTTTATCCCTTCTATGAGATTGTAAGTCTCTGGAGGGCAAGGATTGTCTCTTATTCATCTCCTATATTCTCTGCACACATGCTTAGATGTAATAGGCTCTTGACAAATGCCTGCTGAATTTCAAAAAACAAAAACAAAAAACTTTATGTTTTCCTAAGTGTCTGTTCTAGCTAGCTACTACAGCCCAGTCCTGAAAGCATTTTCATTTTTACCTAAAGCAGTGGTTCTTAAGCTTGAATGTGCATCAGAATCACCTGGAAAGCACGTTGACACAGTTTGCTGGGCCCCTCGGCCAGTTTCTGATTCATTAGTTCTAGGATAGAGCCTTAGAATTTGTACTTCTAACAAGCCCAGGTGATGCTAATGTTGCTGTTCCATGAACCAATACTTGGAGAACAAGTAAGCTAAAGTAAAAGTATTGCCAACTGATTACTCCATCTGTTCCTCTCAAGATATCAACAATACCAATTTTCAGGAAGGAAACATTCTACGTGAAAGAGACACAGAAGACAGATGTTGTAAAAAAATATGAAGTCACAAATCATAAAAGGAAAGAAGTAATGATATATACACCATAATTTTGCAAAATTATGACAAGAGAACATCCCTTGCTCTCACTGAACCTGAATCTCTGGGTATGAGGCCCAGGAATATACACTAATTACCAAGGGTGATCCTAATGCTCATGGCTAAGGGACCACACTTTGAGAAGTTCTCCTGGATATATTCACAAGTAATCATCACAAATCTAAGCTACATCCTATACATTATTCTAAGTTTCCTTGTTTATGAATTGAGCAATAACTTCTCCTGTGTGACCTGAAAAATGTCTCCTTTCCTCTCTGAGCCCTGATTTTTTCACTTAGCAAATGCATTTCTATCACGCAGCACGCTCTAAATCTACTCCAGGCTCTGGCAATGTTACCTCTTTTTCCTTTCTCTATAAATGTAACTGCCCACAAAAATGTAAGGCTACAACAAAGGCTTAGTGCTGTCAGTTTTGCAATTAATAAATGAATTCAGGGTGATAAATCTCAATCTCTTTTTATATTGGGCTTATGGGGAAAAAAAAATCCTCCCTTGTTTGGGAAAGGTAAGTGAACCTTGCAGCTAAAAGAGTAGCCTGACATTATTTTAAAAATACAGGGAAAAACTACAGTAGGTAAGCAAATGTTTTTCCCATCTCATTTGTGTGAATATTCACTTAGCAACCACAAGTATTTCACCTCTCATCGTATACCTTTCACCTACTCCCACTCAGTTTACCACTTATACTATCCAGGGTAGAATCAATGCCTTAATGAAAAGGATAGATACCAGATGTAATTGAACACTCGGAGTTATCGTCCAATCCCAGCTTACCTGACAATATTCATGCTCTCCTTTAGACCCTTTGAAATGGGCCTGACTTTGAGTTGGATTAATATACAAATGCAGAGGCTGCTGGATCTATCATGGATATATAGCATTTTTATCAAATTTGCAAGTAGCAACACTGAAAGGAGAGCAAATGTGTTGGATGATAGAATCAGAATCCAAAGAAATCTGATAATGGCAAACTTGGGCACATCTAACATGCAACCAGCATGGTTCTCCATCCATGTGACTTGGGTCCAAAGGATCTGAGAAGTGTCTCCTGGAGAAGACTTTGAGGTATGAGGGCAGGCACACAAAAGCTGACTTCAAATACTGGAGGGTAGATTAACTACCTTGTGAAAGTATCCAAAAAACTGTCTGAGGACTGTTGGATAGGAGCTAAAGGGAGGCAATTTGGGACACAGTGTAAATAGCATGTCATTGCAAAGGGTTGAGTGACTGTTGGACAACTGTTTCAGATAGGAGGTAAGTTACTGGTGACCGACATGGTTACTTCCAAGGTTCAAATGCTCTGGCTAGACTAAGCCCTGTGATTGTGTCACCTCATCAGCACTTGATCAAAGTTGACCCACCTACTGTTTTGCTTGTGGAACTTTAAGCTATAGCGAAAAAATGGCTGCCACTTCCTGTTTAAGAATATGAGCCCTTAGAAAAGGGAGGTAAGAATACTACTTGAGGTTGCAAATAGGTGCTAAAAGCATATTTTTTTTTTTTTTGTAGAAAAAGCTCACAGTCTGGATTAATAGAGCCACAGTCTGGACGGTTATACGGTACACATAAATGCTAACACTTCTAATTAGTGGGATTATATGTAATTGGCTTGAATAAACTTAAAGTGATAAAAGAATTAATGGCATGGATTGGGAAATGTGCATTTATATGTATTCCTTATTGTATTAGTCAGCTCAAGTTACCATAAGAAAAATATCATAGACTGTGTGGCTTAAACAGAAATTTACTTTCTCACAGTTCTGGATGCTAGAAGTCCCAGATCAAGGTCCTGCAGTGCTCTCTTCCCGGCTTGCAGACAGCCGCCTTCTCACTATGTCCTCACATGGCAGTGATCTCTCTCTCTCGATCGCTCTCTCTCTCTCTCCCTCTTCCTCTTCTTCTTAAGGCTACAGTCCTGTTGGATTAGAACCTGACCCTTATGACCTTATTTAATCTGAATTACTTCCTAGAGAACCTACCTCTAGATATAATCACACTGGGGGTTAGGGCTTCAATATACAAATTTGGGGGTACACAATTCAGTCCATAGCACTTATGTTCATCGTGAACACCAAAAATGCTTGGTTCATAAGACAGCAAATTCTGTTCTACACAAGAACCAAACCAGAAGCTCTCTACTACAGGTCATTAACAGGTATTAGATACGAGTTTATGCTCCACAGAAGGCATATTGTGTTTAGTACAGTGCATGTTAGCAAGTGCCTCTGGCCCCTTCCCCATCAAACCCCAGCCTTGGTGTCCCCTTCCATTAAGTTGAAAAATACTTTCCAAAAGGCAAGAGCGCTCTGCTTTAATATTCATCTTGAGCAGATCACTTCAGACCTTGTATTTTCATTTCTTCATTCTGAGATAAGGGGTTAGTCCACATGACCTCCCTTCCCAAGGTTTTCTAACTCTGTGATTCCAACTCTAAAGAAATAGCACCTAGCATCCCCAAGTCAGGACTCACTAGACCTGGAGAGAAGTAAATATTATTCCCACGTGAATAATCTGCTAAAACAGTTTTCCTTCAACCATTCTGTTTGGCTGAAAAGTATATCCTTGTGTACTTTTCGTTCCATAGAAGACCACCAAGAGTCAACCACAGGAGTCTCAAGATAATGATTATATTGGTTACTTTATTACTACATTAGAAATGCAAATAAACTGTGAAAAGCTGCAAAAGCATGCAACTTCATGAAGATTATGAAGCAATGGAAGCACCCATCATAGCAGGTTAAAACAGGCTTATCCAGTATAGGATGCAAGAACTACATACACAAAGGTCATCAATGGTGAGATTATTGACAGCATCTGCCATCTGGAACATATGCACCAATGGTAAGTTTAAAAATGAATTTAAGGAAACATTGGCTACCTCTGACTTCTTAGCCAGGGAACATAGGTGAAAAGATATCAGAAGACGCCTAAAATCTCTACAAACACATGGGTTTACAAAAAACAAGCCTAAAATCAAGACTCTCAGGTAATGTTGAAATCTGCTGTTGGGAGGCGATCCCCATTTTATGATGTTTGAACACACTCTTTCTCTTGCTGGATAGCTGGGAAGACAAACACAAAAATCATTAACCATATGTACCTAAGATTAAGTTCAGTTTCTTTCAAAAGAGCTCCTTGCTAAGTCATCGAAGTCTGCATACATGCCTTAAATTTAGAATGCCAAGGCATTAACCACAAATCCTCACATTAGGGTGTGTGCATGTATGTGTGTGTGTTAACTACCTGAATATTCACTACAATCTATAACTGTGGAGGATTTTCTCCCATTTAAGAGATAGAGACATGCTGTTGCCATTTTTTCTTAGATGATTCAAGACTGAGATACGAAGCAATTTCTTCGGATTTATCTATCCATATACAACTAGGAAGTTATACCTTTTCAGACAATTTTGACTAACTTTGGAACTCTCAAAGCTAACAAGACAAAAAGTGCCCCTCAACTTTTGCAAAAACACTTGGAGTTTCTCCAGAAGGCTGTATTTCTGGAGGGCAAAACTGATCACTTATCCCTTGAGTCTGCGAGCCCTACGTGCACCCAAGATCTAAACTTGTTCAATGTCTTTATCTCAACATCAGGTAGAGAAGGCCAAAACTGCAAAGTTTGCATGGATCTTTAGGTATAAGACCACTGACCCAAACTGATGGATGCAGAAAAATGTCTAATAAGCATAAAGTGAACAAAACTAAGATTTTTCTAGTGCTAAATCCAATATTCCAAGATTGATTTTTAAGGTGGTTTTTAGTAATTTTCCAACAAGAAACTAGTTTTCCCCCCCATTCCTATTAAGACTTATGTGAGAACTACTTATATAACCCAAGTAGGAAGATGACTACTTGATGTTTTTAACTGTTACATTAAACACCATGGTACTCTAATTATTGCTTACTTTGTGGCAAAAATTTACTAGAAGATAGGTTTATTTACTGAACCTATTAACTTTCTCTACTGTGTGTTTCCACTAGAACCCCCCATGACTTACTTTCCTTTGAGGGAAGAGTATTTTTTTCTTCAGTATTAGTTTTCTTCAGTTTTGACCTGTCAAACTTCTCCACTTCCGACAAGTCTGGCTTATCACTCATCTTGACTAGAAGATAGCCTGAAAAGAATAAACATTTTTAAGAAAACTTACCTGGCAGAACTGTCTTCGGACTAAGGGGTCACAAGCAAAAATTTTCACATTTCATATCAATGTATATTCTACCCGCTCATTTTCAACAGAAAAACAGCAACAGATCTTAGAAAAGTTATATTTTTGTTAGAATAATTTTAACTCCACATCATTAGCCCATTTTGATAGGCAGTAAATGCCGTTGGATCAGAACGCACCAGAAACCAAGATTCTCCAGAAACCCAGAGCCAATATGTCTGACTCTTAAAATCACAGCAACGGTAAAATGGAGGTGATAGAAGCACAAGAGCAGACAGGGATAGAATAAAAAATAAAGACTGGCTTTAACCAGTTAATGATTTTGTAACAGGAGATAGCACTATTCGAGCATCTTCACTTTCTATTAAATTACTTTTGTTTTTGGCATTTTTTTTTAGGAGACGGGGAGCAGCACACAAAAAAAGAGTGGCATAAGTTGTACTAATTTCTTTCTATTTTAAATGCCCAAAGATGACAGTACATTAAGGCATTACAATACACGTCTCATAATAGCTCCTTGTGGCATTGGTGTATAAACGTTGTAAGAAGGGACAGCTAACTAGGATCAAACCCAGGACTTCAGCAGAATGGGATAAACCAAATAAAAGTGAGTCTTGTTTCACCATGTTTTCTCTGCAAAGAGAGAGGTAAGGAGATGAGGCTTAGAGGTGCATGGCTGTGGACCTGACGAAATGCCTGGTGCCCTGTAAGCGTCCCGAGTTTGTCCAGAAGAGACAATAGGATATCCCAGAAATCGGAGGGCAGAGTTCTCATTCGCAAGCCCAGCCCCACCCTCGTGGAGTAAGATACTATGTCTAGTGCTTGGGGTAGAATGGAGAGGCCCCCAAGCAGCCAGAAGTGCCGAACATGCCTCCATTCCGTCGAGTTTACCCTAAGACCCTCCTCTGCCAAGCCATCAGACGCCAAGCTCAGAGCTGGGAAACTGGAACTAACAAATAAATAATAGCAGGGCCGGGTGCGTAGGCCAGTCTGTCAAGAGCAGTTTGCATACTTTTAAAAATAACTATTAGCTTTTTCTGGCGCCCAGCCTAACGGCCACGGGAGGAGAAGGAATGAGGACCAAGCCCCAGAGGGCCCATTCCGGGCGGCCTCCAAACTCCTCATCCTCTAAGCCTCCGACCTGCAGCTACTGCGGACAGGTCCCTTTAAGGGTCCGCGCTCCCCGCCTCCCAACCCCGGGGCCTTGTTTCCAGGGACCGGCCCCCAGGAGGGCTCGGCATCGAGCGCAGAAGGCTGCCCCCTGGAAGACAAAGGCGCGGACTCGCTCGCCCGGGCGGCGGTGCAGACGCGAAGCGCCAGCCCCAACCTCGGCTCCTCTGGCTCCCGAAGGCGCGGCATCCCCCGCCTCGCAACCCTGACGCCTTCCCCTCCCCATGGTCCTCTGGCTCCTGCGAGGCCGCAGGTCCTCACCTGAAAGCTTGAAGACTCGTGAAAGGCTGTTCGCGGGGCTGAGACCCAGACTCGCTCCGGACCAGGTTAGCGTTGCCGCGCAGAGCCCTGCAGTGCTAAGCCACCCAGCAGGCCCCGCCCCAGCCCTCTCTGATTGGCCAAAGGTTTCTGGGCTCGCCCCCTCCCCCCCCCCCCGCGCCCTTCCCTTCCTCCGCTTGAGTGTACAGAGCCCGCGTCCACCCTCTCCTCTAGGATCGGGGCTCGGTGAAGTCGGAGCCGACCCCGCCTCCCCAGGCCCCACCTCCCAGGCCTCTTCCACTGCTTTAGTCCTGAGGGTCCACATACCCTTCATCCTGACTACACTCACTCTTTCACAATAACAGAGGCCTCTGCAATAAGCAGACACATCTCGCCCAGTGAGCTTAGAACATCTGGAACTCCGAGGTCCAAGCTGAATGACCGGTATTTAGGCTCTTTCGGCTTTTTATAGCCATTGGGGCCCAAGGATGCTGTGATAACCTAACAGTAGGTTGGAAGTGGGGCTCGGCGTTGTCTGCTCTAATCCTTGGCCAGGTCGTGGAGTAGGGGTGCTCATAGTGAGGGTGGGTGGTTCAGGGCCATTCACCCCTACAACTGGACATTTCTGTGACAGTAGTGCTCTCCTATGAAATGTAAAAGTCACATTTGCAGCTTTCTCGGCCACTGAACACGATAGCAGTTTATAATAATCACAGAACAACTGAGGCTATTCACCTTTATATCCCTAATCCCTAGCTCTTTGGCCCACAAGACACATTGGTTGTGGAGATGTCTATAGATTGAAGTAATAAATACGTGATGGGGGGAAGTTTTGGACAATAGCACCACCCAGTGTCTGTTGGAAGAGAAAATTGAGGATCCGGTATTTACTTGAAAGGACTAAACGTTCAAGATCATTTTCTGGATACTCACCCAGAACCTTAGAGCATTAAGGTAAGATGGAGGTAGAACTATGTCTTTAGCTTGCACCCCATGTGTGGTGGTATAGATCTATATAGATCGAAAGTCACTCTTTCCACAAGGATTTCTCAAGGCTTCCCCAGCTTACTTCATTCCCTTTTCTTTGCTTTTGTAGCACGTTGTGTTAATTTGAGAATTGTGTATGTTTGTTGGAGAAACTTTTAAAACAGAAAGATATGCTCATTCAACAAGTAATATTCATTGAGTACCTACAGTGTTCCTGGCATTAAATATAATAAACACCAGTGTTTTCACTACACAGATTTCAATGTTGTTAACATTTAGGTATACTTACTTTGTCTTTCTTTTAAGGACTAAAAGCGTTACAGAAAAAATTGACGTTTCCTTGACCTTCACTTCATTTCCATTCCCCCTCCCACTTCCCCAGGGGTAGTCCTATCCTGAATGTGATGTGTAGCTTTCAGCCTATTTTTCTGTCATTACAGATTAATGTGATTTCTGTTTCCAGGAGCAAAATGAAGCATTGTTTGAACAAGTGATCCAAGGCTAAGACCACACCCCTTACTTCACTTGGGGTTGACAGGAAGCTCCAGACAACCACCCCTCCATAGCCCAAACCTCAAAATCCTGCCACCCTGGTCTGCCTTGAATCATTAGAACTTATCTAATGATGACATTTATCTCCATTTGTGCGAGTCACCCCAAGACACCCTTCAACTCCTATATTCTAACTGCCATAAGGTTGTGTCCACATCCCCTCTTTAGTTCACTTTTCTCACCGCTCCTCTACTAATAAAACACAATACACCCTCGGTAATTCCTCCATATTTTAAGCCTCTTCTCCGAATTTCCCCTTCCATGAGGATTCCAGATCCCCTGAAGCCCACTCATGAGGAGCAGATGATTTTTCACTCCTACCACCACTGTACCACAGATCCTAAAGCTTATGTAAGGGACTTTGCTGCTTCTCATTGCTGTCTTTAGATAGCAATTCCCCTCCCACCCCCCTAAAAACTTCCAGCTTTTGACAACTTATGTCATTGGCTAGCCTTTGTTGTTGACATATAACAAATTTCAACTATTCCCGGCCGGGCGCGGTGGCTCACGCCTGTAATCCCAGCACTGTGGGAGGCCGAGGGGGGTGGATCACAAGGTCAGGAGATCGAGACCATCCTGGCTAACACGGTGAAACCCCGTCTGTACTAAAATTACAAAAAAAATTAGCTGGGCATGGTGGTGGGAGCCTGTAGTCCCAGCTACTCGGGAGGCTAAGGCAGGAGAATGGCATGAACCCGGGAGGCGGAGCTTGCAGTGAGCGGAGATAGCACCACTGCACTCCAGCCTGGGTGACAGAGTGAGACTCTGTCTCAAAAAATAATAATAAATAATAAAAATTCAACTATTCCCCACTTATTTTTCAAAAATTTTAGCTCCTACAACACAGTCATTCTCAAAGGTAGTTGTCCTGCTTTAATTCTTGGTAAGTTCAAGAATGATAATTCTGACAAACTGGCGTTTTCAGTTCCTTGAACATTTCTCCCCCATAATATCGTCCTCAACTCCACCTCAGTTACTCACACAGCCATAGTCTAGCCCTTGTCACTACAATTATGGGAAACCCTCCATAATCTCAATTTTAAACATCCCTCTTTCTGACCATAACCTCCTCTCTTTTCAGCTAACTCATTTTGCACCTTTCTTTTGGTCTCCCCAGAATCTCCAATGCATTGATCTTATCAGATTTTCACTATCTCTTCTTCCCTTTATTGTATTCTCTCCCCTCCTTCCCTAGCTCAAATGTCATGTTCAGTCTTTACAATCACTTATCTACATATACCCTCCACTGTCCTGCCTTTTCAGTTTGTATTGCTTCATAGGAAAAATAACAACCCTGGCTAAATTCAACTACACTTCAACAAGCCTGAGCCTACAAAGAGAAATCTGGCCAAAGGAAAATACATAACTACATGACTCATTTCAATTTAAATTCATGACTGTTAACTTAAATCAGACTCTTAATATTAATAGGCACTCATTCTTTAGACCTTCTGGCTCTTAACTTTCTGACTATTTTAACTTACTATTTCATAGCTTCTCTCCCATCAAACTCTCTATACCACCTCTCCATCCCAACTCTTCTCTTGCTTTCTATTTATACTAGAAAAGTGTAGCCCTCAGAAGAACACTTCCACAGACCCTATATTAGTCAGGGTTCTCTAGAGGGACAGAACTAATAGGATATATGTATATGAAAGGGAGTTTATCAAAGAGAATTGACCCACATGATCACAAAGTGAAGTCCCACAATAGGCCATCTGCAAGCTGAGGAGCAAGGAAACCAGTAGTGACCCAGTCTGAGTCCCAAAACCTCAAAAGTAGGGAAGCCAACAGTTCAGCCTTTAGTCTGTGGCCAAAGGCTGGAGAGTCCCTGGCAAACCGCTAGTATAAGTCCAAGAGTCCAAAAGCCAAAGAACTTGGAGTCTAATGTTAGAGGGCAGGAAGCATCTAGCAAGGGAGAAAGATGAAGGCCAGAAGACTCAGCAAGTCTGCTCATTCCACTTTCTGCCTGCTTTTTCTAGCCACGCTGGCAGCCAGTTGGATGGTGCCCACCCAGATTGAGAGTGGGTCTGCCTCTCCGAGTCCACTGACTCAAATGTTAATCGCCTCTGGCAACACCCTCACAGACACACCCAGAAACAATATTTTGCATCCTTCAATCCAATCAAGTTGACACTTAATATTAACCATCACGGAACCCTACCACCACATCACTTCACCTACCTGCACCTGCCTACATATATATGACTTTCCTGTTGATATCAAACATGAAATTTCCAGACTCCTGTCTAAAAGTTCCCCTCCTTTCCCACTAGATCTCTTTCTCTCAAACCAATTCAGTGACGTTGCTACCATCTTTCTCTCCATTATGTCTAGCATCATCAATATTGTACTCTCTACTGTATCGTTTCTCTCAGGATACAATTGTACTCTTATTTCCTATCTATCTACCTATCTGTCTATACACACATTATTATATATGTGTATATGTTTATATATATACACACATTCTTTTTATGTGTACATATTCTTGACTTCAATCCTCCTACCTACCATTACCCCATTTCTTTGTTCCCCTTTGATGGAAGTCTTTTACAGTTACATATGATATATGTTTTCATGTTCAGTGTAAGGCATTATTTGAACCAGGACTCCTGACCTAAGACCACAATCCCCTAGGCTTTCTATCTACATCAATCTAGCATCAAGAAGGATCCCCAAAAATCATCCTTCCTTATCCTCCATTTTCTCTGTCTATTCTATTTCTCATTCCCTCTGTTCCAGATGTGGCCTCCCTCTTATTCCTCAGACAAGCCATGCTCACTATTGTGTTAGGGCCCTTACAATATCTATTCTGTATGTCAAGAAAGTTATTTCCTCGGATATCCAGTGTGACTACTCTGTCATCCTCTTTCAACAGTTGCCTATTTCCAATTTTTCTTCTCCTGGTCTCTCTTGAACATATTCCAATCAGGTATTCACCTCTCCCACTCAACTGAAATTACTTTTGTCAAGGTCATGAATGGCTTTCACATGGCTCAATACAATGGTCAATTCTTAATCCCTCATTTTGAACTATCAGCAGCATTTGGCATAGTTGATGAGTGAATTCTTCTCACTTCACTTACATTGCATGGCTTCCAGGACACTGCACTCTCCTATTTTATCCATCCTCACTAGCTCTTCCTCTTCTCCCAGACCTGTTTAAATGGGAGTGACCCAGGACTCAGTCCCTGTTCTTCTACTCATTTCTATCTACACTTCCCTGGTGATATCTCCCAGTCCAATAGCTATAGAAAACATTTTTATGTTAACAATTTCTATATTCATGTCGGCAGGCCAGATCTGCATCCTAAACTCCAGTCTGATATATACAACTGCCTACTCAGCACCTCCACTCAGATGTCTTATAGACATCTCAAATGCAAAATGTCACACACTAAACTACTAATCTTTTCTCCAAAACCCACTCCTCCTACAGCCTTCCCCATCTCAATTGATGGCAACTCCATCATCCATATGGTCATGTCAAAAATCTTGATATCATCCTCAATTCCTCCCTTTCTTTTACACTACACATCCAATCCATCAGGAAATTATTTTGGCTGCACTCAAAATGCATCCAAAATCTAACCATTTATCATCTCCATTTGTATGCATAAAGTCTAATCCACCATCATATCTCATCTGGATAACTGGAGTAGTTTTTGGCAGATCTCTCTACTTCAGCTCTTGCTCCCTAGTTTTTGTATTCTCAACATAGAACCTAAAGTGATTATTTTAAAAATATAAGTCAAATCATGGTGCTCCTCTACTCAAATCCTGCAAAGGCACCTTATTCTCCTCAGAGTTAGAGTCAACGTTCCTTAAAAAAAAAAAAACACATTTTCTGGCTCACCATCATTTCTCTGACCCATCTATCTACTCTCTTCCTCACTCACTTTGCCCCATCCATGGCCTCCTTACTATTCCTAAAGACCAATGACACTATGAAGAAACTGCATCAACTAGTGTGCAAAATAACCAGATAGCATCATGATGACAGGATCAAATTCACAAATAACAATATTAACTTTAAATGTAAATGGGCTAAATGCCCCAATTAAAAGACACAGACTGGCAAATTGGTAAAAGGTCAAGAAGCATTGGTGTGTTGTATTCAGGAAACACATCTCACGTGCAAAGACACACATAGGTTCAAAATAAATGGATGGAGGAAAATTTACCAAGCAAATGGAAAGCAAAAAAAGCAGGGGTTACAATCCTAGATTCATAAAACAAGTTCTTAGAGACCTACAAAGAGACTTATACTCCCACACAATAATAGTGGGAGACATTAACACTCCACTGTCAATATTAGACATATCAACGAGACAGAAAATTAACAAGGATATTCAGGACTTGAACTCAGCTCTGGATCAAGTGGACCTAATAGACATCTACAGAACTCTCCATCTCAGATCAACAGAATATACATTCTTCTCAGTGCTGCATGGCACTTATTCAAAAATCGACCAGATAATCGGAAGTAAAACACTCCTCAGCAAATGCAAAAGAACTGAAATCATAAAAAACAGTCTCTCAGATCAGAGTGAAATCAAATTGGAACTCAGGTTAAGAAACTCACTCAAAACCACACAACTACGTGGAAGTTGAACAACCTGCTCCTGAATGACTCCGGGTAAATAATGAAATTAAGGCAGAAATCAAGAAGCTCTTTGAAACCAACTTGAACAAAGAGACAATGTACCAGAATCTCTGGGACACAGCTGTTAAGAGGGAAATTTATAGCACTAACTGTCCATGTCGGAAAGCTAGAAAGATCTCAAATTGATATCCTAACATCACAACTCAAAGAGCTGGAGAAGCAAGAGCAAACAAATCCCAGAGCTAGCAGAAGACAAGAAATAACTAAGATCAGAGCAGAACTGAAGGAGATAGAGACACAAAAAACCCTTCAAAAAATCAATGATTCCAGGAGCTGGTTTTTTGGAAAAAAAAACAACAACACAAACCACTAGCTAGAAAAATAAAGAAGAAAAGAGAGAAGAATCAAATAGACACAATAAAAGAATGATAAAGGGGATATCACTACTATGATAAGAGAAGTACGAACTACCATCAGAGAATACTATAAACACCTCTATGCAAATAAACTAGAAAATCTAGAAGAAATGGATAAATTCCTGGAGACATACACTCTCCCAAGACTAAACCAGGAAGAATTTGAATCTCTGAATAGTTCAATAAAAAGTTCTGTAGTTGAGGCAGTAATTAGTAACCTACCAACCAAAAAAAAACCCCAGGACCAGACAGATTCACAGCAGAATTCTACAAGAGGTACAAAGAGGAGCTGGTACCATTCCTTCTGAAACTATTCCCAACAATTGAAAAGGAGGGCCTCCTCCCTGACTCATTTTATGAAGCCAGCATCATTGTGATACCAAAACCTGGCAGAGACACAACAAAGAAAGAAAACTTCAGGCCAATATCCCTGATGAACATCGATGCAAAAATCCTCAATAAAATACTGGCAAACCGAATCCAGCAGCACATCAAAAGCTTATCCACCACAATCAAGTCAGCTTCATCCCTGAAATGCAAGTCTGGTTCAATATATGCAAATCAATAAATGTAATCCATCACATAAACAGAACCAATGAAAAAAACTACAGGATTATCTCAATAGATGCAGAAAAGGCCATTGATAAAATTAAACATCCCTTCATGTTGAAAACTCTGAATAAACTAGGTATCGATAAAACATATCTCAAAATAATAAGAGCTATTTGTGACAAACCCACAGCCAATATCATACTGAATGGTCAAAAGCTAAAGCATTCCCTTTGAAAAGTGGCAGAAGACAAGGATGTCCTCTCTCACCATTCCTATTTAACATAGTATTGGAAGTTCTGGCCAGGGCAACCAGGCAAGATAAAGAAATAAGCGTATTCAAATAGGAAGAGAGGAAGTCAAATTGTCTCTCTTTGCAGATGACATGATTCTATATTTAGAAAACCCATTGTCTCAGACCCAAAACTCCTTAGGTTGATAAGCAATTTCAGCAAAGTCAAAATCAATGTGCAAAAATCACAATAAATCAATGTGCAAAAATCACAAGCATTCCTATACGCCAACAATAGACAAACAGAGAGCCAAATCATGAATGAACTCCCATTCACAATTGCTACAAAGAGAATAAAATACCTAGGAATAAAGCTAACAAGGAAAGTGAAGGACCTCTTCAAGGAGAACTACCAAACACTGCTCAAGGAAATAAGAGAGGACACAAACAAATGGAAAAACAGTCCATCCTCGGGGATAGGAAGAATCAATATCATGAAAATGCCGCACTACCCAAAGTAATTTATAAATTCAGTGCTATTCCCATCAAACTACCATTGACATTCTTCACAGAATTAGAAAAAAAACTAGTTTTAATTTCATATGGAACAAAAAAAGAGCCCTATAGCGAAGACAATCCTAAGCAAAAAGAACAAAGCTGGAGGCATCACGCTACCTGACTTCAAACTATACTACAAGCCTACAGTAACCAAAATAGCATGGTCCTGGTACCAAAACAGACATATAGACCAATGGAACAGAGTAGAAAACTCAGAAATAACACCACACATCTACAACCATCTGATCTTCAACAAACCTGACAAAAACAAGCAATGGGGAAAGGATTCTGGGAAAACTGGCTAGCCATATTCAGAAAACTGAAACTGGCCCCCTTCCTTACACCTTATACAAAAATTAACTCAAGATGGATTAAAGACTTAAATGTAAAACCCAAAACCATAAAAGCCCTAGAAGAAAACCTAGGTAATACCATTCAGGACATAAGCATGGGCAAAGATTTCATGACAAAAATGTCAAAAGCAATTGCAACAAAAGCAAAAGTTGACAAATGGGATCTAATTAAACTAAAGAGCTTCTGCACAGCAAAAGAATCTATCAGCAGAGTGAACAGGCACAGGTAACCTACACAATGGGAGAAAAATTTTGCAATCTACCCTTCTGACAAAGGTCTAATACCCAGACTCTTCAAGGAACTTAAACAAACTTACAAGAAAAAAACAGCCCCATCTAAAAGTGGGCAAAGAACAGGAACAGACACTTCTCAAAAGAAAATATGCGGCCAAAAAACATATGAAAAAAAAAGCTCAACATCACTGATCATTTGAGAAATGCAAATCAAAACCACAATGAGATACCATCTCATGCCAGTCAGAATGGCAGAATGGTGATTATTAAAAACTCAAGAAACAAGAGATGCTGGTGAGGCTGTGGGGAACTAGGAAAGCTTTTATACTGTTGGTGGGAATGTAAATTAGTTCAACCATTGTGGAAGATGTGGTGGCAATTCCTGAAGGATTTAGAACCAGAAATACTATTTGACCCAGCAACCACATTACTGGGTATATACCCAAAGGAATATAAATCATTCTACTATAAAGACACATGCACACATATGTTTATTGCAGCCCTATTTACAATAGCAAAGACATGCAACCAACCCAAATGCCCATCAATGATAGACTGGATAAAGAAAATGTGGTACATACATACCATGGAATATTATGTAGCCATAAAAATGAATGAGATAATGTACTTTGCAGAGACATGGATGAAGCTGGAAGGCATTATCCTCAGCAAACTAACACAGGAAAAGAAAACCAAACACCACATGTTCTCACTCATAAGTGGGAGTTGAACAATGAGAACACATGGACACAGAGAGGGAAACAACACACATAGGGGCCTGTTGGGGAGTGGAGGTCGAGGGAAGGGAAACTTGATGATGGTTTAATAGGTGCAGCGATGTCTGCTCCCTCTGGAAGGTGTGTTCTTTTCCAGGATAACCACTTGTTTAAACTCTCAATATCTTAAAGGCTCAAATTTCACTGTTTTAATGAGACCTACCTGAATCTATTTAATATTGCCACCTGCCAACCCTATTTTTTCCATCCCCTCACCCTACTTTGCTGTTTCATTTCAGCAGTAAATGTTCCGCTATTAAAACATAAGATCCATGAGGGCAAAGATCTCTGTTTTGTTCACCAATCCCATGTACCAAGGACTGTGCACACAGTGAAGATTTGTTAAATGAATTATTTTCTGGTGATTTTGCATTATAAATTATATTACACTATGTGCAATTTCCACAACTTGCTTTTTTCACCCAATGTTATGATGATTTAGATTTAGCCATGTTTTACTGTTACACATAGAAGTACATTTATTTTAATTTCTATATAATATTCCATTATATGAATACACCGTAGTTTACTTATATATTCTCATTCTTGTGAACATTTTCACTGCTTCTATTTTTTTGTGTTACAAACAGTGCTATAATTAATATTCTCACAATTCCTTCCTATTAGTCTATAAACATGCCTCATAGAAGGGACATTTCTAGATTACAGAATATGTGCATCTTCAGTCTATCTAGACATGAATTGCCAAATAGCTTTTCACAGTAATTGCACTAATTTATACTCATATTAGCTGTGGTGAGTAGTTCGTCTTTTCCTGCATTCTTGCCAATATCCAGTTTTTCCAGACTTCTTTTTGCCAATCTAATAGGTAAAAATTAGCATCACTTTAGTATTTTTTGTTTCTTTGTTTGTCTTTTGAGACGGAGTCTCACTCTGTCACCCAGGCTGGAGTGCACTTGCGCACTCTCTGCTCACTGCAACCTCCTGGGCTCAAGCAATTCTCCTGCCTCAGCCTCCCCAGTAGCTGGGACTACAGGCGCGTGCCACCAAGCCTGGCTAATTTTTGTATTTTTAGTAGAGACGGGGTTTCATCATGTTGGTCAGGCTGATCTCGAACTCCTGACCTCAAGTGATCTGCCCACCTCGGCCTCCCAAAGTGCTGGGATTACAGACGAGAGCCACCACACCCGGCCCTCCCTACAGTTTGAATCTGCATTTCCCAGATTATGTCATGAGAGTGAACATCTATAGATTTTGTGGCTCTACATATTTCCTCTTCTCTTAATAGCCTTTCAATATATTTTGCCCCACTTCTTTTTAAGTTTCTTGTCTTTATAGTATTGCTTCTTATGGGCTTCTTATGCATTCCATATTCTAATTACTTGCATGTAATACGTTTTGCAAAAAAAATTCTCCAAATCCGTTGCTGGTCTTTATTTGTTTATGTACTGCATGTACATTTTGTTGGTTTATAACAAGTATAACTGGAATAAACTTGTTTGTAGAAAAAAAATTTGATTTCTGATCTGCATGCACCTCAGTTGATGAAAGCCATATATAAAAAATGTATCCTACTAAGCAGGTTTTCAAAACATTTTACTTAAGTAAAATACACATATGGAAAAGTAGATATACTTAAATGTGTATCTTGAATGTTCACAAAGCGAGGACACTCATATAACCAGCCCCCAGATCAAGACACAGAACATGATCAGCCCCCAGAAGCCTCTTTTTTGCTGCCTGCCAGTCACTATGCCCAAGAATGATAACCACTCTTCTGAGTATTAGTTTTGCTTTTTTCATGCTTTAAATAAATGGAATCATTCAGTATATACTCCTCTTTGGCTTCTTTTGATCACCATTGAGCTTGTGAGATTCATCCATATTGTCACATGTATTTGCAGCATGTCTGTTCTCCTTTCTGTACCACATCTTAGTGCATGAATATACCACAATGTATTCAATCTACTGTTGATGGCTGTTTGGGTTGCTTCTGGTTTTGAACTATTATAAATAATACTGTTATGAGCATAATTATGCATATATTTTCACGCACATGAGCATTTTTCTTGAATATATACTGAAGAATTGCTAGGTATAGGGTACACATATGTTCAGTTTTAGTAGATGTGGCCTATTAGTTTTCTAAAAAGTTTGTATCAATAGACTCTAGACTTCTAATTTTAACTGTTTCTTGTATCTGTTTTTGTAAGAGATTTATTGAGATATAATTCACATACCATACAATTCAAACATTTAAAGTATACAATTCAGTTTTTTGGTATATTCACAAACTTGTGTACCCATCACCACAATTGATTTTAAAATAATTTTATCACCCCAAAGAGAAACCCTATAGACTCTAGCTATAGTTCTTCAGTGTTCCAACCCTTCATCCCTGGGTGACCACTTAGATGCTTTCCATATTTATAGATTTGCCTATTCTGGGTATTTCATGCAAATGGAATCATATAACATGTGGTCTATTATGACTAACTATTAATACTTAGCATAATGTTTTCTAAGTTTCATCTGTGTTTTAGTATATCTCAGTACTTTAGTTCTCATTATGATCAAATAATAATGCATGTATTGCAATGGTGTATACTACATTGTATTTATCCATTCGATTTCAGGTTTAGGCACCAAAAAATGTTAATAGACATTTGGCTTATTTCCACCTTTAGACTATTATAAATAATGTAGCTATTAACATTCCTGTAAAAGTATTTTTGTACATCAATGTTTTTATTTATTTTCAGTACATGCCTGGAAGTGGGATTTGTGGGTCAATTCGTAACTATATTCAACTTTTTTAGGAACCACTAAACTGTTTCCCAAAGTGGAAATGACTGCACCATTTTTCATTCTCCCTATCGGTCTATGAGGGTTACAATTTCTCACATCTTGAACAACACTTTTTATTATTAGACTATATGAGCTTAGCCATCCTTTTCTGTGTAAAGTAGTATCTCAGTATGATTTTTATGCATTTAATAATGATGTTGAGAAAACTAGTGAAGGTACTAATGATGTTGAACATGTTTTCATTTGCTTATTGGCTATTTGTATATCTTTGAAGAAATGTCTATTCAGATCCTTTGCCCATTTTTAATTAAATTAGCTGTCTTCTTACTATTGAGTTATGAGTTATTTGTATATTCTAGATTTAATCCCTTACCAGATATATGGCTTGTAAATATTTTTCTGATTTTGTGGGTTGACTTTTCACTTGCTTCATAGTGTCTTTTGATTCACAAAGTTTTAAAATTAGACAAAGTCCAATTTATCATTTTTCCTTGTTTTCTTGGACTTTTCATGTCATATATAAGACTCCATGGCTAAATTCAGGATCACAAAGGTCTGTCCCTATGTTTTCTTCTAGAGTTATATAGTTTTAGCTCTTATATTTGGGTCTTTGATACATTTTGAGTTCATTTTTGCATATGTATTAGGTAAGGGTCCAACTTCATTCTTTCGTATGTGGCTATCAAGATGCTTCAACACCATCCGTTAAAAAGACTGTTTTTCCCCCACTGAATGTTCTTAGCCCCTTTGTCAAAAATCAGTCAAGACTTTCAATTTTCTGTTCAACATATAAGGAGCTATTCTTCCCAACCTCACAATACGACAAAAGCAGAACAAGCTGAAAATCAACAACTCTTCCTAGAGCCATCAGAGAATTGAGGTCACAGTGCAAACCACTACCTGCAAAATTGGAAAGACAGGTGAACACAGAGAATCAATGCTTATCAGAGTAGAAACCAAGAAATAAAAGTGAGTCATTGGATTGAGTGCCTAGGTAGGAAAACTTTGACTACAATTGATAGGTTGCTGGAAGCTCAGTGTGGACAAGCTTGAGAGCAACCAGGAGGCCCAGTCATAGGGGAGCCCCCACATGTTAACGAGTTTTCCTTTCAGGAGCCTTACCAGGATCTCAGATGGCAGATCAGACAAACATTCCCTAATGCTTTCAGCAAGAAGAAAGGAAGAGTAACCATGTTGAAATATGCCTAGTACATTCTCTTTTTCTTAATAAAAGCCTTCCCTTGTGGGAAACTATTTTACCAGAGCTTGTCTTGAATATTACCAGAGCCTAACCTACCTGGGGAAAGGGAAATACCTCACTACAGTCTCTTTTAGCCTTTAATGTAGGGTACCAAGAAAAAAACTCCACTGAGGTCCCATTTAGAATTTCTATCTCACTAATAGGTGAAGAGAGGAGACTAATAACCATGTTTGAAGATCACAGCCTTTTAACACAGGAGCCACATCAGTAGGGCTCCTGTGTTATAACAGGGAAACAATAGAAAGAACTATGTATCTCAGACCTTATTTAAGGAAAAGTATTTAGGGAAACTCAAAGACAATAGAAGATATAAAAATAGGGACACAAAAGGAAATTTTAGCATATAACACCTATCACTACAGCAAAGAGTAAACATAGCCCAACTCCTAGCCAGATAAACAGAAAAGCTCATACTAAAGGCCTATTTACCTGAGTTCTTTTTACCCATGTCTGACTTTCAACAACAATTACAAGGCATACCAAAAGACAAAAGACGCAGTTTGAAGAGAGAGAGCAAACATTGAAACAAGACTTAGATATGGCAGAGATTTTGGAATTATCAGACTGGGCATTTAAAATAATTATGGTTAATATGCTAATGGTTCTAATGGAAAAAGTGGACAGCATGGAAGATCAGAAGAGTAATGTAAGTATAGAGATGAAAACTCTAAGAAATAATTTTTTAATGCTAGAAATGAAAAACACCATAACAGAAATAAAGAATGTCTTTGATTGGCTCATCAGTAGAATGGACACAGATAAGGAAAGAATCAGTGAGACTGAAGATAGGTCAATAGAAATTTCTGAAACAAAAATGAAAAAAATTAAGAAAATAAACAGAAGAAAGAACACAAGATCTGTGGGACAATTACAAAAAGTTTAACATACACATAATGGGTGTACCAGAAGGAAAAGAAATAATAAAGGAAAATAAGAAATATTTGAAAGGATAATGTCTGAGAGTTTTTCAAAATTAGCTACAAAAACCAAACCATGGATTTAAGAAGCTCAGAGATTACCAAGCAGAATAAATACTTTTTAAAATATTCACACCTAGGTATATTATACTCAAGTTGCAGAAAATTAAAGACAGAGAAAATCTTGAATGTAACCAGAGGGGGAAAAATCTATAGAAAATCAAGGATACTAATTACATAGGACTTCTCTTCAGGAACCATGCAAACCAGAAGGGAGTGGAGTGGAATACTTAAGTTGAAAGAAAACCCTCACCAACCTAGAATTCTGTATTCAAGTCAAGGCTATTAAGCTTCCAAAATGAAGGAGAAAGACTTTCTCAGATAAGCCAAAGGAAAAAAAAAGCATGAGGGAATTTGTTGCCAGTAGACCTGCCTTGCAAGAAATGTTAAAAGAACTTCTTAATAAAAGGAAAACTATATTGTTCAGAAGATTGATCTGCATGAATAAAAGAACATTAGAGAATGAATAAAGGTAAAATAAAATATTTTAATTTTCTTATTTGATTTAAATGGCAACAATGTATTCAGTGATTACAATTTATGGGTAAGTGAAATGAGTGACATCAATGTTATAAGGAATGGGAGTGAGGAATTGGGAATACTCTGTTATAAGCTACTTGCACTATCCATGAAGCAGTATACTGTTTTTTGAAAGTGGACTTGGATTAGCTGTGAATGTATATTACAAACTCTAGGATTACCACTTAAAAATTTAAAAAAAAATAAGTATTATTGATATGTAAAGAGAGGAGAGAAAAAGAATTTATATAAAATGCTTACATAAAAGCAAAGAATGCAGGAAAAGAGTGTAAGACCAAAAAAGAAACAAAGAAGAAGGGCAAGTATAAAAAGAGTAAAACTAGGGTCGATATAAATTCAACTATTCATGTGTGATCAGCAAGAGACATGCTTTGTCTAGGACAAGCATAGATTGAAAATGAGGTGGGCAGAGCAACATGGCAGAATAGAAGCCTACACCATTTGTCCCCACACTGGAACACCAACTTTAACGACTATCTACACCCAGAAAAGCATAGTCGCAAGAACCAAAAATCAGGTAAGCAATTACAGTACCTGGTTTTAACTTCATATCGATAAAAGAGGCATTGAAGAGGGCAGCAGAGATGGTTTGTTGCCTCCCTCATACCGGGCAGCAGGTGTGCAGTGCCAAGAGGGAATCTGTGCACTTTGGGTAGGAAGAGTGCAGCAACTGGGGGACTGTAAATTGAACTCAGTGCTGCCCTGTCATAGAGCAGAATAAAGCCATGCTGGTCTAAGCCAGCACACAGAATAAGCATTTGGACTAGACCTAGCCAGAGGATAATTGCCTGTCCCAGCAGCTAGAACTTGAGTTTCTTGGCAAACCTCACCACTGCAAGCTGAAGAGCTCTGGGTTCCTAGGTAAACTTGAAATGCAATCTAGGACAAAAGGACTGCAATCCTTAGGAAATTCCCAGTGCTAGGCTGGGCTTATAGCTAGTGAACTAGGGTGGCATGTGACCTAGGGAGACACCAGCTGGTATGGCTTAAGGGAGTGCTTGCACCATCCCTCCCCCAACCCCAGGTAGTACAGCTTGCAGCAATGAAAGTGAGTCCTTTCTTCTGCTTAAGGAGAGGAGAGGGAAGAGTAAAGAGGACTTTGTCTTGCATCTTGAATATCACTTCAGCCACAGTAGTATAGGGCACCGTGCAGAGTTGAGACCCCCATTCCAGGCCCTGGCTCCTGGACGACAATTCTAGGCACACACTGGCAAAATGGGAACCCACTGCTTTGAAGGGAAGGACCCAGCCCTGGCAGGATGCATCACTTCCTCACTAAGGAGCCCTTGGGCCGTTAATAACCAGCAGTGATACCCACAGAGTACACTGTGGGCCTTGGGCTCTGAGACATGCTGGCTTCAGGGATGACCCAGAACATTCCCAGCTGTGGTGGCTATGGTGAAAGACCCCTTCTGTTTGAGAAAAAGAGAGGGGAAAGTAAAGGGAACTTTGTCTTGCACCTTAGGTACCAGCTTGGCCACATTAGGGTAGAACAAGGAAGTTCTTGGGGTCACCAAGTCCAGGCCTAGGCTTTTAAACAGCATTTCTGAACTTGCCCTGGGCCAGAGGGGAGCCCAGTGCTCTGAAGGGTGAGCCCAGTCCTGGCAGCATTTATTATATGCTGACAGAAGAGACCTTGGGCTTTATGTGAACATCACTAGTAGCCTGGCAGAACCCCTGTGGATCAGTGGTGGCAGTGGCCACAGGGAGAGGCTCTACTGACTGTGGAAAGGGGAGGGAAGAGCAAGGAGGATTTGGTATTGTGGTGTGAGTGCCAGCTTAGCCACAGTAAAATAGAACATCATGTCAACTGCTAAGGTTTTTGACTCCTATCCCTGGATCCCAGACAGCATCTCTGGAAACACCCGGGGCATGGGGGAAGTTGCCACCCTAAAAGGAAGGGCCTTAGGAAAGACCTCAGTGCTGTGCTGGATTCAGATCTGACCCAGCACAATCCCAGTGGTGGTGGCCACAGTGGCACTTGCATCACCACAGTCCCAGGTCTAGGTAGCTCAGCACAGAGAGGGAGACTCGGTTTGGGATAAAGTAAGGAAAAAGAACAAGAGTTTCTGCCTGGTGTAATACAGAGAATTTTTCCAAATCTTACCCAAGTCTACCAACACGGTACCTCTATGAGTCTGAAATAAACATAGTATTATCTGGCTCTAGGCCCAAGTCTCTTTGAATACCTGGAAAGCCTTCCCAAGAAGGATGGGCATGAATAAGCCCAGATTGTGAAGAATACAATAAATACCTAACTCTCCAATACCCGGACACAGATGAACATCTACACACATCAACATCATCTAGGGAAATATAGCCTCACTAAATGAACTAAATAAGGCACCAGGAACTAATCCTGGAGAATGAGAGATATATGACTTCTCAGAGAATCTAAAATACCTGTTTTGAGGAAACAAAAAAAAACTCAAGATAACACAGAGAAAGAATTCAAAATTCTATCAGGCAAATTCAACAAAGAGACTGAAATAGTTAAAAAGAATCAAGCAGAAATTCTAGAATTGAAAAATTCAATTGGCATATTGAAGAATGTCTTTTAATCATAGAATGGAACAAGCAGAAGAAAGAATTAGTCAGCTTGAAGACAGGCTATTTGAAAATACACAGTCAGAGGAGACAAAAGGAACAAGAATGAATTACAATGAGTTGTGCCTAAAAGATCTAGAAAATAGCTTCAAAAGGGCAATTCCAAGAGTTACTGGCCTTAAAGAAGAGGCAGAGAAATAGATGGGGTAGAATGTTTCTTCAAAGGGATAACAACGGAAAACTTCCCAAATCTACAGAAAGATATCAACATTCAAGAATGCCAAGCAGATTTAACCGTAAGAAGACTATCTCAAGGCATTTAATAATCAAACTCCCCAAAATCAAGGATAGAGAAAGGATCATAAAGGCAGCAAGAGGAAAAATAATAATAATAAAAATAAATAACATACAATGGAGCTCCAATATGTCTGGCAGCAGACTTTTCAGTGGAAACCTTAAATGCCATGAGAGAGTGGCATGACATATTTAAAGTGCTGAAGGAAAATAACTTTTACCCTAGAATAGTACGTCTGGCAAAAATAGCCTACAAACATGAAGGAGAAATAAAGACCTTCCAAGACAAACAAAAGCCGAGGGAATTCCTCAACACCAAACCTGTCCTACAAGAAATTCTGAGGGCATTCTTCAATCTGAAAGAAAAGGATGTTAATGAGCAAGAGGAAATCATCTGAAGGTACAAAACTCACTGGTAATAGTAAGCACACAGAATATTATAACACTGTAACTGTGGTGTGTAAACTACTCAAATAGAAAGATTAAATGATGAACCAATCAAAAATAATAAATACAGGCTGGGCGCGGTAGTTCACGCCTGTAATCCCAGCACTTTGGGAGGCCAAGACGGGCAGATCACGAGGTCAGGAGATCGAGACCATCCTGGCTAACACGGTGAAACCCTGCCTCTACTAAAAATACAAAAAAAAAAAAAAATTAGCCAGGCGTGGTGGCGGGCGCCTGTAGTCCCAACTACTCGGGAGGCTGAGGCAGGAGAATGGCGTGAATCCAGGAGGTGGAGCTTGCAGTGATCCGAGATCGCGCCACTGCACTCCAGCCTGGGCGACAGAGCGAGACTCTGTCTCAAAAATAATAATAATAATAAATACAACAACTTTTCAAGATGTAGAGAGTACAATAAGACATAAAGAGAAAACAAAAAAGTTAAAAAGCCAGGGGATGAAGTTAAAGTGTACAGTTTTACTGCATGTTATTACTCATAAGAGGGAGTTGAACAGTGAGAATGCATGAACACAGGGAGGGGAACATCACACACTGGGGCTTGTCAGGGGGTCGGGGGCAAGGGGAGGGATAGCATTAGGACAAATACCCAATGCATGCGGGGCTTAAAACCTGGATGACGGGTTGATGGGTGCACGAAACCACCATGGCACATGGATACCTATGTAACAAACCTGAGCATTCTGCACATGTATCTCAAAACTTAAAGTATAATTAAAAAAAAAAAAAACAGGCCAGGTGCGGTGGCTCATGCCTGTAATCCCAGCACTTTGGGAGGCCAAGGCGGGCAGATCACCTGAGGTCAGGAGTTGGAGACCAGCCTGGCCAACGTGGTGAAACCCCGTCTCTACTTAAAATACAAAATTAGCAGGGCATGGTGGCAGGTGCCTGTAATCCCAGCTACTTAGGAGGCTGAAGCAGGAGAATCACTTGAACCCAGGAGGCAGAGGTTGCAGTGAGCCAAGATTGCACCATTGCACTCTAGCCTGGGCAACAAGAGGGAAACTCCATCTCCAAACAAAACAAAACAAAACAAAACAAAAAACAAATGCAAAAAAAAAGTGTAGAGTTTTTGTTAGTTTTCTTTTTACATGTTTGTTTGTTTATGCAATCATTGTTATCAGCAGTTTAAAATAGTGGGTAGTATGATTGAATTTGCAAGCCTCATGGTAAGTTCAAGTTGAAAAACATAAAACATACACCAAAAATGGAAAAAATTAAAGCATACCATCAGAGAAAAACACCTTCACTAAAAGGAAAATGGGAACAAAGGAAAGAAGGAAGACAAGACTGTTAAACAACCAGAAAACAAATAACAAAATGGAAGGAGTAAGTCCCTACTTATCAATAATAACATTAAATGTAAATGGACTAAACTCACCAATCAAAAGACATAGAGTGGCTGAATGGATGAAAAAAAAAAAGTAGAACTATTACATGCTTCGCCTATAAAAACACACGTAGACTAGAAATAAAGGGATGGAAAAAGATATTCCATGCCAATGGAAACCGAAAAAAGAGCAGGAGTAGCTATACCTGTATCAGACAAAATACATTTCTAGACAAAAACTGTAAGGAGAGGCAAACAAAGTCATTATATAATGATGGAATCAATTTAGCAAGAGGATATAATTGCAGATATACATGCACCCAACAATGGAGCACTCAGAAATATAAAGCAAATACTATTAAAGCTAAAGACAGAGATAGGCCCCAGTAAAATAATAGCTGGAGACCTCAACACCCCACTTTCAGCATTGGACAGATCTTCCAGACATAAAATCAACAAAGAAACAACTGACTTAATCTGCAGTATAGAACAAATGAACCCAATATATATTTACATAACATTTCATCAAACAGCTGAGAATACACATTCTTCTACTTAGCACATGGATCATTCTCAAGAATAGACCATGTGTTAGGTCACAAAATAAGTCTTAACACATTCAAAAAATGGAAATAATGTCAAGCATCTTCTTTAACCACCATAGAATAAGACTAGAAATCAATAACAAGATGAATTTTGGAAATGATACAAACATATGGAAATTAAGCAATATGTTCCAGAATGACCAGTGGATCAATAAAAAAATTAAGAAGGAAATTGAAAAATTTCTTGAAACAAATGATAATGGAAACACAACATACTAAAACCTATGGGATACAGCAAAAGCAGTACTAAGAGGGGAATGGATAGCTATAAATGCCTACATCAAAAAAGAAGAAAACCTTCAAATAAATACCTAATGATGCACTTAAAGAACTAGAAAAACAAGAGCAAACCAAATACAAAATCAGGAGAAGAAAATAAATATAAGGATTAGAACAGAAATAAATGAATTTGAAATGACAAAAAATGAAAAAAGATCAATGAAACAAAAAGGTGGTTTTTTGAAAACTTAAAATTGACAAACCTTTAGCCAGACTCAGGAAGAAAGAAAGGGAGAAGACCCAAATAAATAAAATTGGAGGTGAAAAGGGAGTCATTACAACCAACATCACAGAAATTCAAAGAATCATTAGTGGCTACTATGAACAACTATATGCCAATAAATTTGAAAATCTAAAGGAGATGGATAATTTCCTTGACATGCAGTATAGTAAGATTGAACCATGAGCAAATCCAAAACCTGAAGATATCAATAACAAGTAACAGGATTGAACCCATAATGAAAAGATTCCTAGCAAAGTAAAGCCCATGACCCAATGGCTTCACTGCTGAATTCTACCAAACATTTAAAGAAGAACCAATACCAATCTTACTCAAAATGTTCCAAAAAATAGAGGCAAAGGGAATAATTTCAAGCTCATTCTATTAAGCCAGTGTTACCCTGATACCAAAACCAGGCAAAGACACATTAGAAAAAGAAAACTACAGGCCAATAGCTCTGATGAATGTTGATGCAAAAATCTTCAACAAAATACTAGCAAACAGAATTGAACTATACTTCAAAAAGATCTTTTATCATGACCCAGTGGGATTTATCCCAGGGATGCAAAAATGGTTCCAAAAATGTAAATAAATCAGTGTGATACCTTATATCAACAGGAAAAAGGACAAAAACATGTAATCATTACAATGGGTGCTGAAAAAGCATTTAGTAAAGTTCAACATCCCTTCTTGATTAAAAAAAACTCTCAAAAAACTACGGATAGAAGGAACATATCTTAACATAATAAAAGCCATATACAACAGACTCACAGCTAGTATCATACTGAATGGGGAAAAACTGAAAGCCTTTCCCCTAAGATCTAGACATGACAAGGATGTCCGATGTCAACACCGTTATTCGACATAGCACTGTGAGTCCTAGCTAGAGAAATCAGACATGACAAAGATATAAAGGCATCCAAATTGGAAAGGAAGAAGTCAAATTATCCTTATTTATAGATGGTATGATCTGTATTTGTAAAACCTGAAAGACTCCACAAGAAAACTATTAGAACTGATCAACAAATTCAGTAAAGTTGCAGGATACAAAATCAACACGATAAAATCAGTAGCATGCGAGCAATTTGAAAAAGAAATTTAAAAAGTAATCCCATTTATCATAAGCACACATAAAATTAAATACCTAGGAATTAACCAAAGAAGTAAAAGATCACTATGCTGAAAACTCAGTTGTTATCTGCAAATGTCTTTATTTCACCTTCATATTTGAAGGATATTTTTGCCAGATATACTATTCTAGGGTAAAAATTATTATCCTTTTGAATAAATTTTCTATCCCAATCTCTTTCTTTACCTCCTTTTTAAAGCTAACATCTCCTTCTCTACCTACTCTTTAAGCCCAATAACTCTTAGATTTGCCCTTTTCATGCTATTTTCTAGATCCTGTAGGCATGCTTCGTTGTTTTGTATTTGTTTTCTTTTGTCACTTGTGACTATGTATTTTGAAATAGACTGTCTTCAGGCTCACTAATTCTTGTGATCAATTCTGCTATTAATGCATTCTTCAGTATGCAATTCCAAAATTTCTGCCTGATTCTTTTTAATTATTTCAATGTCTTTGTTAAATTTATCTGATAGAATTTTGAATTCCTTCTCTGTGGTATCCTGAATTTCATTAAGTTTCCTCAAAACAGCTATTTCAACTTCTCTGTCTGAAAGGTCACACATCTCTGTTTTTCCAAGATTGGTCCCTGGTGCCTTATTTAGTTTGGTGAGGTTATGTTTCCCTGGCTGCTCTTGATGCTTGTTGATATTGGTTGGTTTTTGGGCATTGAAAAGTTAGGTATTTATTGTACTCTTCACAATCTGGGGAAGGCTTTCCAGGTATTTTAAGGAACTTGGGCCCCAAGCTGTATAACACTGTGGTTCTTGCAGACTCATAGAAGTAACACCTGTTGGTCTTGGTTAAGATTCGGAAGAATTCCCTGGATTACAAGGCAGACACTCTTGTTCTCTTCCCTTACATTCTCCCAAACAATCAATCTCTCTCTCTCTCTCTTCCTCCCCCTATCAAATGGCCTGGAGCTGGGGGCGGGGTGACACAAGCACCCCTGTGGCCATCACCACTGGAACTGCCCTGAGTCAGACCTGAAGCTAGCACAGCACTGGGTCTCTCCCAAGGCAAGCTGTACCAACTACCTGGCCACCACCTGTGTTTGCTCAAGGCTCTAGAGCTCTACAATCAGCAGATGGCAAAGCCAGCCAGGCCTGTGTCCTACCCTTCAGGGTGATGAGCTCCCCAAGGCCCCATGTGGATCCAGAGATGCTGTGTGATTATGGATTTTTGTGAAGGTGCTTTTTTGTGTGCAGATAGTTGTAAAATTTGGCATTCCTGCAAGGGGAATGATCAGTGGAGCCTTCTATTCTGCCATCTTGCTCCATCCTCCAATTTCTTTTTGTTTTCTGGGATTTTGTTTTTTTGTTTTGTTTTGTTTTTTGTTTTTACTTAGCATGTATAACCTTAAATATTTAATATAATATACTTATTTTGTTGACTATGTATTATCTGTCTCTCAACTACTCCCCACCCCCATCCCAGAATGTACACGCTCAGTGACATTTCCCAAGAATCCAGAACAGTATTTGGCACCAAGTGTGCTCAATTCTTAGTGGAAAGCATTAAGAATAAATTAAAAAGATAAAAAGTAAGGATAACACAAAACTCTATTACTGAGGTTCAAATATATAGAAGCTTAAAAAACACATACAAATATATATTTAGTAAAATAAATTTTAAGAAAAACAGAAAAACAAGAGTAGTAAGTCCTTAACAAAGTTATGAGTTGACTCTGGCTTCCTATAGATATTTCTAGTCAATTTTATTAAGTCCATTTTATTTTTATATGTCTACTGAGATTTGTCTATTACATTGTGAAAATAGTAAAAGCAAACTAGAGGGATAGAAAAAAATATGAGGAGTTAAGCTGACCTAACATAAATAAATTTTGATAGCTATATAATTAGAGAAATTAACAAGGAAATTACACTACAGTCTCATATATGGTGTGAAGTAAGTCCAATACTATACTTAAAAAGACTGGAAAGATAATAACATTTCAAAGAATCTGTAAAAGTCTGAAGCACATATTATATTACTAAGTGGTGAGTGAAGACTCCCCATTTTATTCTTGTAAGTGGCTGTATCAGTCAGGATTCTCCAGAGAAATAGAACCAGTATATATTTTCAAAGAATATATATTTTCAAAGTATTTTTAATTTAAATTTATTTGAAAGAATTGGCTTATGCAATTGTAGGGGCTGGCAAGTTTGAAGTTCATAGAGCAGGCCAGCAGGCTCATACAGGAGCTGATACAGTCTTGCATCAGAATCTTTCTTTATCTGGGAAACCTCAGTTTTTGCTCGTGAAGCCTTTCAGCTGGCTAGATGAAGCCCACTCATATTATTGAAAGTAATATCCTTTACTTAAAGCCAACTGATTGCAACTGCTAACCACATCTACAAGAAAACCTACACAGCAATGCCTGGATTGCTGTTTGATTAAATAACTGAGTATTATAGCCTAGCCAAGCTGACACATCACAGTGACTAAAATGCTTTCATCAAGAACTTTCTCTGAAGCATCCTGTCAATTTTTGGGGAAACTTCTACTCAGATCTGCCCCAGTGATTTTCAATGTACGTATTGCCATCTACTACCCTTTCAATTCTATAAATATTCATTGAATATCTACCATGTGGTAGCCACTACAGGAATGTCTGTCCCCGAGGAGCTCCAGAAATTGGTTTTGTGTGTAGTAACTTTATTTTATATATCAGTAACACTTATTACTTTCAAGCAAATAAGTCAGCTTTCAAAGGATGCATCTGAGTAAGCTACTGACAAAGTTTTACCAACAAGATTTGATAGGTTATTTGTCTATCATATCATTTAGTGTCCAGCATTAAGAGTCACTTTGTAGTCTCAAAAGTTTCCTCTACTGTGTCGATTGAAAATTTAAAGACAACTTCATCATAATGAGGACACACCATCTTCTTTATATTCTGGCCTCTTGTATGATTTATATTCCTTATCTTTAAGTCCATTCTGTTCTGTCTACACCTACCTTTCTTATTTTTAATACACTTTTACTACACTAGTTAATCTTTGCTAAAAATCATAAAGTCGGATCAAAATAAGGAATTTGTGTCACATAAAAGCTAGAATGTAATGGGGATGGTATGAACTCATTATGTTGACCAATTGTAATGGCATTTTCTTTTTGGCTTATGTTACTGAAGTTGCATTGTAAGAAACAACTAGAATTCTTAGAGTATTACAATTGTTGAAGTGAGAATATATGTAATAAACTTTGTGACTACTCTCTTCCTGCATAATTTCTGTGCTGGCAGTCAGATATTTTTGATCCTGCAACTGTGGTCCAAACTTAGGTTTAGGGTCATTGTCAGGCCACCTTTATTGCTAATCGTCTCCGATCCTTGACCAAGTTAATTGAGCTTTTTGTCTTCCAAGTCTCGGAAATTGGCCACAGTCTTACTTCCCCATGTTTTCTCCATTCTGTTGTGCTGCTTAGGATTAAATTCCTTCATGACCAAGTTTCCTCCAGCCTCTTGCCAGTCATCTCACGTCTGGTCTCATGTCTGAGCTACAGTCCCCTGGTGTTAGATCTCCCTTTATCTGACAGCTGACTTTCCTGGATCTTTATCTCCTACCTGAAGCCAGAGCCACAGAAAGTCTCCTCCCTGGAGGTGGGTTCTGTCTACTGAACAGAATCCATTCTTCGCTCTTCACAAACTGACTCTGTGCTACCTTTAACTTTTCTTCAGAGATTGTGGCAAAGAAGCTTCCCTGATTGCCGACTACATCCATCCCTTTGCCATGCCCTAACTATAAATCAGCACTATTTCTATAACTGCAAGTAAAACACAGAGATAACTTTGAAAAATATATATTTCTTTATTGGTTTCTTTAAATTTGGCATATTATTTTATGAAAGAAATGCATGTGCCTATCAAATATAGTAAGCAGTGAACATCTCATCTTCTCCTTCCTCTGATCTCACTCCTTGGAGAAACTACATTTAACAGTCTGTCTATCAGCAGTGGTATTCAACCCCCACTGCATCTTAGGATCACCTGAGGAGTTTTTCAAAATGCTGATATCTGTTCTCCACTCAGTGATCTGTTGCCAAATGTTTATCAACCAGAGCTGCAGGTTGGGAGGCTGAGTTGTAGTATTTGCTGATTTCCATGGCATAAATACTGTTTCCATGACAAATTTCAACATACCAATGTGAGATAGTTAAGTCAATCAGTGCAGAATTCCTGAAGATTTTTTTTTTTATACTTTAAGTTTTAGGGTACATGTGCACATTGTGCAGGTTAGTTACATATGTATACATGTGCCATGCTGGTGCACTGCACCCACTAACTCGTCATCTAGCATTAGGTATATCTCCCAATGCTATCCCTCCCCCCTCCCCCCACCCCACCACAGTCCCCAGAGTGTGATCATGTCTCATGATCCCGTATAAGTTGGCTTCAGCAGACCACCGCCTCCACCCTCATCCCGTTCCATAATAATTAAATCAGAATATCTGAGGACCTGTCCAAGGTAAGTTTGTCTCACACAGAGCCCTTGTAAAGTAGTGTTTGGCCCCTGGGTTTGTAACCTGTTTCTGTCATTTAATAGTGGTATAATGTTGGGAAAATTACTGTGCCTCAATTTTCTTCATTTGTAACATGGGAATATTAATCATGTCTACTTTATAGGATAATTCTGAGGATTAAAAGAATTCATGTAAGACACTTAGAAGAGTTCCTGGCATATTAGGAATTTTTACTCTCTCTTAACTCAGTTTCTTCATATCAACTAGACCTCTTTGAGAAGACTGTCCAAACTTGACTCTGGCTACAATTTTTAGTGTTAATTTTTGTGTGTGTTAAGTTATTCAAAGCAACTCAGGAGTTCTGTGCTGGAAAAAATTAAAGATGACTTAGATTGAGAATTTAGACTGAGTACAAATAAGAATTTTAATTAAAACCACAACTCAAATTCATAGAATGGTATATTTCATTCCCTACACCATGCTAGGGTAAAGAGGGTTAGTGAACATTTGATTAGGGAGAACATTTCCTTTTCACCAATATTGTGACCCTAGGTAAAAGATGCTAAAAACATACTCCTCTGAAGATGCTTCACTCCATGAATTAAATACAGGTTTGGTCATAAATAATTACCCTGAAATGAATTTCTGAAGGACAGATAAAGCATTCAGATTCACCATTCATATAATCAAAAAGCTTGATCTTTTAAAATAAAACCTCTAAAATAATAAATAAAAAATTTAAAAAACCTCTATTCACTTTTAATAAACAAATTTTAGAACCTGAAATCACCTTAGAGATCATTCTCTACTGAATTAAAAGTGAAGGACTTGCTGCTAATTAGATCTGATGTATAAGCAAGTTCGGAACAATCCCATGGCATTTTCTCAAATATTCTTAGGCTCTCAGTTATTCTCTCCATCAACTGAGCTTTGACTTTTTTTTAATGCTCAAAGTTCCTGCTAACCACACTTTACCAGGACACTTGGAACAATGGGAGACTTAGTAAACAAGAAAATAAAGGAAAAATAATTGAAGGTTATTTCTAAATAACATAATTGGACAAGCTTGGAAATGCCCTCCTGCAGCAACAGAGCTTACAAGATAATATGTAGGATTCAACTCCAGAGCAAGTTGATCTAACTTATAATGATCTAGTTTGTATAAATAATCCACATTCCCACAGCTCTTCTAGACTAAACACTGTTTATAGTGGAAAGAGTAGGATAAAATTACTGTGTAGGCTAGCTTACAGAGTAGCAATTATGCTCTCAGACTTGGATATTTTATTCTGTGGTTTTCTTTAAAAGTGTTTTTAAATTTGTATATGATGTGAAGTATCAGGGAGTAGAGGGAGGTGAACCAGCATTTTTTTTCCATATATGTCTGTGTCTATTTCTGGACTTTCTATTCTGTTTCTTTTATTTATCTTTGCCAATATCCAAACTGCCTTGATTACTACAGCTTTTAATAAGTCTTAGGTAATATTTTTCCTCCAATTTTCTTCTTTATTTGATAAATTTGTTTTGGTGAATCTAGGTGCTTTGTGTTTCCACATCAATTTTTAAAATTTTTTTATTATACTCTAAGTTCTGGGATACATGTGCAGAATGTGCAGGTTACATAGGTATACACATGCCATGATGGTTTGCTACACCCATCAACCCGTCATCTACCTTAGGTATTTCTCTTAATGCTATCCATCCCCTAGCCCCCCTACCCCCGATAGACCCCAGTGTGCGATGTTCCCCTCTGTGTGTCCATGTGTTCTCATTGTTCAACTCCTGCTTATGAGTGAGAACATGCGGTGTTTGGTTTTCTGTTCTTGTGTTAGTTTGCTGATGGTTTCCAGCTTCATCCATGTCCCTACAAAGGACACGAACTCATCCTTTTTTATGGCTGCATAGTATTCCATGGTGTATATGTGCCACATTTTCTTTATCCAGTCTATCATTGATGGGCATTTGGGTTGGTTCCAAGTCTTTGCTATTGTGAACAGTGCTGCAGTAAACATACATGTGCATGTGTCTTTATAGTAAAATGATTTATAATCCTTTGGATATATACCCAGTAATGGGATTGCTGGGTCAAATGGTATTTCTGGTTCTAGATCCTTGAGGAATCGCCACACTGTCTTCCAGAGTGGTTGAACTAATTTACACTCCCACCAACAGTGTAAAAGCATTCCTATTTCTCCACATCCTCTCCAGCATCTGTTGTTTCCTGACTTCTTAATGATCGCCATTCTAACTGGCATGAGATGGTATCTCATTGTGGTTTTGATTTGCATTTCTCTAATGATCAGTGATGATGAGCTTTTTTCATATGTTTGTTGGCCGCATAAATGTCTTCTTTTGAGAAGTGTCTGTTCATATCCTTCACCCACTTTTTGATGGGGTTGTTTTTTTTTCTTGTAAATTTGTTTAAGTCTTTTGTAGATTCTGAATATTAGCCCTTTGTCAGATGGATAGATTGCAAAAATTTTCTCCCGTTCTGTAGGTTGCCTGTTCACTCTAATGATAGTTTCTTTTGCTGTGCAGAAGCTCTTTAGTTTAATTAAATCCTATTTGTCAATTTTGGCTTTTGTTGCCATTGCTTTTGAGAACCAGCATTTTTTAAAGTTGTTATTTCACACAGAGTACTATGGGTAGCAGTTTCCATAGGCTGTCCTATGAAGTTTCATGACAACTACAGAAGTTAGGTTTTTTTGTTTGCTTTTTATTTTTGATGCAACTCAGTAATTTTTATTGCAACTGGAAGATAATACATTGCAGAAACTTATGGTAGGTCTGGGGAAAAGTGTTATTTACAAAAAATGATGAAATAGTTTGTCTTTGGCAATATGATTACATACAAAGAATGCAAAATGCAGGTATGCATACCTTCCAAGCAACACCATCAAGTCCCTAGAGTTTGGCTGATTGTGCCTGCCTCCATATTGTTTCTTTAGGTTCACATGAACATAACTGAACATCACATTCTTTCTCCTTTATGGTTCTCCCTTTCTATTCATGATATTGGCATGAGTATCAGAAAAAAATGGCTTTTGAAAAATTATTACTCTCGTAAATTAATTTGGCCATGTAGGTCTATTGACCAGCCAAGGTCAGATAACCCTAAGCATCAATAGTAAGCCTCTTGGTCTTCTGATTGCTTTTATCACTTTTTTTTCTGTAAAACAAAACAAAACTCAGAAATGTTACAGAATCAGAGTATTAAAAAATGTACAAGTGTATATGCTTCCCAGACACACATGGATACATTTTTCCTCCACATTTTCATGATGGCAGTATTAAGTAGTGAGTATGAATGACACAGCATGAAACTGGTTACTGAATCAGCTATGAGCTCAGATGGCCTCAACATACATACTCAAGAAATGTTGCATGTTTAAATAACTGAGAGTGTGCTAAATCTCATCTAATAAAAGGAGGAGAGGGGCTGGGGAACTCAGAACACAGTCATGTAAATCTAAGGGTTGGGCCTGAACGATGATTACTTTGCACACGTGCCTTCTAGGTGCTGAATGTGTGTTCCAGTAGCATTGACGTTGACCTCCTTGCGGATTCAGCCACAGGTTTCTGACAAGCTTGAGGAAGCAATGGTAATTTTAGCTTTTTCGGTTTTGTCTTCAGATAATGAAAAGCTTTTGTAAAACAGCTGAGTGTCAATATGAGTTATATGGCTTCAATCTCCTTTAAAAATAAAATTCTTAAGGGTCCAAAACAAAGAAGAGGGGGCAAATTAAAAAAAAAAAGGAAAAAAAAAAGAAAACCAAACCAAAAACAAAACAAGAAAAAAGAAAAAAAAATGCTGATATTGCCACAAATCATTAGAAATCTCCTGACATGCTGAAACCAAATGGCCTTAAGTTCAAAACAAAACAGTGACTTGTTTTTAATTTTTTTGTGATTTCGTTTTGCTCTTCCTGCCCCTTTGCCGTCCGATTGGTGATGTTATTCAAACAGGATCGGATCTCTGCTAAGTGCAGGAGCGACCCCGCCGCTTCTTTAATCTCCTCTTCTTCGCCCTGGTGGGGGGCGGTGCGGGGGCGGTGCTTTACAGTGCATCTCTTTTTGAGGGGCAGTGTGTCGCTGGGGACCTTCCTGGCCTTAGCAAAGTCCTGGCGTTTCTTGTGCTGGGATGCGTACCCGCTGTCCCCCAGAGCATCCCTGGGCTCCTTCTGGCTGTGTTTCCTGTCGTCCTCTTCCCTGTCGCTGTGGCTCTCGTGGCTCCGGAAGCTCCCCTCGCTGCCCTCATTGCCCTCCTGGCTCTCCTTGCTGGCAAACTTGTAGTGGTCGTCGGCCAAGGAGGAGGAGGGGATGGAGTCGCTGGTGGGCAAGGTGCTCCGGGTGTTGGAGGATTTGGCATTGGTGCAGTTGTGATCCTCCTTAGGGTCTCCGCTAACCACCGGGGAGCCACACGATGGCTCGCTCTCAGTCCGCATCCGGCAGCTGGTGATGCCGTACATCATGGCAGCCATCATCTCAATGGGACTGATCGGCAGCTGCCGCACACCAGGAAACAGTCCTCTCAGCTCAGGACCCGCGCTCCGTTTTGTATCACTCCTGGAGGAAAACCTGCTTGTATTTCAGGGGGAGTCCCATGGCCCTGGTAGCATCAATGTCAGGATCTTGGAGAAGGGCTCCATTTCTCTTGAAGAAGGTACTGCCGGGCCAGACGGGTAGACCTGATGTGCTTTGATATGCCTGAGGACAGGTGGGAGGTGTATTGAACACGTGTGGGTGTGGGTGTGGGTGTGGGTGATAAGGTGTCTTTTTCAAAGCCTGAGTTAGATTTTGTCTATACTCTGGGTCTATGCACCACAACGACCCTTTCCCAATACTCTGACTCCTCTCTTCGTCCACTTTCTTAAAATCCTTATTCAATGACAAATTGTGTCTCACTGAGTATTTCCACCCAGTAGGTGCATTTGCAAAATATGGAAAATGTTTCAAGATCCAGTTGTAAATATCTTTCACAGGCAGGCGCTTGGTTGGAGAGTCCTCGATGGCCATAAATATGAGGCAGCTAAAGGAGTAAGGGGGGATTGCAGTTGGGGTTCTGCCTGGCATCGTAGGGCATATCAGAGTGGGTGGGGACGGGGGCTGTCATCGTCCAGGCCCTGGACCGGGCTGACACTCGAGGATCGACTCCCCAAAGCTCTTCAGCAAGTTCTTGCTCTCATGCAGCCAGCTCAGGTTGGTCAGCTCTTCATCTTCCATGGTCCCCTCTTTCAATAGGATGTCAGGCAGAGAAAAGTCGAGGTCATCATCTTCCTAAAGGGCTTGGAGAAACCGCTGCCCCAGTAACACTGACTCAGTCCACTGGAGACACTAACTCCTGAGCTTTCTGGCATCTTACTGGGAGGCATGACGGGACCCATATACATGAAGGCTCCTGAGTCAGAATGAGTCCAGGAAACCGAGGTCCGCATTGCTTCCGTCACAGAAGGACAGAAGGGCCTCCATAATCACGAGAATGCTGGTCTTCTAGGGGCTTCTATCACCTGGCCCCGCGTTGCTTCTCACGGCCGCATTCCGGGGATGCGGCGACGCTGGACTCACCTGTGGCCCAGCCGCTGGGTCGCGCAGTCTCCCAGCCGAGCTGCTGCCGGAACCCCGGCTCCTGTGCCCGGCGCCCGCCCGGGCCAGAAGTTAGGTTTCGAATTCACTAAAGGTTTAGGATTAATAGTTCGTGAAACTGTTTTACACATTTCAGGGTGACTCCAAAATTCTTCATCAATATTAGACTCATGCTGCTTATGAAAATGCAAAATAAATGCAGTTTTTCTACAAGATCATTATAAGCTTATGTATTTGCCTTATACATACTTTTGTAATTTCCACTGAGAGTAGAAATCATCAAATCTTACTCATCTTTGCATCTCTCACTAAGCATTATAGCCTAACACAGAGAGGTGCCCATTAAATGTCTGTTAACAAAACAACAGACATCAAAGGAAAGCTTTAGATCTGGAATAACTAAAAATATTCTGACATTATTTGGTATATGTTAAATAGTTCATAATAAATTTTATTATAATTTAAATAGTGCATAATAACATTTTAAAAATCCATGCAACAAGAATCTCTCATATGATGAATTCCTAGAAATGATGCTGCAAGTTCAGAGGTCTGTAAATTGTGTAAAATGTAAGTGGTGAATATTTTTCAAACAAATGTATATTGTGAAATTCAAATATTATAAACTATTTAATTTACAAAACAAAATACAAAGAAGAAAGCAATCATGATTACTTCCTTAACTCAGCAATGGCAGCAATATTCTTAATCTTCATTACTACACACAAACACACACATGTAGTAATGTGTGTTGCTCATCCTACGTACCAGTGGAATACAGGATAAGGGATGTGGCCTACTTAAGGTGCTGTAAAGAGAAATGGGTCTGTTTCTTACTCTAGCGCTCTATCCAACAGATTAACACCTATTTATTCTTCTGAACACCTTTCCTAATTAGCCTCCAGAGAAATCAGTAGGCATTATTTTTGTTGACATTCCCAGTCTTCTTAAAACAATTAAAGAATGGGGGCAAGGAAATGAGCACATCAATGACATGCAAAAAAAAGGAGAGAGTTCTGTTGTTGAGGTCCTAAATAGTAACGATCACTCTGTTATTATCTAACTCTTCTTCCCCAGAAACTATTGCCTTTGAATTTGCACAACAACAAAGTTTGCTGGCTGGATGACCTGTCTAACATTATAAAGAAGGCCCCCAAAGTCAAGATCCTGAACCTCTCCAAAAATGAGGTGACAAGAAAGGGCCAGATCAAATTTGGGTTGAGGGTAAATTATAGTGCACATCAGGATGATAACAAGAAATAGGATCCCCAGCAGACACAGGCCAGCTCTTGGAAATGCCCTCACTGGCCAGACCACCCACTGCTGCTCTTCTTTTTCTCCTAGGAGCAGCTTGTGCAAGTACTTCAAGGATAGCAGAAATATAAAAACTCTCAAGTTTGTGATGGGGAAGACTGGGCAAGGTAAGGGGGTGTGATGGGAGCAATCACAGGGGCCAAGGGCCAGAGTGTGGCAGCACCCCCCCCCAAAAAAACCTTGCTTCTCCTCTCCTCTACAGACCTGCTGGGGCAGCTGCTGAAGCACACAAAACATGACATTGTGGACTCCCTCAGTGTGTTGTCCAAAACTCAGCATGACCTCAGCTCCTTCCTGGTGGACATGTGTTACCAGAAGGCAAGCACCTGCTTACTCCCTTGGACAGGCCCTGAGAGCCAGAGGTGGGTAGGAGGTTAAGGGGGATCCTGAGCACTGGAGCTCTTCCCTTTCAGAAATGGATGCTCTACTTTTCTGTCTACGGTGTGTTGAAAGAAGGTGAGTGTCTGTAGAGTCCCCTCCCCAAATCCCCCACTGCTCCTTCCCCCTGGCTGGGCTCCCTCTCAGAACTCTCTCAGCTTCCCTGACCCCTTTTGTTCCCTTCCTATTCACCCTGTGTTCTTCCGTTCCCACTCTACTCCCAAAGAATTACCTGTCTTATTGCTAAGTCATAAATTTAATAAAAGTTTAGAAATACTTTCTATATTGCCAAAAGAAAAAAATATTAAAATCGGAAAAGCTGGAAGAACATATTTGCAACAATATTGCAGACTTTGTGTTAATATCCGTGTGCTAAAGGACTTTTGCTTACCAGGAGAAACTGTAACAAATATCAACAGTTAATTTCCCTGAAAAGCAAAATGATTCTATAATAAACATCTGCATCCAAACCACATTTGGTAAAGAAATGAGAATTAAAAGATGTCACAATATGTGAAAAAATCAGTTTGCAGAAAATTATGTGACTTCAAATTCTTAAAAGAATATATATGTATAGTATATATATATGTATGTTTGTTACTTACAAATATTTTAAGGTAGGTAAACATCTGCCTTGCATGTCTAGAAAGTGTGTGCCAGATTGGTAAATAGATTACAGTGACTATCTTTAGGTCATCGTGAGGTGATCATATTGATAGAAAGTGCAGAATGACTTTATTTTCAAAATATACATTCTATAGTGTTGAATATTTTATAATTAGGCAAACTTCAGGGACAGCAAGTAGCTGGTGATTCTGCAAATAAGTTTTCTCCTCTTCCATAAAGGAATACAATGTAATGCATTGGACAAAGAGTGAATAGCTGAGCTCTCCGTTTGTAACAAGTACCTGGGTCTGAGGCCCTGATTGTAGCTAACCAATTCTGCAAGAGTATTTCCCTTGGAAACGGCTCCCTGGGGGTTAGGCTGGTAGCGAACTTAGGGGGCAGTAAGAAAAGTAAATTCAGTCTCCTCTAGCCCCCAGAGGTCTCCTCTCTATGCCTTTGAAGAAGGGACTTCCTGTAAGGACCCCATCTTGTCCACTAACAAAGTTGCTTGGGACTTGCTCTCACCTTCCTCAGCTGCCCTCCCCAAACTTCTGCAAACCCCGAGCTCTAGACCACACAGATTCCCCTTAAGAGAGCCCTGTGTGGACACTGGTGAAAGGTCACTGCCTTAAGGACACACCATGGGTGAGTTGGTCAGCATGAAGCCTTGGCTTTAGGTCCCTACAGGGCAGGAGGGACTGAGCCCCCTCCCCACCTCCATTCCAACCCACATGACACCTAGCGGACTCTCCTTTAAATGGGAAGTAGCAAAAGCCCAGGCTGACTGTTTCCCACTCTCTTGAGGTCTTGGACCTAGTGGGTCCTGACATATCCATACTGGCTCCACATGGAAAACTTCCCCTCCTGTGGTTATGGAAATGGCTGAGCCGAGATGTTCCCCTGGTTTAGGGGAAAGGTCTGAGTCCTGTGATCCTCTCTGGTCCAGGATTTGGGGAGTGAGGAGTGTCACCTGAGGTGAGGGATATTGGAAATTAACATTCTTGAGATTTATACTAGGGGTGGAGGAGGGGCAGAGAACCCACCAATACCCTCAAATTTTCAGCAGCGTTCAAAGTAGATTGTATTACCACTATAGCGTTTTTGAGGCTTGTTTTATAGGTCAGCATATAATCTGTTCTGAAATGTTGCATGTGCTGTCATATGCAGTGTTCTTTCTGTTAAGTAAATTTTGTTTGTTTCTTTGTTTGTTTTTTGAGACGGAGTCTTGCTCTGTCGCCCAGGCTGGATTGCAGTGGCGCAATCTCGGCTCACTGCAAGCTCCGCCTCCCGGGTTCACGCCATTCTCCTGCCTCAGCCTCCCTAGTAGCTGGGACTACAGGCGCCCGCCACCATGCCAGGCTAATTTTTTTTTTTTTTTTTTTGTATTTTTAGTAGAGACGGGGTTTCACCGTGTTAGTCAGGATGGTCTCGATCTCCTGACCTCGTGATCCGCCCGCCTCGGCCTCCCAAAGTGCTGGGATTACAGGCGTGAGCCACCGCGCCCGGCCTCTGTTAAGTAAATTTTGTTAGTCATGTTTTTTAAATCTTCTTCACCTAATGGATTTTGTGGCTGTTTTATTTGTCATTCAGTGAAGTATGTTTAAGTTTCCTACTGAGAATGTGGATTTGTCCATTTCTTCATTTACTTCTGTCAGTTTTTACTGTGCATTTTTTTCTCCATTTAGTTCCATCAATTTATTGTCATGTATATTTTGGCTTTGTGCTAAAAAGTACATACAAATTTGTTTTATTAACATATTTATGTTGAATTAAACCATTTGTCATTACAAAATATCCCTTCTTCTAGTAATATTTTACTGAAAGTATATTTTTTCTCTTATGAATAGCTATACCAGCTTTCATTTCGTCAGTGTTTTAATGGTATATTTTTTGCCATTTTTTTTTCAAATGTCTTGTGTTTTGTTTTACATATGTTCCTATTAAGGAGCATTTGATTGAATTAATTTTTAATTGAGTCTTATGATCTCTGCTTTTTTATTTGAAACCTTCAGTACATTACATATAACATAATTCCACATAAATTTGGCTTAAATATAACATTTTCTGTTTGCTTTACATCTATTTTCCTATCCTAATTTTCTCTTTTCCTTCGTAAAATTTAAAATTATTATTTTTAAATTATTAATTTTTGCCTCATTTGGATTGATAATGTGACATTCTTCTGTCATTTTTGTAGTCTACCTTTTGGATTACAACATCCATTCTTGCCTCTAATGTACATTAGTTCTTTTACATATCCTTGGACAACACAGGTACCTTCCAATATTTTAACTCTTTTAATGCCCCTCCCAATATATTGGTGTGCATTTTTAACTATATATATTTATATATTTAAATTCCTTTTTAAAATTATTTTTAATTTTTAATCAAGTTCTGGGCTACATGTGCAGGGTGTGCAGGTTTGTTACATAGTTAAACATGTGCCATGGTGGTTTGCTGCACAGATCAACCCATCACCTAGGTATTAAGCCCAGCATGCATTTGCTATTTTTCCCAATGCTCTGCCTCCCCCACCCCACCCCTCCAACAGGCCCCAGTGTGTGTTGTTCCCCTCCCTCAACAAACTAATGCAGGAACAGAAAACCAAACACCGCATGTTGTCACTTATAAGTGAGAGCTGAACAATGAGAACACATATTTAAATTCTTTAAAGACATTATCACTGTATTATATAGTCAATATTCATTTAGATTTTCCTACGTATTTGCCAATGTAATTATTCTTCATTCCTTCTTGTATTTACTTGCCTCAATCTGGGATCATATTTCTTTGGCCTGAGGATGAATCTTTAGTTTTGAGTTGACTGGTGACAAATTTGCTTAGCTTTTGTTTGCATTAAAATGTCACAAGTAGGGCCGGGCACAGTGGCTCATGCTTGTAATCCCAGAACTTTGGGAGGCCAAGACAGGCGGATCACTTGAGGTCAGGAGTTCGAGATCAGCCTCGCCAACATGGTGAAACTTTGTCTCTACTAAAAATACAAAAATTAGCTGGGCGTGGTGGCACGCGCCTGTAATCCCAGCTACTCAGGAGGCTGAGGCAGGAGAATCACTTAAACCCAGAAGGCAGAGGTTGCAGTGAGCCAAGATCGTGCCATTTCATTCCAGCCTGGGCAACAAGAGCGAGACTCCACCTCAACAACAACAACAAAAAAGTCACAAGTAGCCTGGAAAACATGGCAAAACCCCGTCTCGACAAACAAAAATTAGCCAGGTGTGGTGGTGCATGCCTGTAGTCCCAGCTACTCTAGAGGCTAAGGTGGGATATTGCTTGAGCCCAGGAGGCAGAGGTTGCAGTGAGCCAACACCGTGTCACTGCACTCCAGCCTGGGCAGCGACAGAGTGAGACTTGTCTCAAAAAAAAAAAGTCACAAGTGTGAAAAAAAAAAATCACTTAAAGTGCTTTTTTCTATTTTCTCACTCCACAACAACCATCAGCACAGAAGACTTCTGTGACCAAATGTGTGGGGAAGTTTTCCCCACCAACAAGCAAGCAATCAGTTTTATAGTAAACACCTGCTGTGTGCCCTCTAATTTAATTTTGATAGTGTCAAAATTAAATTAGGTTACCTGGAGATAGCATCAGATCCCACAGGTTGGGGGCTCAGTTCCCAAGACTGGCCCCCTCCTTCAGACACCATCTGTCGGAAGTCTGGGGCTCCAGAACTTCTGACTGATGGCCTTCAACTTGGAGTTCCTACGACCCTCTTTTTGAATGTGATTAATTTGCTAGAATGGCTCACAGAACTCAGGGAAGCACTTACATTTACCAGCTTATTATAAAGAATATTGCAAATAATACAGACAAATAGATGTATGGGGCAAGGTACAGGGAAGGGATGTGGGGCTTCTATGCCCTCTCCAGATGTGCCACCCTCCAGGAACTTTCATGTGTTCATCCATCCAGAAGCTCTCTGAACTCTGTCCTTTGACTTTTTATGTAGGCTTTTTATGTATGCATGACTGATTAATCCACTGGACATTGGTGACTGACTTACCCTTCAGCCCCTTGAAAGTGCCAGTGCTTTAATACTGCCTTGCTCTTTCCAGTGACCGTCTCCCATCCCGAAGCTACCTAGGGGCTGCCAGCCTAGCATACAAAAAGACTTCACTTTGGAGTTTATAAAAATTTTAGGAGCTGTATGCCAGGAAACAGGGTTGAAGATCTAATATATGTTTTGCAATATCACAGATGTTTATTTAACTTCCATTTTTGTATCTTTCAAAAAATGGAAGTTAAATAAACACACAATTCTAGGCCTACAGCTATTATAGTTTAGCACTCTGGGTATATAACATTACTTTCTTCAAGCTACGTTATTTCTGTTTAAAAATTATATATCGATCCAGTCTTATTTTTGCTCATTTGAAGATAACCCATTGTTTTTATTTTACTTTGAATATTTGCTTTTTTCTTTGGATTTCAACAGCTTTACTATGATGGACCTGGGTTTGGTTTTCCTCATGCCCCACTGGACTTGAAATATACATTGCTTCTTGCATCTGTGACTTGGTATCTTTTGTTACTTTTTGAAACTGCTCAAAAATTCTACCGTGAAATACTGCTTTTGCACTACTTTCTTTTCTTTCTTCTAGAACTCCAATTAAACATGTTTGGTGTATTTACTGTATCTCCTTTAATTTTGCCCCATGTCTTTTTGTATTCTTCATCATTTTGTGTCTTCATACTTCATTCTGGATATTTTCTTCAGATCCTTCTTTCCAAACCTCCTTGTTGTTCAAGGAGATGTAAAAGAACTAATATGCATTAGACTGTGATAAGGCAAGAATGTACATTGTAATGTGAAGGGTAAAGACCACAAAAGTATATCTGTTATTTTATGCTGCTAATCACAAAGTTGTTCTTAATTACAGTTATTGCATTTATGAATTCTAGAAATTCTATTCATTTTAATATATTTTCCAATTCTTGGCTGAAATGCTTAATCTTTTATATTCTTGACAATAATGCCATTATCTGATTATCTGGATTTTATGTTTTTTATTGCCCTTTTTTTGTTTGTTTGCTTGGTTTTTAATCATGTCATTTTATCTCCTTCTAGATTTTTTTTTCAGAGAACTATATATAATAAATTGTAGATTTATTTATTTCAGTCTTAGAATGAAGTTGTCTTGCTCCAGGGAAGATTTTTTTCTGTCAACTTGCTAGGTTGCAAGGAAAACCCCAAATCTCTTTAATCCCGTTGATGATTGAGATGATTAATTTGGACTTCAGTCCCTTGGAGGGCTGGTCTATTTCCAGTTTACCCATATTTACCTGACGTAGCTCTTAGAGGTTCCTATCTAAGCCTGAGTGGTTTGCCAAGATCCCCTCTCCTTAACATACCCAACTTCAAATTTTATGCTCTTATCTCTATAACTCTGGGAATTTGGCACAAATTCACAGTATTTTAGCATCGTACCTATATCCTTAGGCATCACCAACTGCTGCTAGAAAAAAATCAGCCCCAAGGATTGGGATTACATTCTGAGTTTCCTTTTTTCCCCTGGTATTTCCCCCATAACATCTTATTGTATCATTAGCTTTTTGATGCCTTTAAACAACCTTTTATTTTAAATTATTTTCCACACTTTTCTAGTTGTTCTCAGTTGGAAGTTTGGTGCAATGTAACTAGTCTCTCTTTGCTGGAAGAAAAACTCTAAATTTATTTTTTCAAATGCTGAGTTTGGTATAGTCCTTATTATCCTCATTATTATCTTCTTTACTGTGTCTTCTCTCTAATGTTTGGAAGATAATGTCACAGGAATGGGAAAACACATGTAATATGCTTTCCATGAAGTTTTCCAGATGGACATATATGGCTAGCATGGATTCGGTATATCAGAAGTTTTTCTCATTTTATTGTATTGCCATTGCTCATCCTCATCTTGTGCTTCCATCCTTGAGTGTTTGCCTCTTGTTTATGAGACTGTCAGGTCTCTTTCAGCCTTCAACTACTCTCTGATATCTCAGCCACTCCCCTGATAATAAATTCTGGATCCTTCTCTTCCCACCATCGTCCTGATTAATTATGAATATATACATTGAGGGAATGTTTTTCAAAATATAAACTTTAAAAAGGGCAATTGTTTTATCAACATATACAAATTTTCAAAATGGTTGGTGAACTGGTAAGCTCATTCACTCACTCTTGATTAACATGCAAATAAGTATAAATGTATATTTTAAATGCCACTTCTAAAAATCTCTTAAATTTGAAAGCATTCATGTTTTGACCAAAGTAATCCACTTGTAGAATTATTGAAGGAAAAACTGTAAACAAATAATAGAATGTATATATAATCCTATTCTTCGCAGCATTGTTTATAGTAGCAAAAATTTGGAAAGATTTATTAAAATTTGAAATTTTATTAGTAGATTAAAGTTTGTGGCAGATTTTTTTTTTTTTTTTTTTGAGATGGAGTTTCGCTCTTGTTGCCCAAGCTGTGATCTTGGCTCACCACAACCTCCGCCTCCTGGGTTCAAGCGATTCTCCTGCCTTAGCCTCCCGTGTAGCTGGGATTACACCCATGGGCCACCACGCCAGTCTAATTTTGTATTTTTAGTAGAGACGGGGTTTCTCCATGTTGGCCAGACTGCTCTTGAACTCCCGACCTCAGGTGATCCACCCGCCTCGGCCTCCTAAAGTGCTGGGATTACAGGCGTGAGCTACCGCGCCCGACCTGTGACAAATTTTAACTATAATAATAATCTATTGTATAAATTATATTAAAGTCAGAAATTGTTATTTAGGCATTTTAGAAAATATGAAAAAGGTAAATTTTGGACTAATCATATTTATTCTTTCCTGAGCTTCCAGCTCAATGAGATTCAACCATCAGTTCTTGCTCTGGTAAACAGGTGACCTTAGCTTTAATTTCCACAGTGTCTTTAAAGGAAAGCATATTAATTTGATAGATAATAAAAATCAATTAAATATTATTTCTGAACATGCAATGATATAAAATGTTAACTGAAATAGTAGGTTACAGATATTTTTACAATATGATTGCGGTTTGAAAATATATCTGTGTATATATAACATATTCAATAGCACACAAGCATACAGCAGCAAACATATTCACTTATCACCTCTCTGTTTCTCTCAGTCTCTCTGTCTTTCTCCCTCTCTCTCAAATTATTTGTTAAAGAAACTGGATCTTTTGTCATGCATTTGGTTCATTGCCTATCCACAATGATGAAGCCCTGAATTGCTGCTGAGGCCCGATCAGATTCAGGTTTAATGTTTGGCAAGAATATTTCATAGGTGGTACCCATAACAGAGTACCTTATATCTGGTTGTTTCCCTTTTTGTGATTTTTGCAAGGCATTAATGATCATTGTATAAATTCTTTATTTAATTAGAAGTTTTTGAATGATGATAGTCAAATTCTATCTTGCCTTCTTCATATATTAGCTAGAATATTCCTATAAAAATAAAATTTCATCAACAATTTGGCTATCTTTATGTACAGCTTGCACAGGGAAGGCAGAATAAATATTTGATTCTTCCCTTTTATTTACAAATTTTTATAAATATAAGTGGTTTCCTGGCATTCTACAAATGTCATCAATAAGGTTCTTCTTGGTTGTTGTTTTTGAGTATCATTATGAACTCACAGCTTTTTAACATATTGATGGGATTCAAACCCTTGTTATAAGATTTTTGAGCAGAGGAATGAGAAGATTTGACTTATGCTTCAAGAAAATCACTCTCCCTGCTATGACAAAAATGCATGGTGAGGGAGCAAGTGTAAAAGCAGAGGGACAAGTTGGAAGGCAATGTAATCCAGGAGATAGATGTTGGTGACCTTGCCAGGGTAGTAGCAATGGAGGGAATGAAAAGGGGCCAGACTCTGGATATATTTTAAAGGTAGAGTCAAGAGACTTTCCTGATCAGTTGGATGTGAAGTATGAGAAAAAGAGAGCACTCCAAGCTATCATCAAATTTTGGGGACTGAACATTTCTGGATCAAATGCTCTAACCCATATTTAATTTCACTTCCAGTGCCATACAGGGAAAGTCCCAAAGGTTATGAGTAACAAGACTATCTTGACCATGGGTCACATGGTGAAAGCAATGACTTTCCAGAGGAGTTCATCTGAGGCCTGGTCATAATAAGTATATTGTAAAGTGATCAGGAGTGAATAGAACGTTTACTCACAAGTATGTCCTGAGGTAACATGGAGTAATTAATATAGAATATGTATAAAATGCAAACCTATGGACAGGCACTGTGGCTCATGTCTGTAATCCCAGCAATTTGGGAGACCGAGGCAGGCAAATTTCTTGAGCTCAGGAGTTCGAAACCAGCCTGGGCAACATAGTGAGACCCTATGTCTACCAAAAATTTAAAAAAAATAGCCTGGCATGGGGTGTGGTCTCAGCTACTTGGGAGGCTGAGGTGGGAGGATTCAGTGGAGCCCAGGGGGTGGAGGTTGTAGTGAGCCAAGATCATGCCTCTGCACTGCAGCCTAGGTGACAGTGTGAGACCCTGTCTCAAAAAATATATATTTTTATATAAATATATATTTATATAAATATATATTTATATAAATATATATATTTTTATAAATATATATTTATATAAATATATATATTTTTATAAAGTATGTATTTATATAAATATATATTATATAAATATATATTTATATAAATATATATTTATATAAATATATATTATATAAATATATATTGATATAATATATATTTTATAAATATATATTTTAATATAATATATATTTATATAATATATTTTATATAAATATATATTTTTATATAATATATAAATATATATTTTTATATAATATATAAATATATATTTTTATATATTATATAAATATATATTTTTATATATTATATAAATATATATTTATATATTATATAAATATATATTTTTATATATTATATAAATATATATTTTTATATATTATATAAATATATATTTTTATATTATATATAAATATATATTTTTATATTATATATAAATATATTTTTATATATTATATAAATATATATTTATATATTATATAAATATATATTTATATAATATATAAATATATTTTTATGTATTATATAAATATATTTTTATATAATATATATTTTATATATATTTATAATATATAAATAAAATAATATAAAATAAAATACAAACCTAGAGAACCTTAAATTTAGATGCTAAAAGGAAGCTGGCTTCGGATAGTCTAATTTCCTTAATCCCCACCTCCAAAACCACTAGTATTACCATCGTTTCAGTTGAATGTGATAAAAATAAAATATCCTTTGTGAATATGCTTATGGGAAAGAGAATTGATACTATCTTTTAGATGTAAATTAAACTTCCAAATCTTGTCTCATGGTGAATTGAACATGTTGGTGGGGAATACAGAGGGTGAACAAGGAAATTTCTAGGAGTAAATACAGTGTGAAATATAACGGAAACACTTTATAAGCATTCCTGAGTCCACAATTATTTGATAAAGTAGACTTGCTAGCAAAGAAAACCAATAGAAACAAAAAGAATATTACATAATGATAAAAGGATCAATCCACCAGGAAGACAGAATGATCCTACCTGTATACACACCCAAACAGCAGAGGCTCAAAATACGTGAAAGAAAAACTGACGGAGCTGAAATAGCCAAGTCCAAAGTTGTCATTGGGGCCTTCAACATCCCACTCTTAGCAATTGATAGAATTACTATATAGAAAATCTACAAGGCTATAGAAGATCTGAATAGTATAATCAGTATAATAGTATGATAGTATAATACAGTAGTATAATCAATACAGATCTACATGACATATATAGAACATTTTACCCAACAACAGCAGAGTACACTATTTTCCCACATATCTTATAACGTTCATGATAGACCATGTTCACAGACATAGACCATGTCCTGGGCCATCAAAAAACCTCAATAAATTTAAAAGAATGAAAGTCATACAGAGTATTCTCTCTGACCACAGAAAAATCTCTAAACACTTGGAAATTGTAGTTGACACCTGTCATTTCTGATCATTGTTCAGCTCCTTGTTATAGAAGAGTAGCGGTTAGAAGCATTGCCTTCTCAACTGAAAGGCATTTCAGGCTTAGCAAAAAGAAAGCTCACTCTGTATTTCCAAAAGAGTATTGTTGAGGGCAAGGCTGGAGGCAGAGAGACAGTTCAGCAGGATGATGCATCAATCCATCCTGTCATGAAAGCTTGCACTAGAAAAGACAGTACAGCTTGCTGATTGTTAATAAAATCAATTTGGTGGCTGATTGCATTTGGGAGGTGTGAGAGAGGTTGCCTATCAGGTTTTGGTGAGGTTGTTAGACTATAGTGGCATAAGAGAAGGCAACATTTGGATCCTTCCTGGGGTATGGTTGATGTGCAGTCTAATCCATGAACATTCACACTTCTGTTCTCTATAAATCCTGCTCCATTTTCCAAATGGTTCCACACAGTTACCTCCTCCTTTAAGATCTCTTCCCTAACTATGTCATCTGTGAGAAAAGGCTCTCCTATCTGGACGGGTAGAGGAGTTTGCTTTCTGGGGCTTGTGTGACTGCTCTATTAGGGCGGGTTGGCACTTTGCTTGCCTTACTATGGTGTTAGGCCAAGAAATGGTACATGGTATATGACCACTGATGTGTCTTCAAACTTGTATTTTTGTTCCAAATTTCAGAACACAGTGATGGTAGCAGCTCTCCTCAAGGAGAAAATAAAGGTGGAGATTCTTCCCAGGGGAATTTTGGAAAGGAGAACCTTCATGATGAACATGATGGGTATGAGCTCCCACCTCCCCATCTTCAGAAGGTAGATGAAAATGTGGAGGTGGGGGATGTCCACGAGGATCCCCAAATAAGAAAGTAAGTGACCAGGAAGGCTGGTTTGCACATAGCAGCCCCTGGGACTTTGTAATTCTTTCACTCTCTGTAGTCTTTTTTTCCTCTCCCTGAAAAACTGAAGAATGCTAGAAGTGAAGTAATGGCTGAAAAATCCTAATTGCAGACCTGGTTTTCAGTGAGTTGAGGGTGTATGAAAAACTGTGTCACATTTCTATGCATTTCTATACATTTATAGACATATCTTTTTATCCATTTCCCTACAGCAACCCCTCTACCTTACAACCCGATAGTAGGAGTGTGAAATGCCATAGTGAATACCAAGATAGAATTCCTCCAGAGAGAGAAGTGGAGAAGAACACACAGAATGGAGACCCAGGGACCTGGTTCAAGGTCACAGTGAGTATCCTGAGAAAATGCAAAAAATGTGCAGGAAAGGTGGGTCAGGGAGAGTTGTATTAATCACACGTAGAAATACTAGATATTTTTCTGAGGACAGGGAAGTTAACATCTAAGCACAGGTTCAGAAAAACAATGTAAAGGGAACAGGCTGACTGCAAGAGGACCCAAGAGGCTGTCTAAACACAAAGGTGGAAACTACTGCCAAGAAGATGTGGCAGCTCTCCACAAGATGCCTCATGGCTCAAGCTGAGTGTAGCAGTGTTGAGTTTCTGGAGTTCTTGTCAGAGGTGCAGGCTGGGTCTTCAATAGGTAGAATCTCCTAGCACCTTAAAAAAAAGATCATTTAGAACATCTGAATTTTATTATCTGAGAGGTATATTTGGAATAGAGAGAAAGGACAACTAGGAAACCCATGTCTGGCAAAAAAAAAAAAAAAAAAAAAAAGTTGAAATCATGTTAATGGTCCCTATCTTAGAAGTCTTTTAAAGCTCCATTAGAAGGTTAGAATAAAACACTTAGTTGGGTTATTTTCCAGACTTAATTCCATGTTGTCTCTCTTCTATCCTATCCCTTCTTTTCACCATTAGATTCCTTATGGGATAAAGTATGATAAGAGTTGGATAGTGAATTCAATCCAGAGCCATTGCAGTGTCCCCTTCACTCCAGTCGCTGTAAGAGAAGATGGTGAAGCCAGATGAGTAGGCACAAGGGAGGGGGAGACGCCTGACTCAGCAGGGGCCACTGACCTCTGACACTATTGCTCTTGCCTTTACTCCCTGTAGTTCCACTACAACAAAAATCGGGCCCATTTCTTTATTCAGGATGCTAGTGCTGCCTGTGCATTAAAGAAAGTCAACTGCAAGATTCATGATGAGGAAAACCAAAAGGTATATGTCAACAACATTCCCTATATGTAGTCTCTGGGAAAGAGGACAGGCCAGGGGCTAGTCATTGTCTTTTTTGAGATTGAGGTCCTCATGCTCAACTTGCCTCACCTTCTTGCAGGTATTTGTTTTTGTCAATCTTTCTACTAAACCCCAGTCTATCCAGAAAATGTTGAAACCAAAAGAGATGGCATAGCTAAAGGTAATACAGACTCAAGGCACCACTTCTTCCCCCACCCCTATATTTCCCTGTCACCACTACCACCACCACCAGAGCCTCAGAGCTGCTCTCTTCATCTGTCTCTGCAGCTGACCCTGAACAAACGATATGATGTCTGCCAGCAAGCTCTTGATCTCCAGAGGCTCCGCTTTGACCCAGGTATGGCTGACAGCAGCAATTCTAGGACAAGTAGGGGCAGAGCAGTCTGCCTGGAAGGGAGACTTATATGGACGGCAACTTTGGGAGGGGTTGGTGCTGGTGCTGGTCCAGTCAGGCCCCTCACAGCCTTCTGATGCCCTTCTCTCGGCTTCCTGGAGACTTGGTGAAACATCATATTGATATAATCCTGAATCAAAGAAACTACATGGCTGCCACTCTGAAGATCATTGAAAGGAATTTCCCTGAGGTGAGGCCTTAGGCCCAGTGCTAGTATTTAATTAGAGGGGTGGAAGAGATGGAGTGAAAGGCAGATTTGTTTCCAAGGCTCGAGATAGTATCCGTCACTCTAACTGTTCTTACCTGATAGCTATTATCTTTGAACTTGTGCGACAACAAACTGTACCACCTGGATGGCCTGCCTGACATTATAGAGAAGGCTCCCAAAGTCAAGACCCTGAATCTCTCCAAAAATAAGGTGAGAAGGGGGAACCAGATCAACTTTGGATGGAGGGTGGATGGCAGTACATATCAGAATAATGGCAACAAGCAGGCAGAGGTACCTGTGGGTGACTGTGAGGACTGGGGGAATTCGGGACCCAGGGTCCCGGGTGTTTCTCTTTCCCTGGCCCTCCTTCTCCAGTTTCCTCCCCATCTTTCTTAGCTGAAGTCGGCTTGGGAGTTGGGCAAGGTGAAAGGGTTGAAGCTCGAAGAGCTATGGCTGGAAGGGAACCCGTTGTGCAGCACCTTCTCTGACCAGTCCGCCTATGTAAGGTCAGTGGCAACCCCTGGCACCCTTCCTGGGCACCTTTGCTCCCTGGGTGACTGAGCTGTGTCTGAAGGTGCCCTTCTGCAGGAAGAAGCAGCCTTTGTCCTCTGGGAGGACCACAGACCTCCCCTCCTACTCTCTCTCTCTCTCTCTCTCTCTGTCACTCACTCATCTGTGCTTAGAGGTCTCCTTTCCTTCCTCTGACATGGTCCCCTTTTCACCTGCTCTGGGGTGTGTTTCCCGCCTGTCTCCACCAAGCCTCCTCCAGTGTGCCCTATGTGAGTGTGCTCCAGGAAGTGGGGCTCCCCACCTCCCCAGGACCAGCAGTATTCAGATGCTGGTGCCCTGGACCGAGAAGAGTCCTTTAGTCCGGGACCTCATGCTGAGACAGGCCTTCCTGCCTCCATGCTGAGATGGGGCTTCCCTCCCCTGTCCCGAGAGGGGTTCTCCTTCTCTTGCTCCAAAAAGGTCCCCCCACCTGTCCTGGGCTGGCATAGGGGCTTCTCTGCCCCATACTGAGGGCTGGGGCCCCGGGTGGCTGCTGTCATGCCATCTCTTCCTCTGGCCCAATGCCAGGAGCTGGGCCCTCCTTGGGGAGAAACCTGGGTTTCCTGCGTCAAGGGGCCAGAAGCGGGCCACGTTCCTGAGGCGGGAGTGGAAGGCAGAGGGCAGAGGAGGTTGAGAAGACAGAAGGACAGGCCTCTCAGGGCACTGCCCCACCTTCCCTCCTTCTCCACCTCACATCGTCCTGCCTGGGCCCTCAGAGGAGCCCTGGGTAGCCCGAGATGGGTAGCATTCCTCCGTCAAGGCGTCAGCACAGAGGGGCACAGGAGTCAGGGACCATCAGAAGAGAATGCAGTGGTCTGGAGAGGGGGTCCCCAGACTCTGAACCCCATGCTGAGCTGGGGCCTGACTCTTCACTCCTCCCGGGAGAAGGTCTCCTGTCCCCGTGGCTGCTCTGTTTCCCATGCCCAGCTCAGACTGAGCTCACACAGGTGAGGAAGGCTCCAGCTGCATCCAGTGGGCCCCAGCCCAACAGGTGCATGTTTTCCTTTCCTGCCTCAGTCCCCAGGGACAACCGGGAGCGATGAGGGAAAGGGCTGCAGCAGGGGAGCCCTTTTCTCCTCTATACCTCCCTGAACTCCACCTCTACAGTAGAGCATCTTTCCCTTCCCTTTGCTTTGCATCCTGTTTCTCCCTTGCGTCTCCTCTCCTATGTCTCACCCGTCTCTCCCTCCCCTACCTTCACCCCATTTCTGTTGTCATCACCCTGCCTTCCCCTTCCTGCCTCCTGAGCCCAGCCTCACTCACCTACCTATCCCAGCATCCTCAGCATCCCTAAGACCTGACCTGGTCTTGGCCAGGGGCAGGCCAGGCAGATTGATGGACAGCCAGTGGGGTAGCAGAGCCCTGGGCTCCCACTCCATTTCCTGCTCCCTGCGTAGCCTTCCATGGGGATTTGGACAAAGGGGAGGGAGGGAGGGGGAAGAAACCCTGGAGCTCCCAATGCTGCTTCTTGTGGCACTGGAGAAGAGAGTCGGGGCAATCTAGGTGGAAGCTAACCAGGAGGAAGGAGAGGGAGGAGAGTGAGAGGGGGAGAGGGAGGGGCAGGGGGAGGGAGAGGGAGAGAGGCTGTGCAACCCTGAATTGTCAATCACTTCATTCTATTTTTTGTTATGGACAGTATCATCCGGGAATATTTCCCCAAGTTGTTATGCCTGGTAAGTATTTACTGTCATCATTGTCTCCTCTTACTCAAGTACATGACCTCCATGCCTGCCCTCAAGTCCTTTGGCTCTTGCCTGGATTACATGTTTGTATCCAACCCTCATCCATTTTAGAGGCATAGATTCCTGAAAAAGACAAGAATATTCTCCCTGGAATAAAATGTCCATAAACATACACACGCACCCACACTCACTAATTGACACAAAAGTTGCATCTAATAATAGATGCTTCCAAGACCCACTGTTGAAGACTCCATCTGCTGTCTTGCTGATAGAATTTTGAGGGGGCCATTTCATGCCTCACCTCTGACCCTTTTTCCCTCCAGGCCTGTTCATCTCCTTACTCATCCAGCTCTACCTCCCTGGTATGCACTGCTGACTGCCTCTTTCCTTTCTCAGGATGGCCAGGAGTTAGCATCTCCAATTATAATTGGCATTGAAGCCCCTGAGATAATAAAACCTTGTAAGGTAAGGAGGGACCAGATTTGAGATACTGTAAGGGACGTTTTTTAAACCACATAGTTTCAAGATGTCTTTTGATTCCAGGAAAGCTATAAAGGATCTGAGACCATAAAGAGTCTGGTGCTTCAGTTCCTGCTTCAGTAAGTACCCCAGAATCCTGAGGTCGTGGAAGGTTGAGACAAGACAGGCCACCCAAGCAAATGTCTATTCATGGATTTAGGAAGTCTTCAAGTCTCCTTTGGGGCCCAGGCCACAGAGATAGCCTTTCCCCACTGCTCTTTCACAGGTATTACTTGATCTATGACTCTGAAGATCGAACGGGTCTCCTCAGTGTTTACCATGACAAGGCCTGCTTCTCCCTGACCATTACCCTCAACCCTGAGGACCCAGAACCGTGAATATCACAGCTCTGACTCTGGTCTGGGGCCATGTGGTCCCCAGCAAAGGCCAGTTCCTGGAAATGTCTGCACTAGCTGGGCCACCCACTCCTGTTCCTCTTCTTCTCCTAGGAGCAGCTTGGAAAAATACTTCAAGGATAGCAGGAATATAAAGAATATCAAGGACCCTCGTGTGTGATGGGTGAAGATCAGCATGGGAAATGGGGTGGAGAGTCAATAATAGGGTACAGGGTACAGGGTGTGGCAGCCCTCAATGCTTCTCTTGCTCACACAGGCCTGAGGATTCAGCTGCTGAAGCACACAAAACGTGAGATTGTGGACTCCCTCAGTGTATTGCCCAGAACTCAGCATGACCTTAACTCCTATGTGGTAGACTTGTGCATCCAAATGGTGAGCACCTGCTTCCTCCCTCAGTCAGGCCCAGAGAGCTGAAGTAGGTAGGAAGTAGGTAGGTGGGTAGGAGGATCATGAAGGCTCTAGTTTTTTCTTCTTCCCTTTCAGGAAAGGATGCTCGTCTTTTCTGTCAATGGAGTATTTAAGGAAGGTGAGTGTCTATAGATTCTTCTCTCCAGATCACTCATTACTCCCTTCCCCAGGCTGGGCTTACTCCAAGAACTCTCTCAGCTTCCCAAGTTGCTCTTCTCCCCTTCCCTTGCATTCTTCCTCTCCGTTTGTGTTCTTCCTCTCCTGGCAACTTTCTGTTATCTTTGTGTTCTTTCCTTTTTGTTCCCGTCCCTTTGTGTTCTTCCTCTCCCCCAATTTTGTTCCCAAACATCATTACTTCCTGACCTACATCCATGCCTGTCTGCACCTGCACCACTCAGGCTTAGGGACACAGCCTGTAGAGTTTGATGGCTCTCATCCCAGGTTGTTACTTTGCGAACTTGGGACATTGTCCTGTTACCTAACCCCTCAGTTTCCTCATTTGCAAAATGGGGTTGGTAAGCTCATCTCTTGGGCGACTGTGTAAAATGAATCAAGCGAACTCATGTTTGTCAAGAGACCTGACACATGTTAGGGGGTTCTATCCCTGGGTGCCGCTTGTTCCTATTTTTGCCCTCTCAGTCCCTGAAACTCCCTCCTGACTCTCACTGAAAAGTTGTCCCAGCCTGGCTCCCTTCAGGGTGCCAAAAGATTATCTCCCTGACTGGAGAACCCTGTATGAATGTGTAAAGCATGTGCAACTGTAAGGAGGTATCATTGTTTGTTGTTTCTAAAGTGGAAAGAGAGTCTCCAGGTTCTGTTCTTGCCTTCACCCGAACCTTCATCTTGACTTCTGTCAGCAATTCCAAGTAAGGGCTGTGCTGTGGGTGGGAGCACCCATCCTGTCCTGGAGCCAATGGTGTGGTAATGTGGTGGTGCAGTCCTCAGGATGTTCTCAGTACCATAGAAAGCCAACTGGTAGATCCAAGGAGAGGTCTAGATTATGAGAATACCAGATTCTCTTTTTGGCCACAATACTTACTAATTAGCTGTGTATCTTTTTGTCCAGTTGTAAGATTTCTCTGTGAAACAGTCCTTTTCTGAAAATGGGATGTCTACTTCTTTTGTAAAGTGTAAATGCATTGGGGTTAAATCTACAAATCTAAGGAAACTGGTAGGCAATCTCTCCAAAGGTGGACTCTGCAGCAGGGGTAAAGCCTACCAGCCAAGGAATCCGAAAGGTGGGCAGAGTAGGGGCTTGGAAGGAATCTGGTTCCTCAGTGGCAGTGGAAGCAGGATCATTGTTGAAAGTGTGAGGTTGTCCATTTTTCCAGTTGTCTGAGAGCTTGTCTTTCCTTCAGTCTGTATATTGTGAATGACAAGCTGATTGTGAGGAATGCCAGCACGAAGGAGACCCAGAGTGCCTTCTCCATCCCAGTGCCTGCACCCTCCTCCAGCTCCTTGCCTACCCTCTCCCAGAAGCAGCAGGAAATGGTGGAGACTGTCTCCACCCAGTCTGGGATGAAACTTGAGCAGTCTCAGAAGTGAGTGCTGGGAGTCTTTCAGGATAGATGTGAGCTGGGAAGAGTGGGGAGTGAAAAATGGAAACTCTCAGTTAATTTGTAAAAATAACTATTTAGATGTGGTGCTTCCAAAAATGAGTGGCCTCATAAAGTATATATATTAATTGATTGTGATAAAGAAATTAATTTTTAAACAATATAGCGTTCAGATCACATGACATGATCTTGTATATATAAAATCCTATGGAAACCACTTAAAAACACGTTAAAATTAATAAACAAGTTCTGCCTTGTTTCAGGATACAAAATCAATATACAAAAACCAATTGTATTACTATATACCTGTAATGAACAATAAGAAAATAAAATTAAGAAAACAATTCCATGTACAAAAGCATACAAATAACACAGGAACAAATTTAATGACAAAGAAAAATCCAAAACATTTACTTTGAAATCTGCAGTACATTATAGAAAGAAATTAAGGAAGACCTAAATAAATGGAATGACATCCCATGTCCCTGGATTGGAAGACTTAATATTGTTAAAATGGCAATACTCCCCAAATTTGTATATAGATTCAATGCAAATGCAATCCATGTCAAAATCCCAGCTGGCTTCTTTGTAGAAATTAAGAGGTTAACCCTAACATTTAAATGAAAATACAATGAATGCAGAATAAAAAATAATTTTGAAAAAGAACAAAGTTGGAGGACCCACTACAAAGTTACTGCAGTCTTACTACAAAGCTACAGTAATCAGTCCATACTGAGTGATACAGACCTAAGAATAGACATATAGATCAATGTAATAAAGTGAGAGTCCAAAATAAACCAAAATCCTTACCTTTATGGTCAATAGCTTTTCTACCAGAGCGCCAAGAAAAAAAGCCAATGGGTAAAGAAAGAATAGCCTTTTCAACAACTGGCGCAGGCAGAACTGGATATCCACTCACAAACAATGAATTTGTACCCCATGATATGCCATATACAATAATAAATCAAAATAGCCCAAGGCCTAAAAGTTAGAGCTAAAACTATAAAAATCTTAGAAGGAAACAAAAGAGTGAATCTTTGTGACCTTGAATTAGACAGTGGTTTCTGATATATAACAAAACACACATACACAGACAAAATTAGATAAAGTGGATTTCTTCACAATTTAAAACTTGTTTTGCATTAAAAGGTACTATCAATGAAGTAAAAAGACAACCCAAGAATCAGAGAAAATATGTGCATTATTATACATCTGATAAGGGACTTGTATTCAGAATATATAAAGAACTCTTGGAACTCAACCATAAAAATGAAAATAACCCAATTAAAATGTAAACCACACTGAGGTATCACTTCACACACAGCAGGATGGCTACCATTTTTTGAGATCGAAATAACAAGTGTTGATAGGAGGAAAGCAATAGGGAGAGCTGTGTTAAAAGATACAAAATTACAGCTACATAGGAGGAATAAGTTCTAGTGTTTTACAGCATTGTGGGATGACTATAGCTAACAATAATATGTAGTTTCAAATAGCTAGAAGGAGGATATTAAATGTTCCCAACACAAAGATAAATATTTAAGATGATGGATATGCTAGTTACATTCATCTGCTCACTGTACATTGCATGTATCGAAACATCATTATGTACCCCATAAATATGTACAATTATTATATGTCAATTAAAAATAATTTTTTTAATGTTGACAAAGCTATGGATAAATTGGAACCCTCATACATTGCTGGTAAGAATGGAAAATGATGCAGCTACTGTGGAAAATAGTTTGGCAGTTCTTCAAAATGGTAAATATGGAATTACTATATGACACAGCGATTACACAAAGAGTGATGAAAACTTATGTTCACACAAAAACTTGAAAATGAGTGTTTATTGCAGCATTATTTGTAATAGTCAAAAAGTGGAAACAATCCAAATATTCATCCATTTATGAAGATAAATCAAATGTGATATGTCTATATAATGAAATATTACTTGGCAATAAAATAGAATTAAGTTGTGATACATGTTATAACATGGATGACCCTTGAAAATATTATGCTAAGTGAAAACAGCCAATCACAAAAGACTACATATTATATGAGTTCGTTTATATAAAATGCCCCAAATAGGCAAATCCATAGAGACAGATAACAGATTAATGGTAACTAGGGTCTGGGCAAAAAGGGGAATGAAGAGTGACTGCTAACAGGTAAGGAGTATTTTTTTAAGGTGGTGGAAATGTTTTGGGTAGATAAAATTGTAATGGTTGCACAATTTTGTAAATATACCAGAAAAATCACTGAATTGTACACCTTAAAATGATGAATCCTGTCTTACACCACAATTTTAAAATTAGTGGATAATTTTTAGTTTTGAATTTCTATTTGTTATTTCTTGAACATCTTTTTTCGTCAATATATATTAAGCTCTTGTTCATTTGAACAACCGTATTTTCCTACTTTGTATTCTAGTGGGCATGAATGTCAGTGATAGGCATTTTGGTTTTCCCTAGGCCTTTAGTCATCGTTACAATAGTGCTCATATTGGTACATGGGTCCCAGCAAAAAGTAGCATAGATTAAGGGGTGGCATTGCATAGTCAGCGTGTTGGAGATCACCTGTTCTTCTCCCACCCCAGGTGCCTTCAGGACAGTGAGTAGAACTACACCAAAGCTGACCAGGTTTTCACTAGCTCCAGGTGAGATCTGGGAATCAAGTGGGTAAAATGTGGATGTTTCCTGTCTTTCAGAAAGGCCAGAAAATTGTAGGCGAGGTGGTCTGGGTATGGAACCCAGGGCATCTGGCTCTTTGGACATCCCAACTCCTTTTCTTTACTTCCTCTAGACCGAAGGCAAGATCTCAGTGGAGGCCTTCAAGCAAATCCCCTAAAAGGAGCCCTTCGATGTCTTCTTTGTCTTCATTCACATCCTCTTTGTTTCCTCTTTTTACCAGCCTAAGGCCGTGCCCAGGACTGGGGTTGGCAGCCTGGCTCACCGGAAAGCCAAAGTTAACTTGCAGGCCGGGTAACATAACCACTTGAAGAACCAGTTGTTCTGTGTATTTGCCCCACTCATGATCACCATTTATTTTCATAATAAAGAGTGATGTTACACGTTGTACATTATATGTCCTGGATTGCTCTTCCCCTGCCCCAACCATGAGCCAGCAGGGCCAGGACTGAAAGACCCTGCATCCCTATTCATCCCTGGCTGGCTGCAGGAGATACATTGATTGGGCTTGCATTCATAGGTAATTTGTCAATAAATCCTGATGAGAAAGGGCACACGCTCCTTCCAGAGATTGGCCTTGGCCTTAAGAGACAGTGGGACTCTGTCAGATGCTCAACCTGGAGCCAAACAGAAGCGGGCATGTTACCTGGCACAACAGGGGCTTCCATCCACCGTCCCGACCCCTCCCTTTCCCAAAGGTGCACTTTGCGAGTCTCAGGTTAGCATCTGCAGGGGCGGGGAGACTCAGCCCATCTGCCCAGCTCATTCCTCAGAGAGCTGACACTGGGTGCTCCATGTCCATGTTCTTGAATGGGTTCAGCCATTTATTTTCACTTCTAAGCAAACAACAGCAGCACAGAATCTCAGGTTATGGTCATTTCGGTAGGAACTTTCTCAACAACTTGCATTTAGCAGTTCCGAATTGCAGGCAAGAGTTGAATGGGACATTTGCAGAATTTATTTTCCACACTTCTGTAATGCTTGCATGTTAGACAATCAGCAGGCACACTTTTTGAAATTAGAATAATAGTGGTATGACGTTTTCAAGTCACAATCCTATAAATGATTACATAGGAGAGGTACCACCAGTTTACAAATTATGCCTCCACTTTCGTGTTTGGCATATGTTATTTCCTACCAGTTGCCACTTTCCTACCACTTGCCACTTTTCAATTCTTTATGTACATGTACATTTGGGAGCCATATGTTGGAGTGTTAATCTCTTAAAACTAGGAACTAAGGGGATAGTTGCAATCACATAAAGAATAATGCCAACTTTGTTCATCCCTGTAGTGCCTCAATAGTCAAAGACAAGCTCCTGTACCTCTCTAAGCCTTGGTCCTCTCACCTAGGGAGCAGAGACCACACCGTGCGCTTCTCAGCCTCATCGTGGGGACTACAGATGGTCTCACATGTTACTTATCAACCACGGTGTCTGTTTAGGCACTCAGAGCTCAGAGATGCCTGGGTTCCTTTGTGTGCAGGAATCATGGAACCCATCACATGGCCCCTCTACTTCCCCTCTGTACATCATCAGGCTTCCACAATCTTGACCTCCTTTTCTAGCCAGCTCAGACACCATGGTCTTCCAGTCTCTCATCCTCCTGCCAGTTCCCACAATTCCTTGTGGTCTCATGCTCCCAAGCAAATGCTAACCCTAAAGTTGTCTTCATCACATATGTCTGTATACCCAAAGTCACAGTTTCTAAGTAGCAGAATTGAGATGTGAAACTAGACAGTGGGGCCTCAAAGTCTTGAGTATGGAATGGCTGCACACTCATTAAACCTCCAGTCTTTTATTTTAATCTCCAAAACAGCATGTTGCATGAGCATTAGTGCTATTCTCATTTAAAAGAAGATAAAAATTAGGCTCAGAGGAGTGACATAGTTAATACAACTCAGGATTTTGGTATGCAGTCACTCACCTGTGCCACCCTCAACTATAACATAGATTCATACTCGATGTAAAAATATAGCTAGACTTGAAGTCAGCACAAGGGAAATGACTCAACCATTTTTCTCTGGTCATGGATAGATGTGCTCTTGGAACACCCCTTTCCATACTCCAATCTTTAGTTCCTGTGTACACTCTCCCCATTCTTAGACACAATAAGAAAACTGTGGCTTTGATGTTCAACTATAGGGTGGAGCAGCAGAGACAAGAAAGAACATAGAATGAAATGAAGGTTTCCAGCAAGACAGATACCAATTTACAAGATTATGTTCCTATGGTTTTACACATTTTATTTAAGTATCAATGCTCGCTCTCTCTCTCTCACTAACATCCCATTCCTTGATCTCTCTAATTTTCTCCCATTTTCAGACCTTCTAGCACTTTCTTTCCCTTCCAAACTTGATTGCAGGCTCCATAATTTCATGCACAATTGAGGCAAAATCCTCAACTTCCTTGCAGTGTCAGCAGGGTCACTAAATTTTATTCATGATAATAGCCTGGGAATCAGAAATTAGTAAATGGACACTGGTGCCAGGGTCAGTTTTTCTATAGTTAACTGCTTTCCGTTGAATTGAAAATATTAAAGTTCAAAAGATATATTCTATCCCCTCTGCCAAAAACAACCAAAAATTAATGGCAAGTGAAAAATTGGAAAAGTATTTGCAACATATTTTAGTGAGAGAAGATTAATATACTGGAAATATAAATAAATCTGACTTAGCTAAAAGAGTGATGTCTATGGCCAGCTATTATATATTTCAAAGAAATATTAAACTAATTCAAATATACACACAATTTTAAAGTACATATAAAAACGAGATAAATACATGAAAAAGCAAATTTCAGAATATACATATAATAAGATCCAACTGATTAAAAAGAATATATATTTACATATTAACATACATGTATGAGTTTCATTGTTTGGAAATCATAGTAATAATAGATATTTACTTCTAGTGCTTTGTTCATGGTTTCTCCAACTCTTCAGTAATACCTCTTACTTTCCTCTATTAGAAAGTATTTTCGGGGGCTGTTCCAAGATGGCCAAACAGTAACAGCTCCAGTCTACAGCTCCCAGCGTGAGTGACGGAGATGACGGGTGATTTCTCATTTGGATACCTCATTTCCAACTGAGGTACCGGGTTCATTTCACTGGGGCTTGTCGGACAGTGGGTGCAGGACAGTGGATGCAGCGCACTGAGCATGAGCCGAAGCAGGGTGAGGCATCGCCTCACCAGGGAAGTGCAAAGGGTCAGGGAATTCCCTTTCCTAGCCAAGCAAAGCTGTGACAGATGGCACCTGGAAAATCGGGTCACTCCCACCCTAATACTACGCTTTTCCAATGGTCTTAGCAAATGGCACACCAGGAGATTATATCCTGCGCATGGCTCAGAGGGTCCCATGCCCACAGAGCCTCGCTCATTGCTAGCACAGCAGTCTGAGATTGAACTGCAAGGTGGCAGCGAGGCTGGGGGAGGGGCACCTGCCATTGCTGAGGCTTGAATAGGTAAACAAAGCGGCCAGCAAGGTCAAACTGGGTGGAGCCCACCACACCTCAAGGAGGCCTGCCTACCTCTGTAGACTACACTTCTGGGGGCAGGGCATAGCCATACAAAAGGCAGCAGAAACCTCTGCAGACTTACATGTCCCTGTCTGACAACTTTGAAGAGAGTAGTGGTTCTCCCAGCACGGAGTTTGAGATCTGAGAAAGGACAGACTGCCTCCACAAGTGGGTCCCTGACCCCTGAGTAGCCTAACTGGGAGGCACCCCCCAGTAGGGGCAGACTGACACCTCACATGGCCGGGTACCCCTCTGAGATGAAACTTCCAGAGGAACGATCAGGCAGCAACATTTCCTGTTCAGCAATATAAGCTGTTCTGCAGCCTCCACTGCTGATACCCAGGCAAACAGGGTCTGGAGTGGACCTCCAGCTAACTCCAACAGACCTACAGCTGAGGGTCCTGACTATTAGAAGGAAAAGTAACAAACACAAAGGACATCCACACCAAAACCCCATCTGTATGTCACCATCATCAAAGACCAAAGGTAGATAAAACCACAAAAATGGGGAAAAAACAGAGCAGAAAAACTGAAAATTCTAAAAATCAGACCACTTCTCCTCCTACAAAGGAATGCAGCTCCTCACCAGCAACAGAACAAAGCTGGATGGAGAATGACCTTGATGAGTTGAGAGAAGAAGGCTTCAGACGATCAAACTTCTCTGAGCTAAAGGAGGAAGTCTGAACCCACCCCAAAGAAGTAAAAAACCTTGAAAAAAGATTACACGAATGGCTAACTAGAATAACCAATGCAGAGAAGTCCTTAAAGGACCTGATGGAACTGAAAACCATGGTACGGGAACTACGTGACAAATGCACAAGCTTCAGCAGCCGATTCGATCAACTGGAAGAAAGGGTATCAGTGATTGAAGATCAAATGAATGAAATGAAACGAGAAGAGAAGTTTAGAGAAAAAAGAATAAAAAGAAACGAACAAAGCCTCCAAGAAATATGGGACTATGTGAAAAGACAAAATCTACATCTGATTGGTGTACCTGAAAGTGACGGGGAGAATGGAACCAAGTTGGAAAACACTCTGCAGGATATTATCCAGGAGAACTTCCCCAACCTAGCAAGGCAGGCCAACATTCAAATTCAGGAAATACAGAGAACGCCACAAAGATACTCCTCAAGAAGAGCAACTTCAAGATGCATAATTGTCGATTCACCAAAGTTGAAATGAAGGAAAAAATGTTAAGGGCAGCCAGAAAGAAAGGTCGGGTTACCCACAAAGGGAAGCCCATCAGACTAACAGCTGATCTCTTGGCAGAAACTCTACAAGCTAGAAGAGAGTGGGGGCCAATATTCAACATTCTTAAAGAAAAGAATTTTCAACCCAGAATGTCATATCCAGCCAAACTAATCTTCATAAGTGAAGGAGAAATAAAATCCCTAACAGACAAGCAAATGCTGAGAGACTTTGTCACCACCCGGCCTGCGCTACAAGAGCTCCTGAATAAAGCACTAAACATGGAAAGGAACAACCAGTACCAGCCACTGCAAAACCATGCCAAATTGTAAAGACCATCGAGGCTAGGAAGAAACTGCATCAACTAATGAGCAAAATAACCAGCTAACATCATAATGACAGGATCAAATACACACATAACAATATTAACCTTAAATGTAAATGGGCTAAATGCTCCAATTGAAAGACACAGACTGGCAAATTTGATAAAGAGCCAAGACCCATCAGTGTGCTGTATTCAGGAAACCCATCTCACGTGCAGAGACACACATAGGCTCAAAATAAAGGGATGGAGGAAGATCTACCAAGCAAATGGAAAACAAAAAAAGGCAGGGGTTGCAATCCTAGTGTCTGACTAAAACAGACTTTAAACCAACAAAGATCAAAAGAGACAAAGAAGGCCATTACATGATGGTAAAGAGATAAATTCAACAAGAAGAGCTAACTATCCTAAATATATATGCACCCAATACAGGAGCACCCAGATTGATAAAGTAAGTCCTTAGAGACCTACAAAGAGACTTAGACCACCACACAATAATAATGGGGGACGTTAACACCCCACTGTCAACATTAGACAGATCAACGAGACAGAAAGTTCACAAGGATATCCAGGAATTGAACTCAGCTCTACACCAAGTGGACCTAATAGACATCTACAGAACTCTCCACCCCAAATCAACAGAATATACATTCTTTTTAGCATGACACCACACCTATTCCAAAATTGACCACATACTTGGAAGTAAAGCACTCCTCAGCAAATGTAAAAGAACAGAAATTATAACAAACTGTCTTTCAGACCACAGTGCAATCAAACTAGAACTCAAGATTAAGAAACTCACTCAAAACCAGTCAACTACATGGAAACTGAACAGCCTGCTCCTGTATGACTACTGGGTACATAACGAAATGAAGGCAGAAATAAAGATGTTCTTTGAAACCAACGAGAACAAAGACACAGCATACCAGAATCTCTGGGACACATTCAAAGCAGTGTGTAGGGGGAAATTTATAGCGCTAAATGCCCACAAGAGAAAGCAGGAAAGATCTAAAATTGACACCCTAACATCACAATTAAAAGAACTAGAGAAGCAAGAGTAAACACATTCAAAAGCTAGCAGAAGGCAAGAAATAACTAAGATCAGAGCAGAACTGAAGGAGATAGAGACACAAAAAACCCTTCAAAAAATCAATGAATCCAGGAGGTGGTTTTTTGAAAGGATCAACAAAATTGATAGACTGCTAGCAAGATTAATAAAGAAGAAAAGAGAGAAGAATCAAATAGACGCAATAAAAAATGATAAAGGGGATATCACCACCGATCCCACAGAAATACAAACTACCATCAGAGAATACTACAAACACCTCTACGCAAATAAACTAGAAAATCTAGAAGAAATGGATAAATTCCTCGACACATACACCCTCCCAAGACTAAACCAGGAAGAAGTTGAATCTCTGAATAGACCAATAACAGGATCTGAAATTGAGGCAACAATTAATAGCTTACCAACCAAAAAAAGTCCAGGACCAGATGGATTCACAGCCGAATTCTACCAGAGGTACAAGAAGGAGCTGGTACCATTCCTTCTGAAACTATTCCAATTGATAGAAGAAAAGGGAATCCTCCCTAACTCATTTTATGAGGACAGCATCATCCTGATACCAAAGCCTGGCAGAGACACAACAAAAAAAGAGAATTCTAGACCAATATCCCTGATGAACATCGATGCAAAAATCCTCAATAAAATACTGGCAAACCAAATCCAGCAGCACATCAAAAAGCTTATCCACCATTGTCAAGTGGGCTTCATCCCTGGGATGCAAGGCTGGTTCAGCACACGCAAATCAATAAACGTAATCCAGCATATAAACAGAACCAACAACAAAAACCACATGATTATCTCAATAGATGCAGAAAAGGCCTTTGACAAAATTCAACAGCCCTTCATGCTAAAAACTCTCAATGAATTAGGTATTGATGGGACATATCTCAAAATAATAAGAGCTATGTATGACAAACCCACAGCCAATATCATACTGAATGGACAAAAATTGGAAGCATTCCCTTTGAAAACTGCCACAAGACAGGGATGCCCTCTCTCACCGCTCCTATTCAACATAGTGTTGGAAGTTCTGGCCAGGGCAATCAGGCAGGAGAAGGAAATAAAGGGTATTCAATTAGGAAAAGAGGAAGTCAAATTGTCCCTGTTTGCAGACGACATGATTGTATATCTAGAAAACCCCATTGTCTCAGCTCAAAATCTCCTTAAGCTGATAAGCAACTTCAGCAAAGTCTCAGGATACAAAATCAATGTACAAAAATCACAAGCATTCTTATACACCAGCAACAGACAGAGAGCCAAATCATGAGTGAACTCCCATTCACAATTGCTTCAAAGAGAATAAAATACCTAGGAATCCAACTTACAAGGGATGTGAAGGACCTCTTCAAGGAGAACTACAAACCACTGCTCAAGGAAATAAAAGAGGATACAAACAAATGGAAGAACATTCCATTCTCATGGGTAGGAAGAATCAATATCGTGAAAATGGCCATACTGCCCAAGGTAATTTACAGATTCAATGCCATCCCCATCAAGCTACCAATGCCTTTCTTCACAGAATTGGAAAAAACTACTTTAAAGTTCATATGGAACCAAAAAAGAGCCCGCATCGCCAAGCCAATCCTAAGTTTATCTTTTTACATGTGGACTTTCTATTGTGCTAGCATTATTTATTTTAAATATATATATATTTAAATGTCCTGGCACTATTATTAAAATTAATTGACCATAAATGCAGAAGTTTATTTGTGAACTTTCAATTCTGACCCACTGATATACATATCTGTGCTTATGCTAGTATCATACTGACATAACTATAGCATTATAGTAAGTTTTGAAATAAGGAAGTGTAAGTCCTTCAACTTTGCTCTTCTTTTTCAAGATCGTTTTGGCTATTTTGGGACCTTTGCCCTGCCATATAAATTTTAGTATCAGCTTGTCAGATTTTCTTTTCTTTTTTTTTTTCAGAAACACCTGCTGAAATTTTGATAGGGATTGTATTGGATCTGTAAATCAATTTGGGGAATATTGCCATGTCTTTTGATTCATGAGCATGAGCTGTCTGTATTCACTTGTCTCTCCACTTTTGGGGCCAAGCAGTTTGTCCTGTGACCTAAATTCTCTTATGGATATGAGCAAAGTTTTTCATTTTTCAGTTTTTTTCACGCCTTTTCCTTGTTATAAGGACAACAGTGATGACTTTCAAGCTCTTTATCTGTCAGACCAGAGAACAGAAGTCTAAACTAACACTAACTTAGTTCCCGGAAAATATAAAAACTTTGCTTCAATATATATCCATTCTTCTGTCCCCCTTTGTGTTATTATTATCATATATATTACATTGATGTGTATTATAAGCCCCCAAAATACAGTGTTATAATGATTGCCCTATGTAATCTTGCATCTGTAAAGAAGTTAAGAGAAGTTGAGAGTAAAAATATCTTTATCTTTTTTTACATTAACCTACATGTTTACTCTTTTCATTAATCTTCATTTCTTCCTGTAGATCCTAACTACCATCTGGTGTCATTTCTTTTTTCCAATATAGTGCCATTACTCCCCCTTCCTTTGTGTTATCATTGTAATAAATATAACATCTTTCATGTTATGAAGCTATCAATACAGTTTTATAATTATTATTTTATGCAATTGTGTGTTAAGTCATTTAAAAGGAAAGAAATAGGTTGAATCCAGATTTTTGGCTATTGTGAATAGTGCTGTAATAAACGTGGGAATGCAGATATCTTTTTGATATATTGATTTCCTTTCTTTTGGATATATATCAAGTAGTGGGATTGCTGGATCATATGGAATTTTCATTTTTAGTTATTTGAGGAACTTCTATACTGTTCTCCATAGTAGCTACACTAATTTACATTCCCACCAACAATGTGTGAGGGTTCTCCTTTCTCCACATCATCACCAGCACCTGTTATTGTCTGTTTTTTTGATAAAATACATTTTACCTAGAGTGAAATGACATCTCATTGTAGTTTTTATTTTAATTTCTCTGATGATTAGAGATGTTGAACATTTTGTATACCTGTTGGCCATTTGTACCTATCAAAGGAAGAATGGGTTAAAACATGTGGTTTGCATATCCAATGGAATATTCTTCAGTCATAAAAAAAGAATGAAATACTGTCATTTCCAGAAACATGGATGGAACTGGAGGTCATTATGTTAAGTGAAACAAGCCAAGCACAGAAAAACACATTGATTGTTCTCACTCATATGTGGAAGCTAAAAAATGATCTCATGAAGATAGAGAGTAGATTGGTGGTTACCAGAGACAGGGAAGGATAGGAAGGAAGGGAGATGAAGAGAACTTGATCAATGGATGCAAATACATATTTGATGCATGTAATAAGACCTAGGGTTTGATCAGTAGGGTAACTACAGTTTTCAATAATCTATTGTACATTCCAAAATAGCTAGAAGAAAGTAATTCAAATGTTTTTAACATAAAGAAAAGACAAATATTTAAGGTGATGGATATCCCAAGTACACTGATTTGATCTTTGCAAATTATATGAATGTATTGTTATCACATGTACCTTCAAACTATGTATATCTATTAGCATCAATGAAAATATTTTTAAGAAGAAGAGAGAAATAATACATATATATATACTGTTACATTTACCTATGTAATTATCTTTACCAGTGCTCATTATTTCATTGTATAGATTCATATTAGCATTTGGTGTTATTTCATTTTAGCCTGCAAAAATTTCCTTAGTATTTCTTGTAAAGACAGGACTACTAGCAATGAATTCTTTCAGTCTTTGTTTACCTGAGAATATCTTTTTTCACACTCTCACTTTTGAAGTATGGTTTTACTATTAGGTTGGTGCAAAAGTAATTGCAGTTTTTTACTTTTAATGTTCATTACTTATAATGGCAAAAAACTCAATTACTTTTGCACCAGCCTAATAGATATGCAATTTTGGCTTGACATTTTTTTCTTTCTTTCTGCGCCTTGACAGTCATCCCTTTGTTTTCTGGCCTCCATTGTTTCTGATGACAAATCAGCTATAATATTATTGTGACTTTCTTGTATTTGATGATTCCATTTTGTCTTAGTGCCTTCCAGGTTTGCTGTCTTTGGTTTTCAACAGTTTGTGATGTGCTAACATCTCTTACTCTTTATTCTATTTACAGTTAGTTGAGATTCTTAGATATTTAGATTAGCATTTTTCATCCAATTTGGGATGTTTGGGGACATTATTTCTTCAAATATGTTTTAACAGGTTTATTTCAATATAACTCACATATCATACAACTCATCCATTTAAAATGTATAATGCAGTGGGTTTTAGTATTTTCACAGAATTGTGCATTAGTCACCACAACCAATTCTACAACATTTTAGTCACCTCTAAAAGAAACCATAGTTCTCTTAACTGTCACCCCAAACTCCCCATACCTCTGAGCTCTAGGCAATCACTAATATACATTTTGTTTGTATAGATTTGCCTATTATGGACATTTCGCATAAGTGAAATTATATAAAATATGTCATTATTTGTGACTGGGTTCTTAAAGTTAGCATGTTTTCAAGATTCATCCATGTTGGAGCATGTATCAGTACTTCTTTTATTTTTATGCTGAATGATAGTCCATTGTATGAATATACCACCTTTATCCATTCATAAGTTGGTGGACATTCAAGTTGTTTTACATTTTTGGCTATTATGAATAATGTTGCTATGAAAATTCATGCACAAGTTTTTGTGTGGATATATGTTTTCATTTCTGTGTACATGACTAGGAGTGGAATTTGCTGGATTATATGATAACACTATGTTTAACAATGTGAATACCTGCTAGACCATTTTCAAAAGTGGCTGCACCATTTTATATCCCCACCAGCAAAGTATAAAGTTTGCAGTTTCTCCACATCCTTGCCAACACTTACTATTTTTATTATAGACATCCTAGTGGGTGTGAAGTGGTATCTTACTGTGGTATTGATTTGTATTTCTCTAATGGCTAATGATGTTGAGTATCTTTTCATCTGCTTATTGGCCATTTGTATATCTCCTTTGGAAAAATGTCTCTATCCAGTTCCTTTGCCCATTTTAAGTTCAGGTGTCTTATAACTTTTGAGTTGTAAGCGTTTATTTATATATTCCATATACAATTTCCTTTTAATACATATGATTTGCAAAAATGTTCTCTAATTCTGTGGGTTGCCTTTTCACCTTGATGGTATCCTTTGAAGCATAAAAACTTTTATTTTGATAAATCCAATTTATGTACTTTTTATTTTGTTACTTACATTTTTGTTGTCATAAAAAATAAACCATTTCTTAATTCAAAGTCACAAAGACGACTTTTGTTTCCTTCTAAGACTTTTAGAGTTTATCTCTTACTTTTAGATCTTTGATCATTTTGAATTAATTTTTATATATGTATATATATTTGAGACAGAGCCTCGCTCTGTGGCCCAGGCTGGAGTGCAGTGGTGCAATCTGGGCTCACTGCAACCTCCACCTCCCAGGTTCAAGCAATTCTCCTGCCTCAGCCTCCCGACTAGCTGGGATTACAGGCACGCACCACCACGCCCCATTAATTTTTGTATTTTTAGTAGAGATGGGGTTTCGCCATGTTGGCCAGGCTGGTCTCCAACTTCTGACCTCAGATGATCCACTCATCTCGGCCTCCCAAAGTGCTGGGATTACAGGCGTGAGCTACTGCGCCCGGCCAGTTTTTGTATATTTGCATGTGGATAGTCAGTTGTCCCTACACCATTTGAAGACAACACACCAATTTCCTCCACTAAATGGTATTGGCACTCTTTTCTTATATCAGATAACCATAAATATATAGGTTTATTTCTGGATTCTCAACTGTACTCCAACAGACATCTATATGTCTATCTTTTTACCAATACCACCATTGTGATAAATGTAGCTTTGTAGTAAGTTTTAAAATTGGGAAATTGAATTCCTCCAACTTTTTATTTTCCACGATTGTTTGGCTATTCTGAATCCATGCATTTTATTTGGATTTTAGAATGAACTTGTCATTTTCAGAAAAGAAGTGAAGTGGTATTTTGATACGGGTTGTGTGGAATCTGTAGATAAAATTGGGGCATAATGCCATCTTAATAATATTCTGTCTTCAGATCCATGAACAGGAAATTTTCTCTCATTTGTTTAGATTTCATTTTATTTCTTTCAATGATAGTTTATAGTTTTAAGTATACAAGTTATCTATTATTGGTTAAATTTATCTCCAAATGTTTTATTCTTAATGGTATTATAAATGGAATTGTTTTATAAATTGTATTTTCAGATTGTTCATCACAAGTGTATAGAAATGAATTGATGTTTGCATATTTATCTTGTATATTACCACCCTGTTGAACTTGTTTAATAGTTCCAACCATCCTATGGGGCCTGTTTATGGATTCCAATGGGGAAGGAATGGCTGAAACCTCTTGAATGATACTGCTGTTTATCTCTTGAGTGTATGGCCTCCAGTGCCCAGAGAACGGAAGTACTCAGACCCTGCTTACTTGCAGCTGCCCACATCCCATGAGGATGTGGGTACTCACTCACAGACTAAACCCAGCAGTCACCTTCATTCATTCATAACCACATGCTGAAAGACAAGAATGTGCCATGCTGTGTGCCAGGCAGCATGACAATGCCTACATTAGCTCTAAGGCTCAGCCAGCCCCTATTTCTCTGTCTCATATTTAAACGGTTGTGAAGAGGACTTACTCCAGCCACAGAGATTTCCTTCCTAGGAAAGCTGCCCCACTGGGGCCACACCAATATGGGTGACCTGCTTCCATCTCTGCTCATCAAGGTCTGTTAATAAGTTCAAACTGTAGAGAGGGCCCCTCAGAGAGGATACTTCCCAGTATGACATCCCCATAATGGCTGGCCAAAACTTCTCCTCAGCTTCTTTGTGTGATCCTCTCTCCCATACTCTCTGCACACTCCTCTCCCTGGGTCTAATACATCACCCAAGATCCCCTATATTAATTTACCCTCAGAGAATGTAAACATAATTTATGTACACAGCCACGTGTGTGATTACACATTGAAGCAGAGATTCCAAAGAATTATGTATTTTGGGCAAAATAAATAAGACCTCAAAAAGCATGGAAGGAGAAAATAACATAATACTTTTTCTTCCCATATTACTTGAAATAATATTGCTCTTTATGACATTCCTATATTAATTTTGCCCCACCACATACATACATTTTCCAGACCATGGGAATTTTTGAGACATTTTTTGTAAAGCTACAGTTTTTTATTTTTTAAAAAGAAGAAAAACAGAAAGAATTATTCAATGTTTTGGTGTCTTAAACCTCTTGTTTTGTGAGAGGATAATTATTCCTGTCTTCAAGAGGGGGCAAGTTCTTGGAGTGATTCTCAATCACCAGTAGAACTTGATAGCCTTGTCAATGGAAACAGTCAAACAATCATAATTTTTTCACAGGGATAAGTGAATGAATGGATAGATATTATCCCAGGCGTCCCAGTTTGAAAACATCATTTCTAAATGGCTTGGTAGCATCTGAATAGCAAATTCTGTGTGGATAGAACATGATTGAGCTTGGTCAAGTACTCTGAATAATAGCAAAATGAATACCTAGAAAAAGTAGCAAAACTCTCATTCACAGATATGTGTCTATGGCATCAGGGAATTATCTCCACAATGTCTTTGGCCAGCAACCACAGTTCTATCTGGTAGTCAGATCTAAACTCTGAAGAAATAATAAGTGCAAAAAAGAAATATGTAAAAGATATTGATAGTGAGTGTTAAATTTTGCCTAAGCTTGTCAAAGCAGTCTGTGTTGTAATACAACTCACTGAGCTGATGAAAGGAGTTGAGGCTACAAAGGAGGGGAAAAGCCTCTGAATAATCTCTGGTAGGATACAGAGATAAAACAAATGAAAGAGCAAGTATTAACACATGAGGAGAGTGCTCTGATTGAGAATATGACTCCAGAATGCAGGCAAAAACTCGCTGGTAGATTGGAGTCCATGAAACTTAGAGTCAGAGAAAATTTAAGGGGAGAATATAATTTTCAGACGGACAGGTTTGATTAATTATAAACAATTTCCTTTGAAATCCACTTCCTACTAATGAAGGCTTAGGAAACTGAACAGCAATTTATCTTTACTACTCTCAGTGCTCCTGGTTCTTCTCTGCCACCATGAATGACTGGCAGATACGTGGGCACTTTTCTTCTTACTAACATTTGTGCCAATTCATTGTGTAAAGGAACTATGTAGCATCCTGTAGAAACCAATGTGTTCTTTCCTTAATTGGTCCTACACCAGGATGACCTCAGACCCCTGTAGTGTCCAGTCAGTTATCTCTGAGCCCTGTCTATTCACCTGAGAGGACCCCAGTCTTCACTCCAGTCATACTAGACTCCCTCTCCCTTCCACCCATCCAGCCTCCATAAGTCCTGCCCATTGTTCTGGGTACAGCTCCTCTTCAAGGAGACTCTGACATCTCCAGTGAGGCTTCCCTTCTCTTTTATACATTAATGCAGTTTTACAGAGGTCATCATAACTTCCACACAGACCTAGACCTTGTTCAGTGGTTATCTTGATATTTCACAGCACATAGGCCACAGGGGATGTTGAGAGTGACCACATAAATGCTCACTGATTCTGGCGATCATGATATCTCTGGGACAGGGGTTCTGTGGTGCAGTGGTTAAGAGTACTGGCCCTAAAGCCATGTCATACTGTTCATATCATCATGTTCACATCCAAGATGTGGCCCTCACTAACTTAACAACTCTATTGATGATGAAAATAATGATGGTGTAGGTGAAATCCTGCTCCCTGTACCAAGAGGCCTAGGTGTTGGGGGTCATGGGTAATGACTAGTCCCTGAGGTGCTGTGTCATTCAGGCAGAAACACAGGTTGTTGACATAGAAAAACTGAAGTAAGGGGTAGGGTATTAAAACTTTTAGAAATACTATATTCCAGGTATTATACATTTTTTATCTCCCTTGATCCTACCATTTTTATTACCATGACTCATATCAAGTGTTACGAGAAGTGACTTTCCTCAGAGAAAAAATACTGTGAATTACTTTTCAGGGACTCAAGCCCTGGAAATACTAAACATCCCAATATTTTTCTATCCCATCATGTGGACTTTCAATAGACTTTCAATGTCCTCACGTATATTGTTTGTATTTGCTCTTAAATAGTGAACTATACTACATTTTAAAATTAAAAAAACTATAAAATTTGAAATGTCTTATGTATAGAGATATATGTATATATACATATGGCTTTATATACATATAACTACATATTAATGTCTTTGGTATAGCTTTCTCCATATATAGCATACACAAATTGTGCATAAATAGAATATAAATTATTTATAAGTGCATATATATATGCACACATATATACATACATACATACACACAAATAAGGTGTAGGAAAATATTTATGATCTATATTGAAGACATGGGGTTAGTATGCTTGGCATACAAAGATCTCTTAACAAATAGAGAAATTGGCAAATAATAACAGAATGCACAAAGAACTATGTAAATATACAATAAATATTTGAAAATATGCTCAACCAAATGAAATGGCAAATAAAAATCCAGAGATATCATAATAAGGAAAAGAGGTAAGGTAATATATTACTCAGAGGGTAATCACGATTTTGCAAAGAAATGTATTTTACATGTTTATACATTGGAGTGTTTTGATATCTGAGAATACATTACAGAAAGAGAAACAATCTGAAGAATATGCACCAAGTGATTACCAACCAGTGAATGGATAATTAAGTACCTAAAATTGCTACTAACAATTGCTAACATGTGTTGGATCTTTCAGCTCTCAAGCAATGCCGTGAGGTGTACTTAGAGAAAGCATTAAGTCACTTTTCTTTTTGGTAGAATGTAAGATTAGAAGTATGAGTATTCCTTTAACAATAAAAATCAACTTGAATCTCCAATGGGCTTTCTGGCTAAAAGTTGAAGGCCAAGTAAAAATCTTGGAGCAAGGGCATTTTTTTTCTCCTTGCTTCAACTTACTGTTCATAGCGCCTGCCACCCAAAAAAGAGAAATGAAGCCTGGCGCTAATAATATACTTAGGTTATTCTCTGATATCCTCATTTTTTAAGGTGTATATAAGATACCTTTTCTGCTTTGGATCTTTCAAATGTCTGAAATGTTCCTAAGATAATTACATAAGTCATAAAACAGCAGTTATTATGAAAATGAATGATGATTTTAAAATTTTATCAGTTGATAGACATACTTTAGCAGTAAGATCATTACTCAAGGAGAACTACAAACCACTGCTCAAGGAAATCAAAGAGGAAACAAGCAGATAGAAAAACATTCCATGCTCATGGATAGGAAGAATCAATATCGTGAAAATGGCCATACTGCCCAAAGTAATTTATAGATTCAATGCTATTCCCATCAAACTACCATTGACATTTCTCACCGAATTAGAAGAAACTATTTTAAAATTCACGCAGAGCCAAAAAAGAGCTCGTATAGCCAAGACAATCCTAAGTAAAAAGAACAAAGCTGGAGGCATCACACTACCTGACTTCAAACTATACTACAAGGCTACAGTAACCTTGTAGAACAGCATGGTTCTGGTACAAAAACAGACACATAGACCAGTCGAACAGAATAGAGAACTCAGAAATAAGACTGCACATATACAGCTATTTGATCTTCGACAAACCTGACAAAAACAAGCAATGGGGAAAGGATTACCTATTTAATAAATGGTGTTGGGAAAACTGGCTAGCCATATGTAGAAAACTGAAACTTGACCCCTTGCTTACACCTTATACAAAATTTAACTCAAGATGGATTAAAGACTTAAATGTCAAACCCAAAACTATAAAAACCCTGGAAGAAAATTTAGGCAATACCATTCAGGACACAGGCACAGGCAAATTGCCAAAAGCAATTGCAACAAAAGCAAAATTTGACAAATGGGATCTAATTAAACTAAAGAGCTTCTGCACAGAAAAAGAAACTATCATCAGAGTGAACAGGTAACCTACAGAAGAGAAAATTTTTGCAGTCTATCTATCTGACAAAGGTCTAATATCCAGAATCTACAAGGAACTTACATTTACAAGAAAAAAACAAACAACCCCATTAAAAAGTGGGCAAAGGACATGAACAGACACTTCTCAAAAGAAGATATTTATGTGGCCAACAAACACATGGAAAAAAGCTCAACATCACTGATCATTAGAGAAATGCAAATCAAAATCACAATGAGATACCATCTCACACCAGTCATAATGGCAATTAATACAAAGTTAAGAAACAAGAGATGCTGGCAAAGTTGCGGAGAAATGGGAACGCTTTTACATTGGTGGGAATGTAAATTAGTTCAACCATTGTGGAAGACGGTGTGGCAATTCCTCAAATATCTAGAACCAGAAATACCATTTGACCCAGCAATCCCATTACTGGGTATATACCCAAAGGAATATAAATCATTCTATTACAAAGATACACGCACACGTATATTCATTGCCGCACTATTCACAATAGCAAAGACGTGGCATCAACCCAAATGCCCATCAGTGATAACATTAAGAAAATGTGGTACATATACACCATGAAATACCATGCAGCCATAATAAAGAATGAGATCATGTCCTTTGTAGGGACATGGATCGAGCTGGAAGCCATTATCCTCAGCAAACTAATGCAGCAACAGAAAACAAATACTGCATGTTCTCACTTATAAGTGGAAGCTGAACAATGAGAACACATGTACACAGGGAGGGGAAAAACACACACTGGGACCTGTCAGGGGTTGTGGGGGGCGGTGAGGGAAAGCCTTAGGAAAAATAGCTAATGCATGCCAGGCTTAATACCTAGGTCATAGGTTGATTGGTGCAGCAAGCCACCACGGCACACGTTTGCCTATTTAACAAACACGCACATCCTGCACATGTATCCTAGAACTTAAAAAAAAAAAAGAAAATGAAAATTAAGGGCTGGGAGGGAGAACTCGAAGGAACACAAAGTTTGTGGAATCGATTAGTATGTATCCTCCTATCTCAGTCTTGACTCTCTTTGCTGACTTTCCTACCCTGGGCCCCACCCCGAGACCGCCCATTTCAGTGGGCCTCTGTGTTTGGAGAGATGAACTTCGAAAGACTGGAACACTTCCGCCTGTCAGGCCAGAAGAGATTTCCTGACACCACCGCTGGAAACCCGTGTGCATTTCAGTTCAGGAAAGAATGGTAGGCTTGGTGGGGGGAGCTCCCGCAAAAGGGGAACTAATACAGAAACACTCTGGTATTTGTCTGCCTCTCTTGTTCCAGCGCCGTTTTCCCTATATCCGGAATTCGTCCCTGCGCATTCCAATACCTGAAGCGGCCACAGGGTACAGGACAGGGAGCCCTCCGACAGAAAAGAGTCGCGGCTCTAAACAAAGCCTGATATCACTCCGCTTCCATAAGCCGGATCCCCATAAACTACGCTCTAGCTCCTCCCACTGCCGTTGTGGGTAACCCGGACGTGGAAGAACCTCGTCTGCGGAGGAAAAGGTAGATGTTAAATGGTAACTACGCGCGAGGTTCTGAGGAGCCCTGGGAACAGGAAGGAGAAAAGAATACCAAAAGTGACAACAGTTTGCCAATCGCAGTCTTTAATCTGATAAAGCGGTTATCTCGTCTTGAGTCCCAGGTGCCGAGTCAATCCCCATACACAGCCGCCGCCATTGCCTCGAGTCCTTGTGTCTGACTGTCTGTTCCTGCTGCTGTATGACACAGCACCTCGAGGCAAGGAAATAAGAAAACTGCCTCTGATCCAAGCAGAGAAGGTCAGTGGGAAGGTGGGCATCGCTTGGGGGTGGATGTGGGTATCAGAGGTGAACACTGGATACGCGACCTGGTCATGGGAGGCGGGCGGTGAGAAGGAGAGAGAGATGGGTAATTGGAATGGCACACAACAATTAAAAAAAAATGATCTACCTTTTGCTAGCTTGATTTCCATACACTCGGTTCACCTCAGACCATGCTTGGGAAGAAAAAGGTTGCAGCTTCTAGCAGGGAAAAGGCAGACTAGATGAGGAAGAGAGGGCTACTTCCACAGGCGAGGACAGTTGTCTGGGGAGCCCTGAGAGGGAGAGAATGTAAAAAGAGGTTGTAAATGTTTGATAATCAAGGCTCTGGATTTGAAAAGGGTCTCATGTCTTGGTTACTGGTCTGACCATTAATAACCACGTCTCTCTCTCTGTCTTTTCATTTGTTCTTTGGGTGTGTATCACGCGTTTTTATGTGTAAATCTGTTCCTAAGTTTGCAGCACTCCATGTTTCTGTAAAGATCTGTAGGGGACAGCAGACCTCAAGGGGAGAGGAGAAGGAAAAGAAAATTGGCCTGGTTTGTACAGAGTGGGCAGTACTTGGGAGGCAGTACTTGGAGGTGGTAGATGGCTAAGATTAGAGTAGGCAGGAGTGTAAGGGAGCCTCCAGAACTCTCTGCCAGCTTTCCTAACATGTCCTCCCTTACCCGCATTATGTTGCAGAAAATGATAGGCTTTGGGAGAGAGGAAGGAAACATAGGAACCCAGATGAAATATGGAAATAAATACTTTTCATTTTTTCCCCAGCCTCCGTGGTTTGTCTAGGCATTTCGTCCCTACTAACACCACTACTACTACCTTGTAGGGATGTTTGAGTTGTCTCTGTATGGGGATTGTCAGACTTTGAGAATAGAGCAGAGGGGCTTGGAGATTTAGGAGTGGGAGAAAAAGGGGAGATAGAAAATGTTTGCCAAACAGGTACTTATATCCAGAAAGAATCTGTGCCCTAGGTGCTGGTCTCTACCAAAAACAGCCTCAACTGTCTCCTGTGTCTTCATTTATTGGTCTCTGTTTTTGTGAATCCCTGTAGGTAGATCTGTCCCCAGGTCTGTGGAACTGTCAGTTGTGAAGTTTTGTAAAATGGTCACCCAACTTAAAACTAGGAAATTACGAAGAAGAGAAAATTGCCCTGTATCTGTTAAGGTTGGTGTAAAGGTACAGGGACAGGGGGGCAACTTCGACTAGAGAATTCCATCTCTTCTGTTTTGTCATTTTACCAATTATTCCCATCTGCCCCACCCCCTGCTGCTGCTGATTTAGTTGGGAGTCTTGGTAAGTTGTGGGGGTACAGAATGCTAAGCTGCCTTTCCCACTCTCCACTGCTTGTCCTGCTCTCATGCTTGAACCTAGTCTAATCTGAACGAGGGACATTCTAGGGCAATCACTGAAGAGGAAGATGGTGGGCAATAGGAAGGAGGAGGAGGAGTAGCCCTGAAACAAAGCAGTGGGGGAGAGGGGACTAGGAGGAGGGAAACACTAGACAAAATCTGGAAAGGCAAGAATAGGGGCAAGGGACCAAGGTCTGTCACCAGGAGATCAGTTTCCACATTCTCCTGTTTGTTTATTTGTCCATAGGTCTGCCTGTAGATCTGCTGTAGGGCTTGTCACCATTGGAAGCAAGGTAAGGAGGAGAAAGTTACTCCAGATCAGTGCAGGTTGGTATGAGTGTGGGGATTGCCTGGGTAGACCTGTAGGATGGAGTAGTGGAGAGCTGCTTGGCTCCAGCAGGGGTCAAGAACCACTAAAGGGATTCCTCAGCTTCTCATCCAGTTTTCCTACTCCTTATGCTCCTGTTTGGTGACTGGAAAGAAGGCTGATGGCACTTGGAAGTGTAGGGAGTGGGTGAAATGAAGGGAGAGAGAGTTTGCTAATTATCTACCTCTCTCACCTAGCACTGAATCTCCATATTCTCCTGTCTCCCTGTGCTGATCAGCATGAGGAGAAAAAAGTTGGAAGAGACTCAAAGCCCCATTTCCTTCCTCCACCCCTAGGTCCTACTTCAGTGGCAGATCTGGTGGCCTTGGAGTGGCTGAAGACCACCACCCTCCACAGGGCTGGGCCCATGCACAGCCATCCTTCCCTACCTTGAGTGAGCTTCCTCTGCATGTTTTCTATATCACTGGCAGAGCCTGTAGTTGGAAAGGGGACAGAGTGACTACTGGACTTTGTGTGAAAACACCAACCGGGACAAAACTTCAGTCAAGGCTGAGACGGGTGGGGGTATATAACTTGTCCTTACGTTAAACTTGGAACATGGTTGACTCTGGGACAGAAGCAAGGGCTAGAGGAAAGGCTGAGGCTGGCCTGCAAGATGGAATCAGTGGTCCTGCCGCTGCTAGAGTGAATGGTAAAACCCAGGCCAAGGCAGTGGCTGAGGCAGAACTGAAAACAGAATCAGTGACCCAGGCCAAAGCTGGTGATGGAGCAATGACCAGGACACATACAGTGACCTACAGGGAGGCTATGGCTGTGACAAGGGAAGTGATCAAGGTGGAAGATACAACTAAGACTAGAGTCATGGTTGAGACTAAGACAAAACCCCTGGCAGAACGCAGTATAGTGCCACAAACCAAGTCAAAGGCCATGCCTATGTCTAGGGTCAGTACTGTAACCAAGTCTGAAGTCAAGGTTGTTGCTGTCATTGAGGCAAATATTAGGTCCTATGCCAAGTCACATGATAAGGCCAATACTGGGTCCAGACCTGACAGAAGGGAAGAGGCCAGCATTGGGATGAAATCCAGTGATGAGGATGAAGAAAATATATGCTCCTGGTTCTGGACTGGAGAAGAGCCTAGTGTAGGGTCCTGGTTCTGGCCTGAAGAAGAGACCTCTCTTCAAGTTTATAAGCCCCTACCTAAGATCCAGGAAAAGCCCAAGCCCACACACAAACCCACACTTACTATAAAACAAAAGGTAATAGCATGGTCAAGGGCCAGGTATATTGTCCTAGTTCCAGTTGAAGGAGGGGAGCAATCCTTGCCTCCAGAAGGAAACTGGACCCTGGTTGAGACCTTGATTGAAACTCCTCTGGGGATTCGACCTTTGACCAAGATCCCACCTTATCATGGGCCTTATTACCAGACCTTAGCTGAGATCAAAAAACAGATTAGGCAAAGGGAAAAGTATGGGCCTAATCCGAAGGCCTGCCACTGCAAATCACGTGGCTTTAGTTTAGAGCCTAAAGAGTTTGATAAACTTGTTGCCCTCCTTAAGTTAACTAAGGATCCTTTCATTCATGAAATAGCTACAATGATAATGGGCATCAGTCCTGCTTATCCATTTACTCAAGATATAATTCATGATGTAGGTATTACTGTTATGATTGAAAACTTGGTCAATAATCCCAATGTTAAAGAACACCCTGGAGCTTTAAGTATGGTGGATGACAGCTCTGAGTCTTCCGAAGAACCAAAATCAGGGGAGTCATATATACATCAAGTTTGTAAAGGCATAATCTCTTGCCCCTTGAACTCCCCTGTGCAGCTGGCTGGACTGAAATTACTAGGGCACTTGAGTATAAAATTTGAAGATCACTATGTGATTACCAGTTATATTCCAGATTTCCTCACCTTGTTAAATAAGGGAAGTGTCAAAACCAAGTTTTATGTTTTAAAAGTGTTTTCGTGTTTGTCTAAAAATCACGCCAATACAAGAGAATTGATCAGTGCCAAAGTACTGTCATCATTGGTTGCACCCTTTAACAAGAATGAGTCAAAGGCCAATATTCTTAATATTATTGAAATATTTGAGAATATAAATTTTCAGTTCAAAACAAAGGCAAAGCTATTTACCAAGGAAAAGTTCACTAAATCTGAGCTTATTTCAATATTCCAGGAAGCAAAACAGTTTGGTCAGAAACTCCAAGACTTAGCAGAGCACAGTGATCCCGAAGTGAGAGATAAAGTCATACGATTAATACTAAAACTCTGAATACCCCTCTGTTCTCATAAAGCCTCAAACAGTTTTTTGGAGTTGCAATATGAAACCAATGCATATTGTAATTATAAATTCAATACTTATGTTTTCCATGTTGATTGAGGGAGGCAATTTTATGGATACCAATTAATCTTGAGATCCTGAACATGTGCTGATTTTTATTGTGCTATATAGTATATAAATTGAGATATTTTTGGTATTTCTGCAACGTGACCTGATAATGAATCTATTCATCCTGAGTAAGCTATACTTCTGTGCTTTATATTGATATGTGTATTCTTTTGAGATTTTATTTACATGTTGTTAATAAAGTTGCATGCTAAAACTGGTGAAAATATTGTCCTAGTTCTTCAGCTGAAATCTAGTCTGGGGGGATAAAGCACAGAGAGCATAAAGATGGTGAAGAACACTGCCTGTGTGTCTGTAGTGGGGCACAAACAAAACAAGTTCACATTGACAGATTATTTAGTTTCGACATACTTAAAAAGTAGAATCACTCTATGCAAGAAGACAGGACTGTGCTATTAGTTGTCTGTAGGCTCCTACTGATAGGGCTTCAAATGAGGAATGAAGCCCTATCTGGGCAGCTCTGGGGAAGGGAGTAAGGAGGAAGGGAATACAGATGCTTTCATTGTAGTCTCAGTTCCGGAACTTGTGCTCAGCTTTTCACATAAAATGTCTCATCAGGATGCCTTGAAGCTTTTTAACCACAAGAGGATTCCTGGTTCTCACCCCTATTCAGTAAGCCATGGACAGCTGCACAGGAAGTGTGGTTCTGAAGGGACCCAGCCCCACTGTGCCTTCAACAGCTCCCTCCCTATCCAGGGGTATCAGATTTACTGCTTCATCTGTGATTCTCTCCCCCTGAAGTCCTGGGCCTCAGAGGAGAGTCTTTCTGGGGATTACCTACTGAAACTGCTTCATAGATAATCTCGTCTGTCTCATCTGGTGACTGTTTACTCCTTACCTTTGTTTTCTGGCCAATGTTTGGACTTGGTGATTTGTACCACAGTTGGTAGCAGCCCCTTGTTTGTGCTGATTCTTTTTGGTCAGAGCTCAGCTCTATGTATGGGATAGCCACAGGATACCAAATTCCTTTAGAAGTGCGTAGTTAGGAAGAAATTAATTCCCATAAAACCCACTGTTCTGTCTATTCGCATAGTTTATAGAGCTGAAGCCATGTTGTCTATACTAAGCTTGTCCTGTTTATTCTTAACAAAAGCTAGGTTCTCTGCAAGGATTTGTGGAATAGAATGACAATGTATAGTTTAGGATTTTGGGGTCACCTCTGCCTCTCCTACCCCCTGCCTCTTTTACTGTTAATTTACTGCCCAGAATTGGGAAATATAAATATTAGTATCAGTATACAAATGGTCTTTCTGTTGACCTTCCTCTCCTAACTTTTTATGCATTTAGGGGAAGGTCTAAAGTGGAAAATCTCAATATGGTGTAATGGATCCCTACTTTTAATAGCTATCTGTAGTTTAATTTCTACTAGGATCAGTTGTGAATCTATTGTGGTACATCTAAAAGTTTAAATGAAGCACAGTTAGCTACACTTGTGCATTAAGGGAAACAAGCAAGGTAGCTTTTTTGCAATGTGAAACTTCAATTTAGATGATTTTTGAAGTTCTTTATAACATTTTTTAATCCACAGAACTCCTGTAGCCTGTAATACCAGCTGTGGGTACTACTCTCAGTGTTGGAGATCATCAAAATACAATTGGACCAGACCCTTTGGAAATAATTCTGTGTCTCAAATGCCCTGTGGAGCACACACTTAATCAGTTGATGGCTATGGAATTTTCCAACATCAGCTAAAGAGAAGGGTGAGTGTGGGGTGTGTACGTATTTGTGTCAAAGCACAAAGTTGATGGTCTCTCCTTGGATGGGAATTGTGGGATGCGAAGTCATCTCCTAGATTGTTCATGAGGTGTCATCTGTTGATGGACACTTAGGTTGTTTCCATCTTTTGGCTCTTATGAATATTGCTGCAGTGAACATTGGAGTACAAGTATCTGTTTGAGTCCCTGATTTAAATTCTTTTGGATATATACCTAGACATGGAATTGCTGGGTTGTATGATTTGTTTAGCTTTTTGAGGAATTACCAGCTGTTTTCCACAGTGCCTGTACCATTTTACATTCCCGTCAGCAATATGCAAGGGTTCCAATTTATCCACATTCTTGGTGACACTTGTTATTTTCCATTATTATTTAAATAGCCATCTTAGGAGGTGTGAAGTAGTATATCATTGTGGTTTTAATTTGCATTTCCCAAAAGTCTTATGATGTTGAGCATCTTTTCATGTGCTTATTGGCCATTTGAGTATATTTTTTAGAGAATGTATGTTTACATTCTTTGCTCATTTTTAATTGTGTTTTTGGTTATTGTTGCATTGTAGGAGTTTTAAAATATATATATTCTGGATACATGCCCCTTATTAGCTATGTGATTTGCAAATATTTTCTCCTGTAGGTTTTTTCACTTTTGATGATGTCATTTGATGTGCAAAAGTTTTTAATTTCAATGAAGCCCAATTTATCTATTTTTTTCTTTTGTTGCTGGTGCTTTTGGTGTCATATCTAAGAATTCATCACCAAATTCAAGGTCACAAAGATACCCATATGTTTTCTTCTAAAAGTTGTATAGTTTTAAACATCAGAGTAATTAATGTTTCTATCACCTCAAACATTTATCATTTCTTTGTTTTGGGAACATTCGAAATCTTTTCTTGCTATTTGAAAATATACAATTATTTATTGTTAACTGTAGTCACCCTACATTGCTATATAGATCATTAGAACTTATTCCTCCTATCTTGCTGTAATTTTGTATCTGTTAACCAACCTTTCCCACCCCATTCCTTTCCCTATATTCTCTTAACTTTTAATTGAAAAAAAAAACCACAATAACTTTTGCACCATCCTAATAGTAACCACTATTCTACACTCTACTTCTATGAGATGAGCTTTTTTAGCTTCCACATGTGAATGATAATATGTGGTATTTATCTTTCTGTGCCTGGCTTATTTCATATAATGTCCTCCAGGTTCATCCATGTTTCCACCAATGACAGGATTTCTTTCATTGTTATGGCTGAATAGTGGTCTGTTGTGTATATATACCACATTTTTTTATCCTTGCATCTGTTTATGGGTACTTATATTGATTCCATATCTTGGCTGTTGTGAATAGTGCTGTGATAAACATGAGAGTGCAGATATCTCTTTGATATACTGATATCCTTTCTTTTTGATACATACCCAGCAGTAAGATTGCTGGATCATATGGTAGTTCTATTTTTAGTTTATTGAGAAATCTCCATGCTGTTTTTCATAATGGCTGTACTAATTTACATTCCCACCTACAATGTATAAGAGTTCCATTTTCTCTGCATCCGTACCACCATTTGTTTTTTTTTTTTGTCTTTTTGACAATAGCCATTCTAACTGGAGTGTGATGATATCTCACTGTGGTTTTGATTTGCATTTCCCTGATGATTAGTGATGTTGAGTGTTTTTTCATATAATTTTTGGCCACTTGTATGTCTTCTTTTGAGAAATGCCTATTCAGATCATTTGCCAATTTTTAAATTGAATTATTTGTGTTTTTGTTGTTTAGTTGTTTGAGCTCCTTGTGTAGTCGTGTTCTACACAATGTTTCAGTCAATGATGGACTGCATGTATGACAGTGGTCCCATAAGAATATAATACCAAATTTTTGCTGTACCTTTTATATGATTAGATATATGAATACTTACCACTGTCTTACAATTGCCTGCATTATTCAATACAATAACATTCTATACAAGTGTGTAGCCTAGGAGCAGTAGGCTATACTATGCAGCCTAGGTATGTAGTAGGCTATACCATCTAGGTATTTGTAAGTAGTACTTTTCTTCTTCTAAGTAGAAGAGCTTTTTTGCCCTTCTTCTTTTAGAAGATCTTAAGAAAATCTGAATCTATGATAGTCTTACAATGGTGAAAATGCTTAAGGACACATTTCTCAGAATGTATCCACATGGTTAAGCAATACATGACTATATATTCTGGGTATTAGTCCCTTGTCAGATGAATAGTTTGCAAGTATTTTCTCCCATTCTGTAGATTATCTCTTCACTCTCTGATTGTTTCTTTTGCTGTGCAGAAGCTTTTTAGTTTGATATCCCATTTGTCTATTTTTGCTATTTTGCCTGTGCTTTTGAGGTCTTATCCATAAAATATTGCCCAGACCAATGTATTTCTCCTATGTTTTCTTTTTCTAGTAGTTTCATAGTTACATTTAGGTCTATAATCCATTTTGAGTTGTGCTAGGAAAGCTGGATATCCATATACAGATGAATGAAACTAGACCTCTGTATCTCATCAAGTACTGCAGAATTTTGATTACAGTAGTTTTGTAGTACATTTTGAAATCAGGAAGTGTATGTGCTCCAACTTTGTTCTTCTGCTTCAAGATTGTTTTTGTATTCTGAGTCCCTTTCCATTCCATGTCAATTTTAGAGTCAGCTTTTCCACTTATACAAAAAAGTCTTTGGAATTTTCACATTGAAATTTTGCTTGGGGGTATTGCCCTCTTTATAATATTTAGTTTCCAATCTATAAAGACATAATGCCCTTCCATTTATTTTGGTCTTTAACTTCTTTTAGCAATAGTTTATAGTTTTAGGTATGTAAGTTGTTCACCTCCTTAGCTAAATTTATTCCTGGGTATTTCATTCTTTCATATGCTATTGTAAATGGAATTATTTTCTTTCTTTTTCATATTGTTCATTGCTGGTATATAGAAACATAACTGATATGTGTTGATTCTGTCACTTGCAACTTTGCTGAATTTATTCACTCTAGTAGTTTTTTTGTGGATTCTTTTGAAATTTCTATCTATAGGGTCATGTCATCCATGATAGAAATACTTTTATCTTCTTTTTTCTTATATGGTTACCATGTATTTCTTTTTCCGGTCTAATTGCTCTGGCTGTAACTTGAATAACAGTGCAGAAAACGGGCATGCTTGTCTTGTTGCTGATCTTCCCAGTGAAAGCTTTCAGTCTTTTACTATTGAATATGACATTAGCTGTGGGATTTTCATAAATGTCTTTTATCATGGTAAGGAAGTTCCTTTCTGTGCCTAACTTTATGAGTGTTTTTTTAAAGGATATCAGGTTTTATCAAATATCTTTTTTGTATCAACAGAGATGATCATGTGCAGATTTTTTTGTTCTATTCAACTGGTATATTACATCGTTTGACTCTCTTATGCTGACCACCCTTGCATTTCTAGGATAAATCCCACTTGGTCATGGTATATAATCTTTTTATCCTTTTAGGAAAATCCTTTTCCTAACACTAAACTCACACTTTTCCAGCTATCTTTCTCTTCACCCTTTCAGAATAATCAAGTTTTCCGCATTTGTTGTTTCTGCTTTCTCATTTCCTACTCAGTCCTCACACAATTGCAATCTAGTTTCTTTCTCCACTACTCAACTAAAACTCTGCCTCAGTGTCACCAAAGCCTCCATATTCCCTAAAGAAAAGCAATTTAAATTTTTTAAAATTTTATTTATACGTGCTGTTATGGAATAATAATGTTTTTTCCCCCACTTTTGATGTATCTTTACATGTAGTGGGATCTTTATTAGAATAACATCTCTGGCTTTTCTGTGTCCCCACCCTTACTCTTACCCTTCTCTCTTCCCTTTCTTGTTCCACAGAGGGCTGTGTCCTTCTTTGTGGTGTCTTGGGTCGTAGGCATTTTTTTGTTTTAGTGGACACTAGAAATCTCCTTACAAAGGGATTATATCATCTTATGCTTCCTCAGTATATCAGAGCCCCTCATTCCTCACACACTCACCAGCAGTACTATCTGCATATTTAAACATATCTACCAATCTGATGATGAAAATGGTATCTCTTTCTTTTATGTTTTTACTAATGTTGAAGACAATAAATAAGCTATCTAAACTCACAGAAAAGAATCAAATTGGAAATACAAATTAAAATCAAATACAAATACAAATACAAATCAATTTGTAAGCAGGAAAATGCTTATTAGAAAGATTTTGGAGGCTGAAGAATTGTCTGAAGAGAAAAGCATTTTTTCTTTGCCTGAACTTAATATTCAAAGTTCCTGATATGCAAATAGAAGTCATCTCACAGCACTAACAAACTTGAGTTTACTATTATGAGACCTTTTATTCTTTTAGCTGTTTCAAATATGTTGAGACACTTCAGATAATTATAAGTTATTGATAATTAGCATGATAATAAATGATGATTCAAAACTATATTAGATGATATAATTCAACACTAAGATTACTAAGCTCTTCTTGAAGGAAGTTCCTATTCAAAATGCATAAAAGCTTAAATCATCTTGGTGGTGGTAAGAACAGTTTAGACAATCATCTTTGTGCTATGTAAAATAAAATCTGACAGTTGATTTTCTAAAATATACTCAACACATTTTTGTTAATGTTCATTCACAACTAATGGTGTCTTCTTTTTTTTTTTTAGATGGAGCCTTGCTCTGTCACCCAGGCTGGAATGCAGTGGTGCGATCTTGGCTCACTGCAACCTCTGCCTCCTGGGTTCAAGCGATTTTCCTGCCTCAGCCTCCAGAGTGGCTGGGACTACAGGCGTATGCCACCACGCCCGGCTAATTTTTGTATTTTTCATAGAGATAGGGGCTCACCATGTTGGTCAGGCTGGTCTTGAACTCCTGACCTTCTGATCCACCCACCTCAGCCTCCCAAAGTGCTGGGATTACAGGCAAGAGCCACCACGCCTGGCAGTGTCTTCTTATTACTGACCTAGCTGAATACCCGAAGTTGTGGGAACAGGCTCTGTAAAGTATGAAATTCCATTTTCTTAGCTGATAATTTTTTTTCTCTCTAAGGTGATATTTACAGGATTTTCAGACATGTCTAGATCTCCTTGATGTTAATGTTTTTTGGGTAATTGATTTATTTACCAGAGAAGAAAGTTAGGCACACTGAAATATATGATCCAAAATGAAAAGTGAGAAAATGGTTGTATGTGCAAACATATGACCTGATCTCCTATGTTAGAACTCCATTCTGTGCTACAGCAAATCCCATAATCTGATTGCACTAAAGTGACCCTAAGCAGTATATATGTTTAATTAAGAATTCTATGTCAATATTGTTTGTTCTCCAGCGGGGATTTATTTCATTGAGATAACATAATTGAAGTAATTTTATGCTCTTCAAAGCACCTTAGATAATAAACCCTAGCCCAGAGCTGAAGATTTATCCCTCAGTGAGACAATGACCGAGTACACAAAAAGCTTGTGCTTCTAGAGCAGGGCTCTCTATAACCTTTCAATTCCTTAAACAGATAATAATTTATTTTGAGTCAAAAGTTTTGCTTAAACAGAAACTTAAGTGAATATCACCCCTTGGTGTGTAAATCCCAAGTGGATAAGAAGCAAGAGAAAATGGCTCAAAGGTTTTGCCTTTTTGAGACTCCTGTTAATGTGCTTTTTCTAGTATACTAAAAATAATGGTATTTAATATTTAAATAACTACCAATCAATGAAAAGACCAATGACACAATTTAAAACTAGGCAAAGGACTTTAATAGACATATATCCAAAGAAGATATACAAACGGCCAACAAGCACATGAAAAGATGCTCAACATTATTGGTCTTTAAAGAAATGCAAATCAAAACCATAGCTACACCACTGCACACTAGTATGTCTATAATTTTTTAATGGAACCTAAATATTGGCAAGGATGTGGAGAAATTGGAACTCTTATACATTGCTTGTGGGAATATAAAATGGTACAGCCACTGTGGAAAATAATTTGATAGTTTTTCTAGTGTATCACTTTCATTCACTTCTCGTTTCTCTTTTTTTTTGTATTTTTTTCCATTTTTTTTCTTAGTGGTTACTCTGGGTATTACAATTAATATCTTAACTATACAACATCCAAGTTTAAATTAATACCAACTTAGTTTCAATGATGTAGAAAATTCTGCTCCTTTATACTTCCATCTCCCTCTTTATGTTGTTATTGTCACAAATTCAATCTTTATATACTGTGTGTCTATTAACAGATTTATAATTATAGTTTTATGCATTTGGCTTTTAAAACATATAGGGAAAAAAACAGAAGTCAAACACCAAAAATGCAATAATACTGGCTTTTTGAAAAACCGACTTTATATTTTATAGTAGTTTTAGGTTTACAGAAAAATTGGGCAGAAAGTACATACAGAGAGCTCCCATATATTACTTTTCTCCCATATCCCTCCTCTGCCACCCAGTGCCCACAGGTTCCCATATTATTAGTATCTTGTATTAGTATGGTACTTTTTTTTACAATCGATAAATGAATACTGATACATTATTATTAACTAAAGTCCCTAGTGTACTTTAAGGTCTACCCATAAGTTGTACATTTCATTTTTTTTAGACATTATAGTAAAATACACATGACATGAAATTTGCCATTTTAACCACTTTTAACTGTCCAATTTGGTGGTGTTAAGTGCATTCACATTGCTGTGCAACTATCACCACTATTGATCTCCAGAACTTTTGCATCATTCCACATTAAAATTATACATATTAAAAAATAACTCCTTGTTATTCCCTCCCATCAGCCCCTGGGAAGCACTATCCTACTTTCTTTCTCTGCCAAGTCTTTCATGCATTTTGAGTTAATTTTTGTATATTGAGTAAGGTAAGGTCCAACTTTTTTATTATTATTATTATTTTTTTGCATATGGTTATCCAGTTGTCCCAGCACCATTTTTTGAAAACACTGTTCTTCTCCCACTAAATAGTCTTGGTACCTTTGTCAAAAATCATTTGAAAATATTATTGAGGGTTTATTTCTGGGCTCTCTATTCTATTCCATTGGTTTATATGTCTGTCTTTATTCAAGTACCATACTATTTAGATTACTTTAGTTATATATAGTAAGTTTTGAAATCAGGAGGCATTAGTCCTCTGACTTTGTTCTTCTTTTCCAAGGCTGTTTTACCTATTCGTTGTCCCTTGAGATTCCATATGAATTTTAGGATAGTTTTTTCTATTTGTACAAAACCCATCATTGGGATTCTAATAGGAATTACACGGAAGCTTATAGATTGCTTTGGATTGTATCGAAAACAGCATTAAGTCTTCTGATTGATTAAATAGGATATCTTTTCCGGTTTTCAGTGTGTAAGTCTTTGGCTTCCTTAGTTAAGCATATTTCTAGTATTTTATTTTTTTGATTCTATTGTAAATGAAATAGTTTTTTGGCCGGGCGCAGTGGCTCAGCCTGTAATCCCAGCACTTTGGGAGGCCGAGGCGGGCAGATCATGAGGTCAGGAGATTGAGACCATTCTAGCTAACACGGTGAAACCCCGTCTCTACTAAAAATACAAAAAATTAGCCAGGCATGGTGGTGGGCACCTGTAGTCCCAGCTACTTGGGAGGCTGAGGCAGGAGAATGGCATGAACCCAGGAGATGGAGCTTGCAGTGAGCCAAGATCACGCCACTGTACTCCAGCCTGGGTGACAAAGAAAGACTCCGTCTCAAAAAAAAAAAAGAAATAGTTTTTTTTTTAAATTTCCCTGTCAGATTGTACCATTGTTAGTATACAAAATACACCACATTTTTGTTGATTTTGTATCCTGCACTTTTGCTGAAATTGTTTATTAGCTTTAACCATTTCTGGGGAAAATCTTTGGGGTTTTCTGTATGTATAATCATGCCATCTGTAAATACAGATACTTTTATTTTTTTCCATTCCAACTTATATACCTTTTATTTCTTTCTTTTTTTTAAATTTTATTATTATTATACTTTAAGTTTTAGGGTACATGCGCACAATGTGCAGGTTTGTTACATATGTATACATGTGCCATGTTGGTGTGCTGCACCCACTAACTCGTCATTTAGCATTAGGTATATCTCCTAATGCTATCCCTCCCCCCCAACCCCACAACAGTCCCCAGAGTGTGATGTTCCCCTTCCTGTGTCCTTGTATTCTCATTGTTCAGTTCCCACCTATGAGTGAGAACATGCGGTGTTTGGTTTTTTGTCCTTGCGATAGTTTGCTGAGAATGTATTTATTTCTTTTTTTTTTTTTGGACTAATTGCTTTGGCCAGAACTTTAAATACTATGTTGAATAGAAGTGGGAAAATGGACTTCTTGTCTTGTTGCTGATATTATGGGAAAAGCTTTCAGTCTTTCACCATTGAATATGTTGTTAGCTGTGGGCTTTTCATGTATGTCCTTTGTTTTGTTGAGGAGTTGAGGAGGTTTCCTTTTATTCCTAGGTTGTTGAGTGTTATTTTTTTCATGAAGGATTGTTGAATTTTTCTAAAATGCTATTTCTACATGAATTGAGATGATGATGTGTTTTTTTCTCTTAATTCTGTTAATAGGGTATAGTATATTGTTTGATTTTTGTATGTTGAACCATCCTTACATTCCAGGCATAAGTCCCTCTTGGTCCTTGATATGGTTTGGCTCTGTGTCCTCACCCAAATCTCATCTCGAATTGTAATCTCCACGTGTGGAGGAAGGGACCTGTAATCCTCACCTGTTGAGGAAGGGAAGGGATTGGATTATGGGGGTGGTTTCCCCCATGTGGTTCTCATAATAGTGGATGAATTCTCACAAGATCTAATGGTTTTATAAATGATAGTTTTTCCTGCATGCTTTCTCTCACCTGCTGCCATGTAAGATGTGCCTGCCTCTCCTACTGCCATGACTGAAAGTTTCCTGAGGCCTCCCCAAGCATGCAGAACTGTGAGTCAATTAAACCTTTTTCCTTTATAAATTACCCAGTCTCAGGTAGTATATTTATAGCAGTGTGTGAATGGACTAATACAGTAAATTGGTACCATAGAGAGTGGAGCAGTGCTATAAAGATACTTGAAAATGCGGAGGCAACTTTGGAACTGGCTAATGGGCATAGGTTGGAACAGTTTGGAGGGCTTAGAAGACAACAGAAAGATGTAGGAAAGTTTGGAACTTCCTAGAGACCTGTTGAATGGTTTTGACCAAAATGCTGATACTGATATGGACAATGAAGTCCAGGCTGAAGTGGTCTCAGATGGAGATGAGAAAATTTTTGGGAGCCGGAGCAAAGATTGATCTTGCTATGCTTTAGCAAAGAGACTGGCAGCATTTTGCCCTTGCCCTAGAGATCTGTAGAACTTTGAACTTTAGAGACGTGATCTGAAATTGGAATTTATGTTTAAAAGGGAAGTAGAGCATAAAAGTTTGGAAAATTTGCAGCCTGATGATGCAATAGAAAAGAAAAACCCATTTTCTCGGAAGAAATTCAAGCTGGCTGAGGGAATTTGCATAAGTAAGGAGGAGCCAAATGGTAATCACCAAAACAATTGGGAAAATATCTCCAGGGTATGTAAGAGATCTTGGTATCAGCCCCTCCCATCACAGGCCTGGAGGCCTAGGAGGGAAAAATGGGCTGGGCTCAGGGCACCCCTGCTCTGTGCAGCCTCAGAACTTGGTGCCCTGTGTCCTAGCTACTTCAACTCCAGCTGTGGCTAAAAGGGGCCAAGGTACAGCTCAGGCTGTTGCTTCAGAGGATGCAAGCCCCAAGCCTTGGTGGCTTCCACATGGTGTTGGGCCTGTGGGTGCACAGAAGTCAAGAACTGCAGTTTGGGAACCTCTGCCTAGATTTCAGAAGATGTATGGAAATGCCTGGATGTCTAAGCAAAAGTCTGCTGGAGGGGTGGAACCCTCATGGATAACCTCTGCTAGGGCAGCGTGGAAGGGAAATGTGGGATTGGAGCCCACAGAGTCCCCACTGGGGTACTGCCTTATGGAGCTGTGAGGAGAGGGCCACCATCCTCCAGACCCCAGAATGGTAGATCCACTGACACCTTGCACTGTGCACCTGGAAAAGTCACAGACACTCAACAACAAGCCTGTGAAAGCAGCTGGGAGTGGGGCTGTACTCTGCAAAGCCACAGGGTCAGAACTGCCCAGGGCCGTTGGAGCCCACCTCTTGCATCAGCATAATCCAGGTGTGAGACATTAAGTCAAAGGAGATCGTTTTGGAGCTTTAAGATTTAATGACTGCCCTGCTGGATTTCGGACTTGGATGGGGCCTGTAGCCCCTTCGTTTTGGCCAATTTCTCCCCTTTGGAACAGGAGCATTTACCCAATGCCTATACCTCCATTGTATCTAGGAAGTAACTAACTTACTTTTGATTTTAAAGGCTCATTGACAGAAGGGTCTTGCCTTGTCTCAAATGAGACTTTGGACTGTGGACTTCTGAGTTAATGCCTAAATGAGTTAAGACTTTGGGGGACTGTTGTGAAGACATGATTGTGTTTTGAAGTGTGAAAAGTCATGAGATTTAGGAGGGGTTGGGATGGAATGATATGGTTTGGCTCTGTGTCCCCACCCAAATCTCATCTCAAATTGTAATCCCCACGTGTTGAGGGAGGGACCTGTAATCCCCACCTGTTGAGGGAGGGAAGTGATTGGATTATGGGGGTGGTTCCCCCGTGCTGTTCTCATGATAGTGAGTGAATTCTCATAAGATCTGATGGTTTTATAAATGGTGGTTTTTCCTGCACTCTCTCTCTCACCTGCTGCCATGTGAGATGTGCTTGCTTCCCCTACCACCATGATTGTAAGTTTCCTAAGGCCTCCTCAGCCATGCAGAGCTGTGAGTCAATTAAACCTCTTTCCTTTATAAATTACCCAGTTTCAGGTAGTATCTTTATAGCAGTGTGAGAACGGACTAATGCAGCCATGGAGTATAATTTTTCAAATATGCTGCTGAATTTGGTTTGCTAGTATTTTCTTGAGAATTTTGCATAAGTATTCATAATAGATATTGGTTTATGGTTGTTAGTTTTTTCTTATAGTACCTTTGACTTTGGTACCAAGCTAATAGGAAGTAGCCCCTCTTCTTTCATTATTTTTTAAAGAGCTTGAAAAGGATTCCTGTTAATTCTCCTTTAAATGTTTAGTAAAATTTACTAGTGAAACGATCTGGTCCAGTGTTTTTCTTTGTTGGGAGGTTTTTTGATTACTGATTTGATATCCTCACTAGTTATAGGTGCATTCAGATTTTCTATTACTTAATTATTCAGTTTTGGTAAATTGTATGTTTCTAGGAATGCATCCATTTCATCTAGGTTATCCAGTTTTTTGGCATGCTGTTGTTCATAGTACTCATACTCTTTTTTTGTTTCTATAAAGTGGTAATAATATTTCTGCTTTCATTTCTGATTTTATTAATTTGAGTTCTCCGTCATTTAAAGTCAATCTAGCTAAAGGTTTGTCATTAAAAAATATTTTCAAGTGCTGACTTTTGATCTTACTGATTTTCCTTGTTGTTTTCTACTCCATATTTATCTCCATTCTAGTGTTTATTATCTTCTTTCTGCTGGCTCTAGGCCTAGTTTGTTATTCTCTTTCTGATTCCTTAAGATGTATAGTTTAGTTGTTGATTTGAATTTTTCTTTTTCTTTCTTTTTTTCTTTTTTGAGATGGAGTCTTGCTCTGTCGCCCAGGCTAAAGTGCAATGGCACGATCTCGGCTCACTACAACCTCCATCTCCTGGGTTTAAGCCATTCTCCTGCCTCAGCCTCCTAAGTTGCTGGGACTACAGGCATGGGCATGCACCACCACACCAGGCTAATTTTTGTATTTTTAGTAGAGATGGGGTTTCACCATGTTGGCCAGGCTGGTCTCAAACTCCTGACCTCAAGTGATCTGCCTACCTTGGCCCCCCAAAGTGCTGGGATTACAGGCGTAAGTCACCACGCCCAGCCTGAAATTTTGTTATCTTTTAAGTCTAATGCTTATTATCTCCTTATTGCCTTCAATTTCACTGAATTCTGCTCTTTTATGATTTCTTTGTTCTGCTCAATTTGGATTTAATATCCTCTTCTTGTTTTAGTTTTTAAAGGTGGCATGCTAGATAATTAATGTTATTGATACTTCTTTTTTCTGATATATCTATTCAATTCTATAAATTTACTGTTAAGCACTGCTTTATTTGCATGCCGTAAATTTTAATGTTATATTTTCATTTTGATTTATTTTAAACTATTTTAAAAATTTTCTCTTGGTAGTTCTTCTTTGATTTATTTGTTATTCAGAAATGTGTTGTTTAATTTTCAAATATTTTGGATTTGACAGCTACATTTCTATTATTTTCTTGTTTAATTCCATTATGGTCCAAGAACATACACTGACTAATTTGCTCTTTTAAGTTTGTTAAGGTATTTTTTGTGGCTCACAATATGGTCCATCTTGGTGTCTGTTCCATGTGATCTTTAGAAGAATGTATATTCTGGTTTTAGATGAAATATTCTACAGATGTCAATTAGAACCAGTTAATTGTTGGTGCTATTCAGTACAACTGTGTCCTTACTGCTTTTCTGCCTAGTGGATCTTTCAATTACTGAGAGTGTTGAAATCTCTAATTATCATAGTGGATTTGCCTGCTTTTTTTTTTGCAATGCTATCACATTTTGCCTCCCATATTTTGATACTCTGTCTTTAGGAACATATATAGTAAGAGCTGTCATGTCTTCTTTGACATTTGACCCATTCATTATTGTTGAAGTCTGCTTTTTTCTTTTGATTCTTTTGATTAGTGTTTGCATCTTATGTCTTAGTCTCCTTTACTTTCAAGCTATCTGTGTCTTTATATATATATAGTGGATTGTTATTGACAACATATAGTTGGGTCTTGATTTTTTTCATTCACCCCTAAAGTCTGTCTTTTAATAGGAGTATTCGGACAATTTGTATTTAAAGTGATTATTGACATATTTGGATAAATGTTTAACACATTTGTAACTATTTTATGTTTGTTGCCATGTTCTTAGTGTTGTATTTTGTAATCCACTTTGTTTCCGTTTTCTCTGGTTTTAATTGAGCATTTAAAAAATTATTCCATTTATTTTGTTCTCTTAGTGCATTAATTATACAAGCTGAGTATCCCTGTTTTGAAAATTTGAACTCTAAAATGCTCCAAACTCTGAAACTTTTTGAGCACCAATGGGACTTTAAAAGAAAATACTCATTGGATTTCAGATCTCAAATTTTTTGTATTAGGGATGCTGAACTGATATAATAAGTATAATGCAGATATTCCAAAATCTGAAAGGAAAAAAAAAGCTGGAATCTTAAACTTTTCTGGCCCCAAGCATTTCGGAGAAGTATTTCTTTTTACAATTTTCTTAGTGATTGCTCTAGGTTTGTCATATACATTAGCAACTACTCTAAATTCAGTTTCACATAACACTATACTGATTCATGGGTAGTTCACATACCTCATGACAAGGTGTTACCAATTCTTCTCTCTCATCCTTTCTAACATTGTTATCATTATTTCAAATATCAATAAGCTGTAATCACTGAATACATTGTTTCTATTGTTATTTTGAACAAATTATTGTCTATTAGATCAATTAGAAATAAGAAAAATATGGTTGACTGTTGAACAACACAGGTTTGAACTGCACAGGTCCACTTATATGCAGATTTTCTTCTGCCTCTGCCACCCCAAGACAGCAAGACCAGTCCCTCTTCTTCCTCCTCCTTGGCCTACTCAATGCGTAGATGATAAGGATGAAGAACTTCATGATGGTCCACCTCCACTTAGCGAATAGTAAATATACTTTGTCTTCCTTATGATTTTCTTAATAGCATTTTCTTTTCTCTAGCTTACTTTGTTGTAAGAATATAATATATAATACATCTAAGATACAAATATGTGTTAATAAGCTGTTTATCAGTAAGATTTCTGATCAACAGTAAGCTATTAATAGTTCGGGAAGTCAAAAATTATATATGGATTTTTGACTGTGCAGTGGGGTCAGCACCCCAACCCCTGTGTTGTTCAAGGGTCAACTGTAAAATATTTGTAAATTTCATTTATCCCTTCTTCAACAATCTTTTTTTCCTATGTAGATCTGACTTTCTTACCTGTATAATTTTCCTTCTCTCTGAACTACTTTTAACATTTCTGGCAAGAGAGGTCTACTGGCAATAAATTCTCTTAATTTTTTAAAGCACTTCTAGGAGACTGCCAGGAAACAAATCCAGCAAGCTTATTGTTTTATTTATGAAAACAAATCCTCATTTGAATGTCCCAAATCAAATGGTCTTTAAATACAAAGAGTCACAACCAGAGTTAAAAATTTTTACATAGAACTTATTGAAGTAGTTAATCATGGAAGTTAATCATAATTATGTTTTCAGATAAAGTGGGTGGCTCTTAAAAGTGACTTTGAGTTGGGTAGAATTATTGCTGAGGAAGCTTTATGCTTTCTGTCTACGAATGTGGCATGTAAGCTCAATGTTCTTCAGCATGATAGTCACTCAGAGTGGATGGTGCACAGATTGATGTTCTCAAAGAGCCCCACCAGGTAGGCCTCTCACACTTCCTGCAGCTGCTGAGCTTTGGAAGTGCAGGTTGGTCTTGAAGTTCTGTGCGATCTTGTGCGCCAGATCATGGAATGGCAGCTTGCGGATCAGCAGATCAGTTGATTTCTGGTAGCAGCGGATCTTAGGCAGGGCCACTGTGCCAAGCTGGTAGCTGGTAGGGCTTATTTATGCTTCTGGTGCTGGAGCACTCTTGCGGGCTACCTTGGTGGCCAGATGTTTTTTTGTTTGTTTGTTTTATAATTTTTATATAACATTTTAATGTTTTATAATTTTTTATATAACATTTTAATGTCTTATAAAAACAAAATTATATAACATTTTTCTAGGTGAACTTATTCTCGGTGTTCCTGGGATGTCTATAGACAATGTTACAGTAACTTTTGACTACAGATCATTTTTTTTCAAATGATATAATATTGATAAAGTAATTGTAGGGCTCCCAAAATAAAATGAGTTGGTTTTGAGCCTATGGATGAGAAATCTGCTGGGGAAATGGTCAAATTTTATGTATGTTTTTTTTTTTATTATCCTTTAAGTTTTAGGGTACATGTGCACATTGTGCAGGTTAGTTACATATGTATACATGTGCCATGCTGGTGCGCTGCACCCACTAACTCGTCATCTAGCATTAGGTATATCTCCCAACGCTATCCCTCCCCCCTCCCCCCACCCCACCACAGTCCCCAGAGTGTGATATTCCCCTTCCTGTGCTCATGGGTAGGAAGAATCAATATCGTGAAAATGGCCATACTGCCCAAGGTAATTTACAGATTCAATGCCATCCCCATCAAGCTACCAATGACTTTCTTCACAGAATTGGAAAAAACTACTTTAAAGTTCATATGGAACCAAAAAAGAGCCCGCATCGCCAAGTCAATCCTAAGCCAAAAGAACAAAGCTGGAGGCATCACACTACCTGACTTCAAACTATACTACAAGGCTACAGTAACCAAAACAGCATGGTACTGGTACCAAAACAGAGATATAGATCAATGGAACAGAACAGAGCCCTCAGAAATAACGCCGCATACCTACAACTATCTGATCTTTGACAAACCCGAGAAAAACAAGCAATGCGGAAAGGATTCCCTATTTAATAAATGGTGCTGGGAAAACTGGCTAGCCATATGTAGAAAGCTGAAACTGGATCCCTTCCTTACACCTTATACAAGAATCAATTCAAGATGGATTAAAGATTTAAACGTTAGACCTAAAACCATAAAAACCCTAGAAGAAAACCTAGGCATTACCATTCAGGACATAGGCATGGGCAAGGACTTCATGTCCAAAACACCAAAAGCAATGGCAACAAAAGCCAAAATTGACAAATGGGATCTAATTAAACTAAAGAGCTTCTGCACAGCAAAAGAAACTACCATCAGAGTGAACAGGCAACCCACAAAATGGGAGAAAATTTTCGCAACCTACTCATCTGACAAAGGGCTAATATCCAGAATCTACAATGAACTCAAACAAATTTACAAGAAAAAAACAACCCCATCAAAAAGTGGGTGAAGGACATGAACAGACACTTCTCAAAAGAAGACATTTATGCAGCCAAAAAACACATGAAAAAATGCTCATCATCACTAGCCATCAGAGAAATGCAAATCAAAACCACAATGAGATACCATCTCACACCAGTTAGAATGGCAATCATTCAAAAGTCAGGAAACAACAGGTGCTGGAGAGGATGTGGAGAAATAGGAACACTTTTACACTGTTGGTGGGACTGTAAACTAGTTCAACCATTGTGGAAGTCAGTGTGGCGATTCCTCAGGGATCTAGAACTAGAAATACTATTTGACCCAGCCATCCCATTACTGGGTATATACCCAAATGACTATAAATCATGCTGCTATAAAGACACATGCACACGTATGTTTATTGCGGCATTATTCACAATAGCAAAGACTTGGAACCAACCCAAATGTCCAATAATGATAGACTGGATTAAGAAAATGTGGCACATATATACCATGGAATACTATGCAGCCATAAAAAATGATGAGTTCATGTCCTTTGTAGGGACATGGATGAAATTGGAAATCATCATTCTCAGTAAACTATCGCAAGAACAAAAAACCAAACACCGCATATTCTCACTCATAGGTGGGAATTGAACAATGAGATCACATGGTGGCCAGATGTTGACATGGCAGTTTACCGCCAGTAGACTTGTGTGTAGTCTGCTTGATGTGGGCCATTTCAGATTAACCAAAGAAAAAACACAGATTTGGTCTCAAATTATGTTTGTCTGAAAGTCTTTATCTTCTACACTTTAGAAGGATTATTTTGTTGTATCAGTATTTCAGATTGGTGTGTTTTTTCACTATAACATTTTAGATATTCCACTCCACTCTCTTCCTGATGGCATGGTTTCTGAAGATAAGTTCAACCTAATTCTTAGCCTTGCTCTTCTGTAAGTAAGGCATTTTTTTTTCTTTTGGCTTCTATGAAGATTTTATCTTAATCTATGAAGATTTTATCAAAATCTATGAAGATTTTGTCTTTCATTTTCTGCAGCTTGAGTATAATATGTCTATGTGTAAATTTTTTTGGTTAAATTCTGCTTAGTGTTCTCTGAGCTTCTTGGATTTGTGGTTTGGCATCTGCTATGGTTTGAATGTCCCCTCCAAAATTCATGTTGAAATTTTATTGCAAAAGTAATACTGTTGGGAGTTGGGACCTTTAAGAGGTATTTAGATTGTGAGGTCTTCACCATCATGAGTGGATTAATGCCATTATGGAGGGCGTGGGTTAGTTATTCCAGGAGTTAGGCCCTCTTTTTTTCTTTGTCTCACATGCTGACTTGCCCTTCCATAATGTTATGATGCAGCAAGAAGACCTTCACCAGATTCAGCCTTTTGATCCTGGACTTCTCAGCCTCCAGAACCATGAACCAAATAAATTCCTTTTCTTTACAAATTACCCAGTGTGTGATAGTCTTTTATAGCAGCAGAAAACAGACCAAGACAGCATCTGTCATTCAGTTTGCAAAAGTTTCAGCCATTATTACTTCAAATGGTTGTTTCTTTCTTTCTTCCCCTTCTGGTATCACCATTATCTGTGTGTTACAACTTTTGTAATTGTTCCATAATTCTTGGATATTCTTTTCTGTGTTTTTCCTTTTGGTTTATCTATTTATTTTATTTATTCCTTCCTTTTTATTCTTGTCAGTTTGAGGACTTTCTATTGATATAGTTCCAAGCTCACCGATTCTTCCCTTGACTGTCCAATCCACTGATGAAGGAATCCTTTAGAGGTATTCTTCATTTCAGTTACAGTGCTTTAAATTTCTAGCATTTCCTTTTGAGTATTTCATATAATTTTCTTTTCTTTGTTTTTTGTCTAACTTTTATTTTAGGTTCAGTGGTACATGTACAGGTTTATTATATAGGTTTATTATATAGGTTTATTATATAGGTGTATTATCTGTACACTTGCACCACAGGGGTTTGGTGTACAGATAATTTTGTCGCCCATACACTAAGCATAGAACCGAATAGGTATTTTTTAAAATTATCTCCCCACTCCTACCTTCAACCCTCAAGTAGGGCCCAGTATCTGTTGTTCCCTGCTTTGTGTTTATGTGTTCTTGTCATTTAGCTCCCACTTATAAGTTAGAACATGTGATATTTGATTTTCTGTTCCTGCATTAGTTTGCTAAGGATAATAGTCTCCAGCTCCATCAATTTGCTGCAAAGGACACAATCTCATTCATTCTTATGGCTGCGTAGTATTCCCTGATATATATTTACCACATTTTCTTTATCCAGTATACCATTGATGGGCGTTTAGATTGACTCCATGTCTTTGCTTATTGTGAATAGTGCTGCAGCGAATAAATGCGTGCATGTGTCTTTATGGTAGAACAATTTATATTCCTTTGGGTATATACTCAGTAATGGGATTGTTGGGTCGAATGGTCATTCTGTTTTTAGTTCTTTGAGGAATCACCACACTGCTTTCCACAATGGCTGAACTGATTTACACTCCCACCAGCAGTGTGTAAGTGTTCCCTTTTCTGTGCAACCTTGCCAGCATGTTATATTTTGATTTTTAAATAATAGCCATTCTGACTGCTGTGAGATGGTATCTCATTGTGGTTTTGATTTGCATTTCTCTAATGATTTATGATGTTGAGCATTTTTTCATGTGCTTGTTGGCCACATGTATGGCTTCTTTTGAAAAGTGTCTGTTCATTTCCTTCACCCACTTTTTAATGGGGTTGTTTGCTTTTTGCTTGTAAATTTGTTTAAGTTCCTTATAGATGCTGGATATTAGACCATTGTCAATTGCATAGTTTGCTGATATTTTCTCCCATTTTATAGGTTGTCTGTTTACTCTGCTGATAGTTTCTTTTGCTTGCAGAAGCTCTTTAGTTAACTTAGTTCTCTTTTATCAATTTTTGCTTTTGTTGCAATTGCTTTTGGCATCTTTGTCATGAAATCTTTGCCCGTTTCTGTGTCCAGAATGGTATTTCCTAGGTTATCTTGCAGGATTTTTATAGTTTTAGGTCTTACATTTAAGTCTTCAATCCACCTTGAGTTGATTTTTGTATATGATGTAAGGAAGGGATCCATTTTCAACTTTCTGCATGTGGCTAGCCAGTTATCCTAGCACCATTTATTGAATAGGAAATCCTTTTTCCATTGCATGTTTTTGTCAGTTTTGTTGAAGATCAGATAATTGTAGGTGTGTGGCATTATTTCTGGGCTCTCTGTTCTATTTCATTGGTCTTTCTGTTTTTGTACCAGTACCATGCTGTTTTGGTTATCGTAGCCCTGTTGTATAGTTTGAAGTTGGGTAATGTGATGCCTTCAGCCTTATTCTTTTTTCTTAGGATTGCCTTTGCTATTCAGGCTCTTTTTTGGTTCCATATGAATTTTAAAATAGTTTTTGTCTAAAATCTCAATGGTAGTTAAATAGTAATAGCATTGAATCTGTAAATTGCTTTGGGCCTTATGGCTATTTTAACAATATTGACTCTATGAGCATGGAGTATTTTACCATTTGTGTCCTCTCTGATTTCTTTGAGTAGTGTTTTGTAATTCTCATTGTAGAGATCTTTCACCTCCCTGGTTAGCTGTATTCCTATGTATTTTATTCTTTTTGTGGTCATTGTGAGTGGGATTACATTCCTGGTTTGGCTCTCAGCTTGGATGTTGTTGGTACACAGGAATGCTATTGGTTTTCCTATGTTGATTTTGTATTCTGAAACTGCTAAAGTTGTTTATCAGCTCAAGGAGCTTTTGGTCATAGATGATAAGGTTTTCTAGATACAGAATTATGTTGTCTGCAAACAGGGGTAGTTTGACTTCCTCTCGTCCTATTTGGATGCCTTTTATTTCTTTTTCTTGTCTGATTGCTTTGGCCAGAACTTCCAATACTATATTGAACAAGAGTGTTGAGAGAGGGCATCCTTGCCTTGTGCCAGTTTTCAAGGGGAATGCTTTCAGCTTTTGCCCATTCCCTGTGATGTTGGCTGTGGGTTTGTCATAGATGACTCTTATCATTTTGCAGTATGGTTCTTCAATGCCTAGTTTTTTGAAGGTTTCTAACATGAAGGGGTGCTGAATTTTATCAAAAGCCTTTTCTGCATCTATTGATAAAATCATGTGGTTTTTGTCTTTAGTTTTGTCTATGTGATGAATTGCATTTATTGATTAGCATATGTTGAACCAACCTTGCATCCCAGGAATAAAGCCTACTTGATTATGATGGATTAGGTTTTTTATGGGCTGATGTTTGCTAGTATTTTGTTGAGGATTTTTGCAGCTGTGTTCATCAGGGATATTGACCTGAAGTTTTCTCTTTTTTGTTTTGTCTCTGCCACTTTTTTGTATCAGGATGACGCTGGTCTGATAGAATGAGTTGGGGAGGAGTCCCTCCTTCTCAATTGTTTCGGAATAGTTTCAGTAGGAATGATACCAGCTCTTTGTACATCTGATAGTATTTGGCTGTGAATCAGTCTGGTCCTAGGCTTTTGTTGGTTGGTAGGCTATTTATTACTGATTCAATTTCAGAGCTCATCATTGGTCTGTTCAGGGATTCAGTTTCTTCCTGGTTCAGTCCTGCAAAAATGTATGTGTTCAAGAATTTATCCATTTCCTCTGGATTTTCTAGTTTTTGTGCATAGAGGTATTCATTATAGTCTCTGATGGTTATTTGTATTTCTTTGGGGTTAGTGGTAACATGTCCTTTGTCATTTCTAATTGTTTGGATCATCTCTTTTTTCTTCTTTATTAGTCTAGCTAGCAGTCTATCTGTCTTACTGATTTTTTGAAAGAAGCAGCTCCTGGATTTGTTGATTATTTTTTATGACTTTTCATGTCTCAGTCTGCTTCAGTTCACCTCTGATTCGGCTATTCCTTATCTTCTACTAGTTTTGTGGTTGGTTTGCTCTTGCTTGTCTATTTCTTCTAGTTATGATCTTAGGTTGTTAATTTGAGATTTTCCTAATTTTTTGATGTGGGCATTTTATGCTATAAATTTCCCTCTTAACACTGCCTTAGCTGTGTCTCAAAGATTATGGTGTGTTGTATCATTGTTCTCATTAGTTTCAAGGAACTTCTTTACCCAGAAGTCATTATTTACCGAAAAGTCATTCAGAAGCAGGTGGTTTAATATCCACATAAATGAATGATTTTGAGCAATTTTCTTTGTATTGAAGACTATTTTAATTATGCTGTGGTCTGTAAGTATGGTTGATATGATTTCAGGTTTTTTGAATTTGCTAAGGATTGTTTTATGTTCAATTGTGTGGTCAATTTTAAAGCATTTGGCATGTGGCAATAAGAAGAATGTATATTCTGCTGTTTTTGGATGGAAAGTTCTGCAGATGTCTATTAGGTCCATTTGGTCAAGTGCTAAGTTCAGGTCCTGAATACCTTTGTTAATTTTCTGCCTTGATGATCTGATACTGTCAGTAGGGTATTGAAGTCTCCCACTATTATTGTGTGGGAATCTAAGTCTCTTTGTAGGTCTCTAAGAACTGTTTTAATGAATCTGGGTGCTCCTGTGTTGAGTGCATATATTTAGGATAGTTAGGTCTTCATGTTGAATTGGACCCTTTACCATTATGGGTTCCAAAAAAGACTTTATCTTTTTTGTTTTTGTTGATTTAATGTCTGTTTTGTCTGAAATTAGGATTGTAACCCCTGCTTTTTTCTGTTCTCCATTTGCTTGGTAGATTTTTTTCCATTCCTTTATTTTGAGCTTATGGGTGTCATTACATGTGAGATGGGTCTTTTGAAGTCAGCATACCATTGGGTCTTGCTTCTTTATCCAGCTTGCCAATCTGTGCCTTTTAATTGAGGGCATTTAGCCTGTTTACATTCAAGTTTAGTATTGATATGTGTGGATTTGATCCTGTCATCATGATGTTAGCTGGTTATTATGCAGACTTGTTTGTGTGATTGCTTTATAGTGTCACTGGTCTGTGTACTTAAAAGTATTTTTGCAGTGGCTGGTAACGGCCTTTCTTTTTCATAGTTAGTGCTTTATTCAGGAGCTCTTGTAAGGCAGGTCTGGTGGTAACGAATTCCCTCAGCCCTTACTTGTCTGAAAAGGATCTTATTTCTCCTTCACCTAGTAAGCTTAATTTGGCCAGATATAAAATTCTGGGTTGGAATTTCTTTTCTTTGAGAATGTTGAATATAGTCCCCAATCTCTTCTGGTGTGAAGGGTTTCTGCCGAGAGTTCCACTCTTAGCCTGATGTGGTTCCCTTTTTAGGTGACCTGCTCTTTCTCACTAGCTGCCTTTAACATTTTTTCTTTCATTTCGATCTTGGAAAATCTGATGATTATCTGTCTCAGGGATGATCTTCTTGTGTAGAATCTTTCAAGGGTTCTCTGCATTTCCTGAATTTGAATATTGGTCTCTCTAGCGAGTTTGGGGAAGTTTTCATGGATGATATGCTGAAATATGTTTTCCAAGTTGCTTGCTTTCTCCCCATCTCTTTCAGGGATGTCAGTGAGTCATAGATTTGGTCTCTTTACATAGTCTTGTATTTCTTGTAAATTTTGTGTTTTCCTTTCAATTCTTTTGTCTTTATTTTTGTTTGACTGTCTTATTTCAGGGAGCCAGTCTTCAAGCTCTGAGATTCTTTCCTCACCTTGTTCTATTCTGCTGTTAATATTTGTGATTTGATTGCATTATGAAATTCTTGTAGTGTGTTTCTCAGCTCTTATCAGGTCAGTTTGGTTCTTTTTTATACTGACTATTTTGTCTATAAGCACCTGTATATCCTTTCTTGTGATGCTTAGCTTCCTTGGATTGGGTTTCAGTGTTATCCTAAATCTTGATGTTCTTCATTCCTATTCATATTCTGAATTCTATTTCTGTTTTTTCAGCTCTCTCATCTCAGTTAAGAACTCTTGCTGGAGAACTAGTGTGTGCAGTCATTTGGAGGAAAGAAGACACTTTGGCCTTTTCAGTTACCAGAGTTCTTGCACTGTTTTTTTTTCTCATCTGTGTGTGTGGGTGTTCCTTTAACTGTGGTGTAAATTGAGTACAGTCAGTAGACTTCTTTTCTGGATGTTTTCAGAGGGCTGTGGCTTTATGCAAGGACTTTATTTGTAACTGAATTCTTGTCTTTGGTTTCACAGGGGAGTATGTTCGCAAAGTATTTTTGGTGTTGAAGTTTTGCGGTATGATCTAGTATGTGGCACTTATGCATAATGGTCAGTAGGTAGGCTCTTGCGTAGTCATGTGGCTCCTGTGTATTTCTCTATGGTTGCAGCTGTGTCCCTCTCAATGCTCTGAAAATACTGGCTCCTCTCCCACTTGAGTGCTGGCTGCAGATCTCAACTTGGCACTCCCAAGCTGTACACTGTGGCTCTGGGGTGATCTCAGGCTTTCTGTTCGCTCCCCAGTTTGGAGACAGCAGAAGGAGGGACCTTAGCTGTGGTTGTGGCCTAGGGTCTTTCACTTGTCTCCAGGGCGCTACCCCAGAGACATGTAGAGCTGTGATCAATCAATGTGATTGGCCTGGGATGGGGAGGCTGTACTTACATGGGACCAACCTGGAGGGGCCCTACCTGGTGATGAGCAAGAGGGGTGGGTGGGACCTGTGGGAGACAGACTGGTCTCTCCTTAAAGCAACTGCAGTTTGCTGGAGGTGTGGATAAAGCACTCAGGGTCTTTACTCCTTCCCCAGTTTGAGGACAGTAAGAGCAGTTCCACTGCAGAGGCAGTGGCAGAGGGGCTTTCAGTTGCCCCTAAGAGTTCTACCTCCAAGAAACACAGAGCTGCTGCTACTGGGAGTGTTCAGCCAGGGGCTAGATCAGCTGCACTGCTGTCCTGAGGTAGGGGCTCTACTTGTTGGGGAGCAGGGTATCATGGGCTCACAGGGAGGAGAGACCGGCTCCTCTCCGTGTGGTGACTTTGTTGTGCTGTAAGCTTGCGTGAAGCCCTCGAGCTCTTTGTTTCTTTCCCCAACTGAGGGTAGCAGGGGCAGAAACTGCTACTGTGGCAGTGGCAGAGGGGCTGTTGGTTGCCTCCAGGAACCTCTTCCAAAGAAAACTCAGAGCCACTACCAGTGGGGTATGCTCAGCAGTGAGTAGGGCAGCTGTTCTGGAGTTGTGAGCCTGGGGCCCTGCCTGGTGAAGAGAGGGGGATGAAGACGCCTAAGGAAGAGGAACTGGACTCCCTTCCATATGGTGGCTGCAGTGTGCTGGAAGTGCCAATACAACAACTAGGCCCTTTGTTCCTTCCCCGGCCTAAGGGTAGTTAGGGCAGTACCACTGCAGCTGCAGTGGTGGAAGGGTTTTGAATTGACTCTGGGATTTCCTACTTGGAGAAATGCTGAGCCACCTCTAATTGAAGTGTTCAGGTGGGTGCAGGGTAGTTCTGCTGGAGTCCCAGGTTGGGAGGCCTTGCCCAGTGAGAAGTGGGGAACAATGTGGCCACTTTTCCATGGAGTAACTGCACTGTGCTGAGGGTCTGCACCAGTGCCTAGTTACCGTGGACTCGTGAGAGCTTGAAGGTAGCAAAGGCAAGGGCTGCAAGAGAGCAAAGATGTTGGCTTGCTCCTTCTTTGAGCTCTGTCCCAGAGATCTGCAGAGCTGCCACCAGCATGAGAACCCCAGCGAGGGGGTGGCTGGAGTCCCAGGTTGGGAGGTCCTGCCCAGTGGGAAGAAACGGGATTGGAGACCCACATAGAAAACAGTCTGGCTGCTTTTTTTAGGGTGGCCACACTGTGCTGGGAGTCTGTGCCACACGGTAGTTGCCTGGGACTCTCCAGAACCTGAAGACTGCAAGATTACAAAGATGGCAGCCCACCTGTCTGGGAGGTGAGGAGTTGTTACAGGCCTAAGAGCCCTAGTAGGGGGTAACTAAAGTCCAGACCAGTGTGTCTCAGCCTGTGAGGCTTGCAGACCTTCATTGTTCAGCGCCCTGGATTCAGCACCTTTCTTGGGGTTGTATAAGTGAGGCTTACCTCCCCCCAACCTTTTTTTTTGAGACAGAGTCTTGCTCTGTCCCCCAGGCTGGAGTGTGCAGTGGCACAATCTCGGCTCACTGCAAGCTCCACCTCCTGAGTTCACGCCATTCTCCTGCCTCAGCCTCCTGAGTAGCTGGGACTACAGGCACCCACCACCATGCCCATCTAATTTTTTGTATTTTTAGTAGAGACAGGGTTTCACCGTGTTAGCCAGGATGGTCTTGATCTCCTGACCTCGTGATCTGCCCGCCTTGGCCTCCCAAAGTGCTGGGATTACAGGCATGAGCCACCGCACCCGGCCTACCTCCCCTTTTACCAGAGCTGCAGCTGCTAATGCCAGGATGCCTGGGGATCCAAGGCTCCTTGGGACTCTGCATATATGTGAGTGTGGCTCTGTCCAGTCTCCACATAGCTCTGTGTATCAGTCCGAAGGCCCTGGTGGAGTGGGCTCACAGGGGGATCTCCTGATCCTAGAGTTCCAAAGATCCTAAGTGTGGATTCCTGAGGTTTCTCACTCACTCACCATTTCCCATGGAGGGGGAACCTCCCAGATGGACAGAGATCCTGTCTTACTCCTCTCTGTTCTTCGTGGGTCGAGTTGTTTCCTTGATGAATTCCAATATGTTCACATGCATGTTTCAGTTGAAGATGTAGTGTTTAATTGCTACTGTTTCTTCTCTTTGTGAGTGTGGCATACACTAGCTACTTCTAGTCAGCCATCTTGTCCTTCCCCCTCATTCTTCATAGGGTTTTCAAACCTCTCTGTTTATATTACTCATTTGTTCTTAAATGTTGTCCATTTTTTTTCCACTAGAGCCCTTATCATACTAGTCTGATAGTTCCAAAAATCTCTGCCATATCTGAGTCAGGTTCTGATGCTTACTTTGACTCTTGAGACTGTATTTTGCAATTTAACATGGCTTCCAATTTTTTGTTCAAAGCTAGACATGATATATTAGGCAACAGAACTCAGTAAAATAGGCCTTAAGTGTGAGGCTTTATGTTTATCTGTCTAAGAATCAGGCTATATTCAATATTTGTTGTAGCTATAGATGTCAAACTGTAAAATTTCTTCTGCTATCCCTGCTTTTTCCTATTCTGTTGTCTTTGGGTTCCCCGGAGATTACTTTTTATATAGGGTCTGATACTTAACAGTTGTTCCAGCTGTAATTCCCTGTTATTAGACATTAGCCTGATTGATGTAGTGGTAAGCAGTGGGTACAAGGGGGATATATTCTATTGTCTTATGATTAGGTCTTAGTCTTTTAGTGACCTAGTACCCCTGTGCTATGACCTTCACAAGTTTTTCTCAGTTTTTTCTTCCCACTAGGTGATACGAGAATCCTAGATGGGGCTGAATTGGTTATTTTCCTTACCCTGTATCAGGCTAATGGGTACTAGATCTGGGTATTTCCCTTCTTTACAGTCGGATAGGCATTGATAAAACCCAATTCAGCTGGGTTCTGGTAAAATAGTTTCCCTTTAGGGAAGCAGGGATTTTTAAGGAGAACAGAATACTCTGGGCATATTTCAAATGGTTACTCCCCCCTCCACACCCCTGCCCCCACCGCCAACCCCTGTCTTCTTACTAGAAACATGAGGGGATTTTATTTATTTTTATTTTTATTTTTATTATTTTTTTTACCAGTCTTTATATTGAGAACCTGTCAGGGCTCCTGGAGGCAAAACTCACAAAGATTTGGGAGCCTCTCTGAGAGGAACCTCCAGAGGTTTTAACTGTAAAGCTAGTCCACATTGAGCCTTCCACTACTGGGTCTAGCAGTGGGCTTCTGCTCCTGAGATTCTGATGTCAGTAAGCTGTGGTTTTCAGTAACCACATTTTTTCTCAATTTTGGGGGCAGTGGCTTGTCCTGTGACCTCAATTCTCTGATGGATCTAAGAAGAGCTGTTAATTTTCAGTTTGTTCAGCTTTTTTCTTATACTAACAATGAGAATAATGACTTCCAATCACTTTACATTTCAGACTGGAAATCAGAAGTCTCTGTTGTATTGATTTTTTGAGTTCTCATTTATGTGACTGAACATTTCTTGTTAGAAGTAATCTTACTTATAAGTTCCTTAACCATAGTGCCATGTAGGAGCCATAATGTCATCCTTAGAAAAAACAAGTTTGAGAACAGCTTTCTTTCTTTGTATTCCTTATCAATGAAAGGTATAACAGAAGCACTGCCCAATATAATTTTAGCTCTTATATTTATGCCTTTCATATATTCAGAGTTAATTTTTATATATGGCATGAGGTAGGAGTCCAAGTTCATTCTTTGACATGTAGCTTTCTAGTTGTTCCAGCCATATTTTTTGAAGATATTCTTTCACATTTTATGGTCTTGGCACCGTTGTTGAACTTCAGTTGTCTATAGATGTGTTTATTTCTGGCCATTCAATTCCATTCCATTAATCTACATATCTGTCCTCATGTCTGTACCTCCCTGTTTTGATTATTGTAGCTTTGTAGTATGTTTTAAAATTGGGAATTGTGAGTTCTCCAACTTTTTTTTTTTTCAAGATTGTTTTGGCTATTTGAAGCCCTTGCAATTCTATATGAATTTTAATATCTGCTTTTCCATTTCTGCAAAAAGGGGCTTTGTAATTTTGATAGTGATTACACTTGTCCTTAAAGTTTTAAGCAAGAACTATATAGCCTCTGTTCAGTTTGATTGTGAGGCTTTTTTAAATTTAGCAGGTTACATTGTGAATGATGTAATTTCATAGGCAAAGTCCATTTTTGCCATGTAAGGTAACATATTCGCAGATTCCAGGGATTAGAAAATTGACATGTTGTTGGGGCTGATACATTATTTAGTCTACTGTACTACTTACAGTAAAGGCAGTGGTCATAGAATCAAGCAAGTTATATATGGGTAAATAAATGTGGTAAAATAGGCTATCCATATTTTGCAGAAGCTGAAATTCCAGTGATAAACACAAGGTAGAGACTTTTAAAATTTTACTACTTTCATAGACTCTGTGTATCAGCGGTTTGCAACCACCATATGTGTTAGTTGGAAATAATTCATCATTATTAATCCTTGTGGGGAGAAATTCTGTTAATTAGATGTTTGGGAAATGCTATTATAGTTTGCTGTACAAAGAATACTAGCAGTTATCTCTTACAAAACATTGATAATAATATATTTATTTTCCCATACCTACTTAAAAATTACAAATAGCATTTTCCTAGAATAAAGGGTCTAGGAAGGACACAGGAAAAGAGGGGGCTATTGCTACTTTTCAAAAGACTCAGTAGACATTAGGGAACATATTTAAGCAGTCAGTATATTTGTAGAAAGCTTGTTGAGTTTTTTTTCTATCCATTTTGTTTCTGTATGCCAGTTTTATCACAAAATAATACTTATGAGTTCACCTTTCCTTTCTGAGCAATAAACAAGCTTAAGGTATCTAAGCCTTGAAAATTGGCCTTGGTACTATTCTCTAAATTTGAAGCAATGTCTTTATTCTTCAACAAGGTCTTACCAGCTATTGTCTTATAGCCTTAGGATTTGGGGCACACAGCAGCAAGTTTAGGGCTGAGTGAGTACGGACTGACTTTGTGATATGCTCAGTATCAATATACCCAGCAATTTCCCAAGTAATTCCCTAAAGAAGAGTTCTAGTATACCTTCCTACTCCTAAAAATCAGACTGCTTTTCCTATTTTCCTGTTGTTGTAACAAATTACCATAAATTTGATTGCTTAAAACAACATATATTTATTATGTTACTATTCTAGATGCCAGAAGTTCAAATTTAGTCTTGCTGGGTTTAAATGAAGGTGTTAGCAGGGCTGGTTCCTTCTGGAGGCTGTGAGAGGAGAATCCGTTTTCTTGCCTTTTTTTCAGCTTCTGCCTGTGTTCCTTGGCTTATAATCTCTTTCTCACATCATTTCAGCCTTTAATTTTATTGTCCCATCTCTTTCTGTCTTTGACCTTCTTGCCTCCCTCTTTTAACAACTCTGCTTATGTTAGGACTAACTGCATAATCAAGGATAGCCTTCCCATCTCAAGATCCTTAACTTAATTATATGAGCAGAGTCCCTTTTTGCCATGTAAGGTAACATATTGACAGTTTCCAGGGATTAGAAAATGGAATATTGTGGAGAGGGATACATTACTTAGTCTATTATACAACGTACAGTGAAGGCAGTGGTCACAGAATCAAGCAAGTTATAGATAGGTAAATAAATGTGGTAAAATAGGCTATTCATTGAGTTTTGGGCATTATGTAGATATCTTTAACATTCTTACTTCCAGTTATTGGCATTTTACCATCTATGAATTCACATGGGTATATCATAATAAGGGGAAAATTGATGAGTGTCAAACACTCCAGATTTCCTTACCAAAAGGGAGTTGTGAAATTTCACAGTTCTGTAAATTTTACCTCACAAGTGAATTAAAAAACAACTTGGTAACCTGTCTTGTGGTAGAGTTCCTATAAATATGATAGGAGTTCATTTGAATACTCTCTTTACCATGTTAATCTTCTGTTATGGGCTGAATCCTGTCCACCCCAAAATTCTCATGTTTAAGCACTAATCTCAAGTACTTCCGAATGTGACTATGTTTGGAGACAGGACCTTTGAAGGGGCAATTAAGTTAATTAGGGTGGGTCCTAATTCAATCTGATTGGTGTCCTTATAAGAACTGGAAATTTGGACACACAGAAATACTGGAGGTGCACATGCACAGAGGAAACACCATGTGATGACACAGCAAGATGGTGGTCATTTGTAAACCAGGGAAGGGAGGCCTCAGGACAAATTAAACCTGCCAAAATCTTGATCTTGGATTTCCAGTCTCCAAAATTATGGGAAAATAAATGTATGTTGTTTAAGTCACCCAGCCCGTGGTATTTTGTTGTGGCAGCACTAACAAACTAAAACATCCTCAAATATTTATGTATTTGTTTGGCATTTTACATCAGATTGGAAAAAAAGGAAGCCTTGTGTTTATGGTAAAAGTATAGAGTTTCATAGAAGTTTAGACTTTCAAACTTGATAAATCCTATCAAAGCTAGAGCACTTTTCCAGTATTATGTTCAATTCCAGTGTAGCAGTGTGTACATTAGCTTACTACCTGCTTTAGATGGCAAAATAGAAAATTAAATATAGAGAGTACCCAGAAATAAACTCACACATTTATACTTCATTGATTTTTGACAAAGGTTCCAAGAATACACAATGAGGGAAGAACAATCTCTTTAATAAATAGTGTTGGAAAAACTGGATATCCACATGTAGAAGAATGAAATTAGACCCTTATCTTACAACATATATAAAAATCAACTCAAAATGAATTGAAGACTTAAACATTAGACCTGAAACTGTAAAACTACTAGAACAAAAAATAAGAGGAAAACTCCATGACATAGGTCTGGGCATTTATTTTTTGGTTATGAACCCAAAAGCACAGGGAACAAAAGCAAAAATAAACAAGTGGGATTACTTCAAACTAAAAAGCTTCTGCACAGCTAAGGAAACAACAGAGTGAAGAGACAATCTACAGAACGGGAGAGAATATTTGAAAACCATATATTTGTTAAGGGGTTAATATCAAAAATACATAAGGAGCTCAACTCAATAGCAAGAAAACAATAACCTGATTTTTAAAATGGCAAAGGACCTCAATAGACATTTCTCAAAAGAAGACATAGAACTGGCCAACAGATATGTCAAAAAATGTTCTACATCACTAATCATCGGGGAAATGCAAGTTAAAACCACAGTGCAGTATCACTCAAACCTGTTAGAATGGCTATTATTGAAAAGATGAAAGATAACAAGTGTCGATGAGGATGTGGAGAAAAGAGCACTCTTGTACACTCTAGAAATATAAACTAGTACAGCCATTATGGAAAACTGTATGGAGATTCCTAAAAAAAACTAAGTATAGAACTATCACGTGATCCAGCAATTCCACTTCTTGGTATATGTACAAAACAACTGAAATCAGTATGTAATATATACAAATATATATATATGTATACATATATATGTGTATATATATATATATTACATACTGATTTCAGTTGTTGATATATATATATATATATATATATCAGGCACAGAAAGACAAATACTCCATGATCTCGCTTATATATAGAATCTGAAAAAGTCAAACTCATAGCAGTAGAAAGTAGAATGGTGGTTACCAGAGGATGGGAGCGAGAACAGGAATGGGGATGTGTTGGTCAAAGGGTACAAAGTTTCACATTGACAGGAGGAGTAAGTTTTTGACATTTATTGCACAGTATTGCAATTATAGTTAATAATTATGAATTGCATATTTCAAAATTGTTAAGAGAGTACATTTCGAATCTTCTCACCAAAAAATGGTATGTGAGGTGATGGCTATGTTAATTAGCCAAATTTATTCCATCATGCATACATATTTCAAAACAATGTATTGTATATGATAAGTGTATACAATTTTGTGAATTACCAAAATAAAAACAAACAAAACCAAAATTAAATTTGAAATGTACATTCAAAGTAAACCTAGAATGAACTGAACTTACTACAAACAAAAATCTCCACCTCTGTCTTTCTCCCCCCATTCCTATTTTAATTGAATTACAGTCAGTAATTTAGGGAAGAGTGGGCAGGTAGCTCTAAAAAAGCAATTTGAATTAAAACTTTTAAAAACCTACTGGGTGAGACACTTGCCAGCCAAAAATATTGTCTCTAACAAAATAATTTGTCTAAATATTTTATGGGGGTGCTTCTTTGTCTGATTGGTCAGTGATAGATGCTTATAGAAGCATAATGTCTCTTCCCAGATTTTAAGTATAGTGTAAACTGATATGATTTATATAATCAACAGAAAACCGTATGTTCCAGGGGTCTTTATATTTTCAACAAATTGAACAATCTGTTTTGTCCCAAACACTGTTTCTAGGTTCTAGGAATACAGCATAGAATAAAACAAAACATCATCCTCATGGAGCTTACATTTAGGGATGAGGGAAACAGATAATAAGAAATTAAATATATAAATATGTAATATTAAGTGGTTGTGAATGATACCGAGAAAAATAAAACAGGGTATGAGGGTGTTGGAAGGAGGGATACTATTTTAGATAGGATAGTCAGAGAAGTTCATTCTGAGCAAATACCTGAATGAAGTGATGGAGCAAGTCATGAGGTTATCTAACAGATAAATATTCTAGGCTTTGGAAACAACAAATATAGTGGTCCTTAGGTAGGAATGTGTTTGGCTTGCTCAAAAAACAGCAAGAAGGCTAGTGTGGCTGAAATGGAGGAAGCAAGGGGAGAATGGTGAGAGATGATTTTAAAATGGTAGCCAGGGGCCAGATCATGTAAGATATTACAGGCCATGGAAAGAAGTTTGGATTCTAAGTCTTACAGAAAGCCACTAGAAGGTTTTGGCAAGGGGAGCTGGAGAGCTGTGAGATATTTTATATATATATATATATATATATATATATATATATATATATGTGTGTGTTTGTGTGTGTATATATATATATGTGTGTGTGTGTGTGTGTGTATATATATATATGCTGTCTCCATATATATATATGGAGAGAGAGAGAGATAGACAGTCTTGCTCTGTCACCCAGGCTGGAGCACAGTGGCATGGTCACGGCTAAGTGCATGCAACCTCTGCCTCCCAGGTTCAGGCAATTCTTGTGCCTCAGCCTCCCAAGTAACTGGGACTACAGGCATGCACCACCACACACAGCTAATGTTTGTATTTTTAATACAGACGGGGTCTCACCGTGTCTCCCAGGTTGGTCTCAAACTCCTGGCCTCAAGTGATCCACCTGCCTCAGCTTCCCAAAGTGCTAGGATTACAGGTGTGAGCCACCATGCCTGGCCATGACTTATATTTTTAAATAGTAATCCTGGCTACTGTGTAGAGAATGGACTCTAGAGAAACAAGAATTGAGGCAAGAAGGATAACTAGTACCTATAAAACAATTGCAGTGGTCCAGGTAACAGATGATATTGATTTGGAATAAGATCTCAGCTGTGGAAATGGTGGTAAGTGTCCAGATTTGAAATATATTTAGTGGGTAGATTCAATGGATGTTGTAGATGAATCAAATATAGAGTAAGAGAAAAAGAGGAATTGATTCTGATGCTGAGCAGCTCAGTGAATACAGATATCACTTATTGCATTTCAGATGCCTTTTAGACATCCATGTCAAGATGGAAAGTAAGCAGTTGGAGATATAAGTTTGGGACTTTGGAGATAGGTCCAGACTAGAGGTAGAAATTTGAGAAACATGAAGGTATAGGTGGTATTTAAAGCCAAGAGGTTGGATGAGATGACTAAGAGATGTAGATAGTGTGAGTAGTAAGAGAGGAAGTCCAAAGATTGAGCTTTGGCAAGGATGCCCTCTCTCACCACTCCAATTCAACATAGTATTAGAAGTCCTATCCAGGGCAATGAGGCAAGAGACAGACATAAAGGGCATCCAAAATAGGAAGAGAGAAAGTCAAACTATCTCTTTTTGCAGACGACATGATTCTATATCTAGAAAACCCCATAGTCTTGGCCCCAAATTTCCTTTAGCTAATAAACAACTTCAGCAAAGTTTCAGGATACAAAATCAATGTATAAAAATCACTAGCATTCCTATACACCAACAACAGCCAAACTGAGAGCCAAATCAGGAAGGCAGTCTCATTTAGAATTGCCACAAAAAGAACAAAATATGTAAGAATACAGCTAACCAGAGAAGTGAAAGATCTCTACAATAAGAACACTGCTCAAAGAAATCAGAGATGACACAAACAAATGGAAAAACATTCCATGCTCATGGATAGGAAGAATCAATATCATTAAAATGGCTATTCTGCCCAAGGCAATTTACAGATTCAGCGTTATTCCTATGAAACTACCAATGGCATGTTTTGCAGAACTAGAAAAAAACTATTTTAAAATTCATATGGAACCAAAAAAGAGTCCGAATAGCAATGGCAATCCTAAGCAAGATGAATAAAGCTGGAGGCATCACACTACCTGACTTCAAGCTATACGGGCTACAGTAACCAAAGCAGCATGGTACTGGTACAAGAACAGACACATAGACCAATGGAACAAAGTAGGGAGCCCAGAAGTAAGGCTGTACACCTACGACCATCTGATTTTCGACAAACCTGACAAAAACAAGCAATGGGGAAAAGACTCCCTAGTCAATAAATGGTGCTGGGATAACTGGCTAGCCACATGCAGAAAATTGAAGCTGGACCCTTACTTACATCATATACAAAAAATCAACTCAAGATGGATTGAAGACTTAAATGTAAAACCCAAAACTATAAAAACTCTGGAAGACAACCTAGGTAATACCATTCTGGACATAGGAACAGGCAAAGATTTCATGATGAAGATGTCAAAAGCAATTGCAGCAAAAGCAAAAATTGACAAGTGGGATTTAATTAAACTTAAGAGCTTCCGCACAGAGAAAGAAACTGTCAACAGAGTAAACAGACAAACTACAGAATGGGAGAAAATATTTGCAAAGTATTCATCTGACAAAGGTCTAGTATCTAGTATCTATAAGGAGCTTAAATTTACAAGAGGAAAACAACCCTATTCAAAAGTGGGCAAAAGGCTTGAACAGACAGTTTTGAAAAGAAGACATACATGCGGCCAACAAGCATGTGAAAAAAGGATTAATATCACTGATTATTAGAGATATTAATCAAATATCTCTAATCAAATCAAAACCACAGTGAGATAACGTGTCACGCAAGTCAGAATGGCTCTTATTAAAAAGTCAAAAAATAACAGATGCTGGCAAGATTGTGGAAGAAAAGGAACACTTATACACTGTTTGTGGAACCATTGTGGAAAGCAGTATGGCAACTCCTCACAAAAAAGCAGAACCACCATTTGACTCAGGAATCCCATCACTGGGTATATACCCAGAGGAGTATAAATCATTCTACTGTAAAGTCACATGGACGCGAATGTTCATTGCAGCACTATTCACAGTGGCAAAGACATGGAATCAACCTAAATGCCCATCAGTGATAGACTGGATAAAGAAAATGTGGTACATATACACACTGGAAAACTATGCAGCTACTAAAAGAATTAGATCATGTCTTTTGCAGGAACATGGATGGAGCTGGAGGCTATCATCCTTAGCATACTAATACAAGAACAGAAAACCAAATACTGCATGTTCTCACTTATAAATGGGAGCTAAATGATAAGAACTTATGAACACAAAGAAGGAAACAACAGACACTGGGGTCTACTTGAGAGTTGAGGGTGGGAGGAGGGAGAGGATCAGAAAAAGTAATTAATAGGTACTGGGCTTAATACCTGGGCGATGAAATAATCTGTACAACAAACTCCCATGACGTGAGTTTACCTATGTAACATAACAAATCTTCACATGTGCACCGGAACCTAAAAGTTAAAAAAAAGATTAGGCTTTGCGGCATTTCAAAGTTGAGATACAGGAGATGATAATAAATCATCAAAAACAAAAGTTAATAAGGTACAGTCAAGGAGTAGCCAATAAGGTAGGAGAAAAATCAGGAACATATAATATGTTAGAAGCCAAGTCAAGAAGATGCTTCACAGAGGAGGGAGTGATCAACCCTGTCTAACACTACTGTTAGGTAAATGACCAAATATCATTTAGTTTCCCAGGACAGTCCTGGTTTATGCCTGTTGTACAGGAATAATTGTTAATAAGACCCTTTTTTACTTTTAGAAGTGCCTTGATTTGGATGATAAATTATATGCTCCCTATGATGATAGGTCAACAAGAGGATTGAGAATTGAGTATTGGATTTGGCAACATGGAGATCATTGGAAATCTTGAGGAAAGCAGTTTCAGTGGAGCATTCAACTTCATTGGATTGTAGGATAAAATGAATCCAATGAATACCAACTTCATTGGATTGTAGGATAAAAGACTGGAGTGGTTTGAAGGGAAAAAGAGGAGACAGTGTCATAAACATTGACAACTATTTTGAGGGGTTCTACAGCAAAACATCAGAGAATTGGGGCATTAGCTCTGGAATGATATAGGTACAGGGAGAATTTTGTTTTTCAAGATAGATAATAGTACAGCATGTTTTCATGCTGATGAGAATATTCCAGGAGAGAGGAAAATTTGTGTAGACTATTTTTTTAAAGAGCAGTTTAAGGTTCACAAAAAAAGTGAGAGGAAGGAACAAAGCTATCCCATATATTTTCTGCCCCCAACCATGCATAGTCTCACCCATTGCCAATATTCCCCACAACAGTGGTTCCATCTGCTAAAATTGATGAACCTACATTGACACATCATTATCACCCAAACTCCACTGTTCACATTAGGGTTCGCTCTTGGTGTTGTATGTTCTATGGGTTTGGAAAAATATATACTGTCATGTATCTATCATTGTATTATAATACAGAGTATTTTCAAAAGCCTAAAAATCCTCTGTGCTCAGCCTATTCATTCCTCCCTCCCCCTAACCCATGGCAACCACTGATCCTTCTACTCTTTCCATAGTTTTGCTTTTACATCATATAGTTGGAATAAAACAGTATGTAGTCTTTTTAGACTGGTTTATTTCACTTATTAATATGCATTTACATTTCTTCCATGTGTTTTCATGGCTTGATCGCTCATTTCTTTTGAGTGCTGCATAATATTCCATTGTCTGGATGTACCACAGTGTATTTATCCATTCACCTACTGAAGGACATCTTTGATGTTTCCATGTTTGACAATTATGAATAAAGCTGCTAGACACATCAACGTGCAGGTTTTGGTTTGGATGTGTTTTCAATTTATCTGGGTAAATACCAAGGAGAGCAATTGCTGAATTGTATGCTAAGTACATTTAGTTTTGTAAGAAACTGCTAAATTGCCCTCCAAATTAGCTCTACAATTTTGTATTCCACCAGCAATGAATGACACTTCCTGTTGCCTCATATCCTCACCAGTATTTGGCACTGTAAGTGTTTGGATTTTGGCCATCCTAATAGTTGTGTATTGGTATCTCATTGTTTTTATAATTAGCATTTACCTGATGACATATGATGTGGAATGTCTTTTCATATGTTCATATGCCATCTGTATATCTTCTTAGGTGAGGATATATCTGTTAAGATCGCTGGCCTGTTTTTAAATTGTCGTGTTTGTTTTCTTATTGTTGATTTTAAGAGCTCTTAGTATATCTTGGTTAACAATACTTTCATCAGATATGTCTTTTGTAAGCATTTTCTCCCAGTTTGTGGCCTCAGCCTCTTGACAGCATGTTTTGCAGATCAGAAATGTTTAATTGTAATGAAGTACAGCTTATTAATTCTTTTTTTTAAAAAAACACTTGCTTTTTGTGTTTTTTAGTAATACGTAGTATTTTTATGTATTTTGGGGTACATGTAATGTTTTGTTACATGCATAGAATGTGTAATTATCAAGTTAGGGTATTTAGGGTATCCATCGCCTCTAGTATTTGTCATTTCTATGCGTTGGAAACATTTCAAGTCCTCTTTTCTAGCTTTTTTGACATATATAATATATAGTTGTTAACTATAGTCACCCTATAATGCTATTGAACATTAGAACTTATTCCTTCTATCTCACTGTATGTTTGTACCCCTTAAGTAACCTCTCTTCATCACCCCTCATACACCCATCTTTTTTCATGGATTATTGCGTTTAGTAGTGTATCTATGTCATCATCAAACCAGGGTCATCCAGATTTCATCTTATGTTATCTCCTAGGAGATATACTTTATATTTAAGACTGTGATCTATTTTTAGTTAATTTTTGAAAGGTATAAGGTATGTATCTAGATTAATTTTTTTGCATGTGGATGTCCAGTTGTTCCAGCATAATTTATTGGAAAGACTGTCCTTTCTCCATTATATTGCCTTTGCTCCTTTGATCAGTTGACCATATTTATATGGATCTATTTCTGGGCTCTCTGTTCTGTTGCATTGCTCTCTATCTGTTGTCCTTCCTTTCACTGGTACCATACTGTCTTTGATTACTATAGCTTTACAGTTAGTCTTGAAGTCACAAAAGCATGGGATCCCCCATTAGTGGATTGTCCTGGAATTTTTAACTCTCAGATTTGTACACACCTAGCCTTCAGCAATTTGTGAATTACAGTTCAGATTTTCCTACCCTAGCACTGGTTCCCAAAGAGGTTTCTGTTAAAGTATGTTGTGATTCTCTCCATCTACGACTTTCTCTTCCTATTTTTGGGACAGAGGTTTGTCTTGTGACCTCACTTCTCTTACAGATCTAAGAATAATGGATGATTTTTCAGTTTGTTCAACTTTTTACTTGTTAGGATAGAGTGGTGACTTCCAAGCTTCATGCAGAACCGGACAACAGAAATTGAGAGGGAAATTTTTATGACAGAAGAGAGAAAGAAGAAAATTGCTGGAATAATGACCTTGAATAGAGGAAATGGGATATCATCTGGTAAGCAAATAGAGAAGCTGGCTTTAGATAAGAGCCTGGGCAATTCATTCATAGAATAGCAGAAAAGGCAGAATTTATGTGCATAGATGCAAGTGGTATAGTAGATATAGTGATGGGAGTTTGTAAAAGTTACCTTCTAATTGCTAATTTTTTCCAATGAAATAAGAAACAAAGTCATCAACTCAAAGTGAGTAATATGTAGGAGGTGATTATTGTTTGAGGAGAGAGGAGAATGTGTGATATCTTTTGTTAATTATGGTAAAATATAACACAAAATTTGCCATTTTAACCATTTTAAGTGGACAATTAAGTGTCATTAATTACATTCACACTGTTGTACATCTGCCACCACTATCTTCTTCTAAAACTTTTTATCACCTCTTATAGTTTAAATTGTGCCCCCACAGAAGATATGTTGGAGTCCTATCCCTTAATATTAATGTGACCTTATTTGGAGATAGGATCTTTATAAAGGTATTCAAATTAACATGAGATCATTAGGGTGGAATCCTAATCCAATATGATTAGTGCCCTTATAAAAAGGGGAAATTTGGACACAGAGGCAAGCACACAGGGAGAGTGCCAAGTGAAGATGAAGAAAAAGATCAGAGTGATACAAAGAAGTCAAAGAACACCAAAGATTGCCAACAAACCACCAGAAGCTAGGAGAAAGGCCTGAAACATATCCTTCCCGCGTGCCTTCAGAGGGAGCATGGGCTTGCAGACACTTTGATCTCAGACTTCTACCCTATGGAACTGTGCAAAAATAAATGTCTGTTGTTTAAGCCATTCAGTTTGTGTTACAGCACAAATGTATTCTATTTAGAATACATCATTCTAAATAGAAATTTTTTAATAATTAAGTATTTTCCTCTCCTTGGAGCACTTGGTAACTTCTAATTCTACTTTCTATCTCTATTAATTTGCCTATTCTATATATATCAAATGAGTGAAATAATACAATAGTTGTCTTTTTGTGTCTGGCTTCTTTTACTTTGCATAATGTTTTCAAGGTTCATTCATGTTGTAGCATGTATCTGAACTTCATTCTTTTTCTGGCTGAAAATTTTATTATACGTATGTATCACATTTTGTGTCTCTATTTATCACTTGATGGATATTTGGATAGATTTAAGTCATTTGTCTTTTGTGAATAGTGCTATTAATATTATGAACACTTGAGTACAAGTTTTTGTTTAAATACCTCTTTTCTTTTTTCTTGGATGTATTATCTAGGTGAAGAATGGCAAGATCATATGGTAATTCTATTTAGCTTTTTGAGGAACTGCCAAACCGTTCCACAATGACTGCACAATTATACATTTCCAGTAGGGTTCCAGTTTATCCATATTCTCACCAATGCTTTTATTTTTCTGTTTTTTAAAATTATACTGATCATAGGAGGTGTAAAGCAGTATTTCAGTTTGGTTTTGATTTGCATTTCCCTAATGATTAATGATGTTGAGAATCCTTTCACATGCATATTGACCATTTTTATGTCATTTTGGGAAAATATTTATTCACATTTTTGCCCATTTTTTAGTTGGGTTGTCTTTTTTTGCTGTTGAGTTGTAGGAGTTCTTTATATTTTCTGGATATTAAACCCTCATCAGATAAATTATTTGCAAATGTTTTCTTCCATTCTGTTAATTTTCTTAATGTTGTCTTTTGATGCACATTGTAAAAATTTTTAAAATCAATTTCCATTTTCTTATTTTTTTATTATTATGCTTTAAGTTCTGGGATACATGTGCAGAGCATGCAGGTTTGTTACATAGGTATACACGTGCCATGGTGGTTTGCTGCACCCATCAACCCATCATCTACATTAGGCGTTTCTCCTAATGCTATCCCTCCCCTTGCCCTGCACCCCCCAGCAGACCCCAGTGTGTGATGTTCCCCTCCCTGTGTCCATGTGTTCCCATTGTTCAACTCCTACTTGAGTGAGAACATGCAGTGTTTGGTTTTCTGTTCCTGTGTTAGTTTGCTGAGAATGATGGTTTCCAGCTTCATCCATGTCCCTGAAAAGGACATGAACTCATCATTTTTTATGGCTGCATAGTATTCCATGGTGTATATGTGCCACATGTTCTTCATTTCCAGTCTATCACTGATGGGCATTTGGGTTGGTTCCAAGTCTTTGCTATTGTGAACAGTGCCACAATAAACATATGTGTGCATGTGTCTTTATAGTAGAATTATTTATAATCCTTTGGGTGTATACCCAGTAATGGGATTGCTGGGTCAAATGGTATTTCTAGTATTTCTAGTTCTAGATCCTTGAGGAATCGCCACACTATCTTCCACAATGGTTGAACTAATTTACACTCCCACCAGCAGTGTAAAAGCGTTCCTATTTCTCCACATCCTTTCCAGCATCTGTTGTTTCCTGACTTTTTAATGATTGCCATTCTAACTGGCATGAGATAGTATCTCATTGTGGTTTTGATTTGCATTTCTCTAATGACCGGTGATGATGAGCTTTTTTTAAATATGTTTTCATATGTCTGTTGGCTGCACAACTGTCTTCTTTTGAGAAGTGTCTGTTCATATCCTTTGCCCACTTTTTGATGGGGTTGTTTTTTTCTTGTAAATTTGTTTAAGTTCTTTGTAGATTCTCGATATTAGCCCTTTTTCAGATGGATAGATTGCAAAAATTTTCTCCCATTCTTTAGGCTGCCTGTTCACTCTGATGATAGTTTATTTTGCTGTGCAGAAGCTCTTTAGTTTAATTAAATCCCATTTGTCAATTTTGGCTTTTGTTGCCATTGCTTTTGGTGTTTTAGTCATGGGTAAAATTTTTTGATGAAGTCCATTTAATCTATTTTTTTTCTTTTCTTAATCTTGCTTTTGGTATTATATCCAAGAAACCATTGCCAAATCTAAGGTCATGAAGGTTTACCCCTATGTATTTCTATTAGTCCACTCTCACACTGCTATGAAGAAACACCGAAGACTGGTTAATTCATAAAGGAAAGAAGTTTAATTGACTTACAGTTTCACATTGCTGGGGAGGCCTCAGGAAACTTACAATCATGGCGGAAGGCAAAGGAGAAGCAGGCACCTTCTTCACAGGGTGGCAGTATGGAGTTAGTGCAAGCAGGGTAAATGCCAGACACTTACAAAACCACCAGATCTTCTGAGGCTCACTCATTATCACGAGAACAGCATGGGGGAAGCTGCCCTCATGATCTAATTACTTCCACCTGGTCCTGCCCTTGACACATGAGGATTATAGGGATTATGCAGGTTACAATTCACGATGAGATTTTGGATGGGGACACAGCCAAACCATATCTCTATTCTAAGAGCGTGATACTTTTAGCTCGTATATTTATGTCTTTAATCTATTTGGAATTAAATATTACATATGGTATGAAGAGGAGTCTAGCTTATTTTTTATTTCAGCAAAATATTCATTATATTACATAATCATGTAAGTTATATGCAGTGAAATCTCCCTTCCATGGTATGATACTTCAATAGATTAACCAAGTCCCCAAAATAGGTAGGAAGAAAAATATTGTATCCACTGGAACTGCAAGATGAACAGTATGTAGCCTTTTTACAAGACTTTTTTTACTTAGTAATATGCATTTAAGTTTCATCCAGATCTTTTCATGGCTTGATAGCTCATTTATTTTTAGTGGTGGATAGTATTCCATTGTCTGGATATGCCGCAGTTTATGTTAATCTAGTAGAGGACATCTTGGTTACTTCCAATTATTGGCAATTATAAATGAAGCTGCTAGAAACATCCATGTGCAAGTTTTTGTGTGGACATACGTTTTCAACTCACTTGCATGAATACCAAGGAGTTCCACTTTGGTATTATTTGCTAAGAGTATATTTAGTTTTCTAAGAAACCATGACCATCTTCCAAAGTGGCTATACCATGTTGCATTCCTACCAGCACTAAATAAGTTTCTGTTGCTCTACCTCCTTTGCAGCACTTGGTGGTGTCAGTGTCCTACATGTTGACCATTGTATTAAGTGTATAATGGTATCTCACTGTTGTTTTAATTTGCATTCTCCTGATGACATACAATGTGGAGCATCTTTTCATATGTTTATTTGCCATCTGTATATCTTCTTAGGTGAGGTGTCTGTTAAGGTCCTTAGCCCATTTTTTAATCCTGTTTGTTTTCGTATTGTTGGGTTTTAAGAGTTCTTCATATATTATAGATAACAGTTCTTTATCACATATGTCTTTTGCAAATATTTTCTCCTGGTTTGTGGCTTATCTTCTCAGATAACAGTGCCTTTCTCAGAGTAGAAGTTTTTACTTTTAATGAAGTCCCGCTAACCAATACCTTATTTCGTGAATCATACCTTTGGTATTATATTTAGAGAATTGTCACCATACACAAGGTAATCTAGACTTTTAGAAAATGTAACCATCTAGGAGCTGTAGTTTTGCATTTTACTTTTAGTTCTGTTATCCATTTTGAGTTAATTTTGTGACATGTGTAGAGTCTGTGTCTAGATTTTTTTTGCATGTGGGTGTTGAGTTGTTTCAGTATAATTTATTGAAAAGACTCTCTTTTCTCTGTTGTATTGCCTTTGCTCCTTTGTTAAAGATCAGTTGGCCATATTTACATGGGTCTGTTTCTGGGCTCTCTGTTCTGTTGCATTTATTCACCTGTCCTTTCGTTGATACCACACTGTTTTGATTACTATAGCTTTATAGTAATTTTTAAAGTTGGGTAGTGTTGGTCCAACTTTGTTCTTCTCCAATAGTGTGTCAGCTACTATGGGCCTTTTGCCTCTCCATATAAACTTTAGAATCAGTTTGTCAGTACTAACAAAACAACTTGCTGCAATTTTGGTTGGGATCGCACTGAATTTATAGATTAAATTTGGAAGAATTAATATCTTGACAATATTGAATCCTCCTATCCATGTACATGGAATATCTCTGCATTTATTTAGTTATTTTATTTCCTTCATCAGTGTTTCATAGTTTCACTCATATAGATATTGTGCATATTCTGCTAGATTTATACCTAAGTGTTTCATTTTTAGGTGCTAATGTAAATGTTATCATTTTTAAATTACAAATTCTACTCTCTCATTGCTCGTATTTAGGAAAGTCATTTTTAAAATATATTAATCTTGTATCCTGCAACGTTGCCATAATTACTTATCAGTTCCAGAAGTTTTTTTGTTGTTGTCAGTTCTTTCAGATTTTGTATATACACAGTCATTTCATCTGCACATGAAAACAGTTTTCTTTCTTCCCAGTCAGTATAACTTTAATTTCTTTTTTCTTGTCTTTATTGCATTAGCTAGGACTTCCATTATGATGTAGAAAAGCAGTGGTGAAAGGGAAAATATCTGCCTCATTCCTGATCTTACTGATAAATCAAGTTTCTCACCATTAAGTATGATGTTAGCTGTAGGTTTTTGGTAAATATCCTTTATCAAGTTGAGGAAGTTATCCTCTATTTTTAGTTTGCTGAGACAACTTTATTCTTTTATCTGTGGATATCTGGTTCTCTCATTACCACCACCACATATAGAGAACGGACAAGATTTTTAATAAATGGTGATTGTGTCCTCTATTAGTTTGTTTTCATGCTGCTGATAAAGATGTACCCAAAACTGGGAACAAAAAGAGGTTTAATTGGACTTACAGTTCCACATGGCTCGGGAGGCCTCAGAATTATGGCAGGAGGTAAAAGGCACTTCTTACACAGCGGGAGCAAGAGAAAAATGAGGAAGAAACAAAATCAGAAACCCCTGATAAGCCCATAAGATTTCGTGAGTCTTATTCACTATCACAAGAATAACACGGGAGAGACCAATCCCTGATTCAATTACCTCCCTCTGGGTCCTTACCATAACACGTGGGAATTCTGGGAGATACAATTCGAGTTGAGATTTTGGTGGGGACATGACCAAACCATATCATTTCACCCCTGGCCCCTCCAAATCTCATTTCCTCACATTTTAAAACCAATTATGTCTTCCCAGCAATCCCCCAAAGTCTTAACTCATTTCAGCATCAACCCAAAAGTCCACAGTCCAAAGTCTCATATGAGACAAGGCAAGTCCCTTCTGCCTATGAGCTTGTAAAATCAAAATCAATCTAGTTACTTCCTGGATAAAACGGGGGTGCAGGTATTGGGTAAATACAACCATTCCAAATGGGAGAAATTGGCCAAAACAAAGGGGTTACAGGGCCCATGCAAGTCTGAAATCCAGTGGGGCAGTCAAATTTTAAAGCTCCAAAATGATCTCCTTCGACTCTAGGTCTCACATCCAGGTCATGCTGATGCAAAAAGTGGGTTCCCACAGTCTTGGGCAGCTCTGCCCTGTGGCTTTGCAGGGTACAGCCTCCCTCCTGGCTGCTTACATGGGTTGGCATTGTCTGTGGCTTTTCCGTGCACACAGTGCAAGCCGTCAGTGGATCTATCATTCTGGGGTCTGGAGGATGGTGGCCCTCTTCTCACAGCTCCACTAGGTGGTGCCTCAGTAGGGACTCTGTGTGAGGGTTCTGACCCCACATTTCCCTTCTGCACTGCCCTAGCAGAGGTTCTCCATGAGGGCCCCACCCCTGCAGCAAACTTTTACCTGGGCATCCAAGCGTTTCTTACATCTTCTGAAATCTAGGCAGAGGTTCCCAAACCTCAGTTCTTGACTTCTGTACACCTGCATGCTCAACACCACGTGGAAGCTGCCAAGGCTTGTGGCTTCCACCCTCTGAAGCCACAGCCCAAGCTGTATGTTGGCCCCTTTCAGCCACAGCTGGAGCAGCTGGGACACAGGGCACCAAGTGCCCAGGCTGCACACAGCATGGGGGCCTTGTGCCCAGCCCACAAGAACACTTTTTCCTCCTGGGCCTCCAGGCCTGTGATGGGAGGGACTACTGGGAAGTTCTCTGACATGGCCTGGAGACATTTTTCCCATGGTCTTGGGGATTAACATTAGGTTGCTTGCTACTTATGCAAATTTCTGCAGCCGGCTTGAATTTCTTCCCATAAAATGGGTTTTTCTTTCTTATCGCATAGTCAGGCTGCAAATTTTCCAAACTTTTATGCTCTGCTTCTCTTATAAAACTGAATGCCTTTAACAGCATCCAAGTTACCTCTTGAATGCTTTGCTGCTTAGAAATTTCTTCTGCCAGATACCTTAAATCATCTCTCTGAAGTTCAAAGTTCTACAAATCTCTAGGGCAGGGGCAAAATGCTGCCAGTCTCTTTGCCAAAACATAACAAGCGTCACCTTTGCTCCAGTTCCCAACAAGTCCCTCATCTCCATCTGAGACCACCTCAGCCTGAATTTTATTTTCCATATCACTATCAACATTTTGGGCAAAGCCATTCAACAAGTGTCTAGGAAGTTCCAAACTTTCCCACATTTTCCTGTCTTCTTCTGAGCCCTGTTCCAACCTCTGCCTGTTACCCAGTTTCAAAGTCGCTTCCATATTTTGGGGTGTCTTTTGAGCAACACCCCACTCTACTGGTACCAATTTACTGTATTAGTTTGTTTTCACGCTGCTGATAAAGACATACCCGAGACTGGGAAGAAAAAGAGGTTTAATTGGACTTACAGTTCCACATGGCTGGGGAGGCCTCAGAATCATGGCAGGAGGTAAAAGGCACTTCTTACATGGCAGTGACAATATAAAAATGAGGAAGAAGCAAAAATAGAACCCCCTGATAAACCCATCAGATTTTGTGAGACTTATTCACTATCATGAGAATAGCGCTGGAAAGACTGGCCCCCATGATTCAATTACCTCCCCCTGGGTCCCTCTCACAACATGTGGGAATTCTGGGAGTTACAATTCGAGTTGAGACTTGGGTGGGGACACAGTCAAACCATATCAAGTCCCATCAATGGAATGTGAGTGGAAATGATGTGAGCATTTCCTCACCATGGATTTTAAGAAGGAAATCAACTACTTCTATTCTCCTTTTTCTCATTTGCTGGCTGGATGCAGGCTGTGGTGAGGCCCTATCATGATGAGGCAGGAAGTGATGGTTAGTTAATGAGAAACAACAACAAAAGGTAGTGTAGATTTCTCATTATTTTTTCTATTATAGAAAGCAATTTGACATTCCATTAATTTGTAATATTTATTGACATTGTGGAAATTCAGGTTTTCTTCTCCCTGTAAAGCTAATTAGCTCTCCTTGCCAGCTCCTATAGTTCTAAAAATCCTCAAGGGGTATTTCCTATGTCCTGAATTTTTGGGGTTTTCCTGTGATTCTTCCAGTTGTTGCTGCCATTCTAAGCTGTATTGCCAGGCACTTAATGTCCTCTAACTGTTCTCTCTAATTTTCCTAACTCCACCTATACACAGGGTTTTCATGATGTCAGATCTGAGTAGTAGTCAAAAGTTTAAATCCATGTTAGAAAGGAGGATATTTTCCTCTCTTTAGGTTATGCTTTATTAATGGGATCCTTACGCTGGAGCATTACAGAGTTTACTTAAAGACAGTTATTTCCTGGATATGTATAAACCTGCCTTTGCTATGACAGATATACAGTTGAGGGTTTGTGTTGGAATAGGCACAAATAGGAGTTCTATAATAATTTCAGTGTTGCTATTAGAATATCTATACTTCCCTAATGGCAAGGCATTGTTCATGGGCTAGGGTCCTTGTGCGTGACTTGGTTTTTCTTCAAGATTAATTCTCTTGAAGTAGACCCCACCCCAAATATGACCTGAAAATATTCTTGGGCCAGGCCTCCCCACCAATTCTGCAAATGTACCCTGTCTCAAGAAGTAGAGACAGGCTGAGATCTTTCCCATAGCATTTTCAGGCTACACTGAAAATAGACATCTGTTGGGCCAATTTCACCATATAGTTCACCAGACCAACCTCAGCCTAGTTATTCCTGACTACAGGGGACTTTAATTTCTGTGTACAACCTTTGAAACTTTGAGATAGAAGAAGGGGATACATTATAAGAAAACACAGGGTTTGGCTCAGCCTCGACCAAAAGAGAAGTCTCAGAAGGAAGCTTTGCTTGAGGCCCATAAAGGACAGTATAGAGGCAAGTAAAACTAAATAGGCAAAAACAAGTCCATGACCATGGTGATTGAGACAGACAAGAGGAGAACAGGCAAGTGATAGGCTGGTGTGCAAGTTCATGAGCATGCTTGGGGGTGGTGGGTGGGATTTGGAAGAAAACAGTGAGTATGATGAGTGAGCACAGTTGCATCTGTATCATGGACTTAATGCTTATAGATTATTTGGCTCTGACATTTAGATTTCAGTGGTAAGTCAGGGTTACACAGGTGCTAGTGTAGGCACTGAGGAGTAGAAAGATGACTGTTGCAATTTATTGAACTAGAATCAATTATAGGAGGAAATAGTGCTTAGCAGTCAGAGTATCTTATTTCAATCTTTTATTTGCTCAAAGGTTTTAAAAATAATAATCTATTTGATACATACCCATACAAAGCTAACATATGAAAAGCTTAAAGTAGGGCCTTTATCACTTCAATACATACTAACCAATACAAGACCATGTTTTCTAAGAGTACTGACAACAAATTGTCCAACACACATTTTAAAGTCTCACACAGTAAAATTTGTCAGCTTTTGGTAGAACCATTCCTCTGTCAGTAAATATCTTGGAATAAAGATCCTAGCACCTGCAGAATTACCACAGAAGCTTGTGCAAATGTGATTTTGGACATAATTATAAAACAGTAAAGGGGATTGGTGGCTGTATTGGTGAGATGAGCCCTAAAATATTTCTCAGAGACTGAAGCACAGGTAAAGAAAGGCAATGGGAATAGAATTCATCAGGATGGTGAGTGTATTCTGTTCCTACTCCTGCTATTGTTACCAACCAACACAGTGGGTGGGTTCAGTCGTTTGACATCAACCCCATGATCACAGCAAGGATTTAGTAAGGGGATTTATTACTTGTAACGAAGTAATGAGAACACCAGGGATACTTCCCAAAATAATGTCTCCCTGAGATGGGGGCTGGGTCAGGTTTTCATAAGCATTGGGTATTAAGGGTATATCCTGATGGCTTTGGATCTTACAATGAGGTGATGCTGAGAGGCATGATCTGACTGGATCCTGCCATCCAGTGTCCACTTCTTAATTCAGCCCTGGTCCTAATTCCAAACACTTACATTTTCCCTCTGATTGCATGCTTGGTTCATCTGAGGATGCTCAGGTAACATGATCTGAGGGTCCCCGGCAACTGAAAGACAACGCACAACTTTGTTATATAAAAGTTAAACCAGATAGGTCTGGTGCTGCTACCCTGTAACCAGTTACCATACATGGAATGGCTTAAAATAATACCAATTTATTATTATCTTACAGTCCTGGAAGGTTGGAAATCTTCAAAGGGCTTCACCACACTAAAATCAAGATGTTGCCAGAGGAGCTATCCCTCTGGCATTTCTAGGGAAGAATCTGTTTCTTTGTCTTTTCCAGGTTCTGGAGACAGCCTGTATTTCTTGGATCTTGGCTTCCTTCCATCTTCAAAGCCAACGATGACCAGTGTAGACTTTCTATGCTGCTTCAATCTGACATGGAGTCCCTGCCTTCCACATCTAAAGTACCCTTGCAATTACATTGGCCAAGATAACCCAGAATAATCTTAAATTAAACTCAGCTGAATAGCAATCTTAATGATCCTTTGTCAGGTAATATAAAATGGTACATGTTCTGGAGAACAGGACATGGACATCTTTAGGGGACCGTTACCTGCCAAACACAATGAGGGTAGTGTCTAAATGAGTTTTCAAATGGACAACAGTAACAACAGCAACTTGGTGTTTAACCACATTGCTCTGTCTGTCCCATGCAGGAAGCAGGGAAAGGAGGGGCTCAAGAGTAGAGGACGGATGTGGGGGTGAAAGAAGAGGATTCAAATGAGCCAGGTTGCTTTGTCTCGGGGAGGGGGGTGCACGGTGGGATCCTCTCCTGAGAATGACTGCTGAAACAATAGGTAGTTGTGGCAGGTGGCTGAGATCCAAGCTGGTTTGAATACCAGCCATATTTCCACACTGCCAAATATCATGGCAAGAGAAGACTTGACAGGGAACCGAAGAGAAGCCAGGACCATCCCTACCTGGCGGCATCAAAGAGAGAGGACTGTTATGACCTCCTGCGGGTCCTGACAGGGAAAGGTCCTCTTTTGGGGGCAACTGTGGGGACGGCGCAATGCCAACGTGAGCCACCATTTGAAATGAGAAACAGCGGTGTGGCAGAAAGAAATGAGTCTGGTGCAGACCAGTGGTTGGTTTCCTAGGGTTAGAGGTCTAGGTCTACCTTCTTTTAGAAGAGGGGCAGTGGTGAGTCCTTGATGGGAGCCCCCTGCCCCAGAGTTCACTTAAGAGCAGGTGTACCTTCCTCCCCTGCGTGGCTCCACGAAGCTGGGAAAGAAACGCACAGGACGACCACCCTAGAACCCCGGGCCTGTCTGGACTGAAATCGCCTCTCCCCTCCCACACTGCAGTGCTGACACCCCCTCTCCCATTAACATCCAGGAAGGAGGGTGAGCAGACTAGGGAGAGGGAGAGGGCAAACACCCAGCAGTCCTTATAGGGGGGCGGTTGGGGCGGGGGTGCAGACACACCAAGGGACGGTTTGGTATCCATCCGCTGCTCCCTCCAGCGCGGCTCTTCGCGACCTCGCGATCCTGTCCTCCGCCCGGCCCCGCAGCCGCCCGCCGGTGCCATATATTATAGCAGCGCCAGAAATGTGGTGGTCGTCGCCACGTTAGGGTCCGCGGGGTCCTCCTGAGGCAGCCTGGTGCCAACCCGCAGGCCCAGGCTGGGGCTCGTCCTGGCCCCGCCCACCTCTGGGTCGGAACTATGGTGGTTCTGTGAGGGGGGCGTCCTGCACTTTCGCGCCGTATCCCTCCGCCCCCCTTCCCGACACCCTCGCGGAGAGCAGTTCTTGCCGCATCCTGCGCAGCCCCTGCCCAGTTTGGTGCAGAGGCGTGGGGGGCGGGACTCGTCTTTGCCATTCGGATCGCTGGGAAAGCGGTGGGAATCCAACTGAAGAGCAGCCAGAGGAGAGCTGAAGAGAGGAGGGGGAGGCCGATGACCTGGGCTCTGGGCCTCTGAAGGCAAGTAGGGGTGCGTGAGGTGGGGGGCCGTGGTGTGGGGGTGGTCCGCCAGGGTGGACCGGCTGGCAACCTGCCCCCCGGACCCTGACAGCCTGGCAACGAGGAGACGATCCGTTCGGAGCTGGGCGCTAGAGAGAGGTGCGCAGTGCCCGAGATCCCTGGCTATGGGGAGGCGGTGACTGGTGCGGGCCAGGCCGGACCAAGGGCTGAGGGGCTGGCTCCAGAGGCACCGTCAGATCGTCTGGAGGAGAACCGCGCTGACCGCTTCCCAGCCAGCTTTGCAGGCGCCCGCGCGCAGCCCTCGACGGTTTCGGTACCGAGAGACGGCTGTGGGGGAGGCTCCTGCGGGAGAAATGGCCAAACGGGAGCCGTTTTGGGGGGCCCCCGGGAGGCAGTTGGGGGGCGCCTGGGGGGGCCCTCGTGGGCCAGCGTCCCAGCTCTGTGCCTAGCCCGCGGGAGGTGGGTCGCGTACGATGCTCCGGGCCCTGATTCCGGAAAGGGGCCTGTGGGGCCCCGTGTCCTGGGTGCTGTCCCTTCCCACAGACTCCAGGTTGATGTCAAAGTCTGTCTGCGCGGTAGGTCTGGCGTATTCTGACAGGACACAGTGAGCATCTGTAGAGGAGAGGCTTGAAATAAAGGAGGAGCACGAATATTCCCTGGATTTCTGGAGGTGTGTGGGGATGTGGGGTGGGTGCCAAACACTGGAGAACCGAATCGGGGTGGGGGACTGCGACCAGAGCAGGTCAGGCATCCAGGAGCACCTCTTAATCTTCCCCTCTCTAATGGTGTTCCAGGCGCTTCCCCCACCTTCCATCCCCACCTGCCTCCCCCACCGTCCTAAACTAGGGGCTTGAAAGGGTGAGCTTTGGAGGTAGGGGTGATGAGGGAGACATACTGACAAGTACCAATTCACGACCTGTTTTCTAGAATATGTGGCGCCCTTCCCCCATTTTATGCTGCGCAGAGCAAGGGGATGTGGCGCACCTAGTGGTGAATCCTCAGAATTAGAGAAGGGAGTAATGAGAAGAGTATGACGTCAAGAGAAGGAGTTGTTATCTCTAGAACCTTGAAGCAGGGCCTAAACAAAACGAGAATATTCCACCAGCAAAACCCCGAATGTTGAAAGACAGATATCAATAATATGGGGATTCTTATCCTTAGCGTTGGTCTCTCTACCAAGGGCTTTACTGCCACCCCTCATTTCCTGTCTTACTTTTTCATCTGTTTGTCCATAGGCCTGCTTTAAGGCTGGCCAGTTCTGCAAGAAAGGCAAGGAGGAGGAGACTGGCTCACACCTCTGGAGGTTGGTGAGAAGGGGGAAGGGGCAATTCAGGGGACAGTTGGAGAAAGAGAGCATGGCAGGTGACTTTGAGACCAGTGGGTGCAGACCCACTTCTACTCTGCTGGATTTGCACAGTGCCAGCATCCTTTTTATTTCTTGCAGGGGACATGAGATAGGTGTAGGTTGGGTTGTGACTCAGAAAGACCTGAGAGCAGGGACCAGGACACAGGAAACCATAGATACATTGAACCCTTGAATGGGAAGACAGATATTTGTCACAGGAGCCAGAGTGCTTGCCTATCTACCATTCTCCATTCTCTCCTGTATGTTTACTTGTCTGTAGGACCCCCTTCTGTCAGCTGTGGGGCTTGACACTACTTGAACAAGAAAAGGAGGGGGAAACTGCACCACATAAGTGAAGGTTGGTATGAGAGTGGGTATACTTTTGGGCGGGGTAGTGGAGACCAGCATGGGTCCGGGAGTGATTAGGGTCCAATCTGGGGACTTCTTGGCCCCTCCCATTGCCAACACACTTTCCCACCATTGTTGGACCTGTTTAATAGGAGGCAGCCGGTCCAGAGAGACTTTCTCAAAGCCCAGCTGTCCCACCTAGCATTCAACATCAGTCTCACTGCATATGTCTCTGCATGGGATGACATAATTGGAAGAGACTCAAAGCCCCATTTCATTCTCTCTCCCTAGATCCACCTCCAGTGGCTGCTTTGCTGGTGGTGGAGTTGCTGCTGACAACCACCCTCAACGGGTCTGCACCCATCCAGGAAATCTCTGTCTTCCTCAAGCTTGGTTGTGCCTGTTCTACACTCTATCTGTATTATTGAATTACTGACTGAGACTGTGTTTGGGAAGGAGGCTGAGTGACTACTGGACTGGATATTGACTCTAACTCTTGTTTCCAAGCTTATATCCTCAATCACCTAAAGATCAGAGTGTGAAGAAACAAACCTGTGACAGATCTGTGGTTGAGGTTTAGACTGGGGGAGGAGTATAGTACTGGACTTTCTTTGTAACTTGTACCATGACTGGGGCAGAGATTGAGTCTGGTGCCCAGGTCAAGCCTGAAAAGAAGCCTGCGGAAGAGGTTGTAGGTGGGGCTGAGATAGAGAATGATGTCCCTCTGGTGGTCAGACCCAAGGTTAGGACCCAGGCCCAGATAATGCCTGGGGCAAGGCCCAAGAATAAGTCCAAGGTTATGCCTGGAGCAAGCACCAAAGTTGAGACAAGTGCAGTGGGTGGGGCACGCCCTAAGAGTAAGGCCAAGGCAATACCTGTTTCACGATTTAAGGAAGAAGCCCAGATGTGGGCTCAGCCCAGGTTTGGTGCTGAAAGATTGTCTAAGACAGAGAGAAACTCCCAGACCAATATCATAGCCTCTCCACTTGTCAGTACTGATTCTGTCTTGGTTGCTAAAACAAAGTACCTGTCTGAGGATAGAGAACTGGTTAATACAGACACTGAGAGCTTTCCTAGAAGGAAGGCCCATTACCAAGCAGGATTCCAGCCTTCTTTTAGGTCAAAGGAGGAGACCAATATGGGGTCCTGGTGCTGTCCTAGGCCTACATCCAAACAAGAAGCCTCTCCTAATTCTGATTTCAAATGGGTAGACCAATCTGTGAGTTCCTTGTTCTGGAGTGGAGATGAGGTCACTGCAAAATTTCATCCTGGGAATAGGGTAAAAGACAGTAACAGATCCATGCACATGGCCAATCAAGAGGCTAATACCATGTCTAGGTCCCAAACTAACCAGGAGCTCTATATTGCATCTAGTTCTGGTTCTGAGGATGAGTCTGTTAAGACACCCTGGTTCTGGGCCAGAGATAAAACCAATACCTGGTCTGGGCCCAGGGAAGATCCCAATAGCAGGTCCAGGTTTAGGTCTAAGAAAGAAGTCTATGTTGAATCAAGTTCTGGATCTGAGCATGAAGACCATTTGGAGTCCTGGTTTGGGGCTGGAAAGGAGGCCAAATTCAGGTCCAAAATGAGAGCTGGGAAGGAGGCCAATAACAGGGCCAGGCACAGGGCCAAGCGAGAAGCTTGCATTGATTTCATGCCTGGGTCTATAGATGTAATTAAAAAAGAGTCCTGTGTCTGGCCTGAAGAAAATGCTAATACCTTTTCAAGGCCCATGATCAAGAAAGAGGCCAGGGCCAGGGCAATGACAAAGGAAGAGGCCAAAACCAAGGCCCGAGCCAGGGCCAAGCAAGAAGCCAGGTCAGAGGAGGAAGCCCTCATTGGGACCTGGTTCTGGGCTACAGACGAGTCCAGCATGGCAGATGAAGCCAGCATAGAGTCCAGTCTACAAGTGGAGGATGAGTCCATAATTGGGAGTTGGTTCTGGACTGAAGAAGAGGCCAGTATGGGGACTGGGGCTAGCAGTAATTCCAGACCAAGGACTGATGGGGAGCATATTGGTGATTCCTTATTTGGGGCTAGGGAAAAGACCAGTATGAAAACTGGGGCTGAGGCCACCTCTGAATCTATACTAGCAGCTGATGATGAACAGGTCATTATTGGTTCCTGGTTCTGGGCTGGTGAAGAGGTCAACCAAGAGGCTGAGGAAGAGACCATTTTTGGGTCGTGGTTCTGGGTCATTGATGCGGCCAGTGTGGAATCTGGTGTTGGGGTCAGCTGTGAGTCCAGGACAAGGTCTGAGGAAGAAGAGGTCATTGGTCCCTGGTTTTGGTCTGGAGAACAAGTTGATATAGAGGCTGGAATCGGAGAAGAGGCCAGGCCAGGAGCTGAAGAAGAGACAATATTCGGGTCCTGGTTTTGGGCTGAAAACCAGACCTATATGGATTGTAGGGCTGAAACTAGCTGTGACACCATGCAAGGGGCTGAGGAGGAGGAGCCCATTATTGGGTCCTGGTTTTGGACCAGAGTAGAAGCTTGTGTGGAGGGTGATGTCAACAGCAAGTCTAGCCTGGAGGACAAGGAAGAGGCCATGATACCATGTTTTGGAGCCAAAGAAGAGGTCAGTATGAAGCATGGGACTGGTGTCAGATGCAGATTTATGGCAGGGGCTGAGGAGACCAATAATAAGTCTTGCTTCTGGGCAGAAAAAGAACCCTGTATGTATCCTGCCGGTGGAGGAAGTTGGAAGTCTAGGCCAGAGGAGGAAGAGGACATTGTCAATTCATGGTTCTGGTCCAGAAAATACACAAAGCCAGAGGCCATTATAGGGTCCTGGTTATGGGCTACAGAAGAGAGTAATATAGATGGGACTGGAGAAAAGGCCAAGTTACTGACTGAAGAGGAGACCATAATCAATTCCTGGTTCTGGAAAGAAGATGAAGCCATTTCAGAGGCTACTGACAGAGAAGAGTCCAGGCCAGAAGCTGAGGAGGGGGACATTATTGGTTCTTGGTTCTGGGCTGGAGAAGAGGACAAACTAGAGCCAGCTGCTGAGACTAGAGAAGAAGACAGGCTAGCAGCTGAGAAAGAAGGTATTGTTGGGTCCTGGTTTGGGGCCAGAGAAGAGACCATTAGAAGAGAGGCTGGGTCTTGCAGCAAATCCAGTCCTAAAGCTGAAGAGGAAGAAGTCATTATTGGGTCCTGGTTCTGGGAAGAAGAGGCCAGTCTGGAGGCAGTGGCAGGAGTCGGCTTTGAGTCAAAGCCTGGGACTGAGGAGGAAGAAATCACTGTTGGGTCCTGGTTCTGGCCTGAAGAAGAAGCCAGTATACAGGCTGGATCTCAGGCAGTAGAGGAGATGGAGTCAGAGACTGAAGAGGAAACCATTTTTGGGTCCTGGTTCTGGGATGGAAAAGAAGTCGGTGAAGAAGCAGGACCATGCTGTGTATCCAAGCCAGAGGATGATGAAGAGATGATTGTTGAGTCCTGGTTCTGGTCTAGAGACAAAGCCATTAAGGAAACTGGAACTGTGGCCACCTGTGAGTCCAAGCCAGAAAATGAGGAAGGGGCCATTGTTGGGTCTTGGTTTGAGGCTGAAGATGAGGTAGATAACAGGACTGACAATGGAAGCAACTGTGGGTCCAGGACATTAGCTGATGAAGATGAGGCCATAGTGGGGTCCTGGTTCTGGGCAGGAGATGAGGCCCATTTTGAATCAAATCCTAGTCCTGTGTTCAGGGCCATTTGCAGGTCCACGTGTTCAGTTGAACAGGAGCCTGATCCTTCACGCAGGCCTCAGAGTTGGGAGGAGGTCACTGTTCAGTTCAAGCCTGGTCCATGGGGTAGGGTCGGCTTCCCATCTATAAGCCCCTTTAGATTTCCGAAAGAGGCAGCATCTTTATTCTGTGAAATGTTTGGGGGCAAACCCAGGAACATGGTACTTAGCCCAGAAGGGGAAGATCAGGAATCTTTGCTTCAGCCTGATCAGCCTAGTCCTGAGTTCCCATTTCAGTATGATCCTTCCTACAGGTCAGTCCAGGAAATTCGAGAGCATCTTAGGGCCAAGGAGAGTACAGAGCCTGAGAGTTCATCCTGTAACTGCATACAATGTGAGCTGAAAATTGGTTCTGAAGAGTTTGAAGAACTCCTTTTATTAATGGAAAAAATTCGGGATCCTTTTATTCATGAAATATCTAAAATCGCAATGGGTATGAGAAGTGCTTCTCAATTTACCCGAGATTTCATTCGCGATTCAGGTGTTGTCTCACTTATTGAAACCTTGCTTAATTATCCGTCCTCCCGAGTTAGAACAAGTTTTTTGGAAAATATGATTCTCATGGCCCCACCTTATCCGAATCTAAACATAATTCAGACATACATATGTAAAGTGTGTGAGGAAACCCTTGCTTATAGCGTGGATTCCCCGGAACAGCTGTCTGGAATAAGGATGATTAGACATCTCACTACTACTACTGACTATCACACACTGGTTGCCAATTATATGTCTGGGTTTCTCTCCTTATTAGCTACAGGCAATGCCAAAACAAGGTTTCATGTTTTGAAAATGCTACTGAATTTGTCTGAAAATCTTTTCATGACAAAAGAACTACTCAGTGCTGAAGCAGTGTCAGAATTTATAGGCCTTTTTAACAGGGAAGAGACAAATGACAATATTCAAATTGTTCTTGCAATATTTGAGAATATTGGCAACAATATCAAAAAAGAAACAGTGTTCTCTGATGATGATTTCAATATTGAGCCGCTTATTTCTGCATTCCACAAAGTTGAGAAATTTGCTAAGGAACTGCAAGGCAAAACAGACAATCAAAATGACCCTGAAGGGGACCAAGAAAATTAGTAATGGTTAATTGCTGGCCTCAGATTGTCCTTATGTTCCTGAGTTATGATCCTTGAGTAATGCTTTGATTTTAACAGTTGGTTCTGTGTTGCAACATATATCTTTAGTGCTGACACTAACTTTGTCCAACTCTGTCTGTAAGCTGGAGCATTTTTCTGATGCCAACTGAATATTAGAGCTGAAAACACATTTGTTGATATTTGTCTTGTCCACATTGTGATGTTCAGTATTTGAGCTTATAGTGAACTGAGCAATCATAAATAAGCCACCCTTCTGATTGTCGTTCTACTGTATATATATATATTTGAGTGTTGTTTGTGTTTCAATAAAGTTCTATGTTAAAGTTGGCAGAAATCACCCTTCTTCTTGAAATTAAAATACAGACCCAATGATAACACATGAACACACATAGAGATAATTAATATATGAATAATATGTTCCTTTCAAAAGTTTTTTTCTCAGCTTTAAACGCAAAAATTACCAGGGGCTGCTATGTAGGGCATACTTCAGAGAAAAAGTAGCTACTTCGGTTGGACTCTGAAGTTTGGGAAAGATATTGGTGGTGTAAAAAAAAAAAAAAAGCATGGAGTTAGGAAAAATTTTCCTATGGGAGTGAGGTATCCTGTTTGCCTAGAGTGAGTGAGAGGAATATATTGAGCAACATAGAGGATGACATAAGTTTTAAAGAGCTGAGGATTTGCATTTTACAGCTCAAAGTACAACTGCTGCTTCCATACTACCTAAAGGGCAAAAGAATAAGACAGGAAAGCATAGGGATTTGATTGAGTCAGGAAGACAATTTAATCATGATGGTACCATGGTAAGTGTTAAGGCAACATCATACAGCCATTAAACATGATGATGTATAGGGTTTTAGGAAAAGCCCTGACATTTTTGATATTTCATATAATAGAGAACACTGGTGTCATACATGGAAAGTATGATCCCATTTGAAAAATAAATGTGAATAAATTGACCAAACTCATGTGAAGTGTATATTATTTAATAATAGAAAATTCTACAATGATATAAAATGTATCAAAGGAATGAAGAGGTAAGAGAGACTACAATTTCAGAAGAACTGGCTTGTCAATTAAAAATTAAAAATTAAAAAGTATTTAAAGGACCAAACTGTAAAATTGCCAAAGTTCCTGAGTTCATCCCACATGTATTTTTACATTTAAAAAGGTTGGAACATATATGTTCAGACAGTAGCAAGAGACAGGGATAAAGTCGGTTTGGGGAGAGAGTCCAGGATAACAGGAAATATGCAAAGTTTTATTTTCTCAGGAAAAAAAAATAGAAACAGTGACCCTTTTACATTTTGTTTGCCTCAGGATGCAAAGGCTTTTTCCCACCTGATCTTATTTCTCATTACTTCCTATTTCTGGTTCATTATAAATGATATAAATTAAATTCCAATAAGATGTTAGTTTGCTAAGGTTTACGAAAGTAGGGCAAAGTGGCAGTTTTGCCTCCCTTCACAAATCAAAAGTTTTAACAGGGATCATCCTGGTGGTGCAAATTGGAGTTTGAATGTTTGTTTTGCTTACCAGCATTTTTCAAGACAGATCTTGAGTGTGTTTTAGTATGTCGCTCTAGTCGTATACAAAATATCACAAATCACTTCATCTCCCCAATCCTCATCGAATGTTCCTCGCCAGCCCAGTGGTCCTCCAGAGCAAAGCCCGGCCTTCCTTCCAGCTGTCTGGGCCAGGAGCTTGAGGGTCTTCTAGCAAGCACCCCGGAGGCTGTCTTCTGACTGTCATCCAGGGCTGTGGCGAACTAGCGGACTGCGCAGTCACGTGGAGGGGGGAGGGGCTGACGGTGGGTCATGTGACCAGGCTCTGGGTTGAGCCGGCCTAGAGGAGTGTTTTCTTACACCCAGAAAGTACAGGAAAGGCAGACGACAACTGTGCTCCGCAGAGCGGGAGGTGGGGGGAACGGCGGAATATTAAGGTGGATAGGTGTCTCTCCATGCTTCATCAGCCTGAAAACTAATTTCTCAGGCGACCGGAATTACAGCATTTCTTGGTAGAGGAAACTATCCCTCAGCCAACCGCTAGCGGTCTTAGACGGTCTGTCTTTTGTCCAGGAGCTCAAGAAGCAGACTCTACCTGCCCGAGGCGTTCGTGAAGAGAAGCAGCTGTTGCTATTGGAGGAGGTGGGTGCAAGGACGGCAGATGCCATCCCTGAGAGGCGGTGACTGAGACTAGATGCGGGTACAGGTAGTGCCTCGGATCCCCGGGCTGCCTCCTGCCTTTTGAACATCCCAGGGGTCCCAGCCCAGCGCCCTGTGTTTCTATGTGTGGGTGGGAGAGGTGGGCATATGGATGGAGTTGGCTTCAGGGGAGCCCAGAGAGGGGAAATGGTGAAGTGACAGTTCGTGAACACGTGTGGTGCTGGATCAGGAAAGGTAAGGGTGGGGATGGGAACCATGGACTATGCTACTGCTGTCTTCCTCCCACCAAGTAGGCACTCACTCTGCTCTCTGTCAGTCTGTTTACTGGCAGTATTCAGGCAGTGGGGATGGCTGATACCAGCTCAAAACTGGCGGAGGGTGGAGGAGGGCAGAAGAGAACACATACATCTGCCTTTTGCTCCAAGGCTCCAGCTGGCTGGGGATGCAAGAGAGGAATGAACCTCAATCCAGGCAGTTCTAGGAAAAGAAGGAGGAGACATAGACTCGAGGGGAGGAAACCTAGATGCTGTGGGCCCTTCACTTAGGATTTCTCATTAGGATACTCCAAGCTTCTCGACCCCCAAGGGGATTCCTGGATCTCAGCCCCATGCAGCAGGATCTCATTCCCATTGAGGGACACAAAGTGGGTTGCTGTTCCATGTGATGCTCTCTCTCCCTGCTGTCTTGGGCCTCAGAGGAGGGTCTGGGGACCACCTACAGAAACTGCTTCATGGATAGTCTCATAGGTTCCCCTCTGCATACCCTTTGCTCTCTTGTGTTGTGATCTCTGCTCATTCCTTAGGACGTGTTTCTTTGGTCCCATTCCAGGTAGCAGCCCCATGGTAAGTCCTTCTCCTCTTTCACATTGAGTATTCTCCTTTCCCCCTGCCCCATGCATCCACTGGGTACCAAGTGAAAGAAAATGGTTCCTCTACCCACAATACTTCTGGGATAGAATGTGTGGATTTTTCACACCAAGCAATTCTTTTATTCTTTGAGGACACCAGCTAGGTATCCTACAATTTAATTCAATTCTGACACTACCCAGAGTTAGTGCAGACTTCTCTGGTTAAGGGCTCATTCCCATAAGACTGCCCTCCCCCACTTCAGACAACAGTCACAAGTAATGGATCTCCATGTCACCCACACTTCTGTCTGACTTAGCTACTAGTTGGGAGTTCTCACAACCCCCTCCTCAGGTTCAATAATTTGCTATAAGGGCCCACAGAACTCAGGGAAATGCTACTTCCTATTATTGGTTCATTATAAAGAATATAAATTAAAAGCCAGATGAAGAGGTACATATGGCAAGGTCCAGAAGGGTCCCAAATGCAGAAGCTGCCATCCATGTGGATTTGGGGTACACCACCTTCCCAGAATATGAATGAGTTCACCAACCTGGAAAATCTCAGACAGTTAGGGTTTTTGTAGAGGTTTCATTGCATAGATATGATTGATGAAATCATTGACCATTGGTGATTAGCTCAATCTCCAGCCCCTGTCCTCTCCTTGGAGGTCAAGGGGTGAGGCTGAAAGTTCCAACCCTCTAATCATGTCTTAGTGGGGGAGGGGGAACATGGACATCCACCTTTTGCTCCAAGGCTCTAGCTGGCTGGGAATCCAAGGGAGGAATGAACCTCAATTTTCAGCTCTAGGGAAGAAAGGAGGAAACAGAGACTCAAGAGGAGGGAACCTAAATGCTTTGGGTTCTTCACATAGGAATTTTCATTGCGATACTCTGTGTTTCTCAACCCCCAAGTAGATTTCTGGATCTCAGCCTCAGGCAGCAGCATCCTGAGGATCTGCCCTGGATATGAGGTCCTGAAAGGACCCAGTCTCAAACTGTGCTCTCAACAGTTCGTTTTCATCTAATGACAAGGGTTGCTGCTCCATCTGATGCCCCCTCCTCCTAAAGTCCAGGGCCTCAGAAGAGGGTCTTTCTGAGAACCACCTACAGAGACTGTCTTACAGATTCCCCTCTGTAGACCCTTTGCTGTCTTCCTTGTTTCAGTTTTATAGCCAATGCTTTAGACTTGGTGATTTGCACCTATTCTTGGTGACATCTCCTAGTTGGTGTTGAAGCCTTTTGGTCATAGCTCAGGTCTATGAGATAGCCACATGATACCAAATTCTTTTAGGAGAATATATTAGAAAAAATAAATTATATTGGTCCTATTAACCTCTATATTTTTTGCATTTTACAGATTTGAAGCCAACTCATAAATGTCTTCCACATTATTTTTTACAGCTGCATATACTTTATTGTGTCACTACCATAATTTATTTACTCACTTTCCTATGAGTGGACATTTGTTTCTAATATTAAGCTAGTACAAATAATACTGGAAGGAATAACCTTGTGAAAATATACAGTATTTTTTCCAGCACCATTTATTAAATAGGGAATCCTTTCCCCATTGCTTCTTTTTCTCAGGTTTGTCAAAGATCAGATAGTTGTAGGTAAGTGGTGTTATTTCTGAGGGCTCTGTTCTGTTCCATTGATCTATATCTCTGTTTTGGTACCAGTACCATGCTGTTTTGGTTACTGTAGCCTTGTAGTATAGTTTGAAGTCAGGTAGTGTGATGCCTCCAGCTTTGTTCTTTTGGCTTAGGATTGACTTGGCGATGCGGGCTCTTTTTTGGTTCCATATGAACTTTAAAGTAGTTTTTTCCAATTCTGTGAAGAAAGTCATTGGTAGCTTGATGGGGATGGCATTGAATCTGTAAATTACCTTGGGCAGTATGGCCATTTTCACGATATTGATTCTTCCTACCCATGAGCATGGAATGTTCTTCCATTTGTTTGTATCCTCTTTTATTTCCTTGAGCAGTGATTTGTAGTTCTCCTTGAAGAGGTCCTTCACATCCCTTGTAAGTTGGATTCCTAGGTATTTTATTCTCTTTGAAGCAATTGTGAATGGGAGTTCACTCATGATTTGGCTCTCTGTTTGTCTGTTGTTGGTGTATAGGAATGCTTGTGATTTTTGTACATTGATTTTGTATCCTAATGGTGCTGGGAAAACTGGCTAGCCATATGTAGAAAGCTGAAACTGGATCCCTTCCTTACACCTTATACAAAAATCAATTCAAGATGGATTAAAGATTTAAACGTTAGACCTAAAACCATAAAAACCCTAGAAGAAAACCTAGGCATTACCATTCAGGACATAGGCGTGGGCAAGGACTTCATGTCCAAAACACCAAAAGCAATGGCAACAAAAGCCAAAATTGACAAATGGGATCTAATTAAACTAAAGAGCTTCTGCACAGCAAAAGAAACTACCATCAGAGTGAACAGGCAACCTACAGCATGGGAGAAAATTTTCGCAACCTACTCATCTGACAAAGGGCTAATATCCAGAATCTACAATGAACTCAAACAAATTTACAAGAAAAAAACAAACAACCCCATCAAAAAGTGGGCGAGGGACATGAACAGACACTTCTCAAAAGAAGACATTTATGCAGCCAAAAAACACATGAAAAAATGCTCATCATCACTGGCCATCAGAGAAATGCAAGTCAAAACCACTATGAGATATCATCTCACACCAGTTAGAATGTCAATCATTCAAAAGTCAGGAAACAACAGGTGCTGGAGAGGATGTGGAGAAATAGGAACACTTTTACACTGTTGGTGGGACTGTAAACTAGTTCAACCATTGTGGAAGTCAGTGTGGCGATTCCTCAGGGATCTAGAACTAGAAATACCATTTGACCCAGCCATCCCATTACTGGGTATATACCCAAATGACTATAAATCATGCTGCTATAAAGACACATGCACACGTATGTTTATTGCGGCATTATTCACAATAGCAAAGACTTGGAACCAACCCAAATGTCCAACAATGATAGACTGGATTAAGAAAATGTGGCACATATACACCATGGAATACTATGCAGCCATAAAAAATGATGAGTTCATGTCCTTTGTAGGGACATGGATGAAACTGGAAACCATCATTCTCAGTAAACTATCGCAAGAACAAAAAACCAAACACCGCATATTCTCACTCATAGGTGGGAATTGAACAATGAGATCACATGGACACAGGAAGGGGAATATCACACTCTGGGGACTGTGGTGGGGAGGGGGGAGGGGGGAGGGATAGCATTGGGAGATATACCTAATGCTAGATGACGAGTTAGTGGGTGCAGCGCACCAGCATGGCACATGTATACATATGTAACTAACCTGCACAATGTGCACATGTACCCTAAAACTTAAAGTATAATAAAAAAAAAATGTAAAAAAAAAAAAAAAGAAAATATACAGTATTTTTGTATGTTTGGACGTGTATCTTCACAGATTCCTAGATCTGGTGCTGGTAGGTCAAATAATAAGTGCATGTGTGTAGTTTTATTAGGCATTCTCAAATTTCCCTGGAAAGGGGTACTATAAGTATTTACTGCCACCAGCAATATATGTGAGTATCTGTTTTACTACATCCTTGTTAATCAGTTTCTCATTATTCTTTTGACGTTTGTAGAGTATCTGATGATTTAACCTCTCTCATTCCTGATGTTACTAATTGTGTCTTCTCCTTCTCTCTCTTTTTAAAAATTTTTCTGCCTAGAGGGTTATCAATTTTATTGACCATCTCAATGAACTAGCGTTTAGTCTTATTGATTTTCTTTATTGTTTTACTGTTTTCTATTTCCTTGGTTTCTCCCTTCATATATATTATTTTTTTTGTTTACTTGGTGTTTAAGTTACTCTACTTTTTCTGGTCACTTAAACTAGAAACTGAGGCCATTGATTTGAGACCTTTCTTCTTTTCTAATATAGGGATTTTAGTACTGCAAATTTCCCTCTAATACTACTTTAACTATATCTCACAATTTTTGGTGTGTTGTGTTTTCATTTTTCTTCAGTTTGAAATTACTTACTGATTTCTCTTTGAGTTTGTTCTTTGATGCAAGAGTTAGTTATTTAGATGTATGCTGTGTAGTTCTCAAGTATTTGGGGACTTTTCCAGTTATTGATTTCTAATTTAATTACGTTGTAGCCAGAGAACATACTTCGTGTAACTTGAATCCTTTTAATTTACTGAGACTTCATTTATGGTCCAGAATATGGTCTACCTTGATAAATATTCTATGTGTACTTGAAGGGAATGTGTATTCTTCTGTTATTGTGTGAATTGTTCTATAAATGTCAATAAGGCCCAGTTGGTTCAGAATTATTTTATTTTATTTTATTTTATTTTATTTTATTTTATTTTCTAAGTTCCAGGGTACATGTGCAGGATGTGCAGGTAGATGTGTGCCATGGTGGTTTGCTGCATCTATCAACCCATCACCTAGGTAAATTACATAGGTAAATGTGTGCCATGGTGGTTTGCTGCATCTATCAACCCATCACCCAGCTATTAAGCCTGGCATGCATTAACTCATTTTCCTAATGCTCTCCCTGCTTGCTGCCCTCCCCCCACAGGCCCCAGTGTGTGTTGTTCCCATCTCTGTGTTGATGTGTTCTCATTGTTCAGCTTCCACTTATAAGTGAGAACCTGCAGTGTTGGATTTTCTGTCTCTGCATTAGTTTGCTGAGGATAATGGCTTCCTGCTTCATCCATGTCACTGCAAAGGACATGACCTCATTCCTTTTTTATGGCTGCATAGTATTCCGTGGTGTACATGTACCACATTTTCTTTATCCAGTCCATCACTGATGGGCATTTGGGTTGATTCCACATCTTTGCTATTGTGAATATTGCTGCAGTGAGCATACATGTGCATGCATCTTTATAATAGAATGATTTATATTCCTTTGGGTATATACCCAACAATGGGATTGTTGGGTCAAATGGTATTTCTGATTCTAGGTCTTTGGGGAATCGCCTCACTGTCTTCCACAATGCTTGAACTAATTTACATTCCCAACAACAGTGTAAAAGCATCCCTATTCTTCTGCAACCTCACCAGGATCTGTTGTTTCTTGACTTGTTAATAATCGCCAGTTTGACTGGTATGAGATGGTATCTCATTGTGATTTTGATTGCATTTCTCTAATGATCAGTGATGTTGAGCTTTTTTTTCATATGTGTTTTTGGCCGCATTTATGTCTTCTTTTGAAAATTGTTCATTTCCTTTGCCCACTTTTTAATGGGGTTGTTTAGTTTTTTCTTGTAAATTTAAGTTTCTTGTAGATTCTGGATATTAGACCTTTGTCAGATGGACAGACTGTAAAAGTCTTCTCCCATTCTGTAGGTTGTCTGTTCATTCTGATGATAGTTTATTTTGCTGTGCAGAAGCTCTTTAGTTTTATTAGATACCATTTGTCAATTTTTGCTTTTATTGCAGTTGCTTTTGACATTTTTGTCATGAAATCTTTGCCCATCCCTACGTCCTGAATGGTATTGCCCAGATTTTCTTCTAGGGTTTTTATAGTTTTGGGTTTTACATTTAAGTCTTTAATCCATTTTGAGTTAATTTTTGTATATGGTGTAAGGAAGGGGTCCATTTTCAATTTTTGGCATATGGCTAGCCAGTTCTGCCAGCACCATTTGTTAAATAGGGAATCCTTTCCTCATTGCTTGTTTTTGTCAGGTTTGTCAAAGATCAGATGGTTGTAGATGTGCAGTTTTATTTCTGAGTTCTGTATTCTGTTCCATTGGTCTATGTGCCTGTTTTTGTGCCGGTACCATGCTGTTTTGGTTACTGTAGCCTTATAGTATAGTTTGAAGTCAGGTAGCGTGATGCCTCTAGCATTGTTCTTTTTACTTAGGACTTTCCCGGCTACACGAGCTCTTTTTTGCTTCCATATGAATTTTAAAATTGTTTCTTCTAATTCTGTGAAGAATACCAATGGTAGTTTAATGGGAATAGCACTGAATCTATAAATCACTTTGGGCAGTATGGCCATTTTCACAATATTGATTCTTCCTATCCATGAGTATAGAATGTTTTTCCATCTGCTCATTTCCTCTCTGATTTCCTTGAGCAGTAGTTTGTAGTTCTCCTCGAAGCGGTCCTTCACTTCCCTTGTTAGCTTTATTCCTAGGTATTTTCTTCTCTTTGTGGCAATTGAAAATGGGAGTTCATTCATGATTTGGCTCTCTGCTTGTTTGCTGTTTGTATATATGAATGCTTGTGATTTCTGCACATTGATTTTTTATCCTGAGACTTTGCTGAAGGTGCTTATCAGCTTAAGAAGATTTTGGGCTCTATTGATAGGGTTTTCTAGGTATAGGATCATGTTATCTGCATACAAGGACAATTTGACTTCCTCTCTTCGTATTCGAATATGCTTTATTACTTTCTCTTGCCTGATTGCCCTGGCCAGAACTTCTAATACTATGTCGAATAGAAGTGGTGAGAGAGGGTATTCTTGTCTTGTTCTGGTTTTCAAGGGAAATGCTTCCAGCTTTTGCCCATTCAGTATGATATTGGTTGTGGGTTTGTCATAAATGGCTCTTATTATTTTGAGGTATGTTCCTTCAATACCTAGTTTGTTGAGAGTTTTTAACATGAAGGGATGTTGAATTTTATCGAAGGCCTTTTCCGCATCTATTGAGATAATCATGTATTTTTTTCTCTTTAGTTCTGTTTATGTGATGAATTACATTTATTGATTTGCATATGGATTCGGTTTGTTAGTATTTTACTGAGGATTTTTGCATGTATGTTCATCAGGGATATTGGCTCGAAGTTTTCTTTTCTTGTTGCATCTCTGCCAGGTTTTGGTATCGGGAGGATGCTGGCCTCATAAAATGAATTAGGGAGGAGTCCCTCCTTTTCAGTTGTTTGGAATAGTTTCAGAAGAAATAGTACCAGCTCCGCTTTGTAACTCTGGTAGAATTCAGCTGTAAATCCATCTGGTCCTGAGATTTTTTTTGGTTGGTGGGCTGTTTATTACTACCTCAATTTCAGAACTTGTTATTGGTCTGCTCAGGGATTCAACTTCTTGCTGGTTCAGTCTTGGGAGGCTGTATATCTCCAGGAATTTATCCATTTCTTCTAGATTTTCTAGTTTATTTGCATAAAGGTGTTTATAGTATTCTCTGGTGGGGTTTTTTTTTGTATTTCTGTGGGGTCAGTGGTGGTATCCCCCTTATCATTTCTGATTGTGTTTATTTGAATCTTCTGTCTTTTCCTCTTTGTTAGTCTAGCTAGTGGTCTATTTTACTGACTTTTTTTTATAAATAAAAAACCAGCTCCTGGATTCATTGTGCAGTGGTGCAATCTCAGCTCACTGCAAGCTCCGCCTCCCGGGTTCACGCCATTCTGCCTCAGCCTCCTGAGTAGCTGGGACTACAGACGCCCGCCACCACGCCCGGCTAATTTTTTTTGTATTTTTAGTAGAGATGGGGTTTCACTGTGTTAGCCAGGATGGTCTCAATCTCCTGACCTCGTGATCCGCCTGCCTCGGCCTCCCAAAGTGCTGGGATTACAGGTGCGAGCCACTGTGCCTAGATTCATTGAATTTTTTTTTTTTTTTTTTTTTTTTTTTGAAACGGAGTCTCGCTGTGTCTCCCAGGTTGGAGTGCAGTGGCGCGATCTCGGCTCACTGCAAGCTCCGCCTCCCAGGTTCATGCCATTCTCCTGCCTCAGCCTCCCAAGTAGCTGGGACTACAGGCGCCCGCCAACACGCCCGGCTAATTTTTTGTATTTTTAGTAGAAACGGGGTTTCACCGTGTTAGCCAAGATGGTCTCGATCTCCTGACCTCGTGATCCGCCCGTCTCGGCCTCCCAAAGTGCTAGGATTACAGGCGTGAGCCACCGCGCCCGGCCGATTCATTGAATTTTTTAAGGGATTTTCATGTCTCTATCTCCTTCAGTTTTGCTCTCATCTTGGTTATTTCTTGTCTTCTGCTAGCTCTGGGGTTTGTTGGCTCTTTATTCTCTAGCCTTTTTGTTGTGATGTTAGGGTGTCGATTTGAAATCTTTCTAGCTTTTCAATGTGGGCATTCAGTGTTATACATTTTCCTCTTAACACTGCTTTAGCTGCATCTCAGATTCTGGTACATTGTCCCTTTGTTCTCATTAGTTTCAAAAAACTTCTTGATTTCTGCCTTAATTTCATTATTTACCCAGGAGTCTTTCAGGAGCAGGTTGTTCAGTTTCCATGTAGTTGTGTGGTTTTGAGTGGGTTTCAATTCACTCAACTCTTAATCTTGAGTGCTCTGTGGTCTGAGAGACTGTTATGATTTCAGTTGTTTTGCATTTGCTGAGGAGTGCTTTACTTCCAATCATGTGATCAACTTTAGAGTGAGTGCCATGTGCTGCTGAGAAAAATGTATTTTCTGTTGTTTTTGGGTGGAGAGTTCTGTAGATACCTATCAGGTCCATTCGGTCCAGAACTGAGTTCAAGTCCTGAATATGTTTGCTAATTTTCTGTCTCAATGATCTGTCTTATACTGACAGCAGGGAATTAAAGTCTCCCACTGTTATTTTGTGGGGGTCTGAGTCTCTTTGTGAGTCTTTAAGAACTTGTTTTATGAATCTGGGTGCTCCTGTATTGGGGTCATATATATTTAGGATAGCTAGCTCTTCTTGTTGAATTGAACCGTTTAATATTATGTAATGCCCTTCTTTGTCATTGTTGACCTTTGTTGGTTTAAAGTCTATTTTGTCAGAAACTAGGATTCCCACCCCTGCTTTTTACTGCTTTCCATTTGCTTGGTATAATTTCCTCCATCCCTTTATTTCAAGCCTGTGTGTCTTTGCACATGATATGTTTCTCTTGAATACAGCATACTGATGCATCTTCTCTTTTTATCCAGCTTGCCATTCTATGTCTTTTAATTGGGGCATTTACCCCATTTATGTTTAAGGGTAATATTGTTATGTGTGAATTTGGTCCTGTTATCATGATGCTGGTTGATTAATTTTGCAGACTTGTTACTGTAGTTGCTTCATAGTGTCGTTGGTACTTCAGTGTGTTTCTGTAGTGGCTGGTAATGGTTTTTCCTTTCCATGTTTAGTGATTCCTTTAGCAGCTCTTTCAAGGCAGGCCTGGTGGTGAGAAAATCCCTCAGCATTTGCTTGTCTGAAAAGGATTTTATTTTCCTTCGCTTATGTAGCTTAATTTGACCAGATATAAAATTCTGGGTTGGAAAATTTTTTTCTTTAAGAATGTTGACTATTGGCCCCCAATGTATTCTGGCTTGTAGGTTTTCCACTGAGATCTGCTGTTAGTCTGATGAGCTTCCCTTTGTAGGTGGCCTGGTCTTTCTCTCTGGCTGCCCTTATCATTTTTTCCGTCATTTTGACCTCGGAGAATCTGATGACTATGTGTCTTGGGGTCGATCTTCTTATGGAGTATCTTATTGGGGTTCTCTGGATTTTCTGAATTTGAATGTTGGCCTGTCTTGCTAAGTTGGGGAAGTTCTCCTGGTTGTTATTCTGAAGTATGTTTTCCAACTTGGTTCTATTCTCTCTGTCTCTTTCAGGTACTCCACTCAGTCATAGGTTTGGTCTTTTTACATAGTCCCATAGTTCTCGGAGGTTTTGTTCATTCCTTTTCTTGCTTTTTTCTCTAATCTTGTCTGTCTGCCTTATTTCAGCAAGATAGTCTTCAAGCTCTGATACTCTTTCTTCCACTTGCTCAATTTGGCTATTGATGCTTGTGTGTTGCTTGAAGTTCTAATGCTGTGTTTCTCAGCTTCATTAGGTCATTTATGTTTCTCTGTAAACTGGTTATTCTAGTTAACAGCTCCTGTAACCTTTTATCATGATTCTTAGCTTCTTTGTATTGGGTTATAACATAATCCTTTAGCTCAATGAAGTTTGTTATTACCCACATTCTGAAGCCTACTGCTGTCAGTTCATCCATCTCAGCCTCAGCCCAGTTCTGTGCACTTGCTGGAGAGGTGTTGCAATCATTTGGAGGAGAAGAGGCATTCTGCCTTTTGGAATTTTCAGCAGTTTGCATTGGTTCTTCCTCATCTTCATGGATTTATCTACCTTTGCTCTTTGAGGCTGTTGACCTTTGTATGGGGTTTTTGTGTGGTCTTTTTTTGTTGATGTTTTTGTTGTTGTTGCCTTCTGTTTGTTTGTTTTTCTTCCAGCAATCAGGTCCCTCTTCTGCAGGTCTGCTGCAGTTTGCTGGGGGTCCACTCCAGACGTTGTTCACCTGGGTATCACCAGTGGAGCCTGCAGAACAGCAAAGATTGCTGCCTGCTCCTTCCTCTGGAAGCTTTGTCCCAGAGGGATACCGACCTGATGCCAGCCAGAACTCTCCTGTATGAGGTGTCTGGCTACCCCTGTTGGGAGGTCTCACCCAGTCAGGAGGCATGGGATCAGGAGGAAGCTGTCTGGCTTCCGCTTAGTGGAGCTGGCGTGCTGTGCTTGGGGAATCCCCCTTGTCAGCAGGCAGGAAAGAGTAAGTCTGCTGAACCTGAGACCATGGCCACCCCTCTCTGAAGGTGCTCTTTCCCAGGGAGATGAGAGTTCTGTCTGTAAGCCCCTGGCTAGAGTTGCAGGAATTCCTGCAGGTAGGCCTTGCCCAATGAGGAGGGATGGATCCAGGTGCCACCTAAAGAAGTAGTCTGGCCAAGATCTTCTACAGCCGCTGTGCTGTGCTGTGGGGGAATATCACCCAGTCCAAACCTCCCAGCTTCTCTAGCACTGGCAGTGGAAAACTGCCAACTAGAGCCACAGTAATGGTGGTCGCCCCTCCCCCAGGGAACTCGGTCATCTTCCGCAGACTCCAGGCTGTTGTGCTGTCCAGCGGGGATTCCAAGCCAGTGGGTCTTAGCTTGTGGGATTCTGTGGTTGTGGGACCTACTGAGCAAGGCTACTTGGCTCTCTGACTTCAGCCCCCTTTCCATGGGAGTGGACGGCTCTTCTGCCACCCTGGAGTTCTGGGAGCCACCAGAGTATGTAAAAACTCCTGCAGCTCAGTGCCTGCCCCAACTGCTACTGACTGGTGCAGCTGCCGTAGGTCTGCCCAGTTTTGTGTTTGGGACCCAAGGCCCTGGTGGTGTAAGCACACAAAGGAATCTTCTGATCTGCAGATTGCAAAAATCCGTGGGAAAAGTGTAGAACCCTGAGCAGGTAGCACAGTCCCTCACCACCTCCCTTGGCTGAGGGAGGGAGGTCCCTTTGCACCATGCAGCTCCCAGGTGAACTGTCGCCCCACCCTGCATTTCTTTGTTCTCCATGGATGATGCCATCCACCTAGTCAGTCCCAATGACCCAGAGAAAATCTGTGTACCTCAGTTGGAAATGCAGAAACCACTTGCCTTTTGCATTCGTCTCAGTGGGAGCTGCCGACCAGAGCTGTTTATACTCAGCCATCTTGGGCCCTTCTCCAGTTCATAATTTTATGTCTTCTATTGTACAGCTTTACTTATTTTGTCTCTATTTTTTGTTATTGAAAGAGTGTTGCTGAAATCTTTGACTGTAAGTATGCATATCCCTATTTACAATTGTGGATATGCCTATCTCATTGAAGTTCTATCACAGTATTTTTGTTATTATTATTGTTTATTAATATACTGCAGGGTTCACCTTGACAATTTTTCATTATTGTTTATGATTGAAGTTGCCCTATAATTTCATTTTTATTCTTTAATTTTCTCATTATTGTTTTGTTATGTTGAACTCATTAAATCAGTTTGGATAGCTTTTGTTCTTTTTCTAGTCTCAGGAACTGTTTGTATAAGATAGAGATCGTCTGTACCTTAAAGACACCTTAAAACTTATCTCTGAAACATTTGTACCCAATGCCTTTTAGGGTGGCACATATATCATATACTCTTTACAGATTAAAATAAGCTTTTCATACTCATTATCTGCACCGCAGCTTATTCACACAGTTTGTTGTACCTGCAGAAGCTACCTTTCTTACTTTGTCCCTTCCCTCCAGTTATCCCTCCCCCGCTATAATGTCTGTCAAAAGCCTGTCGATCCTTCAAATATTTTCTACAAGGCCATCCACCCCCTACATGGTGACACTCCTGATCCCTCTCACCAACTCCATGAACTTTCACCTTCTTTTGAGCCCACTTCCTAATCTAATGTGTTTATACCTTCACTCCAGCGGTTAACTTGTACTGTTTGATTGGGCAGCCATTCAGATAATCTTCATATTCTGCCATTAACATTCCTGATCCTTCCTTCTCTGTGTATCTTTGTTTATCCTTGGCCCAGGTATTCCATGCTGGTTCAGGTTAGTGGAAACACCTTGCTTCAGAATCAAGTAAATACTTCCTTTGAGATGGGACTGTACACTAGAAAGTTTGTCTTAGAAAGAGATGGTAAGCTTAGAACATACTGTTTTTAATGTGTTTATGACCTTAGCGGCATATATTTTTAATTTTTAAGTCATTTACTAATGGAATTGGATAATGTAGTATTGCACTGTTGTTTTGATATTAGTAAAGAGGTTAAACATATTTTCAGATGTTTATTAGCTAGTTGTATTTTCTTTCTTGTGAGTGGATATTTTTAGGTTTTCCCCATTTGCCTTTAGAGGTCCTTGGTTTAGAGGTTTTCAGAGGTTCAAGAAATCCTTATAAATTTCTGTGCACACACAAACCTATGAACAGTCCAGCAATTTTGAAAGGAAAGTAATTTGGAGGTTGGGCAGGAATCTAAAATTTTTTTAATCAACCTATGGTTATTAAAACAGTAGAACTGACTCAGGAAAAGATAAATGGGACACAGAGAGCCCATATATAGGCATTTATACTAAGACGACAGTTCAGATTCATGGAAAAAAGTGAAATATTCAGTCTGCTGTGGGTCCTCAAGACCATCCACATGTTCAATGATTTGCTAGCAGGACACACAGGACTTGGCATATAGTTATACTCACAGCTGTGATTTATTACAGTGAAAGGGTACAAAACCAAACCAGCAAAGGGGGAAAAAGCATGGAGCAAAATCTAGAAGAAAATAGGCTCAAGCTTCCAAGAGTCCTCTTGCTGTGTGTGGTCACACAGGATATGCTTAATTCCTCCAACAATTAATTGTGACAACATGTGTGAAATGTTTTGTCTACCAAAGACAACATTAGAGACTCAATGCCCAAGATTTTTACTGGGGGCTTTTCATGTATCTGCCCTTTGCCTAGCACAGGCCAAAATTCCAGAGTCCAAGAAGGAAAGAAAGTATTTTGCATGAACCACATTGTTTGCACAAAAAGTTTATGTACAGTGAGCCATTCTTATCAGCTCTAGGAATGGTGGGAATTCTCCCTTAGTCCAAGTTCCCAGACTCCAGGGCCGTCCTGGCAAGCAGGAGTTTCTAAGGAGAGCAATCTCAGGCCTGCTATGTTAACTTTTTTTTTTTTTTTTTGCATATTTAGTGAACGGTGTTGGAATAATTAGCTAGTTATTTGGAAAAACAAGTTAAATTCCAATACACATGAACAAATCCCAGGAAGATTAGATGTCTTAATGAGTGTTTTAAATGGAGTGGAAGGAGAAATAAATACTCATTTACCTAGAATGAATTTTGGCTGGTAAATGAAAAATGGAAGAGGAAAATAGAAATGGATTTTTTTCTACATAATACCAGTATCATTTATTCAATAATACGCCCCTACTCCAACAATTTCTCATGTCTCTTTTGAAATTGATGATGTCATTTTCACATGTGTTTCTGAGGTAACTGTTCTCTGGTGTTAGAAACATACCAGTTCACTTACTGCAGTTTATAATAAGCATCGTGTCTTATCTGAGATGTTATATCCATAACTCACATACATAGTTGGGCTCTCTAGTTAATTTCATCTCCAATTAATTTTATTTTCATATTCCATCAATTAGATTGATTAGTGGTGAGGGACACTAATATTCTTCTATAACTCCCTTGAAACTTTCTTGGAGTTTCAAAATGGAAAAGGCTGTTGGTCAGGCCAAAGGATGTGTCTCTGTGTTGCCAGGTCTACTGGATGTCCTCAAGAAGCCATCCATAATAACACTTAGTACCTTGATGGCATTAAAAGAAGTACACAATATCTGGCCCTAGACCATACCAGCTCAGAAGCTCAATAACCTCATAACAGAAAAATAGATCCATCTGTGTGGGAAAAGCTCATGTTTAGCAAGTTCACAAGATTTACAGGATTCAAAATATCAGTTTATTAAATTATAAGGAGAAATAGTAACAGCACAGGAACTAGAATACTAGCATTTAGTGGATTCACTCACTTTATACAGACCTAGAGAAAAATAAAATTAAAATCACAAGACCAAGTAATTAATTTTGATTGAGAAGTAAATAAATTTTTTAATTTAATTTTGAGTTCCAGGATACATGTACAGAATGTGAAGGTTTTTTATATAGGTAAATGTGTGCCATGGTGGTTTGCTGCACCTATCAACTCATCACCTAGGTATTAAACCTGGCATGCAATAGCTCTTCTCCCTAATGCTCTTGCCTCCCCTGCCCTCCCCCTTCCTCCCCCGACAGGCCCCAGTGTATGTTGTTCCCTTCCCTCTGTCCATGTGTTCTCATTGTTCAGCTCCCACTTATAAGTGAGAACATGCAGTGTTGGGTTTTCTCTTCCTGCATTAGTTTGCTGAAGATAATGACTTCCAGCTCCATCCATGTCCCTGAAAGGACATGATCTCATTCCTTTTTATGGCTGCATAGTATTCTATGGTATATATGGTACCACATTTTCTTTATCCAATCTATCATTGATGGGCATTTGGGTTGATTCCACATCTTTGCTATTGTGAATAGTGCTGCAATGAACATACATGTGCATGTATCTTTATAATAGAATGATTTATATTCCTTTGGGTATATACCCAGTAATGGGATTGCTGAGTCAAATGGTATTTCTGGTTCTAGGTCTTTGAGGAATTGCCACACTGTCTTTCACAATGGTTGAACTAATTTGCATTCCCACCAACAGTGTAAAAGTGTTCCTATTTCTCCACAGCCTCATCAGCATCTGTTGTTTCTTGACTCTTTAATAATTGCCATTCTGATTGGTGTGAGATGGTATCTTAATGTAGTTTTGATTTGCATTTCTGTAATGATCAGTGATGTGGAGCTTTTTTTCATGGTTGTTGGCTGTATAAATGTCTTCTTTTGAGAAGTGTGTGTTCATGTCCTTTGCCCACTTTTTAATGGGGTTGTTTGGGGTTTTTTGCTAAATTTGTTTAAGTTCCTTGTAGATTCTGGATATTAGACTTTTTTCAGATGAATAGATTTCAAAAATTTTCTCCCAACCTGTACGTTGTCTGTTCACTCTGATTATAGTTTCTTTTGCTGTGCAGAAGCTCTTTAGTTTAATTAGATCCCATTTGTCAATTTTTGCTTTTGTTGCAATTGCTTTTGACATTTTTGTTGTGAAATCTTTGCCCGTCCCTACATTTTGAGTGGTATTGCCCAGATTTTCTTCTGGGTTTTTATGGTTTGGGGTTTTGCATTTAAGTGTTTAATCCATCTTGAGTTAATTTTTGTATATGATGTAAGGAAGGGGTCCAATTACAGTTTTCTGCATATGACTAGACAGTTTTTACAGCACCATTTATTAAATAAGCAATCCTTTCCCTGTTGCTTTTGTCAGATTTGTCGAAAATCAGATGGTTGTAGATGTGCAGTCTGATTTCTGAGATCTCTATTCTGTTCCATTGGTCTATGAGTCTGTTTGTACCAGTACCATGCTGTTTTGGTTACCGTAGCCTTGTAGTATAGTTTGAAGTAGTGTGATGCCTCCAACTTTTTTCTTTTTGCTTAGGATTGTCTTGGCTATACTGGCTCTTTTTGGTTCCATATGAATTCTAATGTAGTTTTTTCTAATTCTGTGAAGAATATCAATGGTAGTTTAATAGGAATAGCATTGAATCTATAAATTGCTTTGGGCAGTGTGGCCATTTTCACGATATTAATTCTTCCTATCCATGAGCATGGAATGTTTTTCTATTTATTTGTGTCCTCTCTGACTTTTTTGAGCAGTGGTTTCTAGTTCTCCTTGAAGAGGTCCTTCATTTCCCTTGTTAGCTGTATTCCTAGGTATTTTATTCTCTTTGTAGCCATTGTGAATGGGAGTTTTTTCATGATTTGGCTTTCTGCTTGTCTGTTGTTGGTGTATAGTAATGCTTGTGATTTTTGCACATTGATTTTGTATCCTGACTTTGCTGAAGTTGCTTATGAGCTTAAGAAGATCTTGGGCTGAGGTGATGGGGTTTTCTAGATATAGGATCATGTCATCTGCAAAAAGAGACAATTTGACTTCCTCTCCTCCTATTTGAATACCCTTTATTTTTTTCTCTTGACGAATTACCCTGGCCAGAACTTCTAATACTATGTTAAATAGAAGGGGAGAGGCCAGGCACGGTGGCTCATGCCTGTACTCCCAGCACTTTGGGAGGCCGAGGCGGGCAGATCACGAGGTCAGGAGATCGAGACCATCCTGTCTAACATGGTAAAACCCCAACTCTACTAAAATACAAAAAATTAGCCAGGTGCGGTGGCGGGTGCCTGTAGTCCCAGCTACTCGGGAGGCTGAGGCAGGAAAATGGCATGAACCCGGGAGGCGGAAGTTGCAGTGAGCCGAGATCGCACCACTGCACTCCAGCCTGGGTGACAGAGCGAGACTCCGTCTCAAAAAAAAAAAATAGAAGGGGAGAGAGAGTGTATTTTTGTCTTGTGCTGGTTTTCAAGGGAAATGCTCCCAGCTTTTGCCCATTCAGTATGATATTGGCTATGAGTTTGTCATAAATGGCTCTTCTTTCTTTTCTTTTTCTTTCTTTTTTTGAGATGGAGTCTTGCTCTGTCACCCAGGCTGGAGTGCAGTGGCACAATCTCGGCTCACTGCAACCTCTGCCTCCTGGGTTCAAGTGATTCTCATGCCTCAGCCTCCCGAGTAGCTGGGACTACAGGCACCTGCCACCATGCCAGGCCAATTTTTGTATTTTTAGTAGGGATGGAATTTCGCCATGTTGGCCAGGCTGGTTTCGAACTCCTGACCTCAGGTGATCTGCCCGCCTCAGCCTCCCAACGTGCTGGGATTACAGTCATGAGCAACCACCCCTGGCCATAAATGGCTCTTATTATTTTGAGGTATGTTCCTTCAATACCTAGTTTGTTGAGAGTTTTTAACTCAAAGGGATGTTGAATTTTATCGGAGGCCTTTTCTGCATCTGTTGAGATAATCTTGTGGTTTTTGTCATTGGTTCTGTTTATGTGATAAAATACGTTAATTTGATTTCATATGCTGAACCAGACTTGAATCCCAGAGATGAAGCCAACTTGATCGTGGTGGATAAGCTTTTCAATATGCTACTAGATTCTGTTTGCCAGTATTTTACTGAGGATTTTTGCATTGATGTTCATAAGGGATATTGGCTTGAAGTTTTTTTGTTTTTGTTGTATCTCTGCCAGGTTTTGGGTATCAGGATGATGCTGGCCTCATAAAGTGGGTTAGGGAGGAGTCTCTTCTTTTCAGTTGTTTGGAATAGTTTCAGAAGAAGTGGTCCCAGCTCCTCTTTGTACCTCTGGGTGAATTCAGTTGTAAATTTGTCTGGTCCTGGGATTTTTTTGGTTAGTAGGCTATTTATTCCTGCCTCAATTTCAGAACTTGTTATTGGTCTATTCAGGGATTCAACTTCTTCCTGGTTCAGTCTTGAGGGTCTATGTGTCCAGGAATTTATCCATTTCTTCTAGATTTTCTAGTTCATTTGCATAGCGGTGTTTATAGTATTCTCTGGTAGTTTTTTGTATTTCTGTGGGGTCATTGGTGATATCCTCTATCATTTTTTATTGTGTCTATTTGATTATTCTGTCTTTTCTTCTTTATTAGTGTAGCTAGTGGCCTATTTATTTATTTATTTATTTTATTTCAGAAAACCAGCTCCTGGATTCATGGACTTTTTGAAGGGTTTTTCATGTCTGTATCTCCTTCAGTTCAACTCTGATCTTGGTTATTTCTTGTCTTCTGCCAGCTCTGGGGTTTGTTTGCTCTTGGTTCTCTAGTTCTTTTAGTTGTGTTGTTAGGGTGTTAATTTGAGATCTTTGTAGCTTTTTGATGTGCACATTTAGTGCTACAAATTTCCCTTTTAACACTGCTTTTGCTGCGTCCCAGAGATTCTGGTACTTTGTATTTTTGTTCTCATTAGTTTCAAAGAACTTCTTGATTTCTGCCTTAATTTCATTATTTACCCAGGAGTCATTCAGGAGCAGGTTGTTCAGTTTCCATGTAGTTGTGTGGTTTTGAGTGAGTTTCTTAATCTCGAGTTCTAATTTGATTGTACTGTGGTCTGAGAGACTGTTATGATTTCAGTTCTTTTGCATTTGCTGGGGAGTGTTTTACTTCCAATTATGTGATCGACTTTAGAGTAAGTGCTACATGGCACCAAGAAAAATGTATATTCTGTTGTTTTTGGATGGAGTGCTCTGTAGATATGTGTCAGGTCCACTTGGTCCAGAGCTGAATTCAAGTCCTGAATATCCTTGTTAGTTTTCTGTCTTGACAATCTGTCTAATATTGACAGTGGGGTGTTAAAGTCTTCCACTATTATTGCGTGGGGGTCTAAGTCTCTTTGTAGATCTCTAAGAACTTCTTTTTATGAATCTGAGTGCTCCTGTATTCGGTGCATATATATTTAGGATAGTTAGATCTCCTTGTTGAATTGAACTTTTACCATTGTGTAATGCCCTTCTTTGTCTTTTTTGATCTTTGTTGGTTTAAAGTCTGTTTTGTCAGAAGCTAGGATTGCAACCCTGCTTTCTTTCTGCTTTCATGAGCCTATGTGTGTCTTTGCATGTGAGATGGGTCTTTTGAATACAGTACACTGATGGGTCTTGACTCTTATCCACCTTGCCATTCTGTGTCTTTTAATTAAAAATACGGAATGCTTCATGAATTTGCATGTCATCTTTGCACAGGGGCCATGCTAATCTTCTCTATATCGTTCCAATTTTAGTATATGTGCTGCCAAAGTGAGCACAATCTTTTTTCATATTAATTTAAATGTGTAAAATGTAGTTATAAAGTTGGAGCATATGATCAAGCCTGAATGATCCTACTCAAAGTGCTAATCTGAAGTTTAAAAAAAAAAGGAATCTATGCCAGAATTTATTTAAATTGACAACAAATTACACATTATTTTCATAGCAGGTTTTTTTTTTATGAAAGTAGCAGTGAGCACATTGACATTATGATGCCAGCTTCTTATGTCTTTGTGGAATGGTAACAAGCAGTTTGCCACAGGTGGCTGAACTGGTTTATTAATTCTAGTAAGTTTCTTGTGGATCTTGGGATTTTCTATGTATAGCATCACGTCATTAATGACGAGAGAGAGTTTCACTTTTTCCTTTCCAATTTATATGCCCTTTATTCTTTTGTCTTGCCTAATTATCTGGCTAGACTTCCAGTACCATGTTGAATTGATGCAGTAAAAGTGGGCATCCTTGTCTTGTTTTTGATTATAGGAGAAAGTCTTTCATCCTTAAGTATGATGCTAGCTATAAGTTTTTTGTAAATGCCTTTTATCATGTGAAGGAAGTTCTCTTTTATTCCTGGTTTGGTGAGTGTTTTTATCATGGTAGGGAATTGGAATTTGTCAAAGGCCTTTTCTGTATCAATTTGTAAGAACGTGATGTTTTTCCTTCATTCTCTTCATGTGATGTATTATGTTGATTTTCATATATTGAACTAAACATGTATTCCTGGAATAAATTCCACTTGGTCATGGAGTATAATATTTTAATATGCTGTTAGATTCAGTTTGATAGTTGTTGATATTTTTGAGAATTTTTACATCTATATTCATAAGTGATATTGATCTATAGTTTTCTTGTGATATTTTTGTCTGGCTGTGATCTCAGTTTAAGGGTGTCTTCATAGAATGAGTTAGGAAATGTTGCAATCCTCTTCTAGTTTTTGGAATACTTCAAGATGTGTTTGTGTTAATTTTTTTTTTTTTTTTGAGACAGTCTCGCTCTGTCACCCAGGCTGGAGCACAGTGGTGCAATCTCAGCTCATTGCAACCTCCACCTCCCGCGTTCAAGCTATTCTCCTGCCTCAGCCTCCCAAGTAGCTGGGATTACAGGCATGCACCACCATGCCTGGCTAATTTTTGTATCTTTAGTAGAGATGGGGTTTCACCATGTTGGCCAGGCTGGTCTAGAACTCCTGACCTCAGGTGATCCTGCTCACCTCAGCCTCCCAAAGTGATGGAATTATAGGCGTGAGCCACTGCGCCCAGCTTTATGTTAATTACTTTTAAATGTTTGGTACAATTCACCACTGAAGCCATTTGATCCTGGACTTTTCTTTGCTAGGAGGTTTTTGGTTACTGATTCATTCTCTTTACCTATATCTCATCAGATTTTGTACTTCTTGAGTCATTTGGGCAGTTTTTGTGTTTCTAGGAAGTTGTCCATTTTATCTAGGTTATCTAATTTGCAGTAGACAATTGTCCATAGTATGTTTTATACTACTTCATATTTCTGTAAGGTCGCTAGTAATGTCCCCACACTTTATTTCATTTTAAAACTATTTAATTGATATATGATTGATATATAAAAAAGCTCTATACATTTAATGTTAATGATAAGGTCATAAATATATCTATCACTTTCCAAAGAGTCCTCCCATCCCCTTTATTATCATTGTGTGTCTGTGTGTGTGTGTTTGTGTGTGTGTTAAGAACAATTAACATATCTACTGTCTTAGCAAAGTTTAGGTATATAATACATTATTGTTACCTATCGATATTATGCTGTATATTAGTGTATTTGATAGGAAAAAAAAACACAAGATGTTCTTCCTTCTCTCAAATGCTCCACTCAACACAACACAGAACACTTTTTGTGGCCAAAATGTGTGGCTTTTTTCCCTAAACACCAAACTTTTCTGCAACAGACACCAACAGGGTGTCTTATAATTCAATTTGATTATGACACTCTCTACCTGGAATTAGAGTCAAATCCTACAGGTTAAGGGCTCAGTCCCACAAGATGGCCCCCCACTTCTAATGCCAGTTGAAAGCTCCAGATTGTTTTACACATGCTTCTGACCTACCAGCTAATAATCAGGGTTTTTCTAGACCCCTTCCTCAGGTACAATTAATTTGTTAGCATGACTCACAGAATTTAAGAAAACACTTACATTTACTGGTTTATTATATTACTAAAGGATATGACAAAGGGTATAGTTGAACATTGAGATGAAGACATACATAGGGTGTGGACTGGAAGGTTCCTGAGTGAAGGAGCTTCTGTCCCCTTGTAGTTGGGGTGTGCCACCTTCCAGTAGTCTCTCCTGATCCATTGCATTTATGTGCTATCAGCTGTAATGTCTCTTCCTTCATTTCTGATTTTTTTGAGTCTACTCTCTTTTTTTCTAGTCTAGCTAAAGGTTTGTCAATTTGGTTTATCTTTCTTTTTGAGAAACCAACTCTTAGTTATTTGGTCATTTCGATTGTTTTTCTAGTCTCTATTTCATTTATTTCTGCTGTTATATTGATTATTTTCTTTTTTTCTAATCACTTTAGGCTTGATTTTTTCTTCTTTTTCTCTGTGAGTTATAAAGTTAGGTTGTTTATTTCAAATCTTTTGTTTTTCTTAATGTTGGCATTTATTGCTATAGACTTCTCTGTTATAATGGCTTTTGATGTATACTATAAGTTTGGTATATGATATTTTCATTTTTGTTTCTCTCAAGATAATTTTCATTTCCTTTTTTATTTAATCTTTGATTTATTGGTTTTTCAGGGGAATGCTGTTTAACTTCCATGTATTTGTGACTTTTCCAAGATTCCTCCTGTTGTTGATTTCTAGTTTTATATTGCTGATATAAGTATTATTATTGATTCTAGCTGATAACAAGTTTAATCACAGACAATAACTACACTTTTACTTCTCCACTGCCACATTTTAAGTTATTGATGTCACAATTTACATCATTCTGTATTGTGTGTTCATTAAAAAATTATTATGGCTAGAGTTATTTTTAATGCTTTTGTCTTTTAACTTTATACTAGAGTTGAAAGTGATTTATATAACATCATTACATTATTAGACTATTCTGAATTCAACTATATACTTATTTTTACTGGTGAGTTTTATACTTTCATATGTTTTAATGTTGCTAATTATCATCCTTTTGTTTCTAAACTTGAAGAACTCCCTTTAGCATTTGGTAAGGAAGGCCTATTCGTGATAAACTCCCTCAGCTTTTGTTTGTCTGGGAACATTTTTATTTATTTATTTATTTATTTATTTTCATTTCTGAAGGACAACTTGCTGGACAAAGCATTCTTAGTTGGTAGTGTTTTTTTTTTTCTTTCAGCCCTTTGAATGTATTATCCCACTCTCTCCTGGTCTGCAAGGTTTCTTCTAAGAAATCCCTTGTAATGTTATGGGGATTCCCTTTATGTGGTGAGTTGCTTTTCTCTTGCTGCTTACAAAATTCTCCTTGTCATTGACTTTTTGCAATTTGATCATAATGTGTCTCAGTGAATACCTTTTTATGTTCAATCTGTTTTGAGTTCTTTGGGCTTCAAAGATCTGGATATTAATTTCTCTCTCCAGATTTGGGAAGTTTTCTGTCATCATTTATTTAAATATGCTTTCTCTCCCTTTCTTTTTTTCTGCTCCTTGGCCTTTCATAATGCATCTATTGGTTCACTTGGTGGTCTTCCATAGTCCTGTAAGCATTCTTCACCCTTTTCCATTCTTTTTTCTTTTCATTCTGTATACTGGATAATTTTAAACAATCTGTCTTTAAGTTTACTGACTTTTTTCCTGCATGATTAAGCATGTTGTTGAGCTATCTGTTGAATTGTTCAGTTCAGTTATTGTTCAGCTCCAGAATTTGTTTGGTTCTTTTGTATAGTTTCTATCTCTTTGTTAAATTTCTCATTCTGTTCATGTGTTTTTAAAATTTCATTTAGTTATTTATCTGTGTTATGTTGTAGCTCACTGAGCTTTTCTAAGACAATTATTATAATTCTTATCAAGAAGTTCATTGATTTTCATTTCTTTGGCATCAGCCATTGGAGCTTTATTTTGTTCCTTTGGTGTCTCATGTGTCCTTGATTCTTCATTTCCCTTGAAGTCTTGTGTCTCTGTCTTCACATTTGAAGAAACAGTAACCTCCTTGAGGTAAAGATCTTCACAAGTGAGTCTGACTCAAGATTTTGGGGGATCTCTCAGATATTTTGTATGGATATATCCGCTCCAATCTTCTGAAGTCTTGGGATTGTGTACCTTCTCTTGATTTCACAATGCCATGCCAGCTGCTGAAAGCCTCCTAATTATTTTCTCTATGGCAGTGCAATCTTGAAGTGTCAAGATTGAGCATTTTCTCCAAATCTAGCAGAGTTGCAGTGGCTGGTCATATCTGTGTGCTGTCTATTGAGGCTCATGCACACTATCTGTGGGTGAATGCAGGGTCTCAGCTCTTGGGGAAGGAGCATGTGGACTAATGAGGGTGTATGTCAGCTAGTTGGAAGGTCCACAGGTGAAACATCCTATGAGGTTCATGAGTGGAACTTTTGGTGGAATACACAAGCCAGTTCATAGGATCTGTCAGTTTCTGAGGAGGTCTCTTTTGGCCCTGAGCTCTGCCACCTTGGGCAGGTGGGTGGTGGGGGGTGACATGGGTATATGAAATTGTTCTACTTACCCTCTTCAATACATCTATTCCTAGGTTGTTTTTTTGTTTTTTTGTTTTTTTCTACAGCAGGGAGCTCGAAACTTTCAGCTGGATTCCTGGGCTCCCCTAAATGTTTTCTCATCTGTCTCAGTCCATTTTATGTAGTGACAAAGAAATGCTTGAGGCTGAGTTATTTATAAAGGAAAGAGGTTTATTTGGCTCATGGTTCTGCAGGCTGTACAAAAAGCACAGCACCAGCATTTACTTCTGGTGATGGCCTCAGGCTGCTTCTACTCATGGCAGATGGTGAAGGGGAGTCAGGGTGTATAAAGATCACATGGTGAGAGAGAAAGTAAGAGAGAAAGGGAGGTGCCAGGCTCTTTTTAACAACCAGCTCTCCTGGGATCTAGTAGAACAGGAACTCACTCACCCCCTCCCTGAGGGAGGGTATTAATCTTTTCATGAAAGATCTACTCCCATAACCAAAACACTTCCCATTAGGCTCCACCTCCAAGATTAGGCATCAAATTTCAACATGAGCTTTTTAGGAACAAACATCCAAACTATAAAGTTGTTTGTTAAGATCAATGTATCTGTGGAGATACGGGGGCTGGATCCTCCTATTCTGCAACTGTGCATTGTGCTGATGTGTTCTCTACTTCCAAATTTCCATAAATTGAGTCTCTCTCTCTTTCTTTCTTTTTTTTGTCAGTCTTGCTAGAGATTTGACAATTTTCATATCTTTTGGAGGGAGCAACTTCTGGTTTCATTCAAACTCTCTATTTCTTTTCTATTCTCTATTGATTTTATCTCTGCTCCCATATTTACCCTACAGATCTGCAAAATACCAGAACTCATTATTTCTATCCAGCTATAATTCCGTATCCAGAATTTTTATGTAGTGCTCTTTTACAACTTCTATCTCTATTGATATCCTCACTTTGTTGAGATAATAGTTCTCCAGGCTTCCTTTAGTTCTTTGTTCATTGTTTCCCTTAGCTCTTTGAGCATATTTAAGACAGTTTATTTAAAGCATAAAGTCTGCATTTAATGTGGCAAATGTCTAGGCTTACTCAGGGTCCATAGCTATTAATTTTTTTTCTTTCTGTGAATGAACCATACTTTCTTACTTTGTTTGTGCCTCTTTTTTTTTGAAAACTGGACATTTATATTATTATAATGTGGTAACCTTATAAATCAGGTTATCTCTCCTCCTTGGGGTTTTTTGTTGCTATTTGTTGTAGGTTGTGATTTTTTGTTTGTTTGGTGATTTTTCTGATCTATTTTTAAAGACTATATTCTTTGTCATTTTTGGTCCTTGAAATCTCTGTTCTGTTATCTCAGTGGTCACTTAGTAATTAAACATGTTTTTAAAAATATCTAAAGTTAAAAAAATGTTTTTAGTTATCTTACAATCTTTGTAGATTGGCTCTGTGTTGGTGCACTCTTTTGGTGCTTAGCTTGGCCATTTACATCTCTGCATAGACCTTCACTTCCTCCTTGCTAGAGCCTAAAGTAAAGGTCAGTAAGAAGTGAAATCTTCAGGTTTTCTCCAGTGTTTTCTGAGCATGTATCTCTCCCATAGCTTTCTGTTTCCCTTCTATATACAGGGGCTTTTAAAAGCCCTTACTCCCCACATATCTCCTTCAGTAGCATTTTCCCCAAGGATTTTTGGTCTGTCTACGGCTTGTTCTTTCTATTATTTCTTGTCCTAGGAGGCTGCAGCCTGCATGTTTGCCTTTAAATGCTTTCAACAAAAGTTAAAAGGCTGGCAAAACAAACAAACAAACAAAACAAACAAACAAAAAACCACAATTCTGAGCTAACCCCTCTGGGAGCTTTCAGACAGATCAAAACACAAAACCACATTTATGTGAGAACAGCATCCAAATTGCCTCTCTGGCTCCTAGCAAGCCACACCAGGAAAACAAGCAGCTGCCCCTATGGCAGCCTACCAGCTAGGTAGTGTAGGATGGTAGACAGTAAGTTAAAATGCCATAATGCTCTCTCACTGAAATTTGGTACCTTTTAAAAATTAAGTGTTCCCTTTCTTGTTGTAATTCCTAAATTATAATTTGTCTTCCAAAATATTTTATTCTGACCATTTTTTCTTTAATGGATGAATGCAGTTTTGGAGTTTCTTCCTCTACCATTTTCAATGATGTCCCTCACTTGAGAAATTTTAAACCTAAGCCTACCAACACACAGATATGAAATTCTATTTCACATTAATTGACTGGTCAAATGAATACTACATAGATAATTTTGAGGTCGCAAACAAGTAGTGAGCCTAGGTACATTAGTGAAACAAGCAAATCCCTGGAATTACCTACCTTCACCTTAGGACATAAAGAAATCCTACAATTGAAATTTAAAGGAAAATAAGTACCTCATAGTTAAAAATCACAAAACACACTAATTTTTTTTCTTCCTTTTTTTAAATTATACTTTAAGTTTTAGGGTACATGTGCACAACGTGCAGGTTAGTTAAATATGTATACATGTGCCATGTTGGTGTGCTGCACCCATTAACTCGTCATTTAACATTAGGTATATCTCCTAATGCTATCCCTCCCCCCTCCCCCACCCCACAACAGGCCCCAGTGTGTGATGTTCCCCTTCCTGTGTCCATGTGTTCTCATTGTTCAGTTCCCACCGACGAGTGAGAACATGTGGTGTTTGGCTTTTTCTCCTTGCGATAGTTTGCTGAGAATGATGGTTTCCACCTTCATCCATGTCCCTACAAAGGACATGAACTCATCCTTTTTTATGGCTGCATAGTATTCCATGGTGTATATGTGCCACATTTTCTTAATCCAGTCTATCATTGTTGGATATTTGGGTTGGTTCCAAGTCTTTGCTATTGTGAATAGTGCCGCAGTAAACATACATGTGCATGTGTCTTTATAGCAGCATGATTTATAATCCTTTGGGTATATACCCAGTAATGGGATGGCTGGGTCAAATGGTATTTCTAGTTCTAGATCCCTGAGGAATCGCCACACTGACTTCCACAATGGTTGAACTAGTTTACAGTCCCACCAACAGTGTAAAAGTGTTCCTATTTCTCCACATCCTCTCCAGCAGCTGTTGTTTCCTGACTTTTTAATGATTGCCATTCTAACTGGTGTGAGATGGTATCTCATTGTGGTTTTGATTTGCATATCTCTGATGGCCTGTGATGATGAGCATTTTTCATGTGTCTTTTGGCTGCATAAATGTCTTCTTTTCAGAAGTGTCTGTTCATATCCATCACCCACTTTTTGATGGGGTTGTTTTTTTCTTGTAAATTTGTTTGAATTCATTGTAGATTCTGGATATTAGCCCTTTGTCAGATGAGCAGATTGTAAAAATTTTCTCCCATTCTGTAGGTTGCCTGTTCACTCTGATGGTAGTTTCTTTTGCTGTGCAGAAGCTCTTTAGTTTAATTAGATCCCATTTGTCAATTTTGGCTTTTGTTTCCATTGCTTTTGGTGTTTTAGTCATGAAGTCCTTGCCCATGCCTATGTCCTGAATGGTATTGCCTAGGTTTTCTTCTAGGGTTTTTATGGTTTTAGGTCTAACATTTAAGTCTTTAATCCATCTTGAATTAATTTTTGTATAAGGTGTAAGGAAGGGATCCAGTTTCAGCTTTCTACATGTGGCTAGCCAGTTTTCCCAGCACCATTTATTAAATAGGGAATCCTTTCCCCATTGCTTGTTTTTGTCAGGTTTGTCAAAGATCAGATGGTTGTAGATATGTGGCATTATTGCTGAGGGCTCTGTTGTGTTCCATTGGTCTATATCTCTGTTTTGGTACCAGTACCATGCTCTTTTGGTTACTGTAGCCTTGTAGTATAGTTTGAAGTCAGGTAGCGTCATGCCTCCAGCTTTGTTCTTTTGGCTTAGGATTGACTTGGCAGTGCGGGCTCTTTTTTGGTTCCATGTGAACTTTAAAGTAGTTTTTTCCAGTTCTGTGAAGAAAGTCATTGGTAGCTTGATGGGGATAGCATTGAATGTATAAATTACCTTGGGCAGTATGGCCATTTACACGATATTGATTCTTCCTATCCATGAGCATGGAATGTTCTTCCATTTGTTTGTATCCTCTTTTATTTCATTGAGCAGTGATTTGTAGTTCTCCTTGAAGAGGTCTTTCACATCCCTTGTAAGTTGGATTCCTAGGTATTTTATTCTCTTTGAAGCAATTGTGAATGGGAGTTCACTCATGATTTGGCTCTCTGTTTGTCTGTTATTGGTGTATAAGAATGCTTGTGATTTTTGCACATTGATTTTGTATCCTGAGACTTTGCTGAAGTTGCCTATTGGCTTAAGGTGATTTGGGGCTGAGACAATGGCATTTTCTAGATATACAATCATGTCGTCTGCAAACAGGGACAATTTGACTTCCTCTCTTCCTAATTGAATACCCTTTATTTCCTTCTCCTGCCTCATTGCCCTGGCCAGAACTTCCAACACTATGTTGAATAGGAGTGGTGAGAGAGGGCATGCCTGTCTTGTGCCAGTTTTCAAAGGGAATGCTTCCAGTTTTTGCCCATTTAGTATGATATTGGCTGTGGGTTTGTCATAGATAGCTCTTATTATTTTGAGATACGTCCCATCAATACCCAATTTATTGAGAGTTTTTAGCATGAAGGGCTGTTGAATTTTGTCAAAGGCCTTTTCTGCATCTATTGAGATAATCATGTGGTTTTTGTCATTGGTTCTGTTTATATGCTGGATTACATTTATTGACTTGCGTATGTTGAACCAGCCTTGCATCCCAGGGATGAAGCCCACTTGATCATGGTGGATAAGCTTTTTGATGTGCTGCTGGATTCAGTTTCCCATTATTTTATTGAGGATTTTTGCATCGATGTTCATCAGGGATATTGGTCTAGAATTCTCTTTTTTTGTTGTGTCTCTGCCAAGGTTTGGTATCAGGATAATGCTGGCCTCATAAAATGAGTTAGGGAGGATTCCCTATTTTTCTTTCGATTGGAATAGTTTCAGAAGGAATGGTACCAGCTCCTCCTTGTACCTCTGGCAGAATTCGGCTGTGAATCCATCTGGTCCTGGACTTTTTTTGGTTGGTAAGCTATTAATTATTGCCTCAATTTCAGAGCCTGTTATTGGTCTATTCAGAGATTCAACTTCTTCCTGGTTTAGTCTTGGGAGGGTGTATGTGTTGAGGAATTTATCCATTTCCTCTAGATTTTCTAGTTTATTTGCATAGAGGTGTTTATAGTATTCTCTGATGGTAGTTTGTATTTCTGTCAGATCGGTGGTGATATCCCCTTTATCATTTTTTATTTCATCTATTTGATTCTTCTCTCTTTTCTTCTTTATTAGTCTTGCTAGTGGTGTATCAATTTTGTTGATCTTTTCAAAAAACCAGCGACTGGATTCATTGATTTTTTGAAGGGTTTTTTGTGTCTGTATTTCCTTCAGTTCTGCTCTGATCTTAGTTATTTCTTGCCTTCTGCTAGCTTTTGAATGTGTTTGCTCTTGCTTCTCCAGTTCCTTTAATTGTGATGTTAGAATGTCAATTTTAGATCTTTCCTGCTTTCTCTTGTGGGCATGTAGTGCTATAAATTTCCCTCTACACACTGCTTTGAATGTGTCCCAGAGATTCTGGTATGTTGTGTCTTTGTTCTCGTTGATTTCAAAGAACATCTTTATTTCTGCCTTCATTTCGTTATGTACCCAGTAGTCATTCAGGAGCAGGTTGTTCAGTTTCCATGTAGTTGAGCGTTTTTGAGTGAGTTTCTTAATCCTGAGTTCTAGTTTGATTGCACTGTGGTCTGAGAGACAGTTTGTTATAATTTCTATTCTTTTACATTTGCTGAGGAGTGCTTTACTTCCAACTATGTGGTCAATTTTGGAATAGATGTGGTGTGGTGCTGAGAACAATGTATATTCTGTTGATTTGGGGTGGAGAGTTCTGTAGATGTCTATTAGATCCGCTTGGTGCAGAGCTGAGTTCAGTTCCTGGATATCCTTGTGAACTTTCTGTCTCGTTGATCTGTCTAGTGTTGACAGTGGGGTGTTAAAGTCTCCCATTATTATTGTGTGGTGGTCTAAGTCTCTTTGTAGGTCATTCAGGACTTGCTTTATGAATCTGGCTGCTCCTGTATCGGGTGCATATATATTTAGGATAGTTAGCTCTTCTTGTTGAATTGATCCCTTTACCATTATGTAATGGCCTTCATTGTCTCTTTTGATCTTTGTTGGTTTAAAGTCTGTTTTATCAGAGACTAGGATTGCAACCCCTGCCTTTTTTTGTTTTCCATTTGCTTGGTAGATCTTCCTCCATCCCTTTATTTTGAGCCTTTGTGTGTCTCTGCACGTGAGATGGGTTTCCTGAATACAGCACACTGATGGGTCTTGACTCTTTATCCAATTTGCCAGTCTGTGTCTTTTAATTGGAGCATTTAGCCCATTTACATTTAAGGTTAATATTGTTATGTGTGAATTTGATCCTGTCATTATGATGTTAGCTGGTTATTTTGCTTGTTAGTTGATGCAGTTTCTTCCTAGCCTCGATGGTCTTTACAATTTGGCATGTTTTTGCAGTGGCTGGTACCAGTTGTTCCTTTCCATGTTTAGTGCTTCCTTCAGGAGCTCTTGTAGGGCAGGCCTGGTGGTGACAAAAATCTCTCAGCATTTGCTTGTCTGTAAAGGATTTTATTTCTCCTTCACATATGAAGCTTAGTTTGGCTGGATATGAAATTCTGGGTTGAAAATTCTTTTCTTTAAGAATGTTGAATATTGGCTACCACTCTCTTCTGGCTTGTAGAGTTTCTGCTGGGAGATCCACTGTTAGTCTGATGGGCTTCCCTTTGTGGTAACCCGACCTTTCTGTCTGGCTGCCCTTAACATTTTTTCCTTCATTTCAACTTTGGTGAATCTGACAATTATGTGTCTTGGAGTTGCTCTTCTCGAGGAGTATCTTTGTGGCATCCTCTGTGTTTCCTGAATTTGAATATTGGCCTGCCTTGCTAGATTGGAGAAGTTCTCCTGGATAATATCCTGCAGAGTGTTTTCCAACTTGGTTCCATTCTCCCCGTCAGTTTCAGGCACACCAATCAGACATAGATTTGGTCTTTTCAAATAGTCCCATATTTCTTGGAGGCTTTGTTGGTTTCTTTTTATTCTTTTTTCTCTAAACTTCTCTTCTCACTTCATTTCATTCATTTGATCTTCCATCACTGATACCCTTTCTTCCTGTTGATCGAATCGGCTACTGAGGCTTGTGCATTCGTCACATAGTTCTCGTGCCTTGGTTTTCAGCTCCATCAAGTCCTTTAAGGACTTCTCTGCATTGGTTATTCTAGTTAGCCATTCTTCTAATTCTTTTTTCAAGGTTTTTAACTTCTTTGCCATGGGTTCGAACTTCCTCCTTTAGCTCAGAGTAGTTTGATCATCTGAAGTCTTCTTCTCTCAAGTCGTCAAAGTCATTCTCCGTCCAGCTTTGTTCCATTGCTGGTGAGGAGCTGCATTCCTTTGGAGGAGAAGAGGCACTCTGATTTTTAGAGTTTCCAGTTTTTCTGCTCTGTTTTTTCCCCATCTTTGTGGTTTTATCTACCTTTGGTCTTTGATGATGGTGACGTACAGATGGGGTTTTGGTGTGGATGTCCTTTCTGTTTGTTAGTTTTCCTTCTAACAGTCAGGACCGTCAGCTGCAGGTGTGTTGGAGTTTACTGGAGGTCCACTCCAGACCCTGTTTGCCTGGGTATCAGCAGCAGAGGCTGCAGAACAGCAGATATTGGTTAACAGCAAATGTTGGTGCCTGATCGTTCCTCTGGAAGTTTTGTCTCAGAGGGGTACCCGGCCATGTGAGGTGTCAGTCTGCCCCTACTGGGGGGTGCCTCCCAGTTAGGCTACTCGGGGGTCAGGGACCCACTTGAGGAGGCAGTCTGACCGTTCTCAGATCTCCAGCTGTGTGCTGGGAGAACCACTACTCTCTTCAAAGCTGTCAGACAGGGACATTTAAGTCTGCAGTGTTTTCTGCTGCCTTTTGTTTGGTTATGCCCTGCCCCCAGTGGTGGAGTCTACAGAGGCAGGCAGGCCTCCTTGAGCTGCAGTGGGCTCCACCCAGTTCCAGCTTCCAGGCCGCTTTGTTTACCTACTCAAGCCTCAGCAATGGTGGGCGCGCCTCCCCCAGCCTCACCGCTGCTTTGCAGTTTGATCTCAGACTGCTGTGCTAGCAATGAGCAAGGCTCCGTGGGCATGGGACCCTCTGAGCCATGCGCGGGATATAATCTCCTGGTGTGCCATTTGCTAAGACCGTTTGAAAAGCGCAGTATTAGGGTGGGAGTGACCCGATATTCCAGGTGCTGTCTGTCACCCCTTTCTTTGACTAGGAAAGGGAATTCCCTAACCCCTTGCGCTTCCTGGGTGAGGCAATGCCTCACCCTGCTTCGGCTCATGCTCGGTGTGCTGCACACACTGTCCTGCACCCGCTGTCCGACACTCCCTGGTGAGATGCACCCAGTACCTCAGTTGGAAATGCAGAAATCATTCGTCTTCTGCGTCGCTCACGCTGGGAGCTGTAGACTGGAGCTGTTCGTATTTGGCCATCTTGACTCCACACTAGAGTAAATTAAATTATAGGAACAAGTTCCTGAAAAATCAACATTCCCAGGAACCTCATATTTTGGAATTTTTATAACATGTAATATAAAATATTGTAATAGGCTCCTAAGTGAAAATGCATTAAAATTATTAACAAGGTACCCACAAAAATTCCAAATATATTAGAAAAGTAAATATAAATAAACATTTTGCAAAGAAAAATGATATACTAATTGAAATGGGAAACATACAGAGTATTAAAACCAAATAAAGAGGAGTTTCAGTGGAATTTAGAATTGAAATTTTTTCTGCAGTTAGCATTAAGATACAAAATATTTCAAGTAGAAGGGAAAGAGAGCATGAGGCAGAGGCACCTTTTGAAAAGACAATGGTTGAGGATTTTTTAGAACTGTTGAAAGACAGAACCACATATTTAAAAACCCCAGTGAATCTCAAGCAACTTAATAAAAAGATACATACCCTTAACACATCATAGTAAAATTGTGTACAGTAAAGTCATACACAGGATATTAATAGGAGTTAGAGAAAAATAAATTGCCTTCAAAGTAATACCAATTATATACATGCAGCTGATAATCAATAGTAGTAGTGAAAACCAGAAAACAACCAAATTAAGTACTCAATTTAAAAGAAACAAACCTGTCAATCTAGAATCCTACCTCCAGAGAATAAGAGGGGGAAAATGGTTAACATGAATCTAGCCTTGGCAGCTAACTCTTAGGTAACAGGAAATATACAGCAAGGAGTAACAGGTGAAAAAATTATAAATATTCAATCAGACAAATCCCGAGTGTGGGACATTATGCAAAACAATCCACCTGGTAACTTAAAAAAGTCAATGTCACAAAAAAAGTTGAAGGGAATAACTGTTGTAGATTAGATAAGAGTTAAGAAATATATCAATAACTTCCTAGTCATCCAGGCAGCTAAAAAAAGAAATATATCAATAACTAATAGCTAATAGAATGTGTTATCTGTGATTGGAACATGGTTTGTAAAAGGAGCTATGAGCCACATTTTAGAGCAATTTGAAAATTTTAAATATGGAGTGTATTTCAAATGTAAGGAATTATAGTTAAACTTATTAAGGGGGTCATAATGATATTTAGTTATTTAAGAGACTATTCTTATTTTGAAGATGCAAAACAAATTATTTAGGGCTTACATATAATTTACTTTGAAGTGTTTAGACAAGATATAAACATGATGAATAGCAAGATACAGATATAGATATATATATCTCAAAATAGTAACAAATGAATCCAGGTGGGTATATAGGTGTTATTCTTTCTATTTTATGTATGGTCTAAAATGTTTATAATTTTTAAAAAAGTGAATAAAATGAGATTGAAATAAAACCACTTCATGCATGAAGAGCTGCTATTTGAAAGATAAAACCCAGGAATCTTTATCTTCCTACTGAGTAGTAATTATGTGATCAGCACCATGCTAGACACTGGGTTAAATTGATAAAACACACAGACATAATTTGGTAGTGACCATGAAAATTAGAAGGGATCATGGATTTCACTACTGTTTTTTATTGTTTCATTCTTCTTCTAGTGTAGCACTACCTTAAAGAGATCAAAATATGACATCAGACTTTATGTAACTGTTTGTCATGAAGCTACAACAATTAACTTGGTGATGAATTAAAAATAGAACAATGAAACAGACTAGAATACATTAACAGACCAAAATAGATAGAGATATTTAATGTAGGATAGAGATGGCATAACTGTGGGCAAAAGATGGATTGTTCAAAAAATGGTATTTGGAGAGTGATGACAGGGAAAATGGTGGAGTGAGAAGTGTTAGGAATCCGTCTCTCCACGTAGACAACAATTGTACTTCTAGAAACTAGAAACTGTCTGACGTGACTGTTTTGGAAATCTTGATTCTACTTAAACTCTTTCAGCTTCCAAGGGGAAAACTTTGCTGGTAAATTGTAGTTATTATCAGTCCCTTTTAGCCATCAGTGCAATAGGAGCTACTCATACTCCAGCCTCCTTCCAAGCCCCATGTCAATGTAGGGACAGAAACCTGTGTCTCTGGCATGGCTTGTTGGAGCTACACTGCATAATAAGGGTATTGTCCTCCAAATATCAGCAGTTTGTATTCTGTTACGGATAGCTGCTTCTGATTACTGAGGTGCAGGTAAATAAACCTGGCAGCTGTTGTTTTACCCCTCACCAGTTCAAGTAGCTTCCAGAGGATTTAAGGGAGCCTCATCATCATTTTTTTTTTTTGGACATTCAAAAACAACTGCATATACGGAGTAATTTAGAAAGGCACTGTGTATACCCAAGGAAAGATACGGTCCCAGAAAAGACCTGAGAAGACCTTAAGCTTCCACCCCATGCTGATTTCTGGCATAGAGACATGTTACAACAATGTTTTAAACCGCAGAAAACCTTAGGGAAGGGGATACACAATTGGACTTCCAGAGTTACCACATTATAAGATTCAAATGTGCACTCTTTAACAAAAGGCCACAAGGCATGAAAAGAAACATAAAAGTATAGCCTATTAAAAGAAACAAAATAATAAATAAACAAAAAAACATGCCTGAGGAAGCACAGATGCCAGACTTACTAGACAGAGATGTTAAAACTGTGGTCTTAAATATGCTCAAAGAGCTAAAGGAAGACATGAATAATGACAGTAAAATGGTGTATGTACAAAATGGCAGTATCAATAAAGATATAGAAATTATGAATAAAGAACCCAAAGGAAATTCTGGAGCTGAAAGGTACAGTAACTCAAAAGACATTCAATTAGTGCAAAAGCTGATTTCAGCAAGCGGAATAAAGATTCAGAGAACTAGAAGATAGAACCTTTTAAATTATTGAGTCTGAGGGACAGAAAGGGAAAAAAATGAAGAAAAGTGAACAGAGCCTAAGGGACCTGTGGGACGTGATCCAGCAGAACAACAGGCCAACTTACACATTATGGGAATATTAGGAAGAGAAGAGAGAGAGAAAGGGGTAGAGAGATCATTCAAAAAATAATAATGGTTAAAAACTTTCCAAATTTGATAAAACACTTGAATGTAAAAATCCAAGAAGCTCAATGAACTAGAAACAGGACAAAACAAAGTGACATATGCTAAAACACATTATAATCAGATTATTGAAAGACAAAGAGTGAATCTTAAAAGCAGAAAGAGAGCAGTGACTGATCATATATAAGTGATTGTCAATAAGACTGTCAGCCAATTTGGTATCAGAAACCTGGAGGCCAGAATGTGTTGGGTTTATATCATCAAAGTGCTTGGGGAAGAGTCAACGGAGAATTCTATGTCCACCAAAAAATATTTTTTAATGGGGATAAATTAAGACATTCTCAGATAAACAAAATCTGAGGGAGTTCATTTTCACTAGATATGCCAAGCAAGAAATTCTAAAGAGAGTCATGCAGATTTAAACAAAAAGAAACTAGACAATAACTCACAGCTGTATGAAGAGATAAAGATCTCTAGCAAATATAAATACGTAAGTAATGACAAAAGCCAGTACTGTTAGAATTTTGGATTGTAGCTCCACTTTTTTATTTTTTGTATGACCTGAAAGGCAAATGCATAAAAATCAATATTTAATGTATGTTTTGGACATGCAATGTATAAAGTTATAATTTGTGACAATAACAGAAAAGGGGATGGAGCTGACTAAAGAAGATAACAAAATCTCAACAGTGGAATGACATTAGCAAGATGGCAGACTAGGAAGCTTCAGGCCCCCCCCTCACAAAGACTCCAATTTAATAGCAGTATATCAACCAGAGTACCTATGTTAAACTCTAGAGAACAACTGAGAAGAGAGACCACCCAGGTCATGATTTTCCCCACCCCTTTTGCTGGAATCCTTTCTTGATTTTACATTGTCATCAGCAATGCATGAGGGTTCCAGTTTCTCTACATCCTCACCAACTCCAATTGGTTCAAAGATTTAAACACAGATCTTGAAATCATAAAAGTACTAAGACAATATATTAGAGTTTTTTTATATTTTATATATAAATTAATTATATATTTTACATTTTATTTTGTATATTTTATTATATATATTTATATAAATTTATGTATATTTTTATATATTTTTCATATTTTATATTTATAAATTAAATAAATTTATATTCTAGCATCCTATTAGGTGTGAAGTGGTATCTTATTGTGGTTTTTATTTATGTTTTATTAATAACTAATGCTTCTATCTAACCTATTTATATTCTAGATTAGATAGAAATAAACGGGACATAAAAAATTGATAAAGTTAACTGATAATGTTAACATGATTCATAATATCATAAACATTTGCAGATGAATTAATCTTGCATATAGAAAATCCTAGGAGATCCACTAAAACCTGTTTAATGAACAACTTCAGTAGAGTTGCATGATAAAATATCAATATGCGAAAACATATTGTATTTCTATACAGTAGTAATGATCAAACAAATAATGACATTTTTATAACTGCAAGCTCATCAAAATAATTTTTAAAACTAAGGAGTAAGTTTTACCAAAAAAGTGCAATATTTGTTCACTGAAAACTCTATAAATTGTTGAAAGGAATTGAAGACCTAAATAAATGGAAAGACACCCCATGTTTATGGATTGTGAGACTTAATATTATTAAAATATTGATACCAGCTAAATTGATCTACAGACTCAGTGTAATCCTTACCAAATTCAGCTGCCTTTTCATAGAAATTCAGAAGCTGCTCTCAAAATTTATATGCAAGTGATCCACAGTATCCAAAATAATCAATAAAAGAACAAAGTTGGAGGACTCACACTATTTGATTTCAGTGCTTACTATGAAACCACAGTAATCCAAACTATGTGGTACTGACATAACGGTAAACATAAATATGAATGAAAAAGTATTGAGAGTCCAGAAATAAATCCTCACATGTATTGAGTTTGACAAGAGCATGAGAGCCATACAACAGGGTAAGAATTGTCTTTTCAACAAATGGTGTTGGGATAATTGGACAGGCACCTGCAAAATAATGACTTTTAATCCCTGCCTCACACTGTATATAAAAATGAACTAGAAATTGTTCAAAAACCTAAATGTAAGAGCTAAATCTATAAAACCCTTAGAAGAAAACACATGGTATAAATCTTTGTGACTATGGACCTTTGTGACATTTGGTGACTCACATATGACACCAAAGCACAAAGGGAAAAATAGGCAAACTGTACGTCATCAAAATTAAAAACTTTTGTGCTTCAAAGGACATAAGTAAGTGAAAACCCACCCCAGAGAATGGGAGACAATATTTCAAATCATATACTTAGCAAGGAACTTCAATCTAGAATGAATAAAAACTGTTTCAACTCAAAAATAAAAAGACAACCCAATATAAAAATGGTCAAAAGATCTGGATAAATATTTCTCCAAAGAAAATACAAAAAATTGCAAGTAAGCACATGAAAAGATGCTTAACATCATGAGCTATCACTGAAATGCAAATCAAAACCCCCAAACATTTCCATACTCATTAGGATGAAAATAATTAAAAGATAATAAAATGTGTTGGTAAGGATATGGCAATATGAGCATCCTCATACACTGCTGGTGGGAATGTAAAATTGTGCAGTTGTTTTGGAAAGCAGTCTGGCAGTTTTTCAAAAAATGACCTTATGTTCTAGCAATTTCACTCCTAGGCATGTATCCAAGAGAAATGAAAACATATGTCCACATAAAATGTTGTGCACACATGTTCATAGCAGCATTATTCATGATAGATAATACATAGCAACAACCCAAGTTTCCATCAACTGCTAAAGAGATAAATAAAATGTGTTATATTCATACAATGGAATAATTTTCTGCAGTAAGAAGCAATGAAGTACTAATAAATGCTACAACAGGGAAGAGCCTTATGCTAAGTGAAAGAAGTCACAAAGAACCATTGTAGTCAATTCCTATAATTTCATGTTGCTCTGGCATCCACCCTAGATATAGGGTTAACTTTCTAACTTTCTCATACCAAAGGCAGGGCCTAATCACCTAATTCTCCACTTCCTCCCACTTTTTCAATGTGGTCAATCCAGATATCTGCCTTACACAACAGATATCCACCACCCTCTCGGACAGAGAGATATAACCTACTTGACTTGCCCCACTGACCCTCACACCCAACATGGACAATGCAAATATGCCACAGTGATCACCTCTCAGTGATGGTGTGACCTCCTGGAACTCATCCCTACTTGCTTCAAACTCACCAGTTTGAACTCCTCATAGGAAACATGTTTGGGTAATGCCTTTGATCACAATAAAGGCCCAGCCTGCAGGTCTGTCCCACTCAACACCCATTGGTTGCGCATCCTGCTGTCTTCAGACTTCTCATCAGCCCTTGTGGGCAACCCTCTTCTCTTGTAGATCTGAGTAATAAAAATATTTTTCATTTCATGTGTTTCGTTGTGCTGTCTTCTCTGTGCCTCATTTGACTTACACAACCAAACCTAACTATCCTCCTGGTCAGGGCTCTCCTTGCAAGTGGCTGTCTTAGCAGGGATAAACTGGACACAGGTCAAACAAGAGCCACAAGGGTATCTGCCAGTATAAACAAGTTTTCAGTGAGAGGGACACCTGGTCATAGGTTGGACACTTAGGCATTAGGCTGTCTGCCAGGACGAAGTATCCTGTGAAAAGCACACTGTAAACATTGAAGACCACCTTCCTTAGAGCCCCATTCAGCGCAGGGCTGGAATTTATAGCCACTCTCCAGACAGAGACCTCAAGACCAAATTAGAAAAAAAATCATAACAATAAAAATCACAACAACTACATATTAAATGATTCCTTTTATATGAAAAATCCAAAATAGACAAATTTATAGAGACAGATGAATTGTTGCCTCTGGTTTGGGGGTTAGGGCAATGCAATCTGACAACTAAGGGACAGAGAGTATCTTCTTGGGCTTAAAAATGTTACAAAATTGATTTTGGTGATGAATGCACAACTCTTAAGTGTATTAAAGTCTTTGAATTGTACATTTTGAATTGGTGAATTGCATGGTATATGAATTGTATTTTAATAAAGCTGTTTTAAAGTATTTTAAACAGGCTGGGCACGGTGGCTCACGCTTGTAATCCCAGCACTTTGGGAGGCTGAGGCGGGCAGATCACGAGGTCAGGAGATCGAGACCATCCTGGCTAACACGGTGAAACCCCATCTCTACTAAAAATACAAAAAAATTAGCTGGGCGCGGTGGCGGGCACCTGTATTCCTAGCTACTCAGGAGGCTGAGGCAGGAGAATGGCGTGAACCCGGGAGGCGGAACTTGCAGTGAGCCGAGATTGTGCCACTGCACTCCAGCCTGGGTGACAAAGTGAGACTCTGTCTCAAAAAAATAAATAAAAATAATAAAATAAATAATAATAAATATTACAATAAAATAAAATATTATAAACAAGTCAAAAAACAGCATATACTGGAAACACTAGTTACAACAGATATGGCAATCTACAGGCTCATTTTGTGAGTTAACAAAGACATAATATAAATCAATGGAGTGAATATCCCAATGGAAAGCTGAGTAAGTAAATAATTAGTTCACAGGAAAGAAAAAAGGTTTGTAGTACTCAACAAATAGATTTGGGACTTTTGTTAATTATTACTATTGTTAACCAAGATTTCCTGCAGTCCAATTTTCAGACTCTTAGCCTTGCACTTCCCTACACCTTTGAGCACAACAATGGCCATGTAAGTTGCTTCGGTCAATACAATATTCAAAAAGATTTTTTTCAGTTCTGGCAGGAAACTTTTAAGAGCCGCTGTGAGATTTGTCATGATCGGTCTTTTCCTACATCATGGTAACCAGCAATGTTTCAGATCATAACTGTTGCGTTTAATCCTCATGAGTAAAGCTCCCAACCGACGTGTTAGACATGTAATATGAACAACAAATATATTTTTGTGATTTCTTTTTGAGACAGAGTCTCACTCTGTTGTCCAGGCTGGAATGTAGTGGCGCAATCTTGGTTTACTGCAACCTCTACATCCTGGGTTCAAGTGATTCTCTTGCCTCAGCCGCTCGAGTAGCTGGGATTATAGCTGTGCGCCACCATTCCTGGCTAATTTTTGTGTTTTTAGTAGAGATGGGGTTTAGCCATTTTGGCCAGGCTGGTCTCAAACTCCTGGCCACAAGCTATTTGCCTACCTTAGCCTCCCAAAGTTCTGGGTATTTTGGTTATTTTAAGTTGCCCAGATTTGGGGGCCATTTGTTACGGCAATGTAATGTAGCACATCATTATTGATAGGCTCCCTCACAACTGTAGAACACATTAAAATAATAGTATTCCATTTTTTACCTTTCATATGATCAAAAATAAAAGTTGGATAATTCCCAGTACTGACAAGGTGTTTCTGAAACAGACAGTTTCATTTTTAAAAAATATTCTTTTATTCATTGAGAAATAAAAATTGTATATATGTATGATGTCCAACATGATGCTTTGATATATAGATACATTCTGGAGTGGCTAAATCAAGCTAATTAACACATCTATTCCATCTCATGAGTTTGTCATAAATTAACGAATCCCCTATACTCATATATTTAGGTTATATCTGTTTTTTCCTACTATAAACAATTCTGTAAGGAACTTCTCTGTGGGAAATTTCTAGTACTAAATGATACATTTCACTCGTGTATTTTTTATTTGTGTCAGCCCAGTTATAGTTCTTGCCCTATTTCACCCAGTAAGATTACCTGGGTGAATTCTAGGATATTGAGAAAAGATATAGAAAATCTGAAGATTATATAGGTGCTTGTGTTTGCTGATGCTTGGATCAATTCTATTTTTCTGTCTTATCTACACTTTGAGTGCACTCTCTCCAAGGTGTTTTTCTTTTCTAAAGTTAGCCCATAGATGAAGGAATAGCAGAGGATTAATATTCTTGTAGCTAAATTGATTTACACATTCTTAAGGTATTTCCTTAGGGAAAAATTCTAGAATTCCTGGCTCAAACAATCTCTGTTAAAGAACTCTTAGTTATATTTAAAAAATTACAATCACCCTTCTGTCACTTTCTCTATAGTGGCACAGAAACGCTTATCCAATGATCAATTCAAGTACCTGAGCATCGAAGAGGAGCAGAGTTTAAATGGCCTTGAGAGACTTGTGAAAAATACCTGTCAAGACTTCTTTAAGTAGCACAGATAAAAAGTCAAAAATTTTAGTGTCAGCTGCAATATATAAAGATCTTAGAAGTCATCACTCCCAAATTTAAATAAGAAAAACCTGAACAAACTAAAAACAAATGGCCTTTTTTTGGTCCTATCAGAGAACTAAGGTCATATAGGCCAAACCAATACCATAAAATCTGGAGAAGCAGTACATTCAGAATCAAAGCTGAAATTGGCTTACATGGAATAGAATTTACTGGAGCCATAAACTGGTAGGGACACTTAAATGTTAAGTTGATGAACTGCTTGACACTGACTGTGGAGCAGCAGGAGAGTGAGAAATTCTGGGAGTCATAGTCTTATAGGGGCTTTTTATGGATTTAACCTTCAGGAAACTCACTCAGTTCTTATGGTGAAGAACAAAGAATTATCCCCTTGTGAATCTGGCAGAGGGTGAGGAAATATAACCATTTTTAAGTATACCCAGAACACTCTCCATACAACTGACTACTCTTAAGAGAGACAAACTACTGGAGCCTTATCCCACCTGGGGTCAGGCATTTCACCAATTCCAGCTCCACCTAGCATTCTTGTCTCACTTTCGGAGGAAGAAAGTTAAGAAACACTTATGAGGTCACAGGCCAAAGGAAAATATCCAATTCTAGCCCATTCTACACTTCCTGTCTCACTTAAGGTTAAAAAAAAAAAATGAGAAGCATTTGTGAATGTCACAAAATGGGCAAAAGCTCACAAAAACATTGAAACCTAATAATAGGACCAGGAAATACTTCTCCTTCCCCTGCTGCCCACCTCCATTTCTACTACATCAATAAGGCTACTGTATTATAGCAGGATATTAAGACACACAAAACTGTACATATCAGACCATATTTAAGAAGTCTCTAGGGAAACCCAAAGGCAGCAGGGGAGACTAAAGCAAGGACATCAGAAGAAAATTAAGCTATAGCAAACAATAAACACAGCCTAACTACTAGCCAGACTAAAGGCCTACTTACCTCATTTTCTTTTACCCAGTACATCATATTGATCTTTCAAGAATAAAATGCAAGTATAATAGAAAAATACCAAGGAATCAAGACCTAGAGTAAGCATCAGAATTAGTTTGGGATATGGCAGAGACTTTGGAATTATCTGACTAGGAATTTAAAACAACTATGATTAATATGCTAAGTGCCCTAATGGAAAATGCAGACAACATGCAAGAACAGATGGTTACTGTAAGCACAGAAATTGAAAGTCTAAGAAAGAAACAAAAGGAAACTGCCAGAAATAAATAGAAATGAAGAGTACCTTTCATGGATTCCTCAATAAACTGGACATGGCTGGAAGTAGAATCAGTGAGTTTGAAGAAATGCCAATTGAAACTTCCAAAACTTCCAAAAATTTCCAAAACAGAATGAAAAGAGATAAAACAGGAGAACTGTGGAACAATTACAAAACATGTAACTTACATGTAATAGGAATAACAGAAAGAAAAGAGAGAAAGGAACAGAGATATTTGATGTCATAATGGCTGAGAATTTTTCAGAATTAATTACATGTACCAATCCACAGATCTAGGAAACTCAGAGAACATGGAGCAGGATAAAAATCAGAACATCTACACTAGTTGTATTATATTCAACCTGCAGAAAATCAAAGACAATGGGAAAATATTTTAAAAGCCAGAGAAAACACTTACCTACAAAGAAGCAGGGATAAGAATTGCATTCAGATTTTTTTCAGAAACCGTAGAAGCAGGAAGAGAGTGGAGTAACAAATTTCAAGTGTTGAAGGAAAAGAACACCAACATAGAATTCTATGAAATTACCCTTCTAATCTAAAGAAGATATTCTGGGTATTCTCAGACAAATAAAAATTGAGAAAATTTGTTCCCAATAGACCTGGCTTGTAAAGATATCAATAGACAATCTTCAGAGAGAATGAAAATTATGCAGGTCAGAAATTCAGATTTACATAAAGAAAGGAAGCGTGTTAGACAAGGAATAAATGAGGGTAAAATTAAATCTTGTATTTTTCTTATTAATTGATTTAACAGAAAACAGTTTGTCCAAAATAATAATGTTAACAACAATGTATGTGATCATTACAACTTATAGATTAGTGTAATAAATGACAACAATGGTATAAAGGATTGGAGGGATGAATTAGAAATACCCTGTTATAAAAGTACTTCTCTCAAAGGAAATTTTTAAATAACCTAAAAAAATTACAAAAATACAACTTATCAAAGTTGTGGGATGTAGCAAAACAGTGCGTAAAAAGAAGTTTATAGCATTTAATGAATATATTAGAAAAGAAAGATCTATAATCAGTAATCTAAGCTTCTATCTTAGGAAACTATACAAAGAAGCGGAAATTAAATTCAAAGCAATCAAAATAAAAGATAAAATCTAGGCAGAAATCAATGATACTGAAAATAGGAAATCAATGGAAAAACTCAATGAAAACAAAAGCTGATTCTTTGAAAAGATTAAAAACATTTATAAGTCTCTAGCCAGACTAAGAGAAAAAGAGACAAGGCACAAATTGTTAATATCAGAAATAAAGGAAGGCCTATCACTACTCTCCTGTTGACATTAAAAAGATAATAAAAGAATATTATGAACAACTTTGTCCAAAACTTTGATAGCCTAGCTGGAATGGAACTATTCCTTGAAAAACACAATCTACCAAAACAAACCCAGGGAGAAATAGATAATCTGCCTAAGCCTATAACCATTAAAGAAATTGTATCATATCAAAGACATGGAATCAACCCAAAAGCCCATCAGTGATAGACTGGATAAAGAAAATATGGTACATATACACCATGGAATACTATGCAGCCGTAAAAAGGAATGACATCATGTCCTTTGCAGGGACATGGATGGAGCTGGAAGCCATTATCCTCAGCAAACTAACACAGGAACAGAAAACCAAACACTGCATGTTCTCACTTGTAAGTGGGAGCTGAACAATGAGAATACATTAACACAGGAAGGAGAACAACACACACTGGGGCTTGCTGAAGCGGGTGGAGGGAGGGAGAGCATCAGGATAAATAGCTAATGCATGTCGGGTTTAATACCTAGGTGATGGGTTGATAGGTGCGGCAAACCACCATGGCACAAGTTTACCTATGTAACAAACCTGCACATCCTGCACATTTATCCTGGAACTTAAAATAAAATTTAATTAAAAAAAAAGAAATGGAATCAATGCATAATACACTTCCAAATGAGAAAGCACCAGGCCCAGATGGGTTCACTGGTGAATTCTACCAAACAGGAAGAAATTATAACAATTCCATACAATCTTTCACAGAAAATAGAACCCAAGGGAATACTTTCTTTAAAAATGCTATGAGGTCAGCATTACCCTAATACCAAGACCAGGTAAAAAAGTTACAAGAAAGTAAAACAGACCAATATCCCTTACACACATAAATGTAAAAATCCTCAACAAATATTAGCCCATCAAATCCAGCAATGTATAAAAAGAATTATATGCCACAACCTAGTAGAATTTATTCCAGGTATGCAAGAATGTTTCAACATTCAAAAATCAATTAGTATAATCCATCACATCAAAAGGCTAAAGAGGAAAAATGATAGTATTACATCAATAGAACAGCAAAGGTATTTGGCAAAATCTAACACCCATTCATGATTTTAAAAAGAGAAACTCTCAGAAAACTAGGGATAGAGGTGTTATGGGCTGAATGTGTACGCCCCACGCCAAATGTGTATATTGAAGTTCCAACACCCAATGTGTTGGCATATGGAGGTGGGACCTTTTGCAGTTCATCAGGTTTAGATTAGCTGATGAAGATGGAACTCTCAAAATGGGATCAGTGCCCTCATAAAAAGAGACACCAGAGAGCTTGATCTCTCTCTCTCCCCCCCTACATGCACACACTGAGGAATAACCATGTGAGAACACAATGAGAAGGTGAATGAATGAATGAATAGGAAATCAATGGAAAAACTCAATGAAAACGAAAGCTAGGAAAACAAGCTAGGAAGTGAGACCTCACCAGGAACCAAATCTGCTGGCACCTTGATCTTAGACTTCCTAGCCTTCACAGCTGTGAGAAATGAATGTCTATTATTTAAGCCACTCAGTATATGGCATTTTGTTATAGCAACCTGAACTAAGACATAGAGAACTCTTTATACTTAATAAAGAACATCTACAAAAAATCTACAGCTAACATCATAAAGGTAAGAAACTAGATGCTTCCCTGCAAAGATCAGGAACAATCCAAGGATGTCCCTTCTCACTAATCCTATTCAACATTGTACTGGAAGTCCTAGCTAATGCAGTAAAACAATAAACTCAAATACAAGATACACAGATGTGGAAGGAAGAAATAAACTTATCTTTGTTCACAAATGACATTATTATTATTATTTTGAGATGGAGTCTAGCTCTGTATTTTTAGTAGAGATGGTGTTTCACCATATTGGCCAGGCTGGTCTCGAACTTCTTGGCCTCAGGTGATCCTCCCACCTCACAAAGTGCTGGGATTACAGGCGTGAGCCACCGCACCCGGCCCACAAATGACATTATTGTCTACATAGAAAATCCTTCAAAATTGCCCTTATATGCTCTCAGCAAACTAGTATTTCACACATGAGAAATAAAAAGAAAAAAGTGCCCCCAAAGACCATTGAACCTCTCATTGTGAAACAGAAGCTCATGAGTTTTACATAGAGAAGAAGTCAGGAGGGGCCTCTGAACAGTTTGTTCTCCAAGCAGCCGAGCACACCTTCACTAAGGAGAACCACATTCTAGGATTTAGCATTCTTCTTGAATTACTTATCTCAGATCCAAAAGTTCAACTTGCTGAAGGCTTTGATGTGTTTATGCCTAAAACTTCACTGTACTCTATATTGTCAAACTACACTCGCACAGAAAGCCTTTTGTTTAGAAAATGGTGTGTGCATTTTTTATAACGACTTTGGCTAACTCCTTACCCAATAGTAAGAGAAAAAAAGGACTTGATGACAACCAAAAAGGACTAGACCAAAATACTGTGTGTATAATAAAAGTGAGAAGTGTTACAGCATTCCAGAAAGGATGAACATGAAAGCTAGCACAATGAAACCATAAGCATTCAGCAACTAAATTGACAAGAGAAGAAAGAAGGTGTGGGAGCATAATAAGACAATGAGATTAAGGGGTATACTGAGGCTGGACAAGAACGCATATATCCTGTAGATATTGATGACTCATGAAGAATTTTACATGTGAAGGAATAATATGAAATTATTTAGAAATAGATCACTGTAGAGACGTCCAATAGAACTTTCTATCATGATGAAAATATTCTATATTTCTGGTGTCCAGAATTGTCCCACTGCCCACAGTAGCCATCAAGTGACTATCAAACACTTGAATCCAAAAACATATAATAAAATATAAAAATATAGATTATGAACAGTGGGATTTGTCCCAAAATTACGGGTTAGCTTAACATTTGAAAATCAAGGTAACTACCAGAATGAAGAAGAAAACTGATACGATCATTTCAATAGATGCAAAAAATTTTGACAAATTTCGGCACCCATCCATTATGGAAAAAAAAGTCAGAAAACTAAGGAGGAAGAAAAAGAAAAGAAGGGAACTTCCTCAATAAATATTGAAAAGGAAGAACACTGTTGGAGGATGTATCTACCTGACTCCAATACTTGCCAAGAAGCTACAAAAATTAAGAATGTTTGGCACTGGCATAAGGGTCAATAAATAGATCAATGGAATGGCCCACACTTATAAAATTTTTAGATTTTTCTGCAAAGGAACCAAGCAATCCAACTGGGGAAAGTCTTTTTAACAAATGATGCTTGGACTACTGGATATATATATATGGAAGAAAATGAACCTTGACTCCTGCCTCACACAACACACAAAAAATAAATTTGAGACAGATCATAGATTTAACTATAGAAGTTAAGCCACAAAGTTTATAGAAAAAAAAAGAATTTCTTCATGGCTGGGACTGTAGGCAAAGGTTTCTAAGACAGTGTACATAAAATAAACTAGAACTTGGGGGAAAATCAGCAAAGAAAGGCTGAAAAACTATTTCAAATTAAAGTAAACCAAAGAGACACACCACATTCAGTGTGTACACACATATTTGATTCTGGGTCAGGAAAGAAAATGACTATGAAAGAACTTTTGGAACCAATTGACAGAGTGTGAATAGTTTATAATTTAGATAATAGTGTAGTAATAAATTGTATCAGGCCGGGCACAGTGTCTCACGCCTGTAATCCGAGCACCTTGGGAGGCTGAGACGGGCAGATCACTTAAGGTCAAAAGTTCGAGACCAGCCTGGCCAATATGGTGAAACCCAGTCTCTACTAAATATACACAGATTAGCCAGGCGTAGCGTGCATCTTTATTTCCAGCTACTCGGGAGGCTGAGGCAGGAGAATTGCTTGAACCCAGGAGGCGGAGGTTGCAGTGAGCTGAGATCGTGCCACTGCACTCCGGCCTGGGCTAGAGAGAGGGACTCCATCTCAAAATTAAAATAAAATAAAATAAAATAAAATAAGTTGTATCAATTGGATAGAGAATACATTTCTTGATTTTGATAATAAAAAAGAAAATTCCAAAGACTCAACAACGACAAAAGACCCAGTAACTAACAAACATTTATGGCAATGTTGCAAAATGGAAGGTTAAGATGTAAAAGTCAATTTTTTCTTATATCCCAGGAATAAAAATTATAATTTGAAATAAAAAATACAGTACCCTTTATATTGGCACCAAAAATGAAATACTTAGGTATAGATATACAAAAATAACTACAAGTTCTCTCTGAGGAAACTACAAAACATTGATGAAAGAAACAAGATCTAAATAAATGGAAAAATATTCCTTTTTTTTTAAATCATAACATAATATCATGAAGATGTCAGTTCATCTGCACTTGATCTATAGACTCAATGCACTCCCAATCAAAATCCCTGCAAGTTATGTTGTGGATATTGGCAAACTGATTATAAAGTTTATGTGGAGAAGCAAAAGACACAGAATAGCCAACACAATATTCAAGAAGAAGGACAAGGTCAGAGGACTGACACTACCCAACTTTAAGACCTACTATAAAGCTTAAGTAAGAGGGTTTGATATTGGTGAAAAACAGACAAGTAGATCAGGGCAACAGAAGACAGAGCCCAGAAGTAGACCCACAGAAATACGGTCAACTAATCTTTGACAAAGGAGCAAAGGTAATTTAATGGGGAAAGGATAGTTGTTTCAACAAATAGTGCTAGATTCACATGCAAAAAAAAAAAAAAATAAATAGACAAAGACCTTACCCCTTTCACAGATACTAACCTAAGTTTAAAAGGCAAAACTATGAAACTTCTAGAAGATAACATAATAGAACATCTAGGTAACTTTGGGTTTGTCAACAACTTTTTAGATACAACAAAAGCATGATCCATGAAAGAACAAATTGATAAGTTGGGTCTCATTAAAGATTATTCTCCTCTACAAAATAAACTGTTAAGAGATTGAAAAAGAGAAGCCACAGAGAAACTATTTGCAAAACAGACATCTGATAAAAGATTGCTATCCAAAATATACATAAGAATTCTTAAACTTAACAATAAGAAAACAATCAACCCATTTTAAAATTGGGTAAATGATGGGAACAGACACTTGGCCAAAAAACATATTCAGATGGCAAATGAGCATATGAATACATACTAAATATCACATGTCTGGGGAATTGCAAATGAAAATGACAGTAGAAAGTCCAAAGTTAAGCTAAAAGGGTTAAAACAGGTCCTTGTCCACAGTGAGTAAGAGGGACAAAAGGAAGTAATGCAAGCTGCTGCACAGGCAAGGGATATACGAGTGTGCAAGTTCACAAGCGTGCATGTGGGAGATGGGGTGGGGTTGGGGACAGAGAGGTGGGTATCATGAGTCAGTACAGCTGCCTCTATGTCCTGGGCTTAATGCTTGTGAGTTATTTGTTTTGGAAATTTAGATTTTAGGAGCCAGTCAGGGTTACACAGGTGCTGGTGGAGGCACTGAGGAGTAAAACCATGGCTGATGCAATCTATTAGACTGGAACACATTTTAAGAGGAAATAAATAGCTTGTACCAGTCAGACAGGCATAGGTCAGCATCTTCTTTTAACTTTTTATTTACTCTCCACTTTAAAAATGACAAACTATCCGAGCTGGTTTCCTCATCTGGTATAAGGAGGTAGTAATAATACATTCTGGTAATAGTCTATAATGTCTTTACACACAAAGAGGTTAGAACAGGGCCTTTCTCAGTTCAGTAAATGTCTATCATAGTCCCTGTTTTCTAAACGAATTGACATCAAATTGCCCAACACGTTTCAAATTCTCACAGTAAAACTGATCAGCTTTTGGTAGAACCACCCCTCTATAGGTAAATATCTTGAGAGCAAGATCCCAGCGCCTCCAGAATTACCACAGTAACTTGTGCTGGCATAGTTTTCGATACATCTGCAAACTTTCAGAATAGGGAATTGAACAGGAAACCACAGGTGAATGTAAGCACCACAAGAAAGGGGATTCATTTCTCTTTGGTTTATACTGTATGCCCACTGCCTAGGAGAAAGTAGGAGCTCAATATATATTTGTTGAATAAATGAAAGGCATCAGTAACGTTATGAAAGGGGAAGAACAGCTCAGGAAGGCAAAGAGATGTACACGCGCCAACAAATTCCAGCAGACCCAGGCTCTGTTCTCCCAAGCCTGTAATTCATTCATGAGAGTATGCTGTGGAACAGAGAAAATCCACCATTCAGTTAAGGCCATGAAAAAGGCGGAGTTAACGTGGTCTTCCTCTAATACATAACATTCATCTCCAGATGTGGTACAGAATCATCCTCACATGTTTTCTTCATATCAGCAAAATATTGTACAGTTATAGTAAATATCTGGTAACAAAAGCTGTATCGAAATATATGAAAATTCATCATAAGAATAGGGCTCCTGGCCAGGCACAGTGGCTCACGCCTGTAATCCCAGCACTTTGGGAGGCCGAGGCAGGCAGATCACCTGAGGTCAGGAGTTCGAGACAAGCCTGACCAACATAAAGAAACCCCATCTCTACTAAAAATACAAAAAATAAGCCAGGCGTCGTGGGGCATACCTGTAATCCCAGCTACTCAGGAGGCTGAGGCAGGAGAATCACTTGAACCCAGGAGGCGGAGGTTGCAGTGAGCCAAGATGGCACCATTGCACTCCAGCCAGCCTGGGCAACAACACCGATACTCCCTCTCAAAAACAGCAACAACAACAACAAAAGAATAGGGTTCCCTTTTGTACCTGGGAAATATCAGTGGTTTCAGCAAAAAGGAACTTTCTCCAAGATTACCTATAAGGGACATAAAAAAAATCACTGTCCTTTAGGAAGCAAAGAAGAGGCAATTGATGTTTGTAGTGGTGAGGCATGAGCTCCAAAATAGATCTTCCCCAGAGACTGATCCACGGGTAAAGAAAGTCAAGGGGAATAGACTTCATCAGGATGGTGAGTGTATTAGGTTCATACTGCTGCTTTAACCAATTACCACACATAGAAGGGCTTAAAATAATACAAATTTATTATTATCTTACAGTCCTAGAGGCTGGAAATCTGCAAAGGGTTTCATTACACTAAAATCAAGATGTTGCCAGAGGAGCTATCCCTCTGGCATTTCTAGGGAAGAATCTGTTTCTTTGTCTTTTCCAGGTTCTGGAGACAGCCTGTATTTCTTGGATCTTGGCTTCCTTCCATCTTCAAAGCCAACAATGGCCAGTGTAGACTTTCTCATGATGCTTCAATCTGATATTGAGTCCCTGCCTCCCTCTTCCACATTTAAAGTACCCTTGCAATTACATTGGCCAAGATAATCCAGCATAATCTTAAATTAAATTCAGCTGATTAGCAATCTTAATGATCCTTTGCCAGGAAATATAAAATGGTACATGTTCTGGAGAACAGGACATGGACATCTTTAGGGGACCGTTACTTGCCAAACACAATAAGGGTAGCATCTAAATGAGTTTTCAAATGGACAGCAGTAACAACAACATCAACTTCGTATTTAACCACATTGCTCTGTCTGTCCCATGCAGGAAGCAGGGAAAGGAGGGGCTCAAGAGTAGAGGACGGATGTTGGGGTGAAAGAAGAGGATTCAAAAGGAGCCAGATTGCTTTGTCTCGGGGAGGGGGGTGCACGGTGGGATCCTCTCCTGAGAATGACTGCTGAAACAGCAGGTAGTTGTGGCAGGTGGCTGAGATCCAAGCTGGTTCGAATACCAGCCACATTTCCACACTGCCAAATGTCATGGCAAGAGAAGACTTGACAGGGAACCGAAGCGGAGCCAGGACCATCCCTACCTGGTGGCATCAAAGAGAGAGGACTGTTATGACCTCCTGCGGGTCCTGACAGGGAAAGGTCCTCTTTTGGGGGCAACTGTGACGACGGCGCAATGCCAACGTGAGCCACCATTTGAAATGAGAAAGAGCAGTGTGGCAGAAAGGAATGAGTCTGGTGCAGACCAGTGGTTGGTTTCCTAGGGTTAGAGGTCTAGGTCTACCTTCTTTTAGAAGAGGGGCAGTGGTGAGTCCTTGATGGGAGCCCCCTGCCCCGGAGTTCACTTAAGAGCAGGTGTACCTTCCTCCCCTGCGTGGCTCCACGAAGCTGAGAAAGAAAGGCACAGGACGACCACCCTAGAACCCCGGGCCCGTATGGCCTGAAATCGCCTCTCCCCTCCCACACTGCAGTGCTGACACCCCCTTTCCCATCAGCGTCCAGAAAGGAGGGTTAGGGGACTGGGGAGAGGGAGGGGGCAGACACCCAGCAGTCCCTGTGAGGGGGGCGGTTGGGGCGGGGGTGCAGACACATCACGGGGCGGTTTGGTATCCATCCGCTGTTCCCTCCAGCGCGGCTCTTCCCGACCTCGTGATCCTGTCCCCTGCCCGGGCCCCCAGCCGCCCGCTGGTCCCATATATTACAGCAGCGACAGAAATATGGTAGTGGTCGCCACGTTAGGGTCCGCGGGGGCCTCCTGAGGCAGCCTGGTGCCAACCTGCACGCCCAGGCTGGGGCTCATCCTGGCCCTGCCCACCTCGGGGTCGGAACTACGGTGGGCCTGGGATGGGGGCGTCAAGCACTTTCGCGCCGTATCCCTCCGCCCCCCTTCCCGACACCCTCGCGGCGAGCGGTTCTTGCCGCATCCTGCGCAGCCCCTGCCTACTTTGGTGCAGAGGCGTGGGGGGCGGGACGCGTCTTTGCCATTCGGATCGCGGGGAAAGCAGTGGCTCCAAGTGAGCCAGAGGAGAGCTGAGGAGAGGAGGGGGAGGCCGACGACCTGGGCCCTGGGCCTCTGAAGGCAAGTGCGGGTGCATGAGGTGGGGGTCCGGGTTGCGGGGGTGGTCCGGCAGGGTGGACCAGCAGGCAGCCTGCCCCGCGGACCCTGACAGCCTGGCAACGAGGAGACGATCCGGTCGGAGCCAGGCGCTTGAGAGAGGTGCGCAGTGCCCGAGACCCCTGGCGATGGGGAGGCGGTGACCGGAGCGGGCCTGGCCAAGGGCTGAGGGGCTGGCTCGGGAGGCACCGCCAGATCGTTTGGAGGAGAACCGCGCTGACCGCTTCCCAGCCAGCTTTGCAGGCGCCCGCGCCCCGCCCTCGACGGTGTCTGTGCCCGGAGAGGGCTGTGGGGGAGGCTCCTGCGGGAGAAATGGCGGAGCGGGAGCCGTTGTGGGGGCGCCCGGGAAGGCCGTTGGGGGGCGCCCGGCGAGGCTGGCGGGGGTCGGCGTCCCGGCTCTGTACCCAGTCCGCGGGAGGTGAGCCGCGTTTGCTACTCCGGGTCCCGATTCCCGAAAGGGGCCTGTGGGGCCCCATGTCCTCGGTGCCTTCCCTTCCCACAGGATCCAGGTTGATGTCAAAGTCTTCTGTCTGTGCGGTAGGTCTGGCGTATTCTGACAGGACACAGTGAGCGTCTGTAGAGGAGAGGCTTGAAATAAAGGAGCACGAATATTGCCTGGATTTCTGGAGGTGTGTGGGGATGGGGGTTGGGCGCTAAACACTGATTGGGGACCCGAATCGGGGTAGGGGACTGTGACCAGAGCAAGTCAGGCATCCAGGAGCACCTCCTAATCTTCACCTCTCTAATGGCGCTCCCCCCACCTTCCATCCCCACCTGTCTCCCCCACCGTCCTAAACTGGGGGCATGAAAGGGTGGGCTTTGGAGGTGGGGGTGATGAGGGAGACATACTGACAAGTACTAATTCACAACCTGTTTTCTAGAATATGCGGCGCCCTTCCCCCATTTTATGCTGCGCAGAGCAAGGGGATGTGGCGCACCTAGTGGTGAATCCTCAGAATTGGAGAAGGGAGTAATGGGAAGAATATGACGTCAAGAGAAGGAGTTGTTATCTCTGAAACCTTGAAGCAGGGCCCAAATAAAACGAGAATATTCTACCAGCAAAACCCCGAATGTTGAAAGACAGATACCAATAATATGGGGACTCTGATCCTTGGCGTTGGCCTGTCTACCAAGTGCTCTTCTGCCACCACTCATATCCTGACTGTCTTACTTTTTCATGTGTTTGTCCATAGGCCTACTTTAAGGCTGGCCAATTCTGCAAGAAAGGCAAGGAGGAGGAGACTGGCTCACAGCTCTGGAGGTTAGTGAGAAGGGGGAGAGGACAATGCAGGGGACAGTTGGAGAGAGAGAGCATGGCAGGTGGCAGATCCACTTCCACCTGTAGTAGAAGTGGCAGACCCACTTCTATTCTGCCGGATTTGCACAGTGCCAGCATCCTTTTTATTTCTTGCAGGAGACACGAGATAGGTGTAGGTTGGGTTGTGACTCAGAAAAGACCTGAGAGCAGGGACTAGGACACAGGAAACCACAGATACATTGAACTCTTGAATGGGAAGACAGATATTTGTCACAGGGGCCAGAGTGCCCACCTACCTACCAAGTACTCACACTCCATTCTCTCCTGTATGTTCACTTGTCTGTAGGACCCCCTTCTGTCAGCTGTGGGGCTTGACACCACTTGAACAAGAGAAGGAGGGGGAAACTGCACCACATCAGTGAAGGTTGGTATGAGAGCGGGTATACTTTTGGGCGGGGTAGTGGAGACCAGCATGGGTCCGGGAGTGATTAGGGTCCAATCTGGGGGCTTCTTGGCCCCTCCCATTGCCGACACACTTTCCCACCATTGTTGGACCTGTTTTGTAGGAGGCAGCCGGTCCAGAGAGGCTTTCTCAAAGCCCAGCTGTCCCACCTAGCATTCAACATCAGTCGCACTGCATACGTCTCATACAATTGGAAGAGACTCAAAGCCTCATTTCATTCTCTCTCCCTAGATCCACCTCCAGTGGCTGCTTTGCTGGTGGTGGAGTTGCTGCTGACAACCACCCTCAACGGGTCTGCACCCATCCAGGAAATCTCTGTCTTCCTTTAGCTTGGTTGTACCTGTTCTCGCTCTATCTGTATTATTGAATTATTGACTGAGACTGTGTTTGGGAAGGAGGCTGAGTGACTACTGGACTGGATATTGACTCTAACTCTTATTCCCAAGCTTATATCCTTAATCACCTAAAGATCAGAGTGTGAAGAAACAAACCTGTGACAGATCTGTGGTTGAGGTTTAGACTACGGGAGGAGTATATTACCTGACTTTCTTTGTAACTTGTACCATGACTGGGGCAGAGATTGAGCCTAGTGCCCAGGCCAAGCCTGAAAAGAAGGCTGGGGAAGAGGTTATCGCTGGGCCTGAGAGAGAGAATGATGTCCCTCTGGTGGTCAGACCCAAGGTTAGGACCCAGGCAACTACTGGGGCAAGGCCCAAAACTGAGACCAAGTCTGTGCCTGCGGCAAGGCCCAAAACTGAGGCCCAAGCAATGTCTGGGGCAAGGCCCAAAACTGAGGTCCAAGTAATGGGTGGTGCAAGACCCAAAACGGAGGCTCAAGGAATCGCAGGGGCCAGGCCCAAAACCGATGCCAGGGCAGTAGGTGGCGCTCGTTCTAAAACTGATGCCAAGGCAATCCCTGGAGCAAGGCCCAAGGATGAGGCCCAGGCATGGGCCCAGAGTGAATTTGGGACTGAAGCAGTGTCACAGGCAGAAGGAGTGTCCCAGACTAATGCCGTTGCTTGGCCACTGGCCACTGCTGAGTCTGGATCAGTTACTAAATCTAAGGGCCTGTCTATGGATAGAGAACTAGTCAATGTGGATGCTGAAACCTTTCCTGGCACCCAGGGTCAGAAAGGAATCCAGCCCTGGTTTGGACCAGGGGAGGAGACTAATATGGGGTCTTGGTGCTATTCCAGGCCCAGGGCCAGAGAGGAGGCCTCTAATGAGTCTGGGTTCTGGTCAGCAGATGAGACCTCTACAGCGTCTTCTTTCTGGGCTGGAGAAGAGACAAGTGTCAGATCATGGCCCAGGGAAGAGTCCAATACCAGGTCCAGGCACAGGGCTAAACATCAGACTAATCCCAGGTCCAGGCCCAGATCCAAGCAAGAAGCCTATGTTGATTCCTGGTCTGGATCTGAGGATGAGGCCGGCAACCCATTCTCCTTCTGGGCTGGAGAAAATACCAATAACTTGTTCAGGCCCAGAGTCAGGGAGGAGGCAAATATCAGGTCCAAGCTCAGGACAAATAGAGAAGATTGTTTTGAATCTGAGTCTGAAGATGAGTTCTATAAGCAGTCCTGGGTTTTGCCTGGAGAAGAGGCCAATAGTAGATTCAGGTACAGAGACAAAGAAGATCCTAATACCGCCTTGAAACTCAGGGCCCAGAAAGATGTTGACAGTGATAGGGTCAAACAAGAACCCAGGTTTGAGGAGGAAGTCATTATTGGGTCCTGGTTCTGGGCAGAAAAAGAGGCCAGTTTGGAGGGTGGAGCTTCAGCAATCTGTGAATCTGAGCCAGGAACTGAGGAGGGGGCCATTGGCGGATCTGCGTACTGGGCTGAGGAAAAGTCCAGTTTGGGGGCTGTGGCCAGAGAAGAGGCCAAGCCGGAGTCTGAAGAAGAGGCCATATTTGGGTCCTGGTTCTGGGACAGAGATGAGGCCTGCTTTGACCTAAATCCCTGTCCTGTGTACAAGGTCAGTGATAGGTTCAGAGATGCAGCTGAGGAGCTTAATGCATCCTCCAGGCCCCAAACCTGGGACGAGGTCACTGTTGAATTCAAACCTGGTCTTTTTCATGGGGTTGGCTTCCGATCCACAAGCCCCTTTAGAATTCCCGAAGAGGCTTCTGAAATGCTTGAGGCAAAGCCCAAGAACCTGGAACTTAGCCCAGAAGGAGAAGAGCAGGAATCTTTGCTTCAGCCTGATCAGCCTAGTCCTGAGTTCACATTTCAGTATGATCCTTCCTACCGGTCAGTCCGGGAAATTCGAGAGCATCTTAGGGCCAGGGAGAGTGCAGAGTCTGAGAGTTGGTCCTGCAGCTGCATACAATGTGAGCTGAAAATTGGTTCTGAAGAGTTTGAAGAACTCCTTTTATTAATGGACAAAATTCGGGATCCTTTTATTCATGAAATATCTAAAATTGCAATGGGTATGAGAAGTGCTTCTCAATTTACCCGAGATTTCATTCGAGATTCAGGTGTTGTCTCACTTATTGAAACCTTGCTTAATTATCCATCCTCTAGAGTTAGGACAAGTTTTTTGGAAAATATGATTCACATGGCTCCACCTTATCCAAATCTAAACATGATTGAGACATTCATATGTCAAGTGTGTGAGGAAACCCTTGCACATAGTGTGGATTCCCTTGAGCAGCTGACTGGAATAAGGATGCTTAGACACCTCACTATGACTATTGACTATCACACACTGATTGCCAACTATATGTCCGGGTTTCTCTCCTTATTAACCACAGCCAATGCGAGAACGAAGTTTCACGTTCTGAAAATGCTATTGAATTTGTCTGAAAATCCTGCTGTGGCAAAAAAACTATTCAGTGCCAAAGCTCTTTCAATATTTGTGGGTCTCTTTAACATAGAAGAGACAAATGATAATATTCAAATTGTTATTAAAATGTTTCAGAATATCAGTAACATTATAAAAAGTGGAAAGATGTCCTTAATTGATGATGATTTCAGTCTTGAGCCGCTTATTTCTGCATTTCGTGAATTTGAGGAGTTAGCTAAGCAACTACAAGCCCAAATAGACAACCAAAATGATCCTGAGGTGGGACAACAAAGTTAATATGATTAACCACCTGCCGCTGATCAGCCTTATGTTCCCAAAGAGCCCTGAGTAGTGCTTTGGTGTTCACAGTCTGTTTTTTTGTTGTAACTTATATTTTTTAATGCTGATGTTAACTTTGTCAAACTCTTGTTTTGAGCTGGATCATTTTGTGGATGCCAAATGAGTATCAAAACTGAAAACACATTTGTTGATATTTGTCTTGCTGTCCAGATTGCGGTATTTTTCAGTATTAAGCTTTCAATGAACTGTGTCACCTAAGTAAGCTACCCTGCTATTCGTTGTTTAAATATATGGTTCTCTATTTGAGTCTGTGTTTTCAATAAAGTTCTATGTTAAAATTGGCATAAGTGACCCTTCTTCAGTTTAAGAACCATGTACAGATAAATCGTGTGCACTTACAAACATAGGTAATTATTAGTATGACAAACATGTGCTTATTAGAAAATTCTGTTCTTGAGTTAAGAAGGGAGAGATTATTGTGGGCTCTGATACTTGAGGAATGCTTCCGAGAAGAGGGACCCACTTAAATTGGTCAGGATAGAACAAATTGGTCAGGATAGGAGAGCAAGACAACTTGCCCGCCTGCTTGCCCAATTATGAGCCTTCCCAACAAGCAACCTAAAATTAATACTTCTTATAGGACCCATTTAAATTACCATCTTAGCCCTGAGATTTGCCTAAGGGTAGGATAAGACAAATCATTAGGTTGCTCTTGGAAGTGGGCAGTGGTGGTTTGAAGAAAAGTGTGTAATTGAATAATCTGTTCTAGTAGCATGGATGAACCCAGTCTGCCTGAAACAAGTAAAAGGAGTTTGATGAGAAATGCAGTTAGAAAGTTGGGAAGAGGCCAATTTGGGGAACAGAATAAGCCAAATCTGCATATTTAACAATTCAAAGTACAGGTGTTACTTCAATGCCACCTAAAGGCTGAAAGAGTAGGATAGCACAATTAAATGGAGTGGGGAATATGATTTCCTTTATATTCCTAGACAAAGGAAAGTGTTAAGGAAATACCATGCAGCCGTTGGAATGATTATGTATGGATAGGTTTATTGACACAAAAGGACATTAATTATTTTATATTTGGTGAAACAGAGAATGTGACATCATGTATGGAAAATTAGATTCCATTTTTAAAACATCTGTAAATGTACACAATTCCTATGCAATTTCAATATGAATTTCTAAACACAGTCTGGAATAAAATATATACCTTGTTAAAAAATGCTTAGAGACAGGCGGGGAGATACAAATATTAATAAGACAAATTAAAAAATTAATATGCTTACATTTTGTGCCTTGAGTTATAGATGAGCATGCCGGAAAGGACAGAATTATATAAATGAATAAACTATAAGTGTTAAAAAACGGTTAGAGATAATATCATTTAGAAAAGTTGTAAATGAATGAGCTATCAGAAAGACTAGCTTTTTATAAAACGTTTTCAAGATAAAAATTAAAATTGGCCAGGCACAGTGGCTCACACCTGTAATCCCAGCCCTTTGGGAGGCCGAAGCGGAAGGATTGCTTGAGCTCAAGAGTTCAAGGCCAGCCTGGGCAACATATTGATGCCTTGTCTCTACTAAAAATAAAAAAAATTAGCCCAGCATGGTGGCACGCACTTGTTGTCCTAGCTACTCAGGAGGCTGAGGTAGGAGAATCACTTGAGCCTAGGAAGTTGAGGCTGCAGTCAGTCATAGTCACACCACTGCACTCCAGCATGGGTGATGTGAGTGAGACCTTGTCTCAAAAAAAATAAAATAAAATAAAATAATCAAGGGTGGGCCAGGCGCGGCGGCTCACGCTTGTAATCCCAGCACTTTGGGAGGCTGAGGTGGGCGGATCACTTGAGGTCAGGAGTTCGAGACCAGCCTGGCCAACATAGCGAAATGCTGTCTCTAGTAAAAATACAAAAACTTAGCCAGGCATGGTGGTGCGTGCCTGTAATCCCAGCTACTGGGGAGGCTGAGGCAGGAGAGTCGCTTGAGCCTGGGGGGCAGAAGTTGCAGTCAGCTGAGGTCGCACCACTGCACTACAGCAGAACTCCATCTCAAAAAAAAAAAAATTACCAAGGGTGTTAAGTTTAATATTAGTCTGTTCATGGTACAAAAATGGCACCTTTTTCACATAATTATTACCGTAAAAAACATAACATTTCCTTTTGAGGTGACAACAAAGTTCTGGAGCTAGATACTGGTGATGGTTGTACAACATTGATAATGTACTGGGTTGTACACTTTAAAATGGTTAAAATGGTAAATTTTATGTTATGTGTATTTTGCCACGATAATTTTAAAAATGACCACACAATACCTTCAGTCAGGAGAATTGGAAAAGACAGGGATATATGTTGGTTTGAAGAGGAAATTCAGACGTACGAGAAATATCCAATGTTTTATTATTTTTAGACATGATAACATTTATTTGTCTGAGAATGTTCTAAATTTTCAAAGGTAAAATTACAACTCATGTAAATGTAAAAAGAATATGTGAAAGATTTTTCAACACAATCAACAACTGCTAGGATTAAGAAAACAGTTGAAGGGTATATGTGTATATACAATATACACAGTATGAGGATATAAACAAAACATTGAATTTCATAAACACACAGGAAATTAATAAATGTTAGAATAACACTGCCAGGTTAAATATACAACGGGTTAATATCTTACAGGGCAATAAATTGTAACATTTAAGGTTTTCTATTGCACTGGACATAAATCATTTACATATTTATTGAATAAAATATCTACATGTTAACATCAGTGTCTACAGAGTTGAAAAATAGGTAAATCAATAGACATCCTGCACTGCCCTGAAATGACATCCAGTAACTAAAGGTGACTTTACCTAAGTTTTGTATAATTTTTCTGACAGTGCAACATGCTTTTTTTCCCCACCTGATCCTAGTTTGGTAAGGTAATATGGAAGTGGCAGTTTTGCCTCCCTTCGCAAGCCATAAGTTTTAACAGGGATTATCCTGGTGGTGCAAATTGGAGTTTGAATGTTTGTTTTGCTTACCAGCATTTTTCAAGACAGATCTGTGTGTGTTTTAGTATGTCGCTTGAGTCGTATACAAAATATTAAAAATCACTTCATTTCCCAAATCCTCATCGAATGTTCCTCGCCAGCCCAGTGGTCCTCCAGAGCAAAGGCCAGCCTTCCTTCCAGCTGTCTGGCCAAGGAGCTTCAGGATCTTCTAGCAAGCACCCCAGAGGCAGAAGACTGTCATCCATGGTACAGGACTGCGGCGAACAAGCTGACTGCGCAGTCACGTGGGGCTGACGGTGGGTCATGTGACCAGGCTCTGCATTAGGCCTGCCGAGAGGAGTGTTTTCTTGCATCCAGAAAAGACCTGAGAGGCGGACGACACCTGTGCTCCGCAGAGCAGAACGTGGGAGGAACGGCGGGATGTTAAGGTAGGTAGGTGTCTTTCCATGCTGCATCAGCCTGAAAACTAATTTCTCAGGCGACTGGAACTACAGCATTTGTTGGTAAAGGAAACAATCCGTCAGCCAACCGGGAGCGTCTTAGCCCGTCTGTCTTTTGTCCAGGAGCTCAAGAAGCAGAGAGTCTACCTGCCCGACGCGTACGTGGAGAGGAGCAGCGGTTGCTGTTGGAGGAGGTGGGTGCAAGGACGGCAGATGGCATCCCTGAGAGGTGGTGACTGAGACTAGATGCGGGTGCAGGTAATGCCTCAGATCCGCCTGCTCCCTCCTGCCTTTTGAACACCCTTGACCCCTCATCCCAAGGCTCCCAGCCCAGTGCCTTGTGTTTGTATGTGTGGGTGGGAGAGGTGGGCATATGGATGGAGTTGGCTTCAGGGGAGCCCAGAGCGGGGAAATGGTGAAGTGACAATTCGTGAACACCTGTGGTGCTGGATCAGGAAAGGCAGGGGTGGGGATGGGAACCGTGAGCTATGCGTCCGCACTCATTCTACTCTCTGTCTTCTTACTGGCAGTATTCAGGCAGTGGGGATGGCTGATACCAGCTCAAAACTGGCGGAGGGTGGAGGAGGGCAGAAGAGAACACATACATCTGCCTTTTGCTCCAAGGCTCCAGCTGGCTGGGGATGCAAGAGAGGAATGAACCTCAATCCCGGCAGTTCTAGGAAAAGGAGGAGGAGACATAGACTCGAGGGGAGGAAACCTAGATGCTGTGGGCCCTTCACCTAGGATTTCTCATTAGGATACTCCAAGCTTCTCGACCCCCAAGGGGATTCCTGGATCTCAGCCCCATGCAGCAGGATCTCATTCCCATTGAGGGACACAAAGTGGGTTGCTACTCCGTGTGAGCTCTCTCTCCCTGCTGTCTTGGGCCTCAGAGGAGGGTCTTTCTGGGGACCACCTACAGAAACTGCTTCATGGATAGTCTCCTAAGTTTCCCTCTGCATACCCTTTGCTCTCTTGTGTTGTGATCTCTGCTCATTCCTTAGGATGTGTTTCTTTGGTCCCATCCTAGGTAGCAGCCCCATGGTAAGTCCTTGTCCTCTTTCACATCGAGTATCCTCCTTTCCCCCTGCCCCATGCATCCACTGGGTACCAAGTGAAAGAAAATGGTTCCTCTACCCACAATACTTCTGGCACAGAATGTGTGGATTTTTCACACCAAGCAATTCTCTTATTCTTTGAGGACACCAGCTAGGTATCCTACAATTTAATTCAATTCTGACACTACCCAGAGTTAGTGCAGACTTCTCTGGTTAAGGGCTCATTCCCATAAGACTGCCCTCCCCCACTTCAGACAACAGTCACAAGTAATGGATCTCCATGTCACCCACAATTCTGTCTGACTTAGCTACTAGTTGGAAGTTCCCACAACCCCCTCCTCAGGTTCAATAATTTGCTATAAGGGCCCACAGAACTCAGGGAAACACTACTTCCTATTACTGGTTCATTATAAAGGATATAAATCAAAAGCCAGATGAAGAGGTACATATGGCAAGGTCCAGAAGGGTCCCAAATGCAGAAGCTGCCATCCATGTGGATTTGGGGTACACCACCTTCCCAGAATATGAATGAGTTCACCAACCTGGAACCTCTCAGACATTTGGGATTTTTATAGAGGTTTCATTACATAGGCGTGATTGATGAAATCATTGACCATTGGTGATTAGCTCAATCTTCAGCCCCTCTCTTCTCCTTGGAGGTCAAGGGGTGAGGCTGAAAGTTCCAACCCTCTAATCATGCCTTGGTCTTTCTGGTGACCATCCATATCTTGAAGCTATCTAGTGCACCCACCAGTCATCTCGGAACATAAAAAAAGACACCTATCACTCCAGAGATTCCAAGGGTCTTAGTGTCAAGAACTTGAGACTAAAGCCACATGTAACAAAAGATGCTTCCGTTATCCCTATCAGGAAATAGCAAGGGTTCTAGGAGCTCTATGCCAGGAATATGGGACAAAGAATTATGGTTACCAAAGGCTGGAAAGGGTATTGGGGATGGGGTATAAAAAGGAGTTGGTTAATGGGTACAACAATACAGTTAGAAGGAATATGATCTAGTGTTCAGTAGCACAATAGGGTGCCTATAGTTAACAATAGTTATTATATATTTCAATATAATTAGAAGAATAGATTTGGAATGTCCTCAGTGCAACAAAATGATAAATATTTAAGGTGATGTATATCTCAATTACATTACACATTCTATGCTTATATCAAAATATAATTTATACCCCATAAATATGTACAAATATTGCATATCCATGTGAATTAAAAATTTAAAAAAATTTTAAAAATAACTCATTTCAAATTTCAATCAAAATAAAAAAGATCAAATGCTGATTTCTTCATATATCACAATACATACAAAGTCAGTGTAAGAAAGTGTTGCTAGGAAGAAATGACTTTTTCTAATCCCACTCCTATCCTTATGTTTATACCAAGTTTATAGAGTTGAAACTATGTTGTTCTACTACTTTAAGCCCTCCTATTTAGACTTAAAAGCTAGGATAGATACAAGGTATGTGGGGCAAAATCATAGGTAGAGATTAGTCCCTAGGACTGCATCCTCGTCTCCTACCCTCTCCTATTATTTTCTTCTCTTTACTCTCCAGAATTCTGATAATATAAGTACTGGGGCCAGCATTCAGCTTATGGTTTTCTACTCAAGCTGTCTTGTCTCTTGTCTCTGTGTGTTTTTTCGAGTATGTCAACAGAGAAGACTTCAAGTATGGTGTGGTATAATAGAGAATATAGCTGATCTTTATCCCTAGTTGCTGACACAGAGCTTCAAAAAATCTTGGAATTTCCTGTGTGACAGGAGTATCTCTGTTATGCTAATGAAGTGACTTATGGTGGGCCCCTAGATAGCTTCAGGATGGGGACTGGTCACCAGAAGGACCAACCATGTGATTAAAGGGTTGGAACTTTGGGCCAGCTCAACCTTCAGGGAAGGTAGTGGGGCTAGGTATTAAGTTCAATCACAACCAATGGTTTAATCAATCTTGCCTATGTAATAAAACCCCAGTGAAAACTTTGAACTTCAGGGATAAGTGGAGCTTCTTGGTTGGTGAACATATTGTTCTCTAGGGAGGGTGGTGTACCCTGACTCCATAAGGAGAGGGTATGGAAGCTTTGTGTCCAGAATGCTTTCAGACCTTGTCCTGTGTATATCCTTAAATGAAACTGTAATAATAAGAATAGCACTTTTCATGAGTTCTACGAGTTGTTTCAGTTAATTATGAAACCTCATAATGTCATAGGAACTCCTGAATTTATAAGTGGTCAGTCAGAAGCATGGGTGGCTTCCTGAGAATTGGGGCTGGTATCTGATCTAAAGTGGGGGCAGTATTGTTGGTGATTGTGCCCTTAAACCTGTGGAGTCCAATGCTAACTCCAAGTAGTTGGTTTCAAATATTTGATATCAGAACAATAGTGTAATTTTCCCTAGTTTTAGCAGCCACACCTAGATTAATATACATAAAGCTTACCTTTGCTGTGTATTCTACATCAACAAGTTAAAATGAAGGATTCAGACCCAACAGTGTATTATGGGTGAAAAAAGCAGTCTGTTTTTGTGGCATGTACCTGTAATTTAGATAATTTTTAAAATTATCTATGTATCTATTTATCTATATCTATCTATGTGTCTATCTATCTAATCTATCTATCCATCCATCCTGTCATCATTTTTTTTCTTATCACAGCTCCCTTAGCCTAGAATTCCTGTTGTGGGTATTGCATTTATATTTGGAAAACTTCAAATTGTGGCCTGATTAAATACTTCTAAGTCCCAAATGTACTCCAAAGCAGATACTTAAACAGTTTATGCCTGTAGAATTTTTTAATCTCAGCCGAAGAGCAGGGTGACTGGTGTGTGTGTGTGTGTGTGTGTGTATCCAAGCAAAATGATGATTGCCTTTGTTCTGACTTGTAGCGGGTAGAATCCTTCCTCAATTATTTTTCTGGGGTGTAGTTGAAATAAGAACTTCATCATTCACTCAGGCCTCTTGTTCCTTCTCCCTTTTTTGATAAATATTATGGGCTACTTTATATAATAGAGGCTACTTCAGATGTCACTTGGCCTAAAATGTTGTTGCGTGGGGATAGTATCAGAGTGAATTTTTCATCTGTCTAGTCTGGACTTTTAGCAGCCACTAATTCTCAACTCTGCCCCCAATTTCAAAAGAGCAACCTTCAATGGGATCTCATCTATAAAACACCACCAGATTTTCTATCAAGGCTTTCACGACCTTGCACCCTTTAATACAAGTCTGCCTTTCTATCTCCATTTCTCATAACATTCTTCCAAGTCAAGGCCAGGACTAGAATGAAATGAAGAAAGAAGCTCTTGTTCTCAAGTGCCTCACACTATTCCAGGCCTTGCCCCACTTTGCCTGCAGTCAAGCCCCACTGGAAAATCTGTTGTTTTCCCAACTGTATTGTGTGCTTTACTACTTTTATGCCTTTCCCACATGCTGTCCCTTCAATCTTCAATGTTCTTACCCTTTTTCTGTCTGTGGGAAACATCATTTGGGCTCAGTTCAAATGCCAGGGCCTTTTTGAAGTCTGATACCTCCTCGCCCTTATCCCTTGCCCCTTGGTAGGAAGTAATTCCTCCATTCTTTGTACTTACACAATATTTTATTTGCCACTTGGCCACTTGTTTCTTTTTTTTTTTTTTTTTTTTTTGAGACGGAGTCTCACTTCGTCACCCAGGCTGGAAGTGCAGTGGCACGATCTCAGCTCACTGCAACTTCTGTCTCCCAAGTTCAAGCGATCCTCCTGCCTCAGCCCCCCTAGTAGCTGGGATTACAGGCACACACCACTGATTTTTGCACCATTAATTTATGCACGGCTAATTTTTGTATTTTTAGTGGAGACAGGGTTTTGCCGTGTTGGCCAGGCTGCTCTTGAACTCCTGACCTCAGGTGATCCACCCGCCTCGGCCACCCAAAGTGCTGGGATTACAGGCGTGAGCCACTGCGCCCGGCCCACTTGTTTCTTTATACCATGTATCAGAGTCTTTTTATTTTTTTTTATTTTTATTTTTTAATGAATAACATAGAAATAGTGTTGAGGGACAGGAAGCATAGAGAAAGAAGCTTGGGCTCTGGAAGTGTGATTCAAACCCCAGTCTGTCTGACTGCAAAGCCTGAATGTTTACTACTTAAAATAGTAATTTGTGTTAATATTAAGATTTATTGGATTTATTGGGTGATTTCTATGTGCCAGGGTACTCTACTAAGGGCTCTAAATGTATTCACTTAGCTAATCCTCAAAACAAACTTATGAGGTAGGTGCTGCTATTGTTTCCATTCTACATATGAGGAAGCTGAGGCACACATTGGTTAAGTAGCTTAGCCAACCTCACTGAGTCGGTTAGCAGAGGAGGTGACATTCCCACCTTTGTGGTTTGAATCTGGAGCTGATGTGCATTACTTCTATGCTATGTCTATATTCCTCCAGTGCTAGTTATCAATAAAAGCATCCATGATCATTGTAACTGTTTTTACAATCAGATCTTCTGTTCCTCAAAGCTTGTAGCAAAGTATTTATCATAAAGAAATTAAACCTGAATATTGTTAGACCTCCTGTCCCTTATCCTTTTTTCCCTGTTTATCAGCCTATTCCACCCTTTCCTTCCTTCCCAACCCAATGCCCATCACAGTACTTATTTTTACTACTCTTCTACCTCATCCTCTAGTGCCTGGCTCCACTGTCCTGGAGAAACCCCAACTCTGGATAAATCTCAAGTATCTACGACTTTCTATACCTGTGTTGTTTAGTGCACCTGGGAAAATTAATCATATTGTTCTAACTGTCGACACTGTAAATGTGTCTTTCTCAATATCAGCACAGTCCCCTGAATTGAAAGCAGGTAACCTTTGATATCTTTATAATCTGGATATTTCACAAGGGTGCACCTTCACACAATGATCCTCTGAATTGAAACTAGGTTTATCTATTATCTTAAGTATTTAATGTACCTCTGGACCTCCTAGATAAGTCAGAGTTTGGCTTCTGCCTAAAGCTTTACTTTTTAATCTGGAGCAGAAGCCAAACAGTTGTCAGACCTCTAGCAATCATTAGGACAAGTGTTGAGAATTTCTGGCTTTTCTTTCCTGGGAAACATGAGTTCTGCTACTGCAGATGTAGGTGCTCACTGATGGACACAAGTCAGGAATTCTTACTCACTGAAGAGCTGTTTTGTGCCTGCGCACATCTAGGATTGTTTCATTTTCATATAACAAGGAATTCAACTAAAACTAACTTAATAAGGAAATTAATTATCCAAAGATTGTAAGTACTGACGTAGGGCAGCCTTGATGGTTGTTTAATTCAGCGAAGGACTCAGCTTTTTTCCGTCTCTTTCTTCTGCCATTCACAATATCAACTTCCGTCCTAAGGCTGATAGCTTGATGGCTACAACAATTCCAGGAGGTAAGCAACTTCCTGAGGAAGAAGAAAAGACAATCTTTTCTGATGACTTTGTCTTATGAATGAGGACACTTTCCTCAGAAGTCCATCTGTAACCTTCCCCTAATGTCACATTGAGTGGAATTTGATCAATGCCTCTTCCTAAACGAGAGTACCAAGGGGATAGATTATCCGTAGACCAAAGAGACTCACTCTTGGAAATGGAATTAGCCTCTCTGTGACATGTGACTAAAAGGAGGAGAAAGTCAGTAACCTGCAGTGGCAACTATGCAAAAATGGCATCCTTTTAGTAAAGGGTTATGGTAAGCAACACAGAATTTACAAAGCACTGAGGCTACAGCACAAAGAGCACAGTGACACTGACTTAGCAATTATGACCTTTAAAAACCATGTAGTTCTCATCTATTCTTTCCTGCTTTCTCCAGCCCACTCCATAATAGGAATAGATCAGAAATTTTAAAAGAACTAGAAAGATCTGATATACGTATGTTGTGCAGGATATCAAATAGTTTTCTCAGTATACACAATAATCCTGTAAAGTAGTTAATGCCAGCTCCCTTTTAAGGATGAAGAAACTGGGTTATAAAGACGTTAAGTACCTTTGCTAAAGTTACACAAATAGTGACAAAGTCTGTATTCAGACTTTGGACTGTCTGGCTCTGAAATCTGGGTACTCCCAACTCTTCTGTACAAACTCCCTTTAGAATGTACTCCCAGGGCTCAGAAACTAGTTACTCTAGTCTAAGCAAGCACTTAACAATCATTAGGCAGTTAATGTAAACTATAGATTCTAATAGTATCATGCACTGCCTCTTGATGGTGGTGGTGGTGGTAGTGACATAGACAACTTTTCTCTCCTAGCATTAAGTTACAGTTCCTCAGACTTCATTACCAATAATATATATATTTTTTAATTTTTAAAGATTTTTTGTAGAAACAAGGTATAACTGCATTGCCCAGGCCAGTCTTGAATTCCTGCACTCAAGTGACCCTCCCACCTTGGCCTCCCAAAGTGCTGGAATCACAGGCATGAGCCATTGTGCATGGCCATTACCAGGAATTTTGATTCAGGAGGTCAAAAGTCTAATTTGCATTGCACATTACAAATTTTTGGGCTGAGATGTCAGGTTCAGGGAGCCCCATAAATTTCCTGTACCTGGGAGTGAAAAGAGCTAATATTTATGGAGCAGCTGGGTTTTCCAGGGCAACCTAATTCCCAGATGTGATGTTCAGCAGAAAAGAAGCAGACAAAAGCAATGTGCACTGCTTTTTTTTTTTTTTTTTTTTTTTTTTTTTTTTTAAATAGAGAGGGGGTCTTGCTATGTTGCCTAGGCTGCTCTTGAGCTCCCGGACTTAAGTGATCCTCCCGCCTTGGACTCCCAAAGTGCTGAGATTAAAGGTGTGAGCCACCACACCCAGCCCATTTTAAATTTTTTATTTTTTATTTTGCACTGCTCTTTAGCTTCCCTGTTAAAACCCATAGCCAGACTTCCAGTTTCAGTTCCAACATGTAAGAACTTGTAAGTCATTGCTCCTGTACTTACAACCAGAAAAAAAATCTGAACAAACAGAATCAACAACATTTCTTAGATTCTTCAAAGAACTGAGGCATAGGACAGTTGACTACCCCAAATTCTGAAGGCAAATCCAGAGAGTCACAGCCTATTTCTTCTTTCATAGAACAGAAACTGCTAGAGACATAAATAGGTAAGAGCACTTAAATGTAATTTTGATGAATTGCTGGAGACTGAGTGTGGAATAATATGAGAGTGAGAAACCCCTGAGGATCTGCAGTCAGGGAGGTCCTCACACTTTTGTGGGCATTACTTCCAAGAAACCCACCATATTCTTGCAGTGAAGAACCCAAAAATATCTCCTCATGGCCCCTGCAGTGGGAAGGGAACTGTACTTTTGTGAAATACACCCAGAGCCTTCTTCATTTTTTTAAAAAAAAGCCTATTCTGCGGTGGAAAAGACTTTATCAGAGCCTTATCTCAGCTGAGGGAAAGGCGTTTCTCCTATTTCAGCCCCCTTTAGGTTTCTAGTCTCATGTAAGGGAGAGAAAGGCGCTAAAATAAAACTCTTATGAAAATCAAAGCCCAGGGACACAGGCCCACAAAAGACTGAAATTTAATCATAATATTATAGAACACTTCCTCTCCTCTGCACTTCACCACCATGCTAATAAGGCTTTATTATAATAATAGTGGATAACAGTGAATAACAGTTAAAAGAGCTGCAAAATGTAAACTCTCCCTGAGAAGAATATTTAGGGAAATGCTAGAAATAAAAAATACTGTAACAGAGCCCAGGCACAGTGGCTCACGCCTGTAATCCCAACACTTTGGGAGGCTGAGGTGGGTAGATCACCTGAGGTCAGGAGTTCAAGATCAGCCTGGCCAACATGGAGAAACCCCATCTCTACTAAAAGTACAAAAATTAGCTGGGCGTGGTGGCGGGTGCCTGTAATCCCAGCTACTCAGGAGGCTGAGGCAGGAGAATCGCTTGAACCCGGGAGGTGGAGGTTGCAGTGAGCCGAAATCGTGCCACTGCACTCCAGCAAATGAAGAATGCCTTTGATGGGATTATCAGTAGACTGGACACAGTTGAGGAAAGACTCAGCAAGCTTGAGTAGCAGTCCCCAATCTTTTTGGCACCAGGGGCAGATTTCGTGGAAGACAATTTTTCCATAGACTGGGGGGCGAATGGCATGGTTTCAGGACAATTGAAGTGCATTACATGTATTATGTACTTTATTTCTATTATTATTACATTGTAATAGATAATGAAATAATTATACAACTCACCATAATGTAGAATCACTGGGAGCCCGGAGATTGTTTTTGTAAAGCTAGATGGTCCCATCTTGGGGTGATGGGAGGCAGTGACAGATCATCAGGCATTAGATTCTCATAAGGAGCATGCAACCTAGATCCTTCACATGTGCAGTTCACAATACGGTTTGTGCTCTTATGAGAATCTAATGCCACTGCTGATCTTCCAGAAGGCGGAGCTCAGGCGGCAATGAAAGTGATGGGGAGTGGCTGTATATACAGATGAAGATTTACTGGCTAGCCTGCCACTCACCTCCTGCTGTGTGACCCAGTTCCTAACAGGCCATGGACGGGTCCAGGTCCGTGGCCTAGGGGCTGGGGACTCCTGAGCTTGAAGATAGGTCAATAGTGTAAACTAAAAAGTATGTAAGACATGTCTCAATTGATTTAGAAGTTTATTTTGCCAAGGTGAAGACATTCCCAGAAGAAAAGAGCATGGAATCACAGAAACAGTCTGTGGTCTGTGCCTTTATCCAAAGATAATTTTGAGGGCTTCAATATTTAAATGGAAACAGCAGGCTAGAGGGGAAGAGGGAGGGTACAGTAATCCACATGATGCAAGGGAAAAGGAGCAAAAACAGGAATAGTCAATTCTGTATTCCTCTGGCTCACAGTAAATCAGCACTTTACATAAGATAAGGAAAATGTGTAATATCTACCTGTGGAGATATTTAACCTTTTATCTGTAGCTATCTGCTTAGGAACAAAAAAAAAAAAAGAAAGGTATTTTATTGCATGACTCAGCTTTCAGCTTAATATTTTCCTTTTGGCATAGTGAATCAGGGTCCTGGGTTTTTATTTTCTTTTCACAATAGAAACTTCCAAATTGAAATGAAAAAAAGAACTGAACATTGCAGCACTGTGGGATGATTTTGAAAGGTATAACATATGCATAGTTGGAATACTAGAAAGAAAACAGTGAATTTGGAGCAGAAGAAATATTTCAAATAATAACAGCTGAGAATTTTCCAAAATCAATGACAAACATCCAACCACAGATCCAGGAATTTTAGAAAATACTAAGCAGGATAAATACCAAAAAAGTCTACACCTAAGTGTTACCACTGGAAGGTATCCAAGTTACCGACAGTGAATCCATACAGGTCTGCAGCAAACTCAATTCTTGCCTGCTCAGAAGAAAGAATTCGACCAAGGGGTATAAAGCAGAAAAAGAGACCGAGGCAAATTTCAGAGCAGGAGTGGAAGTTTATTTAAAAAGGCTTCAGGGGCCGGGCCCAGTGGCTCACGCCCGTAATCCCAGCACTTTGGGAGGCCAAGGCAGGCAGATCACAAGGTCAGGGGTTTGAGACCAGCCTGACCAACATGGTGAAACCCTGTCTCTATTAAAATAAAAAAATTAAAAAACCCAGCTGGGTGTGGTGGCACATGCCTGCAATCCTAGCTACTCAGGAGGCTGAGGCAGGAGAATCACTTGAACCCGGGAAGTGGAGGTTGCAGTGAGCCGAGATCACGCCACTCCAGCCTGGGCAACAGAGCGAGACTCCAACTCAAAAAAAAAAAAGAAAAAAAAAAGGCTTCAGAACAGGAGAGAAAGGGGAGTACGCTTGGAAGAGACCCAAGCGGGCAACTTGAAGGACAAGCACACTGTTTAACTTTGATCCTAGGATTTTATAGGCTGGTTCCTTTCCCGTGATTCCTCCGTTGGTGTGGGCTGCCCGCATGCAAGGTGCCCTCCTTACCCTTGGGAAGTGAGCACGCACAGTGTGTTTAGAAAGTTGCATGCATGCCCATCTGAGGCTTTCTTCCCTTTTCCAGTGGAGTGCCCCCAGAAGGTCATACTCTGTCATCCTGTCTCTTAATGCATATGCCTGGGAAATTGCTTCTCCCTGGTATCCGCATTCAATTAACACTTTAGTGAAATAGGTGTGGACTATCAGGAAATGGCCTGTCCTTCATGCCAGCTGCCAACTATCACTTTTAAAGAGGCAATGGGATAATTGCGGAACCATCACCTGACATTCCTAGTGGGTGGGGGGAGAGCCCTCTCTTGCCCTGCTCATGCCTGTCTACCTGTAACATTCCCCCCTCAAGAGCCCAAGACCCCAAATCTTTGGGGAAAAATGGACAAAAGTCAGTCTTCTGTAACTGCTTTCCACTGACAAAGGGACAATGGTGGTTCAGTGGGTCTTGGCCTCTTGCTAGCTGACAGGGCAGGAACGTCATTCCGTGGATTGGTGAAAGCAGTATCTAGCCAGATCCAAGGGAGTCAGGGGCAGGATTTTGCCACCTTCCTGTCCCACTGATGATCAGTCTAGGGGTCCCCTGTAGAAGGGTGTCTCTTGAATATTGAGAGGATGATATCCCTCACTGAAGATCATCTGGAGCTTGATGACCCATCCTTTTTGTTTCTTCTGAGCTGCATCAAGAGATCACTGGTTGGTTTACAGGAATAAGCAGGGTTAGTCCAAAATGCAGACAAAAACTTAAAAACAACTGATGAGACTAGATTCTAATAGTAGGTATATAATAATTTTTGAAAAATATTTTTCTCTCTCCAGTCCTCGTGATTTTTTTAAAAATTATGATAGGACTGATTTGTTTGGAAAGTAAACTTTAGTCTTATTATACTTAGCCTGATTATTTGCATAAAGCCCAGCAAGAATAATTTTTTTTCACATAGGCTTTTAAAATTTGCTTTGATGGAACTCTGTTCCATAAGTAATCTCAGATAAGACTTTTTAAAACTGAGCTCACCCATGGGTTTGTACCTTCAAATACCTATGAGTTGAGTAAATTTCTCTTTTTTTGAGGTTCCAAAATAACTTGGGGTTCCTAGGCCTGTCAGAAAATGACATTCTTTACATACCACAGGTCAGGAACCCTGTACAGGGACTGTGTAGACAAGGTATGAGGCCAGTTTTCCCAAAGGGCTTTTATTGGCTCTATAAGTCAAGCTTGATTCCTTAAATGAAGACATGTCATTCCAGTCAAAGACTTGGTAAAACAACCAGTTTCTCCCATTGCCCTGTTGCAAAAGAAAGCATTCTTATTGCACTTATGCAAATAACTATATTGCCATAAGTTAAGAATACTCACAAATTGGCTGGGTGCAGTGGCTCACGCCTGTAATCCCGGCACTTTGGGAGTCCAAGGCAGGAGCATCACCTAAGGTCAGGAGTTCGAGACCAGCCTGACCAACATGGTGAAACCCCGTCTCTACTAAAAATACAAAAAAAAATTAGCCGGGCATGGTGGTGGGCGCCTGTAATCCCAGCTACTCGGGAAGCTGAGACAGGAGAATTGCTTGAACTTGGGAGGCAGAGGTTGCAGTGAGCCGAGATCACACCACTGCACTCCAGCCTGGGCAACAAAGAGCGAAACTCCATCTCAAAAAAAAAAAAAAAAAAGCTCACAAATTGTTTCCAAATTCTGGAAAAATCAGGTAGCGAGAAAGGAATACACTCCAAATTTTCTTCACAGGAGTATACTTTCCTCAATTGTTAAAAGCTGTAAATAACTCAAAAGAAAAGTTTTCTTGAATCTGAAAAACAAAGGATCAGCAACATTTTAAGCAAAATGTTAAAAAAAAAGATGACTTCAGTCTTTTATTAGTTTTGTCCATTCAGTTAACCCCTGTTCTGCTTGATATTCATGAACATTTCAGCTCTCCATGAAAGTCCTGAAAGGTATTTTTTCCTTTATTTTAATGTCACTTTCACTCGCATCCGTGTGAAGAGACCACCAAACAGGCTTTGTGTGAGCAACAAGGCTGTTTATTTCACCTAGGTGCAGGCGGGCTGAGTCCGAAAAGAGAGTCAGCGAAGGGAGATAGGGGTGGAGCCGTTTTATAGGATTTGGGTAGGTAAAGGAAAATTACAGTCAAAGGGGGTTGTTCTCTGACCGGCAGGGGCGGGGGTTACAAGGTGCTCAGTGGGGGAGCTTTTGAGCCAGGATGAGCCAGGAGAAGGAATTTCATAAGATAATGTCATCAGTTAAGGCAGGGACCGGCCATTTTCACTTCTTTTGTGGTGGAATGTCATCAGTTAAGGCAGGAACAGGCCATTTTCACTTCTTTTGTGATTCTTCAGTTACTTCAGGCCATCTGGATGTATACGTGCAGGTCACAGGGGATATGATGGCTTAGCTTGGGCTCAGAGGCCTGACAGTCACAATCTCCAAAGTTACCAGAAACTTGCATTCAGGAACACCTGTCAGTTCTATAGCTGATTATAAAACACCATTTAAAGAGGATCAAAACAAGACAGGCCAGGCGCGGTGGCTCATGCCTGAAATCCCAGCACTTTGGGAGGCCAAGGCAGGCGGATCAAAAGTTCAGGAGTTTGAGACCAGCCTGGCCAATATGGCGAAACCCCGTCTCTACTAAAAACACAAAAATTAGCCAGGCATGGTGGCAGACACCTGTAGTCCCAGCTACTCAGGAGGCTGAGGAAGCAGAATCAGTAGAACCTGAGAGGCAGAGGTTGCATTGAGCCGAGATTGGGCTACTGCACTCCAGCCTGGGCAACAGAGCGAGACTCTGTCTCAAAAAAAATAATAATAATAATAAAAAAATAACAAGACAATTGTCTGTGGATGATGAAAAGTCCTAGGGCAGCCACAGTTAAAGACACATTGACAAGGAAATTTCTTACCTCTGTGGCACACAAGAATTTTACATAACAGTTCTAATTATTAATAATACCCACTAAGTTATATGAGTCTCATAATTTTGGAACACATATTAATAACATATTTATGCAAATACAGCCCAAAGAAAGCCAAATACAATTTCATATTTGAGAATGCTTCCTTATACCAAATAAGCCAACTATGTCATTTTTGGACTTTAGAGGACCTAATATCTAAAACATTAATTAGGTCAGAAATAGACATGATTTATAATTTAATTTTGGAAAGTTTGTCAAATATCAAAGATTTTAAACATTTGATATTATAAAATAAAATCCCAGGTCACCATAAGTCATTCACTTAGCCAACCTATAGTTTATTTGAAAGGCAAACAAAAAGCTTTCATTATTTTTTAATATTACACGAAAATCTTGTTCAAGAGAGAAAGCTAAATTTCACCTTTGCATTAGTGTCAAACCGAATTCTTAATAAAATGTTATAGACAAATCTATCTAATTTTAATGTCTGACCATAAGGTAAGATTCTCATAAACCTTTTATAACACTTTACAACTTCTTTTGTTAAAGAGCAGATCAGTGCTCCAAGAAAACTCTGTTGTGCTTTTATTCCAATGTTCAACTTATGGAAAAACTGTATAATACCCCTTTAACTTTAGCCAATATGTTTACACACAGAATCTCTTTTTTTTTTTTTTTTTTTTTTTTTTGAGACGACGTCTTGCTCTCTTGCCCAGGCTGGAGTGCAGTGGCACCATCTCAGCTCACTGCAAGCTCCGCCTCCCGGGTTCAAGCAATTCTCTGCCTCAGCCTCCCCAGTAGCTGGGACTACAGGCACCCGCCACCACACCTGGCTAATTTTTTTTTTGTATTTTTAGTAGAGACAGGGTTTCACCGTGTTAGCCAGGATGGTCTCGATCTCCTGACCTCGTGATCCGCCTGCCTCAGCCTCCCAAAGTGCTGGGATTACAGGCGCGAGCCACCGCGCCTGGCTGAATCTCTTTTGCAATATATTTTTCACAAACTTTCCACAACTTGTTCAAGCCCTCAGATGTTTCCTATCTAACTTAAAATAATCCTTTAACCGTCTAAACTAGGCAAGAAATCCACATTCCCATTCCTTCTTGTAATCTTTTACCAAATGCACATTTTACTTTCCTTGCACACCTTGCATGTAAAACTGTTTCTTTAGTAGTTTCAAATACATGTTACACTGTTGACTCTTAGCAACTTTTGCTGAAAAACCTGGTTAGTAAGCTATTTTAATTATGTACTAGATTTGGAGCCTAGGACACCAGACAGAAGTGCAGATAAGGTCTCTTTCCAGCATAGCTAGGGATATGGCTAACTCCACATGTCGTTAGGCCTTATCTAGTGGTAAAGCAGGCAAGTCGAACAATTTTCAAAAGCCAAAGAAGCAGTTTATGACCTTAAAGCATTTAGCAAACCTAATATCTGACTTGCATAATTTAGACCAAATGTCTAAATTTTTGAAGATATTTTTATTTTACCAATAATCCTAAAACTGTCTTTATTTCCCAAAGATTATTTAGGTCACATGAACTAAAAGGCATTACAGTTTAAATTTTCTGACAATATTTAAGCATTTATTTTTTAACACCAATTAATTAGAGCTCTTTTATATAAACATCATCACACACAACACATATGAATACATAGAAGATTCAGTAGTTGTAAGATTTTTCATTTGCCACTTTTTGTTTCTTAATTGGATTATTGGCTTCAGGGTGGAGTCTTTGGAAGAACAGCGTGGAGAAAGCATACAGTTTCCAGAGCCTAATAAGCAGATACAGCTGGAAGGCAAAAATGGATCCCCAAAATTAAGGGACCATCGTTATAGTGGATCCTGAATCCCCAAAAGAGAAATGCTACGGAGCAAGACAGTACAATGATTTTACCATACATTTCATTGCAAAGTGATCCAATGCCAATCAGCCCATTCCCCATGGGAATCTTATCTCTCAGTGGGGGCTGGGGATGTTGCCGTACCTTCCAGGTGGCCAAGAGCATGCTTCTCTGATCCAAACGTGCAAGTATTCCTCCATAACTGCCATTAGCCATCCATATATTTCCTACCTGGTTATTACCAAAGTTCTTTCATAATGTGAAGTAATTTCTGAAACTCCCAAAAGTGAAAAACAGGTAACGCAATGCAAACAGAACAGAGCCTTAGATTTTAAGAGGGATCTATCCACTTTCAATTCCTGGGGTTCCATGAGGAAACCAGAGGTTTTTCCCAAAACGGGGTCTGTGGCACCTCCTCTTTTTTTCCCAAGGAGTCCCAAGCTGTTAGAAATTATCTTAGGTCCTTTCATGTGTGCATCAAGAGTGGCAAGAAGACAAAATAAGAAAAGCAATTCAGTTGACTGAGAACAAAAAACCTTTTTTTCTTCAGAAAAATAAGATTCAAGAAGAGAAAAAAACAAAGGCCTTTTAAATATATGTATAGCTTGGATATCTGCTTTTAACTAAGCTGACTTTTAACCATAGTGTTCCTAAGAAAATCCTTTTAAATCTCTTATTACTTGATTTTAGCTTAGCCAAATAGCCAATACTTGTGGTTTTTGAACTTTACCAAAAGTAACCTCACAGGTGAAACCAATAAGCTTTAACTAAGGTTATGACTTATCCATGAGTGTACGACGTATTTTCAAAGAGGTGGTAAGCAGTTTTTACAAGATTTAGAGTCTACAAAGGTAGCTTCGACAAAGGAAAATTCAAGAAGGGAAGTCAGAAGTCATTCATGGAGGGGCAGAGAATACATTGATTTCTACCATTCCTACTACTGGTCTGCATAGAAAGAGAGAAGCCAGAAGTCTGGTAAGAATTCCTACCCTTCTACCAGCATGCCTGGCTGCTGGCTTCTGGGTTCCCTTTCCCTGAGCAGCCCTAGCGACCCTGCTTGACATACCCTGGGGACCAAGCCACAACACCAAGGAAAAATCATCTTTTTTCCATTTCATGGAAACTTTGAACTAGACAAAAGTCATTTTCTGTTAGAAAGTTAAGGTTTGTACTGCATGTTGCCATGTGTGTCCTGAGAAGGGGGAGTAGATAAAGAAGTTGTCTACATACTGTAGAAGTTATCCCCTCTCAGGAGATTTCTCAGTTAGATTTTTGCTAGGGCTTGTCTGAATAAGTGTGGGCTATTTTAGACATTACCAGGGACCGGTGGGTGAATAGCAATTGGTCCCTTAAGTAATATAAAGGGGTGTGAATCTTTTGTTTTGAGGGAGGGGATGCCATTTGCCCCACCTAACAGGCTTAGCCCTGTTCTCTTTATTCTACTCTGGGTTATAAAAGACTTAAGAGGCTAATCTGAGGACCTCCTGCACAGGGGTTCCAAGTCTGACTCTTGTAATTGCTTCCCAGTTTCTTTTTAAGCCAAGCAGTTTAAGGTTTGAGGAAATTAAAATTTTCCCAGTTTGGGGGAATGCATCCAAGGGGCAAGTCCTGTGGTATGGAGACACAATTTCCCATCTGCCATTTGCGAAGAGAGAACAGAGGAGGAAAAAGAGGAAAAGGGAAAAAGGTGTCCTCCCTTTCTTCCTATTATCCCAAATGGGGCATCCCCCATCATCCTGGGTTCTAGACTTAACCATTCTTTACCATGTACCCATGGTCCCATCTCATTACAATTACCCACTTGAGAACAGAGAACAGAAGAGATACTGGAGTGAACAGTGAGCCCCTGTCCATCCCTGGGGTTCCAGAATTAACTGGTCCTTACTGTGTACCTGCCTAGCCTTTCATCTTTTTTCCAATGGTAATCCGTTAGGCTAGGACCACCCTTCTTGGGTTCCAGACTTAACCAGTCTTTGCTCTGTATCCATGGTCCCATCTCATCAAATTACCCACTGGAGAATAGAGGAGATACTGGAGTGAACCGTGGGCCCCTGTCCATTCCTGGGGTTCTGGAATTAATTGGTTCTTACTGTGTAACCCCCTAGTGTTTCATTTCTGTTCCAATGGTAATCTGTTAGCCTGGGCCACCCTTCATCTCTGTCCTATGGGTCTCTTATGTGAACCCTGAAAATTTGAGATAGGCCTCAGTTAATTTAGAAAGTTTATTTTGCCAAGGTTGAGAACACACGCCAGTGACACAGCCTCAGGAAGTCCTAAGGACATGTACCCAAGGTGGTTGGGGCACAGCTTGGTTTTATACATTTTAGGGAGAGATGAGATATCAATTAATATATGTAAGAAGTACATTGGTTCTGTCCAGAATGGTGGGGGCAACTGGAAGCAGGGAGGGGGCTTCCAGGTCACAGGTAGGTGAGAGACAAATGGTTGCATTCTTTTGAGTTTCTCATAAGCTTTTCCAAAGGAGGCAATCAGAATAAGCTTCTATCAGAGTGAGCAGAGGGATGACTTTGAATAGAATGGGAGGCAGATTTGCCCAGCTTGAATGTTCCCTTTAGCTAGGATTTTGAGGGCACAAGATATTTTCCTTTCACACTTTTATCAGTGGCCTTTAACCAGCCTATATCCTTGTCTCCATGGCCTTATAGTGACTCTCACTCAGAGGATTTTAGTAATAAAATAATTATCTTTTTTCTTAGAAGCCTGTTTCTCTGTTAACTGCCACAGCGGCTGGACTTCCCTCCCCCCTCCCTTAGAATATGACCTTGAAGGTCTTGATGCACATTGAGAAGGGCATGGAAGTAATTCGAGAAATGGCGGCTATAGGAGGAAGTGGAAAGAAGCAAGAGGAATACTCATGGAAAGCCTTCATGTGCTCACAAAAACAGGAGCCCTTGTATTCAAGAGGGTAATATTTATTTGCCCTCTGAACATAAAGCAGTAACCTCTGAGGACTTGGGGCCTGGGGTAAGAATTTCTCCTCCTCCCAAAGTGGTGGTGGCTTAAAAAGCAAGAGGGTGGGATTCTTTTTTTTTTTTTTTTATGAGATTATTTTTTTTATTTTTTTATTTTTTATTTTTTTATTTTTTATTTTTTATTATACTTTAAGTTTTAGGGTACATGTGCACATTGTGCAGGTTAGTTACATATGTATACATGTGCCATGCTGGTGCGCTGCACCCACTAACTCGTCATCTAGCATTAGGTATATCTCCCAATGCTATCCCTCCCCCCTCCCCCCTCCCCACCACAGTCCCCAGAGTATGGTATTCCCCTTCCTGTGTCCATGTGATCTCATTGTTCAATTCCCACCTATGAGTGAGAATATGCGGTGTTTGGTTTTTTGTTCTTGCGATAGTTTACTGAGAATGATGGTTTCCAATTTCATCCATGTTTTTACACTGTTGGTGGGACTGTAAACTAGTTCAACCATTGTGGAAGTCAGTGTGGCGATTCCTCAGGGATCTAGAACTAGAAATACCATTTGACCCAGCCATCCCATTACTGGGTATATACCCAAATGACTATAAATCATGCTGCTATAAAGACACATGCACACGTATGTTTATTGCGGCATTATTCACAATAGCAAAGACTTGGAACCAACCCAAATGTCCAACAATGATAGACTGGATTAAGAAAATGTGGCACATATACACCATGGAATACTATGCAGCCATAAAAAATGATGAGTTCATATCCTTTGGAGGGTGGGATTCTTAAAGGACCAGAGTGAAGCACTATGCAGGCAGACAAGCCGCTTTTAAAAGCCATCAGAAAACTTAGCGCTGGGGCATAATAGGAACAAAATGCACATGATGAGTTGTAAGAAACCGGCAGCACTGGAGTTCCAATTAGTGTTCTGGCCACATGCCAGCAGACAGGGGAAAGATGGAATGTCACCCGAGATAGTAAAAACAAATATAAACCTCGGGGGATATCCACAAGGGAGCCTGTGCCTTTGCTGCTGCAGAAATGCAGAGAGCCATGGGCGCATGAATAATAGGGAGTGTGTGTTTTAGAAGTCATGTGGCATGCAAAGTGAAAGCAAAGAAGCAGACTTTCACCCAAGGCAGAAGGTCTGGTGGGCGTGAAAAGCCATTTTAGAACACACACACAGAAAACAGAAGAATGGGTGGTATACATTTTTGGAAAAGAGCCAATTTTAGTTGGAAAGAAAAAGCAGAGGAAATCCCAGACATTGCATGGTTTTTAGGCCTCAGCCTCACCACTCTCATAAGCCTCCTATCTAGGAGGGCCATTTAATGCTTCTGACCTACTTGGTGTGGACCCTAAGGTCCTTCCCACCCCTGCAAGCCACCCATTAGGGTGAGCTGAGAAATCAACCACAAAAAGCAGAGTCACTTATGCAGAGAGAGAGAGACTGACAGAGAGAGAGAGATCGATTGATTGATTGATTGGGAGAATGTAAAGGAAGAGAACAAGAGTCTCTGCCTGGTAATCCAGGGAATTCTTCCGAATCTTAACCAAGACCAACAAGTGTTACTTCCACGAGTCTGCAAGAACCACAGTGTTATAGAGCTTGGGGCCCAAGTCCCTTAAAATACCTGTAAAGCCTTCCCCAGATTGTGAAGAGTACAATAAATACATAACTTTTCAATGTCCAAAAATCAACCAACATCAACAAGCATCAAGAGCAGCCAGGGAAGCATAACCTCACCAGACAAACTAAATAAGGCACCAGGGACCAATCTTGGAAAAACAGAGATGTGTGACCTTTCAGACAGAGAAGTTGAAATAGCTGTTTTGAGGAAACTTAATGAAATTCAGGATACCACAGAGAAGGAATTCAAAATTCTATCATAAATTTAACAAAGACATTGAAAATAATTAAAAAGAATCAGGCAGAAATTTTGGAGCTGCATACTAAAGAATGCATTAATAGCAGAATTGATCACAAGAAAAAGAAAGAGAAGAAAAGAAAAAGAAAGGAAGGAAAGAAAGAAGAAGAAAAGAAAAGAAAAAGAAAAGAAGAAAAGAAAAGAAAAAACTGCACACGGGGGTCGGATGCCTCCAACCAAAGAAGGCAAGGCATAGATATCTCTTAACATCTGAGTCACATGGCCAATATGTTACCGGTGGCAAATAACCGAGTCTCATGGTACCTAATATGTTAAGGGTAACAAGTGTCCGAGTTACCATTGGTGAATCTGTATGGGTCTGCAGCAACCTCAATTCTTGCCTCCTCAGAAGAAAGAATTTGACTGAGGGGCATAAGGCAGAAAAAGAGACCAAGGCAAGTTTCAGAGCAAGAGTGGAAGTTTATTTTAAAAGGCTTTAGAACAGGATAGAAATGAAAGCATGCTTGAAAGAGACCCAAGTGGGCGACTTGAAGGACAAGTGCACTGTTTAATCTCGATCCTAGGACTTTATAGGCTGGCCCTTTTCCCATGATACTTCCGTTAGTGTGGGCTGCCTGCATGCAAGGTGCCCTCCTTATCCTTAGGAAGTGAGCATGCACAGTGTATTTAGAAAGTTATATGCATGCCCATCTGAGGCTTTCTTTCCTTTTCCAGTGGAGTGCTCCCAGAAGGTCATACTCTGCTATTTTGTCTCTTAATGCATATGCCTGGGAAGTTGCTTCACCCTCTTGCCTGCATTCAATTAACACTTTAGTGCAATAGGTGTGGGCCATTAGGAAATGGCCTCTCCCTGGCACCAACTGCCAATTTTTCAATTTTAGAGAGGCAATGCAATAATTGCTAAATCATCTTCTGACAGTCCTAGTGGGTGGGGGGAGAGCCCTCTTCTGCCCCAATCATGCCTGTCTAACTCCCTGTAACATAGGCATATCATATGCAAACTGAAGAAAGACAAAGATAAAATACTGAAAAACAAAACAAAACAAAACCCCTTACTTACAGAGGAACAAGGATAAGAATTACAGTGCAGAAACCATGCAAGTAAAGAAGAGAGTGGGCTGTAATATTTAAAATATTGAAAGAAATACTACCAACCTAGACCTCTGGGATTAGTAAAATTATCTTTAAACATGAAGGAGAAATAATTTCTCAGACAAACAAGAACTGAGGATATTCATCACCAGCAGACCTGCCCTGCAAGAGATGTTAAAAAGAATTTCTTCAGGGAAAAGGTACAATAATATAGGTCAGAAATTTATAGAAAGAAAGGGCATTGGAGAAGGAATAAATGAAGGCATGCTTGCTATTGCCCTCATCATTCTTGTCCATCTCAGTGTGCTAATGAAACCACCTTTGCAAAAATTATAGCTGATGAAATTATGACAGTGAAAGAGATCAGACCTTACCAACTCCATCTTGCTTCTAAACTTTAAGCTGTCCTTGTTCGTTCCTGGGTGTAGGCCAAACTAACCTTGGGAAGGAATTTAGTTTATAGTTTAACTCTGAAACAAAATTGATAGTAGCCCTTTCCCAGTCGGGGGCGGGGTCGGGGGGGACCTTCTTGCCTGGGGACCAGTCTGCCTTTGTAGGCCTAACAAATTAGCTACAAGATTAAAAATTATGGTTTAGGGGCCACACAGCCTCCGGCTGCAAGAGTCTGAACCTCCCCAAATTGCTCCTGGGAATAACATCACTGTTGAAAAATCTAAGGTCAGTACTTGAGATACTTTGCAGACCCTGCCTTCCTTGTTGGAAGCAAGTAAAACTCCAAAAAAATAAAGGAGTTGTACAGCAAACTAAACTTTAGTTCTCGACCAAATTTTGGGAGATCAGGGATTCTCTGGAGGGGGGCTTCCAGGCCTCTGCAAGTTGTCCTATTGGTTTGAGCCATAAAGATAGCTCAAGCTGGTACCAAGCACCCATAGGAGATTCGTGAAGGTCAGGGGCACCTCCACTCAGAATCCCTTTGTGGTTACCAAAATATGAACCCCAAATATCTGAGACAAGTCTCAGTCAATTGAGGAAGTTTATTTTGTCAAGGTTAAGGATGCTTCTGTGACACAGCCTCAAGAGGTCTTGACAACATGTGCCCATTGTGGTCGGGGCACAGCTTGGTTTTGTAAATTTTAGGGAGAGATGAGACATCAATTAATACATGTAAGATGCACATTGGTTCTGTCCAGAAAGGCAGGACAACTCCAAGAGGGGAAGGGGCTTCCAGGTCAAAGGAAGATAAGAGATAAATGGTTGTATTCTTTTGAGTTTCTGATTAGCCTCTCCAAAGGAGGCAATCACATATGCATTTATCTCAGTGAGCAGAGGGGTGACTTTGAGCTCTGTCTGTCCTTTGTCCACAGGGAATTTCCTTGTGGAAAAATGGTGAGGGATGTATGTAGCTTTTTTTTTTTTTAATCTTAGTAACTATCTTTTTTAGGAATAGAATGGGAGGCAGATTTGCCCTAAGCAGTTCCCAGCTTTACTTTTCTCTTTGGCTTAGCGATTTTAGGATCCTGAGATTTATTTTCCTTTCACAATAGATATATACTTATAATGCACACTTTCCATAAACTATATGTATTATTGTACAACTTGCATTTTCACTTTGTATTTTGAGTTATTTCCATTTTGGTATATATAGAGCTACTTCTTTTTGATATCATAGTAGGGTAGAATAGTACTTTATAAAATAAATTTATCATACTTAGTTTAATCCTTTCCCTATTGATGGTCATTTATGTAACCGCCCGATGGGTTCTTCCAGCCAGCTGCACAAACAAAATCAATTCAAGGAGACCATGGCATTGCAGTAAAGAAAGAGGTTAATTGATGTGGTGCTGCCCACGCCAAATGGGAGATGGAGTCCTGTCTTAACTCAATCTCCTGAAGAATTTGGGGGCTAGGGTTTTTCAAAGGTAGTTTGGGGGAAATCATGGGGGTGGCTAGGCAATGGGTACTTGGTGCTGATTGGTTGGGGGTGCAATCATAGGGGTGTGGGAAATGGTCCTCCTATGTGCTGAGTCACTTCTGGATGGGGCCTCAGGAGCAGTTGGTGGGTCGAGGTGGAGCCAGACATGCAAGAAATCTGAAAAGATACCTCAAAAGGCCAATCTTAGGTTCTACAATAGTGATGTTATCTGCAGGAATAATTGGGGACGTTGCATATGTTGTAACCTCCAGAATAACGGCTGTCAATCCTTTATGTCTACACCTTAGCAGGACTCAGCCTGCTCCATCCTCCTAGCCTGGTGGTTTCATTATTAGCTTTACAAAGGCATTTGGTTAAGTTTTGGGGAATGGCTATTATCATTTAAACTATAAAGTAAATGTCTCCCAAAGTTAGCTTATAAGCCCAGGAATAATTAAGGGCAGCTTGAAGGCCAAAGGCAAGACAGGTGTTAGCCAGATCAGATCTCCTTCACTGCCATAATTTTCTCATTGTTATAATTTTTGCAAAGGTGGTTTCATTTACATTATTTACAATTAATTGCTATTAAAAGAAATTATGCATTTTAATATTCTTGCATATATTTACTTAAAGCATTATACTGGAGAAATAAAACTCTCACATCAGAATCTGCAGGCCTATGTCCTTCGTATTTAAGACAATGTGTTAAAGTTTTAATACTATTAAGCTTAAAGGACAAAGCCAATAAGAACACACAAATGTTAAGAATCATATCCTAGAGTGATTCATCAAAAAGTAGTGTGACATGCAATTGAAACTCCTGTTTCTCTTAGTATGACTAGTATCTCCTAAGTCACATATATTGGTGTGTCTGATTGAGGCATCCACAAAGGGAATACAAATGACCAGGAAAATGATCATATTTTTCTGCCTCTTTGTGCTCTATATTTTAAAATGCAGGTATTGGTACTTTTAGGAGTTGCTTCACAATCTCTGTCTTCCTCTCTTGCTCCTTCCAACACTGAAAAACCATACAGAAAGCAGCTGTGGGTGGCATACTCTGGGCTAAGCCCTGGGGTTACAGGCAGCAAAGACACACCTATGAATTAGCACTGATCTGCAAACCACAGAGGGTACCATGGAATTGTCATGACTCAGTAGCCCCTCACCTCCTTCAACCCTTGACTGACTATACCGTCTACAATGTGCTGAGAATACAGTGGGGAACAATACCAAAAGGGTACTTTCATTCAGGAAACTTCCAGTCTAACAAGTCAAACTCCCCATCGCTTGGAAGGGAGAGTAAAAATATATATATATATATTCAGAAGAAAAAAGCACATGCATGCATTAGGCAGGGTGCAAGGCTGGGAGAAAAGGAGGAGTTGAGGAGCGCAGCTGGGATCTGGGATCTGCCTCGAGGAAGTGCGCGAATAGTGGTCCCCTCTCCTCCCAGAACAGTGGAGAGGCGCCAAGACCGTCCCTACCTGGTGCCATCAAAGAGAGAGGACTGTTACGAGTCCTGACAGGGAAAGGCCCTCTTTTGGGGGCAACTGTGGGGACGGCGCAATGCCAACCTGAGCCACCATTTGAAATGAGAAAAAGCGGCGTGGCAGAAAGAAATGAGTCTGGTACAGACCAGTGGTTGGTTTCCTAGGGTTAGAGGTCTAGGTCTACCTTCTGTTAGAAGAGGGGCAGTGGTGAGGCCTTGATGGGAGCCCCCTGCCCCAGAATTCACTTAAGAGCAGGTGTACCTTCCTCCCCTGCGTGGCTCCATGAAGCTGGGAAAGAAACGCACAAGAGGACCACCCTAGAGGCCCAGGCTTGTTTGGCCTGAAATCGCCTCACCCCTCCCAGACTGTAGTGCTGACACCCCCTCTCCCATTAGCTTCCAGGAAGGAGAGTGAGAGGGCTGGGGAGAGGGAGGGGGCAGACACCCAGCAGTCCCTGGTCGGGGAGTTGGGGCGGGGGTGCAGACACACCAAGGGGCGGTTTGGTATCCATCCGCTGCTCCCTCCAGCGCGGCTCTTCCCAACCTCCTGATCCTGTCCCCTGCCTGGGTCCCCAGCTGCCCGCCCGTCCCTATATTATAGCAACGCCAGAAATGTGGTGGTGGTGGTCGCCACGTTAGGGTCCGCGGGGGTCCTCCTGAGGCAGCCTGGTACCAACCCGCAGGCCCAGGCTGGGGCTCGTCATGGCCCCGCCCACCTCTGGGTCGGAACTAAGGTGGGCCTGAGAGGGGGCGTCGAGCACTTTCGCGCCGTATCCCTCCGCCCCCCTTCCCGACACCCTCGCGGAGAGAGCGGTTCTTGCAGCATCCTGCGCAGCCCCTACCCAGTTTGGTGCAGAGGCGTGGGGGGCGGGACGCGTCTTTGCCATTCTGATAGCGGGGAAAGCGGTGAGAATCCAAGTGAGGAGCCGCCAGAGGAGAGCTGAGGAGAGGAGGGGGAGGTCGACGACCTGGGCCCTGGGCCTCTGAAGGCAAGTGGGGGTGCGTGAGCTTGGGGTGGTCCGCCAGGGTGGACCGGCTGGCAGCCTGCCCCGCCGACCCTGACATCCTGGCAAGGAGGAGACGATCCGGTCGGAGCCGGTCGCCGAAGAGAGGTGCGCAGTGCTCGAGACCCCTGGCGATGGGGAGGCGGTGACCGGTGCAGGCCGGGCCAGGCCAAGGGCTGAGGGGTTGGCTTGAGAGGCACCGTCAGATCGTCTAGAGGAGAACCGCGCTGACCGCCTCCAAGCCAGCTTTGCAGGCGCCGGCGCCCCGCCCTCGACGGTGTCTGTGCCCGGAAAGGGCTGTGGGGGAGCTCCTGCGGGAGAAATGGCGGAGCGGGAGCCATTGTGGGGGGCTCCCGGGAAGGCCGGTGGGAGCCGGCGTCCCAGCTCTGTGCCCAGCCCACGAGAGGTGGGCCGCGTTCGCTACTCGGGGCCCTGATTCCGGAAAGGGGCCTGTGGGACCCCGTGTCTTGGGTGCTGTCCCTTCCCACAGGCTCCAGGTGGTTGTCAAAGTCTCCTGTCTGCGTGATAGGTCTGTTGGGTTCTCCAAAAGTGGAACTTTGAGTGGGTGAATTATGAAGACACTAAAATGAAATGTTTAACCGCCTTTTATAATACCGCACTGTTTTATTGCCTTACATATTTAGATCCCCACATCCAGTTTTGTGCAAGCAAATAGGGTGTGGACTTAGTCGAATTTCACAACAGTGGTCCGTGTAAATAACAGGGTAGTATTTTTCCACCTTTCTTGTTCAGGATCTGTTTTCTCAACATGCTGATCCACTTTAAGTAATGTAATGATGTGTGAGAATGTGGGTTCCGAGTAGAGGGGTAATCTTTTTGAAGGGTCAATTTAGAACATTTGAAGTCAATCTGCTTCTTCAGTTTATGGTTCTGGAAACCAAAACTCCATCTCCAGCCACTCCTCACAGACCCTCTCATTTTGGTACAGAAATAGTCCCACAGAAGAATTCATGGCATTTCTGATGGTGGATATCTGAGGAGCTATGAGAGTTGGGAGACTTTATTTACTTAGTTTCTGATTCTCAAAAAGGAGGTGTTAGAATCCGAATTCTGGGAATCTGTCCATTAACCTGCTATTTTTCTACCATTGTTAACATAGTCTCTTGGGGTTATTTTTTGCTAGTTGCTCCGCCTTCTTTTTGTAGGGCGTGACTCTTCTTTGGTGGGAAGGATAGCATCTCCTGAGAACCCCTGCTGTATAAGCAGGCTGACATAGGTGGTGAATAAAGTAGGATCTAGGTATGCATGGGGAAGGGGAAGGACATGCACAGATGGTATTAAAATAACAGTCTCCATTATGTTCCCTGCCTGCCTTGTAAGTACAATTGCCTATGTTCTACTACCTATTTCTGCACCTCATTTTTTTTGGTTCAGGAAAGGAGCTGTAACTTCTATTGGGAAAATGACTGACTTCAAAGTTGGCAGGAGGTGTAATCAGGCTGCAGGTCTTGGGGTGATTAGGGAATCATTGAGGAAGAGCAGACAGGTGGGAGACATTTAACATAGCCTTGAATATTCAAAAGCATATGTTGTAACCCTTGTTATAGGCATTAGATCATCTTAGTCTCTTCTGTTTTCTTTCCTCTGCCTTCCTTTCTATTCTTAGGTCTGTTTCTTTCTAGGTTCCTGTAGAGATCTGTATGTAGCTGTTCACTTGGAAGTTAATTAAGAAAGAACAAAAACTATTCATTTGGATTCAAGGTAGGTTTATGTGTGAGCACCCCCGTTGATTGGGGTTATGGAAAGGCTGTTGCCAAGTGGGTTAGACCAGATCATATCTTGGTGCCACTGTCTTCCATCTTTCTAGTCACCTCTGACCTCACATTTGTGTACAAGTGATGGGGTGGGGTGAGCCAGGATTATGCCTATGAGGTAATTGGTAGATATTGGGGCAGGAAATGGGAAGATAAGCCACAAGGAGTACTAGGAGGCCAGAAGTGTTATATAACCAAAGCCCTAGATTTGGAAAGGCAGAAATTGGGTTTAGAGATTAGAGTGTAGGTCTGTCAACCAAATACTCAGAACTCCAATCCCATCTGTATTTTTGTCCATAGGCCTGCCCATGAGTTAACTATAGGGCATATCAACACTGCAAACAGGGAAGGAGGAAAAATTGCACTAGATCAGTGCAGGTTGGTGTGAGTGCTGCCTGAATACACCTATGAGGTCTAGTGGTATATATTTTAGTGGTGGACCTACTAGCATGGGTCCAAAGAGACTGGGCACTGCTTTAGCCTTTCTCACTCTCAGCAACCTTACCTGCCATCTTTGTTCCTGTTTGATGCAGAGTAAAAGAATGACAGTGCTTGGGCAGGACATTGTTGAGCATTAGTGGCAGTGTGCAAGGTATAAAATTAAGTAGCAGAGTTTTTTATTAATCCACTTCTACACAATTCATTTCTACTCTCCTATGTCCTTCTGTGTGGCTGTTTGCATAGAGAAGCACAGTTAGACAAGACTCAAAGCCAGTTTCTTTCTTCAACCTCAGGTCCATCTCCACTGGTGGCTGTGGTGGCTTTGGATTGTTGGAAGACCATCACCTTCAGCAGGTCTGCACTTGGGAACAATCATTCTCCCCCAGCCCGAGCGTGCCTCTGCCCTCTGTATCATTGACAGAGGCTGTATGTTTGGAAAGAGAACTTTGTGACTGCAGAACTGACAGTTGACTCTAATTCTTGCTACCAAGTTTTTCCCCAACCCAGTGAAAGAGTGTTAAGACTTCGACCTAGGACACATTGAGAACCAAGGCCAAGACTGGACAGGGCCATATAACTGGGCTTCAACCATGGCTGGGACTAAGAATAAGACAAGAGCCCAGGCCAAAACTGAAAAAAAGGCTGCTATACAAGCTAAAGCTGGAGCAGAGAGGGAGGCTACTGGTGTTGTTAGGCCTGTAGCCAAGACCAGGGCCAAAGCAAAAGCCAAGACAGGGTCTAAGACAGATGCAGTAGCAGAGATGAAGGCAGTGTCTAAGAACAAGGTTGTTGCTGAGACGAAGGAAGGAGCTCTGTCAGAGCCTAAGACTCTGGGCAAAGCCATGGTAGATTTCACTCCCAAGGCTGGGAATGAGTCCACCAGCTCCACATGTAAAAATGAGGCTGGTACTGATGCCTGGTTCTGGGCTGGGGAAGAGGCCACTATCAATTCCTGGTTCTGGAATGGAGAAGAGGCTGGTAATAGTTTCAGCACTAAGAATGATAAACCTGAAATTGGTGCCCAGGTCTGTGCTGAGGAGTTGGAGCCTGCGGCTGGGGCCGATTGCAAACCTAGGTCAGGGGCTGAGGAGGAGGAGGAAGAGAATGTTATTGGGAACTGGTTTTGGGAAGGAGATGATACTAGTTTTGACCCTAATCCTAAACCTGTGAGCAGGATAGTTAAGCCTCAGCCTGTGTATGAAATTAATGAAAAAAATAGGCCCAAGGACTGGTCTGAGGTAACTATCTGGCCCAATGCCCCTGCTGTAACTCCAGCCGTGTTAGGATTTAGATCCCAGGCACCATCTGAGACAAGCCCTCCTTCATATATTGTTCTGGCCTCCGCTGAAGAAAATGCCTGTTCTTTGCCTGTGGCAACAGCTTGCCGCCCTTCTAGGAACACTCGCTCATGCTCACAGCCTATCCCTGAGTGTCGTTTTGATTCTGACCCCTGCATCCAGACCATAGATGAGATTAGACGTCAAATCAGGATCAGGGAGGTAGATGGGATTAAGCCATTTGCTTGTCCTTGCAAAATGGAATGCTATATGGATTCTGAGGAATTTGAAAAACTTGTTAGCTTACTTAAGTCAACTACTGATCCTCTTATTCATAAAATAGCACGGATTGCAATGGGTGTCCATAATGTTCACCCATTTGCCCAAGAGTTTATTAACGAAGTAGGTGTAGTGACACTTATTGAAAGCTTGCTCAGTTTTCCTTCCCCTGAAATGAGAAAAAAGACTGTAATTACTCTGAATCCTCCTTCTGGGGATGAAAGACAACGCAAAATTGAATTACATGTTAAGCATATGTGTAAAGAAACCATGTCATTTCCTTTGAACTCACCGGGACAGCAATCTGGATTAAAGATACTAGGACAACTGACTACTGATTTTGTCCATCACTACATTGTTGCCAATTACTTTTCAGAGCTTTTCCATTTGCTGTCCTCAGGAAATTGCAAAACCAGAAATCTTGTTTTGAAACTACTTTTAAATATGTCTGAAAATCCAACTGCAGCCAGAGACATGATCAATATGAAGGCATTGGCAGCATTAAAACTCATCTTTAACCAGAAAGAGGCAAAAGCCAATCTTGTTAGTGGTGTGGCCATATTTATTAACATAAAGGAGCATATCAGAAAAGGCTCAATTGTAGTTGTTGATCACTTGAGTTATAATACACTCATGGCCATTTTCAGGGAAGTTAAAGAGATTATTGAAACAATGTAAAATGAGCCAGAGATAGAACATTTTAAGCCATCTTCAAACTCTAGCAGGCTGTACATTACAGTGTACACATTATACACTGCATCTTTAACACAGAGTCACCTGTGACAGGCTCTAGGTTTGAGCTAGACTATTTTGGGGGTATCAAATGAATATTATACCTTGGGCTGAAAATGTTTGATTTTTATCTTGTCTAGATTGGCATATTTTTAACATTTTACTTAAGATAGCAAACCAGTTCGTTTTAAGTAAGCTAACTTGTTCATTAGTATCTGCTTAGATACATCTGTGGCTTAAAATGGCAAAAAAGAAAATATCCTTGAGTTTGTAATCTAGTTACAGAAGTAAGGCATACACACACACAAAGATAACAGTACCTAGAGAGAGAGTGTGTGTGAGTGTGCGTGTCTCTGTGTGTGCACGTGCACGCTCATGGCCAAATGTGCGCACTCTACATAAAGGAGGCAGGAGTTCCTATAGGCTATTTAATGTAAGAGAAACTACTATTTTTCTCCTGTTCCAGCTGTATCAGGTACTCGTTCCGCAACACAGAAATGACTCAGAATCTCAGACAAAATGTATTATTTGTTCAATTTTAATTTTGCTACTACATTCATAACTCTTAAATTGTTAGGCTGTTTCGTTTACATCAAAGTTATCTCACAAAAGAGAAGGCAGGAAACGTTTTGTGAGTGCCTATTCTATGTCAAACACTGTGTTGGCACCATATTTTACAAGTTTTTTTCCTCTTCTCACAGTGATCTTGTGAGTTAGTTACTTATATTTTTATTAGAACTCATTATTCTGGGTACCCTCCAATGAGAATTAGAGAGGTTAAATACCTTTTCCTAGATTCCCACAGCAGGAAGGTGGCATAGCTGTTTTGTCTGACACCAGAACCCATCTCACCACACTGCTTTACAGTCTTCCTGAAGGACATTTTGAGGTGGGGGGGGGGGGCCTTCAAAGCTCAGAGACTGGTTTGAATGGTTTAATTTTGCAATGGATCATGTCCATGCCAGGTGTTACAATTCTTAACTTCCTCCAAATTCATGTGTCCATTAGACATTTGGCTACATCTGGCTGGAGGTCAGGAGAAAATTCTGAGGTAAATAGATGGATTTTATCTGGCAGTGTCGAAAATAGTAGGAGCCCAAAACTTTGTTCAATGAGTAAGATGTAGATTTGGAGTCATCAGCAGGGGAAACTTGTTAGATGTCCTTTGTATATTTTTCTATCCATTTGTATTTTTTCTTTCCCAAAGAGCTGAAATCATTTTATACCCTGAATTTAAAAGGTAATTGCTTTTTTCCTCCTTGCGAAATCATACCTTAATTTTTTTTTTTTTTTTTACCATTTATGATTTATTCTCCTATGTGTCATATGAAAGGCCAAGGGGCTTTATCTTTTACTAGTAGGCAAGCCTGGGCATTTCTGCATTTGTGCCAGCTAACACTACAAAATAGACTTAATTAGAGAAATTTAGACCCAGAATTGCAGCTTCAACAACACAAAACAGGAAAGCTAGAAGAGGTTGCTGTGTCAACCTACAAGATAGTGATTCTTGGAAGTTGGTCTGGACCAGAAAGCATTCCCAGGACATTTAGGCTATGGCTGAGTTCTCTAAGACTCAGGGTGGGAATTATAATCCCTGGTCTAAGCTGATATGAAAGTTTCTATGTGTGAAAATATGGAGTTATATGCTTTGAGATTTTCTGCCAGTTAAGAAACTAAAACAAGATCATACTGTAAATGTTTGTAACTTGCTTCCCCCCACTTGTATACTGTAAACATCTTTGCATGTCAATAAATATGCCTCTACAACATATTTTTGAATCACTTAATATTTTTCCCATGTTAACAGTTGGTATATAGTGTTGTAATCCTTTATTGCATATTCTCATAACATACAATGTACACATTCTTTTGCAAAAATGGGAACACAGTATTGAGACTTGCCTTTTCCTCTTAACACTTATCTTTTCAATTTAGTATTATATAGATCTGTCACATGCTTTTTATCTAATAACTTTATAGAAATATAATTGCCATACATTAAGCTGTATGTTGAAAGTATACAGTGTGATCAGTTTTGGAATGTATATACACACAAAACCATAACCACAATCAAAATTGTAAACACATTCATCACCCACCAAAGCTACTTTTTTTTTTGAGACAGAGTCTTGCTCTGTCACCCAGGCTGGAGTACAGTGGCGCAATCTCGGCCCACTGCAACCTCTGCTTCCCAGGTTCAAGTGATTCTCGTGCCTTAGCCTCCTGAGCAGCTGGGACTACAGGTGCATGCCACCACATCCGACTAATTTTTTTTTTTATTTTTTGTATTTTTAATAGAGACAGGGTTTCACCATGTTGGCCAGGCTGGTCTTGAACTCCTGGTCTCAAGTGATCTACCCATCTTGATCTCCCTGAGTGCCAGGATTACAGGCGTGAGCCACCATGCCCAGCCTCCCCCAAAGCTTCTTAATGCCCTTTTGTAATCCCTCCCTCCTCTCTCTCCCTGTGCCCCTAACCCAGGCAACCATGGGTCATTTTCTGACAAAATAGAATTGTTTTCATTTCCTGTAATTGTGTATAAATGGACTCATATAGCATGTACTCTTTGGTCGGGAGGGGATCTGGCTTATTTCACTTAGTGTAATTATTTGAGATTCATCCATATCATGTGTCTCACTATTTCATTGCTTTTTATTGCCAAGTAGTATTCCACCATATGGCTTTACCACAGTTTATTTATCCATTCACTTATTGATGGACATTTGGGCTGTTCAGAGTTTGGCCATTATAAGTAAAGCAGCTATGAGCATTTGTGTACAAGTGTTTTTATGGACATAGGCTTTCATATCTTTGGAATGACATCTAACAATATTGAATCTTTTGACCCATGAATAAAATCTCTCTCCACTTATTTAAGTCTCCTTTATTTCTCTAAGCAGCATTGTGTAGTTTTCCTGCAACATGCTTTTTTAGCAGCTGCATATATTCTGTTATGTGGTTGTATTACATGTTATTTAATCCGTTCCCTGATGATGAACACTTACAGGATTTGGTAAGCATGAATAATTCTATGATTTGGTATTTAAATCTTATTCTATAGGTGAGGAAGACCAAAGTTGTGATGGGTAAAGAAGCAGCAGTCACTAATATTAGCCAGAATGGGGGGGGGGGGTATTTCATCATTTTTATAATTGGGACAATGATTTTCTGTGTTAATACATGATTACAGAGTAGTCTTGCTTTTGTCTTGATACATGACATTCATGGAGTAGCCTGGTCTGATGTTAATGTTCTGTGAAATTGTTTCAATTCAATGAGAGAACATCAAGGCCTAGCTGTGAGTGCTGGGCCAGCTCTTAGATGTCAGACTGCTTTTCTTCTTGTCACGGATATTTACAAATATTTATGTATATTGCCTAACCTTCAAAATTAATCTCACCAGCCTCATCTCATGGATCATGAATGTCTGTTTCTTCATATACTTGCCAACACTTGGTATCACTGTTTTTAAGTTTTGCTACTCTCATAGACGAAATCATCTCATTGTTATTTTTATAACAACATTTTAAAGGTTACATAATACTACATATTATGGATGTGACAATTGAATCGCACCTTTATATTCCATTGGGTTAATTGTAGGTATGTGAAGATGGACCCCATTACTTAGTGGGTGGAGGAGAGGAGTATATATACATCTGTGTCACTTTGCCTGTTTTCTTTATGCCTCCTCATTGCTGTCCTTCCCACGTGATCTGGAGGCCCTTGCAATTATCACCAACTGACAACTAGAAAAGTTGTATCACTTTATGCCTTGGGAACTAGATTTAAAACAAGAATGAAGAGTTTAGCTGTGCTGACATTCTGTTACAGAGTTCAGGCCCTGAACTCTGTTATGGACCAACACTCAGGCAACAGCCATAGTGACTAGACTTGCAAGTGATATGTACACACAACTACAGCTCAAAACAAAATGGGGCTTATTAATGAGACAAGCACAAATGCTTTCCAGTTACAGTTTTATGAAGATAACATAAATGTACTTCTATTTCTTCAGAGTTGGTCATTTTATAAAATAAGCTTCAGAGAAGTATCATAATTAATTGTGAGTTGATAAAAGTCTTCAAGAGCAACATGCACATTTTGCTTTAACATTTTAGCTTATCTCTGGACACCTACTTTCAGCTCGACAGTGTGCTATCTTGTGTCAGCAGCTCTTCTGAAAGGAGCTCTGGCCACCTCTCTCCTAAAGGTGCCATGTGCCTCTCAATGGTCGTTGCTAGGGTTTCCCTGAAGGAGAAGAGAACTGCAGAAACTTGCAAACTGGAACAGCTATTTGTTGTGTATGTTGAACACCTCATTTAGCAAACAAAACTAGGCTGTTCTCAGGTTGTGATATCCAAAATAAAGCAAAATATAAAAGACTTGGGTAGAAATATTTTTCTTCTCCAGAAGATGTTAATATTCCATGTAGGAGGGAGAGACTGGCTACTCCCTAAGGCCCAGTTAGGTCCTTTGTGGAAAGCTCTAAAATGTTAGGAACAAACAAAATGCCTAGTATGTTAGCAATGAACAGGAAAGAGGAGTAATGCAGAAAGCAATAATGTGTTTCCAGGTGCTCTGCTTTGAATTAGGAAAGAGTGCTATTCCCTCTCCTTGTTGATAACAAAATGTCATTTTAATGGGAAATTGCACTGGAGAAAGTGTGCTCCACTAGGCCCATGCTTTATTATGTAGCTTTTATGTGTAGCTGTGCTATTGTAGTTTAAGGATACAAAGAATTAATCTTTTATCAGAACCATCTTGATTCTACAAAATATGATAATGTGATATGAGTTAAATTGCACTCCTTAACAAACATCGAATACTTTTTTTTTTTTTTTTTGAGGTGGAATCTTACTCTGTGGCCCAGGCTGGAATGCAATGGCATGATCCCGGCTCACTGCAACCTCCCCCTCCTGGGTTCAGGTGATTCTCCTGCCTTGGCCTCCCGAGTACTTGGGATTACAGATGCTCACCACCGCACCCGGCTAATTTTTGTATTTTTAGTAGATATGGGGTTTTGCCATGTTGATCAGGCTGGTCTCGAACTCCTGACCTTAGGTGATCCACCCACCTCGGCCTCCCAAAGTGCTGGGATTACAGACGTGAGCCACTGCACCCGACCTACGTGAATACTTTTATAATGGCCTTCTGGAAAGCCATACACTTGGGCTGCAATTGTTCAGAACATTGAAATTGCCTTTAGAACCAGTTTGTATTAATTTTATATTTATGATTGACACATTACAATTGTGTATATTTATGGGTACAGTATGATGTTTCAATGCATGGGTGCATTGTATAATGATCAAATCAGGATAATTACCATATCCATCACTATAACCACATTCAGAACCAGTTTGTGAGTTATACAAGGACACCAGGATCATCGCTTTATAGCCGTGGCTATATATTGAATATTTTTGTACTCAAGATCAGTGCTTTTTCATCTTCATCATGTCCTAACACACTCAGAAAAAGAGTATTTGCATGGGATAAACAGACACATATGTTCCCCCTTAAAGGCATCAGCCTCAAGGACTCCAGCTGCCCCATTCCCACCTGCAACTACTGTGAGCACTGAGGGAAGCAGTATCTTCAGCACACCTGTAACCTATTTCTAGCATGTGATTGGAATGCTCTACCCCAGGTCCATGGTTTTCAATCTGCCTTTCTTGGAGTCTTAGGATTCCCAGGAAATGCTTCAAAAGGCACTACAGAGGTTCAGGGGAAGCTGAGTGGGTTGGATCTATGTGCTTCCCACTACTCTCAATCAAAACAACTTAGCTTTGGGATTATGTGTAAGAGTGTGTTTGGAAAAAAGTTCCCCCTGTTAAAAATTGCTGTGACCACTTCTATAAATATCCATTCATCCATCCATCTTTAAAAAGAATCTGCATCTAATGGTTGAGTTGCCCTTCTGCATATTCCTAACACTGACAGTATTACTATCTACTGATTTTTTTAGTTGATGGAAATCTATTCATGTTACTCAAAAGATTCCCGTGCTCAGGTTTCACATAATTTATTAAAAGCTCTAGCTAATACCTTCAAATAAAGTTTGTAAACTTTTGTAAATTCTATTTTTGAAGAAGTGTGTCACACACATGGCAGTCAGGCAAGAGTAAATAGTAGTTTTGAATACAAGTCCCAAAGGTATCATTTTTTTATTTTGATGCCAGAGTTCTCAACTTCCTTGGCAGTATTTTCTGTCTGCCAAAAGCATAGGCCTCCACTGTACACATGTCCATTTGTGCAAAGGTTCCCCTAGGAAACATTTCTAGAATTTGAATTTCTAAGTCTGAATAGAACATTTTTCATCATTGGTGAAGGTGTAGAACAGTGATTCTTAACCCTGGTTGCATTAGAATCACCTGGAGAGCTTTTAGAACCTAGTCATGCCCAGGATCCGCTCCCAAAGATGCTTATTTAATTGGTCTGGAGAGGAACTTGGGCCTTGATAATTTTTAAAACGTTCCCTAGGTAATACTAATGAGCAGTCAAATTTGAAAACCGCTGTTGTAGAGAGTCAGGCAATCTCATCAACTGCTGGAGGTAAAGGAGAATAATTTGGTGTAACCTCTTCTAATGGTCATTTACCAATATCCATTAAAATGTTCATAGTTTTGAATGAGAAATTAATAGATATTTATCCTACAGAAAAAAATACATAAAAGTGGGCACAAATATTGTATAAATATGTTAATTATACCAATGTTTGTATTTTTGAAACTAGAAATATTCAATATATCCACAAATAGGAGATTAAATAGCTTACAGTAGTTCCGTAGTATGGGATATTCTGCATTAGTTTAAAGTAATCGAAGAGATCTATATGTACTAAAATATGATCTTCGTTTTGAAAATGCATGAAAAGAGAAAAACTGGAATGACATATAAAATATCTAATAGGTTTATAGCTAGTGGAGGAACTAGAGTGTTTTATTATCTTTTTATCTTATTTCTCTAATTTTTCTTTGGTAAACAAATACTACTTATGTAATAAAACATACAACCTTAAGGAGAAGATCTGATGAGGAAGCATTTGTTACACAAAAAGTTGAGCATATACCCATAAAGGAAATATCAATTAAATGGAGCTTCTCGGGCCGGGTGTAGTGGCTCACGCCTGTAATCCCAGCACTTTGGGGGGCTGAGGTGGATCACTTGAGGCCAGGAGTTTGAGACCAGCTTGGCAACATAGCAAAACCCCTTTCTACTACAAATACAAAAATTAGCCAGGTGTGGTAGCGCATGACTGTAATCTCAACCACTCAGGTGGCTGAGGCACGAGAATCACTTGAACCCAGGAGGTGGAGGTTCCAGTGAGCCGAGATCATGCCACTGCACTCCAGCCTAGGCAACAGAGTGAGACTTTCAAAATAAAATAAAATGAGATAAATGGAACTTCTGTAGGGGTGAATTATTGGGGCAAGATACAAAGTCGAATTTCATGAACGCATATTAGTCTAGGAATTACAAAATATCGTAAATGAGAAGATGTAAATATGAGCTAAAATTCACAGTAATCGCCCAAGTAAATGAGATATTTAAGCAATCCAGAACCTTTTCTCATCAAGTTGATTAAGGGAAATAATCTCCCAAGGTGTTGGGAGGCTGATAGGAAAGTGTGTGTTTCATAATCAGAACCTAAGAAATCTGACACACAAACTTTGAAAGTGTATAAGGGAATGATCAAAAATTAGCTGGGTGTGGTGGTGGGTGCCTGTAATCCCAGCTACTCAGGAGGCTGAGGCAGGAGAACGGCTTGAACCCAGGAGGTGGAGGTTGCAGTGAGACAAGATGGTGCCACTGCACTCCAACCTGGGCAACAAGAGCAAAACTCCATCCCGAAGAAGAAAATGTATAAGGGGATGAGAAATGTTTTGTTTTCCAGAGGTCAAGGGAAGTCGCAGATCTTGGATGGCCGTTACATATATTATTGGCAATGCAAAGAGTCGGTTTACATCCAGACACCATACTCTCTTTTAAAAATGACTGCATCAAATAAGTCTTGTGAAAAGCAAAGAAAATAATAAAATTGTGTTTTTATCTTAAACTAGTAACAGAAGCAATCAGTTGCTGAATGGTGTGTCACTTTATATTCAGTAGGACCTCCCTAGACAGGATTATTCTGTGAAGTAGCATTGTTGGAACAAAAAGTAGCTAAGGAAGACATTTCTTCTTTTTAATAGACATTCTGTGCACCCTTTAACACAATATGGTTGCAGCATCAAAGGACACAATTGATTAATAGTCATCATAAAACTTCACAACCATCCTACAATGTGAAAAACTGAGCACTTAGCCTCTACTAAAGGTTTGTTTATTACATGAATGAAGGAATGAACGAATGAGCTATGAGGCACTAGATATTGATAAAAACAATTCTCTATCTTTAAAGTGGAAGTTGAGAAGAAAACATTAGTTCCTTGAACAGCCAACTACCTTTGCCACCAGTAGGTTTAGTCATACAAAAATCTCTTGAATGGAATCTATGGTCTTTGAGATATTTCAAACTGTGATAGAAACAATGCAATGAATTCAAGCAGGTCCCTTCTTTAGGACTGATCTACAAAATATGATAATGTGATATGAGTTTAATTGCACTCCTCTACACTATAAAGGACATCTACACTGATCAGGCAAACCTCACAATTCAAATGAACCAATTCAAACTGCACATGTGAGCTTCTCAAATGTTTTGTAGGTATAGGCTCAATAGAGGGTTGTTTGCTATTAAATATTGGAAAGTTTACGAATTTGTGTTGGGCAGCATTCAAAGCCATCCTGGGCCACATGAGGCCTGCGGGTCACAGATTGGACAAGCTTGCTTTAACCCATAATTTGATTTTTTAATGTTTCTCTGATGCATGCGAAAATATTATGAGTAAAAAGACAATGTTTGGGCTCTGCTTTAAAATACTCTAGAAAACACACACACACACACACACAAACACACACACACACAAAAGGGTTGGAGAGAGTTTTAAAAATGGCAGAATGTTACTAGATGTTGCAACTTGCTGGTGGGCATATGGGTGTTCATTAAGCTATCTTTTCTACCTTTGTATATGCTAGAAATTAAAATTTTAATCCAAAAATAAATAAATAAATATTGGAATCTTAATATACAATTTTAATACTTTTATCATTTGACATGTCCTATGTAATATGCTGTGAGGATGAAAATACAACTCCATTTTCTTTTGAATATGTGTTAAAAATAATAATAAAAATTATTTTTCTTTGCCCAGTGATTTGAAAATGCCACTTTTATCATAATAAACATTTATAAATGCTTTGGTCACTCTCTCAGTGGGCTTTCTATTTTATTTCATTAAATTATATATTGTTATATTGGTTTTAATTGTTCTTGCCTTGTAATTTGTTTTAGTATAAAACAGAGAAAGAGTCTCTTCATTATGCTTCTTCTGAATGGCCATCATTCTTGTTTTATTTTATTTTATTTATTATTCCTGTTTCTAATGGAAGTAAGGAAGGGTAGAATGACTTACTCAGTGTTATAAAGTAAGAATGTTGTTGATATAGCCCAGGGACCCAGATTTCATGCCTCCCATTACAGTATTCTGTTTGTCAGCATCGTTATTTTGCTTTATTCTTTTGTGGGATCTTGTCTCTCTGTATCTTGAAGGATATAACCAACATCAAGTTCTCTTGCTTCTCTGCTGCTGACAGGGGGAAAAAAAAAAAGGAAGCAGGAATGTACACACACCAGTTACATATAAATGGGTGGTCTTTCATCCCTATCTCAATTATATCATCCTAAACATTCTATAATACAAAAATGATGCTTAAGGTAATATATAATGTAATGTGTGCTTATTTCTCTGTCTGATTCTTAAAAAATTTCTGATGTATTTAACAGTCATGCTGCAATCTCACCAGAATTCTTACACTCAGTCACTACATTCAGTTCAATTAGTTAAACAAAAACTCCCAGAGTGTTTGGCCCTGGCTGAGGCTCTACAGATATATGTTGCTGTGTGGTAGGATACCATTGTGGTTAATACCAATGTGCTTTGACACCATACAGTCTGGGCTAGGGTACTGCCTCTGCCCCCTACTAGCCATGTGGTCCTGGACAAGTTTCTTAACCTTTCTATACCTTGAGGTCCTGATCCATAAATGGGGATAATACCTTAAAGAGCTGTTACGAAGCTCAAATACATTAATGTCATTAAAGTACTGAACATGGTGTCCAGCATAGAAATGTAGGCTAGGGTGGACCTTCATGCTTTTTGTTCATCTGTCTTGACGTTGAAACTCCTTTTGGGTCTGGCTTTACTTGCTGCTCATATAACCAATTTCTACATGTTTTACCATTTAAAACATGCGTTTAATAAAGGGGAACAAAAGCTAAGCTCTAAATTTTGGTTGAAACTGCAGATTTTGATACAGTTTATAAAAACGACTATACTTCAGTTTGAGAAACTCATGTAAGGATGAAAAAAGACTGGAGACTCTCAATTCTGTATGCCATATGCATTTATTTAACAAATATGTATGGAATGTCTATTATATGCCAGGCTCCAGAAGCCCTCAAACCATATCTTTATTACAGAAATTTCTTCAGGGGTCCAGACCCATGAATTCAAATACCTATGAGCAATTTATATCTAAAGCAGTGATTCCCATACAGGAGCAATTATGCTCCTTAGCTCCAGGGACATGGAAATGTCTGGAGACATTTTTGGTAGTCACACCTGGGGGTGCTACTGGAATCTTATGATTAGTGGCCAAGGAGGCTGCTGAACATCCCCCAATGCCTAGGACAGCCCCCACAGCAAAGAACTCTCCAGCCCAAAATGTCAATAGTGCTGAGGTTGAGAAAACCTGCTCTAGAACAGGGCAAATGTTACTACCCACACCTATCTGCAAAGGTTCATGGTGGAACCCAAGGTTGGGGTCTGACCACCCTGGATTCAAATAACCATGCTGCCTCTTATTGGGCGTGTGTCCTTGTAAAATATATTTAACCTCCATTAGCCTTAGGAGAGCCTGCTTCTGGGGAGGAATAAGTTTAAGCAGGGAATATTGATACCTAACTTACAGAACAGTTGTAAGGACTTAGAGAAACAGTATGTGAAGTGCCTAACACAGTGTCTGGCCCATCGTAGGCCCTTGAAATGTTAGTTTTCTTTCCATCCCCCTTTCTAACTTCTGCTTCTGAGATGACTTTAACCTAAACTACATAGTGCTAAGCAGCATAATTGTGTTCTAAAGAGCTTCTGAAAGCAAGGCAACAGAAAGAAAAATAAACTCACACAGACCCACATTATGTGTAAGAGTTGGTGCCTCTTCTGTGTTGTGGCATCGTGCATTGTAGGTGGCATGGGGAAATGTCACCCCATTTCTTAGAATCAGTGTACCTTTCCTGACCTCTTTGGGCCCCCCTTGGAGAGTGAACATCAGGAGTGGCCATTGACTGGTTATCTGGGTTGTTCCTGTGGCTCCATAAAGACACATGCCCAGGGAAGAGCAGAGCATGAGGATGGGTCTTCTGGAGAGAGCAATGGAGTGAAAGGCAGAAGATGTCGCTTCCAGAGCCTGACAAACTGCTTTCTGTGTGATGTGGGTAAAACATATACCTTCTCCTGGCTACAGACTTGGTGTTAGGGCACGTGAGTTGAGGGGATCTTCTAGCAGGCCAATTTTGGGTATAAATCATTTGGCTTGTCTCTTTCCAAGCATTTCTGCCATCATATAAGTTCTCATATTCTAGTGCTGCTGAAGGATTAAATGAATTAAACTATCTCATAGGAAATCTGGGACATTGCTGAGGCAGAAGGTCAAAGTGTGCTGGTGGGACTCCTAGATGGCCCTTATCACTTCTGCTTGGGAGGGGCACACTCCATTTCCCCTCATAGCTCATTGGCCACATCTAGTCACATGCCCAGGTCTGATGTCAGTGGAGTGGGGTCAGTGGGTGCCTCAGTGCACTTGAGCTGCCATAACAAAATACCTGAAAGTGGGTAATTTGTAAACAACAGAAATGTATTACTCAAAGTTCTGGAGGCTAGGAAGTCCAAGATCAAGATGCCAGAATATTTGTAGTGTGGTAAAGACTCCATCTGCATCATAAATGACACCTTCTTGCTGCATCCTCACATGGTGAAGTGGCAAACAGGTTCTCTCAGGCCTCTGATAAGGACACTAATCCCATTTATGAGGGCTCTGCCTTCATGGCCTAACTACCTCCTAAAGATTATTAGGTTTCAACATATAAATGTGTGGGAGACACAAACATTCAGACAAAAGAAGTGGGCCTAAGAGGGACCCTAAGGACCTGCCGGTACATGTAACTTCACAGCTAGGTTTCATGGGCCAGAAAACAAGATTTCATCTCCACTATCATCTTCCTCAACATGAGGGGTTATTGAGTGAGTACCTTTAGGGGACAATACTAGGGAAATGTAAAACTATCATCTTCCAAATGGGAAGCTGCTGGTTTTATTGTGGGGAGGGCAAGAATGGAATCACATTCCATTTCTGCCACTTCTCTGGAGAGGGTCTTAGTCCCTTTGAGAAGGAGCTTGGTCATCTGTGAAATAAGACGCACCACATTATCTTCTTCAGAGTACTGTCCCGAGGGATAAATGAGAAAACCTATCAAGTGCCTATGGGAGATAGTAGGACTTCAGCACATAACAGGTCTGGCTATTTGCCCCCTCCCTCCCAGAGAGTAGATGACATTGACCTAAACCAAAGGGCATTACTGCCATTGAGACCTTGTGGAAAGGTAGCAGCAAGAGCTGAAATATATCCCCATAACCTATGAGCTTTGGGCCAGTTCTGAGTTGTGGGATGAGTTACATGTGAGAGCTGGGGAAAAGGAAAAATAAATCACCATACCATTTCCTATAACTGCATCTGCCTTCCTCTCCTCTTAATTTATCATTCAGTTTGACACTGGAGGAGCAGTTTCCCATTAACTTTAAGGTAGAAGGGACACCACAGGGCAATATGACAAGAATACTGGACGGAAGACTAGAGTCATAAGACCAGACACATTATGATCCATGATTATGTTCTGTTATATGGCAAAAGGGAGATGATCAGCATAGGCCTGACCTAATTAGTCAAGCCCTGTAAAATCAGAGAATTTTCTCCTGCTGTTTAGAGTAGGGCAAGTCAGAGATTCAAAGCACAGGAAGCCTTCAATGTGCCATTGCTGGATGGAAGAAGGAGGCCACATGGCAGGCAAGTGAACTAGCCCCCAGGAGCTAAGAATATCCCCAACTGACAGTCATCAAGGAAATGGGGACTGCGGTTCAATGGCCACAAGGAAATGACTTCTGCCAGCAGCAAGAATGATCTTGGAAGCAGATTTTTATCTAGATCATCCACGTGAGACCTCAGTGGAGCCAACATGGGCACCTTGATTCTAGCTTTGTGAGACCTTGAGCAGAGAATAAGGTCATGCTGGACCAGTCTTCTGACCTACAGACCTGTGAGCTACTAGATGGATGTAGCTTTCAGACACTAAGTCTGGTTACACACCTACAATAAATTAATACATTCCAGTTAAGTTAAATCTATTCAATGCATACACAGTATTTTTGTTTACATGTACACATGTGTATAGATGATAATTGGTGGAAACATAATTACAGTTTTTATTAGTGCATGGTGGGGTTAGATATTATCAATATTCATATTGGTATTTGAATGCACTTTCCACATTTTTTAAATAGACAATGGGTTACTTATTAATCAGAGATAAAACACATTAGAGCTTTGTTCATGTCAAATTTGATAGATTTCAGACTTTTCAAAAGGTATTGTAAATATGATAGTAGGCAAACACGTACACAACCAAGGTTATGAAGCAAAACATTACAGAGTGGACTCTCCTGTGTGAGTTCCCTGATTGCCTCAGCGCCCTCAGAAGGAACCACTATCCAAAATTTCTTGTTTAGTCATGAATACATCCCTAAACTAAACACATAATTGCTTTGCATATTTTTATCTCTATATAAGTAACATATTTATATATCTATTATCGAAATGTTTTCTTCTGAAAATAGTGTTTCTGAGATGTTTCTAACCAGGTGACTTTGGGACTATTTTGATATTTACCCATGCTCCTGTGAACAGGTTTGCTATGTACCGAGACTCTGCAATGCACATCTGAGAGGGCAGCAGATGACAGAGCCTCACATGCTTCTATTGTGGGTGCTGCTCAATATCTCCACAAAGAAGTTGTACCAATTTGTCCACTCCAAGCTATGTATGGGCTTCTCGTGGCCCCAACATTTCAATTCAAACAGGATGCAACATAAACACAAATTCGATGATTGGGTTTTCTTTTCAAACTCTAGAATTATTCCAAGACATATTCTAAGGTATAATGTGGAACCATTAGCTAAGCATTTTTAATGCACCTGTGAAATACACTATTTAAAACATAATACAATAGGGAAAAATAAAGAAAATCTAATGTGCCAATAACAGGATCTCAGAATAAAAAATATTAAAAATCTGTGAAACCTATTTTTGCACAGATCAGGAAAAACAGATGTTTTCAAATTGTTGGATGGAATATAAGAACTATTAAAGAAATTTTAAAGTTCAACTATATAGGAAGCATTAAAAATATTAAATGGTCATGCTCTTTGACAAAACAGTTCCACTTCTGGGAATGTATCCTCCTGATATGGCCTCAAGAGTCTCCTGCTGTAACCACTCGTGTCCACACTGCTTAGGGCTGAGATGACCATTTCCTTAGTTGGCCCAGTGCCTTCATGTCCCAGATCCTGAGTCATCTACCCCTGGATCAAAACAGGAAAATCAAATCTGAATCATGGATGGATGCCCAGCCTCGAAGGACCATCCACTAATTCACCACAAACATTGATATAGAGCAATGCTCAGGTCCCAACTCCTGGAGAGATTTGTAGACCTCAGACCTCATCCCTGTCTGGGAGAAATCTTCCTTCCTCTCCCATCTTTGTGTCCTGAGAGGCCCCCACATCCCTACCAGGTACAAGCAGCCCGGTCCTTTCAACAAATTAAGTTTTCATAAAGGATGAAAGAAAAACCGGCTCCAGAAGGCTTCTGCTGTCAGCCCTCTCACAAACCTCCCCCGAAGTAAGGAGAGGGGGCACCAACCCTACTGCAGGGAGGGTAAGCAAGGAGAACAGAGATTAACCTCCTTAACAGTACATGTCCAGATACATTTGCTAAAGGTCTACCACTAGCAACTCAAGGTGCCCAGGCTGGCAGGTTCTATCCCTGGCTCTGGCAGTGGGCCTGGTGAGTAACCTCCTTGCCATTCAACTCTGTGTTTAGGAGCACGTGCTTTATAGTCACTGACATCCATGAGGAAGAGAGGATACTGGTACTTCACCAGCACGGCTGTCATGAGATTAAATCCAGACACTAATGTGAAGAAACTGGAGCTGGGCCCAGCTAAACCATCTGCCTTACAAAATAGTAGCTGTCTTTTCCTCCTCCAAGCAGGGAACTCATGTTACTCTGAGCTGCCACCTCAGCCAGGGCCCCTTAAGAGGGCGCACATCGTAGTCACCTTGATGAGTCTTTTCTAAACCCTCAGCTGAAACTCCCTTGTTGGTGGAAAAATAGGACTTTGGCATCAAAGATCATTAATGTCTTAAGTTATAATATGAGCCTTGGAAAACAGATATATCCACACCAACAGTATATGTGAGCGTCTGCTGGCTTTTCATTCCACCAACACCAAGTATTACCAACTTTTGTCTTTATTGCCAATCCAATCTGCTCATTTTCCCCAGACCTGTCCCATTGGAAGAATCAGCTCAGATGGTCATTAAACTTAGAGATTCACAGGGTCATCCCCTGCAATTGCCAGATTTAGCAAATAATAAGACGATTTAAAATTTTTATTTTGTTATTTATTTCATTTACTTTTATTTATTTAATTAAAATCCAGTTGGATTTTAATTTTAAATAAACTAATATTGCATGCCACATAAACCAAAAAATATTCCTATTAATCCGGAATTTAAAGTTAACTGAGTTGATTTTAATCTGGTAACTGTACACGTGGAGGGCTCTGTGGAGAGCCAAGATGCTCAGGTCAACAGCCTTAACTGAGCTCCCAGCAGATGCCAACACCAGTCATCATTCATGTGAGTGAGCTCTCTCAGATGTCCCAGATGAGTGGAACCTCCAGATGACTGCAGCCCCAGGTGACAGACATCATATAGAGCAGAAAACATCCAGCTGGGCCCAGTTAACACACAAAATACTGAGAGAAAATAAATGGCTATTAATTAAGGGTGCTTGTTAAGAAGGAACGGATATCTAAAACATTATGGTTTTGGTGAACTTTTCCTCATTTTCTGTGTTGTGTTATCATTGGATAAGAAAGGGATTTTCTTATCCTTGAAGGCTTAGTGAAACTTGGTTATAATTGTATCATCTGAGTGTTGGCTTACATGTGGGTACAGATTTCTGAACATGTCATCAATTCCTTCTTGAAGGGATTCCCAAGGGCAATTTACATGATATCTATTTTTCATGCTAGTCTTAAAATTTGAAACCTAACTCCTTAAGAAGAATTCCCACTGCAATCATGTGAATTAAGATACTGAGAGGGCATTGCTACAAACCATTCTATGAGGAAACCTGAGAGGTTGTCTTAGTGAGTATTCATTCTGAACAATTTTAGAAGTGTTTCTCAAAGAAAGTGTCCTGAAACACTTTCTCCTGCTATAGTGATAACCCTTGGCAAGGAAGTAACTTTCCTTGGGCACACATAGACAGGGCTCCTTTAGGAGACAGCAGATAGATATACATTGCAGTCCTTGGTCTTTATGACTGTCCCAATGCAGCACTGCTGGGTGGATAAGTCAATTCTAGAACTTACTCATAGTAAGCCCACGTGACAGCAAATCTAAGTCACATTCTCCAATATCACCTTATAAGAGATAAAGTCAATATATGTTTCTCCTTATTCTTTTCCTATGTTTCTCAGTTGGTTTAGAGCTCAGACTAGAAGCAGAAGAGTATTTTGGGGGCCCCTTAAAGAATTAAGCATTGTGAATCAAGAACTATAGGAATAATTGTAGAGTCAGTGAGACACAGTTAGAGGAGTAAACCTGTGGGCCTATTTTAAGTCCCATCCCTGAAGGCAAAGCTGAACAAGTGCCTCCTGAAGGGCAGCTTACTACCAAGAAGTTGAAGGGAGAGGGCTTGGGCAGAGTATCATGTGTCTCCTTCCAGATTCTCCAATCGGATAAGTCATTCCTGCCGTAGAGAGGAGTGAGTGTGTAGAGGCTACATGTATTTTTGTCATGGATGTATTTTCCACATGGAAAAACATACCAGGAATGAAGGATAAGAATTTCCTTAAGGCAGGGCTGGGTGCGGTGGCTCACGCCTGTAATCCCAGCACTTTGGGAGGCCGAGGCGGGTGGATCACGAGGTCAGGAGATCGAGGCCAGCTTGACTAACATGGTGAAACCCTGTCTCTACTAAAAATATAAAAATTAGCTGGGTGTGGTGGTAAGCGCCTGTAATCCCAGCTACTCGGGAGGCTGAGGCAGGAGAATCGCTTGAACCTGGGAGGCAGAGGTTGCAGTGAGCTGAGATTGCGCCATGCACTCCAACCTGGGCGATAGAGAGAGACTCCGTCTCAAAAAAAAAAAAAAAATTTCCTTAAGGCAAACTACTGTGTGTTTTAATTGACTGGATTCCTGCCTACTAAATGATTATATTATTCTAGTCCGGCCTCCCTGAAATAACTGTATTATTACTCAAATGACAGTTTTTGTGTTTCTAGATCATTCAGTCACTTGATTATAAACAATCTGTTTTCTGCCACAGATAACCAGCTGCCTAGTATAGTGTGTGACTTGTACATGTTCCTCCTCAGAGGGCTAGCTCATCTCCCAGAGTCCTAGGACACCTCTCTGGGCTTCTGTGTACTGATGATACTCCTCTAAGGTCACTTTTTTTTTTTTTTTTTGAGAATCTCGGCTCACTGCAAGCTCCGCCTCCCGGGTTCACGCCGTTCTACTGCCTCAGTCTCCTGAGCAGCTGGGACTACAGGCGCTCGCCACCACGCCCGGCTAATTTTTTGTATTTTTAGTAGAGATGGGGTTTCACCGTGTTAGTCAGGATGGTGTCGATCTTCTGACCTCGTGATCCTCCCGCCTCGCCCTCCCAAAGTACTGGGATTACAGGCATGAGCCACCGCGCCCGGCCCCCTTAGGTCACTTTTAAAGCAAAATTCCTGACAACATGGACTTCCTTTCCTCTACCATAATGAGTAGAGAGTCTTGAAAATTGCCCGGATCACAGCCTCTAATTGGTATGTTTTCTCAGGGAGTTATCTGAAGAATGAAGGTGTTTTGCTTTAAGGGATAGGCTGGGGATGGAGGAGCGGGTTGTGCATAGTCATTTTCAGGTGTGGAAGACAAGCCAGTGCTACGCGGTTGCCATAGTAACCTGACGTCATATTAGCGACGGTGACGACTTTTTATTGAGACCAATTTGGCCTGGGGAGAACCGCCTTCAGGCGTTTGGACTCAGTGGAGGTTGTGAGTGCCCAGCAGTGTGGCCTGAATCTCCGTGGGGTTTAGGGAGACGAAAGGACCCCAGATCGACGTCCCCTCGTTCCCACTTTGGGGATCGGCGCTCTGGCTGTTTCGTGAAGGAGAGAGAGGTGGGTCTCTTCTGGCCCCAGTGAGTGTGGTGTCCTGCTCCAAGGTGTCCCGGGGCTACTTTCCCTGTAAAGGCGGGACGCGGGAGGATGAGACAGGTAAAGACCCTCTCTGAGCCCAGTTTCCCACTCTGTAAAATGGAAATAAAAATGCTCACCCACAGGATTGCTGAAACCTTCAGTGATAACATAGGTGCAAGACGATAGCCCTGTGGTTATTGCAGGATCAAGAATGCCTGTATGAAGTCAGGCCTCTTCTTGTTCTGTTTCAAACTTTCTTACAGTATAGACAAGGGAGAAACTTTATGTTTAACATGCATTTATGATAAGTTTATATATATATTTCTGACTGCATAAATAATAACCAGTGATTCCCATCAACACTATCAAATGAATGTTGAAATATAAAGTTAGTTAGAAGGCCTTCCTACCAATTTGAGATTATAATATGCATTCTCCCATATCTGTTGTATAATAAATTTGTTTATGAACTATAACTTATAAAGTGTCAATTAAAAAGTCGTATGATGTTTTGATATATTTTATACATTGTAGAATGGCTGAATCAAGCTAATAAACCTATGCATTACCTAATGTACTTTTTTTGTGGTGAACACTTAAAATCTACCCATTTAGCAGTTTTCAAGTGTACAATATATTTTTATTAACCATGGTCACTATGATGTACAATAGATCCCTTGAATTTATCCCTCCTCTCTAACTGAAATTTTGTATCCATTGACCAACATCTCCCCAAACCCCTCCCCAGCCTCTGTCTGGTAATTACTGTTCTACTCTCTGCTTCTATGAGTTCAACTTATTTAGATTCCATATACAAGTGAGATTACGTGGTATTTGTCTTGCTGTGCCTGGCTTATTTCACTTAATGTCCTCCAGGTTCATCCATGTTGTCACAAATGACAGGATTTCCTTCTTTTTTCAAAAAGCTGAATAGTACGCCATTGTGTGCATGTATGACATTTTCTTTATTCATCTGTTGATGGATACTTAGGTTGATTCCATACCCTGGCTATTGTGAATAATGCTGCAGTGAACATGGGAGTACATACATCTGTTTGAGGTACTAATTTCATTTCCTTTGGATATATACTCAGAAGAGGGACTGCTGGATCATTTGGTAATTCTATTTTTAGTTTTTTTCAGGAATGACCATACTGTTTCTGTAATATCTGTATAAATTTACATTCCCAGTATTGTACAAGGGTTCCATTTTTTTCCACATCCTTGTGAACACTTACCATCTTTTGTTTTTTTAAATAATGGCCATCCTAACAAGTGTGAGGTGATATCTTGTTATGGTTTTAATGTGCATTTCCCTGACAATTAGTGATATTGAGAATTTTTTCACATATCTGTTGGCCACTTGTATGTCTTACTTTGAAAAATGTATATTTTATTATATATGGACACATGATTATTGTACATATTTATGGGGGTACACTGTGATATTTCAATACATGTATACAATGTGTAGTGATAAAATCAGGGTAGTTAGCATATCCATCATCTCAAATCTTTATCATTTATATGTGCTGGTAACATTCAACATTTTCTCTTCTAGCTATTTGAAAAATACATTAAATTATTGTTTGATAATTTAGTATAATGCTATAGAACACTAGAGATTATTCTTCCTATCCAGGGTCTGGAGTATGGGCTAGCCTTCAATGGATGTTAATCTGGTGTCTGGAGTACAGACATGTGCAAAGTGACCTTGGCTTAGGGGCCCGGATCCCAGCCTAGTTCCTCTAATTGGTATGTTTTCTCAGGGAGTTATCTGAAGAGTGAAGGTGTTTTGCTAGGTCTCTATGGCAGTGGCTCTGGTGTCTGAGGCATGGGCAGGCACAGTCAGGCACAGAGCTGGGGTCTGGAGTATGGGTATTTACAGAGTAGTTGTAGCTTGGGGGGGTCAGTGACACATGCAGCATTGGGACAGGTGGCACCTCTGGTCCCAGAGTGGTATAATAGCTGCTGCTTCTTGAGATGAGAAGTGTGCAGCCACTTCTCCCTCTCTGGGGTTCCTTGGGCAGGAATGGCTGTTGGTTATCTCAGTGGCAAAAGATGCCAGTGTCCTCTCCAGAGCAGACTGCTGGGGACCATGGTGATTCCTGCCACATGGCTAATAGCAATAGCCTTTGCCTTTCTTCTTTGCTCCTAGACATCTCCTGGCACCTCAAGTATACTGATCTCACCAGCAATATTTTCTGTGTGGATATTCCCCATTTTTTTTCCTACTGTGTTGCTGCAGATTCTTAAATGGGCCCCTGAGCCCTCCCATGAATACTTTAGTTTGTGGATAGCTGTCTACACTTGTTTTTTTGTGGCAGGGGGTGATGAAGGCTGATATCTCCTACTCTGCCCTCTTGGTCCTTCAGTATCTAGTTTGCCCTATTCTAATGATACCCTGCCATGTCCCCTAAAGGAACCGTATAGGCTTATATATCATTGTTATTATTTTCCAGGACATAACATTTTCAGTTCTGTTGTACCCAGCCTACCCATTCCTCCCACTGTCCTGTCTCCAGACAAATACAGCACTTTTGTCATTATAGATTAGATTTCATTTATTTAAAAATAATCATAGAGGTTTTTTTTTATTTTTATTTTTTAGGGATCTGGCTTCTTTCATTCACTCTATGTATTTTTAGATTTGTCCATTTTATTGCCTATTTCAATAGTTTTTTTTTTTTATTACAGAGTAGCATTACAGTATAGGATATACTACAATTCGTTTTGTCCATTCACTTGCTAATGGATATTTGGGTTGTATTCAATTTAGGGGATCTTGTGTATGAGTCTTTACAGAGAAATGTGCTTTCTTTCTCTAGGGTAAATACTTAGGATTGCAGTGGCTGGAACATGTTATAGATGTAAGACTAACATTGTAAGAAACTGCCAAACTGTTTTCAAAGTGGTTGTACCATTTTTCATTGTCTCAGCAGAGCTTCATCCTCCACAACCTCGTCAGTGCTTGGTATGGTCAGTCTCTAACTTTAGTGATTCTCATGCGGCGATAAAACAAGACGACCCAATGGAGCTTAATTAGGCCACACACAAAAAACATTAACTATTTAAAGGAATAATATTTAATCTACTGGGCTAAAAATTTCAGTTGGGGTAACTTCAGAGCACCGTACAACCTCTGAATGATTAAAACCTGGACTAGACTAGTTATTCATAAAAGTGTTTTATAATTTATTGACCCAAGCAATTTGATCAATAGAACAAGTTACCCTAGGGATAACAGCATGATCATATCTTAGAGTTCATATCAACCATAGGGATTTACAATCCTGATGTGGGATCAGAACATCTCAATAGTATAACAGCTATTTTTTTTTTTTTTTGAGACGAAGTCTCGCCCCGTCGCCCAGGCTGGAGTGCAGTGGTGCAATCTTGGCTCACTGCAACCTCTGCCTCCCAGGTTCAAGCGATTCTCTTGCCTCGGCCTCCCGAGTAGCTGGGACTACAGGCGCCCGCCACCTCGCCCGGCTGATTTTTTGTATTTTTAGTAGAGACGGGGTTTCACCGTGTTAGTCAGGATGGTCTGGATCTCCTGACCTTGTGATCCGCCCGCCTCAGCCTCCCAAAGTGCTGGGATTACAGACGTGAGCCACTGCGCCTGGCCAGCAGCTATTAATGGTTTATGTTTTCAATGACCAAAGTCCTACATGATTTAAGTTCAGGATCTGGGTTGGTTTCCACCTATTTAATATTTCTCCCAATACAAAAAGAGAAGAGAATTATGGCACACAAAAAGCACCCTCAATTCAAAAGATGATATAATCTAGATCTAATTTATTATTATACACTTTGCCCCAAAACAGGGCTTGTTAAGATGGTAGAGCCTGGTAATTGCATAAAACTTGAAATTTTATAATCAGAGGTTCAATTACTCTTCTTTTTAAAATAATTGTTTATTTTATTTTTATTTTTTGTGGGTATACAGTAGGTGTATGTATTTATGGGGTACATGGGACGTTTTGATACAGGCATGTAATGCATATTAATCACATCGTGGAAAATGGGTATCTCCTCAAGAATTTATCCTTTCTGTTACAAAAAATCCAATTATACTCTTTTAGTTGTTTTAAAATATACAATTAAGTTATTATTGACTATAGTCACCCTGTTGTGCTATCAAATACTAGGTCCGTTTCATTCTATTTTTTGTACTGGTTAACCATCCCCATCTCTCCCCAACCCTCCCCAATTCCTTTCCCAGCCTCTGGTAACCATCCTTCTACTCTCTATCTCCACAGGTTAAATTGTTTTGATTTTTAGACCCCACAAATAAATAAGAACATGCAAGGTTTCTCCTTCTATATCTGGCTTACTTCACTTAACATAATGATCGCCAGTTCCATCCATGTTTTTGCAAATGACTGGATCTCATTATTTTTTATGGCTGAGTAGTACTCCATCGTGTATAAGTATCACATTTTCTTTATCCATTCATCTGTTGATGGACACAGGCTTCTTCCATCTCTTGTCTATTGTGAACAGAGTGGCAACAAACATGGGAGTGCAGATGTCTCTTCAATATACTGATTTCCTTTCTTTTGGGTATATATCCAGAGTAGAATTGCTGGATCACATGGGTAGCTCTATTTTCAGTTTTCTGAGGAACCTCCAAACTGTTCTCTACAATGGTTGTAGTAATTTACGTTCCCACCAACAGTGTACGAGGGTTCTTTTTTCTCCACATCTTCACCTGCATTTGTTATTGCCCGTCTTTTGGACATAAGCCATTTTAACTGAGAAGGGATGATATCTCATTGTAGTTTTGATTTGCATTTCTCTGATGATTCATTACGTTGAGCACCTATATATGCCTGTTTGTCATTTGTATGTCTTCCTTTGAGAAATGTCTATTCAGATATATATATATATATATATTTTTTTAGACGGAGTCTTGCTCTGTCGGCAGGCTGGAGTGCAGTGGCGCAATCTCGGCTCACTGCAACCTCCACCTCCTGGGTTCAAGCGATTCTCCTGCCTCAGCCTCCCGAGTAGCTGGGACTACAGGCGCATGCCACCACGCCCAGCTAATTTTTGTATTTTTAGTAGAGATGGGGTTTCACCATTTTGGCCAGGATGGTCTCGATCTCTTGACCTCGTGATCCACCCACCTTGGCCTCCCAAGGTACTGGGATTACAGACATGAGCCACCGTGCCCGGCCTGCCCATTTTAAATTCAGATTATTATATTTTTTCCTATAGAACTATTTGAGATACTTATACATCTGGTTATTAATTCCTTGTCAGATGGGTAGTTTGCAAACATTTTTACCCATTCTGTGGTTGTTTCTTAACTTTGTTGATTGTTTCCTCTGCTGTGCAGAAGCCTTTTAACTTGATGTGATGCTATTTGTCCATTTTTGCTCTGGTTGCCTGTGCTTGTGGGGTATTACTCAAGAAATTTTTGCCCAGACTGATGTTCTGGAGAGTTTTCCCAAAGTTTTCTTGTAGTAGTTTTATAGTTTGAGGTCTTAGATTTAATTCTTTAATCCATTTTGATTTGATTTTTGTACATGATGAGAGATAGGGGTCTAGTTTCATTCTTCTGCATATAGGTATCCAGTTTTCCCAGGACCATTTATTGAAGGTACTGTCTTTACAGTATATGTTCTTGGCACCTTTATCAAAAATGATTTCACTGTAGGCGTATGGATTTCTTTCCGGGATCTCTATTCTGTTCCATTCATCTATGTGTCTGTTTTTATGACAGTAGTATGCTGTTTTGGTTACTATAGCTCTGCAGTATAATTTGAAGTCAGGTAATGTGATTCCTCCATTTTTGTTCTTATTGCTCAGGATCGCTTTAGCTATTCTGGGTCTTTTGTGGTTCTGTATCCCTTTTAGGGTACTTTTTTTCTATTTCTATGAAGATTGTCATTGGTATTTTGATAGGAATTGCATTGAATCTGTAGATTGCTTTGGGTAGTATGGGCATTTTAACAATATTGATTTTTCCAATGCCTGAACGAGGGATATTTTTCCATCTTCTGGTGTCCCCTTCAATTTATTTCATCAGTCCTTTGTGGTTTTCATTATAGAGGTCTTTCACTTCTTTGGTTAATTCCTAGGTATTTTATTTCATTTGTGGCTATTGTAAATGGGATTACATTTTTATTTTTTTTTTCAGATTGCTCACTGTTGGCATATAGAAATGCTACTGATTTTTCCATGTTGATTTTGTATCCTGCAACTTTACTGAATTTATTTATTAGTATGAATAGTTTTTTGGTGGAGTCTAGGTTTTTCCAAATATAAGATAATGTCATCTGCAAACAAGGATGATTTTAATTCTTCCTTTCCAACTTAGAGGCACTTTATAGCTTTCTCTTCTTTGGATGCTCTAGCTAAGAGCTCCAGTACTATATTAAATAACACTGGTGAAAGTGGCCGGCCATATTATGTTCCAGATCTTAGAGAAAAGGCTTTCAATTTTTTTTCCCATTCAGTATGATACTAGCTGTGGGTCTGTCAATATGGGTTTTATTATGTTGGGGTATGTTCCTTCTACCCCAGTTTTTTAGGGTTTTTATCAAGAAAGGGATGTTGAATTTTATCAAATGCTTTTCCAGCATCAATTGAAATGATCATATGGTTTTTGTCTTTCTGTTGACATGATATATCACATTGATTGATTTGCATATGTTAAACTGTCCTTGCATCCCAAAGATAAATCCCACTTGGTCATGATGAATGATCTTTTTGATGTATCATTGAATTGGGTTTTGCTGGTATTTTGCTGAAGATTTTTGCATCAATATTCATCATAGAAATTGGCCTATAGTTTTTTTTTAGTGTGTTTTTGTCTGGTTTTGGTATCAGAATACTGTCCTCATAGAATGAGTTTGGCAGTATTCCTTCCTTCTGTTTTTTGGAATAGTTTGAGTAGGATTTGGGTATTAGTTCTCTTTAAATGTTTGGTAGAATTTAGCAGTAAAGCCGTGGGGTCCTGGACTTTTTCGTTACTGGGTGTATTAGTCTGTTTTCACACTGCTGATAAAGACATACCCCAGACTGAGACTGGGCAATTTACAAAAGAAAGAGGTTTAATTGGACTTAACAGTTCCACATGGCTGGGGAAACCTCACAATAATGGTGGAAGGCAAGGAGATACAAGCCACACCTTATATGAATGGCAGCAGGCAAACAGAGAGAGAGAGCTTGTGCAGAGAAACTCCCATCTTTAAAACCATCAGATCTCATGAGACCGGTTGACTATGACAAGAACAGCATGAGAAAGACCTATCCCCATAATTCAAACATCTTCCCCCAGGTCCCTCGCACAACATGTGGGAATTATGGGAGCTACAAGATGAGATTTGCGTGGGGACAAAGAGCCAAACCGTATCACTGGGGAGACTTTTTACTATGGCTTTAATCTCATTACTTGTTTTTTTCTTCTTTTTTTTTTACTTTAAGTTTTAGGGTACATGTGCACAACGTGCAGATTAGTTACATATGTATACATGTGCCATGTTGGTGTGCTGCACCCATTAATTCGTCATTTAACATTAGGTATATCTCATAATGCTGTCCCTCCCCTCTCCCCCCAGCCCACAACAGGCCCCGGTGTGTGATGTTCCCCTTCCTGTGTCCATGTGTTCTCATTGTTCAATTCCCACCTATGAGTGAGAACATGCGGTGTTTGGTTTTTTGTCCTTGCGATAGTTTGCTGAGAATGATGGTTTCCAGCTTCATCCATGTCCCTGCAAAGGACATGAACTCATCATTTTTTGTGGCTGCATAGTAATCCATGGTGTATATGTGCCACATTTTCTTAATCCAGTCTATCATTGTTGGACATTTGGGTTGGCTCCAAGTCTTCGCTATTGTGAATAGTGCCGCAATAAACATACGTGTGCATGTGTCTTTATAGCAGCATGATTTATAATCCTTTGGGTATATACCCAGTAATGGGATGGCTGGGTCAAATGGTATTTCTAGTTCTAGATCCCTGAGGAATCGCCACACTGACTTCCACAATGGTGGAACTAGTTTACAGTCCCACCAACAGTGTAAAAGTGTTCCTATTCCTCCACATCCTCTCCAGCACCTGTTGTTTCCTGACTTTTTAATGATTGCCATTCTAACTGGTGTGAGATGGTATCTCATTGTGGTTTTGATTTGCATTTCTCTGATGGCCAGTGATGATGAGCATTTTTTCATGTGTCTTTTGGCTGCATAAATGTCTTCTTCTGAGAAGTGTCTGTTCATATCCTTTGCCCACTTTTTGATGGGGTTGTTTGTTTTTTTCTTGAAAATTTGTTTGAATTCATTGTAGGTTCTGGATATTAGCCCTTTGTCAGATGAGTAGATTGCAAAAATTTTCTCCCATTCTGTAGGTTGCCTGTTCACTCTGATGGTAGTTTCTTTTGCTGTGCAGAAGCTCTTTAGTTTAATTAGATCCCATTTGTCAATTTTGGCTTTTGTTGCCACTGCTTTTGGTGTTTTAGACATGAAGTCCTTGCCCATGCCTATGTCCTGAATGGTATAGCCTAGGTTTTCTTCTAGGGTTTTTATGGTTTTAGGTCTAACATTTAAGTCTTTAATCCATCTTGAATTAATTTTTGTATAAGGTGTAAGGAAGGGATCCAGTTTCAGCTTTCTACATGTGGCTAGCCAGTTTTCCCAATGCCATTTATTAAGTAGGGAATCATTTCCCCATTTCTTGTTTTTGTCAGGTTCATCAAAGATCAGATGGTTGTAGATATGTGGCATTATTTCTGAGGGCTCTGTTGTGTTCCATTGGTCTATATCTCTGTTTTGGTACCAGTACCATGCTGTTTTGGTTACTGTAGCCTTGTAGTATAGTTTGAAGTCAGGTAGCGTGATGCCTCCAGCTTTGTTCTTTTGGCTTAGGATTGACTTGGCAATGCAGGCTCTTTTTTGGTTCCATATGAACTTTAAAGTAGTTTTTTCCAATTCTGTGAAGAAAGTCATTGGTAGCTTGATGGGGATGGCATTGAATCTATAAATTACCTTGGGCAGTATGGTCATTCTCACGATATTGATTCTTCCTACCCATGAGCATGGAATGTTCTTCCATTTGTTTGTATCCTCTTTTATTTCATTGAGCAGTGATTTGTAGTTCTCCTTGAAGAGGTCCTTCACGTTCCTTGTAAGTTGGATTCCTAGGTATTTTATTCTCTTTGAAGCAATTGTGAATGGCAGTTCACTCATGATTTGGCTCACTGTTTGTCTGTTATTGGTGTATAAGAATGCTTGTGATTTTTGCACATTGATTTTGTATACTGAGACTTTGCTGAAGTTGCCTATCAGCTTATGGAGATTTTTGGGCTGAGATGATGGGGTTTTCTAGATATACAATCATGTCATCTGCAAACAGGGACAATTTGACTTCCTCTTTTCCTAATCGAATACCCTTTATTTCCTTCTCCTGCCTGATTGCCCTGGTCAGAACTTCCAACACTATGTTGAATAGGACTGGTGAGAGAGGGCATCCCTGTCTTGTGCCAGTTTTCAAAGGGAATGCTTCCAGTTTTTGCCCATTCGGTATGATATTGGCTGTGGGTTTGTCATAGATAGCTCTTATTATTTTGAGATACGTCCCATCAATACCTAGTTTATTGAGAGTTTTTAGTATGAAGGGTTGTTGAATTTTGTCAAAGGCCTTTTCTGCATCTATTGAGATAATCATGTGGTTTTTGTCATTGGTTCTGTTTATATGCTGGATTACGTTTATTGATTTGTGTATGTTGAACCAGGCTTGCATCCCAGGGATGAAGCCCACTTGATCATGGTGGATAAGCTTTTTGATGAGCTGCTGGATTTGGTTTGCCAGTATTTTATTGAGGATTTTTGCATCGATGTTCATCAGGGATATTGGTCTAGAATTCTCTTTTTTTGTTGTGTCTCTGCCAGGCTTTGGTATCAGGATGATGCTGTCCTCATAAAATGAGTTAGGGAGGATTCCCTCTTTTTCTATTGATTGGAATAGTTTCAGAAGGAATGGTACCAGCTCCTCCTTGTACCTCTGGTAGAATTCGGCTGCGAATCCTTCTGGTCCTGGACTTTTTTGGTTGGTAAGCTATCAATTAACTATTGCCTCAATTTCAGAGCCTGTTATTGGTCTATTCAGAGATTCAACTTCTTCCTGGTTTAGTCTTGGGAGGGTGTATGTGTCAAGGAATTTATCCATTTCTTCTAGATTTTCTAGTTTATTTCATAGAGGTGTTTATAGTATTCTCTGGTGATAGTTTGTATTTCTGTGGGATCGGTGGTGATATCCCCTTTATCATTTTTTATTGTGTCCATTTGATTCTTCTCTCTTTTCTTCTTTATTAGTCTTGCTAGCAGTCTATCAATTTTGTTGATCTTTTCAAAAAACCAGCGACTGGATTCATTAATTTTTTGAAGGGTTTTTTGTGTCTCTATTTCCTTCAGTTCTGCTCTGATCTTAGTTATTTCTTGCCTTCTGCTAGCTTTTGAATGTGTTTGCTCTTGCTTCTCTAGTTCTTTTAATTATGATGTTAGGGTGTCAATTTTAGATCTTTCCTGCTTTCTCTTGTGGGCATCTAGTGCTATAAATTTCCCTCTACACACTGCTTTGAATGTGTCCCAGAGATTCTGGTATGTTGTGTCTTTGTTCTTGTTGGTTTCAAGGAACATCTTTATTTCTGCCTTCATTTTGTTATGTACCTAGTAGTCATTCAAGAGTAGGTTGTTCAGTTTCCATGTAGTTGAGTGGTTTCGAGTGAATTTCTTAATCCTGAGTTCTAGTTTGATTGCACTGTGGTCTGAGAGACAGTTTGTTATAATTTCTATTCTTTTACATTTGCTGAGGAGTGCTTTACTTCCAACTATGTGGTCAATTTTGGAATGAGTGTGATGTGGTGCTGAAAAGAATGTATATTCTGTTGATTTGGGGTACAGAGTTCTGTAGATGTCTATTAGGTCCACTTGGTGCAGAGCTGAGTTCAATTCCTGGATATCCTTGTGAACTGTCTGTCTCGTTTATCTGCCTAATGTTGACAGTGGGGTGTTAAAGTCTCCCATTATTATTGTGTGGGAGTCTAAGTCTCTTTGTAGGTCACTAAGGACTTACTTTATGAATCTGGGTGCTCTTGTATTGGGTGCATATATATTTAGGATACTTAGCTCTTCTTGTTGAATTGATCCCTTTACCATTATGTAATGGCCTTCTTTGTCTCTTTTTATCTTTGTTGGTTTAAAGTCTGTTTTATCAGAGACTAGGATTGCAACCCCTGCCTTTTTTTGTTTTCCATTTGCTTGGTAGATCTTCCTCCATCCCTTTATTTTGAGCCTTTTTGTGTCTCTGCACGTGAGATGGGTTTCCTGAATACAGCACACTGATGGGTCTTGACTCTCTATCCAATTTGCCAGTCTGTGTCTTTTAATTGGAGCATTTAGCCCATTTACATTTAAGGTTAATATTGTTATGTGTGAATTTGATCCTGTCATTATGATGTTAGCTGGTTATTTTGCTTGTTAGTTGATGCAGTTTCTTCCTAGCCTCGATGGTCTTTACAATTTGGCATGTTTTTGCAGTGGCTGGTACTGGTTGTTCCTTTCCATGTTTAGTGCTTCCTTCAGGAGCTCTTGTAGGGCAGGCCTGGTGGTGACAAAATCTCCCAGCATTTGCTCGTCTGTAAAGTATTTTATTTTTCCTTCACTTATGAAGCTTAGTTTGGCTGGATATGACATTCTGGGTTGAAAATTCTTTTCTTTAAGAATGTTGAATATTGGCCCCCACTCTCTTCTGGCTTGTAGAGTTTCTGCAGAGAAATCAGCTGTTAGTCTGATGGGCTTCCCTTTGTGGGTAACCCGCCCTTTCTCTCTCTCTGCCCTTAACATTTTTTCCTTCATTTCAACTTTGGTGTATCTGACAATTATGTGTCTTGGAGTTGCTCTTCTCAAGGAGTATCTTTGTGGCATTCTCTGTATTTCCTGAATTTGAATGTTGGCCTGCCTTGCTAGATTGGGGAAGTTCTCCTGAATAATATCCTGCAGAGTGTTTTCCAACTTGGTTCCATCCTCCCCGTCACTTTCAGGCACACTAATCAGACGTAGATTTGGTCTTTTCACATAGTCCTATATTTCTTGGAGGCTTTGTTCGTTTCTTTTTATTCTTTTTTCTGTAAACTTCTCTTCTCACTTCATTTCATTCATTTGGTCTTCCATCACTGATACCCTTTCTTCCAGTTGATCGAATTGGCCACTGAGACTTGTGCATTCATCACGTAGTTCTTGTGCCTTGGTTTTCAGCTCCATCAGGTCCTTTAAGGACTTCTCTGCATTGGTTATTCTAGTTAGCCATTCGTCTAATTTTTTTTCAAGGTTTTTAACTTCTTTGCCATGGGTTCAAACGTGCTCCTTTAGCTCGGAGTAGTTCGATCATCTGAAGCCTTCTCTCAACTCGTCAGAGTCATTTGCTGTCCATCTTTGTTCCGTTGCTGGTGAGGAGCTGCGTTAATCTCATTACTTGTTATGTGTCGGTTCAGGTTTTGGATTTCTTCCTGGTTCAATCTTGGTAGGTTGTATGTGTCTAAAATCCGTTCATTTCTTTTAGATTTTCAAATTTATTGGCATATTGTTACTCATATTAGCCACTAATGATCATTTGCTTTTCTGTGCTATCAGCTGTAATGTCTCCTTTTTCATCTCTTATTTTATTTATTTGTGTCTTCTTTTTTTTTCTTAGTCTGGCTACAGGTTTGTCAATTTCATTTAACTTTGCAAAAACCCAAGTTTTTGTTTCAGTGATCTTTTGTGTTGTTTTCTTCATTTTTATTTCATTTACATCTGCTCTGATCTTCATTTATTTTCTTCTAATTTGGGGTTTGAGATTTGTTCTTGCTTTTGTAGTTCTTTAAGATGCATCATTAAGTTGTTTATTTGAAGGTTTTTACATTTGATGTAGACATTTATACCTATAAACTTCCCTCTGAGTACTGCTTTTGCTGTATCCCATAGGTTTTAGTGTTTCCATTGTTATTTGTTTCAATAACTTTTTCAACTTCCTTCTTAATTTCTTTCTTTTCATACAGGTCATTCAGGAACATAATGTTTAATTTCCACATTTTTGCATAGTTTCCAAAATTCCTCTTGTTATTGATTTTTAGTTTCATTCCATTGTGGTCAGAGAAGATGCTTGATATTATTTTAGTTTTTTGAATGTTTTCAGACTTGTTTTGTGACCTGCCATATGGTCTATCCTTGAGAATGAGCCCTGTGCTGAGGAAAAGAATGTGTGTTCTACAGCCATTGAATAAAATATTCTGTAAATTTCTATTTGGTCCATTTGATCCATAGTTTTGATTAAGTCCAGAATTTCTTTGTTAATTTTCTGTCTGGGAGATCTGTCCAATGCTGACAGTGAGGTGTTGAAGTCTCCAGCTATTATTACATTGGAATCTATATATCTCTTTAGCTCTAGTAATATTTGCTTTATATACCTGGGTGCTCCAGTGTTGGGTATATATATTCTTAAAATTGTTATTTCCTCTTGCTGAATTGATCCTTTCATCATTATATAGTGACCTTCTTTGTCTCTTCTTATAGTTTTTGTCTTGAAATCTATTTTGTCTCATATGAGTATAGATATTCGTGCTCTTTTTTGGTTGCTGTTGACATGGAATATCTTTTTTCATTGCTTTATTTTCAGCTTATATGTGCCTTTATAGGTGAAGTGTGTTTCCAGGGACCAATCCTGGAGAAATAGAGATATGTGACCTTATTTAGTTCATTTGGTGAGGTCATGTTTTCCTGGCTGGTCTTGATACTTGTAGATGTTTGTCTGTGTCTGGGCATAATGGAGTTAGGTATTTATTGTACTCTTCAGTCTGGGCTTGTTTTTACCCATCCTTTTTGGGAAGGCTTTCCAAAAGGACTTGAATGTTGTGATCTAAACTGTATCTGCTTTAGGTGGGACCGCAAGCCTAGGATTGTGCTGGGCCTGACCTGAAGCCAGCACATCACTGGGTCTCACCCAAGGCCTGCTGTAACCACTTCCTGGCTACCACCTATGTTTGCTTAAAGCCCTGGGGCTCTACAATCTTCAGGTGGCAAAGCTAGCTAGGCCCATGTCCTTCCCTTCAGGGAAGCAAGTTCCTTCAGGGCCTTGGTGGATCCAGAGGTGTCATCCAGAATCTAGGGACTAGAGTCAAAAACCTTAGAAGTCTGCCTGGCATTCTAGTGCACTGTGGATGAGCTGGCACTCAAACCACAAGATGCAGTCTTTCCCACTCTTTTCTCCCCTTTCCAAAGGCAGAGGAGCCTCACCTCATGGCCAATGCCACCTCAGGCCCACAGGAATATTGCCAGACTACCTCTGATCCTCCCTTAAGGCCCAAAGTCTCTTCAGTCAGCTTGTGGTGAATAGTGACTCACCTGGGGTTCACCATTCAGGGAAGTGGACTCCCCTCTGGCCCAGGGCAGGTCAAGAAATACTATCGAAGAATGAAGTCCTGGAATTAGTCCCACCAAGTGGGATCCCAGGAGCCCACTTGGTGCTCTGCCCCCCTGTGGCTGAGCTGGTACCTAAAGTGTAAGACAAAGTTCCTTTTACTTTTCCCTCTATTTTTCTCAAGCAGAAGGAGTCTCATTCCATAGCCAACACAGTTGGGAATGTGCTGAGTGTCACCTGAAGCCAGTAAGTCTCAGAGTCTCACCCAAGGCCCTCAACATATTACCTGGGTATCACCACTGGTTATTCTGGGCTCAAGGGCTCTTCAGTTAGCAGGTGATAAATTCTGCCAGGAGCAGGACTAGGTCCTTCCCTTCAAGCAGTGGGTTCCCTTCTGGCCCAGGGTATGTCTAGAAATGTCATCTGGGAGCTAGGGCCTGGAAAGGGGACCTCATGACTCTAATTGGTCCTCTATCCTGCTGTGGCTGAGCTGGTATCCAAGATGCAAGACAAAGTCCTCCCACTGTTCTTTGTCCTCAAGTGGAAGCAAGAGATCTCTTTTGGAGCCGAGAGCTTTGCAACCTGGGTTTAGGGGATGTGTGATACCAGCACTCCCTTAGTTGTGCAGGCTGATGTCTTAGTAGGTCAAGTGCCCCTCTAGTCCACTGGCAGTGGGCCCAGTTTAGCACTAGGACTCGTCAGGTGTTGCAATCCTTGTGGCCTAGACTGCCTTTCAGATTTATTCGGAGACCCCAAGCACTTTAGTTCACAGTGGTGAGGCCTGTGGAAACTCAAGTTCGGACCACTGGGATCAGCAATTCTGCTTTGGCTAGGTCTGGTTTAAATTCTCCCTCCATGGGTAGGCATTAGGTGGGTTTGGTCCGGTTTTGCTTTCTGCTGTAACAAGGGCAGTGCTGAGTTCAATGCCTCACAATTGCTGGCCCTCCCTCTCTCCAGCACACAGAAACTCTCAGCACCAGGTTGCTGCTGCTGGGCAATGGGGGCGACAGGGAAGGGGTGGTGTTCAGTATTCAAGACTGTTTTTCCTGCCTCTTCAGTGCCTCCTTCAGTGATATGAAATTCAAACCTGGTACTGTGAGTGGTTAACTGGCGTTTGGCTTTTATGAAGGTGCTTTTTTGTGTGTAGATAGTTGTTAAGTTGGCACCCTTGTCAGGGGGTGTTGGGACAATCGGTGGGGCCTTCTATTCCATTATCTCATTATCTTACTCTGCCCCTCTCCTCAACTTTTTTTTTTTTTTTTTGAGGCAGAATCTCATTCTCCCACCCAGGCTGGAGTGCAGTGGCATGATCTCGGCTCACTGCAACCTCCACCTCCCGGATTCAAGCGATTCTCCTGCCTCAGCCTCCTGAGTAGCCGGGACTACAGGTGTGTGCCACCACGCCTGGCTAATTTTTTGTATTTTTAGTAGAGATGGGGTTTTACTGTGTTAGCCAGGATGGTCTCGATCTCCTGACCTCATGATCCGCCCACCTCAGCCTCCCAAAGTACTGGGATTACGGGCATAAGCCACCACACCCAGCCAACTATTCTTCTTAACAGTGTGTTTATAATTGATCTTCACCTACTCATTACCCCTGCCATTCTCTCTATAGCATTCTTAACATTAGTTGAACAAAATGTATTAGCCTATATGCAGCTTCTCAAAGGGCCTAACAGTATAGGCCCCTGTGGCCTACTTCAACCCTTTGTAGGCACAATAAAACTGTTAAAGAGCCACTGTGACCACTGACATCTTCTATACTCTTATACAGTATTGCACCTACCCTAGCCCTACCCCTTGTACTTACTATATGAATCCCATTACCTATACCACATCCATTAATTAGCCTAAACATAGGAATACTATTCATCTTAGGTACATCAAGCCTAGCCATATCTTCTATCCTATGATCAGGATGAGCATCGAATTCAAATTATGCATTAATTGGTACACTATGAGCAGCAGCACAAACAATTTCATATGAAGTCACCCTAGCCATTATCCTATTACCAGTTCTCCTAATAAACAGATCATTTACACTGTCAATATTCTAATTATTACCATAGAATATATATGACTAGTTCTTCCATCATGACCTTTGTTCATAATAAAATTTATTTCAACACTAACAGAAACTACTTGAGCTCTGTTCATTCTGACAGAGGATGAGTCAGAACTGGTAACAGGCTTTAAAGTTGACTATGCTGCAGGCCTATTTGCCCAAATGTTTTAAATAGCAGAATACACCAACATCAATATAATAAGCACTAAACACTATCATTTTTCTAGGGGCACTCCATGACATTCACATACAGGAAATTTATGTAATCAATTCTATCATTAAAACACTCCTCTTATGAGTTCATGCATCATATCCACAATTCCAATATGATCAACTCACGCACCTGTTTGAAAATTTTTTTTTAGCATTTGCACTAGCATTATGCATGACACATCTATATGCCCATTTTACTATCTAGTATTCTACCAAAAACATTTTTAAAAGTCTAATAAAAATTATTTTCATAGAGTAAATAAAAGAGGTTTAAATCCTCTATTTACAGGATTATAGGAATTGAACCTACTCTCTTAAGAATTCAAAAATCTTTGTGCTACCTGATACACTATATTCTATAGTAAGGGCAGCTTAATAAGCTGTTCTGTCCATACCCTGAAAATTTTGGTTTATATCCTTTTTGTACTAATTAATCGCTTAATCTTTTCTACCATCCCATCTACTCTGTTCATAGGAACCATAATCACTTATTCAGCTCACAGTGATTAATAATCTGAATAGGACTAGAAATAAATATATATCATTACCCCCATTTTAATCAAATAAGCAAACCCATGATCCACAGAAGTAGCTAAATATTAACACAAGCACCTCTATCTATACTCCTAACAATGCTCATTATCATTATATATTGTACTCTGGACAATGAAGGGTTGTAAAAATTTCCAGCCAAACAGCATCCCTAATAATTATTATAGCACGAGTTATGAGATTTGGATTATCACCCTTCCATTTTGAAGTGCCGGTAGTTACACAAGAAATCTCAGTAACATCAGTTGTAATTCTACTAACATGATGACAATGTGAAAGGAAAATAAATCTTGGGACCCCAAGCTCATTAAGCCAAAGGGAAAAGTTAAGCCGGGAACTGGGTCACTCAAAACTGTCTCCCCCTTTTGATTCCTAAATAAGATGACTACAAGATGAAAAGCTACATGCTTCCCCCATATTTTGCCCACAAGGAAATTCCTAGTGAGCTCCAAGATCTTTACCCTAAGGTGTTTCTGTTAAAATTTCACCATGACAGTGTAACTCCATAGCTCATTGACAGGTGCAATCACTCCCCTGCCCACGTGACACAAATGCATATCTGATTGTTTCCCTGCCCCATTTTGCCTATGTTATCTTATGTAAAAATACAGATTCCCTGCATTTTTCCTCTGCCCCATTTGTCTGTGTCATCTTAAGTAAAAATGCAGATTCACTGAGCCAGACAAAGACATGCATCACTATTTTTCCTTATCCCCCTCTTACATGAAAATTGTGTACTTCTCAATACCCTGCCCTTTTCCCTTTAAATTTGGAGCCCTCACAATCATCTTAGGAGAAAGGCATAGACCTGTTTCCTGGGTGCACATCCTTAACTTTGGCAAATAAACCTCCTAAAATAATTGAGACTTGTCTCCTCATTTTTCTTGATTGACAACAACTAGCACCAATTTCAATTATGTTTCAGGTATCATCATCAGTTGATCTAAATATAATGCTAAAAATTGCTATGCTGTCTGTTCTAGTAAGAGGGTGAGGAGGACTTAATCAGACAAAACTTTGAAAAATCTTAGCCTACACGTCAATTGCACACATAGGCTGAAAAACAACTACCTTCTTTTATAGCCCTTCCACAATAATTCTAAATTTACTAATTTATGTAATCCTAATACTCACCATATTCATAATATTTAGCTTAAATACAAACACCACAACCCTATCACTATCACACATATGGAATAAGTTACCATTAATAATTTCCATAATCCTTATTACCCTTTTATCCTTAGGTCTACCCCCACTTACAGGATTTCTTCTCAAATGAATTATTATTCAAGAACTAACAAAAACCACACCATCATCATGGCAACATTTAAAGCTATTATAGTGTTACTCAACCCATACTTTTATATACGATTAATCTATCCTACATCATTAACCATGTTTCCAACAAACATTAACATAAAAACAAAATGACAGCTCACAAATTTAAAACATTCTTTCTACTGTGAATCCCCAAAATTTGAGACAAATCTCAGCTAATTTAGAAAGTTTATTTTGCCAAGGTTGAGGATATGTGCTCATGACACAGCCTCAGGAGGTCCTGATGACATGTGCCCAGGGTGGTCAGAGCACAGCTTGGTTTTATACAATTTAGGGAGACATGAACCATCGATCAACATATGTAAAATGAACATTAGTTTGGTCCGGAAAGATGGGACAACTCTAAACAAAAGCAGGACAATTTGAAGCAGGGAAGGGGCTTCCAGGTCACAGGTAGGTGAGAGAAAATTGGTTGCATTTTTTTTGAGTTTCTGGTTTGCCTTTCCAAAGGGAGCAATCAGGTATGCATTTATCTCAGTGAGCAGAGGGATGACTTTGAATAGAATGGGAGGCAGGTTTACCCCAGGCAGTTCCCAGATTGAATTTTCCCTTTAGCTTAGTGATTTTGGGGGCCCAAGATATTTTCCTTTCACATTCCCCCCCGCATCCCCAACCTTTTATTTTTAAAAATCTTTTGGAGAAAGCATTTTAGAAGAAAATGAGTCTCTGGTCCCAGGTTTTATCTGATCTCTCATGGCTAGGATGGTTTTTTCCTAGACAGGTAGGTCCTGTTTTATTAGGAAAAGCTCATTTTTAGCAGGTTGTGAAGTCTCATGTCCTATGAAGAAAAAATAGGGGAAGGAAGGGAGAAAAACAACAACAAAGAAAAGAACGAACCTGGAAAATCAATATAGGCAACGTTACTCTGAAGTCCATACATCAGTAGGCAGGTATGAAGGTGGCTTATGTATGTAAATAGGTTGCTCTTATTTTTCCTGTAGTTTAAGTTGTCTAGCTTCAGTTCACAGGGCTATATGAAAACACAGCTTAGTTTCAGTGACTTAAAATTAGGAAAAATGGGGAAAAAAGGAAAAGAAAGTTGAAAACATTATTTTGCAGACTTGTAGCCAAGAAAAATTAGAATTCGATCCAAACAGTAGAAAATAATAAAATGGAAAAACGTTAGGCAAGATTAGAATCTAACAACAGGTGTACTATAGTTTTGAAACCATTTTTCTCTCTCCAGTTTCCCATTTTTACTAAAGACAAATTATGGTAGGACTGGTTTGCTTTATTCTACTTGGCCTAATTATTTGTATACAATGCAGCAAGAATAATTATTTTTTACATAGGCTTTTAAATTGGCTTCAATGGATTTGTGCCATCAAATTCCTGTGAGTTGGGTGAATTTCCTCTTCTCTTGAGGTTCCAAGATAAACTTGGGGCTCCTGGGCCTGTCAGAAAGTGACATTCTTTACTTGCCACAGGTTAGGAACCCTGTACAGAGCTGTGCAGACAAAGGTAAGAGGCTACTTTTTCCAAGGGGCTGTTATTGGCTCCATAAATTAGGTTTGATACCTTAAAGGATAGCACACCATTCCAGTCAAAGCCTTGGTAAAATAACCAGTTTCTTCAATTGTGTCCTGTTACACATGAAAACAGATTCTTATTGCACTTATGCAAATAACTATATTGTCATAAGTTAAGAATACTCACAAATAGTTTCCAAATTCTGGAGAAATTAGGTAGAGAGAAATATGCTTCAAATTTTGTTCACAGGAGTATAGTTTACTCAATTGTTACAAGCTGTAACTAGCTTGAAAGTTTTCTTGACTCTGAAAAACAAAACAAAGGATTAGCAAGGTTTTCACCAAAAAGTTAAAAAGATTACTTTAGTCTTCTATTAGTTCAGTTCACACAGTTAACTCCTGTTCTGCTTGATATTCATGAACATTTCAGCTCTTCATGAGAGTCCTGAAAGTTTTTTCCTCTATTCTAATGTCACAAACTCCAAAGTTATCAGAAACCTGCATTTAACAACGCCTGTTACACAGTTCTATGGCTGATTATAAAACCACCTTCTAAGGAGGATCAAACAAGACAATTGTCTGTGAATGACAAAAGCTTTTAGGGCAACCATAGTCAAAGACACAATTGACAAGGAAATTTGTTACCTCTGTGGCATACAATAATTTAACATAACAATTATAATTATTACTAATAATGTACACTAAGTCATATCAGAATTATAGGAGTTTCCCATGATTTTGGAACACATACCAATAACATTTATACAAATACATCCTAAAGAAAACCAAATACCTTTTCATATTTGACACTGTTTCCTGTATAATTTTTATACCAAATAAGCCAAATTATTTCATTTTTGGACTTTAGGGAAACTAATATCTCAAAGGATTAATTAGATCAGAAAAAGATATAATTTGTAATTTGATTTTGGAAAGTTTGTCAAATATCAAAGGGTTAAAACACTTGATATCACAGGTCATTGTAAAATAAGTCATTCGTTTGATCAAAATGATAACTCAAGGATTTCAAAAAAAAGGTGAAAACCTTCATTCTTTGATAGAAGAGACTTGATTTTCCAAACAGTCAGCCCTAATAAAAAGAGCATGAAGCCAATTAAGTTTGTTTTTCAAAATTTTGTAGTCTATAAAATTTTAATTTTGACCATAAGATAATAGCTTCCATAAGCCTTTCATAACCTTTATAACCTCTATTTAGGAGTCAGTTAATGCTTCAAGAAAACCTTGTTAATCTGACATGGGCGCATATGCTGGTCTTGCATCAGTGTGCCTTTGACATTAATGATTAATTTATAGGGAAACGGAATTTATTTTATGTCTCAAAATCGGCCCTTATAATCTCATATGCCCACCTCTTCTGCGATAGTCCCTGGGCCTTGAGGAGTTGAATAGCTCTAATTTCTGGCCCTGTGTTTCAGGAATGCAGTTTATTTTGATTGGCATCTTCTACCAGGCCTGAAGATGGGGCTTTAACTGCTGTCAGTGTTTAAAATTTAGCAGGACTTGGTGTCCTTTTTAGACCCAGGAGTCAAACCCCTGTAACGCAATGTCACAAGTACTTTAAAAGTGCATAAAGAGAGAAACACAGATGTTAATAATGTTAATTTTTTTATTTATTTCTTCTAACAAAAAATGGGATACATGTGCAGAATGTGCAGGTTTGTTACATAGGTTGTTACATAGGTATGCATGTGCCATGGTGATTTCCTGCACCTATTGACCCATCCTCTAAGTTCCCTCCCCTCACACCCCCAACCCCCAACAGGCCCTGGTGTGTGTCATTCCCCTCTCTGTGTCCATGAGTTCTCAATGTTCAACTCCCACTTATGAGTGAGAACATGCAGTGTTTGGTTTTCCGTTCCTGCATTAGTTTGCTGAGGTTGATGGCTTCCAGCTTCATCCATGTCCCTGCAAAGTACATGATCTCATTCCTTTTTATGGCTGCATAGTATTCCATGGTGTATATTTACCATGTTTTCTTTATCCAATCTATCATTGATGAGCATTTGGATTGGTTCTGTATCTTTGCTATTGTAAATAGCTGCAATAGACATATGTGTACATGTGTCTTCATGGTAGAATGATTTATATTCCTTTGAGTATATACCCAGTAATGGGATTGTTGGGTCAAATGGTATTTCTGGTTCTAGATCCTTGAGGAATCACCACACTGTCTTCCACAATGGTTGAACTAATTTACATTCCCACCAACAGTGTAAAATAGTTCCTATTTCTCCACAGCCTCTCCAGCATCTATTGTTTTCTGACTTTTTAATAATCACCACTCTGACTGGTGTGAGATGGTATCTCATTGTGGTTTTGATTTGCATTTCTCTGATGATCGGTGATGTTGAGCTTTATTTCATATGTTTGTTGGCTGTGCAAATGTCTTCTTTTGAAAGTGTCTGTTCATATCCTTTGCCCACTTTTTGATGGAGTTATCTTTTTCTTGTAAATATGTTTAAGTTCCTTGTAAATTCTGGGCATTAAACACTTGTCAGATGGGTGGATTACAAAATTTTTCTCCCATTCTGTAGGTTGCCTGTTCACTCTGATGATAGTTTCTTTTGCTGTGCAGAAGCTCTTCGGTTTAATTAGATCCCATTTGTCAATTTTGGCTTTTGTCACAATGGCTTTTGGCATTTTTGTCATGAAGTCTTTGCCCATGCCTGTGTCCTGAATGGTACTGCCTTGGTTTTCTTCCAGAGTTTTTATGGTGTGGGATATTACATTTAATTCTTTAATCCATCTTGAGTTAATTTTTGTATAATGTGTAAGGAAAGGGTCCAGTTTCAGTTTTCTGCATATGGCTAGCCAGTTTTCCCTGCACCATTTACTGAATAGGAGATCCTTTCCCCATTGCTTGTTTTTGTCTGGTTTGTCAAAGATCAGAATGTTGTAGATGTGTGGTGTTATTTCTGAGGTCTCTGTTCTGTTCTATTGGTCTATATATCTGTTTTGGTAACACTACCATGCTGTTTTGGTTACTGTAGCCTTGTAGTATAGTTTTAAGTCAGGTAGCATGGTGCCTCCAGCTTTGTTATTTTTGCTTAGGATTGTCGTGGCTATACAGGGTCTTCTTTGATTCCATATGAAATTTAAAGTAGTTTTTTTTTCTAATTCTGTGAGGAATGTCAATGGTAGTTTGATGGAAATAGCATCGAATCTATAAATTACTTTGGGCAGTATGGCCATTTTCGTGATATTGATTCTTCCTATCCATGAAGATGGAATGTTTTTCCATTTATTTGTGTCCTTTCTTATTTCCTTGAGCCAGTGGTTTGTAGTTCTCCTTGAAGAGTTCCTTCACATCCCTTGTTAGCTGTATTCCTAGGTATTTCATTCTCTTTGTAGCGATTGTGAATGGGAGTTCATTCACGATTTGGCTCTGTGCTTGCCTATTGTTGGTGTAAAGAAATGTTATTTTTGCACATTGATTTTGTATCCTAAGACTTTGCTAAAATTGCTTATCAGTTCAAGAAGTTTTTGGGCAGAGATGATGGGGTTTTCTAAATATAAAATCATGTCATCTGCAAACAGAGACAACTTGACTTCCTCTCTTCCTACTTGAATACACTTTATTTCTTTCTCTTGCCTGATTGCCCTGGCCAGAACTTCCAATACTATGTTGAATAGGAGTTTTGAGAGAGGGCATTCTTGCTTTGTACCAGTTTTCAAAGGGAGTGCTTCCAGCTTTTGCCCATTCAGTATGATATTGGCTGTGGGTTTGTCATAAATTGCTCTTATTATTTTAAGATATGTTCCATCAATACTTAGTTTATTGAGAGTTTTTAACATGAAGGGATGTTGAATTTTATCAAAGGCCTTTTCTGCATCTATTGAGATAATCATGTGGTTTTTGTCTTTGGTTCTGGTTATGTGATGGATTCCATTTATTGATTTGTGTATGTTGAACTTCATCCCAGGGATGAAGCTGACTTGATCATGGTGGATATGTTTTTTGATGTGCTGCTGGATTCAGATTGCCAGTATTTTATTGAGGATTTTTACATCAATGTTCATCAGTGATATTATCCTGAAGTTTTCTTTTTTTGTTCTGTCTCTGCCAGGTTTGGTATCAGGATGATGCTAGCGTCATAAAATGTGTTAGGGAGGAATCATTCCTTTTCAATTGTTTGGAATAGTTTCAGAAGGAATAGTACCAACTCCTCTTTGTATTTCTGGTAGAATTCAGCTGTGAATCTGTCTGGTCCTGGACTTTTTTTGGTTGGAAGGCTATTAATTACTGCCTCAATTTCAAAACTTGTTATTGGTCTATTCAGGGATTCAACTTCTTCCTGGTTTAGTCTTGGTGGGGTGTATGTGTCCAGGAATTTATCCATTTCTTCTAGATTTTCTAGTTTATTTGCGTAGAGGTGTTTATAGTATTCTCTGATGGTAGTTTGTATTTCTGTGAGGTCAGTGGTGATATCCCTTTATCAACTTTTATTGTGTCTATTTGATTCTTCTCTCTCTTCTTCTTGTCTAGCTAGTGGTCTATCTATTTTGTTAATTTTTTCAAAAAAACAGCTCCTGGATTCATTTGGTTTTTGAAGGGTTTTTCATGTCTCTATCTCCTTCAAGTTTTCTCTGATTTTAGTTATCTCTTGTCTTCTGCTAGCTTTTGGATTAGTTTGCTCTTGCCTCTAGCTCTTTCAATTGTGATGTTGGGGTGTCGATTTGAGATCTTTCTAGCTTTCTGATGTGGGCATTTCGTGCTATAAATTTCCCTCTTAACACTACTTTAGCTGTGTCCCAGAGATTCTGGTATGTTGTCTCTTTGTTCTCATTGGTTTCAAAGAACATCTTTATTTCTCCCTTAATTTCATGATTTACCCAGGAGTCATTCAGGAGCAAGTTGTTCAATTTCCAAGTAGTTGTGTGGTTTTGATTGAGTTTCTTAATCCTGAGTTCTAATTTGATTGCACTGTGGTCTGAGAGACTGTTTGTTATGATTTCAGTTCTTTTGCATACTTCCAGTTATGTGGTTGATTTTGGAATAAGTGCCATGTGGCACTGAGAAGAATGTATATTCTGTTGATTTGGGGTGGAGAGTTCTGTAAATGTCTGCTAGGTCCACTTGATCCAGAGCTGAGTTCAAGTCTTGAATATCCCTGTTAATTTTCTGTCTTGTTGCTCTAATATTGACAATGGGGTGTTAAAGTCTCCCACTATTATTGTGTGGGAATCTAAGTCTCTTTGTAGGTCTCTGACAACTTGTTTTATGAATCAGGGTGCTCCTGTATTGGGTGCATATATATTAAGAATAGTTGGCTCTTGTTGAATTGTTCCCTTTACCATTATGTAATGCCCTTCTTTGTGTTTTTTGATCTTTGTTGGTTTAAAGTCAGTTTTGTCAGAGACTAGGATTGCAACCTCTACTTGCTTTTTTTTTCTTTTTTTTTTTAACTTTCCATTTGCTTGTTAAATTTTCCTCCATCCCTTTGAGCCTCTGTGTGTCTTTGCCCGTGAGATGTTTCTCCTGAATACAGGATATTGATGGGTCTTGGGTCTTGACTCTATCCAATTTGGCAGTCTGTGTCTTTTAATTGGCACATTTAGCCAATTTACATTTAAGGTTAGTATTGTTATGTGTGAATTTGATCCTGTCATCATGATGCTATTTGGTTATTTTGTGCGCTCGTTGATGCAGTTTCTTTGTAGTGTCATTGGTCTTTATATTTTGGTGTGTTTTTGCAGTGCCTGATACTGGTTTTTCCTTTCCATATTTAGTGCTTCTTTCAGAAGCTCTTGCAGGGCAGTCCTGGTGGTAACGAAATCCCTCAGCATTTGTTTGTCTGGAAAGGATTTTATTTCTCCTTCATTTCTGAAGCTTAGTTTGGCTGGATATGAAATTCTGGGTTGAAAATTCTTTTCTTTAAGAATGTTGAATATTGGCCCCCAGTCTCTTCTGGCTTGTAGAGTTTCTGCTGAGAGATCTGCTGTTAGTCTGATAGGCTTCCCTTTGTAGGTGACCTGGTCTTTCTCTCTGGCTGCCCTTAACGGTTTTTCCTTCATGTCAACCTTGGAGAATCTGATGATTATGTGTCTTGGGGTTGATCTTCTCGTGGAGTATCTCTTCTGGTGGAGTTCTTTGTATTTCCTGAATTTGCATGTTGACCTGTCTTGCTAGGTTGGGGAAGTTCTCCTGAATAATATCCTGAAGTGTGTTTTCCAGCTTGTTTGCATTCTCCACATCTCCTTCTGGTACTCCAGTCAATCCTAGGTTTGGTCTTTTTATGAAGTCCCACATTTCTTGAAGCCTTTGTTCAGTCCTTTTTATTCTTTTTTTTTTTCTGTTCTTCTCCGCATGTCTTATATCAGTAAGGTGGTCTTCATACTCTGATATCCTTTCTTCTGCTTGGTTGATTTGGCTGTTGATACTTGTGTATGCTTCACTATATTATGAGTGTTAGGTTTTATCTTTTTATTTACATTCAGAGGCCTAATATTGTATTAGCTAACTCATCACTAGATACTGTCCTTCATGATGCATATTATGTCATAGCTTGTCTCTTTTATGTTCTACCAATAGGAACAGTCGTTGCCATTATAGGAGGATTTGTCCACTGATTCCTACTATTTTCAGGTTATACACCTAATTTAACTTGAGTCAAAATTTATTTTACAATTATGTTTGTAGGTGTTAACTTTATTTATTTATTTATTTTATTTATTTATTTTTTTGAGACAGAGTCTTGCTCTGTTGCCAGGCTGGAGTGCAGTGGCGCGATCTCAGCTCACTGCAACCTCCACCTCCCAGGTTCAAGCAATTCTCCTGCCTCAGCCTCCCGAGTAGCTGAGACTACAGGTGCGCACCACCACAACCAGATGATTTTTGTATTTTTAGTAGAGACGGGATTTCACCATGTTGGCCAGGATGGTCTCGATATCTTGACCTCGTGATCCACCCGTCTCGGCCTCCCAATGTGCTGGGATTACAGGCGTGAGCCACCGTGCCCAGCCGGTGTTAACTTCCTTTCCACAAAGAAACATTTCCAACATTTCCTTGGCCTATTAGGAATGCCCAACTATACTTCAATTACTCCATACATATGCAATATGAAATGCCATCATTGATAGGCTCATTCATTTCATTAACAGCATTAATGTTAAGGATTTTCATAATCTGTTAAGACTTCTATTCAAAATGAGAAGTCTCAGTACTAGAACTTTCAAATATAAACCTCAAATGACTTCATGGCTGTCCACCACCATATCATAGATTTGAAGAGCTGCTTACATAAAGGCCTAAAATAAAAAAGAAAGGAATCAAATCCCCTATTACTGATTTCAAGCCAGTCCCATAACAATTATGGCTTTCTCAACAAGCAAGATATTAGTAAAAATATTACATAATTTTTTTCAGTTTATTTATAGGTTAAAATTCTTTTTTTGTTTGAGACGGAGTCTTGCTCTGTCACCCAGGCTGGAGTGCAGTGGTGCAATCTTGGCTCACTGCAAGCTCCGCCTCCCAGGTTCATGCCATTCTCCTGCCTCAGCCTCCCGAGTAGCTGGGATTACAGGCGCCCGCCACCATGCCCAGCTAATTTTTTGTATTTTTTTAGTAGAAACAGGGTTTCACCATGTTAGCCAGGATTGTCTCAATCTCCTGACCTCGTGATCTGCCTGCCTTGGCCTCCCAAAGTGCTGGGATTACAGTCATGAGCCACCATACAATTCTTTATATCTTTATGGTGTACCCATTCTAACTGGGCTTTCTCAATGCAATATCAACTCTTATAGACGTTCTCCATTTCCACCACCACACATTAATAACCATTTTCTTAATTATAGAGGACTAATACTATTAATGTTTTATTAATACTAACAACTAAATTAACTTATACACATATATAGATGCTCAAGAAGTAGACAGTATGAACTATTCTACCCACTATTATTTTGAACCTAATTGCCTAACTGTAAACACTATAGGCCACCAATGATTAACATGAAACCCCTTGAGAAAAAAAAATGAACCTTGATTATTGTATAATTCATACAACAGATCTTAAACCAGGGGAGCTACGATTACTTGAAGTTGATAATTGAGTAGTTTTACCCATAGAAATATCAATTTGCATACTAATCTCATTTGAAAATGTATTACATCCATGAACTGTTCCATCATTAGGCTTAAAAACAGACAGAATTCCAGGGTGTTTAAATCAAACAACCCCAACATCCACATGACTAGGCCTATATTATGGTCAGTGCTCAGAAATTTTTGGATCAAATCAGGGCTTCATACCTATTATACCTGAATTAGTTCCTCTAAATCATTTAAAAAACTGATTAACATTTTGAAACTATTAACATCTATGTTATAATATCACTGTTAAATAGCATTAACCTTTTAAGTTAAAGACTGAAAGTACTCATCTTTCTGCAATGAAATGCCACAACTAGCTACGTCAACATGATTTATCACTATGGTTTTAATAATTCTTATACTATTTATCTTATTTCAATTAAAAACTTCAAAATATATCTACTGTTTAAGCCCAATACCAAAAAATATTGAAGCATTATAACATGAAACCCCTTGAGAAAAAAAGTAAACAAAAATGTATTGGCATCTTTCATTATCCTTACAATAGTAGAATTACCCTTGATATTCTAATCATTTCATTCCCAAACATTATATTCCCTACCCCAATCACCTAATCAATAATCAACTAATCACCATACAATGATTAGTGCAACTCATATTAACACAAATTATAATAATATACAATGTCAAAGGGTGAACTTTATCCCTCATATTAATTTCACTTATTCTATTTATTACCTCAACAAACATCAGGATGACTAACCCACTCATTTATGCCAATAACTCAGTTATCAATAAATCTAAATATAGATATCCCACTATAACCAAGAGCAGTTATCACTGACTTCCACCACAAAACAAAAGCGTCATTGGCTTGTTTGCTACCACAAGGATCACCCATTCCACTAACCTCTATACTTGTACTTATTAAAACTATTAACCTTTTTATTCAACACTTAGCCCTGGCTGAACAACTAACAGCCAATATTATAGCCATCCATCTACTCATACACTTAATCGGTAATGCCACACTAGTGATAATATCCATTAGTTTTGCAACAGCTTGAATGTATTTTAACATTTACGTACATATATGCATACACACACATAAACACACGCATACAAGGTCTCGCTCCAATGCTCCAACTGGATGCAGTGGCACAATCATGGCTTACTGCACCCTCAAACTCCTGGGCTCAAGTGAGCCTTCCACCTCAACCTCCTGAGTAGCTGGGACTACAGGCGCACTCCACCATGCCAAACTAATATCTTTTTTTACTTTTTTTTTGGAGATGGAGTCTCAGTTTGTCACCCAGGCTGGAGTGCAGTGGTGCGATCTTGGCTGATTGCAATCTCCGCCTCGCAGGTTCAAGCGATTCTTGGGCCTCAGCCTCCCAAGTAGCTGGGCTTACAGGTGTGCACCACGAGGCCCAGCTAATTTTTGTATTTTTTGTAGAGACAGGGTTTCACCATGTTGCCCACGTTGGTCTCGAACTCCTGACCTCTAGCAATCCTCCCACCTCAGCCTCCCAAAGTGCCAGGACTACAGATGTTAGCCACTGTGCCCAGCCATATTTATTATTTTAATTATATTTACCATCTTTGAATTTGCTGCAGCCCAAATTCAAACATACCTCTTCACTATACTAGTCTTTACTTGCACAACAATACTTAATGACCTACCAAATACATAGCTATCATGTATTTGACCCTTGACCCTGACCACTTACAGGAGCTCTATCAGCCCTGCTAATAATATCTGACTTAGTAATATGATTTCACTTTAACCTAGCTATCTTATTATCTTTAGGTCTACAAACCAATAGATTAATGATATACCAGGGATGATGAGATATTGTCCGAGAAAGCAGATTTTCAAGGTCATCACATATTAATTGTTCAAAAAGGCCTATGTTTCTATTTATCATGTCAGAAATCTTCTTCAAAGGCTTCTTCTGAACGTTCTACCACTTCAGTCTGCCCCCAACCCCAGAAGTATGAGGTATCCTACTTGCTATAATTATTAACCAATTAACTAATTAACTAATTTATTTTCATTAGCTTATGCCTCTTAAGCCAATCTAATGAAAATAGCCTACGTTTTTCATTAGTCTTTTTCTTTGATTCAAAATCAGCCCCCCTTTTTATATTAACCTGATTGCTCTGCTTAATAATTATAGCCAGTCAGCATCATCTCTGCAAAGAATCATATATATGAAAAAATTACATATTTCTCTATTAATCTTTCTACAAATGTTTTTAATGATAAAATTTACTGCTACAGAATTCTATTTTATATGCTCTTTGAAGCAACACTAATAGCAACACTAATCGTCATTACCTGATGAGGAAATCAAACAGAATGATTAAATACAGGACTCTTATTTCCTGTTCTATACACTGGCTCCCTGCTCCTACTCATAGCACTAATTTATATCCAAAACTCCATAGGCTTATTAAACTTCTTAGTAGCCTCCTACTGAATTCAAGCACTACTACCAAGCCCCTGATCTAATAGCCTTTTATGGTTAGCATATATAATAGCATTTATAGTAAACATACCCCTTTAGGCCTTCACCTCTGATTACCAAAAGCACAGGTACAAGCCCCAGTTGCTGTGCCCATGGTTCTTGCAGACATATTATGAAAATTAGGGGACTATGGCATAATACAAATTACTATGATTTAAAATCCACTAACAGAATTTATAGCTTACCCATTTCTTATACTATCCTTGTGAGAAATAGCAAACTGTATTTGTTTATGCCAAACGGACTTAAAGTCACTCATGGTATATTCATCCAAAAGTCATATGGCACTCGTAGTTGTAGTTGTTCTTATCCGAACACCATGAAGTTTTATAGGAGCAATAGCCCCAATAATTGCCCATGGCCTCACCTCATCCATATTATTCTGCATCAAGTTATGAATGAATTCATAGCTGAACCATGCTATTAGCTCGAGGACTACAGACACTATTACCTCTCGTAGCTAACATGAGTACTAGCTAGCCTAACTAACCTAGCCCTATCACCAGCCATCAACTTAGAGAGTTATTTGTAGTTATAGCATCATTCTCATTATCTCATTTTACCATTGCCGTAGTAGAATTTAGTATATTTATTATGGCCTTATATTCTCTCTATATGTTAATCATAACATAATTAGGAAAATTTATGTATCACATTAATAATATCAAACCATGCCAGTCACAGTCATGCATGCCTGTAATCCCAGCACTTTGGGAGGCTGAGGCAGGAGGATTACTGGAGTCCTTTCTACAGAAAATAAAAATAGCTGCACATGGTGGCATGTGCTTGTAGTCCAGCTACTTGGGAGGCTAAAGAGGAAAGATTGCTTGAGCCCAGGAGTTTAAGTCTGCAGCAAGCTATGATTGCACCACTGCACTGCAGCCTGGGTGACAGAGTGAGATCCTATCTATATCTATATCTATTTGCAAAATAATATACTCTTCTCACTTAACCCAAAAATCATTCTAGGACCCATATACTGTAAATATAGTTTGAATGAAACATTAGGTTATAAATGTAACAGCAGAAAATTAAAGCTTCTTATTTTTTGAGAAAGTGTGCAAGAATTGTTTATGTGATGGATTATGTTTATTGATTTGTATATGTTGAACCAGCCTTGCATCCCAGGTATGAAGCTGACTTGATCGTGGTAGATAAGCTTTTTGATGCGCTGCTGGATTCAGTTTGCCAGTATTTTATTGAGGTTTTTCGCATCGATGTTCATCAGGGATATTGGCCTGAAATTTTCTTTTTTTGTTGTGTCGCTGCCAGGTTTTGGTATCAGGATGATGCTGGCCTCATAAAATGAGTTAAGGAGGATTCCCTCTTTTTCTGTGGTTTGGAATAGTTTCAGAAGGAATGGTACCAGCTCCTCTTTGTACCTCTGGTAGAATTTGGCTGTGAATCCGTCTGGTCTTGGACTTTTTTTGGTTGGTAGGCTATTAATTGCTGCCTCAATTTCAGAACTTGTTATTGGTCTATTCAGGGATTTGACTTCTTCCTGGTTTAGACTTGGGAGGGTGTATGTGTCCAGGAATTTATCCATTTCTTCTAGATTTTCTAGTTTATTTGCATAGAGGTGTTTATAGTATTCTCTGATGGTAGTTTGTATTTCTGTGGGATCAGTGGTGATATCCCCTTTATCATTTTTTATTGCGTCTATTTGATTCTTCTCTCTTTTCTTCTTTATTAGTCTTGCTAGCGGTCTATTTTGTTGATCTTTTCAAAAAACCAGCTCCTGGATTCATTTATTTTTTTTGAAGGGCTTTTCGTGTCTCTATCTCCTTCAGTTCTGCTCTTATCTTAGTTATTTCTTGTCTTCTGCTAGCTTTTGAATTTGTTTGCTGTTGCTTCTCTAGTTCTTTTAATTTTGATGTTAGGGTGTCAATTTTAGATCTTTCCTGCTTTCTCTTGTGGGCATTTTAGTGCTATAAATTTCCCTCTACACGCTGCTTTAAATGTGTCCCAGAGATTCTGGTACATTGTGTCTTCATTCTCATTGGTTTCAAAGAACATGTTTATTTCTGCCTTCATTTCATTATTCACCCAGTAGTCATTCAGAAGCAGGTTGTTCAGTTTCCATGTAGTTGTACAGTTTTGAGTGAGTTTCTTAATCCTGAGCTCTAATTTGATTCCAGTGTGGTCTGAGAGACTGTTTGCTATGATTTCTGTTCTTTTGCATTTGCTGAGGAGTGTTTTACTTCCAATTATGTCATCAATTTTAGAATAAGTGCGATGAGGTGCTGAGAATAATGTGTATCCTGTTGATTTGGGGTGGAGAGTTCTGTAGATGTCTGTTAGGTTTGCTTGGTCCAGAGCTGAGTTCAAGTCCTGAATATCCTTGTTAATTTTTCTGTCTCGTTGATCTGTCTAATATTGACAGTGGGGTTCATGGGTGCAGCAAACCACCATGGCACATGTATACCTATGTAACAAAACTGTACATTCTGCACATGTACCCCAGAACTTAAAGTAAAATTAAAAAATAAAAAATAAAAGAAAGTGTATAAGAACTACTAACTCTTGGGAGGCCGAGGCGGGCGGATCACGAGGTCAGGAGATCGAGACCATCCTAGCTAACACGGTGAAACCCCGTTTCTACTAAAAATAGAAAAAATTAGCCGGGCGTGGTGGCGGGCGCCTGTAGTCCCAGCTACTCGGGAGGCTGAGGCAGGAGAATGGCGTGAACCCAGGAGGCGGAGCTTGCAGTGAGCTGAGATCGGGCCACTGCACTCCAGCCTGGGCGAAAGAGCAAGACTCCGTCTCAAAAAAAAAAAAAAAAAAACAAAAAAAAAAAACTACTAACTCATGCCCCCATGTATAACAATATGGCTTTCTCAACTTTTAAAGGGTAGAAGTAATCTGTTGGCCTTAGGAGCCAAAAAATCGATACAACTCCAAATAAAAGTAAATAAATATATTTTTTCATTTTTTTCACAATTTCACTAATCCTCCTAATTCTACCAATTATTGTAACTATAACTACTGTTTATAAAGTTATTTCTAACCTCACTATGTAAAAACCTCTATTTCATACACTTTTACAACCAACCCCATTCCAGCCATAATATTGACTTGCTTGAGCCAATAAATAATTATTTCAAACTGTCACGATCCAAACTTTAAAATTAACACTCACCTTCAAGCTAGATTATGTTTTTTTAAAATTTTTAAAAAATTTCCATAGGTTCTTGGGGAACAGGTGGTGTTTGCTTACCTGAGTAAGTTCTTTAGTAGTGATTTATGAAATTTTGGTGCACCCATCACCAGTGCAGTATACACTGTACCCAATTTGTAGTCTTTTATTCCTCACCCCACCCTTCCTCCAAGTCCCCAAAATCCATTGTAGCATTCTTACACCTTTGCATCCTCATAGCTTAGCTCTACTTATGAGTGAGAACATATGATATTTGGTTTTCCATTCCTGAATTACTTTACTTAGAATAATTGTCTCCAATTCCACCCAGGTTGCTGTAAATGCCATTATTTTGTTCTTTTTTTATGGCTGAGTAGTATTTCATCTACATCTATATCTATATCTATATATGTTTGTGTATATATATATGTATGTGTGTGTGTGTATATATATATATACACACACACACACATACATACACATACATTTTCTTTATTCACTCATTGATTGATGGGCATTTGGGCTGGTTCCATATTTTTGCAATTGCGAATTCTGCTGTTACAAACATGCACGGGAAAGTATCTTTTCATATAATGATTTCTTTTCCTCTGGGTAGATACCCAGTAGTGGGATTGCTGGATCATATAGTAGTTCTACTTTTAGTTGTTTAAGGAATCTCCACACTGTTTTCCATAGTGGTTGTACTAGTTTACATTCCCATCAGCAGTGTGAGTGTTCCCTTTTCACTGCATCTCTGCCAACATCTATTTTTTTTTATTTTTAGATTATGCCCATTCTTGCAGGAGTAAGATGGTATTGCATTATGGTTTTGACTTGCATTTCCCTTATCATTAATGATGCTGAGCATTTTTTCATATGTTTGTTGGCCATTTGTATATCTTCTTTTGAGAATTTTCTATTCATGTCCTTAGCCCATTTTTTGATGGGATTGTTTGTTTTTTCTTGCTAATTTGTTAGAGTTCCTTGTAGATTCTGGATATTAGTCCTTTGTCGGACTAATATCTGATTGTGAAGATTTTTAACCACTCTGTGGGTTGTCTGTTTACCCTGCTGGTTGTTTCTTTTGCCGTGCAGAAGCTCTTTAGTTTAATGAAGTCACACCTATTTATCATTGTTTTTGTTGCATTTGCTTTTGGGTTCTTGGTCATGAAGTCTTTGCCTAAGTCAATGTCAAGAAGGGTTTTTCCAGTGTTATCTTCTAGGATTTTTATGGTTTCAGGTCTTAGATTTCAGCGCTTGATCCATCTTGAGTTGATTTTTGTATAAGGCGAGAAATGAGGATCCAGTTTCATTCTTCTACATGTGGCTTGCCAATTATCCCAGCACCATTTGTTGAATAGGTTTTTATCAGTAGCATTTTTTATTACATGATCTATCATAGAGTTCTCAATATGCTATATACATTCAGATCCAAACATTAACTGATTCTTTAAGTATTTGCTCATATTTCTTATCACTATACTATTTCTAGTTACTCTCAACAACTCCTTTCAACTGTTTGAGAACAAGCAAGAATTATATTATTTTTGTCAATTGATTATATGGCTGAATAGACACAAATACAGCAGCCCTCCAAACAATTTTATGTAACTGCATGGGAGATACTGGATTTATACTACAATAATATGGGTTTTTTATTATATTCAAATACATGAGAATGCAACACATTTTTATGCTCAATTCCTATCCCAATATCCTTCCATTAAGTGGAGTCATTCTGGCAACTGACAAGTTTGCCCAATTTGGCCTTCACCCATTATTACCATCAGAAATAGAAGGTCCAACACTTGTCTCAGCCCTACTCCATTTCATCACAGTGTTATAACAGGGGCTCTTAACCCAATTTTATGCACTAATAGAAAATAATAAAACAATCCAAACACTAAAAATATGCTGAGGTGCTATTACCACTACATTTACGGCAATTTGTGCCCTAACACAAAGTGACATCAAAAAGATTGTCACATTTTGTACCTCAAGACAACTAGGTCTTATAATAGTCATTATTGGTATTAATCAACTACATCTAGCACTTCTCCACATCTAGACACATGCATTCTTTAAAGCTATACTATTTATATATTCAGAGCCATCATCCACAACCTTAATGATGATCAAGATATTCAAAAAATAGGATGTCTATTTAAATACATACCTCTTCAATCCTCCTTACTTATTATTGGAAGCCTTGCACTCACAGGCATACCTTCCCTTACAGGCTTCTACTTCAAAGACTTATTTATCAAAACTGCAAACATGTTGTATACTACTGCCTGAGCCCTTTTAATCACACTTATCACCACCTCCCTAACAGCTGTCTACAGTACTCAAATTGTCTTTTTTGCTCTCCTAGGACTACCTAGTTTTTCAGCTTTCATTATTATCGGTGAAATTAACTCCTTCCTAATTAATTCAATTAAACCTTTAACAATTGGTAGTATTTTTGCTTTTTTAAAAATTTCCAACAACATTTCTCCTGTAACTATTCCCCAAATGACTATGCCATTATACCTAAAACTTTCAGCCCTTGCCATAACTATCTTAGGCTTCATTATGGCAATTAGAATTTAACCTAATAACATGTAATCTCAAATTTGAATTCTCCTCATACATATATAAATTTTCTAACCTTCTAGGGTTTTTCCAACAGTTGTTCACCATTTATCAGTGTACCTAAACCTTTCTAAAAGTCAAAATACAGCATCACTTTAATTAGACTTGACTAGAAAAATACCAAAAATTATCTCATCTCCAAATAATAGCCTCAGTAACTATCCCTAACCAAAATGGCCTAATTAAATTATATTTTTTCTCTTTCTTCATTTCATTTTTATTATCTATACTTCTAGCCACTTAATTACTGTGAGTAATTTCAATAACAACAAAATATTAACAAAAGGATCAGTCACTTACGACCATTAATCAACTCCATTAACTGTACAATGCAGCCACACCTATAGAATCTTCACAAAGAAGCCTGACTTCTTTACCCTCAAAAATCACCCAATCCTCTAAATTTTTGAAATCAATAATTTTTATTTCATCATAGCCTATTATTTATACAATGATTAAATCATTATATTAATAATCCTAACTATTGTTAGGATTTGAACCTCCCCCAAATAACAACACCAGATCCTCACATTTCAGGATTGTCTTTAGTAGCTATGGTTATAGGATTCTAAACACTACCAGTATCCCTGCTAAATAAATTTAAAACACTATCATTCCCATAAAACATCCACCAAAATTTATTACAATCCTGCATTCCACACCACCATTGATAACCCTAAACCCACGTAATAGGTAAAAGTTTTGAAGAAAGTCCTACAATGCCTACAACAAAAATAGTAACAAAATATAGTATATGTCATAATTCTCACATGGAATCTAATCATGACCAATCACGTGAAAAATCATCATTGCACGTCAACTGTCAGAGCTCTGATAACCAACATTTAAAAATCTCACTTCCTAATAAAAATTCTTATTTATTGATCTACCTGCACCATAAAACAACTCAACATGAAGAAATTTCGGTTTCCTACTGAGTTTGCCTAGCTTTACAAATCATTACAGGGCTTTTCCTAGCTATACACTGTACCTCAGACACAGTAACTGCGTTTTCCTCTATCACACACATCTGCTGAAATGTAAGCTATGGCTGAATCATTTAATATCTGCCTGCTAATGGATATCTATATTCTTTATCTGTTTATTCATGTAGGCTGAGGTCTGTACCTTTCTAGAAACCTGAAACATTGGAATTATTCTTTTATTCACAGTAATAGCTATAGCATTCATAGGCTATGTCTTACCATGAAGAGAAACAACAATCACAAATTTACTATCAACTATTCCATACATTGGCACCAACCTGTTAGAATGAATCTGAGGTGGATTTTCTCTTGACAAGGCAACTTCACACAATTCTTCACCTCTCATTTTATTCTGCCATTCATTGTTTCAACTCTAATTATTGTGCACCTTTTATTCCCACATGAAACAGGATCAAATAACCCAAGGAATCTCAACCAACTCAAATAAAATCCCATTCCACTCCTATCACAAAATTAAAGGCATTTTAGGATTTATTTTTCTACTATCACTTCTACTCAAACTTGTTTTATTCTCCCCTGACTTTTTAGGAAACCCAGATTATATTCCAGCAAATCCCCTCAATATACCACCTCATATTAAACCAGAGTGATATCTTCTATTTGCCTGTGTAATTTAGGATCTACTCCCAATAAACTAGGAGGTGTCTTAGCCCTTGTGCTCTTAATCATAATTTTAGCAATCATCCCAATCCTTCAGTTATCTAAACAACGAAGCATGATATTCCAGGTACTAAGCCAATGCCTATTCTGGGTTCTAGTATTATAATAACCTCATATTCACACAAATCGAAGGTCAATCAGTAGAACACCCTTTCATTATTATTGAACAACTATTATCCATTTTATATTTTTCCCTTGTTCTCATATTAATACCACTTACTAGCCTAATCAACAATAAACTTCAATGAAGAGTTCTTGTAGTTTATTAAATTTGGTCTTGTAAGCCAAAAATGGAGAGCACCTCTCCCCAGCGCAGTCAAAGGAAAAGCTATTCACTCCACTATCAGCACCCAAAGCTGATATTCTATTCCCTGATTCTTATACTGAATGCAAAGAAATTGTTCTTGAGTTCTATGTCAGTATGGAAAAAAACATAAAATCTAATCACCCTGTGTACATCATGCATCATGTAATTTACCCCATTAATTATGTAGTAGTACTATATACACTTCATCACACATTATACATTTTTATCTTATGGTGCTTTAAAATCCATTCCCCATGCATACAACCATGCACATCAAACTAATCACAGTGTGTAATACATTAAATTAAAAGTCCACACATATGGATTTAACCATGAGTATTGTTCCATACAGTAAGTTCTTCATTTTACATAGGACATAATATTATTGATCATACATAGCACAGGAAGTCAAATCCTTTTTTGACAACATGCTTATCACCTCCAGTAGGATTTCTTGTCTACCAAGCTTTGATAAATTAGCAGTCTGCTCAGGAAGTGTCCATCTTCTCACTCTGGACTCAGAAAACTTGGGGGTTTCTAGACTGAAACTATACCAGACATCTGGTTCTTACTTCAGGGCCATGAGCTTATATCCATCCTCTTTTTCCTCTTAAATAAGACATCTCAATGGACTAATGACTAATCAACCCATGATCACTCATAACTGTGGTGTCATGCATTTGGTATTTTTTAATTTGGGGGGATGATGTGATCCAACATGGCTGTCAAGGCCTTGACAAAACTTGACTGTAGCTGAACTTAAATTGAATGTTATTTTCCCAAACAAAAACGATAAGGTGTTAATTAATCCATGCTCAATGGACATAATAAAAACAAGATACAGTCACAGATGCATAATTATTCCCATCATACATGATTAACTCTGCAAACTCCCTCTAATCCCCTACTTTAAGCTGTTACAGTATTTATGTAAATATAAATCTTTTATTCTTGCCAAACCCCCCAAACAAAAAATCTTATATCTGCTGATTATTACCTAAGGCTCTAATATGTACCCACATATTATTAAATTCAATTATAAACTTATCCAAAATATTATTTCAGCCTAACTCCTAATTAAAGCATTTTCTAAAACAAACAAAAAAATCCATTAAAAATTTGATTTTCTAAGCTAAAACTTTTTGTTTCTCAATAAGATTATCAAAAAACTCTCAATACTAGAATAACACTTAAATTTAGCAATTTCCCCTCGAGAGTATTCCCTAGATACAAGCTGATGTAGCTTAATTCAATAAAGCAAGCCACTGAAAATGCCTGGATGAATTCATGTAACTTCATAAACACACAGGTTTGGTCCTGGCCTTTTCAGTGAGATTACATATGCAAGTGTCTGAATACCAGTGAGAATGCCCTCTAGATCAGTGGAAGATCAAAAGGAGCAGATACCAAGCACACTAATTAGTATCTCATAATGCCTTGCTCAACACACTCCCACAAGAAACAGCAGTGATAGAAATTAAGCAGTAAATGAAAGTCCGAGCAAGCTATAGTAATTTCCCATAGGGTTGGTAAATTTCGTGCCAGCCACTGAGGTCATATGATTAACCCAAATCAATAGAACCCAACACGTTTATGATTATGTCTAACTAAAGCTAAACTGTAAGCCATAAAAGGCAATAGCTAAAATGAAAATAAACTATGAAAGTGACTTTATTATGTTCTGAATTTAAAATAGCTAAGACCCAAACTGGGATTAGATACCCCACTATGCTTAGCCATAAACTTAAATAACTGAATAAAGTTATTTGCCAGAGTACTACTACCAGCAACAGCCTAAATCTCAGAGGATTTGGCAGTGCTTTATATTCCTCTAGAGGAGGCTGTTCTATAATTGATAAACTCTGACAAACCTCTCCATCTCTTGCCAATTCAGCCGTATACTGCTGTCTTCAGCTAACCCTAAACCTAAAAAGTCTTAATCACAAATATTTACATAAAAACTTTAGGTCAAGGTGTAGTCTATGAGATGGGAAGAAATGGGCTACAGTTTCTAATTAAAGAACACTCCACCTATAGTAACCCCTATGAAACTAAAGGTCAAAGGAGGATTTAGTAGTAAATTAGGAATAGAGAGCTTAGTTGAATGAACATGAACACACCACCTATCAGCCTCCTGAAATACTTTAACAAACCCAAATTTATAATTAACACAAATTTATGTATAAAAGAAGGTAAGTCACAACAAAATAATCATACTGGAAAGTGTGCTTAGGTAAACCAAAATGTATCTGAATTCAAAACACCTGGCTTACACCCAGAAGATTTCGTATTAATCTGACCACTTTGAACCAAAACTAACAAAACTCAACAATTACATATATTTAAATGAAAACATTCATTCATAAAAAGTATAGAAGATGGAAATTTATTTAGGTGCTATAGAAATAGTACTGTAAGGGAACAATGCCAAGAATAATTTTTAAAGTACAAAAAAAGCAAAGCCACAAGGTAGTGATGCCTTGTAGTTTTCATTTACATTTCCCTAATTGATTAATGATGTTTGAGTATATTTTCATGTGCTTATTTGACAGTTGTTTATCTTCTATAGATGAGTGTCTATTCAACTCTTTTGCCTATTTATTTATTGGAGTGTTTAATTGAATTTTGTGATATTTTTCTATATTTTGGATACAAGTACTTTATCAGATATGATTTTCAAACATTTTCTCCCAATCAGGGGCTTGTCTTTTCATTCTCTTAACAATGTCTTTGTAAGATCCAGAGTTTTTAACTTTGACACATTCCAAATTATTGATTTATTCATCTAAGAAATCTTTACCTAACTCAGGGTCACAATTTTGCTCTCCCATGTTTTCTTCTACAAGTTTTACAGCTTTAGGTTTTATATTTACATCTATGATCCATTATGAATTGCCTTTTGAATTGTCTTTTGTACATGGTACAATATGTAGATCAGTATATAATTGTGTATATGAATATCTACTTGTTTCAGCACAATATATTGAAGATACCATCCTTTATACATTGAATGGCTTCTGCACCTTTGTCAAAAGTCAGTTGTCCAATATATGTAGGTCAATTTTTTGGTGGTTTATTTTGTTCTTTTTTTTTTTTTTAATTATACTTTAAGTTTTAGGGTACATGTGCACATTGTGCAGATTAGTTACATACGTATACATGTGCCATGCTGGTGTGCTGCACCCACTAACTCGTCATCTAGCATTAGGTGTATCTCCCAATGCTATCCCTCCCCCCTCCCCCCACCCCACAACAGTCCCCAGAGTGTGATGTTCCCCTTCCTGTGTCCATGTGATCTCATTGTTCAATTCCCACCTATGAGTGAGAATATGCGGTGTTTGGTTTTTTGTTCTTGTGATAGTTTACTGAGAATGATGGTTTCCAATTTCATCCATGTCCCTACAAAGGACATGAACACATCATTTTTTATGGCTGCATAGTATTCCATGGTGTATATGTGCCACATTTTCTTAATCCAGTCTATCATTGTTGGACATTTGGGTTGGTTCCAAGTCTTTGCTATTGTGAATAATGCCGCAATAAACATACGTGTGCATGTGTCTTTATAGCAGCATGATTTATAGTCCTTTGGGTATATACCCAGTAATGGGATGGCTGGGTCAAATGGTATTTCTAGTTCTAGATCCCTGAGGAATCGCCACACTGACTTCCACAATGATTGAACTAGTTTACAGTCCCACCAGCAGTGTAAAAGTGTTCCTATTTCTCCACATCCTCTCCAGCAGCTGTTGTTTCCTGACTTTTTAATGATTGCCATTCTAACTGGTGTGAGATGGTATCTCATTGTGGTTTTGATTTGCATTTCTCTGATGGCCAGTGATGGTGAGCATTTTTTCATGTGTTTTTTGGCTGCATAAATGTCTTCTTTTGAGAAGTGTCTGTTCATGTCCTTTGCCCACTTTTTGATGGGGTTGTTTGTTTTTTTCTTGTAAATTTGTTTGAGTTCATTGTAGATTCTGGATATTAGCCCTTTGTCAGATGAGTAGGTTGTGAAAATTTTCTCCCATTTTGTAGGTTGCCTGTTCACTCTGATGGTAGTTTCTTTTGCTGTGCAGAAGCTCTTTAGTTTAATTAGATCCCATTTGTCAATTTTGTCTTTTGTTGCCATTGCTTTTGGTATTTTGTTCTTTTGATCTACCTTTCTGCCTTGATGCCAGTAGCACACTGTCTTGATTACTATGGGTTTGTAAGAAGTCTTAAAATTAGGTAGTGTTTGTCATCCGTTTTGTTCTTTCTCAAAGTTGTTTTCATAGTCTAGATCCTTTGTATTTTTACATGAATTTTAGAAACAGCATTTTACTTTCTGTTAAAACTATATCAGTTAGGATTTTTATTGGGATTGTTCTGAATATATAGATCAGTTTAAACAGAACAGGCATCTTAACAACACTGAGTCTTCAAACTCATGAAGACAGTATGTCTCTATTTATTTAGGTCTTCTTTAGTTTCTCTTTGCAGTGTTATATAGCGTTCACTATACAGACCTGTCACATATTTGGATAGATTATTCCTAGTTATTTCATATTTCTTGGTGCTCTTATAAATGCCAGTAGTTTGAATTACATTTCTGCATATTTTATTTTCACTGAGCTGTCAGCTGCCAAATGTTTAACAGTAGCTGTTAATCTTCTAGGTTGAGATCTCAGGCTATAAAATGGAAAAGGTACCTGATACTTAACAAGCATTTGCCTGTGTTTCCATGTCAGCTTTCAGAAGTTATTGAAAGTGTACTGTAACTCGAGGAAAAAATGTCCCAGAGACAAATCAACAGGTCATCTCCAGAAAAATCCATTATAAAATAGTTTAGTAGATTTCAGCTTTCTATGTGCTCAGAATTGAATCTGTTGAATTGTGGGGTTTGTTACCTACTCCCCATCACCAGCAATCCATCTCAATGAATTCCTGGGATCTTGGGTGTTGAGAAAGAAAGAGAGAGAGAGAGAACATGTATGTATGTGGGTATGTATGTGGGTATGAATGTGTATATTGCTGAAGCTGCCAGAAGTATTTATGGTGAGGAATACCTCAGGTTAATTACTGTAGTCATATCAGACCAGTTCAGTTCCTAGGACATACTAGAAAACAAATCAAAGTGATGGTTATTTTCTTTTCCAAGCTGTCTTGGCCCGCATTGTTACCATGGTGACTCAATGACTGCCATGACATTTGGTACAGAATGAGCATTTGTTTATGTTTTTTGCCTGAATCACGTATTATTATGATAGTTGTTAAGTGAATGTTTTCCAATTCTGATATTCCTTCTGGAATTATTAGTTTGCATCTGAGAAAAAGATAGAGCTTTTTCTTTTCCCTTATTTATTTATCAATGTATTTATTAACATTTATTTATGTCACTATGACTCTGAGATTCCCATGTTCCTCAAAGGATTACCCTCTGTAATTATTAGTATACATTTTTTGTATTAGGCCATTCTTGCTCTGTTATACAAAAATACCTGAGATGGTAATTTATGAAGAAAAAGGTTTAATTGGCTCATGGTTCTGCAGGCTGGACAGGAAGCATGGTCCCAGGATCTGCTTGGCTTCTAGGGAAGCCTCAGAGAGCTTTTAATCATGGCAGAAGGCAAAGCAGTAGCAGGCATGTCACATGCCAAGAGTGGGAGCAAGAGAGACAGACAAGGGGAAGGTTTCAGACTTTTAAACAACCAGATGAACTAACTGATGGAGAACTCACTTATCACCAAGGGGATAGCACTAAACCATTCATGAGAAATCCACCCCCATCATCCAGTCACACCCCATCAGGCTTCACCTTCAACAATGGGAATTGCAATTCTACATGAGATTCAGAGGGGATAATATCCAAACCATATCAATTTTGGTGCTCGAGTGTTCTCAAAATTGGCTAGTGGGAGCCCCTTAAAGTAGGCCTCATGTCCATTTGAAGCTTCCATAAAATTCCTTGAATATGTACTTGGCCCCCTAAGCCTATTATCCCTCATCTGTAGAAAGGAAGCTCTGATGTCAGCCTCAGAACATCACTGTGAGGACTTGAAGATAAAAAGTCTGAAAATAACAACCTACAGTGTATGGTACCTAGTAGACTATCAGCAAATGGTAATTCCCCATTCCAACTTGCCTCTTCCATTCTGTCAATGGAATGCCTCTGGCGTTAACATAATGGCCTAACTACTAGAGCAAATACTTGGAAATGTAACATCAAGCAGGAATAAGCCCACATTTCCATTATGTGTGAGCTTCAGTGTCACTGCTGTGTGTGGGAGGGGTTCTGGGATGGAGTTGAGGAAGAGGAAAAACATCACTGCTCAGCTTCCAGTTAACTGAGTGGGGATAGGCCAGACATCATCACCCCATCCCCTGCATTTCATGTGCTTTCTTATCCTCTTACTTTCTTCTCTATTCCATGTGCTTTCTTATCCCCTTACTCTCTCTTCTAGTTTAACATCAGAGACTCTGAAAGCCTCTTAGGTTACTGGAGCAAGAGGAAAGAGACCCAAGTCACATCATGGGGACACTTTAGGCAGGGCATACCTTTCTGCCAGTTTTGTCTATCCAATGGGATAATAATACCCACGCCTCTAGACCACCCAGGAATACTCTGGAATTTAAGTGTGATCCCATGTGGCAATCTGCGGTCTTATGTGGTGGGGAAGAACCAGTGAACTTTCAGCTAAGTATATTAACAGAGCAAATGCAGATATCCCAGAACTTTGTATGGTGGGCATTAAATTTATGGTACCCAACTCTGAGCTGTTTAGGTCAGGATTTTTACAAGTGTGATCTATGGACCACTTCATCAGATTTGTCCATGGTTGCTTGCTAAAATTGCACATACTTGAGGCCATCCTAGATCTGCAGAATCAAAACCAGGGAGGTGAAGTGAGAGGTGTCTAGATTTTGAGTAATTTCTTTTGTTGTTTCTGTTACTCATCCACAATTGAAAAGCAATGCTATGGATGGCAACAAGGTCTATAAAAAGTTTAAATCCTTTGATGTCTAATTTCATTGTTAGTTGCTCCTGCTACTCAGCTTTAAATTTCTGTGTCTTCTCTTGTGTGTCCAGTAGGTAACAATTTTTTCAATTCAGTAATTCTTATTCAGTGATTTATGTATGAGACACTGAAGAAACATCATAGAGAATAAAAGAAGAATCCCTGGAGCTATCGTTCTAGTTTGGGGAAACTGGCAATAAGCAGGTAAACAAATCAATGAGTGAGGCAATTTCATATGGGGATTTGTGTTTTGAAGAAAATGAACAGGTAGAGTAGAAAATGACTGAGACAGGGATTATTATAGATGGGGTTGTCAGTGAAGCTCTTTCTCAGGAAGTGATGCTTGAGCTGAGTCCTGAACAACAGAAAGAAGCCAGGCATGGAAAGGCCATTTTGTCAGTGTCCCTGTGCTGTGTGTGGGCACCATTGATCTAGGAGCAGAGGACAAGTTGAAGTGGCTGAAGCCTGGCACGTAAGTGCAGACAGGTGGGAGATGAGGTTGAAAGGGCAGACAAGAGCCACATGGTTTGGATCCTTTAAGGAGTTTGGGTTTTATTCTGAGTGTGGAAAGCTAGAGTACAGGAGTGACGTGATCTGATTCTTGTTATCAGAAAGTGTCTCTGGCCACTGTGTGGAGAATGGACTGGAGAGGGACAAAATAAGGAGTGGGGATAACCGTTAGAAGAATATTGCAGAAATTCAGGGAAGAGGCACAGATGAATGGCACCAGGACTGCAGCTGTGTGCAGAGGAAGGGTTAGACCTGGACAGGTCGTGTTTGGAGGTATGACACGGGGGACCTGCAATGGCTGTGTGCGTGGGGTGTGTGGGGATAAGGCACAGTCAAGGAGGACCCCTCAGCTGTTTGTTTGGCCGTACAGAGAAATGGTGGGCTGTTTTCTGAGATGAGTCCTTCCAAGTGCTTTTGAGGCATTCTTAAGGTAATTAGTCAACCAACAGTGGTTGTAGTGAAAAAAAGTGATTTTAAAAATGCATTAGTTGATGACTGATATTCATACCTGAGGGTAGAGGGAGAGAGGAGAGTAAGGATTGAAAACTACCTACTGGGTACTATGCATATTACCTGAGTGGCAAAATAATCTCCACACCAAACCCCTGTGACACACGATTTGCCTGTATAACAAACCTTCACATGTACTCCTGAAACTAAAATCAAAGTTAAAAAGCAAACAAAAACTTAAAAAATAAGTAAAATCAAAAGCTATATAAGGCAAAGATAGGTAAATATTACAGCAAAGTTAAAAACTATTATTTAACAAAAGACACCACAAACAAAAGTAGAGAACTCCAACAGATTTGAGGAAAATATGCCATTTTTATAATAAAGAATGAGTATCTGGATCATAAATAAATAAGAAAAAGGAAAAAGAAGACTCATTTGTAAGACTATTAAGCTTTATTGAATTTATTGAATTGGCTTGATTTAATCTTTCCACAATGTAAACATATATCAAAACATTACAGTGTACCCCATAGTATATACAATTATGCCAGTTAAAATTAAAATTTTAAAAATACCCGAGTTGATAAATAGGATTCAATTGCAAGACTATTAAGCTTTCTTTCCCCAGTATCTCTGCCTTAGATAGAATTTTCAAGTTAATGTGATCCCTGGCCATTTATATTTTTAAAAACCAGCACACAGGGACTTTTTAATTTTAATTTTAATTTTAAGTTCTGTGGTACATTTAAAATATGTTTTGTCCTCTATTGTAAGTACTATATAATCCTGGTTTTACTGACAAGACTTTGAGTGATTTTATGGTGAAATAAAAGTATTCAAAGTCACAAGATTTTTACATGGCAGAACTAGGGTTTGTCTCTAGTCTATATACAGAGCCTACACTCCTCTAACCAGTACACTTAGGAAGAAGAGACAGACATTTGTTGAACTATGTCAACCCATGGTGGTTGGTGTAACATTGAGACCATAGCTCTTTTATCTATGTTTCTGTAGTCATTCTACATTGTACCAGATGGTATTCAAGAAAAAGTAATAATTTTTAAAATAAAAACATTAATAAACATCATAGTTACTTTGTACTAGACAACTTGGCTGTTGATGTAGATAATTCGTTGGACCCCCAAGACGAATGAGTTCTCTTTCCTTTTAGGAACTCAGAGTGGTTTTCCAGATGGGAATCACATTGCTCTCTGTCCCTGAGATCTTGCTGGAGACAGGGCTACTCAGTCCCTCTTTGCCAGGTGAGTATAGATGCAGTGTGGTGTCTTACTCAAGGGCACCTAGAGTTAGTGGGATAGGTCTGGCACTGTGGCCAGGTATGTCTCCTGTCCCATATCCATCTGCATGTCCATTATACACAGCTGTATTAGTTTGTTTTCATGCTCCTGATAAAGACATACCCAAAACTAGGAACAAAAAAAGGTTTAATTGGACTTACAGTTCCACATGGCTGGGGAGGCCTCAGAATCATGGTAGGAGGTGAAAAGCTCTTCTTACATGGTGGCAGCAAGAGAAAATAAGGAAGAAGCAAAAGCGGAAACCCCTGATAATCCCATCAGATCTCGTGAATCTCATTAACTATCACGAGAATAGCACGAGAAAGACTGGCCCCCATGATTCAGTTACCTCCCCCTGGGTCCCTCCCACAACATGTGGGAATTCCGGGAGATACAATTCAAGTTGAGATTTCGATGGGGACGATGGGGACACAGCCAAACCATATCATTCTGCCCCTGGCCCCTCCAAATCTCATGTCCTCACATTTCAAAACCAATCATGCCTTCCCAAGAGTCCCTCAAAGTCTTAACTCATTTCAGTATTAACCCAAAAGTCCACAGTCCAAAGTCTCATCTGAGACAAGGCAAGTCCCTTCCACCTATGAGCCTGTAAAATCAAAAGCAAGCTAGGTACTTCCTAGATAGAATGGGGATAGAGGTATTGGGTAAATGCAGCCATTCCAAATGGGATAAATTGGCTAAAACAAAGGGGTTACAGGGCCCATGCAAGTCCAAAAATCCAGCAAGGCAGTCAAATTTTAAGGCTCCAGAGTGATCTCCTTTGACTCCAGGTCTCACATCCAGGTCACACTGATGCAAGAGGTGGGTTCCCATGATCTTGGACAGCTCTGCCCCTGTGGCTTTGCAGGGTGCAGCCTCCCTCGTGGCTGCTTTCATGGGCTGGTGTTGAGTGTCTGTGACTTTTCTGGCCATATGGTGCAAACTGTCAGTGGATCTACCATTCTGGGGTCTGGAAGACAGTGGCTGTCTTCTCACAGCTCCACTAGGCAGTGCCCCAGTAGGGACTCTGGGGGCTCCAACCCCACATTTTTCTTCTGCACTGCCCTAGCAGAGGTTCTCCATGAGCACCCTGCCCCTGTAGCAAACTTTTGCCTGGGCATCCAGGAGTTTCCATACATCTTCTGAAATCTAAATGGAGGTTCCCAAACTTCAATTCTTGACTTCTGTACACCTGCAAGCTCAACACTTCGTGGAAGCTGCCAAGGTTTGGGGCTTCTACCCTCTGAAGCCACAGCCTGAGCTGTATGTTGGCTCCTTTCAGCCACAGCTGGGACACAGGGCACCAAGTCCCCAGGCTACACACAACATGGGGACCCTAGGCCCAGCCCAGGAAACCATTTTTTCCTCCTGGGCCTCCAGGTCTGTGATGGGAGGGGCTGCTGTGAAGGTCTCTGACATGGCCTAAAGACGTTTTCCCCATGGTCTTGGGGATTAACATTAGGCTCCTTGCTACTTATGCAAATATCTGCAGCCAGCTTTAATTTCTCCCCAGAAAATGGGTTTTTCTTTTCTATCACATAGTCAGGCCACAAATTTTCCAAACTTTTATGCTCTGCTTCCCTTATAAAACTGAATACCTTTAATAGAACCCAAGTCACATCTTGAATGCTTTGCTGCTTAGAAATTTCTTCTGCCAGATACCCTAAATCATCTTTCTCAAGTTCCAACTTCCACAAATCTCTAGGGCAGGGGCAAAATGTTGCCAGTCTCTTTGCTAAAACATAACAAGAGTCACCTTTACTCCAGTTCCCAAAAAGTTCCTCATCTCCATCTGAGACCACCTCAGCGTGGATCTTATTGTCCATATCGCTATCAGCATGGGCAAAGCCATTCAACAAGTCTCTAGGAGGTTCCAGACTTTCCCACATTTTCCTGTCTTCTTCTGAGCCTTCCAAACTGTTCCACCCTCTGCCTATTACCCAGTTCCAAAGTTACTTCCACATTTTTGGGGATCTTTTCAGCAACACCCCACTCTACTGGTGCCAATTTACTGTATTAGTTCATTTTTACACTGCTGATAAAGACATACTTGAAACTGGGAACAAAAAAGGGTTTAATTGGACTTACAGTTCCACATGGCTAGGGAGCCCTCAGAATCATGGTGGGAGGCGAAAGGCCTTTCTCACCTGGTGGCAGCAAGAGAAAATGAGGAAGAAGCAAAAGCGGAAACCCCTGATAAACCCATCAGATCTCGTGAGACTCATTAGCACAAGAATAGCATGGGAAAGACTGGCCCCCATGATTCAATTACCTCCCCCTTGGTCCCTCCCACAACATGTGGGAATTCCGGGAGATACAATTCAAGTTGAGATTTAGATGGGGACACAGCCAAACCATATCAGCGGGGACACAGCCAAACCATATCAGCAGCATTAGCCGTGTTCATAGCTGTAGTGCTTCACTTTTCAAGGGCTCAGAGGATATGTGCTTCTCTGAGGTTAACCTGCAGATAATATACGGGAACACTAAGTACCTTCAAATAAGAAAAAATAGGGTGTTGAATTTTTTATGTAGCCCAAACTGTAATGGGAAATTAGAAGAAAAATTCCTAGAATCATACATCATGTTCTCTTTTCTAACTTCCTTCCTTCAATCAACATACCGTATGTGAGATTTACATTTATTATTATCTATAGTCGTAGATCATTCATCATCATTGGTGGATATTATTACATCGAGTGGATATTTCACAATAAGCATATCTGCTATGTGGATTTTTTTCTAGTTTTTGACATGAATAACAGCATTATGAATGTCTTGTACATATCTTTGGATAAACATTTATTTTTCTTTCTTTTGGGTGCGTACCTTCCCCAGACCTAAGAATGAAATTTCTGAGTTGTAGGGTGTGTGTATGATCAGGTCAGTCAATATTGCCAAGCACTTTTTCAAAGTGGTTGTTGAATTTATATTTTCACCAGTGCTGTGAGAATTACACAACTTCCATATCCTCACCAACACTTGGTGTTTTCCATCTTTTTAATTTTCTTTTTCTGGTATAAGTGTGGTGGTATCTCATTATGGTTTTAATTATACTTTACTTTCTCATTAACTCTCTGGAATTTTAAATCTCTTTTCTCTCTTTGTTTTTGCTTTTCAACTTACATATTGAGTATCCCTAATCTGCAAATCCAAAAGCCTCCAAAATATGAAACTTTTTGATCATTGACATGATGCTCAAAGGAAATGCTCATTGGAGCATTTCGGATTTTGGATTTTCAGATTAATGATACTCAACTTGTATTTGCTTATTATACTGGAACTTTGGTTTGTGGAGTTTACATTCTCAATTTTGCTGATTGTATCTCCATTGTGCTGTTACTTACATTGCTCTGGCCCCTCCTATTTTCTATAAATTAGTAGAGTTAGAGGCTTCATCCAGTTCAGGATTTTTTGGCAAGAGTACCTCAGATGTGTTACATACTTCCTATATCCTTACACCAAGTTTTAGTTCAGGCTGCTTTACCAAATTACCACAGACTAGGTGGCTTAAATAACAAACATTTATTTCTCATGAGTCTGGAAGCTAGAAGTCTAATCAGGGTGCCAGTATGGTTGGGTTCCTGGTCAGGATCCTCTTCCTGGTTATGTCCTCACATGGCCTTCCCTTGGTGTGTGCATGCAGAGAGCAAGTAAACTCTCTGTGTCTCTTCTTATAAGGACACTAATCTCATAATGAGGGCTCCACTTTGATGACCTAATTATTTCCCAAAAGTCCTATTTTTAAATACTGTCACATTGGAGATTAGGGTTTCCACATAATGAGTTTTGGGAGGACACAAGCATTCAATTCATAGGCATACAAGGAGCCTCATTGTGTCTTATTGTCACTCCTACCTTGACATTAAGATTGAGCACTGGGCTCAGGTGTTGTTAGACTGATCCATCTATTATGTAATTTCCCATCTGCTTTTTACCTCATTATTTTTTACAATCTCTGATCTTTACCAAGATCTGCATTTCATTAAAAATTCTAAAATGATGATGTTTAGATACTACAATTTCTTCTGCATTTATTAGCTGGACATTTTCTATAAGAGAAACTCCCCCCCGCCCCCCCCCCAACCCCCACCCAAGCCCCTGCCAACTAGTAGGCTTAACTGAGGTATGGCACACACAGTAAAGGAAGGACAAATATTTAATCATTTTGCAGTATTTCCAGTTTTAAGAATAAGTATTGTTTCTGTAGGATCCTCCACAGATTAGCAGTGAGTTGGTTTTGTTTGTGTTTTTTCTTTTAGAGTGTCATCACGACTCAGAGATGTTTCTGTATGTGATGTGTTTTAACTCACTGTAGGCACCAATGTTTTTGATGCTTAAATTGTTCTTATTTGGTCTGTGGAAGTCCTATCAGGTTGGCTTCTGAGTCTTTTTGATATGTTCGCTGGTATGATCATTCAGTCCAGACTCATCTGGTACAGCTCTACCACAGACTTGGATTCAGCCATTTTTCCTTGTGGGTAATATTTTTAGAGGACTCAATCTGGGTACTAGAGTTCTTCATTGCTACTGGGTTGGCCATTGTTTCTTAAAATTTTCAGTGCATCAGACCAGTAAATAGGTATTATATTTTTAAGAGAATATATATGATCAGCTTCCATCCTGGGCTGCTACTCTGTTCCCTTATAAGTAATTATTTTTATCAGTTTTTGTTTTAGCCTACTAGTTTAAAGAATATAATAGAATACTATATGGCTGTTAGTTTTCTCTTCTCCTCAGAGGTAAAAGGTGGCATATTCAACCTCAGTCAAGTTTCTAGCAGCTCAGAGGTGTGGAGCATTTGAGATATCCCTTCTAAGGTGAAGGATAAATACTTGCACCTGGCCTCTACTACAACCAAAAAAGAGGTACACCATCTGGTGGGCTTCTTTGGATTTTGGAGGCAACATACTCTTCATCTGGGTGTGTAACTCTGACGCATTTACTGAGTAACACAAAAAGCTACTAGTGTTGAGTAGGGCCTAGAACAAGAGAAGGCTCTGCAACAGGTCCAGGCTGCTGTGCAAGCTGCTATGCCACTTGGGCCATATGATCAAGCAGATCCAATGGTGCTTGAGTTGTCAGTGACAGATAGGGATGCTGTTGGGAACCTTTGGCAGGCCCCCATAGGTGAATGGCAACACAGGCCCTGCCATCTTTCCTAGATAACTACTCTTCTTTTGAGAAACAGCTCTTGGCCTGCTAATGGGCCTTAGTAGAGACTGGAAACAACCAAGTTTTCATGTGACGTGAGCTGCCCACCATGACCTGTGTGTTATCTGACCCACATAGCCATAAAGTTGGGTATGTACAGCAGCACTCACTCCATCATCAAAGGTAAGTAGTATATATGAAATCGAGCTCAAGCAGGTACTGAAGGCATAAGTAAGTTACATGAGGAAGCAGCTCAAATGCCCATGGTCCTCATTTTTGCTACATTCCTTTCTTTCTCCCAGCCTGCACCTACAATCTAAGTTCCCTATGATCAGTTGACAGAGAAAGAGAAGTTTGGTTTACAGATGATTCTGCATGATATGCAAGCACTACTCAAAAGTGGACAACTAACACTACATCCCCTTTCCGGGATGTCCCTGAAGAACAATGGTGAATGGAAACTCTCCCGGTGGGCAGAACTTTGAGCAGTGTACCTGGTTGATCACTTTGCTTGGACAAATGGCTGGACCTGCCATTTCTATATATACTGATTCATGGACTGTGGACAATAGTTTGGCTGCATGATCAGGAACTTGGAAAAAAACATGATTGGAAAATTGGTGACAAAGAAATTTGGGGAAGAAGTACTTGGATAGACCAACACTTACACATTGGGAATCAAGTTTTCAACACATAAACTTTAGTGGACACATTCATACTGCAGCATTCTGCCCCCGGCTCATAAAATTCATCTCCTTCTCACATGCAAAATATTCTGACTCCATCCCAGTAGCCCCAATGTCTTTACTTGTTCTGGCACCAGCTCAAAAGTCCAAAGTCTCATCCAAATCAAATATGGATGAGACTCAAGGCATGATTTATTCTGAGGCAAATTCCCTCAAGCTGTGAGCCTATAAAATCAAAACAAGTTACCTACTTCCAAAATGCAACAGTGAGACAGGCATAGGATAGATATTCTAATTCCAAAAGGGAAAAATAGGCAAGAAAAGAGGAGTAACGGGTCCCAAGTAAGTGCAAAACTGAACAGGGCAAACAACATTAAATCTCAAAGCTGGAGAATAATCTTTCTTGACCCCATGTCCCACCTTCTGAGCACAATGGGGTATGGGTTAAGCCCCCAAGGCCTCAGGAAGCCCCACCCCTATGGCTTTGCTGGGCATGGCCCTTGCAGCAGCTCTCATGGGTTGGAGTCTCCTGCCTGCAGCTCTTCCAGGCTGGAGCTGCACACTGATAGGTTTACAGGTTCATGGTCTCAGTGGCAACCCTATGCCTGTGACTCAACTAGGCATTACCCTAATGAGAACTCTATAGTGCCTCTGCCCCTGCAGCAGGTTTCTGCCTGGGTCACAGGGATGTCTGATACAGCCTTTAAAATCTAGGTGAAGGAAGCAGTGCCCCCACAGCTCTTGCATTCTGCTCACTTACAGAATTAGCACCATGTGGGAACCAGCAATGCTTACAATTTGCACCCTTCATAGGAGCAGTTAGGTCCACTTGAGATACAGCTGGGGCTGCCAGGCAGCACTGTACTAGAATGCAGGGATCACAGTCCCAAGACAGCTCTGAGCAGTGAGCCCATGAGGGACACCCCAGGCCTGTCCCTTGAAATCATTCTGCCCTCCTAGATCTCTGGACTTGTAGGAAAGGGGCAACTTTGAATATCTCTGAAATGCCTTCAGAGTCTTTCTGCAATGCATTGTCCTGCTGAACAGCACCCGGCTTCCTTCTTTCCATGCTAATCCCATTATCGGAGAGTTGCTTGGCTGCACCCTTGCATGCTTTTTCATTCTTTATATGACATGAATGTGAATTTTCCAAATATTTATGTTGTGATTCCCTTTTTTTTTTTTTTTTGAGACGAAGTTTCGTTCTTGTTGCCCAGACTGGAGCGCCATGGCGCGATCTCAGCTCACTGCAACCTCCACCTCCTATGTTCAAGCAATTCTCCTGCCTCAGCCTCCCAAGTAGCTGGGATTACAGGCGCCCACCACCATGCCTGGCTAATTTTTGTATATTTAGTAAAGATGGGGTTTCACCGTGTTGACCAGGCTGGTCTTGAACTTCTGACCTCAGGTGATCCACCCGCCTTGGCCTCCCAAAGTGCTGGGATTACAGGCATGAGCCACCACGCCCGGCCCTCTGATTCCTTTTTAATTATAAATTACAAATTCTGTCTTTAAATCATTTCTCTTTTCTTACATCTTACTGTATGCAGTTACAGATGTCACACGGTTCCTCCAATACTTTGCTTAGAAATTTCTTCTGCCAGATACTTTAGTTCATCACTCTTAAATTCTGTCTTCCATAAAGCCCTTGGGCATCAAAACAATTCAGTCAAGTTCTTTGCTAATTTATAACAAGAATTGCCTCTATGCCAGTTTCCAATAATATATTCCTAATTTTCATCCAAGACCTGGTGAGAATGGCCTTTACTGTCCATATTTCTATCAACGTTCTGATCACAATCACTTAGGTAATCTCTAAGAAGATTCAGACTTTTCTTACAGCCATACTCTTCTTCTGAGCCCTCACCAGAATTGCCCTTAATGCTCTATTCATGGCAATGTAGGCTTTTGCTAGCTGGTTCCTCCAAACTCTTCCAGGCCCTATTACCCAGTTCCAAAGCCACTTTCACATTTTCAGTTATTTGTTGTTTCAAAACCCCACTTCTTCGGTACACATTTTCCTAATCCATTTTTGTGCTGCTAGAACAATGTCACAGACTGTATAATTTGTAATGAACAGAAATTATTGGCTCACAGTTCTGGAGGTTGGGAAGTCCAAGATCGAGGGGCTGGCATCTGGTGAGGGCTTCTTGTTTTATCATCTCGTGGCAGAAGGGCAAAGAGAGGAGGAGAGACAGCAAGAGGGGGAACAAACTTGTCCTTTTATGAAGAACCTACTCCCATAATAATGGCATTAATCTGTTTATGGGTGCAGAATCACCATGACCCTAGACATCTTAAAGGTCCCACCTTCCAACACAAAGAGGTTGTACCAATTTATATTGGGAATCAGGTTTCCAACAAATGAACTTTGGAAGACACATTCAAACTATACCATTGTGGATACCAATTAGAAGCAAGTCACTAACTCTAGCTCACACACAATGAGACAGATTATACAAAGGAGTAAATAACAAGAAACAAAAATCATTGGGTGCATACTTAGATTCTACTTACGACAGCATCACTAGGCCATTTCTCCGTACTGATTACTGGGAATGTTTCCTATGTCATGATAATTAGACTCATATAATTTAATACTATAATCTAATTTAATATTACAATTTTATAATGTAATTTTAATGTAATATATTTAATATATTAAAATTAATTATATTTAGTTAAATATTTAATAATTTGATATTATATATCATATAATTTAGTATTACAGTTTTAAAGTATTATAGTTCATTATATAAATAAATTAAGCAATACCCTGGGCAGTATTGCATGTGAGCACTGAGAGAGATTAGAGCATTCTAATTCCTGGTGGCTTCAGGACACAATGCCTTAATGAAATTTCAGTTTCTATTACTGAGCAGGCATTACAAAGCAATTTGTCTGATTTATGTAACTGTTCCTAAATTCCCATAATTTAATCTAAATTATACATTAAATAATAGGCTACTTGAATAAGTGTTAAGATGAAAAGAGATGCAAATTAGAGCATTTCTTGCTTATGCTAGTTTTGTCAACATTAATTTTCTACCCTCCAGGTAATCTGTTCCAGAAGAAACATGTGTCGTTCTGACTGAGCCCCTGCCTGTCTGTCACCTTAAGAGCCAGTCAATTCATATGGTCCCCATATCAAAGTCTCCTGTGCCCAGAGAGAGGATTTCATTTCAACCATCACCATCACCACCATCATCATCATCATCACCAAGAGGTGTTGTTGAGTGAGCATCTGGGGAGGAGAGTAAAGTGATCAGTTCCAAAGCCCTGGTGGCCAGTCATCTACATAAGAAGTCACTGGGCATAGGCAGTGTTTCTCTCCCCTTCTTTCATTCTTGTCCCTGTTTTGGAGGACTTTTAGACATGTTCTTCCTCACACATCCTTTCTGCCAAGAATGTAAAATTTTAATACCACACGTAAAGTGGTAACTGTTTATGTACTGTGGTACTTTGCAGGACCACAAACCATTGTAATGTCTACCATCCTCCTTACCATCAAGAGCCAATTTTCAGCCCCTTGGGCATAATGTCGCCTCTGTTGACAATGCATGAAATACTGTGATGACAGCAAAGGCTGGACCACATTCCTGCCCCTTACTTGATGTGTGATGCTGAAATCCTTTCTTACCCTCTGTCAGCTTGCCCTTAGTTATCTGTAAAAGGAGACTTACTACGTCTTCCTTACATAACTAGTCTATGGTGTAAATAAGAAATCCTGTACAGCATATATGTCACCTAGTAGGACATCAACAAATGCTTATACTGACCCACTTTTCACCTCCCTCCTAGAGAAGTGATGACTGTTACCTAAGCCAAACAGCACAATTGCCATAGAGTCTACCTGGAAACATACCAAGCAGTAAGAAGTTAAACCTACTCACATTTGCATTATGAATGAAGCTTTGGGAACTATTCCTGTGTTGCAGGAGGGCTTTGCTGAGGGATCAGGGAAAAGGGAAGGAAATAATTAAAACATTTCCTTTAATCCCCTGTCATTTTCTGCCCCCTTGTTTGATCTTCTAGATTGATATTGGAAAAGCAGTTTCTATTGAGCCCCCAAATGAAGAGTGAGTGCAGATGAAGAGGAGGCAGGACTCACAAGCCCTTGACCTTCATTCCAGATCTGTTAGCACCTACAGGACCCTGCACCAGGATTTCATCTGTACTATCAGCTTCTTCAAAGAGAGAGAGGTTGTTGAGTGAGTACCCACAAGGGCACAGTACTAAAAACATGTAAAATTACAAGTGTTTAAGTCCTAGAAGGTTAAGATCTATAAAGAAGATACCTGGGTGTCCTTTCGGGAGGGTGAGAGTTAGAATGCCATTTCTGTTCCTTAGTAGATGAGTCTGCAAAATTGATTTTACATCAGCAAGTTTAATATAGTCAACTTCAAAATGGGAATAATGATGATTTCTCCACAAAGTTATGAGAGAATCATGCAAAATATACAACTACATGCTTTTAGCTATAAATATATAAATGACATCATAGAGTAAGTGCTCTTTTGAAAATTTTCATTCTCTGAAAATAGTATTACTTAGCTATATCTAATAAGGTGATTTGAGATTCCTTTAAATATGACTAGCCATGCTATCTTGGCCATCTTACATATATGCTGTCCAGACCTAAGAGTACAGTGGGTGACAGGTGCCTTGCTTTCTTCTCTCACAGATGTTGCCAAATGTCTCTGCAAAGAGGTTGTACCAATTTGTCCTCCCTAAGCCATGTATGGAATTATCATGGCCCTGCATTTTCCATTTAATGAGGATACAGCATAAACACCAACTCACTGATTGAGTTTTCTTTTCTTTTCTTTTGTTTTTTATTATACTTTAAGTTTTAGGGTACATATGCACAACGTGCAGGTTAGTTACATATGTATACATGCGTCATGTTGGTGTGCTGCACCCATTAACTCGTCATTTAACATTAAGTATATCTCCTAATACTATCCCTCCCCCCTCCCCCCAGCCCACAACAGGCCCCGGTGTGTGATGTTCCCCTTCCTGTGTCCATGTGTTCTCATTGTTCAATTCCCACCTATGAGTGAGAACATGCGGTGTTTGGTTTTTTGTCCTTGCGCTAGTTTGCTGAGAATGATGGTTTCCAGCTTCATCCATTTCCCTACAAAGGACATGAACTCATCATTTTTTATGGCTGCATAGTAATCCATGGTGTATATGTGCCACATTTTCTTAATCCAGTCTATCATTGTTGGACATTTGGGTTGGCTCCAAGTCTTTGCTATTGTGTGAATAGTGCCGCAATAAACATACGTGTGCATGTGTCTTTATAGCAGCATGATTTATAGTCCTTTGGGTATATACCCAGTAATGGGATGGCTAGGTCAAATGGTATTTCTAGTTCTAGATCCCTGAGGAATCGCCACACTGACTTCCACAATGGTTGAACTAGTTTACAGTCCCACCAACAGTGTAAAAGTGTTCCTATTCCTCCACATCCTCTCCAGCACCTGTTGTTTCCTGACTTTTTAATGATTGCCATTCTAACTGGTGTGAGATGGTATCTCATTGTGGTTTTGATTTGCATTTCTCTGATGGCCAGTGATGATGAGCATTTTTTCATGTGTCTTTTGGCTGCATAAATGTCTTCTTTTGAGAAGTGTCTGTTCATATCCTTTGCCCACTTTTTGATGGGGTTGTTTGGTTTTTTCTTGTAAATTTGTTTGAGTTCATTGTAGATTCTTATTCCAGGACATATTTAAGACATAAAGTTGGATCATTATGTTTCCATTTGGTAATTTAAATGAAATATGCCATTTATAGGAAAATAAAATATGGAAAATGAAAAATAATCTAACATTCCAACAAAAGTATATCACATTAGCAAATATTAATAATATAGTGAAACCCATTATTTGTACAGATCTTGGAAAATGAGTATTCATATCTTGTATTTCATTGTGACAAATTAGCAAAGAGATTTTAAGGTGAATTAGACAAATGTTTAATATTCATGCTTTTTGAGGAAGCAGTCCCACTTGTGGAAACTTATACTCTGGTTAACAGCCTGAGAGGTCCTTGCCATCATCAATCATGTGTCCCTCCTGCTCAGTGCTGAGCTGACCATTTGCCTAATTGGCTTGGTGCCTTAAGGACTCCCTGACCCTGTTCCATCCATCCTTTTATCCAAAGAGAAAAATAGGTCTCATGGCTGGATGCCCAATTTCAATGGACCATATACTGATCAAACCCAAGGGTTGATATGGAGCAGTTCTCACTCAGATCCTTACTCCTGGAGGGACAAGTAGATCTCTGGCCTCATCCCTATTTGGGATAAATCTCTCTTCCTCTCCTTTCTCTATGTCCTCAGAGGCCTTCCCTTTCCTACCAGATAACAAGCAGTCCAATCTTTCCCTTAAGTTTAAGTTTCCTAAAGAATGGAAGAAACTGGATTCAGACATCTTTGGCTCCCAACCCTGTCATAAACCTCCCCTAAGGCAAGGGGAAGGAACACCAAGCCTGGTTCCTTGCTGGAAATGCAAGGAGGGTAAACACAGGGAGGACAGACATTAACTTCCTTAACAGTATGTGTCCAGATACATTTGCTAAAGATCTGCCACCAGCACTTAAGGTGCCCAGGTTGCCAGCTACTATCTCTGGCTCTCTCAGTTTCTGTGGTAATCAAATCCTTTGCCATTCTACTTTGCCCTTGCTCATCTGTAAAAGGGGACTCACAATGCCTTTCTTAGACAAATTTTCTGTGGGGTAAATGAGAAATCCCATACAGAGTGGATGGCACCTAGTAGAACTTCAACGAATGGTCATCCAGGCCCACCTTTTTCCTCCCTCCCAGAGAAGTGATGACTGTTATCTAAACCAAGCAGCATAACTGCCACAGAGACCACCTGGAAGGAGAGCAGGAAGATGGAGCATGTGCTCACACTTACATTATACATGGACCTTTGGGGCCATTTCTGTGTTGCAGGATGGTTTGCTGAGGTATTGGAGTGAGATGAGAAGATCGTCAAACCAATCCCCTATCATTTTCTGCCCCCTCATTTGATCTGCTACGTTGATTTGGAAAAGCAGTTTCTATTGAGCCTCAAATGAAGAGAGAGTGCAGATGAAGAGGAGGCAGGAGTCATAAGCCTTTGACCCTTATACCAGACCCATTACCACCTATAGGACCTTGCACTGGGATTTCATCTGCACGATCAGCTCTTTCAAAGAGAGAGAGGTTGTTGAGTGAGTACCCACAAGGGCATAATCCTGGCAACATAAAAAACTGCAAGTGTTTGGCTGGGCGCGGTGGCTCATGCCTGTAATCCCAGCACTTTGGGAGGCTGAGGCGGGCGGATCACAAGGTCAGGAGATCGAGACCATCCTGGCTAACACAGTGAAACCCCGTCTCTACTAAAAATACTAAAATTAGCCAGGTGTGGTGGCGGGCGCCTGTAGTCCCAGTTACTCGGAAGGCTGAGGCAGGAGAATGGCGTGAACCCGGGAGGCAGAGCTTGCAGTGAGCCGAGATTGCGCCACTGCACTCCAGCCTGGGCAACAGAATGAGACTCCGTCTCAAAAAATATACACAAAATAAATAAAAATAAAAAAAAAAACTACAAGTGTTTAAGTCTTAGACGGTCATCCACTATAAAAGGAGACAATGTGTTGTCCTTTGAGGAGAGTGAGAGTTACATCCCTACTCCTGATCATTACTAGATGCCTCTGCAAAATTGATTTTCCATCAGTGAGTCTTAGTTGGTCATCTGTAAACTGGAAATAATGATGCCTTCCTTATAGACTTGGAGAGAATTATGCAAAATATGTAATTGTACATTTTTGGCTATAAATATTTGTGCTATTGTAGAGTAAGTGCCCTTTTGCACCTTTTTCCCCTCTGAAAATAGTGTTTCTGAGATTAATAAGGTGATTTTGGGGCTGTTTAGATATTATGAATCCTGACCATTTTTGTACCATTGCCCAGGCTGCTTGATTCTATCCCTGGCTCCATTAGTTTGTGTGGTGAGCAAACTCTTTGCCATCCAGCTCTGTGCTTAGGAGCAAGTGCGCTGTAGTCATATACATCCATGAAGAGAGCATAATTATACCTCACTAGTAGGGTTGTCATGAGAATTAAATTCAATCACTAAAGTGAAGAACATGGAGCTGGACCCTCTAAACAATGTGTTCTATCAATATTAGTTGCCTTTCCTCTCTGGATCAGAAAACTAATGTGGCTCCTAACCTGACCCCTCAGGTAGGACTCCTTCACTTGCATGCATGTCAGAATTAGCTTGGAGATCTTTTCTAAACCTTTAGCAGAAACTCACTTGTTGTTGGAAATAAGACTTCTATATCAAAGTCCATTCAAGTGATTAAGCCATAGTAATATGGGCCTCAGAAAGTAGATATTCCATTTGACACCTAAAGTGTTATGTGAAAACTCATTTCCCCTTCATTCCATCTGTTCCAGGTATGACCAGCTTTTGCCTTTACTGCCACTCTGATCGCTCATTTCCTTAGACCTGCCCATTGAAAGAGCTCTCTCAGATAATTGTTAACTTAGAGATTCACAGCTCTTGTTCCTCTGTGGTGTCTCCTGTTTCAAGAGCCCAACATGAAAATATGGCATGCTTCTATGATGTTAACATGCTGATAAAATGAGAGGACACAAAATAGCTTATTATCTGGAAATAGGATGCTGATTATTATCCCTGACCCCAAATGTCATGAATGAGATGATGAGATGGCAAGTGACTGATGATGCTCTATTCTTCACAAGATGCCATCAGCTGGAGATGGAAGCCCCAGTGTGGGTTCCTGGGGCTGCCTCTACTTCCTTCACTCCCTGAATTATTTTCTGTGGACTAAGATTTGTGCTCCGTTTATGGCTCTGATGGCATTGGTGTGTGCTTTCTGGGAAGTAGGAATGGGGAAGAATGCTAGGGAGGTGTCAGCTGTTAGGGAAGCCCTGAGAGGAGGGGATCCTGATGTAAGAGAGGATTGAAAACCATGGCCCTAAGTCAGGTTAGTCTGGCATGCATGTGATGTCTAATAATAAGGGGGGTGGCACACTTCCCCTCCTAAGAGGCCCCTGAATTTCCTGTGAGGGGATGTCCCTGCCATGTTTGTGTGCCTTGGAAACTGACTTCTGACACTGTAAGGACAGCATTAGTGTTGTCAGAAGGCTGGGTGGTGGGGTGAGGGTGGGGGAAGATTGAATCCTCAGAGCAACTTAAAGACCCTACTGACAGAGACAGAACAGCCTGCTCCAGCTGAGAGGAGGGCAGGAGAGATAACTAGGTGGGCAACAGGTGTCTCTTAAAGCAGGAACCATACAGTGGTACATGAAGATCTGGACCATCAACTCTGGCTAAGTGAGATGCTGGCCTGAGATGTTAGAGCACTTTTACATGCTTTCATGAGCTGGAGGTAGAACACAGGCCTGCTGATTCTCAGTTCTGTGCTCTCTTGAATTACTGCAAGCTGCCTTTTCAAAGGAAATGCAGACTTGGTTCTCACCATCTTGGAGACACAGTTTCCTCATCTCAAAGAGGAACTGACACCACTCCTTTTATAGGGCGGTCCTGAAGATGGACTGTTATCCTGTGTGTGCAGAAAACAAACTCCGCAAATATAACCCTATTAAGGAGACCCTGTTAATGAGACAGACCCTGGGGTCATTGGAAAATGGAAGGCTCAGCCAATGGTGCCGTTTGCTCAGAGCACAGAGTACTTGGCACACAGGGCTAGAAAATGTAGGCTGCATCCATGGTGTGAGGTGTCTCTGGCAGGGAGAGAAGGTGGGTTGCTTTTGAGGATGTTTTGAAGGTATGGTTATCTTTATCCACTTTCTTAATGGTGCCAGCATTACCTGGGAGTGCTCTTCCTTCCAGAGACTGTATTTGTCTCTGAGCCTCTGTTGCTATGCAACAGCCTCCTCTGAGCTCAGAGCATGATTCAGCGATACTGGTCTGAGCTGCTGCATCAAGAGTCCTGGAGATGAGATGACAGAGAGGGAGTGGGAAACGGTCTAGGAAGTCTGTACAGGAGTGGAGTCTTGGGGTCTTGAATGGCCTGCTGTCTGGGAGGGGCCATCTCTAGAGCGAAGACATGTCAGCCAACACTGATGAGAGACAGAGCGAGCAAAGGAGACGGATCAGTGAACAAAATATATGGAGTGGACATAAAATGAAGCTTATGCTTAGCCTTTTAATATACATAGGAATTTTCCAAAAAGAATTGGCAACACATTCTCCAAACTGTTTCACGAATGACTCTAAAGAATAACATCTGTTTGGTCATCTAAAAAATTAGGAGCTTTAATTTTTAAGAAAGGAAAACCAAAATGGTGATAGATCCCCTTTGCCCGTAATTACAGCTCTAGAATTCTCAGATGGTGACTCAGCAAGAGTGGTAGGAGGGAGTAGGGACCTAGACTTGATGGTTATCAGCCAGAGCTTCTGGAATTTTCCACACATTATCAGCAATCTTGTGTATTCATCACTATCTGGGATCTCTAAGCCCCAAGATAGGAAGCCCAGTCCTTTTCTGAGATGGAGAGAAAGCTGTACCTGGGAGTGTGTGTTTGGCGTGATAGAGTTTGAGCCCTAAATACACAAACACATACAATGTTGTTGTGTTTTAGCCATAGACACACACACACACACAAGTACACCCACACCTACTATGTCTAGGCAATTATTTCAAACTGCTTCTTCTCCCATGAGCAATATGTTTTGTACATATTCCAAAAACAGTAGGTGTATGTGTACGTGTTTTTGTCAAACCATGTACAATTTAATCTTAAAATTATTACCTCAGTGGTTTTCTCGATTATAACATTTCAAAAAGTAAAGATATGTATTTATAAAATGAAATATATATATATATATGGAGAGAGAGAGGAAAGAGAAAGTGATAGAAATGATTACTACAGTGAAGCACATTAACATATCCATCTATTCACATAGCTATCATTTTTTTGTGAACACACTTGAAACCTACTCTCTTACCAAATTTACAGTGTACATTATATTACTATTAACTATAGTCATCATGCTGTATATTAGATCTCTAGGCTTATTTACCCTTCATAGCTTCAATTTTATACCTTTGAACAACATCTCCCCTCTTCCCCCCATCTCCACTCCTGGTAATGACAGCTCTATGCTTCTATGAGCTTGACTATTTTAGATTCTACATGTAAGTGAAATCATGCATAATTCTTCTTTCTATGTCTAGCTTATTTTACTTAGCATAATGTCCCCCAGGTTCATTCACGCTATCACAAATAGTAGGGGTCTCCTTTTTAAAGGCCAAAATAATATTCCATTGTGTGTGTGTGTGATTATATATATACACACACACATATATACATAAATAATAATTATACAATGTAATATATATTATATATAATCACACACACGTATATATACATACATGTATATATATGAATATATATACATGTATGTATATATATAATCACACACATATACGTACATACATATACATATATATTTATAATACAGTATTCCATTGTATGTATAAAGTCCTTGATATAAAATGGGGTGGTATTTCTATATAACCTATGCACGTCCTCCCATATACTTTAAATCATCTCTAGATTACTTATGATACCTAATACAATGTAAGTGCTATATAAATGTTGTTATATAAATTGATTTTAAAATTTGTATTTTATTGTTGTATTGTTTTTATTTTCTTTTCAGAATATTTTCAGTCCAAGATTGGTTGCATTCATGTATGCAGAATCCACAGATACAAAAGGTCAACTGTACTTATTTATTTAATTCTCACCACAACCTATGAGAAGGATCTATTGTTGCCTGACTTTAGAAAAAAGGAAACTGAGGTACAGTGAAGACAGAGTTAGCAAGTGCCAAGGCTTAGATGTGAACACAGGCTGTGTGGCTCCTGAGTAAATTCATCTATCCAGTGTGTGCTGCTGCCTCTCAAATGATGAGAAAAATCTTGCTTTTTCAGGCCGGGCACAGTGGCTCACGCCTGTAATCCCAGTTACAGGGGTCACCTCGTGATCTCAGTGATAGATAACACCAGGTAAGCAAAGTGTGGAGTTTGCCTAATGGCTCCTGGACTGTTTGGTATATTAATATATTACAGGTAAGCTGGGCACAGTGGCTCACGCCTGTAATCCCAGCACATTGGGAGGCCTAGGCGGGCGGAACACTTGAGGTCAGGAGTTTGAGACCAGCCTGCCAACATGGCAAAACCCTGTCTCTACTGAAAATATAAAAAGTAGCCAGGCATGGTGATGCACGCCTGTAATCCCAGCTGCTTCTCAGGTGCTGAGGCAGGAGAATTGCTTGAACCTGGGAGGCGGAGGTTGCAGTGAGCTAAGATTGCACCACTGCACTCCAGCCTGGGCAACAGAGCAATACTCCATCTAAAAAAAAAGAAGAAGAAAAATCTTACTTTTTCATCAGGGCACAACACAATAAAACAGTGGGTTAAATTGTGTCCCCTCTGATTGGAAATGTGTATATTAAAGCATTTCCATTTGCTCTTGACCCCAAATCTACCTCGCATTTATAGATTTATCTCTTACCTCATCAGTGAAGTTTAGGTTGGGGTGTTCATAGTGTAGAGGAGTCCCTCCCAGAGAGCAGAGTGGTTATCCTTCATTACCCCAACCTGTACAGGCTTTTCAGACCTTCGCTTACCCCTCTTAGTCTCCAGGATACTGTGAACATAGCAGCCCAGACCCCACTCCGCTGCCCCTCTCCTCTGTCAGTCACCTCCTGCTGGCCCTGCCCCACGTTATGCCTTCCAGCCAGTGACTGACTATCAAGGGGCAGTAGAGCTACCTGGTGTTCCATCATATGGATGCCCCAGAGTATGTTGTTGTTGTTGTTGTTGTTTTACAGTCCTCTTGCACTTTTAAGTTTTTTTCAGGCAGAATTTGAATCATTCGAATGGTTCCATAAAGGTTAATAAGCTAGGTTTTTAGGAAGGTATTGTATTTTTTGGTTTTTGTATACACTTCTTTGCAAAAAAGTTTGATAGTGGAGGTGCATTGGTGCCACCTTGTAACAGAAGCCTGAACTGCAGCCTGAACTGCAGCCTGAACTAGTGTAAGCTGGAAGGTGAAAGGGAGGGACTGTGGTCCAAACTTACAAGATAGAACTTTCTGGAAGTCTGGGCGTAAAAGGTGGCATACACAGGCAAAAAAAGATACTGAAGGCCTCTAAGCAGGAAGTACAGGTTTTTAGTATGTTAAAGAGAAAGAGGTATGTGAGAGGAACTAAAAGATCATTTTAATGTTTATGCGTTGAGACTTGTGGTTAAATAGCTAGAAGCCTATATAAGCAAAAATGGGATCAGACCATTTATGATTTTTGTAAACCACTTTTACTGTTATTGTGATTACCTTTCTGTGTAAATATATTTTTATGATAACATGTGAAATAACTACAACAAAATTTTAGTGTCATTTTTTTAGTGGCCTGGGTATCATCTCATCATGTGGATGCCCTAAAATTTATTTAATTGGTATCCTAATTACAAAAATTTAGTTCCCTTACTATTTTTTTCTATTACAAACAATAGTATACTTAACACTGTGCTCATATAGATGCAAATGTCTTTGTGAGCATTTATTTATAAGTTCCTGAAAATGTCATTTCAAAATCCTTTGAACTATAATATTCTTCAAAATACTATTACTAATTTATATTCCTTATATCACAGTATGAAAATGCCTGTTTTTCCACACATTAAAAATAATGTGAATCATTAATCTTGTCTGCAAGAAATCATTTTTTCATGATTATTTTTATTATAATTTGTTTTTGCTACCTTCTAGAATTCCATCCTATGGATGTGATATTATCAGTTTTACAACTCTATGTTATTCAGAGTATTCTGATAGTTCCTATTACTCACATTCTGTGGATGAAATCTTTTCAAAGTCTGTGCACTACAAAAGGGCACAGTTCCCATAGCTGTTTGTACTGGTGAGCAGAATGTGTTCCTCCTAGGAGAATTCTGGTATTGTGATAACAGAACATGATTATTGTATAAGAGAGAGTTCGTGTGTGCTGACAACTACGTTTCTCTCTTCCTTCTGCCCCTTTATGGCCTTAGGTTTCATTTGGTCTCTAAATTCAGGCTCTGCAGTGAAGGAAGGGAATTATCAGGATGACAGGCCTTAACACTGGATCCCCATCAACATCTTCCACTATGTCCCGAAGATAAACTTCTAAAAGAGAATTGTTGGTGCAAAAGGTGTACACCTATGTAACCCTTTGCTAGGTATTGCCATACTGACACCCATAAAGGTAGTTCCGTTTAGGCTTCCCAAGTGGAGTCATGTGGCTGCAGAGGAATGAAGAAACTAGTAATGTTGACATCTAGTCACACAAGGCAGGCACTGGACTTTGTCATGGATCAACTCTCAAGCCACTACCATAATTGGAGGATGTGGAAGTGATCAGAAGTTATCAAATTTTGCACACAAGCAAAACCCAAGGTAGCATGAGGGGAAAGGGGACAGTCATTGCTTGGAGGAACACAGGAAAGAGTTAGCAGATTGGGATATAGCAACAGTTGTATACATTCACGTTTATATGAAGCAGGTACGTCAAATCAATGTCAGAAGACCAGATCAATATCATATTTTTTAACAGCTTTCTTGCAGCTAAACCTACAGACAATATAATTTACGCATTTAAAGGGCATAATTTGATGAATTTTATTAAATGTATAGCATTGTTCAACCATCCCATAACTAAGTTTTAGACATTTACATCACTCCAAAAAGTCTCATCATGCTTGAATGCAATTAATCCTTGCTCCCACCCCAAGCCTCAAACCACAGATATGCTTGGTGTCTCTGTGGATTTCTTTACTCCAGAAATTTCATGTAAATGCAATTATATAATATTTGGTCTTTTGCATATATCTACTTTCACTTCACATATGTTTTGAAGGTTCATCTATATTATGGCATATCCATACTTCATTCCTTTTATTGGCAAAGAATAATCGTAATATATCACATTTTAAACACATTAATCAATTAGTGGACATTTGGGTTGCTTCCAGTTTTGGGCTATTGCAAATAAGGTTGCTATGTACATTTGTGTACAAGTTTTTATGTAGATAAATGTGTTGATCTTGGGTGTGTACCTAGGAATGGAATTGCTGGGTCATATGATAACTCTATCCATGTGAGGAACTGCCAGATGATTTTCATGACTGATTGTCTTGAGAAGTACAGACTTAGTTTTTCTTGTGATTAGACTAGTGTGAAAGGTTTTGAGAAAGAATGCCACAGAGTTGAAGTGCCCTTCTTGTCACATCACATCTGGGTTTACATAATGCCCACATGAAGTCACTGGTGATAATGTTTCATCACTTGGTGAAAGTGGTGTCTGTCAAGTTTCTAATAACCATTTTTCATTCCCTACTCTGTTCTTTAGGAGAAAGTCACAAAATCAGCCCTACCCTCAGCAAGTGGGGTACAAAATTAAGCTTGACCTCAGGGAGAGCAGATAGCTACATATTTCACTTAGAATTATTTGAAAAAGACAATTTTCCTTCTCTCACCTATTTCTTTATTAATTCAAACTTTTGTTTATATTGGTATGGATTCATGTATACCTATGTTAAATGCTGGGATATTTTATTGAACAAATGCATCACAATAGAAACTCCAACATCTTGGTATCTGTGGTGCAGACTGGAACATGAGTGCCAGGGAGATTGGAGCACTCAGATTCCTGGCAGCCTCAGGGCACAAAGCTTTAATGAAACTCCAGGTTCTATTACCGAGCAGGCATTAACAACATAGTTCCCCTGATTTACTTAACCTCTCCTAACTTCCTATAACCTGACCTAAACTATGGATTTCACAATAGGTTACTTGGATGAAGGTGAAGGTTAAAGGATATACAACTTAGAGTATGATATGATTACAATTTTAAAAACATTAATATCATCTCTCCCAGAAGAAATACCTGTTGTCTGACTGAGCCCCTGTCTGCCATCTTAAAAGACAGTCAGTTCACATGGTTCCCATACACAGGTCTCTTGGCCCTAGGGGCAGGATTTCATCATTATCCTCATCATCACCAAGAGAGGTTGTTGAGTGAGCATCCATGAGGGATTGTAAAGTGACTAGTCCCTAAGCCTTGGTGGCTCATCATCCACGGAAGTCCCCGAGTACATGCAATGTTTCTTAACTTTCTTTCATTATTTATGATCCAAAGGAGGCTTTTTAGACATTCATTTTTTTTCCTCATTAGCTCCTTCCTGCCTGGAACATGAAATTTTAATAGCACAGATATAGTGTTAACTGTTTGTGTGCTGTGTGGTTCATTGTAGTGCCACAAACCATTGTAACGTCTACCATCTCCCCACCCTCCAGAATCAATTTTCAGCCCCTTGGGGACAATATCTCCTCTATTGAGAATGCATGGACATTGTGATGATGGCAAAAGCTGTAACTTCATTCCTGTCCCTTACTTGATGTATGACACTGGAATCCTTTCTTAGCCTCTGTCAGCCTGTTCTTGGTCATCTGTAAAAGGAACTCACAATGCCTTCCTCACAGAACTGTTCTGTGGGGTAAATTGGAAATCCTGTACAGAGTAGATGGCACCTAGTAGGACTTCAACAAATGTTTGTCCTGGCCCACCTTTTCCTTCCCTCTCAGAGAAATGATGACTGTCACCTAATCCAACCAGCATAACTGCCACAAAGACCACCAGGAAATGGAGCAGGAAGTAGAACATTGTGAATGAAGCACTGGGGCCATTTCTGTGTGGCAGGAGAACTTTGCTGAAGGATTGAGGGAGACTGAAGAAGCTCATTGAACCATTTTCTTTAATTCCTTGTCATTTTCTCCTCCCTTGTTTGATCTTCTAGATTGATATTGGAAAAGCAGTTTCCCATTGAGTCTCAAATGAAGAGAGTGCAGATGAAGAGGAGGTAGGAGTCACAAGCCCTTGACCCTCATGCTAGACCCATTACCATCCACAGGACCTTGCAGTGGGATTTCATCTGCACCATCAGCTTCTTCAGAGAGAGAGGTTGTTGAGTGAGTACGCATAAGGGCATAATCCTAGCAACATAAAAAAACTACAAGTGTTTAAGTCCTAGATGGTCATCATCTCTAAAAGGAAATCATATGTTGTCCTTTGAGGAGAGTAAGAGTTACATCCCCACTCCTGATCATTACTAGATGCCTCTGCAAAATTGATTTTCCATCAGTGAGTCTGAGTTGGTAATCTGTAAACTGGAAATAATGATGCCTTCCTCACAGACTTCTTGTGAGAGAATTACACAAGGCATACAATTGTTTCCATACTTTTAGCTAAGTTAGTGCTGTTATCCAGCTTTTCATTCTCTGAAGATAATGTTTCTGAGATTTCTCTAATAAGATGACTTTGGGATTGTTTTGATATGACTAGACATGTTGTTGTGACCATGCTTGTATACCTTTTCTGGTGCAACATGCGTGTTTCTCTCTATAGTCCGTGATTAAGAGAGTAGCAGCTGATGGGGGCCTCATTTTGTTTTCTCATAGATGTTGACAAATGTCTCTGCAAAGACGTTGTACCAATTTGTTCTTCCCCATTAGTGTATGAAGTTCTTTTCACCTACATTTTCCATTTAAATGGGATGTAGTGTAAACACACACTATCAGTCATCAGGGTTTATTTCTAAACTCAATAATTATTCTATGATATATTCTGAGGCATAAATGTAAACTATGTCATTTATTTAAAAATGTGATAAAAAAATGAAAAGGAATCTAACATTATAACGCCAGGATATCAGATCAGCAGGAAATATTTAAAAACTTAAAGTATAATTAAAAAAAAAAAAAAGTCTTATGAAACTTATTTGTTCAGATCTGTAAAAGCAGGTGCTCTCTTCTCATAGTTGGTTGGGATACATATTAATAAAAGGATTGTACAGTTCAATTAGACAGTACAGCAATGTTAAATTTTCATGCTTTTTGAGGAAACAGTTACACTTGTGGGAATTTAGCCTCCTGATATAGCAGGAAGAGCTCTGGCAGTCATCACTCATCTGTCCACATGACTCAGGAAGCTGCCCATTTTCTTTGCTGACTCAGAGCCTTTAAGTCCCCTCTTCCTGAGGCACTGTTTTACAATGTAGGTTTTACTATTTAGGATAGTGAGGCCAAGGGATCAGGAGACAACTGCCATTAAGGAGATAGTTTATTACTCAAAGTTCCCAAGAGGAGGCGCTCTCCATTCCACATAAGTCCACTCAGAGTCCACCAATTTAGGCAGGAGGTAAACGTGGCAAAAGCCTTTATTGTGGTTTTCCGTGGTAAATGACAGACAAGGCAGGATAATTAGGCTTAGGACTGACTACTCGGAATAATTTCAGTAGGTTCTGTGGTGCAGGGGCTGTCCTAAGTTGTCTGGAATTGTTACTGGAAAGAGGTTCTGATCCAGACCCCAAGAGAAGGTTGTTGGATCTCACTCAGGAAAGAATTTGGGGCAAGTCCATAGAGTAAAGTGAAAGCAAGTTTATTTAGAAAGTAAAAGAATAAAAAAATGGCTACTCCATAGGTAGAGCAGCCCCGAGGGCTGCTGGTTGCCCATTTTTATGGATATTTCTTGATTATATGCTAAACATGGGGGTGGATTATTCATGAGTTTTCCGGGAAAGGTGTGGGCAGTTCCCAGAACTGAAGGTTTCTCCTCATTTTATACCATATAGGGTAACTTCCTGATGTTGTCATGGCATTTGTAAACTGTCATGGTGCTTGTGGGAGTGTCTTTTAGCATGCTAATGCATTATAATAGCAGTGTGGACAACCAGAGGTCACTTTCATAGCCATTTTGGTTTTGTTGGGTTTTAGCTGGCTTCTTTACTGCAACCCGTTTTATCAGCAAAGTCTTTATGACCTCCTATCTCATCCTGTGACTAAGAATGCCTTGACCTTCTGGGAATACAGCCCAGTAGGTCTCAACCTTATTTTACTTAGCCCCTATTCAAAATAGAGTTTCTCTGGTTCAAATGCCTCTGACAGAATCAGGTTCTGGTATGATTAGGGGAGGGTACTATTGGCCTGGAGTATAAGAGCCCAGTAGAGGAGGTGTGAGTGTGTATGTGTAGGTGCTCTGGATTAGTTAGTTTGAATATAAAAGGTGTGCTCCTTAGGTGAGTTCTTTGTTAGGACTAGGAATTAGCTGACCCTGGACAGAGTAGTCCCTCCCCAGTTAGCAAGGCCTCAGATGCCAGAGCATCAAACATACAAGAAATAAGAAAAAAATGCTACCACTGTTATCTATCCTTTGATCCAAACAGAAAAATCTGTCTCACGCTGAATACCCACTCTAGGTGGACCATCCAGGAGCCACTCCAAGCTTTGATATGGAGCAGTTCTCAGGTTTCTACTCCTAGAGGGACCTGTAGACCTCTGACATCATTCCTGTCTGGGAGAAATCTCTCTTCCTCTCCCTTCTCTGTGTCCTCAGAGGTCCTCCCTTTCCTACAAGATAATAAGCAGCCCAATCCTTTCCTTAAGTTTTCATAAAAGATGGAAGAAATACTGGCTTCATGTCTGAAGCTTCTGCTTCTAGCTCTGCCACAAACCATTCCTGAAGCAAGGGGAAGGGGCACCAAACTTGGATCCTTGCTGGAAATGCCACCAGCACCTCAGGGTGCCCACACTGACAGATTCTATTCCTGGCTCTAGCAGTAGGCCTGGTGAGCAATGTCTTTGCCATCCTTCTCTGGTAAGGAATATGTGCTTTGTAGTCACATCCGTCTGTGGAGAGAGAATAGCAACACCTCACTAGCAGGGCTGTTATGTGGGTTAATTCCAACTACTAACACGAAGAATGTAGCACTAGGCTTGGCTAAAAATCGGCTTCATAAATATTAGCTATCTTTCCTCTTTGGGGCCAAAAGTTCATATGACTCCTAACCTGCCCCCTCACCCAAGCTTCCTTAACCAAATTGCAGGTCAAAATCACTTTGGGATCCCTTTCTAAACCCTCATTTGAAACTCTTTTGTTGGTGAAATAGGACTTCTGTATTGAAGGCCATTCAAGTTATGAAGTTGTAATAATGTGGGCCTCAAAAAATATATACATCAATTTGGCACCAGCAGTGTATCCAAGTGTTCATTGCCCCTTTGTTCCACAGACACCAGGTGTTACCAGCTTTTGTCTTTTTTGTTTTGTTTTGTTTTGTTTTTTGACAATCTGATCTGCTTGTTTTCGCCAGACCTTTCCCATTGGAAGAATCATATCAGATGGTCATTAAACTTACAGATTCACAGGGTCACCCCTTAGACTTTCCAGATTTAAAACAAAACAAAAAAGTATGATCAGCTGAATTTGAACTTCAGATAAACAAAATTATATACACTAAAACATTCAGATTTACCTAGATGTACTCTATTTTATCTTTCTACCCTTCCCATAGAAGACTCTGTATTGAACCAAGGTGCTCTACACAGTAGCCCCTACTAAGCTCCCAGCAGATGCCAGCATCAGTCATCCATGTAAGTGAGCTTTTTTGGAAGTCCCAGGATGCATTTTTCTGTATTTAGATGATTGCAGTCCCTGATGACAGATACCACATTGAGCAGAAATCATCCAGCGGAGCCTAGTGAACACACAAAATCCTGAGAGATAATAAATGGCTATTGTTTGGGACGTTTTGTTAAGTAGAAATGAATATCCAAAACATGTGGATTTGGTGAACTTTCCCTCTTTTTCTCTAATCTATTATACTGGAATTTGTAGAGATTCTCTTAGCCTTAAAGCCTTGGTAGGAGTTTGTTATATATTTTGCCATAATCTGCATATGAGTTTATGTGTGGGTATTGAATTCTGAACATTTCCTCAATTCCTTCTTGAAGGGATTTTTCAAGGGAAAATTTCACAATATATGATTTTCAACCCACTCTTGGAATTTAGAACCTAATTCAAATCCCCCTCCATAAAAGGAGCTTCCACTGCAATCACTCATTTTAAGGAATTCAGAGGCTGCTACTACACGCTACTCTCAAGCCATATGGAAAATCATATCTTCAGCAGGTTGCTTGATGAATATGCTATTGGGACAAGGGATATCTATCACTTGTGAACTGTTTTTCAAAGAAGATGTCCTGAGATACTTTCTCCTGCTACAGGGATAGCCCTTGGCAAGGAGATTACTTTCCTTGGGTACACATAGTCAGGGCTCCTTCAGGAGACAGCAGGCAGTTAACTGTTCATTGCAGTCCTTGGCCTTTGTGACTGTCCCAATGCAGCACTGCTGGATGGACTAATCTGTCCAGTTCTGGGGTTCATTCATAGAAAGCCCATGTGACAGTAAATCTAAGTCATATTCTCCAATATCACTTTTATGAGGAATAAAATCAATGTATTATGCTTATTACTTTTTTGTGATTTTTTTAGTTGGTTTAGAGTTCAGACTAAGAGCAGGAAGGTATTTTGGGGGCTTCTTAAACACAAAAGCATTGTAAAGCAAGACCATAGAAAGAGTTGAGGAGCCAGTGAGGCACAGAAAGGGGCGTAGAGCTGTAGGCCTGTTGTAAGACCCATCCCTGAGGACAGAGCAGGATGATTGCTCCTGAAGGGCGGCTTACTATTTAGAGTTTTGAAGGGAGAGGACCTGGGGTGAACAACCCATTTCTCCTTTCAAACTTACCAGTCGGTTAAGTCATTCCTGCGATAGAGAAGGAGTGAGTGTGTAGAGAGGCTACATGTGTTTTTGTTTTTTTCTTTTTTTTTTTTTCATGGATGTCTCTCCACATGGAAAAAGTATCAAAAATGTAGGATAAAAATTTTCCAGGATAACCCAATGTGTTATTGAATTGACTAGATGTCTGCCTACTAAATGATTATATTATTATAGGCCTGCTTCCATGAAATAAATTTGAGATTCCTTAAATGACATTTTATGGTATTTTAGATCATTTTAATCATAAATATGATTATAGACATTCTCTAGTTTTCCGCCACAGATGACTAACTACTTAGCATGATGTATGAGTTTTGCACGTTCACTCTCAGAGGGCTAGCTCATCACCAAGAGCCCTGGGGTACATCCTGGGTCTCTGGATACTGGTGATACTCCTCTACTGTCACTTTTAAACAAATAAAATTTTTGACCACAGGGACCTGCTTTCTTCTACCAAACTGGGCAGAGTTTCCCCAATTGCCTGGGTCCCAGCCTAGTTCCTCTAGTGAGTATGCTTTCGCAGGTGGTGGTCTAAAGTGGTCTATATGCTTTCAGCTATAGGCAAAGGAACTATGCAAAGGTGTGTGAGACATAGAGGACAAGTCAATGCATCACAGTTGCCATGGAAACCTGAAGTCATTATGGGGCTTCTGCATCTTTTAATAGAGCAGAAGACCTAGAATAATATGGCTATGAGAGCAAGGTCCTGCCTTCAGGTGTTTGGGACTCAGTTGAGGTTGTGGGTGCCCCATGGTGGGGGCTGAACTGCCCTGGGATGAATGAGAGAGATATAGGACTCTTCTCACCCCAGTGAGTGTCATGTATTGCTCCAGGGTGTCCTGTAGCTACTTTCCACATAAAGGCCAGGCATGGGAGGATGAGACTGGTAATGACTCTCTTTGACCTCAGCTTCCCCTTCTGTAAAATGGGGATAAGAATGCTCACATACAGGATTGCTGCAACCGGGATTGTAATAACACAAATGCAAGCCCATAGCCCTGTGGTTATTGCAGAATCAGGAATACCTGTGTGAGTTGAGGTCACTTCTCATTCCTTTTCAATTTTGTTGTTAGAAGATAGACGAGGAAAGGAGAAGAAAAAGGTCCTAGTGAGAAACCCACTGACGACCCTTCTAATTGTTATGATCACTACCCAATTGTATCAGTGTCATTGTTCACTAACCCAGTGCCTAGCATGGTGCCAGGCACATAGTTACTCTAAGAAAGCACAGTGATTGCTGGATTCTCTTTCTCCTTGTACAGCTCTTCATGTGGATGTCTGAGCTCATATCAGGTGTCTGAAAGAGGCAGATTCTGAGGATTTGGGTCATGATGGCTGCCAAAGCTTCTACTCCTGACTTAAAGGGCAACAATCCTAGGAGACCACCAGCACTTACATCCCTGGTAGGACATGACACCTGCTTATGGTGAGTTCATGGACCTGAACAAAAGCATGTGGTGGAATAGCTCCTGTGAAGTTCACAAAATAGCTTAAAAATAAAGAAGCTACTTTCATCTCATCACTGGGGAAGAGGTTTAGCGGGTGGAATTTCCTTTCATCAGCAACTGTATGCTTTGAAGTAGCCCTTGACACCCATCTAAGTGATGCCTGCTTTGAAAGCAATGAATTACCCACACTGAAGAAAGAACTTGATCTTAATATGCACTTGTAATAAATACATATTTTTTCTGACTGTATAAGTCATTCCCATTTATCTCCCAGATGGGGGTTGAACTATGCAGTTAGTTAGAAGGTGTCCCTAGCAATTTGATTCATGTATTAATATTTCTCCTTGCAGTCTATCAGTTTTAGCCTCGTTTTACATTTTTTAAAAGACTTTAAATCAGAAAAACAAAAATTGAGGGAATTCCACATGAATTTTAATATCAACTTGTTAATTTCTAGAAAAAAATTTATGCTAGTATTTTGACTGGGATTCCATTGAAAGCATAGATCATTTTGGGGAGAACAGACATCATAACAAAACTGAGTCATCCAACTCAAGAAGAGAAGAAAAGGCCTAAAGACAATCTACAGGTCAACTCTAGAAAGATCAATCTATAAAAGAATAGTTATAGTACTTCCAATTTTATATTTGTGGTTAGAATTGAATCAGTTGAATTGTGTTTTTCTTCCTTACCTGATGAATCATGAGTTCTTTGGTGGTGAGAGAGAGCGAGAGAGCATGTGGATATATCAGTGTATGTACATGCACATATATATATGTTTATATCACTGAAGTTGTGGTGAGTATCTATTGTTAGGAACACTTAAGGAGTGTTAATGTGGTCATGTCAGTCTCTTTCAATTCTTTGCACATTTTATGAACCAAATCAGAGTGATTATTCTTTACTTTTTTTCCACCTTTCCTTGGCCAGCATGGTTACCATGGTGACTCATTGACTACTGTGGGATTTTGTGCAGACTGCGCATCCATGTATGATTCTCGTCTGAATCACTCACACCCAGTTGTCTGTCCACCAGACATAGTATTAGCTTTTGATCTTATATGCAGTTGTTCACTTCTAAAGGGCTCAGAAGAAACTTGCTTTGCTTCTCTGAGGTTAAGCTACATAACATAAGAGGACACTAAGTAACTTAAAAGAAAAAGAAATAGGTTGTTGATATTCTCCTTCCTCAAGCTTTATCAGGAGGTTAGAAGAAATATTACTGGAATCATACAGCATGCACTCTCTTGTGTCTGGCTCCCTTCAATCAACATAATGTGTGTGAGATTAACATGTATTGTTGTTTGTAGTTGTAGATTATTCATTCTCATTGTTGTAAAGTATTATATTGTTTGGATACTTCACAATATAGTTATCTGTTATAAAAACTTGGGTATTTTCCAGTTTTTGACTTATCATGAGTAATGATCATACGAACATTTTTGTTTGTATCAAATAGATGGACATATATTTTCATCTCTCTTGGGCATATACCAAAGAATAGCATTCCTGAGTCATAGGGTATGTCTGTGTGTGGCTCCATAGATACCACCAAGCAGTTTTTACAGTGTTTTTTTTTTTTTTCAATCTATATTCCCACCAGCAGTGTGTGAGAGTTTCACTTAATCCATATCCTCACCAGCACTTGATATTTTCCATCTTTTCCATTTTTGTTGTTCTGGTGAGCATGTGGTACTATCTCCTACTGGTTTTAATTGTAATTTCTCCAAAGTGTTAAGTCCCTTTTAATTCACAGAAGGTCCATCCTTTTTTTCAACCTTCTACTTAGTCAGAGTTCTCCAACAAAACAGAACCACTCATATATATATGTGTACATATATATGTATATGTGTGTGTATATATGTGTATATATACACACACATATATACACATACACTCATATATGTATGTATGTATATCTGTGTATATATATATACACACACACACACACACACACACAGAGACATTGCAGAGATATTACAGGTTTAGTTGCAGACCACTGCAATAAAGCAAATACCATATTAAGCAAGTCACATGAATTTTATGGTTTCCCACTGCATATAAAAGTTATGTTTACACTACTGTAGTCTATTAAATATGCAAATAGCATTATGTCTATAAAAATAGTGTACTTACCTTAATTTAAAAAGACTTTATTGCTAAAAACTGCTAACAATCATCTGAGCCTTCAGTGAATTATTATCTTTTTGTTGGTAGAGGGCCTTGATGCTGTTGATGGCTAACAGATCAGGGTGGTGGTTGCTGAAAGTTGGCACAGTTCTAATAATTTCTTAAGATAAGACAACAATGAAGTTTGCTGCATCCATTGACTCTTCCTTTCACAAAAGATTTTTCCATAAGCATGTGATACTATTTGATAGCGTTTTACCCAGAGTTCAAGTTATTTCAAAATTAAGGTCAATCTTTCAAACCCTGCCACTGCTTTATCAAGTTTATGTAATATTCTAAACCTTTTGTTGTCATTTCAGTGATGCTCACTGCATCTTCAACAGAAGTAGATTCCATCTTAACCAACCACTTTCTTTACTCATCCAGAAGAAAAAACTCCTTATCTATTCAAGTTTGATCATGAGATTGCAGCAATTCCATCACATCTTCAAGCTCTACTTTAATTCTAGATCTCTTGCTGTTTCCATCACATCTGCAGTTATTCTTCCACTGAGGTCTCGAACCCCTCAAAGTCATCCATGAGGGTTGGAATCAACTTCTTCCAAATTCTTTTTAATGTTGATATTTTGACCTCTTCCTATGAATCACAATGTTCACAATGTCATTTAAAATGAATTCTTTCTAGAAGATTTTTCCATTTACTTTGCCTGGGTCCACCAGACGAATCACCGAGCAGTAGGCCTCAATAGTGGGCTTAAAGTATTCAGTAAACCATGCTGTAAACAGAGGTGCTGTCATTTAGGCTTGTTGTTTTATTTCTAGAATGCAGACAGAGTATATTTAGCATAATTTTTAAGGGCCCTCGGATATTCAGAATGGTAATTGAACATTGGCTTCAATTTTAAGTCACCAGCTTTATTAACCCCTAAAAAAAAGAGTTAGTCTGTCCTTCGAAGCTTTGAAGCCAGGCATTGTTTTCTACTTTCTAGCTATGAAAGTTCTACATGGCATCTTCTTCCACTATAAAACTGTTTTCTCTACATTGAAAATATTTTGTTTAGTATAGCAACCCTCGTCAATTATTTTACCTATGTCTCTGGATAATTTGCTGTAGCTTCTACATGAGCACATGCTACTTCACCTTGCACTTTCATGTTGTGGAGATGGGTTCTTTCCTTAAACCTCACGAACCAACCTTTGCTAGCTCCAGCTTTTCTTCTGGCTACACTTTTCTTCTGCTGCTTCCTCACATTTTCTTAGCCTTCATAGAATTGAATAGAGTTAGAGCCTTGCTCTGGATTATGCTTTGGCTTAAGGGAATGTTGTGGCTGATTTGATCTTCTATCCAGGTCACTAAAACTTTCTCTTTACCAGCAATAAGGCTGTTTTGCATTCCTTTCATTCATGTGTTCACTAGAGGAGAACTTTTAATCTCCTTGAAAAACATTTACTTTGTGTTCACAACCTGGCTGTTTGGTGCAAGAGGCCTAGCTTTTGGCCTGTCTCAACTTTTGACATGCCTTGCTCACTCAGTGTAATCATTTCTAGCTTTTGATTTAAAGTGAGAGACATGGGACTCGTCCTTTCACCTGAACATTCAAAGCCATTATAGGGTTAATATAATAGCCTAATTTCAATATTGTTGTGTCCCAGGGAATAGGGAGGCCTGAGGACAGGGAGAGAGACTGAGAAACAGCCAGTCAGTGAAGCAGTTAGAGCACATACATTTATCAATTAAGTTAGTCATCTTAGATGGGTGTAGTTTGTGGTGCCTGCCCCGAAACAATTACAACAGTAAAATCAAAGACCACTGTTCACAGATCACCACAATAGCTATTACAATAATAATGAAAAAATTTGAAATATTGTGAGAATTACCAAAATATGACAGACACACAAAATGAGCACATGCTGTTGGAAAAATGGTGCTAATAGACATGCTTGATGCAAGGTTGCCATAAAACTTCTGTTTGTAAAACATGCAATATCTGTGAAATGCAATAAAACAAAGAGATATGCTTGTATGTATATACACACACACACAAACACACACACATATGTACACACACACACACAAACACACAGAGGGTCCTTGACTTATTATGGAGTTACATCCCAATAAACCTATCCTAAGTTGAAAATATCATAAGTCAAAAATGCACTTAATACACCTAACCTACTGAACATCATAGCTTAACCTAATTTGCCTTAAACACACTCAGAACCCTTACATTATCCTACACCTGGGCAAAATCATTCAATACAAAGTCTATTTTATAATAAAGTATTGAATATCTTCTGTAATTTATTGAATACTGTACGGAAAGTGAAAAACAGGTGTATGAGTACTCAAAGTACAGTTTCTACTGAATGGATATCACTTTTGTACCACCATAATGTTGAAAAATTATAAGTTGAACCATAGTGAAAAAGATTTATTATAAGTAGTTGGCTCATGTAATTATGAAGGCTGAGATTTGTCAACATCTGCAGTAGGCAAACTTGATTTCCAGGAGAGCCTGTGGTATAGTTCCTATTCAAAACTGAAGGTCTGAGAATCTGGAGAGTTAATGTTGTAAATTCCAGGCCAAAAGCTTGCTGGCTAGAAACACAAGAAAAGGTGATTTGAATTCATGTCCAAAGGCAGGAAAAGACCAATGTTTCAGTTCAGAAAATGAGGCAGAGAAATTCCTCCTGGTCAGCCTTTTTGTTCTGTTTACATCTTCAATTGATTGGACGAGGCCCATGCACATTAGAGAAGGCAAACTTCTTTACTCAGTTCACCCATTTGAATGTTAATCTCATCCAGAGACACCATCAAAGACACACCAAGAATAACGGTTTTTTTTTTGTTTTTTTTTTTTTGTTTGTTTGTTTGTTTTTTTAGACAGGATCTCTCTCTGTTGCCCAGGCTAGAGTGCGGTGGCACCATCTCGGCTCACTGCAACCTCCACCTCCCAGGTTCAAGCAATTCTCCTGCCTCAGCCACCTGAGTAGCTGGGATTACAGGCGTGTGCCACCACACCTGGATAATTTTTGTATTTTTAGTAGAGACAGGGTTTGGCTGTTGGCCCGGCTGGTCTTGAACTCCTGGCCTCAAGTGACCTGCCTACCTCGGCCTTTCAAAGTGCTGGGATTACAGGCATGAGCCACCATGTCCAGCCCAGAATAATGTCTGACCAAATATCTGGGACCTTTGTTGCTCAGTCAAGTTGACACATAAAATTAACCATCACACATTCCAATTTATTTGCTTAAGATATTTTGCCCTATGGAGTTTGCTTTGTGGATTTTGCTGACTTATATCCTTATTGTGTTGTTCATTATATTCCGCTGGCAACTTCTTTTCCTTTAAATTTGTATTAGATTTAGAGTCTTGATCCAATTCAGATTTTTTGGCAGAAAAATCTGTGGTGTTGTTTATTCCTAAAGCATTATACCATGAGGAGGTTAATTGTATCTAGTTGTCTCTCCTCTTACGATGTTAAGATTGATCACTAGGTTCAAAAGTTGTTAGATTTATTGATTATAAAAATTCCCATCTGCATTATACCTCAAGTATTTTGCAGCCTCTAAATGTGTATAAGTCCACATTTCATTAAAAGTTGTAGCAAGGTGATGTTCTAATTCTATTTTTGGCATTTATTAGCTTGAATTATTCTATAAAAGAAACATCCCCTCATCAACTATAGGTTAGTATAGTATGCATAGGAAAATAAGATGAATGCTTAATTCTTTTGTTATATTTCTACTTTCAAAATAATGGGTTGTTCTAGGATTCTTCAAAGGGGAGCAGTGAGTTGATTTTGTTTTGTTTTCTTTTGTTCTATTCTATTATTATTTTAAAGTGTTTTCATAAGCTCTAGATGTTTCTATATCTGATGTGTTTTAACCTATTGCAATATTTGTATTGATGTTCAGATTTTTCTGTCTTTGTGAATGGAAGCTTCTTTAGCTCAACTTATTCTTGACATGGTTTTGAGTATTTTAGTTTGGTCTAGACTCCTCTGGTACCATTCCTACCCCAGACCTGGAGTCAGACATTTTTTCCAAAGGAGTCTGGTTCTTTTTAGTGGGAAATGTTTTAGAGGTCTCATTCCTGGTACTAGAGTTGCCCATTACTATTGGGTTGGTCATTATTACTTATCCTTTTCAGTGCTTAAAACCATTAAATATGTATTATATTTTGAGATAATACACATGATTGTCTTTAATCCTGGGCTACTGTTCTATCCCTTTATGCATAATCATTTTTATCAATGTTTGTTTTGACCTTCTAATTTTAAAATTATAAGCAAATACATTATTTTCTCCTATTTTATGGTTTAAAAGTAGGCTACTCTACTTCAGTGGAGTCCAATATGATTTCTGCAGAGATAAAGAGTCTCTGTCTACACTGTTCACCGCAGTAGCCACTAGGTCCCTGTGGTTCTTGAACACCCAAAATGTGGTGATTGTAATTGAAGAACTGAATTACTAATTTCATCTAAATTTAATCAACCTAAATTTAAATAGCCATATGTGGCTAGTGTCTACCATAATAAACAGCAACAGCTCAGACATATTTCTGCACCTCATTTTTTTCCGCTTAAGAATATATTCTAGAGATCAATACATAGCAGTATAGAGAAGGAGTCCTTGCTTTTTATTGCTGCATAGTATTCTAGGATATAGATATACCTTAGATTATTCAATAAACCACTTATTGGTGGACATTTCTTTTATTTCTAGTCTCCTGTTGTTATGATTTGTTCTGCCAGTAATGGCCTTGTGTTTATGCCATTTGGTCTTTTTTCATTGTGTTTTTGGGATAGATTCTTAGAAGAAAGATTGCTGGTACCAAGATAAAATACCTATGTGTAATAAAATAGAAGATTTGAAACAGAGTGTATCTGGAAATGTAGCAGCAGAAAGTGACCTGAGGTCTTTTCATTCCTTTTGTTCCACATGATTTTTGGTTTCTTTCTTTCTAGGGTGACATGGGTAAAGGAATTTCTTTCTTTTTTTTTATTTTATTTTCCTTTTCATTTATTTTGTATTTGTACAATACTATTTGTTTACTTTTTTTTTTTTATTTCCACAGGTTTTTGGGGAACAGGTGGTATTTGGTTACATGAGTAAGTTCTTTAGTGGTATTTTGTGAGATTTTGGTGCACCCATCACCTGAGCAGTATACACTGAACCTGACTTGTAGACTTTTATCCCTCTCCTCCTTCCTACCCTTTCCCCGAGTCCCCAAATTCCATTGTGTCATTCTTTGCATCCTAGCTTAGCTGCCACTTATGAGTGAGAACATATGATGTTTGGTTTTATATTCCTGAGTTACTTCACTAACAATAATAGTCTCCAATCCCATACAGGTTGCTGGAAATGCCATTAATTCATTCCTTTTTATGGCTGAGTAGTATTCCATCATATATATCGATATATACCACAGTTTCCTTATCCACTCATTGATTGATGGGCATTTGGGTTGGTTCCACATTTTTGCAATTGCAAATTGTACTGCTATAAATGTGTGGGTTCAAGTATCTTTTTTGTATAATGACTTATTTTTCTCTGGGTAGATACCCAGTAGTGGGATTGCTGGATCAAATGGTGGTTGTACTTTTAGTTCTTTAAGGAATCTCCACACTGTTTTCCATAGTGGTTGTACTAGTTTACATTCCTACCAGCAGTGTAGAAGGGTTCCCTTTTCACTGCATCTATACCAACATCTATTTTTTTTTAATTTTTTTATTATGGCCATTCTTGCAGGAGTATGGTGATCATATTACATTTTGGTTTTTATTTGTATTTCCCTGATCATTAGTGATGTTGAGCTTTTCTTCATGTTTGTTGGCCATTTGTATATCTTCTTTTGAGAATTGTCTATTCATGTCCTAGGCCCACTTTTTGATGGGATTGTTTGTTTTTTTTTCTTGTTAATTTGTTTGAGTTTGTTGTAGGTTGTGGATATTAGTCCTTTATCAGATGTATAGATTGTGAAGGTTTTGTCCCACTCTGTGAGTTGTCTGTTTACTCTGCTGACTGTTCCTTTTGCCATGCAAAACTCTTTAGTTTAATTAAGTCCCAGCAGTTCATCTTTGTTTTTATTGCATTTGCTTTCGGTTTCTTATCATGAAATCCTTGCCCAAGCCAATGCCTGGAATGGTTTTTCTGATGTTACCTTCTAGAATTTTTGTAGTTTCAGGTCTTAGATTTAAGTTTTTGATCCATCTCTAGTTGATTTTTTATAAGATGACAGATGAGGATCCAGTTTCATCGTTCTGCATGTGGCTTGCCAATTATCCCAGCACCATTTGTTGAATAGGGTGTCCTTTCCCTACTTGAAGTTTTTGTTTGCTTTGTCGAAGATCAGTTGGCTCTAAGTATTTGGCTTTGTTTCTGGGTTCTCTATTCTGTTTTATATATATATATATATGTGTGTGTGTGTGTGTGTGTGTATATATATGTGTATATATATGTGTGTGTGTATATATATATATATATATATATAAATGTTTCATATATAGTCTATGTGCCTATTTTTATACCAGTACCATGCTGTTTTGGTGACTCTGGCCTTATAGTATAGTTTGAAGTAAGGTAATGTGATGCCTCCATATTTGTTCTTTTTGCCTAGTCTTGCTTTGGCTATACAGGCTCTTTTTTGGTTCCATGTGAATTTTAGGATTGTTTTTTCTAGTTCCGTGAAGAATGATGGTAGTATTTTGATGGGAATTGCATTGAATTTGTAGATTGCTTTTGACAGTATGGTCATTTTCACAATATTGATTGTACTCATCCATGAGCATAGGATGTGTATCCATTTGTTTGTGTTGTCTATAATTTCTTTCAGCAGTGTTCTGTAGTTTTCCTTGTAGAGGTCTTTCACCTCCTTGGTTAGGTGTATTCCTAAGTATTCTATTTTATTTTTTTGCAGCTATTATAAAAGGAGTTCTTAATTTGATTCTCAGCTTGGTTGCTGTTGGTGTATAGGAGAGCTACTGATTTCTGTACATTAATTTTGTATCTGGAAACTTTGCTGAATTAGTTTATCAGTTCTAGGAGCTTTTTGGAGTAGTCTTTAGGGTTTTTTAGGTATACAATCATATCAGCAAACAGTGACAGTTTGACTTCCTCTTTACCAATGTGGATCCCCTTTATTTCTTTCTCTTGTATGATTTCTCTGGTTAGGACTTCTACTACTATGTTGAATGGGAGTGGTAAGAGTGGACATCCTTGTCTTGTTCCAGTTCTCAGAGGGAATGCTTTCAACTTTTCCCCATTCAGTATTATGTTGGCTGTGGGTTTGTCATAGATTGTTTTTATTACATTGAGTTATGTCCCTTGTATGCCAGTTTTTCTGAGAGTTTTAATCCTAAAGGGATGCTGGATTTTGTCAAATGTTTTTTCTGTGTCTGTTGAGATGGTCATGTGATTTTTGATCATGGTGGATTTTCTTTTTGATATGTTGTTGGATTCAGTTCGCTAGTATTTTGTTGAGGTTTTTTTTTTTGTTTGTTTTTTGAGATGGAGTCTCACTCTGTTGCCCAGGCTGGAGTGCAGTGGTGTGATCTCAGCTTGCTCCAGCCTCCACCTCCCAGGTTCAAGCAGTCCCACCTCAGCCTCCCAAGTAGCTGGGATTACAAGTGCGTGCCACCACACCTGGCTAATTTTTGTATTTTTAGTAGAGACAGGGTTTCACCATGTAGGCCAGGCTGGTCTCGAACACCTGACCTCAAGTGATCCACCTGCCTTGGCCTCCCAAAGTGCTGGGATTACAGGCATGAGCTATCACGCCTGGCCAAGGATTTTTACATCTGTGTTCATCAGGGATATTGGTCTGTAGTTTTCTTTTTTGTTATGTCCTTCCCTGGTTTTGGTATTAAGGTGATACTGGCTTCACAGAATGATTTAGGGAGGATTCCCTCTTTCTCTGTTTTTTAGAATAGTGTCAATAGGATTGGTACCAATTCTTCTTTGAATGTCTGATAGAATTCAGCTGTGAATCCATCTGGTCCTGGACTTTATTTGTTGGCAATTTTAAAATTACCATTTCAATCTCACTGCTTGTTATTGGTCTGTTCAGAGATTCTATATCTTCCTGGTTTAATCTAGGAGGGTTGTATATTTCCAGGAATTTATCCATCTCCCCTTGGTTATCTAGTTTATTTGCATAAAGGTGTTCATAGTAGCCTTCAATGATCTTTTATGTTTCTGTGGTGTCAGTTGTAGTATCTCCTGTTTTGTTTCTAATTGAGCTTATTTGGATTTTCTCTCTTCTTTTCTTGGTTAATCTTGCTAATGGTCTATCAATTTTATTTATCTTTTCAAAGAACCAGCTTTTTGTTTCATTTATCTTTTGTATTGTTTTTCTTAGTTTTAATTTTATTTAGTTCTGCACTAATCTTGGTTATTTCCTTTCTTCTGATGGGTTTGGGGTTGGTTTATTCTTGTTTCTCTAATTCCTGGAGGTGTGACCTTAGATTGTCTGTTTGTGCTCTTTCAGACTTTTTGACGTAGGTGTTTAGGGCTATGAACTTTCCTCTTAGCACCACCTCTGCTGTATCCCAGAGGTTTTGATAGGCTATGTCACTATTGTCGTTCACTTTGAAGAATTTTTAAATTTCCATCTTGATTTTGTTTTTGACCCAGTGATCATTCAGGAGCAGGTTATTTAATTTCCATGTATTTGCATGGTTTTGAACCTTCAACTCATTTTGGAGTTGATTTTCAGTTTTATTCCACTGTGGTCTGAAAGAGTGCTTGATATAATTTCAATTTTCTTAAATTTACTGAGGCTCATTTTGTGGTGTATCATATGGTCTATCTTGGAGTTTATCTTGGTCTACCTTGTGTTTTTTTAAATTGTATGTTTGTTTTATAGGTCCTGTGAGATTTATGCTTTAAAGAGTTTCTGTTTTGATGTGTTTCCAGAATTTGTTTCAAGATTTAGAGCTCCTTTTAGCAGTTCTTGTAGTGCTGGCTTGGTAGTGTCAAATTCTCTATTAAATAGAATGTATATTCTGTGGTTGTTAAATGGAATGTTCTGTAAATATGTGTTAAGTCCATTTGTTCTAGGGTATAGTTTCAATCCACTGTTTGTTGACTTTCTGTCTTGATGACCTGTCTAGTGCTATCAGTGGAGTATTGAAGTCCCCCACTATTATTGTGTTGCTGTCTATCTCATTTCTTAGGTGTAGTAGTAATTGTTTTATAAATTTGGGAGCTCCAGTGTTACGTGCATATATACTTAGGATTGTGATAGTTTCCTGTTAGACAAGGCCTTTTATAGTTACATATTGTCCCTCTTTGTCTTTTGTAACTGCTGTTACTTTAAAGCTTTTTTGTCTGATATAAGAATAGCTACTCCTGCTCACTTTTGGTGTCTATTTGCATGGAATGTCTTTTTCCACCCCTTTACCTTAAGTTTATATGAGTCCTTACGTGTTAGGTTGGTCTCTTGAAGGCAGCAGATAGTTGGTTGGTGAATTCTTATCCATTCTGCAATTCTGTATCTTTTAAGTGAAGCATTTAGGCCATTTATATTCAAGATTAGTATTGAGATGTGAGGTACTATTCCATTCATCATGCTATTTTTTTTCCTGTATACTTTGTGTTTTTTTTTAATTGTATTTTTGTTTTATAGGTCCTGTGAAATTTATGCTTTAAAGAGGTTCTGTTTTGATGTGTTTCCAGGATTTGTTTCAAGATTTAGAGCGCCGTTTAGCAGTTCTTGTAGTGCTGGCTTGGTAGTGTCAAATTCTCTCAGCATTTGTTCATCTGAAAAAGACTGTATCTTTCTTTCATTTATGAAGCTTAGTTTCACTGGATACAAAATTCTTGGCTGATAATTGTTTTGTTTAAGGAGGCTGAAGATAGGACCCTAATCCCTTCTAGCTTGTAGGGTTTCTGCTGAGAAATCTGCTGTTAATCTGATAGGTTTTCCTTTATAGGTTACCTGATGCTTTTGCCTCACAGCTCTTAAGATTCTTTCCTTCATCTTAATTTTAGATAACATGAGGTCAATGTGCCTAGGCGATGATCTTTTTGCGATGAATTTCCCAGGTGTTCTTTGAGCTTCTTGTATTTGGATGTCTAAGTTTCTAGTAAGGCTTGGGAAGTTTTCCTCAATTATTCCCCCAAATCTGTTTTCCAAACTTTTAGATTTCTCTTCTTCCTCAGGAACATGGATTATTCTTAGGTTTAGTCATTTAACATAATCCCAGACTTCTTGGAGACTTTGTTCATTTTTTAAATTATTTTTTCTTTGTTTTTGTTGGATTGGGTTAATTCGAAAACCTTGTCTTTGCATTCTGAAGTTCTTTCTTCTGCTTGTTCAATTCTATTACTGAGAATTTTCAGAGCATTTTGCATTTCTCTAAGTGCATCCATTATTTCCTGAAATAATTTCCTTTTGATCGTTTTTTATTTATGCTATCTATTTCACTGAAGATTTCTTCCCTCGTTTCTTGTATCACTTTTTTGATTTCTTTAAATTGGACTTCACCTTTCTCTGGTGAATCTTTGATTAGCTTAATAACTGACCTGAATTCTTTTTCAGGTAAATCAGGGATTTCTTCTTGGTATGGATCCATTGCTGGTGAGCTAGTGTGATTTTTGGGGATTGTTAAAGAATCTTCTTTTGTCATATTACTAGAATTGTTTTTCTGGTTCCTTCTCATTTAGGTAGGCTCTGTCAGAGGGAAGGTCTAGGGCTCAAGGCTGTTGTTCAGATTCTTTCGTCCCGTGGGGTGTTCTCTTGATGTAGTACTCTCCCCCTTTTCCTAGGGATATGGCTTCCTGAGAGCTGAGCTGTAGTGATTGTTATCTCTCTTTGGCATCTAGGCATCTAGCCACCTAGCAGGCTCAGTCTGGAACTGGGGGTTGTCTGCACAGAGTCCTGTGATGTGAACCATCTGCAGGTCTCTCAGCTGTGGATACCAGCGCCTGCTCCAGTGGAGGTGGCAGGGGGCTAAAATGGATTCTGTGAGGGTCCTTGGTTTTGGTTGTTTAATGTGCTATTTTTTGCTGGTTGGCCTCCTGCCAGGAGGTGGCGCTTTGAAGACAGCATCAGCTGTGGTAGTATAGGGAGGATCAGGTGGGTAGGGCCCTAGAACTCCCAAGAGTATATGCCCTTTGTCTTCAGCTACCAGTGTGGGTAGGGAAGGACCATCAGGTGGGGGCAGGGCTAGGCGTGTCTGAGCTCAGACTTCCCTTAGGCGGTTCTTGCTGCAGCTGCTGTGGGGGATGGGAATGTGGTTCCTAGGTCAATGGAGTTAAATTCCCAGGAGGATTATGGCTGCCTCTGCTGTGTCTTGCAGGTTGTCAGGGAAGTAGGAGAAAGCTGACAGTCACAGGCGTCACCCAGCTCCCATGCAACCCAAAAGGCTGGTCTCACTCCCACCATGGTCCCCCAACAGCACCAAGTGTGTTTCCAGGCAGTGGGTGAGCAGGGCTGAGAACTTGCCCCAGGCTACCAGCCTCCCAGGTGTGAAAGCAAGCTGGGCTTTCATGCCTCCTTTCCTGTGGCATCTGTACACCAGATTCATGCCTTCCCCTGAGTTCTGGCCAGGAGACTTCACATTCGGTTGGAATTGTTACAAAGTTCAACTGGAGTTCAACTGGAGGTTTCCTTCTCCCTGTGGTCTTTTCCCAGTAGCTCTGGTAGCCCTCCCCAAAGACTTCTGTGAGACAAGGCAGAAATGGCTTCCTAGGGGACCCAGGGAGCCCACAGGGTTTTTCCTCTTGCTTCCTCTACCCCTGTATTTCGCTCGGCTTTCTGAATTGACTCAGCTCCAGGTGAGGTCAGAATCTTCTTCCATGGTCTAGTCTTTCAGGTTCCCCAGTGAGGGTGTGTGTTCGGGGGTGGATGATCCCCCCTTTCCCACTTCCATAGCTTGGGCACTTACAGTATTTGGAGTGTCTCCTGGGTCCTGCATGAACAATCTCCTTCTTTCAGAAGGTCTTTGGGTTCTCTCAGCTTTCCTTGTTTATTTCTGCAGTAGTTCTGGAGCAAAAGTACATGATGTGAGTCTCCACACACTGCTCTGTCTGTCCACATGGGAGCTACAATCTAGTCTTGCCTCCCATCCACCATGATCCCTCTGGAATTTCTTATTGAGCCCCAAGAAGAAATAGTACAGAAGAGCCAGGAATATTAATGGGCCAGCTGGACTGAAGATGAGAATCATTAACCTTGTAGCCCAGCTGCAAAACCCATCAACTGACCACAGGTCTTTGAGAAAGCCCCTTCCCTTTGTTGGCCTCAGCCCAAACACAGAGGAGCACTCAGTGTAGAAACAGTATAGAAACAGTGATTAGAAGTGTGGTCTTTGGGGCGAGAAGTTTCTGAATTTGACCCTGGGAACCATCACTTTTTGGTTGTATGATCTATAGTAAGCAATTTATCTATTAATACTATATACCCTATAATTGTTAGCATATTTTATTATTATTCATTTTAACTATCAAAAGGGTGAATAATAGGAGTAGGAATACATGGCCAGGTATTATGTTTCATGAACCTATAATGAATTAACTGTTGGACAGTGTTTGATATATAGATTAAAGGAAGTCTATAGAAATCTCATGAGCAGACCCAAACATATCATATTATTCAATATGTTACCTGTATGCCATTTCCAATCAGATGCATTGTTTAAGAATTGAGGCTGGATCAACTGGTAAAGGGTTCATTGGGAAGCAAATTTGGGGCAAGGCACGGTGGCTCCTCCCTGTGATCACAGAACTTTGGGAGGCCGAGGTGGGAGGATTCCTTGAGCCCGGGAGTTCAAGATGAGCCTGAACAACATAGTGAGATCCCATCTCTACAAAAAATTTTTTAAAATTAGGCAGGAGTGATGGCACATGGCTGTAGTCCCAGCTACTGAGGATGCTGAGGTGGGAGGACTGCTTGAGCCCAGGAAGTCAAGTCTGCAGTAAGCTGTGATCACACCACTGTACTACAGCCTGGGTGATAGAGCAAGAACCTTAAAAAAAAAAAAAAAAGCAAAGTTGTATCATATCTTTTACCTTGTAATTTAACCAGAATGCCTCATCCACATGTTAGTACTTAAGGTAAAAGGAAAACTAAAATAACAAAAAATACAGGGTACTAAACTATACATATGGTATTTTAATTATTATATGAGTTGTATATGTAATGCATGTACAGTGTGCATGTGCATACATGTATACACAAAATAAATCCCAAAGAACATAGCCCAATGTTAATTTCAACCATGATAGGATTAATTATTATTATTTTTTTTTGACACAGAGTCTTGCTGTGTTACGCAGGCTGGAGTGCAGTGGCGTGATCTCGGATCACAGCAGCTTCTGCCTCCCGGGTTCAGTTGATTCTCCTGCCTCAGCCTCCCGAGTAGATGGGATTACAGGTGTGAGACACCTGACATCCTGAGTAGCTGGGACTACAGCCGTGTGCCACCACTTCTGCCTAATTTTTAATTTTTTTTTGGTAGAGATGGAATCTCACTATGTTGTTCAGGCTCATCTTGAACTCCTGGGCTCAAGGAATCCTCCCACCTCGGCCTCCCAAAATTCTGTGATCACAGGCAGGAGCCACCATGCCTTGCCCCAGATTTGCTTCGCACTGAACCCTTTACCAGTTGATCAGCCTCAGTTCTTAAACAATGCATCTGATTGGAAATGGCATACATGTAACATATTGACCACTCAGCTAATTTTTTTTTTTTTTTTGTATTTTTAGTACAGACGGGTTTTGCTGTATTGGCCAGGCTGGTGGTCTCGAGCTCCTGGCTTCAAGTGATCCACCTGCCTTGGCCTCCCTAAGTGCTGGGATTACAGGCATGAGCCACTGCGCCCAGTTTATGATGGGACTGGTATTTTTAACTTCACTACTTGGCTCAATATTAAGCCTTTGCTGAGTATGGATTATACTTATGAAAAAAACACTATATCCCTTAAAACCCCTGCTACTTATGAAATATTTCAGATAAAAAGTATAGAGAACTATAAAATTAATCCAAGTTAAGAAAAACTTTACTCCTCCATGACCCTTTCTTCACTCCTAGAAATAATCAATATCCAGAATGCGGTATTTATTCCACTTTTTTTTTTATTACTTTACTACATATGAGAGCGTCCCTAGACAAAATATAGTATTCTTTTGCATATTTGTCTTCATACAACCACACACACACATTAATACTATAGGTGTTCTTGTCCTCCAACTACCTAATTTAACATTGTATGTCTATATGTACACACACACACACAAACTTGATTCTTATACTCAAGAGAGCATTGTGAGGAGTTCAAGAGGAAACCTCCTCCAGATCCTAGCACAGTTTTTGACACATTATTCACAGCACCAATGTTTGCTTCCTTCTCATCCCAACTGTGCTGAGATGTTATTTCTTTACATATTCACTTCTAATTTTACCATTAAGTATTCTTTTTGTCTGCATTCTTTTAGTTTACATTGTGGTTCTTTATCAGGCTTTCTGAATTGAATGTTTAACTCATTTTCATTTTTATTGATATAGGTATTTAATGCTTTAAAATAGTCTCTGATAGCAACTCTAGCTAAATTCGTACATGCTCTGTTTTCATTATGATTATATGCACCAAATTCTGCAATTTTAATCTATTTGGGTGCAAGTTTTGTTTAGTAGCCTCAGATAGAATCAATTTTCATGAATGATCCATGTTTATATGAAAAGTAGGTGTGTTGCCTAATATTAGGCTTCACAATTTAGAATAAGTGTATCTGTAAGATCTACCCTTCGAATTATGTTGCTTAAGTCTTCTCTACAGTTGTTAAATTTTTCTCCACCTGAACGTTTTTGGATTATAGGAAATGTGGTAGAATTTCTATTATTAAATGGTGTGCTTCTTCCTACTTCTCTTTGCACTACTGTAGTTTTTGCTCTATCAATATTTTTACCACATGACTGCATATATGAGTAGCTCCCATCTTCCTTGTGAATTGTAGCCTTTGACTTTATCAACTGTGTTTTTTTGTCTCTTTAAATCCATTTTGGTCTCAGTTTTTTTCTTTTAATTATCAAGATTGTAACCCTTACTTTCTTTATATTGTCAACTGCCTAGTATATATTTATCCTTACATTTTTAACCTATATGAATACGTTTGTTTTACGTGTATCACTTGGAAAAGCACAGCTTTGGATTTTTCTTCAATAGGCAATCTGAAATACTTTTAATAGATGAGTTAAGCCAATTTATTGTTATTGATATGATTGATGTCTTTGCTCATTTGTGTTCAATTCTGTTGTATTGCTTTTAAACACAGAAATTGTATAGTCTTTCACTAGTTCATATGTTTATTTGCTATCTATATTTAGTATTTCGAATGGTTAATACATAATATCCTTGATATGGAAGAAGTCTTAATAATGAGTAGAGAAATCATCAAAAGATATGAACAGATAATTCACATAAAATGCAATATACATAGTCACTAAACTTTCAAAAATATACCAAATTACAATAATTCTGCCTGCCACGGGCTGCCAGGGTGCACTAGAGGTATCTCATGTTTCATCTTATGGATGCCCCAGAGTAGAGGATTTTACTGTCTTCTTTTACACTTATCAATTTTATTCTGACAGAATTAGAGTCATTCTATATGTAAATTCATACGCTGGGTTTTAAGTGAGGTATTTTTTTTTGCTCCATGCAAACACGTCTGTGGAGAAGTTTGACAATGGTGGTACGGTGGTGCCCCCTCGTGACTGAAGCCTGAACTGCATGCAGCTTGAACATCACAGTAGGAAAGTGGGAGGGAGGAGTTGTGGCCCAAGCCCCGCCCTACAGAGTTTTCTAGAAGTCTGAGTGGGAAATTGGGCATTCCCAGTGTGTAGGAATACTGACAGCCTCCATTAAAAAAATGGAGCCTTTTACTATGTGGAAGAGAAAACTATGTCAGAATAATAAATATATATTTTAAATGCTTTGAGACATATGGATAAATAGCTGGAGACCTGGGTAAGCTAAAATGGATGCAGATCTTTTATTATCTTCGTAACCCAAGTTAGCCCTTATTATAACCATCTTTTCATGGAAATATACGTCTGTGATAACATCTTAAAATACTTAAACACAAAATCTCACTTTTTTTTTTTTGGACTATGTATTTCATTGCGTGGATACCCTCAAATTTATTTCACTAGTATTATAGCAATGAAAATTTAGTTCCCTTACCATTTCTATGACCGAAAATAATGTACTTAACGCCATGCTCATGTATATTCAAATATGTTTGTAAGCATTTATTTATAATAAGTTCCTAAAAGTTTCATTTTCAAACCCTTTGAACTATAACATTTTATATTAATAATCAATTCAAAATACTATTACTAATTTATATTGCCTATATCACAGTATGAAAGTACCTAGTTCTTCACACATTAGAAATAATGAGAATCATTAATTTGGTACACAAGAAGTCATCTCTCATCATTACTTTCATTATAACTCGTTTTTGTTGCCTTCTGGAATTCCATCCTATGGATGTAACATAATCAATTTTCACAACTTCTTGTTATTCAGACTGTCCTGATATTTCCTATTATCTACACTGTGTGGATGGCATCTTTTCAGAGTCTGTGCACTGCTGAAGGGCACAGTTACGGGCACAATTCCTGTGGCTATTTGCGCTAGTGAGTTGAATGTGTCTTCCTTGAGTCCAGCAAGCTGTCTTAGGAGAAATATAACACAACATGATAAATGTCTCAGTTTGTGTGAGTGAGTGTGTGTGTGTGTGTGTGTGTGCTGACAACCACATTTCCCTCTGCCCTTTTGTGGGTTTGTGTCTCATTTGGTTTCTCTTCCCAAATTCAGGCTCAGAAGTGACAAAAGAGAATTATCAGGATGGCAGTCCTTATAACCAGATGCTTATCAACATTCTTCACTACATTCTGAAGATGAATTTCTACAAGGGAAATTGTTTATGTAAGTGGTGTGTACCCTTTGATATGTATTGACATAGTGGCACACATAGAGTTGTGCCATTTAGACTCCCCAAGGGGAGGCATGTGAGGTCGGCCACAGAGGACTGAAGAAATTAGTTAATGCTGACATCCTATCACATAGGGTGGGTCCTGGACTCCGTCATGGACCTGCTGTCATGCCATTGCCACAATTGGAAGACGTGGAAGTGATCAGATGCAATCAAATTTTGTACACAAGCACATCCTGATGTAGCGATGAGGGGAAGGGGGAAGAGGAATGATCATTGCTTGGAGTTACAGGACAGAGGCAGCAGGGCTAGGACACAGGCACTCTTTATACGCATTCATTTTTTTTTTTTTTTTTTTTTTTGAGACGCAGTATCGCCTGTTGCCAGGCTGGAATGCAATGGTGTGATCTCAGCTCACTGCAACCTCTGCCTCCTGGGTTCAAGCGATTCTCCTGCCTCAGCCTCCTGAGTAGCTAGGACTGTAGGTGCGCACCACCACGCCCAGCTAATTTTTTGCATTTTTAGTATAGTCGAGGTTTCACCATGTTGGCCAGGATGGTCTCCATCTCTTGAGCTCGTAATCCGCCTGCCTCGGCCTCCCACAGTGCTGGGATTACAGGCGTCAGCCACCACACCCGGCCCTATATGCGTTCATTTTTATGTAAAACATATGCATCAATTCTTTTGTATGAAAACGTTTGGTCATTACTGTGGTACAACAGAAGACCAGGTCAGTACCATATTTTTTTTTTCATATGTACACAGATTTTTATTTTGTTTTAGACATTGTCTTACACACAATAGACATTCAGTATTTGTTGAAATTAATGAAAGAAAAGAGAAACATAAAAACGGTCTGAGAAGACAATAATCTGCTTTTTAATTTATAGACAGCAATTAGGTCAAACAATTATAACAATGATGACAAAGAACAATATCTGAGGTACACTCAAAACCTTATGAGGGTTATTTGCCAGTTTTCCTGGCTATTTCTACACCCTTTGATCTCTAGTGAATGTTTCTACTTACAACTACATATTTTGTAAGTTTTGCCTACTGTATTTCAATCAACACTGTAAAAAATGAAGAGAGTCTTTTTGGTTCAGATTTGGTTTTTAGTTAATTATGTGATGTGTATATGATTTTTTGTTACCTTTTCTGTATAGATATCAGGAGAATCGAAAATATGTTGATGGTGGAATTGTGGTATGACATTTTTACTGACTACTACTCTGCAAAAGTTTTATCTATGAGCTCTATGGGTTGTTCCTGGCTTTTGAAAATTTACTTTAAGGAAGTGTTTTTGGAAATGGATTATAAGTATACAAGTATGCAATCTTATGTATTTGCAACTGTCTAAGATGTTATGATACTTTCCTCCCTGCAATCTGGCATTCATCCATTCAAGACATTTTAATTGAACTCTTACAATGTTCTTAATACTATGATAAGCCCTGAAGGTAAACTGTGACTAAAAATGTTGCAGGATAAAATACAGGATTCCTAGTTAAATTTGAATTTTAGATAAGCAACATTCTTATACTAAAAATTATTCCATGTTTATCTGAAATTCAAATTTAGCTGAGTGTCCTGTAACTTTTTATTTTATTTGTTTACTTGTTTGTCTGTGATAAATATGGCAGCCCTAGAAAAATAAATATAGCCCCTGATTTATTCTAATTTACTCTTTCGTTGGCAAGGAAGGCACTAATCAAATAATCCTGCAGATAAATGAAAAATTGCAACTGAGATAAGTATGAACAAGAATAAATTCAAAGCTGAAGAAGAAGAAAATAATTGGAAGAGAAACCTTGTCAGAAAGGGGACTTCAAAGCTCTATGGAAGTGTCAATGGACCCACAATACAGTGGGGAAGGAAAGAGATGCTCTGGCACTCTTTCTTTTAAATGACAGTTTTATATTCAACTTTAATGGTACAAGCAGTAGAAAGCCTGGCTGCTCACAGTGATGCAGAAAACACTCAAAGCCTTGTTTCAGGACCCACCCACTATCTTTCCCATTTAGCATCTGACTCATAATGAAGCCAGAGGCTGCAAGTTTTAGACGTATGCAAAGGTGGTACATTTCAATATTCAATTCCAATTAATATGGATATTTTCTGGGGTCAGAGAAGGAAAGGTTATTTGTCCCATCAGGCCACTGGCCTTTGCTCCTACCAGAAGTGAGAGGAACCATGCCTGTTTTTAAATAACAGGGAAGACTTTTTCAGCACAGGCTGGTGGGAAAGACACAAATCTATCTAGTCACCTGGGAGCTGTCAGACAGGAATGTTGCAAGTGACTACACCCTGCAGTGCCTCTGGCAGGATTAGGACTCTCAAACTTTCCCAATAGCCCAGCTTGTGATTCCTTCTTGCTTTCCAAGTTTCCATATGCATGCAATATTTAAAAATGGTCTTGGACAGTTTGTATTAATTACTCAGATTTTGAATATGCTCATTGTTTATCATCATTCTAATAACAGTCCTACCTCAGGTTTATATGTTTATTCCCATATATTTGGGTTCCTTTAATTATCTTATGTATTTTTATGATGTCTGCAAAATAAAAGGGGAATGAGTGTTATTATACCAATTTTTATGGATGCGGGAACCTGAGCATAGCCTCTCTAAATAAGTTGCTAAAGTCATTTTTCTGATACAATCCACAACCAGATTGACTGCTTACCTAGACTCTTAGCTTTGTCTGGAGCTGTATCAAGCTAGTTAGAAGTGCAAAGTCCAAATTTATTGACTGAAAAAAAAAATCTTGAAAAGATAGTACTAAATATAAATAAATAAGTCACAAAATATGCAGCCAATTAGATTAAACTCATCAAAAATAAACTGACACCTGCTTTTTTTTTGCTTCCATTTGCTTGGTAAATATTCCTCCTTCCCTTTATGTCAAGCCTATGTGTGCCTTTGCACGTGAGATGGGTCTCCTGAATACAGCACACCAATGGGTCTTGACTCTTTATCCAATTTTCCAGTCTGTGTCTTTTCATTGAGGCATTTAGCCTGTTTACATTTAAGGTTAATATTGTTATGTGTGAATTTGATCCTGTCATTATGATGTTAGCTGGTTATTTTGCCCATTAGTTGATGCAGTTTCTTCCTAGCATCGATGGTCTTTACAATTTGGCATGTTTTTGCAGTGACTGGTTCTGGTTGTTCCTTTCCATGTTTAGCGCTTCCTTCAGGAGCTCTTGTAGGGCAGGCCTGGTGGTGACAAAATCTCTCAGCATTTGCTTGTCTGTAAAGTATTTTATTTCTCCCACACTTATGAAGCTTAGTTTGGCTGGATATGACATTCTGTGTTGAAAATTCTTTTCTTTAAGAATGTTGAATATTGGCCCCCACTCTCTTCTGGCTTGTAGAGTTTCTGCCAAGGGGTCAGCTGTTAGTCTGATGGGCTTCCCTTTGTGGGTAACCTGTCCTTTCTCTCTGGCTGCCCTTAACATTTTTTCCTTCATTTCAACTTTGGTGAATCTGATGATTATGTGTCTTGGGGTTGCTCTTCTCGAGGAGTATCTTTGTGGTGTTCTCTGTATTTCCTGAATTTGAATGTTGGCCTGCCTTGCTAGGTTGGGGAAGTTCTCCTGGATAATATCCTGCAGAGTGTTTTCCAACTTGCTTCCATTCTCCCCATCACTTTCAGGTACACAGTCAAATGTAGGTTTGGTCTTTTCACGTAGTCCCATATTTCTTGGAGGCTTTGTTCGTTCCTTTTCATTTTTTTCTCTAATCCTGTCTTCATGCTTTATTTCATTAAGTTGATCTTCAATCTCTGATATCCTTTCTTCCGCTTGATTGATTCAGCTGTTGATACTTGTGTATGCTTCACGAAGTTCTTGTGATGTGTTTTTCAGCTCCATCAGGTCATTTATGTTCTTCTCTAAACTGGTTATTCTAGTTAGCAATTCCTCTAACCTTTTTTCAAGCTTCTTAGCTTCCTTGCATTGAGTTAGAACATGCTCCTTTAGCTTGGAGAAGTTTGTTATTACCCACCTTCTGAAGCCTACTTCTGTCAATTCGTCAAATGCATTCTCCGTCCAGTTTTGTTCCGTTGCTGGCGAGGAGTTGTGATCCTTTGGAGGAGAAGAGGCATTCTTGTTTTTGCAATTTTCAGTCTTTTTGCGCTGGTTTCTCCCCATCTTCGTGGATTTATCTACCTTTGGTCTTTATTGTTGGTGACCTTTGGATGGGGTTTTGGTGTGGACGTCCTTTTTGTTGAAGTTGATACTATTCCTTTCTGTTTGTTAGTTTTCCTTCTAACAGGCCCCTCTGCTGCAGGTCTGCTGGAGTTTGCTGGCAGTCCACTCCGGACCCCATTTGCCTGGGTATCACCAGCAGAGGCTGCAGAACGGCAAAGACTGCTGCCTATTCCTTCCTCTGGAAGCTTCATCCCAGAGAGGCACCCGTCAGATGCTAGCCGGAGTTCTCCAGTATGAGGTGTCTGTCGACCCCTGCTGGGAGGTTTCTCCCAGTCAGGGGGCACGGGGTTCAGGGACCCACTTGAGGAGGCAGTCTCTCCCTTAGCAGAGCTCGAGTGTTGTGCTGGGAGATCTGCTACTCTTTTCAGAGCTGGCACGCAGGAACGTTTAAGTCTGCCAAAGCTGCACCCACAGCCACCCCTTCCCCCAGGTGCTCTGCCCCAGGGAGATGGGAGTTTTATCTATAAGCCCCTAACTGGGGCTGCTGCCTTTTTTTCAGAGATGCCCTGCCCAGAGAGGAGGAATCCAGAGAGGCGGTCTGGCTACAGCGGCTTTGCCAAGCTGCAGTGGGCTCCACCCAGTTCGAACTTTCCTGTGTCTTTGTTTATGCTGTGAGGGGAAAACCGCCTACTCAAGCCTCAGTAATGATGGACACCCTTCCCCCCACCAAGCTGGAGCGTCCCAGGTGGACTTCAGACTGCTATGCTGGCAGCAATAATTTCAAGCCAGTGGATCTTAGCTTGCTGGGCTCCGTGGGAGTGGGATCCACTGAGCTAGACCACTTGGCTCCCTGGCTTCAGCCCACTTTCCAGGGGAGTGAACAGCTCTGTCTCACTGGCATAGTGCATAAAAATATGTAGTACCATATTTTTAAACAGCTTTCTTGCAATATACTTTACAGACAATGAAATTTACCCATTTTAAGGGTAAAATTTGATGAATTTCAGTAAATGTGTAGAGTTGTGCTACCATCACCATAATTAAGCTTTTAACATTTCCATTACCTCAAAAAGTCCTGTCGTGCTTGAATACAGTTAATTCCTGCTTCAGCCTTGGCAATCACAAATGTTTTCTGTGTCTATGTATTTGCCTGTTTAGATGCTTTATATAAATGGAATCGTACAATATTTGTTCTTTATTGTTTGGCTTCCTTCGCCTGGTTATGATATATAGTCAAGGTTCATCCATGGTGTAGCATGTGTCTTAATGTCATTCTTTCTAATGGCTGAAAAATCTTGTATGAATAGACTACATTTTTTATCATTTATCTATTGATAGTCATTTGGATTATTTCTAGTTGTTGGCTAATATGATTGACAATTCGACATACATTTGTGTACAAGTTTTCAGGTAGACTTATGTTTTCATTTCTCTTGAGTATGTACCTAAGAGTGGAATTGCTGGTAACTCCCTGCTTATCCATTTGAGGAACTGCCAGATGACTTTCATGACCCTGACAGTCATGAGGAGTACAGGCTTAGCCAGTTGTTCTTATTGTGATTAGACCAGGATTATGTGTTTTGAGAAAGAATACCATTGATTTGAAGTGCCCTTCTTGTAACATTATATCTGGTAGTCAGGATGCCTACTTAATGTCACTGGTGATGTTAAACTTCATCATTTAATTAAGCTGGGGTTTGTCAAGTTTCTCTAGTGTATAGTAACTATTTTCCATGTGACTAGAGAGCATATGGGAGAAGGAAAACACTCCCACGTTTCTAATTTCACTGTGAGTCAGTGTCATTTCTGTGTGGTGGAATGAGTGCCCGGATGGTGCTGCGGAAGGGAAGAAGGGGATTCCACCATTTCTTTTTTTTTTTTTTTTATACTTTAAGTTTTAGGGTACATGGGCACAATGTGCAGGTTTGTTATATATGTATACATGTGCCATGTTGGTGTGCTGCACCCAATAACTCGTCATTTAGCATTAGGTATATCTCCTAATGCTATCCCTCCCCCCTCCCCCAACCCCACAACAGTCCCTGGAGTGTGATGTTCCCCTTCCTGTGTCCATGTGTTCTCATTGTTCAGTTCCCACCTATAAGTGAGAACATGTGGTGTTTGGTTTTTTGTCCTTGCGATAGTTTGCTGAGAATGATGGTTTCCAGTTTCATACACATCTCTACAAAGGACATGAACTATTCATTTTTTATGGCTGCATAGTATTCCATGGTGTATATGTGCCACATTTTCTTAATCCAGTCTATCATTGTTGGACATTTGGGTTGGTTCCAAGTCTTTGCTATTGTGAATAGTGCCGCAATAAACATACATGTGCATGTGTCTTTATAGCAGCATGATTTATAATCCTTTGGGTATATACCCAGTAATGGGATGGCTGGGTCAAATGGTATTTCTAGTTCTAGATCCCTGAGGAATCGCCACACTGACTTCCACAATGGTTGAACTAGTTTACAGTCCCACCAACAGTGTAAAAGTGTTCCTATTTCTCCACATCCTCTCCAGCACCTGTTGTTTCCTGACTTTTTAATGATCGCCATTCTAATTGGTGTGAGATGGTATCTCATTGTGGTTTTGATTTGCATTTCTTTGATGGCCAGTGATGATGAGCATTTTTTCATGTGTCTTTTGGCTGCATAAATGTCTTCTTTTGAGAAGTGTCTGTTCATATCCTTTGCCCACTTTTTGATGGGGTTGTTTGTTTTTTTGTTGTAAATTTGTTTGAGTTCATTGTAGATTCTGGATATTAGCCCTTGGTCCGATGAGTAGGTTGTGAAAATTTTCTCCCATTCTGTAGGTTGCCTGTTCACTCTGATGGTAGTTTCCTTTGCTGTGCAGAAGCTCTTTAGTTTAATTAGATCCCATTTGTCAATTTTGGCTTTTGTTGCCATTGCTTTTGGTGTTTTAGATGTGAAGTCCTTGCCCATGCCTATGTCCTGAATGGTATTGCCTAGGTTTTCTTCTAGGGTTTTTATGGTTTTAGGTCTAACATGTAAGTCTTTAATCCATCTTGAATTAATTTTTGTATAAGGTGTAAGGAAGGGATCCAGTTTCAGCTTTCTACATATGGCTAGCCAGTTTTCCCAGCACCATTTATTAAATAGGGAATCCTTTCCCCATTGCTTGTTTTTCTCAGGTTTGTCAAAGACCAGATGGTTGTAGATATGCAGCATTATTTCTGAGGACTCTGTTGTGTTCCATTGATCTCTATCTCTGTTTTGGTACCAGTACCATGCTGTTTTGGTTACTGTAGCCTTGTAGTGTAGTTTGAAGTCAGGTAGTGTGATGTCTCCAGCTTTGTTCTTTTGGCTTAGGATTGACTTGGTGATGTGGGATCTTTTTTGGTTCCATATGAACTTTAAAGTAGTTTTTTCCAATTCTGTGAAGAAAGTCATTGGTAGCTTGATGGGAATGGCATTGAATCTATAAATTACCTTGGGCAGTATGGCCATTTTCACGATATTGATTCTTCCTATCCATGAGCATGGAATGTTCTTCCATTTGTTTGTATCCTCTTTTATTTCATTGAGCAGTGGTTTGTAGTTCTCCTTGAAGAGGTCCTTCACATCCCTTGTAAGTTGGATTCCTAGGTATTTTATTCTCTTTGAAGCAATTGTGAATGGGAGTTCACTCATGATTTGGCTCTCTGTTTGTCTGTTATTGGTGTATAAGAATGCTTGTGATTTTTGTACATTGATTTTGTATCCTGAGACTTTGCTGAAGTTGCTTATCAGCTTAAGGAGATTTTGGGCTGAGACAGTGGGGTTTTCTAGATATACAATCATGTCATCTGCAAACAGGGACAATTTGACTTCCTCTTTTCCTAATTGAATACCCTTTATTTCCTTCTCCTGCCTATTGCCCTGGCCAGAACTTCCAACACTATGTTGAATAGGAGTGGTGAGAGAGGGCATCCCTGTCTTGTGCCAGTTTTCAAAGGGAATGCTTCCAGTTTTTGCCCATTCAGTATGATATTGGCTGTGGGTTTGTCATAGATAGCTCTTATTATTTTGAGATATGTCCCATCAATACCTAATTTATTGAGAGTTTTTAGCATGAAGGGTTGTTGAATTTTGTCAAAGGCCTTTTCTGCATCTATTGAGATAATCATGTGGTTTTTGTCTTTGGTTCTGTTTATATGCTGGATTACGTTTATTGATTTGCGTATGTTGAACCAGCCTTGCATCCCAGGGATGAAGCCCACTTGATCATGGTGGATAAGCTTTTTGATGTGCTGCTGGATTCAGTTTGCCAGTATTTTATTGAGGATTTTTGCATCAGTGTTCATCAAGGATATTGGTCTAAAATTCTCTTTTTTGGTTGTGTCTCTGCCAGGTTTTGGTATCAGGATGATGCTGGCCTCATAAAATGAGTTAGGGAGGATTCCCTCTTTTTCTATTGGTTGGAATAGTTTCAGAAGGAATGGTACCAGCTCCTCCTTGTACCTCTGGTAGAATTCGGCTGTGAATCCATCTGGTCCTGGACTTTTTTTGGTTGGTAAGCTATTGGTTATTGCCTCAATTTCAGAGCCTGTTATTGGTCTATTCACAGATTCAACTTCTTCCTGGTTTAGTCTTGGGAGGGTGTATGTGTCGAGGAATTTATCCATTTCTTCTAGATTTTCTAGTTTATTTGCGTAGAGGTGTTTGTAGTATTCTCTGATGGTAATTTGTATTTCTGTGGGATCGGTGGTGATATCCCCTTTATCATTTTTTATTGTGTATATTTGATTCTTCTCTCTTTTCTTCTTTATTAGTCTTGCTAGTGGTCTATCGATTTTGTTGATCTTTTCAAAAAACCAGCTCCTGCATTCATTAATTTTTTGAAGGGTTTTTTGTGTCTCTATTTCCTTCAGTTCTGCTCTGATTTTAGTTATTTCTTGCCTTCTGCTAGCTTTTGAATGTGTTTGCTCTTGCTTTTCTAGTTCTTTTAATTGTGACATTAGGGTGTCAATTTTGGATCTTTCCTGCTTTCTCTTGTGGGCATTTAGTGCTTTAAATTTCCCTCTACACACTGCTTTGAATGTGTCCCAGAGATTCTGGTATGTTGTGTCTTTGTTCTCGTTGGTTTCAAAGAACATCTTTATTTCTACCTTCATTTCGTTATGTACCCAGTAGTCATTCAGGAGCAGGTTGTTCAGTTTCCATGTAGTTGAGTGGTTTTGAGTGAGTTTCTTAGTCCTGAATTCTAGTTTGATTGTACTGTGGTCTGAGAGACAGTTTGTTATAATTTCTGTTCTTTTCCATTTGCTGAGGAGTGCTTTACTTCCAACTATGTGGTCAATTTTGGAATAGGTGTGGTGTGGTGCTGAAAAAAATGTATATTCTGTTGATTTGGGGTGGAGAGTTCTGTAGATGTCTATCAGGTCTGCTTGGTGCAGAGCTGAGTTCAATTCCTGGATATCCTTGTGAACTTTCTGTCTCGATCTGTCTAATGTTGACAGTGGGGTGTTAACTTCTCCCATTATTATTGTGTGGGAGTCTAAGTCTCTTTGTAGGTCACTCAGGACTTGCTTTATGAATCTGGGTGCTCCTGTATTGGGTGCATATGTATTTAGGATAGTTAGTTCTTCTTGTTGAATTGATCCCTTTACCATTATGTAATGGCCTTGTCTCTTTTGATCTTTGTTGGTTTACAGTCTGTTTTATCAGAGACTAGGATTGCAACCCCTGACTTTTTTTGTTTTCCATTTGCTTGGTAGATCTTCCTCCATCCCTTTATTTTGAGCCTATGTGTGCCTCTGCACTTGAGATGGGTTTCCTGAATACAGCACACTGATGGGTCTTGACTCTTTATCCAATTTGCCAGTCTGTGTCTTTTAATTGGAGCATTTAGCCCATTTACATTTAAAGTTAGTATTGTTATGTGTGTATTTGGTCCTGTCATTATGATGTTAGCTGGTTATTTTGCTCGTTAGTTGATGCAGTTTCTTCCTAGCCTCGATGGTCTTTACATTTTGGCATGTTTTTACATTTGCTGGTACCAGTTGTTCCTTTCCATGTTTAGTGCTTCCTTCAGGAGCTCTTTTAGGGCAGGCCTGGTGGTGACAAAATCTCTCAGCATTTGCTTGTCTGTAAAGTATTTTATTTCTCTTTCACTTATGAAGCTTAGTTTGGCTGAATATGAAATTCTGGGTTGAAAATTCTTTTCTTTAAGAATGTTGAATATTGGTCCCCACTCTCTTCTGGCTTGTAGAGTTTCTGCCGAGAGATCCGCTGTTAGTCTGATGGGCTTCCCTTTGTGGGTAACTCGACCTTTCTCTCTGGCTGCCCTTAACATTTTTTCCTTCATTTCAACTTTGGTGAATCTGATGATTATGTGTCTTGGAGTTGCTCTTCTCGAGGAGTATCTTTGTGGTGTTCTCTGTATTTCCTGAATCTGAATGTTGGCCTGCCTTGCTAGATTGGGGAAGTTCTCCTGGATAATATCCTGCAGAGTGTTTTCCAACTTGGTTCCATTCTCCCCGTCAGTTTCAGGTACACCATTCAGACGTAGATTTGGTGTTTTCACATAGTCCCATATTTCTTGGTGGCTTTGTTCATTTCTTTTTATTCTTTTTTCTCTAAACTTCCCTTCTCGCTTCATTTCATTCATTTCGTCTTCCATCACTGATACCCTTTCTTTCAGTTGATCACATCAGCTTCTGAGGCTTCTGCATTCTTCACGTAGTTCTCGAGCCTTGGCTTTCAGCTCCATCAGCTCCTTTAAGGACTTCTCTGCATTGGTTATTCTAGTTATCCATTCGTCTAATTTTTTTTCAGTTTTTAACTTCTTTGCCATTCATTTTGAATTTCCTCCCGTAACTCGGAGTAGTTTGATCATCTGAAGCCTTCTCTCAGCTCTTCAAAGTCATTTTCCATCCAGCTTTGTTCTGTTGCTGTTGAGGAGCTGTGTTCCTTTGGAGGAGGAGAGGTGCTGTGCTTTTTAGAGTTGCCAGTTTTTCTACTCTGTTTTTTCCCCATCTTTGTGGTTTTATGTACTTTTGGTCTTTGATGATGGTGACGTACAGAAGGGTTTTTGGTGTGGATGTCCTTTCTGTTTGTTAGTTTTCCTTCTAACAGACAGGACCCTTAGCTGCAGGTCTGTTGGAGTTTGCTAGAGGTCCACTCCAGACCCTGGTTGCCTGGGTATCAGCAGTGGTGGCTGTAGAACAGCGGATCTTGGTGAACCAGAAATGCTGCTGCCTGATCGTTCCTCTGGAAGTTTTGTCTCAAAGGAGTACCCGGCCGTGTGAGGTGTCAGTCTGCCCCTACTTGGGGGTGCCTCCCAGTTAGGCTGCTCGGGGGTCAAGGACCCACTTGAGGAGACAATCTGCCCGTTCTCAGATCTCCAGCTGCGTGCTGGGAGAACCACTACTCTCTTCAAAGCTGTCAGACAGGGACATTTAAGTCTGCAGAGGTTACTGCTGTCTTTTTGTTTGTCTGTGCCCTGCCCCCGGAGGTGGAGCCTACAGAGGCAGGCAGGCCTCCTTGATCTGTGGTGGGCTCCACCCAGTTCGAGCTTCCTGGCTACTTTGTTTACCTAATCAAGCCTGGGCAATGGCAGGCGCCCCTCCCCCAGCCTCGCTGCCGCCTTGCAGTTTGATCTCAGACTGCTGTGCTAGCAATCAGCGAGACTCCGTGGGCGTAGGACCCTCCAAGCCAGGTGCGTGATATAATCTCCTGGTGTGCCGTTTTTTAAGCCTGTTGGAAAAGTGCAGTATTAGGGTGGGAGTGACCCGATTTTCCAGGTGCCATCTGTCACCCCTTTCTTTGACTAGGAAAGGGAACTCCCTGACCCCTTGCGCTTCCTGAGTGAGGCAATGCCTCGCCCTGCTTCAGCTTACGCACAGTGCACTGCACCCACTATCTTGCACCCACTGTCTGGCACTGCCTGGTGAGATGAACCCGGTACCTCAGATGGAAATGCAGAAATCACCCATCTTCTGCGTCGCTCAGGCTGGGAGCTGTAGACCGGAGCTGTTCCTATTCGGCCATCTTGGCTTCCGATTCCACCATTTCTATTCAACTGAATCATGGACCCCATGAATGGAGTTTGGGGTAAGGGAATGAAATCACCATACACCCCACTTCTTCCTGTTTCCCGGGTTTTCCTGTCCCCTTGTATTACCCCCCATCTGCGTGAGAGATGTGTGTTTCCTTTGCAGTCCCAAGGGGCTTGATGAAAGCCTCATACTATCTGCTGTTCAGGACACTGGAGCAAGAGAGACCAGAGATCTCTCTGCATATTGGTGCCAGACCCAAACCAGTAACTGTGAGATGTTCTGGGCTCAGGGGTAAGTCACTTCCCCTGCTAGCCTCTCTTGGAGAGTGCATATTTCTGTTATGTGGGAGCTTCATTGCTATGTGGAAGAGTAATGGTGAGGCACACAGAAGCAGGTAGAGATGGAGCGTCTGGTGGGTGAACCAACACCCAGGGCACAGGCTCCAGGACTTGTGCTGCCTGATCCACCTTTCTCATGGTCTAGATCTTCCCATCGTTCTATCCTCTCTCAGGGTACCTGGGATACCTGTGTACATCCCATACTATCACAAAGAGCAGGAGACAAATGAGGTGGGGAAGGGAGCAAAGACAGAGAGAGGTAGAGGTGATCCCTGGAGGGCCTGCTGTTTTCTATTCTCTTCGCTGCTCTTTCTTGTTCCACATGAGGTTATATTTCTTTATTTCACCCCACAGTTAACCTCAGAGACCTGGTAATCCATATGACCCCACAGCTATGCCTCATGGCCCAAAGGGCAGGATTTCATCTCTACCATCCTCTTCCTCAATGTGAAGGGCTGTTGAGTGAGTACCCTTAGGGAACAATACTGGGGAAGTATAAAATTTTCATCCTCCAAATAAGAAGCTGCTGGTTCCATTGTGTGGGAGGGTAGGAGATAGAACCTCATTGCCATTCTGCCAGTTATCTGGAGAGGGTCTTAGTATCTGTGAGCCAGAGCTTGATCATCTGTGAGATGGAACTCACCACACTTTCTTCACACTGCTGTCCTGATGGGTAAATGGAATAAACCATATATTTTTATACCACTATCTTAGTCCATTTAGTGTTGCTATAAAGGAATATCTGAGGCTGCATAACTTATAAAGAAAAAAGTTTATGTGGCTAATAATTCTGATGGTTGGAAAGTTTAAGATTGGGCATCTGCTTATGATGAGGGCCTCAGGAAGCTTCCACTCATGATGGAAGGCCATGGGGAGCCAACTTGTGCAGAGATCACATGGCGAGAGAGGGAGAAGAGAGATGGGAGGTACTAGGCTTTTTTCAACAACCAGCTCTTGTGGCAACTAATGGAGCAAGCACTCACTCATCACAGCAAGGATGGCACCAAGACTTTCATGAGGGATCCACCCCCATGACCCAAACACCTCCTGTTAGGTCCCACCTCCAACATTGGGGATCAAATTTCAACATGAGATTTGGAGGAGTCAAACATCCAAATTGTAGCAAACACTTATTGAAATTATTTCTTCTGAAAATGATGTTTCTGAGATGTTGTTAATAAGGTGACTTTGGGGCTATTTTGATATTTTGGCCACGCTGCCATGACTGTTCTTGCACACATGCCAGGGACTCTCTGCAGTGCAGACTTGAGAGGGCAGAGTTGACGGGGCCATGCTTGCTTCTCTCATATATGTTCCCCATTGTCTCTGCAAAGGCAGTCCACCATTTTGTTCTCCTGCTGCAGTGTATGTCATTCTTATGACTCCACAATTTCCATTTAAACAGGACACAACATAAACACAAACTCACTCATCAGGTTTTCTCATCAAACCCTAGGACTATTCAAGGACATATTCTGAGGCATAAAGTGGGACTATTATGTTTGCATTTAGAAATGCATGTGTGAAATATGCCATTTATGTGGAAATAGGTGGAGAAAAATGAAAAGTATTCTAACATTACAGTGATAGGATATTACATTAGCAAATATTAATAATATTGGGAAACCCATTATTGCACAAATCTAGAGAAACAGGTGCTCTCATCTTGTAGTTGGTTGGGATATTCATTAGTAAAGAGATTTTAACTTTCAACTAGGCAGTATATATTAAAAATAGTCATGCTCTTTGACAAAGAATAACCATTTGTGGAAATGTATCCTCCAGGTACAGCATGGCAGATCATTATCACGCATGTGTCCCCACTGCTGAGGGCTGAGCTGACCATTTCCCTAGCTGGTTTGCTACCTTCAGCCCCACCCACCCTCCTGACCCTGAGCTATCCATCCTTCCAACCAAACAGGAGAATCTGTCTCATGGATGGATGCCCAGCCTCGATGAACCATATACAGAGCTTCTCCAAACATGGATATGAAGCAATGCTTAGGTCCCTACTCCCAGAGGGACCTGTAGACCTCTGACCTCATCCCTGTCCAGGAGAAACCTCTCTTCTTCTCCCTTCTCTGTGTCCTCAGAACCCTTCCCCTCCCTGCCAGATACAAGCAGCCCAATCCTTTCCTTAAGTTTAAATTTTCATGCAGGATGAAGCAAACACTGGCTTCAGACAGCTTCTGCATCCAGCCCTGCTATAAACCCTTCCTGAGACAGGGGGAAAGAGGCCCAAGCCTGGTTTTCTGCTGGAAATGCAGGAAGGGTAAACACAAGGAGAACAGAGATTAAACTCCTTAACAGTATATGTCCTCATACTAAAGATCTGCCACCAGCAACTCAAGGTACCCAAGCTGGCAGGTTCTGGCAGTGGGCCTGGCTCTGGCAATGGGCGTGCTGAGCAACATTTTTGCCATCCAGCTCTGTGGTTAGGAGCATGTGCTTTGTAGTCGCAGACATCCATGAAGAAGAGAGGATACTGGTACCTCAGTAGCAGGGCTGTCATGAGATCAAATCCAGACACTAGAGGGACCTGGAGCTAGGCTCCTCTAAACGCTCTGCTCCGTAAGTGGATGCTATCTTTCCTCCCTGGAGCAGGGAACTCATCTATTAATTTGACCTGCCTCCATGTCCAGGGCTTCTTAACCAGGATGCATATCAGAGTCACCTTGATGAGCCTTTTCTAAACCCTCAGCTGAAACTCCTTTGTTGGTAGAAATAGAACTGCTGCACAAAGGCCATTCAAGTCATTAAGCTGTAATAATATGGGCCTCAGAAAATGTATACATCAATGTTGCACCAATAGTGTATATGAAAGTCTGTTTCCCCTTTATTTCACCAGCACTAGGTATTACTGGTTTTTGTCCTTTTTTTCAGTCTTACCTGCTCATTTTCCTTAGACTTGCCTCATTGGAAATATTATGTCAGAAGGTCAATAAAACTTACATATCCAAAGGCTACACCCGTAGGGTTGCCAGATTTTGCAGATAAAAATATGAGATGCCCAGTTGAATTCAAATAAAATAATATTGCATGCCACATCCAGAGTCACATATCCAATACGGTATGTGTGTGTGTATGTATGTATGTATCTATCTACCTATCTATCTAAATAGAGGGTTTGGGGAGAGACTGATTTATTTTCAGAAATTGGCTAGCATGATTATGGTAGTTGGAAGTCCCAAATTTGCAGGGTGTGTTTGCAGACTGCAGACCAGTGAAGAGCCAATGTTGCAGTTTAATTCCAAAGGCCATCTACCAGCACACTTCCTTTTGCTTCAGGGGATGTCAGTCTTTTTTTTTTCTTTGCAGACTTCCAGTTGATTAGATGAGGCCTACCCACAGTATAGATGGTAATCTGCTTTACACAATATCCAGAAATTTAAATTTTAATCTCATTCAAAAACACCAAAGAAACATCCAGAATAATGTTTGATGAGCTATCTGTGTACTTTAGCCCAGCCAAGTTGACATATAAATATAACCATCACACACTAAAATATTATTCATTATTTATCTGGAATTAAATTTAACTGAGTGTCTTCTATTTTATCTGGCTACCCTACCCATGGAGGACTCTGTGTCAAACCAAAGTGTTCCAGGCAAAACCCCAGCTTTGCTGGAGATACCAGTACCAGTCATCATCCATGTGAGTGAGCCTCTTGGATGTCCCAGATGTGTGGAGCATCCATATGACTGCATCCTCAGGTGACAGATACCCCATGAAGCAGAAAACGCCCAGCTCAGCCCAGTCAACACACAGAATCCTGAGCGATAATAGATGGCTATTTTGGGGGACAATGGTTAAGGAGAAATATATATGCAAAACATTAGGGTTTTGGTGAGCTTTCCCTCTTTTTCTGTGATCTGTTACTGAATAAGAAAGAGATTCTCTTATCCTTGAAGGCTTGGTGGAACTTAGTTATAATTTTGACTATAATCTGAGTGTTGGTTTATATGTGGATAGAGATTTGTGGACATATCATTGATTCCTACTTGAAGAGATTTCCAATGGAAATTTTCACAATGTATAAATTTTCCACTACTATTGGAATTTGGAGCCTAATACCGTAAGATGAGCCTCTACTACAGTCACGTAAATTAAGGTGTTGAGAGTGTGTTGCTACAAACCACTTCATACTATGCAGCCATAAAAAATGAGTTCATGTCCTTTGTAGGGACATGGATGAAGCTGGAAACCATCATTCTCAGCAAACTATCGCAAGGACAAAAAACCAAACACCGCATGTTCTCACTCATACGTGGGAATTGAACAATGAAAACACATGGACCCAGGAAGGGGAACATCACACACCGGGGACTGTTGTGGGGTGGGGGGAGGGGGGAGGGATAGCATTAGGTGATATACCTAATGCTAAATGACGAGTTAATGGGTGCAGCACACCAACATGGCACATGTATACATATGTAACAAACCTGCATGCTGTGCACATGTACCCTAAAACTTAAAGTATAATAATAAAAAAATAAAAAATAAAAAAACCTCAGAGGTTGGCTTAGTGAGTAACGATTCCAAACAAGGGATATTTCTTCACATTTCTCCTGCTACAGGGATAGCCCTTGGCAAGAAAGTCACTTTTCTTGAACACACATAGACAGGGCTCCTTCAGGAGACAGCAGGCCATTATGCATTGCAATCCTTGGCATTTGTGACTGTCCCAATGCAGCACTGCTTTGTGGATACTGTCAATTCTGGGGCTCATTCGTAGCCCATGTGACAGCAAATCTAAGTCACATTCTCCAATATCACGTTAATAAGAAATAAAGCCCATGTAATTTTAAAATTATATATCTTGGTTTAGTGCTAAGACTTGGAGCAGTGGAGTACTTGGTGGGGGCTGGGGGTGGGGGAGGTTAGAGATTCAAGCATTGTAGGCTGGGCGCAGTGGCTCATGCCTGTAATCCCAGCACTTTGGGAGGCTGAGGCAGGTGGATCACGAGGTCAAGAGATCGAGACCATCCTGGCCAACATAGTGAAACCCTGTCTCTACTAAAAATACAAAAATTAGCTGGGCATGGTGGTGCGCGCCTGTAGTCCCAACTACTTGGGAAGCTGAGACAGGAGAATTGCTTGAACCCAGGAGGCGGAAGTTGCAGTGAGCCGAGATTGCGCCAATGCACACCAGCCTGGTGAAAGAGTGAGATTCTGTCTCAAGAAAAAAAAAAAAAGAGATTCAAGCATTGTAAAGCAAGACCATAGGAATAACTGGAGAGCCAGTGAGACACAGAAAGAAGAATAGACCTGTGGGCCTCTTGTAAGATCCCCTCCTGTTGGCAGAGCAGAGTGAGTGCCTCTGAAAGGCAGCTTACTACCAAAAGTTTTGAAGGAAGGACTCCAGCTGAGCAGCATGTTTCTCCTCCCAAAGGAATGTGCAGAGAGACTAGAAATGTTTTGGTTGCAAATGGCCATTCACATGGAATAAAATATTGGGATGGGGGATAAAGACTTTGTCAAGACAAACCATTGTATGATTGAATTGATTAGGTTTTTGCCTACTAAATGACTGTATTATTCTAAGCCTGATTCCCTGAAATAACTTAGAGATATCTTAAATGACATATTTTGGTGTCCCTAGGTTGTTTAGTCATGTGATTATAAACAGTCTCTCAGTTTTCTGCCACAGATACCTAACTGCCTAGCATGGTGTGTGAGTTGTACATGTTCCCTCCCTCAGGGCTAGCTCATCGTCTAGAGCCTTAGGATACCGCCCTGGGTCTCTATGTAGTGATAATACTCCCTCAAGGTCACTTTTAAAGCAAACAAAATTCCCAACAACACGGACTTCTGTCCTTTATCAAATAAGGCAGAGTTCCACCAACTGCCTGGGTCCCAGTCTAGTTTCTTTTATTGGTAAGCTTTCTCAGGTGGTAGTCTGAAGAGTGAAGGTTTTTTGCTTTCCGAGAAAGGCAAGAGGACAGAGGGTGGTGTGGAGGCAGCATTTCCGAAGTGGAGGACAAGCCTGTACATCTCGGTTGCCATAGAAACCAGACATAATAAGGGTGACTGTGACGACTTTTCAATAGAGACTTACATGGCCTGGTGAAAAAAGCAGGGTTGCCTTCAGGTGTTTGAGACTCAACTGAAGATGTAGGGCTGAACTGCCCCGGGGTGTGGGAAGACAAAGGATCCCAGCCAAGTCTCCTTGTTCTTGCTTTGGGACTCGGTGCCCTTGCTGTCTGGTGACAGGACACCACACTTCCCCTCCTGGCCCCGGGAAGTGTGATGTCCTGCTCCAAAGTGTCTCAGAGCTACTTCCCATGTAAAGGAGGAGCATGAGAGGATGATACAGGCAAAGACTGAGCTTAGTGTCCCCTTCTGTATAATGGGGATAATTATGCTCACCCATAGAATTTCTGGAATTTACTATGATAAAGTAGGTACAAGACCATAGCCCTGTGGTTATTGTGGGATCAGGAATGTGTATGTGAATTCAGGCATCTTTTTATTCCTTTTCAGATTTGTTGTTAGGGGATAGATAAGGAAAGAAGAAAAAGGCTCTGGTGAGAAACCCATTGTACCTTCTGGATATGATCACTACCCAATTTTATCAGTGTCATTGATCACTAACCCAGTGCCTCGTATGGTGCCAGGCACAGAGTTACTCCAAGAATGTACAATAATGGCTGGATTCTCTTTCTCCCTGTGCAACTCTTCATGCATGTGACTGAACTTATATTAAGTGTCTGAAGGAGGTTCGTTCTGAGGATCTGGGACATGATGGGTGCTGAAGCTTCTACTCAAGATTTGAAGGGCAGCTGTCCTCAGGAGACCCCTGGCACTTCCCTCCCTGGTGGGATGTAATGCCTGATTCCAGTGAGTTCATAGAGCTGAACAAAAGCATGTTGTGGAATAGCTCCTGTGAGGTTCACAACATAGTCCGGAAGATGAGAAACTACTTCTTTTAGTAACCTGGATTCCCATCTAAGAGATGCCTTACTTTATCGTAAAGCAATGAGTTGTTCACTTGAGGAGGGAACTTCATGTTTAACATGTATTTGCAACAAATTTACATACATTTTCTGCCTGTATGAATAGTTGTCAGTGATGCCCATGAATTTCTCAGATGGATGTTGAAGTATACAGTTAGAAGGTTAGAAGATCTTCCTAGCAATCTGTGATTACGGTATGCATTCTTCCATGGTTTCTACGTTTTTGTCTATTCTATAATGAAATTTTCTAAGAAGCCAGAAATTAATTAAGTGCTACCTAAAAATATCAAAATGTCAGGTACAAGAATTTGGCATTTTCAAAATTAATAATTACAATGTAAGTTTGCCCTATTATAATGATACCCAGCTATGTCCACTAACATAACTAGATTGTTCTGAATACCGTTATTATTTCCCAATAATACAAACATCACAATTTCAGTCCTGTAGTACCTGGCCTACCTACCCTTCCCACTGCCTTGCCCCAGGTAAACACAGCATGCCTGTCACTATACATTATTTTACATGCCTGGAAATATATTTAAATGGAATCATAGAGGTGGTTTTTTTTTTTTATCAACACCTGGCTTTTTTCATTCACTCCACTTATTTTTATATTTATCCATTTTATTGCATTTATCTATTGATATACTTCATTCTTTTTTGATTGCTAAATACTATTGCGGTATACAACCACACTAAACATTTTATTATCCATCCATTTGTCGATGGACATTTTGGTTGTTTCTCATTTGGGGCTCTTGTAAATAAAGCTGCTATGAACATTTGTGAATAAGTCTTTTTGTGAAAATATGCATTCTCATTCAAGGGTCAATACTTAGGAGTTCAATCTCCGGATCATGTGGTAGAGGTAAGATTAACATTGTAAGAAACGGCCAAACTGTTTTCAAAGTGGTTGTACCATTTTTCATTCCAATGAGCAGCGTATGAGGGTTTCAGCTTCCAGAAAATTGCCAGTGATTGGTATGGTCAGTCTTTTAAATTTTGATCATTCTTCTGGAATGTAATAGTATCTCACTGTACTTTTCATTTTCTTTCCCTAATTATTAATGATGTTGAATATCTTTTCATATGCTTATTTGACATCTGTATATTTTCTATAGTGGAGTGTCTTTTCAACTCTTCTGTCCATTTATTTATTGGAGTGTCTGTTTTCTTCTTAAGGAGCTTTGTGAGATTTTCTGTATTCTGGATATAAGCCTTTTACCAGATAAATGGTTTCCAAACATTTTCTTCCAGACAAGGGCTTGTCAACAGTATCTTTGGAAGAACAAAGTTTTTAACTTTTGGGAAGTCTAATTTATTGATTTCTTCACCTACAGATTGTAGTTTTGTCTCACTAATGAAGTCTTTACCTAACCCAAAGTCACAAGGATTTTCTCCTGCATTTTCTGGTAGAAGTCTTATAGTTTTAGGTTTTATATGTATATCTATGATCCACTTTGAGTTGACTTTTGTATATAGTATGATATTTGGATCACTGTTTGTATTTGTGAATATAGATAACCACTTCTCCCAGCACAATTTGTTGAAAAGAATATCTTTGCTCCACTGAATTGCCTTTGCATCTTTGTCAAAAAAACAGTTATCCATGTAGGTTTGGTCGGTTTTGGATTCCTTATTCTATTCCTTTGATCTGCTTTTCTACCTTGATGCCAACAGCACAGTCTTGATTACTGTAGATTTGTAAAGAGTCTTGAAGTCAGGTAGTGTTTGTTCTCTGACTTTGACCTTTTATTCAAAGTTGTTTTTATCAGCTAGATCCATTAAATTTTCACGTGAATTTTAGAATCAGCCTATCAATTCCCTTTTTAAAACTTTGGTAAAATTTTTTATTCAGTTTGCATTAAATTTATAGATGAGATCGGGGAGAATTAATATCTTAACAATACTGAGTCTTCTCATCCATGAACACAGTATATTCCCCATTTATTTAAGTCTCCTTTAATCCTCTCAGCAATGTTTTGTAATGTTCAGTATGCAGGTGTTGTACAATTGTGGACAGATTATCCATAAATATTTCATACTTTTTGAAGCTACTGTAAATGGCATTATTTTTAAATACAATGCCTAATTACTATATTTTCTCTGAATTATTATATTTTCTCAGCAGCCAAATAATAATAGCTCAAGTTTTTTTTTTTTTGGTTGAAAGCACGGGCCACTTTTTGATGGAAAAAGTATTTGAAAGATGTCTCAGAGATATTCTCCAGAAGAATTAATCATTAAAAGAGCATAGTTCAGTAGATTTCAATTTTATATGTGTGCTTAAAATAAATCTGTTGAAATGTGAGGTTTGCTGTTTTTTGTTGGTGATGGTGGTGGTTGTGGTGGTGGTGTTTTTTTTTGGTTTTTTTTGTTTTTTGTTTTTTGTTTTGACAGCATCTTGCTTTGTTGCCCAGGCTAGAGTAAAGTAGTACAATCATAGCTCACAGCAGCCTTAACCTCCTGAGTTCAAGCAATCCTCCCGCCTCAGCCTCTCGAGAAGCTGGGACTCCAGGTGCACACCACCACACCTGACTAACTTATTGTTTACTTTTTTTTTGTAGAGACAGAGTCTCATGTTTCCCAGGCTGATGTCAAACTCCTGGGCTCAAGTGACCCTCCCACCTCAGCCTCCCAAAATGTCGAGATTTACAGGCATAAGCCACCACGCCTGGCCAGGTTTTAATTTTTTACCTGCCCACCCACCCACTCAGTAAATCTACATCAATGAATTCCTGGGATCTGGGATGGTGAGAGAGATCAAGTATGTATGTATGTGGGTATGTATGTATTATGAATGTATATATCACTGAAGCTGCCAGGAATGTTTATTGTAAGGGATAGTTGAGGTTAATTACCGTGCATCATGTGAGTCCTATTCAGTTCCAAGCATATATTAGGAATAAGATCAGGGTGGTCATTCATTTTTTTCCCAGCTTTTTTGGGCAAGCATGGTTACCATGATGACTCAGTGACCACTGTGGGATTTGCTGGTACAAACTGAGCATTTATGATTTTTACCTGAATCACTTACAACTATGAGAGTTGTCAAATGTTGCTTTTCTAATTCTGTTATTCCTTCATGAATTATTACTAAGCACTTGAGTGTAGAGATTTCTCCCTCCCTCCCTCCCTCCTTCCCTCTTTCCTTCCCTCCCTCCCTCCTTCCCTCCTTCCTTCCCACCTTCTTCCCTTCCCACCTTCCTCCCTTCCCTTTCCCTTCCCCTTTCCCTTCCCCTTCCTCTTTCCCTTTTACTTCCCCTTCCCCTTCCTCTTTCCCTTTCCCTTTCCCTTCCCTTCCCTGCTTCCTTCGTGTCTCTCTCTGTTGCCCAGGCTGGAGTGCAGTGGCTTGATCTTGGCTCACTGCAGTCTCGACTTCCCAGGCTCAAACGATCCTCTCACCTCAGCCTCCCAAGTAGCTGGAACTACAGGTACATCCCACCACACCCAGCTAATTTTTTGTATTTTTAGTAGAGACGGGGGTTTCACTATGTTGCTCAGGCTAGTCTTGAACTCCTGGGCTCAAGAAATCCACCTGCCTTGGCCTCCCAAAGTCCTGGGATTACAGGTATGAGCCACTGTGCCTGGCCTCATTATTTATTAATGTACTTATTCATGTTTTTATTTATATCAATGTGACTGTGAGATTCCTATTTTTTTTTCAAAGGGTTACACTCTATTACTATCATTCTGTGCTTTGATGCTCACATTTTTCCAGAATTGGCCAGTGGAAGGATCTTGAAGTTGGTCTCAGTGTCTGCTTGACACCTCCCTAGAATTCTTTGAGCATGTATTTTGCTCTCTGAGCCTGACTGTATTCCCGTCTGTGGAAAGGAAGTAATGATGCTCACCTCAGAGCATAGCTTTGAGGCTTTGAATAGAAAGTGTCTGAAAATAACAACCTAAAGCTTGTGGTGTCTTGTAGGCCATCAGCAAATGTTCTTCATTCTAACATTGCCTCCTTCACTATGCCAATGTGATGTCTCTGACATTAATGTAATAGCATGACTACTAGGGTGAATACTTGGAAATGTAACAGCAAGCACAGATAAGCCCACATTTCTATTATGTGTGAGCTTCAGTGTCACTGTTGTGTGTAGCAGGGGGTGGTAGGATGGAGCTGGGGAAGAGGAAAAGTGTCATTGCACAGCTTCCAGTTAACTGAGTGGGGACAGGCCAGACATCATCATCCCATCCCCTGTGTTTCATGTGCTTTCCCATCCTCTTACTTTCCTCTCTATTCCATGTGCTTTCTTATCTTCTTAATCTCCCTTCTAATGCAACATCAGAGAAGGGTGTGGACTCTGCATCTCAGAACCAGGAGCTGATAGAGAAGAACAAAGTTTGTTGTGGAGTCTGCTAGACAGGTTACTGGAGCAAGAGTGAAAAGATCAGGGTCTCATCACTGGGACACTTTAGGTGAGTCACTACCCTTCCACCAGCCTCGCCCATATGGCAGGATAACAATTCCCAATCCTCCAGACTACCTGGAATACTCTGGAGTTTAAGTGTGATCCCATGTGAAAAAGCCATCAGTGGTCAGGTGGAATGGAAGAGCCAGTAAACTTTCAAGTAATTACATTTACAGAGACACTTCAGATGTCCCAAAACTCTGCATGGAGGCATTAATTATACTTAAATATGAACTGTTTAGGTCTAGAATTTTTCCAGGTGTGCTCCATGGACCACTTTATCAAATTCATCAAGGGTTGCTTGTTAAAATTGCAGATACTTGGGCCCATCCTAGATCTACAGAATCAAAACCAGGGAGGTGGGGTGAGAAGTGTCTACGTTTTCAGTAATTTTTTTTTTTTTTTTTTGAGACCGAGTCTCGCTCTGTCACCCAGGCTGGAGTGCAATGGCGCGATCTCGGCTCACTGCATGCTCTGCCTCCCGGGTTCATGCCATTCTCCTGCCTCAGCCTCCTGAGTAGCTGGGACTACAGGCGCCCACCACCACACCCGGCTAATTTTTTGTATTTTTGGTAGAGATGGGGTTTCACTGTGTTAGCCAGGATGGTCTCGATCTCCTGACCTCATGATCCGCCTGCCTTAGCCCCCCAAAGTGCTGGGATTACAGGCGTGAGCCACCGTGCCCGGCCCATTTTGAGTAATTTCTTTAGTTGTTTCTGGTATTCATCGGTGTTTGAAAAGCACTGCTGTGGATTGGCAACAAGGCCCATGAAAATTTGAATCCTTTGATGCCTAATTTCATTGTTAGTTGCTCATGCTACTCAGTTTTAAATATCCGTGTGATCTCTGGTGTGTCCAATATGTAACAATTCCTTCAATTCAGTAATACTCAAAGATTTATGTGTGAAGCTCTGGTCTAGGCACCGGGGAAACATCACAGAAAACAAGACAGGCAGGGGTTCCCAGGAGCTATCATTCTAGTCTGGAAAAACTGACAATAAGCAGGTAAATAAATCAGCAAGCATGTGATTTCATATGAGGATATGCTCTTTGAAGAAAATAAGCATAACTAAATAAAGTAGAGAAGGATCAACATAAGGATTATTATAGATGGGGTTGTCGGTGTACTCTTTCTCAGGAAGTGATACTTGACCTGAGTCTTGAATGATAGGAAGAAGCCAGGCATGGAGAGGCCGTTTTGTCAGTGTCCCTATGTTGTGTGTGGACACCATTGATCCAGGAACAGAGGACAAGCTAGAGTGGCTGGTGCCTAGCAGACAGTGTGCAATCTGATGGGAGATGAAGTTGAAGGGTAGACAGGAGCCACATGGTTTGGGCCCTGTAAGGAATTTGGATAATTGTATTGTGAGTGTCAAGATTAGAGTATGGGAGTGACATGGTCTGATTCTTGTTGTCAGAAGGTGACTCTGGCTGCTTTGTGGAGAATGGACTGGAAAGGGACAAGGTATGGAGGGAGGATAACCATTGGGAGAATATTGTAGAAGTCCAGGGAAGAGGTGCAGGTAGATGGGATCAGGGCTGCAGCTGTGTGCAGAGGTGGGGGTGGGGTGGGTGGACCTCAACAGAGGGTATTTGGAGGTAGGGCAGGCAGGACTTGCAGTACCTGTGCAGGTAGGGTGTGGGGGATAAGGCAGAGTGGAGGAGGACCCCAGGTCTTTTTGTTTAGCCAGATGGAGAAATGATGGTGCTGTTTTCTGAGATCAATCCTTCCAAGTGCTTTTGAGATAGTCTCAAGTTAATTAGTTAGGTCATCCAGATGTGGGTTAGTCGTGAAAGTTAGTAATTTAAAAAATATATCAGTTGATAATTAAGATTCAATTGTAAGACTATAATGCTTTATTTAAGTAACATGCAAACTATTAAACTTTTAAAACTTGAAAAATCTCAATATGCAAATTCACATTTAATGAGCAGTTACTGTGTTCCTACTACTGGTCTAAGAGTTTGCATGTATTAACTCAAGTAATTCTCAAAGCAACAACTCATGAGGTAGGGACAGTTGCTTGCCCCGGTTTACAGAAAAACGAAATTGAAGTACAGAGTGGTTCTTTCACTCTCCCAACGTCACAGAGAGCCAGGTATCCCAATTTCTCTGTAGTATAATTTTTTAAATAATCGAATTCTTGGCTGTTTATCCTTGTAAAACCAAAACACAAAGCAGTATTCGTTTAAAAAATGATTTGTCTTCTTTGGTAAGTATTGCATAATCCCAGTCTACTGATGAGGCATTTGAGTGACTGTAAGGTGAAGCAAAAGTATTCGAAGTCACATAGGTTATAGGAAGTAGGGCTTGTCCCTAGTGCGTCTCCAGATCCCACACTCCTAACCAGTACAATTATGGAGAAGAAAAAGCCATGTCAGCCCATGGTGGTTCATATATGTCTTTGGTTGGAAAGTATCTTTCAGTAGCTTTTGTGCCATGTACCAAGATGATATCTATTTAAGAAAATGTAAAAAGGTAATAACTGTAAAACCAAAAGAAATTATTTCAAAAATACATTAATCATCATAATATGCATTAGACAACTTGGCTATTCAAATAATTCCTTGGAATTCAAAGATGAATTATCTTCCTTTTTAGGAATTCATAGTGCTTTTCCAGGTGGAAGTCACTTTGTCCAGTGTTTTAAGTTTCTTTGGTTTGGAGACAGGCCTGATCAGACCACCATTGATTGGTGACGCAGATAAGGTGTGGTAATTTACTCAAGGTCACCTAGAGTTTATGGATTAGGGCTGGCACTGGGCACAGGTACATCTCCTGTCTCACACAGTTATCTGTTCTCAGATGTGGCATTAGCATTTTTCTTATGTATAGTGAATCACTTTTCAAGGGTTCAGAGGATACATGCTTCTCTGAGGTTAACTTGCAGGTAATATAGGAAGACATAGAATACCTTCAAATAAATGGAAATGGGATAATGATTTTCCTTTCCTTTCCCAAAATCTATTGGGACATTAGAAGAAAAATGCCTGGAATCATACAGCATACAGTCTTTTGTGTCTGGCTCCTTTCAATCAGCATAATGTCTGTGTGATTTCCATTATTGTTGTCTATAGTTGTAGATTGTTCATTCTCATTGATGGATGGCATTGCATTGTTCGGATATTTCACAATATATGTATCCCTTTTGGAGATACATATTTTTCAGTGTTTGACTTATGAATAATGGTGTTATGAATGATCTTATACATATGTTTGGATAGACATTTATTTTCATTTCTCTTGGGCATGTGCCAAGGACTGACATTTCTGAGTCACAGGGTATGTGTATGTTCAGCTCAGTGGATACTGCCCATTTTTCAAAGTGGTTTTTCCAATCTGTATCCCCATCAACAGTGTGTAAGAGTTCCACTGCTCCACATCCTTGCCAGCACTTAGTGTTTTCCATCTTTTTTGTTTTTTTCTTTTGGTGGGTGTGTAGCAGTATCTCATTGTGGTTTTAATATCAGTTTCTCCTTAATTTAGTTCTCTCTGAAGTTTTAAGTCTCTTTTAGTCAAAGAAGGTCTGTACTCTTTTTAAAAACCTTATTTATTTGCTTAAGAAATTGGATTGTTATCCTGTGGAGTTTGCATTCTGGATATTGCTGATTGTGTCCTTATTTTGTTGTTTATTAAGTTCATCTGGCCACTCTTATGTCCTTTAAATTGGTAATTAGATTTAGATGCTTGTTCAGATTCAAGTTTTTTGGCTTGAATATCTCAGGTGAGGTGGTGTTTATTCTTACAATGTTATACTAGGAGGCTCATTGGATCTGGTTGTCTCTCCTGTGATGTTGAAATTAATCACTGGGTTCAGGTGTTGTCAGCCTGATCTATTCTTTATAAAATTTCCCTATTCACCTTTACTTCATGTTTTTTTGCAGTCTCTGAATATTCTTACCTGTATCTGCATTTCATTAAATGTTACAAAAAGGGTGACATTGTAATTCTGATTTCTTCTGCCTTCACCAGCTGGAATTCATGTATAAAGAAAACTTCCTCTGACCTATTAGATTATACTGAGATATGGTATACACAGGGAAGGTAGGATGAATGTTTAGTTCTTTTGCAGTATTTCCACTTTTCAAAACAGTGACTTGTTTCCTTAGGAGTTTCCAAAGGTAAGCAGTGAGCTTGTTCTGTTTGTGTTTTGTTTTTTCGATTCAGTCTGAGTACTTTTGGTTGCTCATTGCTACTGGGTTGGTCATTGTTTTTTGTCCTCTCCAGTGTGTTTAACCAGGAAAATGTGTATCCTTTGTAAGAGATAAATGTCATCTGCTTTTATCCTGAGCTGCTTCTCTGTCTTATGGTAGGTAATCATTTTATTAGTTTTTGTTATTACCCTCGTTCTAAAAAATATAAGCAAATACAATATGTATATTATTTATTATATTACCTCCTCAGTAAAAATGTATCCAGAACTGAAAATGTTCTGTATCTAAACTGTGTAACACAGTAGCCACTAGCTAGCTGTGGTTATTGAGCATGTGAAACGTGATGAGCGAGACTGAGAAACTGAGTTTGTAATTTAATTTAAGTTGCCACATGTCAGTAGTGGCTACTGTATTGGACACTGCTGCTCTATACTTTTTTTCTTCTTCTTCTTCTTCTTGCTTTTTATTTCACAATGTGCCGTGGACATTAGTCATAGCAGTATAGAGAGGGAGTCATCCTTGCTTTTTATACTTGCATAGTACTCTAGGGTGTAGTTGTACCTTAGATTATTTAGTTGGCCCTATACTGGGTATCTGTCATATTACTACTATTCTGTTAGGAATTTTCTACCATAAATGGCCTTGTGTATATGCCTTTTATCTTTTTTGCAGTGTTTCTTTGGGATGGATTTTTAGAAGAGGGATTGCTGTTTCCAAGAGTAAATACCAATGTATTTTTATAGATAGCATCAAACCCCGCCCCCCACAGGGATTGTACCATTTAACATTACTTCTAGCAACGTATGAGAATTCCTATTTCCCCACAGAGTAAGAGGAATGCTGAGGGGAGGAGAACATCATGTGAGAAGTTCATGAAAGCCATCTCACTAAATCAGGAGAATTAGATATTTGGATAGGAGTCCTACTCCTGTGCTTGTCTTTGACAATTCAGTCTCTACTCTTTTCAGTCTTTTGTGGATCTGGGTCCACATCCCTCAAAATGGGAGAGGCAGTCTTGCATAAAGCAGAAACTCCATGTCAGCTAGAAGACCAAATGGGAGGGACTTCTCTCCTAGGGAAAAGACAAGCACAAAACCAGAAATCCACAACTCTGATATAGTGAAGGGCTAAAAGAGAAAGTAAACATGTAGTCCCTTACTCATGAGGAGAACCAAGGATGAAACCAACACAAGGGTGACCTTATCCTTACTCTCTATCTGCGAACTGAATAGAAAGCTGCAAGAGTTTGTGTGTGTATAATTGTTGTGAAGAAGACTGAGATACAAACAACATGCAGATACCCACACTGAAACATACAAACACACTGTCAAATAAATAGTTTTGACTTACTTGTCTTACGCATAAAACAGTATAATGTGAACATGTTTCCAAAGCAATGAATATAAGAGCATCATATTTGTAATTTCACAACTTTTTGTTTTCCACATTTTGTACAATAAGGTTTCTAAATTTAAAACACTAGAGAATTGCACATTTATAAAATAAAAGAATCCTGTCTCCCTACAATGTGCACACACTGATTTATGAAATAGAATTTTTTAATGTACTATTTTCACACAGCAGCATATGAACATGATTCTTAATAAATGCATTTCTACACTATCATTTTGTGACTAGGGTCACAGAGTTTTCTGATTTACAGAACAGAATCTCAATAACTTTATCACATTATCAGTTAATTATTTTCATTGTTTAAGCTTTGTCAAATATAATCGAAATGTATATTACATATTAAAAATATTTTCTACCTGTCACACCTTCTCCTTCTCCATAATACAAAGATAGTTTCTCTTAATTTATTGGTATCTACTCTTCAGATGTTTTTCTCTGCATGTAGTATACTAACTTACTTTTATTGACACACACACCTCTAAATCCGTGTTAATCTATCTATATAAATTATTTTACATAAATCCATGCACTACATTATAATTTATGACTTAACTGGTTGACTAAATATGATTCTGTTTCATATTTTTTGTTTTGGTGTATTCCCAAGTGTTGGAATTTATATCCTTTTTCTGAGATTTATATATTGTCTCTTGATATGATTGGCTTACTTCTCTTGTTCATGAATATTTCATATTTGGAGGATATAAAGCATGATTGAATATGGGTTAGAAATAATTTCTCCCAAATTTTTATATTTCTTTTTATTTTCTATTTTGGCTATACAGATACAATTCTATACTTTATAATTTTTTACTATTTAAAAAGCACTTCAGCACATTGTTTTCGAAAGAACAACTCAACAATAATAATGCTTTAAGGCTGGGTGCAGCGGCTCACACCTGTAATCCCAGCACTTTGGGGGGCCGACATGGGCAGATCACTTGAGGTCAGGAGTTTGAGACTAGCCTGGCCAACATCAGGAAACCCCATCTCTATTAAAAATACAAAAAATTATCTGGGCTTGGTGATGCACACCTGTAGTCCCAGCTACTCAGGAGGCTGAGGCAGGAGAATCGCTTGAACCTGGGAGGAGGAGGCTGCAATAAGCCAAGATCATGCCACTGCACTCCAGCCTGGGTGACAGAGCAAGACTCCATCTCAAAAAAAAAAAAAATATATATATATATATATATATGCTTGAAGTTATATCAAATGTTAGCTGACAGGACAGAAGGGAAAAAATGTTTTGAATAATTCTAGGTTTAGAATCCTGGAACAATAGTTTATAAGGTAGTTTCCCTAGATCAAGTTACCAGTCTTTTAATTTGTGTTCCCTGATCCAACTAATGGGCATAATTATTGGTACTGGATAGAATTGTTGAAATCAAAATGAGATGAAATATAAAATACCCTTTATATAGTAGTTGTGTACCTGTTAATAGACTACCATCCAGGTTCCCTTTCCAAAGGGCCACAACTTGGTCTAGTTCAACATCTCAGGGATCAGCCAGTCCATGTACATACAGAAGATACTTTATCTTCCATTTAGTAGTGTAACTTGCTTATTTAACTGTAGTGGGTAGAATTGTGTCCCCCTCAAAACATGTCCCAATCCTAACCCACACAAACTTTATTTGGAAATAGGTTCTATGTAGACATAATGAAGTGAAAGATCTCCAGAAGGGAATATCCTGAATGTAGGTTGATGCCTAACTCCAATGACTGGTATCTATATAAAAGAAAGGAGAGGGAGATTTGACACATCCAGGGAAGAAGGCCATGTGAAGATTGAGGCAGAGATTGAGTTATGCCACCTCAAACCAAATAAAGCAGGAGCCACAAGAAGCTGGAAGAGCTAAGAAAGGATTCTCCCCTAAAGGCTTTGGAGGCAGTGCAGTCCTGCCTACACCTTGATTTTGTACTTCAGGCTTTGGTTTTGTACATCGGAATCATGGCATAATAAATTGCTGTTGTTTAAATATGCAAAGTTTATGATAATTTGTTATGGTGGCCCTAGGAAACGATTACATGTACAAACATCATACCCCAAATGTCATTGATTATGAATAAACATTGGTCAATACCCTAATTTTTTTTCATGGCTACAGGGATACGAATGCCAGTAAGACATGTGAAAAGTATTTAAAAGTGCCAACATTTCGTAGGTACTATATGCTTTTAATGTATTGGATCATTCAGTGCCAAGAACACACTTATGAGTTAAATACTATTGCAGAATTCAATTTTACAGATGGAAAACTGAGGGACAGAGAGGATAATGACTTTGCCTAAGACTGAACAGTTAAGGAGTGGGACAGCTTGGACTTATGTCCAGTGCATCATGCTCTAGAGCCTGGGAAACTGTGAAAGCTCTGTTGTTAGGTGAAAGAAGCAGTCTGCAAGCATACATACTTTAGGAGCTCATTAAAAGTAATATGCCCTATGTTAGTGTATTTATACAAAACCTGGACCTAGTAAGAAATGGGTGGATTATGACTTTGGAGAGAATGTTCATGGCAATCCCAGAGACAGAAGCCATAGGGCAGTGGGATGATGAGTGGGAAGTGAAAAATGTTAACAGAGCATGTAGAAAACTCTTTTTGGTACTTCGAATATGAAGGAGAAGAAGGATAAGGGAGGGAGAGACAGAGACAGGGAGATCTGTATCCTGTAGCTGAATGGGTGATAAGGGGGTCCAAGGAGAGATTTTTTTTTTTAATCTTCAATTTCTTGAAACTTGACCAAGTTAAAAGCTAATGTGAAAAAAAAGCTATCTCAGAATTAACCCTTGAAGTTGACCGCATGTTTATTTCCCTTATGCTTTTATATCACATTAGAGCTCATGAGATACCTCTGATGGAATAGAATGGGTTTGAGCTCAATAGGTATTTAGTTATTACCTAATGAAAGAATAGACATTGTGTGTGAAGAAATGCTAGTAACTCTTGGATTTTTGTCTCTCAGGGAGGCAGCAGATGGCTGAAATTCTGATCTGATGTGGCTGGTTAATGCATGATCTGAAAACCCCTGCACTGGTGATTTTGGGACAGATCTAGAATATACCAATAAATATATTAACATACCAAGTAGTCTAGGAGCAGCCACTGGGCGAACACCAAACCTTGCATCCCTGGTGCTGTCTCTGAGCTCAGCAGGTAAGTTCAAAGACATGCCTGTCTTCCCAGTGTGGGGAACTAAATTTGGGTCATCTCAGAAGCATGATGTTGGGCAGCTCTTACGAGCTTCTGATAACACCCACGAAGCAGAGAAGCTACTGTCTACAAAACTTTGAACTCAAGGCATGTCACAGGGACATTTGCTTTCTTCAAATAGATGTCTGTGTTCTCATAAGGGGGAGCAATGAGAAATGATTTTTCACAATGCCTGTCTTAGCACTGAGGCTCAGCCAGCCCCTAGTGCTGTGTCCCATTTAAAGGCCATTTAAGTCCCACCCCATGCCATATACTCTCAAGAGGTTTCCTCATATACCCATCAGGCAGCTATGTAAGGATGGTATGGTCAGTCCCATTTCACAGATGACTAACCTCAGGCTCACAGAGCCTAAGTCACCTCTTCAGGTAAGTGGCAGGATTTGAATGAAATTCCATCCCTCACCCTCCCTAGAGTACCCTGAGCAGCCTCCCTTTTAGAAGATGGGTTTCTGGGCTTGAGAAATGGTGAGATTTCACCCACCTGCTATTGTAACCCCATGAGTCTTTACTCAACAACTTTTCTGGGTGAAGATGACAGAGGTGAGATCCCATTCTTTGTGCCAAGAGACCTGTGTGTAGGGACACATGAGTTGGCTGATGCCTGAAGTGGTGAGTGGGCTCAGGCAGAAACTCAAGTGTTGGCCTTGAGACAGGTGAGCATATATATGTGTGTATATATATATATGAGTTTATTAAGTATTAACTTACACAGTCACAGGGTCCCACAATAGGCTGTCTGCAAGCTGAGGAACAAGGAGAGTCAGTCCGAGTCCCAAAACTGAAGAACTTTGAGTCCAATGTTTGAGGGCAGGAAGCATCCAGCACGGGAGAAAGATGTAGGCTGGGAGGCTAGGCCCATCTCTCTTTTTCACATTTTTCTGCCTGCTTTATATTCGCTGGAAGCTGATTAGATTGTGCCCACCAGATTAAGGGTGGATCTGCCTTTCCCAGCCCACTGACTCAAATGTTAATCTCTTTTGGCAACACCCACACAGACACACCCGGGATTAATACTTTGTATCCTTCAATCCAATCAAGTTTACACTCAGTGTTAACCATCGCAACTCCTTTAGGCAAATGCACTCTGTATTTCATCTTCTTTAATGTCAGCAGCTATTCAAGTTACCCACAAGGATACCCACTGAATTATGACCATTATTCAGATCAGGGTACTTTAGGCAAGTTTCTGTACATCAGGGAAATACCTTTGTTGTGTCTCGATTAGCAGGTAATTCTGAATTATTCTAAAGTTTTCTCCAGTTTGTCTCTGTGCCTCCTGGTCTCGGAATGATCTAATCTCCTTGGGCACTGCCATTACATGTTCCAAGGCAGTTTAACATTTTTTTAAAAATTGTGATCCATGTGGTTTTAAGTCAGAAGATAATTTAAATTGAAAAATTCTAAATTAAAAAAAACTAAGAATAGCGTAAAAACTCTGGAAAAATCCGTACAAACTAGAGCTGAGATACTGGATTAGAATTCATGCTTTGTGAAGCACACTAACAAAGAGCTTGGCAAATAATTTCAGTGGAGAAGTCAAATAGTTAGATACATGAACAATAAACACATTAACTCTGCCAAAACCACAAAAACTAATAAGATGTAAATATAAATCCTGAGAAGAAAAGTGGAAAAAATAGGTTGCAAAAGAAGATAAGGATGTGATTCGACCTTTGGAACAGACTATGTGTGTGTGTAGGTGAACATATTTGTGTGCATCTCACTTGTGGAGACACATTTCACAGTATGCACCATTCTATGGACAGCAGACACCTAGGGGTCAGGGATTAGGAGCTGCTCCAGTGAGAGATACAGGTTAATTTCAATTCATATATGTGTTTTTATATATTGTTTTACATTTTATATTCAGGAAAAAGTATTTTGATGAAATATTAAAAACAATATGCTGTGAACATATTGACAAGAGTATGGTACACATATATTCCTTACTTCAGGCATTCATTTATTCAATTTCCTGGGGAAATAAAGTAGATTTTTAAAAAATGAATTGACTCACACGCAAGTGTGTGTGTGTGTGTTCTAGCTCCTCTAGCTCTACCACCTCAAATACAGTTCACAATTGCAGCATTATCCCCAGTTCAGACTGATGCTGTACTTCCAATATCAGATTTAGATATCCCCGAAAACGTACTTTTTTATAACCCAGAAAAATGATGGATACAGAGGGATTCCTGTAGGTACGTCAAAAATTCCAGAAAACTGGCTGATCACATTAATCAACCTCCCAACCTCCATCCCTCCCTTTCCCCTGCTGAACTCACCAGTCAGCTCTCAGAGTTGCAATCCTGGCTCTGGCCACTAGGAGACATCGCAGCCATCTTCACATTTGTTCTTTTTTAAGGAAAAGGAGTACATCTAACAAACAGTAACAGATGTTATAACATGGTTTGTTCCCTGAAATACCAGTTGTTTGGAGTATTCGCGTGTATATTAAAGCAGTTCCATTTGCTGTCGACCCCAAATCTACATCGCATTCATTGATTCATCTCTTCCCTTCTCTGTAGGTAGAGGTTTCCACATTGTAGGAGGGTCCCTTCCAGAGAGCGGGGCGTTCGTTCACTCTCCATTACCCCACCCCTGTATAGGCTTCCTGGTCCTTCTACCACTGCCTCCCACTCATCCCCTCTCCAGGGGCACAGCTGCCCAGACCTGCCCCTTGTGCCGTCATCCTCTCTCAGTCACCTCTCACCTGCCCTGATGCTCACTTAAGATTCTGTCTTCCAGCAACAGCCAAGGAGTGTTAGACCTACCTGGTGTTTCATCTTATGGATGCCCCACAGTATATGTATTTGCAGTCTTCTTTTACACTTACCAGTTTTTTTTTTCTTTGACAGAATTAGAATGAATCATTCTGCACTTAGGCTTATAAGCTGTGGTTTAAGGGAAGTATTGTATTTTTTGCTCCTTGCAGACACGTCTTTGCAGAAGAGTTCTATAATGGTGGTACAATGGCGCCCCCTCGTGACAGAAGCTTGAACTACAGCTTGAACTTCGGTGAGCAGGAAGGTAGGAGGGAGGGGCTCTGGCCCATGCACACCCTATAGAGCGTTCTGAAACTCTGGGTTGAAAAAGGAGACATTCCAGGTTAAAGGGATATAGAAGGCCAATAGATATTCCAGCCTCTTTATATGCTGAATAGAGAGCTGTATGTGAGAATAACAGAAAAATCATTTTAATTTCTGTAGAGATGAAAATATACTGTCTACATTGTTCAACACAATAGCTAATGGCAACTGTGGCAGTTGAACACCCGAAACGTGATTAATGTGACTGAGGAACTGAACTTTTAGTTTCATGTAAGTTTAATCAACTTAAATTTAAATGGCCATATGTGGACAATGCCTACTATATTGGACAGCAGTGGCTCAACACATTTTTCTGTACCTTTCTTTCTTCACTTAACAATATATGCTGGAAATCATTACAAAGGAGTAGAAGGGGGAATTCTCATTGCTTGTTTTACCTCCATAGAACTCTGGGATGTAGATGTACCTTAGATTATTCAATCAATTCCTATTGGTGGACATCTGTCTCATTTCTAGTCTTGTCCTGTTACAAATTGTTCTACCATGAATTGCCTTGTGTTTATGCCTTTTGTCTTTTTAAATTTTATCTTTGGGGGTACATTCTTAGAAGAGAGATTGCTGGCCCCGGAAGAAAATATCTGTGCTGCATAAAATAAAAGATTTGAAACGAGAGGATCTGGAAACATGGCGACAAGCAGTGACTGTTGGTTCTATCTCATTATTCTTTTGATTCCATGTACTTTCTGGTCTCCTATTTTCATTCTAGTGTGACATGATGAATGAATTTATTGAGCCCCAGGAAGAAGGAAAATTAAAGAAGAGCAAAGAATAATAGCTGGACAGAAGATGGGGGTCATTGAACCTATATCCTAGTTGCCAGACCAGTAAACTGACCACGGGACCTGGGGTGAGTCCTGTTCTTTTTTTGGCCTCTAGTCTACCACAGAAGGACATTTAATATAGGAACAGTGGTTAGCTGTGTGGGCTTTGGGGTGAGAAGGACTTGGATTTGAGTCTGGGAACTATTCACTTGATGGTTGCATAATCTGGAGCAAATAATTTATCATGTATCCTATAATTGTTGGCATTTTTATTATTGTTTATTTTATTTTATTATTATTACACCATTCATCCAAAGGGTGAATGATAGGAGTCAGGATTACACTGTCAGGTATTGCAATGTTCCGTGAAACTTTGCTTTTATAACTGATGGAGTCTGACATACAGATTAAAGGATGTCTGTAGAAAGCTCATGAGCAGACCCATATATATATTACATTTAATATGCAATATAGATATGGCATTTCCAATCAGATGCATTGTTTGAAAATTGGGGTTGGGTCAGCTGGTTCATTAAAAGGTAAAGTTAGATTATATATCTTGTAATTTAATCAGAATGACTCATCCACATATTACTACCTTGTATAAAAGTTCAGATAAAAGTAGAAATGAAAATAAAAACCCAGAATACCAAGCTCCATATATAGTATAACAGTTATATAAAATGTAATGTATGTATATCCATTACATTTGCTTATATACATGTATAAAAAACAATTAAAATAGCATGATGTAAATTTCAGTAAGGATAGGAATACTGATGATAAAAGAAAAACTTCAGCCAAATTAAATTTAAAGGACTTTGAGCAATGAACAATTCATGAATTGGGCAGCCCCCAGAATCACAGCAGATTCACAGAGACTCTAGCACAGCCATACGGTGGAAAAAGATTTATAGACCAAAAAAGGGAAATGATGTACAGAAATTGGAAGTGAGGTACAGAATGGCTGGATTGATTATAGCTTGGCATTTGCCTTATTTAAACCCAGTTTGAACACTCAGCAGTACACAAATGGTTGAAGTATGGCCTCTGGGATTGGCCAAGACTTAGCTATTGTTACAGGCGCATACTCCTAAGTTATGTTTTCAATTTTGTCTATTAAGCTAGGTTACAGTTCATCCACAAGGACTCAAATATAGAAGTACGAAGTCCTTCTCAGGTCACATTTAGTTTGCTTTAACACTGGATATTAATATTTTTTAATTTCTGCACTTGACTCAATATTAAACTTTTGCAAAGACAAGTGTGGAATACATTTATGATAAAAATGTAACTCCTAAAATATGTTACTTAAGAAATATTTCCGAAAAAACCATAGCCATAAAATTAACCCAGGTTAATATTATACCTACTTTAGTTTTTCTCTAACCCCAGGTCCCATAGGCTCCCATCTGGCAGTGGGTTTATGCCTTCCTCCTGAAGTCACATTCTTAACCAGAACACTCTTTTCACAGGGTTGCACTCTCTCCACCCTTTCATTTGTTTTCTCTCTGCACTTAGCCTGGGCAACAGAGCAAGATCCTGTAAAAAGAAAGAAAGAGAGGAAGGGAGGGAGGGAGGGAGAGAGAGAAAGGGAGGGAGGGAGGGCGGGCTTTGCTGTCTCTTCTTTGTAGCACAGGTAACCTGATCATGCAGTGGAGGAGAAGGAAAATCATCCCCTCATTACATTTTGTTTGATGTCCTTTCTTGCTACCTTCTTTTACCTTCCATTTGGACATTGGAATAGCAGCCTTTCATTAAGCTCTGGAAAGGAGATAGCACCGAATGACAGAGCATGAAGATGAGTCTGCTATAAAACAGACTGAAACCAGAAGTCCTGGGTCCCAAGTACTAGATCTGTCCTTGTATACGCAGTGGTTAGGGATGTGGGCTTTGGAGTCAGATAGATCAGGTAGAAAATGTGTGTACATTTAATAGCTGCTTTCATGATCTTTAGCAAATATTGAGTCTTCAAATTAATGAAACCCATATTTAGTATACATACATTAAATATCCGTGCATAGAGAATGAAATGAGCATTAATACAAAAATAATTCTACGTTTAAAATTAACTAGTGATGGGGTTATTGATTAATTATATATCTGGACTTGATTATATTTCCCTGAATTTCTTAATTGGTATGGATCTTTTTAAAATCAGAATTAAGTCTCAGAGAAATAGTGGTTGTTATGAAATATTAAAGTAACACAAAAAATTATAGAATACAACAGACTTCTACATATTCATGTCAACATATAAAACTTTCATAGGTGAGTCAAACACACTTTAAAGTCTTCTCTTATTACCTCAGCTGCCTTCTTTCCCACAGGTGACCATGATGCAGAATTTAGGTTTTACGTTTTCAAGACATTTTTCTATACTTTTATTACATATGCATATATCTGTAAGTGAAATATGGTATTGTTTTCTGACATGGTTTCATCTCTAAATACCTGGCTACCTCATGAAATAGGAGAAAGGAAGAAACATGAGGAGAACAAACACACATTCGCATCTTAATAGAGGGACCTACCATATATGCCTATTTGTCATTTATACTCTCTTTCAGACTCACTGAAGCAGACACACCCATTTTCTCAGTTTATATGCTGTGGGGAGCTCCAACAAAATCTGCAGATACCATTTTCCAAGCGTCTTTATTCCCTGATGAATTCAAAATCTTAGAGTTTCCCTGAAGCTAACTATCCTAAAATAATATCTCAGTGTATCCTGACATGAAATACCTTCCATTTGTCCAGACCTAATTTTCTATCTTTCATCCAAACTGTAATTCATGTAGGCTTACCCTGTCTATCTGGAATCTAAACTGGGTCATGCTGGTGAAAGAAGACAGTGATTCCCTGAGTTGATTTTCATATGTCCAGGCTACTACCCAAATCCATTGATTAGTTCAGGGATGCATGTCATTTAGAGCTCGATCTGATTTTGTATCACAATTGCTCAGCATGAGTATATTTTGCTTTCCATTTGTTATTTTTGATTGCACAAGGAAGGTATTTCAAAAGAGTTTTAATTCGTATGTGTTAATTGATGATCCTGGGGACAGAATCCATAGTGTAATGGGATAAAGAGTCAGTGAAAAGTGGAGAGTATTAACAAGGAATGTGTAAAACTCTTTGTGGAACTTTGAATTTGAAGAAGAGAGAATCCAATGGGGGAGGACACATACACATACACACATACATATACACACACACACACACACACACACATACACAGAGAGAGAGAGAGAGGGAGAGAGAGCGCTGGAGGGAGAGCGCCAGAGAGAGAGAGGGAGAGAGGGAGAGGAGTGGTATCTCTATCATGTGGTTGAATAGGTGATGAGAGGTCCAAGGAGGGATTTTTGAAAATCATCAATTTTTTGAAACCTGATCAAGTTTAAAAATTAATGAGAAGAACCATCTCATCTCAGATTTAAGCAATGAAGTCACCCATATATTAATTTCCTTTCTTGCCCAGTTAATTCGACTTTAGAGTTCATGAGGTACCTCCAATGGAATAGCATGAATTCTGGGCTCTGTAAATATTTAGTTGTTAGCTAATTAAAAACTAGATAATTGTGTGTTGTATTAGTCTGTTCTCATGCTGCTAATAAAGACATAACTGAGACTAGGTAATTTATAAAGGAAAGAGGTTTAATTGACTTACAGTTCCACATGGCTGGGGAGGCCCCACAATCATAGCAGAAGGCAAAAACACATCTTACATGGTGGCAGGCAAGAGAGCTTGTGCAGGGAAACTCCCATTTATAAAACTATCAGATCTTGTGAGACTTATTCACTACTATGAGAACAGTATGGTGTAAACTGCCCTCATGATTCAATTATCTCCACCTCGCCCTGTGCTTGACATGTGGTGATTATTACAATTCAAGGTGAGATTTGGGTGGGAACACAGCCAAACTCTATCGTGTGTCAAAGACTTGCTAGTAACTATTGGATTTTTGTCTCTAAGGGAGGCAGCAGATGACCGAAAACCTGGAGTGATGTGGCTGAATACCGCATGATCTGAAGACTGCACTGGTGGCTGCGGTATGGGTCCAAATTTTTCCTTAACAAAAACAAAAAAAGAGCCCAAAACCATACTGACTAGTCCAGGAACGGCCATTAGGCAAACACAACTTTTTGCTACCCTGGTGTTACCGATTTCTGAGCTCAACAGGTGAATTCAAAGATATGCCTGTCTTTCCAGCATGGGGAGCTGGATTTGGGTCAGCTCAGGCGCATGATGTTGAACATCTCTTATGAGCTTCTGATAGTGCCCAGGAAGTACAGAAACAACTGTCTACAAATCTTTGAACTCAAGGCATATCACAGGGACATTTGCTTTCTTCAACTAGATATCTGTTTTCTCATAAAGAGAAACAATGAGAAATGGTTTTTCACAATGCCTCGTTAGCCCTGAGGCTCAGCCATCCCCTAGTGCTGTGTCCCAACATTTAAAGGCCATTGAAGTCCCACTCTATGCCATATACTCTGTACAGGTTTTCTCATTTACCCCTCAGGACAGCACTGTAAGGATGGTGTGGTCAGTCCCATTTCATAGATGACCAAACTCAGGCTTTCAGAGCCTAAGTCACTTCTCCAGATAGGTGGTAGGATTGAAATGAGGTTCCATCCCTCATCATCCATAGACAGCCCTGAGTAGCCTCCCTTTTAGAAGATGGGCTTCCAGGGCTTGAGAAATGGTCAGATTCCACCCCCCTGCTATTGTGGACCAATGCGTCCTCACTCCACAACCCCTCTGGGTGATGAAGAAGATAGAGAAGATTAAATCCCACCATTTATGCCAAGAGACCTGGGTGTAGGGCCACATGAGTTGGTTGCTTCTCGAAGTGGTGAGTGGGCTCAGGCAGAAGCTCAAGTGTTGGCCTTGGGACAGGTGAGCTGGAGAGAAGGAAAGTAACATACACTAAACTACTGTAAGCAAATGCACTTTATATTTCATCTCCTTTAATCTTAACTGCTATTCAAGGTACCTATCACTTTGACAATTATTCAAATCAGGGTACTTTAGGAAAGTTTATGTAAAGCAGGGAATAAACTCTTTTCTCTCCAGTTCAGCAGCTAACTCTAGAATTACTTTTAAGTATTTTTAAGTATTTTTCCATTTTTGTCTTGATATCTCCAGGACTCTCAATGCTTGAATTTTTCTCAAGGCCGACAGTACACACGCCCTAAGGTGTTCTTCACTAGTATTTCTTTTTAAATTACAATCTGTATATATCTTATTCATATTATTGAAGTTGAAAACACATTCTAAATGAAAATAACACTAAGAATGTCTGTAAAATAACGGGGAAACATTTTCAAACTACATCTCAGATGTTGGATTAGTATCCATAATTTATAGGGCAAACTCAGTAACAAAACAGTTGGCAACTAATTTTGACATAGAATTCCAATAGATATAGACATGAACAAGGAACTTGTTGATTATGCTAAAACTATAAGAACTAATAAGATGCTAATATAAATCCTCAGAAGAATATTAAGTGGAAAAGACAGCTTGCAAAAGGAGATGATTAATGTGGTTGCACTTTTTGGCAAAGATTACGTGCATATGTAGGTGAACATGGTCATGTGCACCTCATCCACAGAAACATGTCTGGAAAGTGTGCACCATTCTATGGACAACAGACCTTTTGGGTCAGGAGGTAGGAGTTGAGCTAGTGAGAGGTGAAGATTAATTACAATTCATATATGTGCTTTTGTATATTGTCTGAAATTTGGTATTCAGGAATAAAAATATTTTGATGAATATTTAGACACAACATAACATACGTTTGCACAGATTGACAAAAGTAATGTGTATTATGTTCATTAATTTGAAATAGCTATTACTGTATTCTATTTAATGGTGAAGGAAGTAGTTAAGTAGAAGGACACAAAACAAGTCTCAACAAATTTAAAAAATCAAAATCATATCAAGTATGTTCTCAGACAAAAATGGAATAAAAGTAGAAATCAATAACAAGAGGAACCTGGGAAACTGTACAAATATGTGGAAAATAAACAAACAGCATGCTCCAGAATGACCACTGAGTCAAGAAAAAAAATATGGAGGATATCAAAAAGTTATTTGAAACAAATGAAAATGGAAACACAACATACCAAAATCTATGGGATACAGCAAAAGCAGTGCTTAGAGAAAAATTTGTAGCAATAGATGCCTACATCAAAAAAGTAAAAAGATTCCAAATAACCAATCTAACTGTTCACCTCAAGGAACTAAGAAAGGAAAAACCAAATCCCAAATGAGTAAAAGGAAGGAAACAGTAAAGGTCAGAGCCAAACTAAACAAAATAGAAACTAAAAATATACAAAATTTTAATGAAACAAAAAGTTAGATTTCTGAAAAGATAAAAAATTGATAAACCATCAGCTAGACTAACCAAGAAAAAAAAGAAGACACAAATAAACATCAGAAATGAAAAAGGAGACACTACGACTGATAACATGGAAATACAAATAATCATCAGAGACTATTATAAACAATTATATACCACCAAATTGGAAAGCCTAGAGGAAATAGATAAATTCCTGGACGTATACCACCTACCAAGATTGAATCAGGAAGAAATAGAAAACCTGAACAGACCAATAGTAAGTAATGAGATTGAATCAGTAATAAAAATTTTCCAACAGAGAAAAGCCCAGACCTGGATGGTTTCTCTGATGAATTCTACCAAACCTTCAAAGGAGAACTAACACAAGTTATATTCAAACTACTGAAAAAAAATTGAAGAGGAGAGAATTCTCCCTAACTCATTTTATGAGGGCAGCATTATTATGATATTAAAAACCAGACAAGGACTCAACAACAACAAAAAACTACAGGCCAATAACCCTGATGAAAATAGATGCAAAAGTTCTCAACAAAATACTAGCAACCTGAATCCAACAGCATATCAAAAAGATAATACGCCATGATCAAGTGGGATTTATACCAGGGATGCAAAGATGGTTCAACATATGCAAATCAACAAACATAATACATTACATCAACAGAATGAAGGACAAAAACCATATGATTATCTCAACCAATCCATAAAAAGCATTTGATAAAATTCATCATCCCTTCATGATAAAAACTCTCAAGAAACTAGGCATCAAAAGAACGTACCTCAAAATAATAAAAACCATATATGATAAACTCAGAGCTAACATCATAATGAATGGGGAAAAGCTGAAACCATTTCATCTAAGAGCTGGAACAAGACAAGGGTCTTGTTTTTTCACCTTCATCACTACTATTCAACATAGTACTGGAAGACCTAGCCAGAGCAATCAGACAAGAGAAATAACAGATATCCAAGTTGGATATCTTTACATTTGTTCCTCTTTGCAAATGATATAATTTTATATCTAGAAAAACCTAATGACTCCATCAAAACCCTCCCAAATTTGATAAATACAATATAGTTTTAGGATAGAACATCAATATACAAAAATCAGTAGTGTTTGTATGCACCAATGACGAAATAGCTGATGATGAAATAGTGGAGAAAGAAATTTAAAAAGCATGCCTACTTGAAATAGCTACCAAAAAAAAAACCTAGGAATAAATTTAACCAAGTAGGTGAAAGACCTCTACAAGGAAAACTACACAACACTGATGAAAGAAATTGAAGAGGACACAAGCAAATGGAAAGATATCCTATGCTCATGGCCTGGAAGAATTAATATAGTTAAAATGACCATACTGTCAAAGGTAATCTGCAGATTCAATGCAATCCTTATCAAAGTACCAATGACATTTTTTGCAGAAATAGAAAAAACAATCCTAAAATTGATATGCAACCACAAAGGAACCCAGATAACCAAACCAATCCAGACCAAAAAGAACAAAGCTGGAGGCATCACACTACTTGACTTCAAAATATATTACAAGGCTATAGTAATCAAAACAGCATGGTATTGGTATGAAAACAGACACAAAGACCAATGGAACAGAATAGAGAACGCAGAAATAAATCCACATGTTTACAGACAAAACTGATTTTCAACAAAGGCACCAAGAACGTACGTTGGAGAAAGGACATCCTCCTCAATAAATGGTATTGGGAAAATTGGATATGCATATGCAGAAGAATGAAACTGCATCTCTGTCTCTCATCATATACAGACATCAACTCAAGATCAATTAAAGACTTAAATGTAAGATCTGAAACTATAAAAGTACTAGACAAAAACCTGGGGGAAACACTTTAGTACATTGGTCTAGGCAAATATTTTATGGCTAAGACCTTAAAAGCACAGACAACAAAACCGAAAATAGACAAATGACCAATATGTGTGTCCACCACAGAGTCCAGGTCCTTTCCTCTGCAACACCTTGTCAGCGTCAGTACTTTCTTCATTCCTCTGTAGCCTTTCTCACCTCCCTATACTTGGGGAGTCTAAATGGCACTACTTTATGAGTGTCTGTAGAGCAATACTTATCAAGGCCTACATAGGCACACACGCTTTGTGCTAGCATTTCCTTTTATATGTTTATCTTCAGGACTTAGTGAAGAATGTTGATTAAAATCTGGTTACAAGTACTGCCATCCTGATATTTCCCTTTTTTCACTTTTGGGCTTGAATTTAGAAAGGGAGACGAAATGAGATGCAAAGACACAAGCCAGAAGGAAGTAAAGGGAAATGTGGTTGTCAGCACACACATACACTCACACTCTCTCTCTTTCTCTCTCTCACACACACACACACACACTCACTCCTACATCAACCAGGTTCTGTTATCACAATACTACAATTCTCTCAACATAGTTGTTGGGCTCCAAGGGGACCCATTCAGCTCACCAGAGCAAATAGCCATGGGAACTCTGCCCTGGATTACACCCACTACCAGTGCACAGACTCTGAAAAGATGCTATCCATGTCGTGTAGATAATAGGGAATATTGGAACACTCTGAATAATATGGGGTTGTGAAAATTGATTATGTCACATCCACAGTATGAAATTTCAGAAGAGAGCAAAAATGAGTTATATTGAAACAATGATGAGAGATGATTTTTTTTGCCTATCAGATTAGTAAAGATTCACATTATTTCTAATATGAGCAGAAAGGAACTTTCACACTGGAATATTAGTAGTATAATACTTTTATTAAAAGTATTTTGATTTCAGATAAATGCATGGGGGCAAGATGGCAGATAGGAGGCAGGACCAGCTTGCAGCTCCTGCTGAGATGGACAGAGCAGCATGTGGAGACTCGTACTGTAAACCTTTTCTCCAAGAAGTACTGCAGGAACATACCAGGAAAGCTGAGAGAATCCACAGACCCTTTGAAGAAACTGGATCACTGTTGCAGGCCCCCTGAGATGCCGAAAAACTGTGAGTCTGCTTGCTTTGTCAGTGGGGAAGCTGGTGGTCTGGGACAAGTTCTCAGCCCTGGTCACTGGTTGCCCTGAAATAGACTCGGTGCTGTTGTAGGGCACAGTGGGAATGACACCAGCCTTTAGGGCTGCAGGCTGCATGGGAGCAGGGTGAGGCCCATGACCGCTGACTTTCCCCCACTTGCTGGCAAACTGTATGGTTCAGCAGAAGCAGCCATAATCCCCCTGGGAATATAACTCCATTGGACCAGACACCACACCCCCATCCCCCACAGCAGTCACAGCAAGCCACACCCAAGGAGAGGCTGAGCTCAGCCATGCCTATCCCTGCCCCTACCGGGTGGTCTTTCTCTACACACCCTGGTAGCCAAAGACCAAGGTCATAATCTCTTGGGAGTTCTATGGCCCTGCCCACCGCCTGAGAAATCTGAATACTTAACCAGCTGTCCCTAGGGAAAGTTGGCATCCTCTCTGCAGGACCACAACTGATGCACTCTTGAAATCACCACCTCCTAGCTGGAGGCCAACTAACACAAAACTAGCACACTAAACCAAAATACAACCAAGGACCCTTACAGAGTCCACTTCACTCCCCTGCTACCTCCACTGGCTGCAAAACCTGAAGATGGATCACATCACAGGACTCTTTGCAGACACTCCCCAGTACCAGCCCGGAGCCCAGTAGCTCCACTGGGTGGCTAGACCCAGAAGAGCAAAGACAGTCATGACAGTTTGGCCCTCAGGAAGCCCCATTTATAGGGGAATGGGGAGAACACCACATCAAGGGAGCACCCCATGGGACAAAAGAATCTGAACAGCAGCTCTTGAATTCCAGATCTTCCCTCTGACATAGTCTACCCAAATGAGAAAGAGCGAGAAAAAAATTTCTGCTAATACGACAAAACAAGTTTCTTTAACACCCCCGAAACATTGCACTAGCTCACCAGCAATGGATCCAAACTAAGATGAAATCTTGGAATAGCCAGAAAAAGAATTCAGAAGGTTGATTATTAAGCTAATAAAAGAGGCAGCAGAGAAAGATGAAGTCCAACTTAAATAAATCAAAAACGTGATGCAGGATATGAAAGGAAAATTATTCAGTGAAACAGCATAAATTAAAAAAAAAACAATTAGAATTTCGAGAAATCGGGGAACATATAGAGAAAAGCAAAACGCACTGGAAAGTCTCAGCAATCAATTGAACAAGCAGAAGAAAGAACTTCAGAGCTCAAAGACAGGCTTTCAAATTAACCCAATCCATCAAAGACAAAGAAAAAAGAATTTTAGGCTGGGTGTGGTGGCTCACGCCTGTAATCCCAGCACTTTGGGAGGCCGAGGCAGGTGGATCACGAGGTCAGGAGATCGAGACCATCCTGGCAAACACGGTGAAACCCTGTCTCTACTAAAAATACAAAAAAAAAAAAAAATTAGCCATCATAGTGGCAGGTGCCTGTAGTCCCAGCTACTCAGGAGGCTGAGGCAGGAGAATGGCGTGAACCCGGGAGGCGGAGCTTGCAGTGAGCCAAGATCGCGCTACTGCACTCTAGCCTGGGCGACAGAGCAAAACTCCGTCTCAAAAAAAAAAAAAAAAAAAAAAGGATTGTAAAAAAAATGACTAAAGCATCCAAGAAGTTTGAGACTATGTTAAATGTCGAAACCTAAGAATAATTAGTGTTCCTAAGGAAGAAGAGAAATCTAAAAGTTTGGAAAACGTATTTGAGGGAATAATCAAAGAAAACTTCCATGGCCTTGCTAGAGATCTGGAGAAATACAAGAAGTTCAAAGAACACCTGGGAAATTCATTGCAAAAAAGATCATTGCCTAGGCACATAGTCATCAAGTTATCTAAAGTCAAGACAAAGGAAAGAATCCTAAGAGCTATGAGGCAAAAGCATCAGGTAATCTATAAAGGAAAACCTATCAGATTAACAGCAGATTTTTCAGCAGAAACCCTGCAAGCTAGAATGAATTTGGGTCCTATTTTTAGCCTCCTTAAGCAAAACAATTATCACCCACGAATTTTGTATCCAGAGAGAAACTAAGCTTCATAAATGAAGGAAAGATACAGTCTTTCCCAGACAAACAAATGCTGAGAGAATTCACTACTACTAAGCCAGCAGTACAAGAACTGCTAAAAAGAGCTCTAAATATTAAAATAAATCCTCAAAATATACCAAAATAGAATCTCCCTAAAGCATAAATCTCACAGGACCTATATGACAATAACACAGTCCAAAATATATGTATGTATGTATATATATATGCAGGCAACAAATAGCACAATGAATAAAATAGTACCTCATCTCAGTACTAACATTGAATGTAAATAGCCTAAATGCTCCACTTAAAAGATACAGAATGGCAGAATGGATAAGAATTCACCAACCTAGTTTCTGCTGTCTTCAGGAGATTCACGTAACACATAAGGACTCACATAAACTTAAGGTAAAGGGATAGAAAAATATATTCCATGCAAATGGACACCAAAAGTGAGCAAGAGTAGCTGTTCTCACATCAGACAAAACAAACTTTAAGGCAACAGCAGTTAAAAAAGACAGAGGGACATGATATAATGATAAAAGGACTAGTCCAACAGGAAAATATCACAGTTCTGAATATATATGCACCTAACACTGGACCTTTTGATTTATAAAACAGTTACTACTAGACCTAAGAAATGAAATAAACGGCAACACAATAAAAGTGGGAGACTTTAATACTTCACTGACAGCACTAGACAGGTCATCAAGACAGAAAGTCAACAAAGAAACAATGTACTTAAACTATACCTTATAACAAATGGACTTAACAGATATTTACAGAACAGTCTACCCAACAACTACAGAATATATATTCTATTCATCAGTACATGGAACATTCTCCGAGATAGACGAGATGACAGGCCACAAAACAAGTCTCAGTAAATTTAAGAAAATCGAAATTATATCGAGTACTCTCTCAGACCACAATGGAATAAAATTGGAAATCAACTCCAAAAGGAACCTTAAAAACCATGCAAATACATGGAAATTAAATAACTTGCTCCTGAGTGATCGTTGTGTCAACAATGAAATCAAGATGGAAATTTAAAAATTCTTTGAATTGAAAGATAATAGTGACACAACCTATCAAAACCTCTGGGATACAGCAAAAGCAGTGCTAACAGGATAGTTCATAGCATTGAATGCCTACATCAAAAAGTCTGAAAGAGCACAAATAGACAATCTAAGATCATACCTCATGGAACTAGAGAAACAAGAACAATCTAAACCCAAACCCAGGAGAAGAAAAGAAATAACGAAGATCAGAGCAGAACTAAATGAAATTGAAACAAACAAAAACAATACAAAAGATAAATGAAACAAAAAGCTGGTTCTTTGAAAAGATAAATAAAACTGATAGACCATTAGCAAGATTAACCAAGAAGAGAGAAGTTTCAAATAAGCTCAATTAGAAATGAAATGGGAGATATTACAACTGATATCACAGAAATACAAAAGATTATTCAAGGCTACTATGAACACCTTTATGTGCATAAACTAGAAAACTTACAGGAGATGGATAAATTCCTGGAAATATACAACCCTCCTAGATTAAACCAGGAAGAGATTGAAATAGTAATACAAAGATTGCCAATAACTAAAAAATAAGTTCAGAACCAGACAGATTCACAGCTGAATTCTATCAGACATTCAAAGAATTGGTACCAATCCTATTGACACTATTCCAAAAGATAGAAAAAGAGAGAATCCTCCCCCAAATCATTCTATGAAGCCAGTTTCACCATAATATCAAAACCAGGGAAGGACATAACAAAAAAGAAAGCTACAGACCAATATCCCTGATGAACATAGATGCAAAAATCCTCAAGAAAATACTAGTGAACCAAATTCAACAACATATCAAAAAGAAAATCCACCATGATCAAGTGGGTTTCATGCCATTAATGCAGGGATGATTTAATATACACAAGTAATAAATGTGATAGAGCACATACACAGATTTAAAACAAAAATCACATGATCATCTCAATAGATGCAGAAAAAAGCATTTGACAAAATCCAGCATCCCTTTATGATTAAAACCCTCAGCAAAATCGGCATAAAGGGGACATACCTTAGAGTAATAAAAGCCATCTACAACACAAACAAAGGGAAACACATCCCATGCTCATGCATGGGTACATATGGAACCAAAAAAGAGCCCAAATAGCCAAAGAAAGACAAAAAAAAAAAAAAAATAGGCGCATAGACCAATGGAACAGAATAGAGAACCCAAAAATAAAGCCAAATACAGCCAACTGATCTTTAACAAAGCAAACAAAAACATGAAGTGGAGAAAGGACACCCTATTCAACAAATGGCGCTGGGATAATTGGCAAGCCACATGTAGAAGAATGAAACTGGATCCTCATCTCTCACCTTATACAAAAATCAACTCAAGATGGATCAAAGACTTAAATCTAACACCTGAAACCATAAAGATTCTAGAAGATAATATTAGAAAAACCCTTCTAGACATTGGCTTAGGCAAAGACTTCATGACCAAGAACCCAAAAGCAAATGCAACAAAAACAAGAATAAATAGATGGGACTTAATTAAACTACAAAGCTTCTGCACAGCAAAAGAAATAATCAGCAGAGTTAACAGACAACCTACAGAGTGGGAGAAAATCTTCACAATCTATACATCTGACAAAGGACTATTATCCAGAATCTACAAATAACTCAAATCAACAAGAAAAAACAAAACAAAACAAAATAAAAATACCAAAAAGTGGGCTAAGGACATGAATAGACAATTCTCAAAAGAAGATATACAAATGGCCAGCAAGCATATGGAAAAATGCTCAACATCACTAGTGATCAGGGAAATGCATATCAAAACCACAATGCAACACCATCTTATAACTGCAAGAATGGCCATAATAAAAAAAATAATAGATGTTTGAGTAGGTGGGGTGAAAAGGGAACACTTTTACACTGCTGGTGGGAGTGTAAACTAATACAACCACTGTGGAAAACAGTGTGGCGATTCGTTAAAGAACTAAAAGTAGATCTCCCGTTTGATCCAGCAATCCCACTACTGGGTATCTACCCAGAAGAAAATAAGTCATTATACAAAAAAGATACTTGCACACACATTTACAGCAGCACAATTTGCAATTGCAAAAATATGGAACCAACCCAAATGCCCATCAATCAATGAGTGGATAAAGAAAATGTGAGATATATATATATAATATATATATAATATATATATTATATATATATTATATATATATAATATATATAATATATATATAATATATATAATATATATAATATATATATAATATATATAATATATATTATATATATAATATATATAATATATTAATATATATATAATATATATTATATATATATTATATATATTATATATATAATATATATATTATATATATATTATATATATATTATATATATATTATATATATAATATATATATAATATATATATAATATATATATATATGAATACTACTAAGCCATAAAAAAAAAGAAATAATGGCATTCGCAGCAACCTGGATGGAATTGGAGATTATTATTCTAAGTGAAGTAACTCAGGAATGGAAAACCAAACAGTGTATGTTCTCACTCATGTGGGAGCTAAGCTATGAGGACGCAAAGGCATAAGAATGATACATTGGTCTTTGGGGACTCAGGGGAAACAGTGGGGAGTGTTGAGGGATAAAAGACTATACATTGGGTACAGTGTACACTGCTTGGGTGAAGGGTGTGCCGAAATCTCAGAAATCACCGCTGAATAACTTATTGATGTAAACAAACACCACCTGTTCCCCAAAAACCTATTTAGATAAAAAAAAAATTTTAAAAAGTAAAAGTATTTTGATTTCATCAACTTAATATAAAATTTTTAAGTGTCTGGGGCTTAAAGATACTCTTTCAAAAACTTATAAAGAAATTATTACTGAAATATTTGTGCATATGAGCAAGAGTGTTATATATACCATTGTCTGTAATAGAAACTATGGTAAGGGAACTAAATTTTCACCACTAGGTTACTGTGGAAATAAACTTTAGGATATCATATAAATGAAACACCGGGTCCATAAAAAATATTGATATTATGTTGTAATTTCAAATGTTATCATAGAAATGTATTTCCATGAAAAGATAGTAATAAAGATGTAAAGAGGGTTACAAAGATAACAAGTAGCCTGGATCCCTTTTTTCTTATATAGGTCTCTATCCAGGGGTCAAAGAATAAAAATTAAAATATTTTGTCTTCCTCTCACATAGAGCTCTCTTCTCGGCACAGTAAAAGGCAGCAATTTTTGTCTGGAGTCCTTCAGTACCCCTATACACTGGGAATGCTCACTTTTCCACCAAGATTTCCAGAAAGCTTTATAGGGTGGGCTTGGGCCACAATCTCTCCTTCCCACCTTCCTGTTCTAGCTGCAATGCAGATTTGTGTCGGGAAAGGGCACCACGGTACCACCATTATCAAACTTTTCAGCAAAGAAGTGTCCGCAAGGAGCAAAAACTACAATACCTCCTTACGACCCACCTTATGAACCCAGGTACAGAATGATTCTGTCAGAAAGATACTGATGTATTTAAAAGAAGACGGAAAAAAAAATAAACTGCAGGACATCCTTGGCTATCCTAGGCGGGCAGCCATAGGGCAGTGTGGGGCAGTGGGCGGTGACAGAGAGAGGATGAGGGCACAGGAGCAGGGTCTGGGCAGCTGTATCCATAGTGTCCTGAAAAGGGAATGACAGAGAGAAGGTGGGAGGAAATCTGGGAAGCCTGTATAGGGGTGGGGTAATGGAGGAGGGTGAATGCCCTGCTGTCTGAAAAGGACCCCTCACCCACCCTCCTGCAATGTGGACACTGCAACCTGCACCAAGGAGGGAAGTGAAAAATCAATGAATGCAATGTAGATTTGGGGTCAACAGATAATGGAACTGTTTTCATATACATGTGAATTTTCCAAACAACCACAGAAAACTCGTAATATTTGTTACTCTATGCAAAATAAGCTGCTTTTAATTTAAAAACAAAAATTGAGATAGCTATGATGTGCCTTCTGGTAGCCAGAGCCAAGGTTGCAGCTCTGAGAGTAGACCAGGTTGCAGGGGAGGCAGGGTTCAGCATAGGGAAGGGAGGGATGGAGTTGGGAGCTTGATTAATGGGATCAGCCTCATTCCAATCCTGCCATTTATCTGGGGAAGTGACTTAGGCTCTGTGAGCCTGAACTTAGTCATCTGTGAAATGTAACTGACAATACCAGAGCTTTCCTGAGGGGTAAATGAGAAAACCTGCCCAGAGTATATGGCATAGAGTGAAACTTTAGTGGTTTTTAAATGTTGGGACACAGAAGTAGGGGTTGGCAGAGCCTCAGGGCTAAGGAGGCAGTGTGAAAAATCATTTCTTACTGTTTCCCCTTTTGAGAAAAATACACATCTAGTTGAAGAAAGCAAATGTCCCTGTGATATACCTTGAGTTGAAAGATTTATGGACAGCTGTTTCTCTAGTTCTTGGGTGTTATCAGAAGCTCATAAGAGCTGTTCAGCATCAAGTCCCTGAGCTGACCCAAATTCAGTTCCTCATGCTGGGAAGATAGGCATGTCTTTGAACTCACCTGGTGATCTCAGTGATAGATAACACCAGGTAAGCAAAGTGTGGAGTTTGCCTAATGGTTGTTCCTGGACTGTTTGGTATATTAATATATTATAGGAAAGCAGGGTGCAGTGGCTCATGCCTGTAATCCCAGCACCGTGGGAGGCTGAGGTGGGCGGATCACTTGAGATCAGGAGTTCGAGACCAGCCTGGCCAACATGGCAAAACTCCCTCTCTACTAAAAATACAAAAAGTAGCCGGGCATGGTGATGCGTGCCTGTAATCCCAGCTACTCAGGATGCTGAGGCAGGAGAATCGCTTGAACTCGGGAGGCGGAGGTTGCAGTGAGCTGAGATCGGGCCACTGCATTCCAGTCTGGGCGACAGAGTGAAACACTGTCTCAAAAAAAGAAAAAGTTTTATACACACACACACACACACACACACACACACATATATGTAAAACAGGAAAATTCTAGACTGTTTCACAGCCACCAGGGCGGTGACCCTCAGATTATGCATTATCCAGCCACATCACAGCAGTATTTTAACCATCTTCTACCTCTTGAAACACAAAAATCCAAGAGTTACTACCATTTCTATACACACAATTGTCCATTCCTTCATTCATTAATAACTAAATATATATTAAGCTCAATACCTATGTAACTAAAGGCATCTCATGATCTCTAAAATGGAAATAATAGAGTAAGAATGAAAATAATATATCACCAACTTCAAAGATTAGTTTTAAGATGGTATGCTCCTTCACATTAATTTTTAAACTTGATCAACTTTTAAGAAATGAAAGATTTTCAAAAATTCCTCTTGGACCCCTCAATACACATTTAGCCACAGGATTGATACCTCTCCTTTCCTCTCCCCTCCCCTCTCCTTTCCTCTCCCCTCCCCTCTCCTCCCCTCCCCTCCCCTCCCCTCCCCCCCGTCCCCTCCCCTCCCCTCCTCTCTCTCTCTCTCTCTCTCTCTGTCTCCTGCCCCCTCCACCTCTATGTCCTGTCTCTGGGTCTCTCTCTTCTCCTTCAAATTTAAACTACCTAAAAGAGCTTTCTCCATTCCTTGTTAACATTCTTCACTTCCTACTGCCTGCTTATCCCACCTAGTTAGCCAAGCAGTGACTGCCACAGAGACGGGAAAGCGGGATGGTCTTCATGAAATCACTCAGAGTTCAGCATTACAGCTTCAGTGGGGGAATGGGGAGGATAAGGAGAGGGGAACCCTGACACAGCGGGATTCGGGGTAGAAGTATAGTCATAGTCTCATTCAGCCCAGGGTCCCAGGAGCAATCAACAAATGTGAATTAATACACCATGTTTTCATTACCTGTGTATCCACTGATGAACTTTTAGGTCAGTTCTACATCTTGACTATGATGTATAATTACACAAGTACCTTCCTTATGTAATTAAAAGTTATAAAAGGAAAATATACACATGCCCAGCACTTGTAATAGATATCAAATCAAGTTCTAAATGGAATGCATCCCTATACCATCTAAGGGATTTGGGCAGTAGTCTGAACACATGAAAACTAACTCCCAGAAAATACTGTCTTCTTTCAGCAGGATGGTCTAGATTAGGTTCTGGTTATAAAGGACAGGCCTAAATTAGTAACAGTTTGAAAGAAAGGTAGAAAATTAGCCCCAGACAAATGAGAAAATGTCTTGCATTCAAGATACACTGAGATTGTTTTAGGCAATTTAGCCACAGGAAAACTGTGACACTGAACATATCAGATAAAAGAAGAGTTTGAAAATAGTAACTGTAGAATGTTTTACTGCTCTCTATAGCATATAAACTGAGACCTGGATGTGTCTGTTTTAGTAGTCTAAAAGATAATACACACGACTTGGAGACATATATATATAGCAGGTCCCACTGTTGAGATATGAATGCATGTTTGTTCTCCTCAGGTTTCTTACTTCCTCTTCTTCAATGAGGTAGCCAGGTATTTAGAGAGAAAACCATGCTACAAAACAATATCATATTTTACATACAGGTATGTACATGTGTAATAAAACTATAAGGTAATGTCTTAAAAATGAAAAATCCAAATTCTGTATAGTGATTATCTCTGGGGAAGTAGGAGGCTAATACAATCAGACTTCAATGTGACTATCGATTGCCTATATACTATTTTATATGTTAGCATGGGTACATAGAAAGTTCTCACATTCTATAATTTTTGTATGTCTGAACTATTTTATAACAAATACTGTTTCTATGAGCAAAAATTCTGACTTTTAAAAAGCTCCATGCTAATTTATAAATTGTGGAAAGCATAGTCAAGCTCAGAAATAAATAAATAATCCCTGACCCCTCCCACTTATTAATTTTTGATAAATTGTCCTTTTTGTATAGTTCCTCCCAGTTTGTTCTCTATGCAGGCATATTTAATATATATCCATTACATATGGGTTTCATTTGTCTGGAGACTCAACATTTCCTAAAGATCATAAAACCAGTAATTAAGTATGCCAAAATATTGTACTCACTCTGACTCCGAGGCTCATGTCCTTAACCCCTGAGAATGTCAATCTTTTCCTGTGAAAGGGATGAGGCCAGATCAGGCCAGCTGACTTCTCATGGTCTTTTTTACACAAAGCTAAATCTGCTATTGAGGACCCAGGTCTCCTGATTTCAGTCTGTTGTACAGCAGATTCATCTTCATGTTCTGTTGCTCTATGCTGTCTGCTTTCTGGTCCTCAAGGAGAGGCTGCTATTTCGGTGTCCAAATAGAAGGTGAAAGAAGATGGCACAAAAGAACATCAAAGTAAAAGTAATTTGCTTAGGATAATGGCCTCAAGCTCTATCCATGTTGCTGCAAAGGACATGATCTCATTCTTTTTTATGAATCTGTAGTATTCCATGGTGTATGTGTACCACATTTTCTTTATCCAGTCCACTGTTGATGGGCATCTAGGTTGATTCCATGTCTTTGCTATTGTGAATAGTGCTGTGATAAACATACACATGCATGTGTCTTTATGGTAGAACGACTTATATTCATTTGGGAATATACCCAGTAATGGGATTTCTGGGTTGAATTGTAGTTCTATTTTAAGTTACTTGGGAAATCTCTAGACTGCTTTCCACAGTGGCTGAACTAACATACATTCCTACCAGCAGTGTATAAGCATCCCCTTTTCACTGTAAGCTCACCAACATCTGTTACTTTTTAACTTTTGCATAATAGACATTTTGACTGTTGTGAGATGGTATCTTATTGTGGTTTCGATTTGCATTTCCCTAATGATTAGTGATATTGAACATTTTTTCATATGCTTGTTGGTCATGTGTATATCTTCTTTTGAGTAGTGTCTGTTCATGTCCTTTGCCCATTTTTTAATGGGGTTGTTTTTCTGCTTGTTGATTTAGTTCCTTATAGATCCTGGATATTAGACCTTTGGAAGATGCATAGTTTACAGATGTTTTCTCCCATTCTGTAGGTTGTCTGTTTGCTCTGTTGATAGTTTCTTTTGCTGTGCAGAAGCTCTTTAGTTTCATTAGGTCCTGCTTGTCAATATTTGTTTTCACTACAGTTGCTTTTGGTGTCTTCATCATGAAGTCTTTGCCAGGGCTGATGTCTAGAATGGTATTTCCTAAGTTTTCTTCTAGGGTATTTATAGTTTTATGTTTTACATTTAAGTCTTTAATGCATTTTGAGTTGATTTTTGAAGGGTAAAGGTGAAGTTTCAATCTTCTGCATATGTCTAGCCAGTTATTCTAGCACCATTTATTGAATAGGAAGTCCTTTCCCCATTGCTTGTTATTGTTAACTTTGTTGAAGATCAGATGGTTGTAGGTGTGTGGCTTTATTTCTGTGTTCTTTATTATGTTCCATTTGTCTGTGTGTCTGTTTTGTACCAGTACCATGCTGTTTTAATTACTATAGCCTTGTATTATAGTTTGAAGTCAGGTAGTGTGATGCCTCCATCTTTGCACTTTTCATTTAGGATTGCTTTGGTTATTCAGGCTCTCTTTTGGTTCCAAGTGAATTTTAGAATTTTTATTCTAGTTCTGTGAAAAACATTGCTAGTAGTTTAATAGAATAGCATTGAATCTGTAAATCGCTTTGGGCAGTATGACCATTTTAACAATATTGATTCTTCCTATCCATGGGCATGGAATATTTTTCACAATCTTAATTTTTAAGAGGGCAGAATTGAGAACAAAATGGATTTTAAAAGATAAAAAAGCACACCTAATAATAGTAAAGGTTAAAATTCACTAGGAATACATTATGTATTAATACTTGTGTACCTAGTCACACAACACAAATGTAGTTTTTTTGTTTATTTGTTTGTTTGGGTTTTTTTGTTTGTTTGTTTAGGTGGAGTCTCACTCTGTCGCCCAGGCTGGAGTGCAGTGGCGCAATCTTGGCTCACTGCAACCTCTCCCTCCCGGGTTCAAGCAATTCTCTGCCTCAGCCTCCTGAGTAGCTGGGATTACAGGCGCCTGCCACCATGCCCAGCTAATTTAGTAGAGATGGGGTTTCACCATCTTGGCCAGGCTGGTCTTGAACTCCTGACCTCAGGTGATCCACCCGCCTCGGCCTCCCAAAGTGTTGGGATTGCAGGTGTGAGCCACCACACCCAGCCAAAAATGTAGTTTTATAGAGGAAAACTGCAGAAGCAGCAATGAGATATATGAAAAATCATACTAATATCTGAGGCTGTTAAGCTTGGGCCCAAAGGCAAATACAGATTAAAATTGTAGAATGCAATGAGAGTAATGAAAATAAAAACAGAACATATCAGAATTTACAGCTAGAGCAGTGGTCAGATAATATTTTTATGCATTACATAGCTATATCAATAAAAAGGAATTGAACAATCAATTCAAAAAGCCAGATAAAGAACCACAACATAAACTAAAAGAATGCAGTTGAATAGTTAAAGGTTAAAACAGAAATGAATGGGTTAAAAAGGCAAACTACAGTGTAATTTATATGTAAAAGTAAGGAAGATTTATTTGAGGAGATACCAAAAACATGAAAAGTCACTGGGTAAAGTATTCAAGAAAACTGAAGAAAACACAAATACACAATTTTGAAACAGAAACGGTGACAAGGCCTTCAAAACGAAGGAAATTTCAAGTCTCTTAACTGAAAAATTTGCAGAATTCTATTCAAATACATTTGGAAACAGATAAAATCAGTAATTTTCTAGAAAAACACAACTTACCCAGACTGGCCTCAAGAAACACAAAAAGTCTTAACAGACCAATTGCATACAAGACATAGTGAATTTGGTTAAATTATCTGCCTTCAAAAAGCACCAGACCCAGAGCTTTCCCAAAGAGAATTCTAGCAAAACTTTCAAGGTATGATAATACCAATACTATTTAAAATAGTCGAAGGGCATAGGGAATATATGAAACAATGAAGCAAGTACATAAAGTTGATTCTGAAACATGCCAAAAACTGCAGGAGAAATGAAATTCCAGAATAATCTCATCACAGAATATGAACAAATGTTCTTAAATAAAATATTAGTAAACAAAAGAGGACATAAAATACAGGTCATGACCTTATGGGGCTTTTATATATATAAACATGTTTCAATATCAATAAAACTATTACTATAATCTAGTATATTGATACAGCCAAGGAAATAATTATATGATCACCTCCATATGCAGAAAGGTATTTAACAGCATCAGCATTCCACAAGACTAAAGATCCAGATTTTAAGCAAATAAATTAGAAGGTTAAAAAAAAATGCGGTGGAACCCACTTTAGATTAAATGAGACGAAACATTTCAGAGTTAAAGAGAAATTAAATCAAAGAAATTACATTTAAAACCATAATTAGATACCACCATAGACCCACAAGAAATAAAAAAGATTGAAAATGCCAAGTGAAGTGTTGGTGAGGATGTGGAGCAGTGGAACTCTCAACACTGCTGGTGGGAATACAGATTGGAACACTTTGAAAAACTGGCAGTGTCTAGTGAGCTGAACATACATATACCCTAACTCAGAAATGCCACTCAATCATATATGTCGAAGTAAAGTAAAAATAAATGTCCATCTAAGAGATATGTACAAGAATGTTTAAAGCACCATTATTCATAGTAGGTCAAAATTTGCAAACCTTCATACCAGATACATATGTTGTGAAATATCCATACAGGCCGGGTGCGGTGGCTCACGCTTGTAATCCCAGCACTTTGGGAGGCTGAGGCAGGCAGATCACCTGAGGTCAGGAGTTTGAGACCAACCTGGCCAACACAATGAAACCCCATCTCTACTAAAAATACAAAACATAGCTGGGCATGGTGGTGGGCACCTGTAATCCCAGCTACTCGGGAGGCTGAGGCAGGAGAATAGCTTGAACCCGGGAGATGGAGGTTGCAGTGAGCCAAGATCACACCACTGCACTCCAGCCTGGGGAACAGAGCTGGACTCCATCTCAAAAGAAAAGAAATATCCATACCATGTATACCATCCATCAATGAAAATGACTATCTACAACTACAGACAACAAAATGTAAATCACATATATATTATGTTGGTTGAACACAGCCAGACACAGGAAAACACGTGTTTTATGATTTCAGGAAATTTTTTTTTTAACCTTCCAATAGTGTTTGGGGAAGGAGAGAAAAATCAACACTCAATATCCTTTAAACTTTTTTTTAATTTTTAATTTTTGTGGGTGATAGGTGTATATATTTATGGGGTACATGAGATATTTTGATACATGCATGCAATGCATAATAGTCACATCATGGAAAATGGGGTATCCATCCCCTCAAGCATTTTTCCTTTGTGTTACAAACAATCCAATTATATTATTTTAGTTATTTTAAAATGTACAATTAAATTATTATTGATTGTAGTCACCCTGTAGTGCTATCAAATACTAGGCCTTATTCATTCATTCTATTTTTTGTACTCATTAACCATCCCCACCTCTCCCTCACCTCCCCACCTCTACCCAGACTCTGGTAACCATCCTTCTACCCTCTATCTCCATGGGTTCAATTATTTTTTGAGTTTTGGTCCCACAGATAAGTGAGAACATGTGATATTTGTCTTTCTGTGCCTGGCTTACTTCACTTAATGTAATGACCACCTGTTCCATCCATGTTGTTGCAAATGACAGAATCTCTTTATTTTTATGGCTGAATAGTACTCCATTCTGTATATGTACCACATTTTCTTTTTCCATTAATCTGTTGATGGACACTTAGGTTGCTTCCAAATCTTGGCCATTATGAATAATGTTGCAACAAACATGGGAGTGAAGATACTCTTCGATATACTGATTTTCTTTCTTTTGGATGTATAGCCAGCAGTGGGATTGCTGGGTCATATGGCAGCTCTATTTTTAGATTTTGAGGACCCTCCGTACTGTTCTCCACAGTGGTTGTACTAATTTACATTCCCATCAACAGTGTATGAGGGTTCCCTTTTCTCCACATCTTTGCCAGTATATGTTATTGCCTGTCTTTTGCAGAAAGCCATTTTAACTGGAGTGAGATGATATCTCATTGTAGTTTTGTAGGAAGTGCAGAAAACTCGTTTTAGAGCTTTAACTTTGGTTGGAAAAAAGGAAAGAGAGAAAAAAAAGTTGGGGGAGGAAAGATATCCAATCCTGTGGCTGAATAGGCGGTGAGGGGTTAAAGGAAGAATTTTTAAAAATCTTCAATTTCTTGAAATTTCAGTAAGTTTAAAAGCTAATGTGAAGAACCCATTTCATCTCGTATTTAACCCTTGAATTTTCCTATATATTATTTTGTTTCTTACTCTCCTATTTCCACTTTAGAGCTCATGAGATGTCTCCAATGGACTAGTATATGTTTTGAGCTCAATACAAATATAGTTATTAGATGAGGAAAGAACGGACAACTGTGTGTCACAGAAATGCTAGTAATTTCTGGATTTTTGCCTCTCAGGGAGGTAGAAGATGGCTGAAATCCTGGTGTGATGTGACTGGATCATGCATGATCTGAGGACCCTTGCCCTGGTGACTGGTAGACAGGTTCAGATTTTTCCTATAAACATATTAACATACCAAACTGTCCAGAAGCAGCTATTAAGCAAACACCATACTTTGCTTTCCTCATGCAATCTATCACAGAGCTCTTCAGGTGAGTTCACAAATATGTTTGTCCTTCCATTGTGGGGGAACTTGATCTGAGTCTGCTAAGAGGCATGATATTGAATGACTCCTGTGACCTTCTGATAATACTTAAGAATATAGAAAACCTTCTATCTCAAAAACTTTGAACTCAAGGCATATCAGAGAGATATTTGCTTCTTTCTTCTAGATGTTTGTGTTCTTATTAGGAGAAACAATGAGAAATGATTTTTCACAATGTCTCCTGAGCCCTGAGGCTCAGCCAGCCCTTACTGCTATGTCTCAACATTTAAAGGCCATTGAAGTCCCACTCCATTCCATATACTTTGGACAACGTTTCTCATTTATGCCTGGGGACAGCTCTGTAACAATTGTATAATCAGTTCCATTTCACAGATGACTAAGCTCAGGCTCACAGAGTCTAAGTCACCTCCCTAGGTAAGTGGCAGGATTGGAATGAGGTTCCATCCCTCACCCTCCCTAGAGGATCCTGAGCACCTTTCTTTTAGAAGTTGGGCTTCCAGGACTTGAGAAATGGCCATATTCCACTCTCTTGCTATTGTGGCCCCAGAGGTGAGGTGCTCACTCTTCAACCTCTCAAGGTGATGAAGATGATAGAGGAGATAAAATCCCTATCGGCAACTAGTTTTTAGTTATTCTAAAGTTTTCCTCATTTTGTCTTCATGCCTCCTGGTCCCTGAATGATCTAATTTCCCTGGGGGCTGCCATTCCAAAGGGAGCATTCAAATTTTTCTTAAAAAAAAATGATCTGTAAAGTTTTTAAGTCATAATATTTTTGAAATTGAAAATCAATTTCGATAGTAATAAAATTAAGAATTATCTTAAAACATTGGAGAAAGTATTTGCAAACTGTACCATATATAGGATTAGTATCCGTAATTTGTAACACACACTAATGACAAAGATATTGGTAATTCATTTCAACAGAAAATTTACATAAAATAAACATGAACAATAATCTTGTTAAATATGCCAAAACCAAAAGTACTAATAAAATGCAAATACTTAAAAATCCTGAGAATTTATATAAAGTGGAAAAAAATTGCAACAGAAGATGAGGACTGTGATTGTACTTTTGGAGAAGACTGTGTGAATCGGGTGAATGTATTCATGTGCACCTCACCTACAGGGACACATCTGAAGAGTATGCAACATCCTTAGGACAACAGATCCCTTGGGTCAGAGGTTGGAGTAGGGCTAGTGAGAGATTCAGGTGAATTACAATTTGTAAATGTGCCATTGATTGCGATTCCTATTGTCAGAAGGTGACTCTGACTGCTGTGTGGGGAATGGACTGGAAAGGGACAAGATAGGGAGTGGGGATAACCATTAGGAAAATATTGCAGAAGTCCAGGGAAGAGGCACAGGTGGATGGGACCAGGGCTGCAGCTGTGTGCAGGTAGGGAGGAGTGAACCTGGACAGGGCGTGTTTGGAGGTACAGCAGGCAGAACTTGAAGTGGCTGTGCGTGTAGGGTGCATGGGGATAAGGCACAGTCAAGGATGACCCCTCAGTTTTTTGTACAGCCATGTGGAGAAATGGCACCGTTTTCTGAGAGCAGTCCTTCCATGTGCTCTTGAGATATTCTCAAGGTAATTAGGTCATCCAAACGTGGTTGTAGTGAAAAGAAGTTATTTTAAAATGCATCAGTTGATGATTAAGATTCTGTTGTATTAAACTTTATTGAAGACACATGCAAACTGTCAAACTTTCAGAACTTGAAAAAATCTCAACATGCAAACTCACATTTAATGAGCAGTTTACTATGTGCCAACCACTGTTCTAAGGGCTTTTGTGCCTCAACTCAAGTAATTCTCAAAACAACAACCCATGAGGTGGGGATAATTGTTTTCCCCATTGTACCTTAAAGACAACTGAAGTATAGAGTAATTCTGTTACTCTCACAAGGTCACAGAGAGCCAGTTATGCTGATATCTCCACAGTAGAATTTTTAAAATTATGGGATTCCTGACCAAAATGGCAAGGCAATATTTGTTTAAAAATATTTTGTCTTCTTAGGTCAGTACTCTATTATCCTTGTTTTACAGATGAAGCATTTGAGCTACTGCAAGCTGAAGCAAATGTATTCAAAGTCCCACAAATTTAAGAAGCAGGATTGGGCCCTAGTCTGTCTCCACAGCCAACACTCCTAACCAGTATACTTAGAAAAGAGGAAAAGACATTTGCCAAACCATGTCAGCCAATGGTGGTTGATGGTAGACAGGACCATATGTCTTTGAGTGATAACTATCCTTCAGTAGCCTTTCTTCCATGTACCAGATGATATTTATTTAAGAAAAACAAACAAGATAATGTAAAAACAAAAGAGTATAATTATTTTTAAAAAGGTAATAATCATCACAGTTAAGTTTTCCTTAGACAACCTGGCTGTTGAAATAATTCCTTGGACTTCTACAGTTAATTCTATTCCCTTTCAGGAACTCCGAGTGCTTTTACACATGGAAATCACATTTATTCTGGTTTCTATCCTTCAACTGGTTGAAAGGGAGGGCTGGTCTGATTTCCTTTGATGGGTGAGGCCATTTCTCCTAGGGATGCACCAAAGAGTGGCATTTCTGTGTCATATGACATGTGTATCTTCAGCTCAGTGGATACTGTCAAACAGTTGTTCAAAGTGGTTGTTCCAATCTATATTCCCACTAGCAATGTTGAGACTTCTACTGCTCCACATCCTCACCAACACTTGGTATTTTCTATCTTTTTCATTTTTCTCTTTCTGGTAGACATGTGATAGTATCTCCTTGTGATTTTAATTTTACTTTCTCTTTAACTCTCCTTGAAGTGTTGTCTCTTAAAAGCTATCTGTTGTTTAAAAAAAAAAAAACCTTTCTATTTATTTGCTTAGAAAACTGGATCTTTCATCCTTTGGAGGGTGCATTATGGATTTTGCTGATTGGATTCTTATTGTGTTGTTTATTAATTTCCTCTAACCTCTCTTATTTCTTTTAAATTGGTAATTAGATTTAGAAGTTTGATCAAATTCAGCTTATTCAGCAAGAGTACCTCAGAAGCGGTGTCCTTTATTACTAAAGTGTCAAATTAGTAGGTTCATTGGGTCTGGTTGTCTCTCCTCCTGTAAGCTTGAAATTGATCACTGTATTTCAGTGTTGTCACCCTGATCCATCCATTATAAAATTTCCAGTAGCATTTCATCATAAGATGTTTGAACCTCTGAAGTAGACACCCAAAACCTATTTAATAAACTAATTAGATGTAGACATAGGAGTATGCAAGGAAACAAAACTATGTATATGACCTGTCTATCTTTTTGTAAACATGAATTTTTCAAAGAGAGTTGTGGTCATGCTGTACTTATTGTTTCATTATCTACTTTGAGGAAAATTTTGTTTCTGTTTATACAAATTATGCCTTTTCATTGGAAGAAATACAGAATGCTCTCACCTGGTGCCCAGAGTCAGAATTGCAGAAATTAAAGTCAACCAAGAGCTTGAAAAGGGGTAGGAGATTTGAGTGGAGTAAGGGAGGCACATGTATTCTATTGTATAGAATTGTAGAGAACAAAGCTTTCTGGAATTTTCTATATGCATGTTTCCAGAGCAATGAATATGTGGGCATCATAAATATAATCAGGTCACAATTATAGTGTTTTTTGTTTTTAATATTTTGAACAATGAAATTTCCACATTTAAAACACTAGGGAATTGCAAATTTATAAAACAAATATCCTCTATCTCCCTCCAAGGCAAATATACTGATTTATTAAATAAATCTTTTTAATATACTATTTTTATACCACAGCATATGAACGTGATTCTTAGTCAATAAATGTATTTCTACACTATCATTTTGTGACTAGGGTCACAGATTTTCCTGATTTACAAAACATTATCTTAATGACTGTCACATTATTAACTTTTTTTATTGTTTAAGCCATATGAAACATAATTGAAATGTATATTAGAAATTAAAAATATTCTGTCTAAATCTTCTCCATCTCCATAATACAAGGATGGCCTGTATTAATTTATTCGTATCTATTCTCCAGATCTTTTTTCTCTCCATGTAGTACACTAACTTATTTTTAGCCGCACACACATACATATAAACCCATGTAGAGGGAGATAGATATATATATTTTTTCACAATGGAACCATATACTACATTATAATTTATGACTGTGTTGATTGACTAAATCTGATTCTTTTTCATTTTGTGTGTGTGTGTCTACAAGTGTTTTGGGGAGATTAATATTGGTTTTTATTGCATTGTCTCTTGATATAATTGACCTATCTCTGTTGTTTAAGAGTACTTCATACACAGCGGATAAAAACCTAGATTAAATATGCATACAGCATTTATATATTAACATATAAAAGCTACCTTATCTAACATTTGTAGTGTAACTTGCATGTTTAACTGTAGTGGGTAGAATTATGTCCCCCTCAAAACATGTCCCAAACCTAACCCACACAAACTTTATTTGGAAATAGGGTCTATGTAGATATAATTAAGTGAAAGATCTCCAGAAGTAAATATCCTGAATGTAGGTTGATGCCTAACTCCAGTGACTGGTGTCTATATAAAAGAAAGCAGAGGGAGATTTGACACATGCAAGGAAGAAGGCCATGTGAAGATTGAAGTAGAGATTGGAGTTATGCTGCCTCAAGCCAAATAAAGGAGGAGCTGGAAGAGCTAAGAAAGGATTCTCCCCTAAAGCTTTTGGAGGCAGTGTGGTCCTGCCTACACCTTGGTTTTGTACTTTGGGCTTTGGTTTTATACTTCTGAACCCTGAGATAATGAAATTCTGTTGTTTAAATGTGCAAAGTTCGTGATAATTTGTTATGGTGGCCCTAGGAAACTATTCATTGGCTGATATCCTACTTTTCATGTCTACAGTGATACTAATGCCAGTAAGATATGTAAAAAGAATTTAAAATGACTAACATTTCTTATGAACTGTATGCTTTTAATGTATTGAGTCAGTCAGTGCTCACAGCTGTTTTACAAGGTAGATACTGTGACTAATCCTTATTTTATAGATGAAAAACTGAATGACAGAGAGAATAAAGACTTTGCTTGATACTGCATAGTTAGGGAGTGGGACAGCTTGGATTTGTGTCCAGTACCTCATGCTCCAGAGCCTGTCACAGATTTGTGTTAAATTTAAAGAAACGACTGGACAAGCATGCATATTTTATGAGTTCATTGAAAGCAATACTCAGTATGGTTATATATGTAAACAAAAAACTGAACCTAGTGACCAAAAGGGGGATTGTAACCTTGGCGAGATCATGTTCATTGCAATCCTGGGGACAGAAGCCACAGTGCAGTGGGATAAAGAGTAAATGGGAAATAATGTTAATAGAGAATGTAGAAAATTAGAAAATTTTTTGAAGGAGAAGGAAAAGACAGAGTCAAAGAGGGAGAGAGGGAGGGGAGGGGGAGGGGAAAGGAAAGGGAGGGGAGGGGAGAGAGAAGAGGGGAGAGGAGAAAAGAAAGATATCCTGTGGCTGAATTGAATTGATGATGTATTGGGCCATTCTTGCATTGCTATAAAAAAATGCCTAAGACTGGGTAATTTATAAAGAATAGATGTTTAATTGGCTCATGGTTCTGCAGGCTTACAAACATGGCACCAGCATCTGTTTAGCTTCTGAGAAGGCCTCAGGGAGCTTTTACTCATGATGGAACGTGAAGCTGAAGTATGTATGTCACATGGTGAAAGCAGGAGAGAGAAAGTGGCGGTGGGAGCGGTGGGGGGGCGGGGGGGTGCCACACACTTAACCAGATCTCAGGAGACTCACTATCATGAGGACAGTACCAAGCCTTGAGAGATCTGCCCCCATGACCCAAACACCTCACACCAGGCCCACCTCCAACACTGGGGATTAGAATTCAACATGAAATTTGGCAGGGACATATATTCGAACTGTATCAGGTGATGAGGAACAAAAAAGGATTTTTAAAACAAAAAAGAATTTTCAATTCTTTGGAGTTTGAGAAAGTTTAAAGTTAATTTGAAGAAACCATCTCCTCTCAAATGTGTATCATGAAGTTACCCATATATTCATTTGAATTCTTACCCTCTTTCCACTTTAGTTAATGAGACACCTCCAGTAGACTAGTATGCTTTTAAAGCTCAATACACTTTCAGTTATTACCTAATGAAAGAATAGAAAATTGTCTGTTATAGAAATTCTTGTAATTCCTAGATTTTTGCCTCTCAAGGAGGCAGCGGGTAGCTGAAATCCTCTTGTAATGTAGCTGGATAATGTGTGATCTGAGAACCTTGCACTGTTTACTGCAGAATTGGTCTCCAGTATTGAGCAGTGCTGGAGCACTCATTAGACAATTGCCACTCCTTGTGTCCCTGATGTGATCTGTCGTGGAGCTCACCAGGTGAGTTCACAAACGCTCCTGTCTTACCACTATGGGGAAGTGGATTTGGGTCTGCTCAGAGGCATGATGTTGAATAGCTCTTAGGAACTTTCAAGCACCTAAGAATGCAGAGACCTTTGGTCTCTAAAACTTTGAACTTAAGGCATTTCAGAGAGAGATTGCTTCTTTCTTCACGATGTTTGTGTTGTCATTAGGAGAAACAATGAGAAGTGATTTTTTCATGATGACTACCTTAGCCTTGAGGCTCAGCCAGCCCCTCATGCTGTGTACCAATACTTAAAGGCCACTCCCTGCTGTATATTCTCAACAGATTTTCTCATTTACCCCTCAGGACTGCTCTGTAAGGTTGGTATAGTCAATCCCATTTTACAGCTAACCAAGCTCAGGCTCACAGAGCCTAAATCACTTTTCCAAGTAAGTGGCAGTATTGGAATGAGGTTCCATCCCTCACCTTCCCTAGAGGACCCTGAGCACCCCCTTTTAGAAGATGGCTTTCCAGGGCTTGAGAAATGGTCAGATTCCACTCCCCTGCTATTGTAGTCCCATGGGTTCCCACTCAACAACTCCTCTGAAGATGACAGGGGAAGTGAAATCCTGTGCTTTGTGCCATGAGATCTGGTTGTAGGGCCACATGAGAGGGCTGATCCCTAAAGTGGCAAGTGGGCTCAGGCAGAAGCTCAGGTGTTGGCCTTGGGACAGGTGAGCTGCAGAGAAGGAAAGAAACATGCACTGAATTACTGTAAGCAAATGCACTTTACACCTCATCTCCTTTAATCTTAACTGCTACCCAAGGTCATTATCACCATTATTCAAATTAGGCTGCTGCCTTTAGAGGAGTTTACGTAAATCAGGGAGACAACTTTGTTGTTTCCTGATAAGCACAAACTCTGTAATACTCTAAACTTTTATCATTTCTCTTCATTCCTCCAGGGCCCTGAATGCTCTAATCTCCCTCCAGGCTGGCAGTACCTGCTCCCCAGGTGTTTTTCAATGTTTTTTCTTTGAAATTTAAGATCTGTGTAATTTTAAAGTCAAATTTTGAAGTTTAATTGGGTTAGTATCCATGATTTGTGAAACATAGTAACAAAATGATTGGCAACTATTTCAACAGAGAATTTAAATGAAATGTACATGAACAATAAACATACTAAAATATGCCAACCCCACAAGAACTAATAAAATGCAAATATTTTAAAATCTTGAGAATTTATAATGACAAGATGCAAAAGATAAGTACCATGATTGCACTTTTGGAGAAGACAATGTGTGTGTGTAGGTGAACGTGTTGATGTGTACCTCACCTTCAGGGACATGTCTGGAGAGTATGCACCATCCTAGGAACAGCAGACCCCTTGGGGTTAAGGAGTGGGAGTTGACCAGTGAGAGCTCAGGTTAATTTTGACTTATCAATATGCTCTTGTGTACTGTTCGAAAATTGGTATTTGGGAATAAAAGTATTCTGATGAAAATTTGAACACACAAAATACTTTGGAACAAATTGTCAAAGTTAAGGTGTACATAATGTCCATTAATTTGAAAAAGCATTCCTTATATTCTATTTTATTGTGAAAGAAGTAAATAACAAGTCCAATTGACAGAGGTTTTGTGTGTGTGTGTGGGTGTGTGTGTGGGTGTGTCCTCTAGCTCTACCACCCCAAATACACAATCATGGATGCAACTTTATCTTTAGTTCCAGCGGGGATTGGAACCAATATCAGTTTCATATATTCTGGAACATGATGGATACATGGAAATTGCTACCATTAGGTGAATAATTCCAGAAAACTGTGGCTGATACATTGGAGCTAACCTCCAACCTCCATGCCTCCCTCTTCCTGAGTCCCTGGTTTGAGATGATCAGAGCTGCGTTTCTGTCTCTGGCCACTAGGAGGCATCACAGCTATCTCTGTTTTTGTACATTTTGCAGAGTAACATGTTTCAAAATGACTTGTTTACTTTGATTCCAGTTCTGTTTGGAAAATTCACATGTATATTAAAGCAGGTCCATTTGCTGTTGACCCCTAAATCTACATCGCATTCACTGATTTATCATCTCTTCCCTTCTCAGTGTAGGTTGAAGTGTCCACACTGTCGGAGGGGGCGGGGGCGGGGGCGGGGGCGGGGGAGGAGGGGTCCCTCCAGAGAGCAAAGCATTCACTCTCCATAACTCTATCCCTGTACAGGCTTCTCAGACCTTCTCACACTCTCTTTCAGTCTTCCCCTCTCCAGGACACTATAGACGCAGTTCCCCAGATGCTGCTCCAGTGCCTCCGACCTCTCTCCGTCACCTTTCTACAGCCCCGTCACTGCTACCTGGTGTTTCATTTTGTGGATGCCCTGGAGCATATGTTTTTACATTTACACCGATCAGTTTTTTTCTTACCAGCATGGGGAACTGGTTTTGTGTCTTCTCGGAGGCATGATGTTGAACAGTTTTCATGAGATTATGAAACACACAAGAATGTAGAGAACTCCATCTCTAAAACTCTGAAATCAAGGTGTATCAGGGAGATTTGCCTTCTTTATATGGATGTCTGTGTTTTCATTAGGAGAAACAATGAGTAATGATTTTTCACGATGCCTGCCTTGGCCTTGAGGTTCAGCCAACCCCCCTACTGCTATGTCTCAATATTTAAAGGGCCATTGAAGCCTCCCATTCCATGCCATATACCCTGGACAGGTTTTCCCATTTATGCCTGGGAATAACTCCGTGAGGATGGTATAGTCAGTCCCATTTCACAGATGACCAAGCTCAGGCTCACAGAACCTAAGTCGCCTCTTGAGGTAAGTGGCAGGATTGGAATGAGGTTCTATCCCTCACCCTCCCTAGAGGACCCTGAGAGCACCTCCCTTTTAGAAGATGCACTTCCAAGGCTTAAGAAATGGTCAGATTCCACCATTCAGATCATGGCGATGTCTTTAGGGGAGTTTGTGTAAATTAGGGAGACAACTTTGTTATTGTTTGTTCTGTATTGATGAGTATTTAGAATGCTTCTCATTTTTTCCTTTTTAAAAAGATTTCAGCAATACTGTAGCAAATAACCTCTTACCTGGCTATTTTGTACATGTGAAAAATGTTTCATCCATTACATGCTTACACATCTATCCCTTGGGGCTTGATTTCAATAATTTAAACTCCCTTATATGCGTCTGAGCATTCTCATTCCTTTAACCATCTTTATACCTGTTGTAGTTACAATATTTAAATGCATTTATAACTGATAAGTGTGTTTCCATTTCCTTGATGTATTTGGTCCCTCATCCTGCCCCCATACACAGACACACACAGAGCCACTTTTTACGTTTTTCTTTTGCAAATTAAAAAAAAATTCTTATTCAGTTTTTTCTACATTGAAATTTTGTCAAACGATAGGTGATAAAAGTATATTTAGATAGTTGCATTTGCATTCCTTATATATTAGTGAGCTAGAATGCATTTTCTTATGATTATTGGCCATTTGCATTTCGTCATCCATGAACCATTTACATATTTTGTCAGTTTTGCTGTTTTGTTATAGGATCTGTACGTGTGTTAAATCTAAAACCCTTCATTGATCTATGCATGCGTTATTTCAACACATCTTTCTTGGCTGAATATTATTTATGAGACACTCTAGAAAAATCCATATCCTAGATGTGTCTTCTGAGATCTTGGCTCTTATATTTATGGGAGATGTCCCCCTGCAGCAAAAAAAGTGTTAGTGCCCATGCAAACATGCGTGGCTTGTCAAGGATCACATGTACAGACAGTTCACACTTACTCCTAAACCCGGCATGGCCACAGAGTAGAAAGGATGTGTGGGGCATTATATAAGGAGAGCACTGGCTCAGGATTGTGATTTCTGTGATCTCTATACTAACGGCAAGATTTTTTAAAATTATGTAACATTTCTGAGTTTGCCTTTTCTCATTTGTAAAATGGAAACAATCATAGCTACCAAAGACAATTGTTCTGAGAAGTAAAAGAACAAATTATTTTAAGCGTCATACACAGCGTAGGGTACATACGGTACTCAACACATCTTAGTCTGCTTCCTATCTCATACCCGTCCTTCCTTTAAAGGAGATTCCTTTGACATAATCCAAAAGGCATGGTTCCATAACGATCACATGAAAGTTTTAAGGGAAATGTATAGGTTTCCATGATTAATTAACTGCGGTGTCACTACTCTGTGCTGGGTAAGAAAAGGAAAACAATCGCTGAACCAGTTTCCCAGGGTTTGTAAAAGAAAACCATCAAAGCCACCACCTCATTTCACTTTATTTCGTAGACTTCCCCATCCCATTTTTTATGTTCTATGTTAATTTCTCAAGAAAAATAGGCCCGGCACCGCCTCTGCGCACAACCCTGCTGGTCTGGCCCAGGCGGGGGGCGGGGCCGGCACGATGAGCGCCCCGGGCAGCCCCGACCAGGCCTACGACTTCCTGCTCAAGTTCCTGTTGGTGGGCGACAGCGACGTGGGCAAGGGCGAGATCCTGGAGAGCCTGCAGGACGGCACGGCCGAGTCCCCGTACAGTCACCTGGGGGGAATCGACTACAAGACGACCACCATCCTGCTGGACGGCCAGCGGGTGAAGCTGAAGCTCTGGGATACGTCGGGGCAGGGAAGATTTTGTACCATATTCCGCTCCTACTCTCGTGGTGCACAAGGAGTGATCCTGGTCTACGACATTGCAAACCGCTGGTCTTTCGAGGGTATGGATCGATGGATTAAGAAGATTGAGGAACATGCCCCTGGTGTCCCTAAAATCCTGGTGGGGAATCGCCTACATCTGGCATTCAAGAGGCAGGTGCCCAGGGAGCAGGCCCAGGCCTACGCCGAGCGCCTGGGTGTGACCTTCTTTGAGGTCAGCCCTCTGTGCAATTTCAACATCATAGAGTCTTTCACGGAGCTGGCCAGGATAGTGCTGCTGCGGCACAGGTTGAACTGGCTCGGGAGGCCGAGCAAGGTACTGAGCTTGCAAGACCTCTGCTGCCGCACCATCGTGTCCTGCACACCTGTGCATCTGGTGGACAAGCTCCCGCTCCCCATTGCCTTAAGAAGCCACCTCAAGTCCTTCTCCATGGCTAAGGGCCTGAATGCCAGGATGATGCGAGGCCTCTCCTACTCCCTCACCACCAGCTCCACTCACAAAAGGAGCAGCCTCTGCAAAGTGAAGATCGTCTGCCCACCCCAGAGCCCACCCAAAAACTGCACCAGAAACAGCTGCAAAATTTCTTAAGGAAGGCACCAAAAGGAAACACGCTGGAATCGCTCCAGGAAAAACTCTGGTTACACCTGGAAGAGGGAAGATGCCTTCTAGATTCAAATAAATACGTTTTCAGTTTCTCATGGGAACAATGCTGCTTGGGAATGTGTGTGATGCCGTCTGTCAATAAAAGCACTTTACGCAGTTTGACTTTGAATTTCTACGTGGATGTGCATGTGTTTATAAAGGGGAAATTAGTACTCTGCTCAACTCTTGATAACATGAAATTTTGAATGTTACTTATATCATAATCACACTGCATCTTTTTCCTTAAAATAACCGCTTTTGTAAGAATGGTGATATGACAGTGATGAGTATAAATTCAAGGGAATTTGAGATGCAATGATAGTGAGATCATTCCGAGTCATTGATATTACTAGAGGGGCCTTTTTATAAACCTCCTTTTTGATGTCAAAGCACCAATTTATAAAACACTGCAGATGCATATAGAGATTATACGTAACAGATCTGTCCAGTTTGTGCACGAAATGGATTTGATAAAGTTTTTGCTATGTTATTTTACTACATTTGGAGATTAATAAGTGATTTATATGTATGTTTTTCTGTAAATCTACTTTTTTGTACAAGATGTTCTACAAGATATGAAGCTAAGGGAGGAAAACGCCAAAGATATCTCTAGTTATGTTGAACATAGCCAACATGGTTTCAATGGGTCAGTAAGAAAAAAGCCATTTCAGTAAGGAATGAAATAAGTACTTATTTATGAAAATGTTTCTTAACAATAAAAAAGTATATATTTTTATCTTTTGGTAAAACGAAAAGAAAAAGAAAGAAAAATATGTATAATGTAACCCTGCAAGATTAGGCTTTGCAGAAAAACAATGCAATAGAACACGGGGGGCCAGGCCCATTATAAGGCCTTAGGTGAGTAATTTCCCCTGTGCTGGCCAGTTTTGGTTAACACCTCTCAGATCGATATAGAGGTTAATGAGATCACATCTGGGAAAGCACTTCTGAGACCTTAGATGGGAAGGAAGGAGAAGTGATTTCCATGTAGTTACTTTCCAGTTTACACTGTGGATTATTATAATTGATATTGGATGAACTGAGTAAATATAAGTCCTTGTACTCTTTTGTAATTGAATGACCATTTATTTGTGCATTGTCATAGGGTGATTGTAACATAAAGTCCCGCAGAAGGGCAGTACCTCTGGCCTCAGGGAGCCATGGGGACTCACCCTTCCTGAACTCTGGTACGTTTCTATCTCATGAATTTTCCACAACATTCCTGGGAGGTAGAGGATATAATCTCTACACCATCCTGTAGCTTAAGAAACAGTGATGTTTGCAGGTTAAGCAACCTGGCTGGGGAGCATCCTACCACTAAGTGGAAAAGCAGGGACCGGCACCCTATATGCCCCCATGCAGACTGTGACGCTGAGCTGCACATCACACCATAACCAAGCAAATCTTGCTTTCCTGCTGACCCAGGCCACTACTGAAATCTGTATCTTGAGCTCTGAAGCCAAGCTCCCAGTTCTGTCTCTCTTCTGAAAGACAGCCTTGTCAGACCTAAATTTCCTACTCTGTAGACAAGGGAGTGTGTCTGGGCCATTGCTTTAGAAACTGGAGTCCGCAGACAGTTCCTGTATCAGGAAGAATATGCACTCTCAGAGGGACAGGGGTCATGCTGAGGATGAATACTTGAAGGAGCAGGCCCTAAACACATGCAGATCGGGGATGCATAGAGTCTTTAATAGAAATTACCAAATCAACCTGGAAAGAGGTTGTACTAAATGACATCCCCACCACCAATATGAAACAGGGTAGACTTCCCCGCATGCCCACCTTACTGGAATCCTGAATGGTTTCTTTTTATACTTTGATGATATGACAGGTGGAAATTCTTTCATTGTCATTATATTTAATTTGATGTTCAGATAACTTAAAAAAATCCCTAGTACACAAAATGCTCTAATAATCATCATTGCATTATGTTTTTATTGCAAAATGGTCCATTTTCACATGTAGCCTAAAAACAATGAGCAACAGGCACTTGAGTCTGCAGGTTCTAGAGCTACTGCTGGCATTACATTTCCAGGGTGTGTGTGTGGCCTCTGAGGGCTTCTAATGACACTGTTTTCATAGAAGGGGATTAAGAATGTCTCTCCATGACATTGGTTGAGTTCAAGTTTGGAGAGGATCTGGATCTGCACTTTATGGAGTCTTTTTGAATGACACAAGAGCTGGACCACAACACGCTTCTGAGCAGGCTGTAATCTTTTCCCCATTGTGGAAAGCAAGCCTGTCTGTGACCTCACCTGCTCAAGTCAGGGTGGATCCCTCCAGGATGTAAGGTATGGAAGTCGGCCTAAATCTGCTTCTGAACACTGAAGCTGGGTGCTCCCATCTTGCTGCCATCCGTTGCAGAGACCTGAAAAATTGCCTGCTCTCAGCCACCAATGCCACAGATTCAGTCACTTGTGTGAGAACTCTGTCCTGAGAGATAAAATACCATAAATTACCAGCAGCTGTTTGACACATCTTGCATCCATCCATCCATCCATCCATCCATCCATCCATCCATCCATCCTTGCAGTTAATAGACATTAAGGCCAAACTCTACACGATCCCTTTTATGAAGTTTTAGGCTTCCCCAGAATAGAAACAAGGAAGTAAAGTGTGGAAATAGGGGCATGGTGAATTCAGTTTGTAGATCTAAAAAGAGATGGCCCCTTCCTCTTAATATTCAACCTGAAAGGGTCTCTTATCATTGATAATTTTAAAACATAATTTAATACCCTGGACCCCTCTCTACATCCACAGTTACGGTTCTCTTTACATATATTCTCTCCATTGTAACCAAAGTTCTATGAAGAATTCTCAATACTCAACTCACATTCCTCCACCTCAGTCCTCATTGCTCATCTAATGGCGCTTTGTTCCCCCACCCCACCACTGAAATGAAACCCACCAAGGTCTACAGCCACTTCTTTTTCACATTTATAGATCAAGAATGTTGAAATAAACATCCTAATGTTTTCATCTGTGTAATATTTCAGAAGATTTCTTATGCAGGTACTTATAAATTTATTCAGAAATGTATGCATTTATATACTTATCTTCAAAAGATAAGGTTCATCCTACATTTAATATCATAACTTGCTTGTTTCACTGAGAACATACCTCAAAGTTTATTGATTATGAATAAACATGAGTCTATACCATAGGGATAGTAGAGATACTAATGGCCAGTAAAGACAGAAGAAAAGAAATTAAAATAGCTAAAACATATTATTTGCCAAGTCCTTTTTAGGCATTGAGTCATTCAATTTTCAGAGCACCCTTACAAGGTAGAAACTGTTACTAATTCCCATTTCGTAGATGCAAATCTGAAGTACAGAGTGAATAAAGACTTTGCCTGAGACCACACAGTTAGGGAGAGGGAGAGCTTAGATGTGTGTCCAGTACATCATGCTCCAAAGCCTGGGAGACTGTCAAAGCTCTGTTGTTAGGTGAAAGAAGCAGTCTGCGCAAGCATGCGTACTTTGGGAGGTTACTAAAATGAATATTTTGTATATTAATATATTTATATGAAAAGCTAGATATAATGAGAAAAGGTGGATGATTATGACCTTGGTGAGAGGACATTCATTGCAATCATATGGGCAGAAGATATAGTACAGTGGGATAAGCAATCAAAGGGAAACGAGGAATGTAGAAAACCCTTTTCCAAAATTTGAATTTAAAGGTTATATATATATATCATATACACATTTAGTAATTGGCAAATGAAAGAATGGATAATTGTGTGTCAAAGGTATGCCAGTAATGCTAAGATTTTTGTCCCTCAGGGAGGCAGCAGGTGCCTGAAATGCTGGTTGCTGTGGCTGGCTAATGCATGACCTGAGGACCTGTGCACAGGTGACTACAGGACAGGTCCAGAATTTTTCTATAAATATATTAACATAGCAAGTAGCCCAGAAGCAGCCTCTGGGCAAACACCAAACCTTGCATCCCCGGTGCTATCTATCTCTGAGCTCGCCAGGTGATTTCCCAGTCATGCCTATCTTGCACACTGCCCCCACCCACAACCTGGGAAGCTGGATTTGGGTGTGCTCAGAAGCGTGATGTTGAGTAGCTTGTATGAGACAATGAAATACTTCAAAATGCAGAATACTTTCTTTCTCTGAAACTTTGAACTTAAGGCATATTACAGAGATACTTGCTTCCTTCAACCAGATGTTTGTGTTCCCATGAGAAGAAATGAGATGTTTCCCTAGGATCCTACAAATGTGAGCATTAAATATAATTTGTTTGTTTTTATTTTAGAGTATTTTCATTAGATCTAGATACTTCTATGTTTGTCTTGATTGACTCTATTGCATTATTTTATTTGACCTTCAAATAGTTTTATCTTCATGAAGTGGGAGCCCCTCTAGTTTGGCTTCTGGTCTTTTTGACATGTCTTCTGGTATGTTAGTTGGGTCCAGCATCATCAGTTACAATTCCTACCCAGACCTGGAATAAAGCACTTCTCCAAATAACCTGATTCCTTTTAATGGGAAATGTTTTTAGTAAATTCAATCTGGAGACTAGCGTTGCTCATTGCTATTAGATTGGTCCTTGTTTCTTGTCCTTTTCTGTGCATGGATCCAGCAAATATGTATTATGTTTTTAAGGGAATACACATGATTGTCTTCCATCCTGGGCTGTTCCTCCATCCCTTACATGCAGTCATTTTGATCAATTTTTTTTGAGACAGGGTCTCATTCTGTCACCCAGGCCAGAATGCAGTGGCACAATCACAGCTCACTGCAGCCTCTCCACTCCCCAGGCTCAAGTAATTCTTCCATTTCAGCCTCTGCAGTAACTGGGACCACAGGCATGCATCACCACACCCAGCTATGTTTTTCTTTTTAATTTTTAGTAGAGAGGCCGTCTTGCTATGTTGCCCAGGCTATTGATCAATTTTTGTTTTAAGATTCAAATTTATAATATTATAACCAAATGTAATATTTGTATTAGACTTCTCCTATTTCATAGGTGGCATATTCTACATTAGTGGAGTCCAATAGAATTTCTGTAGAGGTGAACATATTCTGTGTCTACACTGTCAAACACAGTAGCCACTAGCTACCTGTGGTATTGAATATGTGAAACGTGGTGAATGTAACTGAGGACCTAAATTTTTAGTTTTATCTAAAATAAAATATATCTAAAATACCTTGTTTAAATAACTACACGTGGTCAGTGCCTACCATATTGAACAGCAACAGCTCCACACATTTTTCTGTGCCTTGCTTCTTTCACTTAATAGTATATCCTGAAAATCATTACATGGCAGTAGAGAAAGAGAGTCCTCCTTGCTTGGTATATGTGCATTGTACTCTAAGATGTAGATGCACCTTATTCAATCAATCCCCTTTTAGTGGACATTTGTCTTATTTATAGTCTTGTCCTGTTACAAATTGTTCTTCTAGGAATGATCTTGTTCTTCTGCCTTTTTGTCTTTTTGAAATGTATGTTTGGGATAGATTCTTAGAATAGAGATTGCTGGTTCCTGGAGAAGACAGCTGTGCCTCATAAAATAGAGAGGGAACAGGGAGTCCAGCCTGACTGGAGTGAAGAGTGGGGGCCTCCCAGGGGAGCAGACAGGGCTCTGAGATAACTGGGCACTCCAGGTCTGAGGCCATCCAGATTTGGGACTGATTGTGGAAGAACACATTTGCTTCGGTGATATGCTGCATGTCACCTTTACACCCTGAAATTACACAAATTTGGTGAGAACAGAAGTGTCCTGAAGACCTCTCACAGGTCCATGGGCGCAGGAAGGAGACAGGAGCACTGAAAATAGTGAAGTGGTTGATATCAGTGCCCTAAGCCTTCATTAAAGTGAGAAGCAAATGTTAAGAGGAAGGATTTACCACTAATTGGGTCCTCAGGCTGTCTGGAAATCATACACCTACTATAGTTTCTCTCTGACCCCAGGTCTGATGGTCTCCCATCTGCCAGCATATTTATGCCTTCCTCCTGGAGGCACATTCTTAGCCAGAACACTCTCTCCAGGAGGTCACACTTTCCATGCTTTCATTTGTTTTCTCCTTGTATCCTCCCTGAGATGTTTCATGAGGCTTTTCTCCTCTGTTGCCTCAGCTCCTTTCATCAGCTCAGTGAGTTGTATCACAATTCAACACTGCTCTGACAAATTTAGGCACAATTTAACACTCACCTTTACTATCATTTACATGTTGCATCTTTGCAGTTATTTATTTAGAGTTAAATTTGTGATCCTACCCCAACAGAGCTGCACGTGTTGACCAAATGCCCCTTTCTGCTCAGGCAACTCTGTGCTTCTGTAGACTCATGGCTCACCATAATTTACTCAAATGGGCAGCTTTCCTGTTGTCCACATTACATGACCTTTTCAACTGTGTTCCGTAGAATCTCTGTGCAGGATTTCCTCCTGGGATGTGATGGTTTATTTCTGGATTTTAGTCATGGTATCTTCACATGTTCCCACGTGCAAAATTGACCCTATCACTCTGCATCCTTGTTGGATGCCTTCAGTGATTTACTAGGTGGGCCCACAATGTCCCTTTCATTTCTCTCTAAATGCATCTCTCTGCCAACTTACTCAAGGTAGGGAGTAAAGAAGATGCAGGAGATGATTCCTGGGCTGCCCTGAGTCCTTTGACCTGGGAGGATGCATTTAATACCCAGGAAGTGGATCTGACAAAATTCGATTGGTGGTGTTAGCACAGTTTATAACATCTGGAAAACACTGCATTCAAAGGGAGATATTTTTTAAGAGAAGAGAAAATGTCATTTGAGGCCAAAGTAACCTACTGCCCAATGTGGTGATATTCAGATCCTGTCTATTTAGAATATAAGGAAAACATGTACCCCATCCTAGGATATCTCACAAATTTATTAATTCATACATTCATGGATGATAATGTGCCCTGAACAGTGGTAAGTGCCTGAGTGCCCAGCTCTTTCAATGGCATTGTCAATAAAGTCCTGTTAATATCTGCCATTTATAGTATAGTCTTCAATATTTACTCTACATATATTGAGGACCAATCAGATCTTGTACTTCCTGCTTCAACCATCAAACAGAATTTGGCTATCTCAAGAGGAATATGGAAATCTATTCTATTTAACTGTAATAGTGTTTTTTCTGTTGTTCTTTATTCCTTATAGATGTTTCTGGACTCTTTCAATTATTAATTATTTTGATAAAAGGGATTTTAAACTTTTAAAGACATTGGAAGTTGGCTGGGCGAGTTGGCTCACGCCTGTAATCCCAGCACTTTGGGAGGCCGAGGCGGGTGGATTACGAGGTCAGGAGTTTGAGACCACCCTGGCCCAGATGGTGAAACCCCATCTCTACTAAAAATACAAAAATTAGCTGGGCACAGTGGCATGCGCCTGTAATCCCAGCTACTCAGGAGGCTGAGGCAGGAGAATCGCTGGAACCCAGGAGGCAGAGGTTGCAGTGAGCTGATATCACGCCACTGCACTCTAGCCTGGGCGACAGAGCAAGACTCCGTCTAAAAGAAAAAAAAAAAGTGAAATTATAATAACTGAAGAACTAAAGTAATGCAGATTTATGTCCTAGCCTATTATACTGGATGAAAACAGAACTTTAAAAATATTCATCTCAATTTGCTAAATAATACATGTAATTGGGCCTGTTTGTGTATTATATAATATATATATATAAATGAGTGTATTTATCATATATATATAAATATATATATTTGGTAGATCTTATTCCTGCTTCTACTTAAATATGTGACCTGATAATAGTGAGTTACCCCTTGTGAACCTTAACTGGGGCATCTGCAACATGGGCATATTGATACATACCTGGCTGAACTGTTGTGGGAAGAAAGTGTATAATGCTTAAACCTATGTGAAATGTCTAACATGTAATGCTACAACAAATATATGTATTGGCTTTCCCTGTGTTTTCTCTTCCACAAAAGACGTAGTTTACATGAACATCTCCTAGAGGTCAATTAGAGTTGAAGCAGCAGGAAATAAAATGTTTACATATTTCTATGAGAGAAAAGCTTTTCTGTCTTTTCTTTGTAGAAGTTACCTGATGCGTGGAGTGGAGGAGAAAGAAAATAATTTCATTATTTTTTATTTGATGTCCTTTTCTAACATCTTCATTTACCTTCTATTTGGACATTGGAATAGCAACCTCTCATTGAGCCTCAGAAAGGAGACAGCACAGAATGACAGACCATGAAGATGGGTCTGCTGGGAAACAGATGATATCAGGAGAGCTGGGTCCCAAATACCAGATCTGTCCTTATGTACAGAACCATGGGGAGTCACTTCTCTCCTGGCCTCAACCCTTTCACAGGAAAAGATTTTATTTCCCAATAGTGGGGAGGTGTGGCTTTGGAGTCAGATAGAGTGGGTAGAATATTTTGGGCACAATTAATAACTAGTTTAATGATCTTTAGCAAATGTTAGGTCTGCAGATAAATGAAATCCATGTGTAATGCATATACATTAAATATGTCTGCATAGAGAATCAAATGGGAGGTAATTCACAAAAATGATACATTTTAAAAAATCAGCCGTGGGGTTATTGATTAATTTATCCTGGAGCTCATTATGTTTCCTAAAATTTCACATTAGTAGGGATCTCTTTTGAATTCAGAATCAAATATAGAAACAGTAGTTTTTATTAAATATTTCAGAAATACACAAAATTATAGAATATAAGAAACTTCTATGTTAACATAAAACATATGCAATTAAAATTCACTTTGAAGTGTTCTCTAACTAATTAGTTTCCTTCTTCCTCACAGGTAACCACTATGCAAAATTTGGGGTTTACATTTTTAAGACATTTCTCTATATTTTTATTACATTTGTATAGATCTACACTGAAATATGGTATTTTTAATGGTATGATTTTGTTAACTGAAATATCACCAATTTATAGATTTTAAAAAGGATAGCTTTATTTCTTATAAAAGGTTACAGCCTGCAGAGTGGCCATTCTGATGGGCTGAGAATGTAGCCGTTGGAAGAAGCCCAGAAGCAGGCACTTTGAGGGAGTGAGAGGTAAGACAGGAATTTAAGCTGAAGGGGCTGGACAAAGATACATACTCAACATGTTATAGGAGGAGCTATGAATATTAATGAAGGGGGTCCTGGCACATGGGTACTGAACAAACATGTATGTTATACATATGGACCAGGTTCACCTTGGGGTGGAGACTTCACATTTAAATGTATTACAATTAGGCCCTATACGTTAAAAGAACTTTTCAGAACACAAAGGCACTCAAGTCCTGCCCTCTTTAAACTGGCCAGAACCGGTCCATGGTTGGTGATCTTCTAATCAGAAGAAAGTTACCAAAATCAGTCTCTTGTCCAATCAAAACTGTAGCTATTGCTGGTGGAACAGGGGCTGGGGATCAGCATCTAGTGGTGGATGAGCTGCAAGTTGTTTTAATATTGCTTATCTTGAGGCCAGTACTTGTTTAGCTGCTGGAGAAAAATGCAAAGGAAAGCTTGTGTCAATTAGAACACAGTTTATTCTTTAAGTGTAGAGTGTGTGACTTAACCCTTGCCTGGCATGGCCTTAGGTCTTATTTATAATTTGATATCTTATTGCCACAAAGAGTCTGTTCTGCCAGTCTTATGATCTCTATTTTAACATTAATGCTGGTCAATTGTCGTATCTAAACCACAAAAGGGAGGGAGCATAACAAGTTCTATCTGACCCCACTTCCTGTCATGCCCAGGAACTCAGTTTTAAGGATTTTGGGGGGTCCTCTTGGCCATGAGGTTTGTTCAGTCGGTTGGGGGGCTTAAGGTTTTACTTTTAATTTACAGTTTTATCTCTAAATGCACGAATACCTCATGGAATAAGAGGAAGGAAGAAACATAAGGAGAACAAATACATGTTCAGATTTCAACAGTGGGATTTGCCATATATGCCTACATGTCATGTATACTCTCTTTCCAACTTGCCAAAACAGACAGGCTCATTTACCCAGTTTATATGCTGTAGGGAGCATTAATAAAATCTGCAGCTATTATTTTCAAGCCCACTTTTTTTCCTGATGTATTCAAACACCTAGAGTTTCCCTGGAGTGAACTAGCCTAAAACAATGACTTAGTGTATTCTTTCATGAAACACCTTCTATTTGTCCAGACTACTTGTACTTAACTCAAACTGTAACTCATGTGGGGTTACCCTGTACATCTGGAACCTAATCTGGGCCAAGCTGATGAAAGAAGACAGTGATTCCCTGCAGTTAGTTTTCATATGTCCAAACTACTATCGAAATCCCTTGATTGGTTTAAGGATGCATCTCATTTAGAACCTGATCTAATTTTGTTTGACGGTTGTTATGACATGAGTACACTTTTCCATTTCATTTATTATTTTTTAATTGCACAAGAAACGCACTTCAGAGGTGTTTGAGTTCACATGTGTTACTTGATGTTGTGGACAGAGGCCATAGTACAGTGGGATAGTCAGTGGAAAGTGGAGAATATTAACAGGGAATGTAGAAAACTCTTTATGGAACTTTGAATGTGAAGAAAAAGAAACCAAGAAAGAGGAGGAGACAAAGAGAGAAAGAAAGAGAGCAATAAAGAGAGACAGAAGAGATATCTCCATCATGTGGCTGCAATGGATGCTGGTAAGTCCAACGAATGACATTTGAAAATCTTAAATTACTTGAAACTTGATCAAGTTTAAAATTATTGGGCAGTAGAAAAATTCAAAAGAAAAAATAATGGGAAGGAGCCATCTCATCTCAATTTAACATTTGAAGTTGCCCATATATTCATATCTTTTCTTACCCTCTCATTTCCACTTTAGAGCTAATGAGATGCCTCCACCGGGACAGCATGAAATCTGAGCTCAATAAACATTTAGTTATTACCTAACAAAAGAATAGACAATTATGTGTAAAAAATTCTGCTAACTATTGGATTTGTGCCTCTCCAGAAGGCAGCAGGTGGCTGAAATCCTGGTGTGATGTGGCTGGATAATACATGGCCTGAGGACTCCTGCACTGATGACTGCAGGATGGGTCCAGAATTTTCCTATACATAAATTAAAATACTAAGCAGTCCAGAAGGAGCCATTAGCAGACATCACACTTTGCTTACTTTGCTATCTATCACTGAGATCACCAGGTGAGTTCAAAGACATGCCTGTATTCCAGGCAAGGGAAACTGGATTTGGGTCAGCTCAGGGGAATGATGTTGAACAGCTCTTATAAGCTTCTGATAACACCCAAGAAGTAGAGAAACTACTGTCTACAAAACTTTGAACTCAAGGCATATCAAAGGAACATTTGCTTTCTTCAACTGTTTTCTTATAAAGGGAAATAATGAGAAATGATTTTTCACAATGCCTGCCTTAACCCTGAGGCCCAGCCAGTCCCTACTGCTGTGTCCCAACATTTAAAGATAATTGAAGTCCAACTCCATGCCATATATTCTCAAGAGGTTTTCTCATTTACCCCCCAGGACAGCTCTGTAGAGATGGTATGGTCAATCCCATTTCACAGATGACCAAGCTCAGCCTCACAGAACCTAAGTCACCTCCCCAGGAAAGTGGCAGGATTGGAATGAGGTTCCATCCCTCACCCTCCCTAGATGGCTCTGGGCAGCCTCCCTTTTAGAAGATGGGCTTCCAGGCCTTGAGAAATGGTCAGATTCCACTCCCCGGCTGTTGTTCCCCACAGGTCCCCACTCCACAACCCCTCTGGGTAATGATGAAGGCAGAGGAAGTGAAATCTCATGCTTTGTACCAAGAGACATGGGTGTAGGGCCACACGAGTTGGCTGATCCTTGAAGTGGTGAATGGGCTCAGGCAGAAGCTCAGGTGTTGGCCTTGAGACAAGTGAGCTGGAGAGAGGGAAAGTAACATGCACTGAACTACTGTAAGCAAATGCCCTTTACATCTCATCTCCTTTAATCTTAACTGCCATCCAAGGTACCCATGACTATGACCATTATTCACATCAGGGTGCTGCCTTTAGGAAAGTTTATGCAAATAAGAGAGACAACTTGTTCTTTCCAGATCAGCAGCTAACTTTGGAATACTTAAGGTATTTTTCTATTTTGACTTGATGCCTCCAGGCCTGTTAATGCTTTAATCTTCCTCAAGGGATAGTACACACGCCTCAAGACGTTTTTAAATGTATTTAATCTTCTATAATCCTAAGTATCAGTCAAATTACCCAATATCACCACCATTATTCATATAAGGTTACTGATTTTAGGTGTGACTAAGTAAACCAGTAAAATACCCTTGTTATCTCCCTATCAACAGTTAATTTTGATTATTTTAAAGTTTTTCTCATTTTGTCTTCATGCTTTTGGGGCTGTGAGTGATCTCATCTCCTTGGGGTCTGCCATTACATGATCCCAGAGTATTAAACTTTTTTTTTTTTGAGATAGAGTTTCACTCTTGTTGCCTGGGCTGGAGTACAGTGGTGCAATCTTGGCTCACTGCAACCTCTGTCTTCTGGTTTCAAGCGATTCTCCTGCCTCAGCCTCCCAAGTAGCTTGGATTACGGGCGCCCTCCACCACGCCTGGCTAATTTTTGTATTTTTTAGTAAAGATGGGGTTTCACCATGTTGGCCAGGTTGGTCTTGAATTCCTGACCTCGTGATGCGCTAAACTTTTTTTTAAAATTATGACCCATATAGTTTTTAAGTAACAATATTATTGATGTTGAAAAATTCTAAATGAAAGAAAAAGGTTTATATATCCCAGAAAATATACTTTTAAAAAATAACCTAGATAAATGGATACACACAAATTGTGACAAGTATGTGAAAAATTCCAGAATACTGTGCCCGATGCCATTAATTAGATCCCACCCTCCCTTCCTCCCTCCCCTCTCCTGCCCCAACTCTACTCCCAGATGTGCAATAATTTCTCTGGCCACCAGGAGGCATCACAGCTATCTTCATCTTTGTCGTTCTTTTTTTAATGAACAGAAGTGTATTCTACAGAGTAATGAATGTTATGAAAATATTTATTATAATAACAATTCTGTTTGGAAAATTCACATGCATATTAAAAACAGTCCTATTTGCTGTTCACCCCAAATCTACATCGAATTCATTGATTTATCTCTTCCCTCCTCAGTGTAGATTGAGGTGTCCACACTGTAGAGGGGTGCCTTCCAGAGAGCTGGGTGTTCACCCTCCGTTACCCTACCGTTGTACAGGCTTCTCAAACCTCTCACTCCCTCTCACTCATCCCCTCTCCAGGACATTATGGACGCAGCTGCCCAGGACCCACTTAGGCACGCCCATACTCTCTCAGTCACCTTCTGCCTGCCTTGCACTATTAATGCTAATGATTGCCAACGTGTGCTAGAGCTGTCTGGCGTTTCATTGTTGATGCCATACATATATACAGACTTATTTTACACCTATCATCAGGTTTTTTTCTGACAGAATTAGAATTATTCTGTAATCTAGATTCATAAGCTAAGTTTTAAGGGAGGTATTTTATTTTTTGCTCCTTGCAGACCCTTCTTGATAGAGTTCGATAATGGTGGTACCGTGGTGCCCTCTCGTGACAGAAGGCTGAACTACAGCTAGAACATCGCGAGCAGGAAGGTGGGAGGGAGAGGCTGTGGCCCAAGCCCACCTTACAGAGCTTTCTGGAACTCTGGGTGGCAAAGCGGACATTCTCAGTATTCCCAGGGACATTGATGGGCTCAAGACAGAAATCGTTATCTCTTACTGTGCTGAAAAGAGAGTTCTATATCAGAAGAAAAAGGTCGTTTTAATTTTTATTCTTTGACCACTGGAAAATCAGAGACCTAAATGAGGGAAAAATGGATCCAGACTACTTGTTCAAGTCTTTGTACCCCTCTTTAAATCTTTATTAGCATCTTTTCATGGAAATAAATTTCTATAACATTCGAAATTACGTTACAATATACGTTCAATATTTTTATATTAACTGGTGTTTCATCGTAGGATGCTGTAAACTTTATTTCCCCAGTATCCTAGTGGTAAAAATTAAGCTCCCTTACCATAGTTTCTATAACAGATGATATTTGTAACACTTGCTCATATACACAAATGTCTTGGCAAGAATTTCTTAATAAGATTTTGAAAGCATCCTTTTAAAATCTCAGATACTCTAAAATTTTATATTAATATAATGAAATCAGAATAATATTTATCAGATATACTCCTAATATCCCAGTATGAGAGTTGCTATTTCTTTTATTTTTATATTCAAGTATAATTCATTTCTTTATTCACTTAATACTTTTTAAACTTTTACTTTAGGCTAGGGGCTCAGGGGTATATTTGCTGGTTTGTTATATAGGTAAATTGCTTGTCACAGGGGTTGGGTGTACAGATTATCTCATCATCCAGGTAACAAGCATAGTACATGATAGGTAGTTTTTCAGTCCTCTCCCACCCTCTATTCTCAACTACACGTGTCCACGTGTACTCATGTTTAGCTCCCACTTACAGGTGAGAACATGTTGTATTTGGTTTTCTGTTCCTGTATTAGTTCACTTAATATAGTGGCCTCCAGCTCCATCTATGCTGCTGCAAAGAACATGCTCTCATTCTTTTTATGGTTGTGTAGTATTCCGTGGTGTGTATGTACTACGTTTTGTTTATCCAGTCTACCATTGATGAGCATTTAGGATGATTCCATGCGTTTGCTATTGTGAATAGTGCTGTGGAATGTGTGCATGTCACTTTATAGTAGAATAATTTATATACCTTTGAGTATATACCCAATAATGGGATGGCTGGGTTGAATGGAAATTCCATTTTAAGTCCTTTGAGAAATCACCACACTGCTTTCCACGATGTCTGAAGTAATTTACATTCCCACCAGAAGTGTATAAGCATTTCCTTTCCTCCACAACCTCGCTAGCATCTGTAATTTTTGACTTTTTAATATTAGCCCTTCTGACTGGTGTGACATGGTATCTCATTGTAGTTTTGATTTGCATTTATCTAATGATTAGTGATGTTGAGCACTTTTTCATATGCTTGTTGGCCACGCATATGTTTTCTTTTGAAAAGTATCTGTTCATGTTCTTTGCCCACTTTTTAATAGGGTTGTTTTTTGCTTATACGTTTGTTGAAGTTCCTTATAGATTCTGGATATTAGATCATTGTTGGATGCATAGTTTGCAAGTATTTTCTCCCATTCTGTAGGCTGTATGTTTACTCTGTTGATAGTTTCTTTTGCTGTGCAGAAGCTATTAATTTAGTTAGGTTCCATTAGTTAATTTTTGGTATTGTTGCAATTGCTTTTGGTTTCTTCATCATAAAATATTTGCCAGGGCCAATGTCTAGCATACTATTTCCCAGGCTTTTTTCAAGACTTTTTTTTTCCTTTTTTTTTTTTTTTTTTTTTTTTTTGAGACGGAGTCACGCTCTGTCGCCCAGGCTGGAGTACAGTGGCATGATCTCGGCTCATTGCAACCTCCGCCTCCCGGGTTCACGCCATTCTCCTGCCTCAGCCTCCCGAGTAGCTAGGACTACAGGCGCCCGCCACCACACCCGGCTAATTTTTTATATTTTTAGTAGAGATGGGGTTTCACCATGTTAGCCAAGATGGTCTCGATCTCCTGACCTCTTGATCCGCCCGCCTCGGCCTCCCAAAGTGCTGGGATTACAGGCGTGAGCCACCGCACCTGGCTTTCAAGACTTTTTATAGTTTTAGGTTTTACATTTAAGTCTTTAATCCATCTTGAGCTTAGTATATGATGTAAGGAAGGGGTCCAGTTTCAATCTTCTGCATATGGCTAGCCAGTTATACCAGCACCATTTATTGAATAGGGGGTTATTTTCCCATTGCTTATTTCTGATGACTTTGTTAAAGATCAGATGGTGGTAGGTGTGTGGCTTTATTTCTGGGCTCTTTATTATGTTATATTGGTCTCTGTGTCTGATTTTGTACCAGTACGATGCTGTTTTGGTTACTGTAGCCGCTCAAAGTCAGGTATGCTATGTAGCATAGTTTGAAGCCAGGTAACATGATGTCTCTGGCTTTGTTACTTTTCCTCAGAATTGCCTTGGCTATTTGGGCTCTATTTTGGTTACATATGAATTTTAAAACAGTTTTTTCTAATGCTGTGAAGAATGTCATTGATTGATTGGAATAGCATTGAATCTATAAATTGCTTTGGTAGTATGGCCATTTTAACAATAGCAATTCTTCCTATCCATGAGCATGGAATGTTTTTCCATTTGTTTGGGTCATCTCTAAATTATTTGAGCAGTGTTTTGTAATTCTCTTTGTAGAGATCTTTCACCTCCCTGGTTAACTGTATTCCTAGGTTTTTGTTTCTGTTTTTGTAATTGTAAATGGGATTGCATACTTGACTTGGCTCTCAGAGTTGGACATTGTTGGTGTATAGAAATGCTAATGATTTTGTACACTGATTTTGTTTGCTAAAGTTGAAGTTCGAGGAGCTTTAGGGCAGATTATGGGGTTTTCTAGGTACAGAGTAATATCATCTGCAAACAGATAGTTTGACTTCCCCTCTTCCTGTTTAGATGCCTTTTATTTCTTTCTCTTGCCTGATTGCTCTGGCTAGGACTTACAGAATTATGTTGAATAGGAGTGGCAAGAGTGGGCATCCAGTCCTCAAGGGTAATGCTTCCAGCTTCTGGCTGTTCAATATGATATTGGCTGTGGGGTTGTCATATATGCCTCTTATTTTGAGGTATGTTCCTTCAACGACTAGTTCATTGAGGGTTTTATCATGAAGGGATGTTGAATTTTATTGAAAGCCTTTCTGCATACATAGAGATGATCATGTCTTGTTTTTAGTTCTGTTTATGTGATAGATCACATTTATTGATTTACATATGTTCAACCAACCTTGCATCCTAGAGATAAAGCCTACTTGATCATGATGGATTAGCTTTTTGATGTTCTGCTGGATTCAGTTTGCTAGTATTTTGTTGAGGATTTTTGCATCTATGTTCATCAAAGAAATTGGCCTGAAGTTATTGTTGTTGTTGTTGTCTCTGCTAGGTTTTGGATCAGGATGATGCTGGTCTCATAGAATGAGTTAGGGAAAAGTATCTCCTCCTCAATTTTGGGGAATAGTTTCAGTAGGAATGGTCTCAGTTCTTCTTTATACATCTGGTAGAATTCGGCAGTGAATCAATCTGGTCTTGGGCTTTTTCTTGTTTGTATGCTTTTTATTGCTCATTCAATTTCAGAGCTCATTATTTGCCTGTTCAGGGATTCAATTTCTTCCTGGTTCAATCTTGGGGAGTTGTATGTTTCCAGGAATTTATTCATTTATTCGAGGTTTTCTAGTTTTTATGCATATAGGTGTTCAAAGTAGTCTGTAAGGGTTTTTTTTTTTGTATTTCTGTGGAGTCAGTAGTAATGTCCCTTTTGTCATTTCTGATTGTGTTTATTTTTATCTTATCTCTTTATTAATGTAGCTAGCAGTCTATCAATCTTATTTATTGTTTTGAAGAGCCAACCTGGACTAATTGACCTTTTGTATGTTTTTGTGCAAATAAATTTTAGTCAGTTCAGCTCTGATTTGGTTATTTTGTGTCTTCTGCTAGCTCTGGGGTTGGTTTGCTTTCGTTCCTCTAGTTACTCTAGGTGTAATGTTTGGTTGTTCATTTGAGGTCATTCTAACTTTTTGTTGTGGACATTTAGCACTTCACCATTAAAACTGGTTTAGCTGTGTCCCAAAGATTCCATTATCTGATATGTTTTATCTTTGTTCTCATTAGTTTCAAATAATTTCTTGATTTCTGCCTTAATTTCATTGTTTACCCAAGAGTTATTAAAGAACACTTTGTGTCAGGAGTTCAAGACCAGCCTGGCCAATATGGTGAAACCCTGTCTGTACTAAAAATACAAAAAAATTAGCTGGGCATGGTGGCACGTACCTGTAGTCCCAGCTACTTGGGAGGCAGCGGCAGAAGAATCACTTGAACCTGGGAGGCAGAGGTTGCAGTGAGCCGAGATCACACCACTGCACTCCAGCCTGGGCGACAGAGAGAGACTCCGTCTAAAAAAAAAAAAAAAAAAACCACCACCAACAAAAAAACCACTTTGTATAATTTCCATGTAATTTTATAGTTTTGAGCAATTTTCTGAATACTGTTTTCTATTTTTATTCTACTGTAATGTAGTCTGAGAGGTCTGAGAGTGTGTTTGGTATGATTTTGGTTTGTTTGAATTTGATAAGGTTTTTTGTTTTTGTTTTTTGTTTTTTTCTGTTTTTTTGTTTTTGTTTTTGTTTTGTTTTGTTTTGTTTTTTTGAGATGGAGTCTCACTCTGTCACCTAGGCTGGAGTGTAATGGTGCTGTCTCAGCTCACTGCAACCTCCACCTCCCGGGCTGAAGTGATTCTCCTGCCTCAGCCTCCTGAGTAGCTGGGATTACAGGCGTCTGCCATCATGCCCAGCTAATTTTTGTATTTTTAGTAGAGACAGGGTTTCACCATGTTGGTCAGGCTGGTCTTGAACTCCTTAGGGAATCCACCTGCCTTGGCATCTCAAAGTGCTGGGATTACAGGCATGAGCCACCACGCCCAGCTGATAAGGATTCTTTTACAGCCGATTATGTTGTTAATTTTGGAGTACGTGCCATGTGCATATGAGAAGAATGTATATACTTGTTTTTGGGTGGAGAGTTCTGTAGATGTCTGTTAGGTCCATCTGGTCAGCTGTTGAGTTCAGGTGCTGAATATCTGTTAGTTTTCTGCCTCGATGGTCTAATACTATCAATGAGATGTTGAAGTCTCCAACTTTTATTGTGTGGTTATCTAAATCTCTTCATAGGTCTCTAAGAACTTGCTTTATTAATCTGGGTACTCCTATGTTGGTGCATATGTATTTAGGCTAATTGGGTTTTCTTGTTGAACCCCTTACCATTGTGTAATGCCCTTCTTTGTCTTTTATGATCATTGTTGCTTTAAAGTCTGTTTTGTCTGAAATTAGAAAAAGAACCCCTGCTTTTTTCTGTTTTCCATTTGCTTGGTAGATTTTTCTCCATCCCTTTATTTTGAGCCTTTGGGTGTCATTGGATGTGAAATGGGGTCTCTTGAAGACAGCATACAGTTGGGTCTAGCTGCTTTATCCAATTTGGCATTCTATGCCTTTTGATTGGGGCATTTAACCTGGTTATATTTAAGGGTAATATTAATATGTGCAAGTTTGATCCTGTCATTATGTTGTTAGCTGGTTATTATTGCAGACTTGATTTTGTGGTAGCTTTATAGTGTCAATGGTCTGTGTACTTAAGTCTGTTTTTGTGGTGGCTGGTAACGGTCTTTCCTTTCCATATTTAGCACTTCCTTAAGGACCTTTTGTAAGGTAGGTCGGGTGCTAATGAATTGCCTTAGCATTTGTTTGACTGAAAAGGATTTATTTCTCTGCTTACGAAGCTTACTTTGATGGAATATGAAATTCCTGGTTGGAATTTCTTAAAAATGTTGAATATAGGCCCCTAATCTCTTCTGGTTTGTAGGGTTTCTGCTGAGACTTCACTGTTAGCCTGATGGGTTTCCGTTTGTAGGTGACCTGCCCCTTCTCTATAGCTACCTTTAATATTTTTTCATTTTGACCTTGAAGAATCTATGTGCCTTGGAGATAATTGTCTTGTATAGTATGTTGCAGGGTTCTTTGCATTTCCTGAATTTGAATGTTGGGCTCTCTAGTGAGCTTGGAGAAATTTTTGTGGCTGATATTGTCAAATATGTTTTCCAAGTTGCTTTCTTTCTCTCCCTCTCTTTCAGGGATGCCAATGAGTCATGGGTTTTGTCTGTTTATATAATCCCATATTTCTCAGAGGTTTTGTTCATTCTTCGCTATTGTTTTTTGTTTTTGTCTTAGTTATTTTCGAGAACTGGTCTTTGAACTCTGAGATATTTTCCTCAGCTTAGTGGGTTCTGCTGTTAATACTTGTGATTTTTTTAATGAAATTCTTGAAGTGAGTTTTTCAGCTCTGTCATATCAGTTGTGTTTTTGTTTTTTGTTTTGTTTTTGTTTTTGTTTTTGTTTTGAGACAGAGTCTTGCTGTGTCACCCAGGCTGGAGTGCAGTGGTGAAATCTCGGCTCACTGGAAGCTTCGCCTCCCGGGTTCAAGTGATTCTCCTGCGTCAGCCTCCCAAGGAGCTGGGATTACAGGAACATGCCACCATGCCTGGCTAATTTTTGTACCTTTAGTAGAGACAGAGTTTTGCCATGTTGGCCACTCTGGTCTCGAACTCCTGACCTCAAGTGATCTGGCCACCTCAGCCTCTCAAAGTGCTGAGATTACAGGCGTGAGCCACCATGCCCAGCCTGGTTCTTTGTTACAACAGCATTTCATCTTTTATCTCCTATATAGTTCTATTTTATTCCTTATATTCCTTGGATTGGGTTTTGACTTTCTCTTGAATGTCGATGATCATTCCTATCCATATTCTGAATTCTATTTTTGTCATTTCAGCCTTTTCAGCCTGGTTAGGAAACATTGCTGGGGAACTAGTGCAGTGATTTGGAGGTAAGTAGACCCTCTGGCTTTTGAGTTGCCAGAGTTCTTGCACTGATTGTTTCTCATGTGTGTGGGTTTGTGTACCCTTAACTGTGGTGTAATTTGAGTGTAGTCAGTTACCTTCATTTCTCGATGTTTTCAGAGGGCTAATGCTTTGTGCAGGGTATTTATTTGTAGCTGAATTATTGTCCTTGGTTTCACAGGGGATATATTAAAGTATTTTTTTGTGTTGAAGTTTGGGCTGTGATCCAGTAGATGGTGCTTAACCATGCTGGCTGATAGGTAGACTGTTGTTCAGTCACATGACTACTCTGTATTTGCCCGCATTTGCAGCTGTGCTCTCTCTCTCTCAGTGCTCTGAGAGTGTAGGCTCCTTTCCCACTCAAGTGCTGGCTGCAGATCTGGGTTTGGCACTCCTGGATGTCACACTGCAGCCCCGGGGTAAGCTCAGCCTTTATGTTCCCTCCACAGCATGGGGGCAAACAGGAACCTTGACAGTGGCAATGGCAGAGGGCCTTTAATTTGTCTCTTGGGGCTCTATCCCAGAGACATGCAGAACTGCTGTCAATCAGAGTGATTGGCCTTGTGTGGGGTGGTTGCATTGTGGGCTCAAGCCTGGGGGTCCATGGGGAACACAGACTGGCCTCTTCTTACAGCAACTGCAGCATGCTGGAGGTGTGAGTAAGGCACTCAGGGGTCTCTGTTTCTTCCACAGTCCAAGGACATCGAGCACAGTACCTTTGCAGTGGCAGTGTCAGAGGGACTTTCAGTTGTCTCTGGGAGCCCCACCTCACAGAAATGCAGAGCGTCTGCTAATGCAAGTGTTCAGCCAGAGGGTGAGGTGGCTGTGCCATGGGCCTGAGCTGGGAGCCCTTCTTGGTGAAGAGTAAAGGGTCAGGGACTCACACGAAAGGGAGACTGAGTTCCTCTCCATATGGTGACTGTGGCATGCTAGAGACATGAGTAATGCCCTCAGGCTCTTTGTTCCTTCCCCAGTCCAAAGACAACAAGGTCAAAACCACTGCAGTGGCAGTGGTAAAGGGGCTGTCTGTTGCCACTGGGAACTCCACCCCAGGGAAACACAGAGCCACTGCCAGTGGGAATGCTTAGATGGGGGTGGCGTAGCTGCCCTGTAGTCCCAAGCCAGGGGCCTTTCCTGTTGAAGAGTAGGGAGTGAGGCCTCACAGGGAAGACAGACTGGGCTCCTCCCCATATGGTGGCTGTGGTGTGCTGGTGGTGCCAGCAATGCGACCTGGACCTTTGTTCCTTCCCCAGCCCAAAGGCAGTAAGGGCAGTACCACTGCAGCTGCAATGAGAGGGGCTGTGGGTTGTCTCTGTGATTTCCTCCCTAGAGAATGACAGAGCTGCCACTGACTTAAATGTTTGGGCGGGGACAAGGTGGTTGTTCTGGGGGCCTGGGTTGAGAGACCCTGCCCACTGAGGAGTAACAGGGCCAGGGCCCATGTGGAAGAGAGTCTGCCTTCTTATCTAAAAAGCAGCTGCACTGTGCTGGAGGATTGCATTAGTCCTAAGTCTTTTGGCTCCCTCCTGAGCCTGAGGGAAACAGAAGCAGGAGCTGCAGAGCAGCAAAAATGGCAGACCTGCCTGCTACAATTGAGAGCTCTGTCCCAGGGAAGTACAGATCCCCCAGGGGGATCTGCTACTGGCCCAAGAGCCCAGACATGGGTGGGGTGGCTGGAGTCCCAAGTCTGGAGGCCCTGCCCAGTAAGAAGTAGTGGGGACAGAGATCTATGTGGAAAAAAGTCTGGCCACTTTTCTGTAAGGCAGCTGTGCTGTGCTGGGGGCCTGCATTAGTCCTTAATCACCCTGCCAAGACTGGGGGACCCGTCTGCTACCACTGAGAGCTCCATTCCAGGGAAATACAGGGCTGCTATTGGCCCTAGAGCTCAAGTGAGGCTGGAGTGGCCATGCTAGGGACCCAGCCAAGTGGGCATTATCCAGCAAGGTGCAATGGAGGTGAGGCCTGCAGTCCATCTGCTCCTCAGCCCCGTGGATTTAGCCCCTATACTGGAGGCATTCCAGGGAGCCTGGCCTCTCTTGTTGCCAGAGCTACAGCCACTGGTGCTGGGGTGCCCAGCAGTCCAAGGGCCCTGGAGCTCCATGTGTGCCTGAGCAGTGGCTCTGCCTAGACTCCATGTAGCTCTCCATGTCAGTCTGCAGGCTCTGCTCAGGGAGTCAGGGGGATCTTCTGAGCACAGGGTTGTGAAGATCTGTAGCAGAAGCTTTAGTGAAATTTCAGACATTAACAACAAAGTTTCCCTGATTTATTTAACTTCTCCTAACTTTCTATAACCTGATATAAAATGGACATTTAATTATAAATTACTTGAGTAAAGGTTAAGATTAATGAAAATACTACTCAAGTAACTTATAATTAAATGCCCATTATCATCATCAGCATCATCATCTAAAGGGGTTATTGAGTAGGCATCCATGGGGTGGTGTGAAATGACCAGCCCCTAAGCCTTGGTGGCCCATTATCTACAGAAGATATCACTGGGCACATTAAATGTTTTCCAACCTTCTTTCGTTATCCAAAGGAGCCTTATTAGACATGTTTTTCCTCCTTATTAGTCCCTTCTTGCCTGAAATGTGAAATTTTAATACCACAGATATAGTGTTAACTGTTTATGTATTTTGGTCCTATGTAGTGCCACAAACCATTTTAATGTCTACTATCTCCCTAACCTTAAAAACCAATTCTCAGCCCCTTGGGGGCAATATATCCTCTGTTGAAAATGCATGGAACATTTTAAAGAGGACAAAAGCTGGAACCTCATTCCTGCCTTTTACTTGATGTGTGACACTGGAAAACTTCCTTAACCTCTGTCAGCTTTCCCATGGTCATCCGGAAAAGGGAACCACTGAGAGCTCATGATGCGTTACTTACAGAACTCTCCTGTGGGGTAAATGAGAAATCCTATACAGAGAAGATGGCACCTAGAGAAATCCTATACAGAGAAGATGGCACCTAGTCTTCAACAAATGTTCATCCTGGCCCACTTTTCTTCTCCTTCCCAGAGAAGTGATGACTGTCATCTAAACCAAACAGCATAACTACCACAGAGACCAGCTGGTAATGGAGCAGGAAGAAGTAGCATATACTTACATTTAGTTTATAAATGAAGCTTTGGGGCTATTTCTGTGATGCAGGATGGCTTTGCCAAGGAATGTGGGAAGAGGGAAAAGATCATCAAACCATTTCTTTAATTCTGTGTCATTTTTGCCCCATTATTTGAGCTTCTATACTGATATTGGAAAAATAGTTTCCTATGGAGTCTCAAATAAAGAGAGAGAAGTCACATGCCCTTGACCCTCATACCATTACCACCTACAGGACTCTGAACCAGAATTTCATCTGCACCAGTGGGTAATTCAAAGTGGGAGGAGTTGTTGAATGTGTATCCATGAGGGCACAATACTACAAACGTGTAAAACTACTAGGTTTTAAATCCTAGAATGTCATGGTGTATAAAATATTGATAATTATTGCTTTGGTTTTGAATTAGGGGAAAATATATCCTCGTATACTTGGAAGTGGCTCCCTCAGTATCTTTTATTCTTGAGCTTCAGGGATATTCTTCATTCTAAATGTATATCTCTTTCCTGTGGGTGGGGTAAGGAATGCTTGAATGTTCCTGACAATGTTTTTGTATAATTGCAGGAGCATTTGATATTTATTACAGTTATAAATACATAAGAAATGAAATAAACAGCATTACTCTAAAACAAAAGAGAATACCTGCTCTCAAAATATCTTGAATATTTCAAAGAGAATACCTGCTAATGCTTATATCTGTATAATATTCTTTCACAAATTTTCTTATGCAGGTACTTATAAATTTATGCAGAAATGAATACATTTATATACTTATCTACAAAATATAAGATCTCATTCTACATTTAGTTTTATAACCTGCTTGTCTCACTAAAACCATACCTCAAAGGTCATTGGTTGTGAGTAAATATGAGTCTTTACCACAGAGATAGTAAATACTAATGGCCAATAAAGACAGAGAAACAAATATGGCTACAATATATTATGTGCCAAGTGCTTTTTAGCTATTGAGTCGTTCAATTCTCACGGCACCCTTACAAGGTTGAAACTGTTGCTGATCTCCATTTTGTAGATGGAAAACTAAGGAGCAGATAGAATAAAAATGTTACCTGAGACTGCACAGTTAGGGAGTGGGACAGCTTGGATTTATGTTCAGTACATCATGCTGCAGAGCCTGGGAAACTGTCAAGGCTCTGTTGTTAGGTGAAAGAAGCAACTACACAAGCATGCATATTTTAGGAGCTCATTAAAAGTAATACTTCACAGGTTAATACATTTACACAAAAAACTGGACCTGGTGACAAATAGGTGGATTGCAACCTTGGTAAGATCATGTTCATTGCAATCCTGGGGACAGAAGCCACAGTGCAGGGGGAAGTGAAGAATTTTAACAGGAAATGTGAAAACTCTCTTTGGTAGTTTAACTTTGAAGGGAAAGAGATGGAGATTCTGGCTGAATGGGGAGATTTAAAAAAATAATCAATTTCTTGAAACTTGAGAAGGTTTTAAAATGAAGATACTTAGGGGTTTTGGTAAATGAGAAGATTTTAGCTGTTCTTGCCATGCACAAAAAAATGGGTAACTATGTGGTATTATGAATATATTTATTTTCTTCACTATATAGTAACTAATACTTTACTTTCTGTATGTATCTTAGAACATCATGTTGCATATCTTAAATATAGACAATAAATGTATTTTTAAAAGTTAACGTGATGAAGCTATCTTATCTCAGATTTAACACTAGAAATTGCTCTTTTTTTTTTTTTTTTTTTTGGCTGGAGTACAGTGTTGCGATCATGGCTCACTGCAGCTTCAACCCCCTGGGGCTCCTGTGATCCTCCCAGCTCAGCTTCCCGAGTAGCTGGGACCACAGGTGCATATCAACACACCCAGTTAATTTTTTTTGTTTGTTTATTTTTGTAGAGACGGGAGTCTCTTTAGGTTGCCCAGGCTGGTCTCGGACTCCTGGGCCCAAGTGATCCTCCCACCTCGACCTCTTAATGTGCCGGGATTATAGGTGTGAGCCACTTCACCCAGCACATTTTCTTTCTTACGCTCTTATTTTCACTTTAGAGCTCATGAGAGGCCTCTAGTCGACTAGTATGAGTTTTGAGCTAAATATGTATTTAGTTATTAGTGAGAAAATGGACAATGGGCAATTGTGAGTCAAATAAATGCTAAATTTTTGCCTCTCCAAGAAGGCAGCAGGTGGCTGAAATCCTGGTGTGATATGGCTGAATAATGCATGATCTGAGGACCCTGTACTGGTTACTCCTGTACACGTTCACAATTTTTCTGTAAATGTATTAATATACTGAGCAGTCCAGGAGCAGCCATTAGGCAAACACCACTCCTTGCTTCCTTCATGTGACCTATCACTGAGCTCACCAGCTGAGGTCAATTACATTCTTCCCAACCTGGAGAACAGAATTTGGGTCTGCTCAGAGGCATGATGTGAAACATGTCTGGGATAAAAGCTTTGTTCTATTGACAGCAAACCTTTTTGTGTTAAGGGGTAGGGGAAGAGCAAGTGAAGGATGCAGATTAATTTCTATTTAGGAGTATACTTTTATATATTGTTTGAAATTTTGTCTTATAAAAATATTCATACAAATTTAAACAAAAAATTACTTGTGAACAGATTGACAAATGTCATGTGCACACATATTTATTAATTTGAAAAAGCATTCACTGTGTTAAATTTATGGTGAAATAAAGTTGATTAAACTTTGAAATAACTGAGTATGTATGTGTGTGTGTCCTCTGGCTCTATCATCACTCCAAATACACACTCACAAGTGCAGTTTCACCTTGAATTCAGAGATGGGCTTGACTCCAATTTCAGTTTTAGATATCCTAGAAAATAGTTGATGCAGAGAGATTGCTACAATCAGGTGAATAATTGCAGAAAACTGCCTGATACCTTGGAGTTAACCTCCAGCCTCCATTCCTCTCGCCCCCTTGCTGAGCCCCCTGTTCTGAAACTCTCAGAGCTTCCATCCTGTCTCTGGCCGCTAGGTGACATCCAACTCTATTCTGCTTTTACTGCTTTGATAAAAATGAGTATATTTTGCAAAGAATAAAAAATATCTTGTAATAGTTTTTATGCTGTGATGCCAATTCTGTTTGGAAAATTCACATGTGCATTAAAACAGCTCAATTTGCTGTTGACCTTAAATCTACATCTCACTGATTTAACTCTTATCTCCTCAGTGTAGGTTGAGGTATCCACACTATAGAGGGGTCCCTCCTAGACGACAGAGTGATCACACTTCATTAACCAACCCCTGTACTGGCTTCCCAGATCTCCTCCCACTCCCTCACAGGCTCCAGGACACTGTGGACACAGCTGCCCAGATCTGTCAACGGCACCTGATCCTCTCTCAGACAACTCTTGCCTGTCCTATACTGTGCTTTGCTTGCTGGGGACTGCTAAAGCACACTAAAGCTGCCTGGTGTTTCATGTGGGTACCCCAGTTTGTTTTTACTGTCTTACTCTTACTAGTTTTTTTTATTTTTGGGAGAATTAAAATCATTCTGTACATAGGCTCATAAGTCTGAAGGGAGGTATTTTTGTTTTGCTCCTTGCATGCATTTCTTTGTAGAGAATTTGACAATGGTGGTATATTGGTGCCCCTCATGACAGAAGTCCAAACTTCAGTTTGAACGTCACTGAGCAGGAAGGTGGGAGGGACTGGCTTTAACCCAAGCCCACCAGACCGATTTCTGAAAATCTGAGTGACAAAAAAGGGTATTCCCAGTGTATAGGGATATTAATGGCTTCCAAACAGAAAGTACAACTTCTTCCTATGTTGAAGGGAAAATTCTATGTAACAAGATTAAAAGATCACCTGGCCAGGTGCGGTGGCTCACGCCTGTAATCCCAGCACTTTGGGAGGCCAAGGCAGGCGGATCACGAGGTCAGGAGATCGAGACCATCCTGGCTAACATGGTGAAACCCCATCTCTACTAAAAATACAAAAAGTTAGCCGGGCATGGTGGCGGGCGCCTGTAGTCCCAGCTACTCGGGAGGCTGAGGCAGGAGAATGGCGTGAACCCAGGAGGCGGAGCTTGCAGTGAGCCCAGATCGTGCCACAGCACTCCAGCCTGGGCGACAGAGCGAGACTCTGTCTCAAAAAAAAAAAAAATCACCTTTATTTTTATGCTTTAAGGCCTATAGATAAATAGCTATAGATCTATACAAGCCAAAATGCATCCAGCCCACTTATGAGCTTTATAACCTGCCTTTGCCCTAATTACGACCATCTTTCCGTGGAACTAGTTTTCTATCATAACACTTTAAATTACAGCAAAATTTTAGTTTTCTTTTTATATCAACTAGATGCTTCATCTTATTGAAGTATATTTGGGGCATCCATATCTTAGTAATGAAAACTTAGTTTATCTCTATTTCAAATTTTGGTGTACTTAACCTTGCCCATATATATGAAAATAACTTTGTAAGCATTTCTCTATAAGAGGTTCTTGAAATTATTCTTTCAAATCTATGTAAAGCTATAAAATTTTATGTTAACACAATATATTCAGAACATATTACTAATGTATATTCCTGACAATAGTGTGTGGAAATGTCTGTTTACCACTTATTAGAAATAATGTGAATCATTGCAAATCTGATAGGCAACAAACCACCTCTTACTGTCTTCATTAAAACTTTTTGTTACTTTCTAGAATTTAATTCTGTGGATGTGACATAATCACATAGTATAAATAATAGGAAATATCAGAATACTCTAACATGGTTAAAATGATAAATTTTATTATGTGAATTTTATCTCACATTCCTCACCAGTGCATATAGCTATGTGAACTCTGCCCTGAGCTGCACCTTTTAGCAGTGTACAGACTCTAAAAAGCCACCCACACAGTGGTTTTTAATATATTCACAATGTTGTATAATCATCACCACTATCTTGTACTCATTAAGTAGTCACTCCCCATTCTCCCCTCCCTCAACTCTTAGTAACCATTAATCTGCTTTCTATCTCTATGGATTTGCTTATTTTGGAAATTTCATGTAAATGCAGTCATATTTTATGTGGCCTGGGTGATTAAACTTGGACTCTTAACCTATACTAAATATGGTGATAACCTTCTTCCATCCTTCACTTTTCCCCAGGGGATGGTGTTCTCACTGGTATTCAGGCAGTGTAAGCAGTTAGTCACAAAAGCCTTAGGGTCAGGCAGATCTATGTTCAAATCCTGACTGTCGTGGACAATTTACTTCGTCATCTCTGCTGTTGCCATCTCAAAATATTTTAATTTTTTTTTCTTTTTTGAGACGGAGTTTCACTCTTGTTGCCTAAGCTGGAGTGCAATGGCACCATCTCAGCTCACCGCAACCTCCGCCTCCCAGGTTCAAGCGATTCTCCTGCCTCAGCCTCCCGAATAGCTGGGATTACTGGTATGTGCCACCACACCCAGCTTATTTTGTATTTTTAGTAGAGACGGGGTTTCTCCATGTTGGTCAGGCTGGTCTCGAACTCCTGACCTCGTGATCTGCCCACCTCGGCCTCCCAAAGTGCTGGGATTACAGGTGTGAGCCACCATGCCCAGTCTATTTAATGTTAATTTTTAAAAAGTAAACTTTTAATTCTAGGACAGTTTTAGCGTTACAGAAAAATATCAAATACAGTACAGGAAGTTCTCATATACCCCTCATCCAGTTTCCTTTATTATTGATATATTAGCAGGGTACATTTACTACAATTAGTGAAAATTTTCGTATATTATGTACTAAATTCAGACTTCCTTCAGTTTGAGACAGGATCTCATTCTGTCACCCAGGCTGGAGTACAGCTGTGTGATCATGACTCACTGAAGCCTCAACCTCTTGGGCTCAAGCAATCCTCCTGCCTCAACCTCCAGATTTCCTTAGTTTTTATCTAATACCTTTCTTCTGAGATCCCAATCCAGGATCTCACATTGCATACAGTAATTATGACTCCTTAGTCTCTTCTTGGTTGTGAGTTTCTCAGCCTTTTCCTATTTTCAATGACCTTGACAGTTTCAAGGATTATTGGTTGGCTATTTTATAGAATGTCCCTCAACTGGGATTTGTCCATCTCAAATTTTTAAAAAATGTTTACATGCGATAATTGAATATACTTATGTAATTTGTAAAGATCAAATCAGTGTACTTGAAATATCACCTTAAATATTTGTCTTTTCTTTATGCCAGAAACAAATTATTCTAGCTATTTTAAATATATAATCCATTATTGTAAACTATCGTCATCAATGGGTACAAATACAAAGTTCAATAGAAGAAAAAGATCTAGTGTTTGATAGATCAATAGTGTAAATATTGCTTATAATAATCTATTGTCTCAAAATCCTTAATTTTGAACAAGGGGCCCTGCACTTTAATTTTATACTGGACCCTGAAAATTATGTAGCTGGTCTTGCTTTTGCTTCATGGGGCAGAGGAAAGGCAAGCTGAGCTTGGACTAGCACTTGCAGCAGGCTCTGGCCAGTATGCCTTGGTACTGCCTGCAGGACCTCACTGCTCCGAAGCGGGGGTGCTGGGAGCTATACCCAGGGGCAAGAGGAAACCATAAACATGGAAGAGGACTCAGGGAGGATTCCAGGCAGAGGGAACAGTGTAAGCAAAGGCCCCAAGTCAGGAATGTGATGATGTGGTCAAGAGGCTGCCAGGTCATAGCCCTTCTACTTAAACAGCATATCCAGATGCCAAAGGAAGAGGTGGCCAAGAAGGCATAAAGGAAACCCTCCCAGCAAGGGCTGTGCCTGCTATTTTAGAGATGATACTTGATTCTATAGGAAATGGGGAGTCATGGGTGCTGATTGAGCTGGAGCTAGGCCTCATTGGAGCTGTGATGTGGAAGTACCTTTTGAGTTGGATGTCAGGGCAGATTGAGGAGGCAAGTCAGTGAGGTGGCCACTGGATGGTCCTGGGACCATGAGACCCTGTCCTAGGGGTTCAGCGGGCAGAGCCTGGGGACTCTTAAGAGGGAGAAAGAGGTCTCCAGTTTTTCTGCCTCAGAGTGTGGGGACCTGGGAGTCATGGAGAGAAAGGAAGTTGGGGAACTGGGTTGGAGAAGGCAGGGGTTGCGGTGGGAGAAGGCAGGGGTTGCAATGGGAGAAATGGTGAAATGAGAAGGGATGGGTTGGGGAGAAGTTGGTAGATCTGAGTTTGGATGTGGTGAGTTAGAAGTCACTGTGAACTTCCCAGCATGCAGCTGTGAACACAGGACTGACTGATGCCTATAGAAGTGGTCACCATCTTAAAAATTAACAATGCTAACTAATGTATAAACAGCAACTACAGTGACACAGACACCATGCCGAGAGCTCTCCAGTAATGGATCCAAACCAAGATGAAATCTTTGAAATACCAGATAAAGAATTAAAAAGGTTGAGTATTAAGCTACTCAAGGAGATACCAGAGAAAGGTGAAAACCAACAAACAATTTTAAAAACAATTCAGGATATGCATGAAAAATTTTCTAAAGAGATATTTTAAAGAAAAACCATTCAGAACTTCTGGAAATAGAAAACACATTTAGGTAATTACAAAATGCAGTGGAAAGTTTTAGCAATAGACTAGGACAAGTAGGAGAAAGAATTTCAAAGCTCAGATGTAAGGATTTTGAATTAACTCAATCGGACAAAAAGAAAAAATAATTAAAAGAAATGAACAAAATTTCCAAGAAATGTGGGATCATGTAAAATGGCCAAACCTAAAAATAATTGGTTTTCCTGAGAGGGAAAATGCATTTAAAAGTTTGGAAAATTTATTTGAGGGAATAACTGAGAAAAACTTCTCTGGTCTTGCTAGAGATTTAGATGTCCAAATACAAGAAGCTCAGAGAACTCCTGGGAGATTCATCACAAAAATGACTTTACTTAAGGCATATTGTCATCAGGCTATCTAAAGTCAATGTGAAGGAAAGAATTCTGAGTGCAGTGAGACTAAAGCACCAGGTAACCTATACAGGAAAACCTATCAGACTAACAGCAGACTTCTTACCAGAAACCTTACAAGCCAGAAGGGACTGAGGTCCTATCTTTAGCCTCCTTAAACAAATTAACTGTCAGCCAAGAATTCTGTACCCAGTAAAACTAAGTTTTATAAATGAAGGAGAAATAAAGTCATTTTCAGACAAAGAAATGCTGAGGGAATTTGCCACTACCAGACCAGCCCTACAAGAAATACTAAAGGAATTCTAAATCCTGAAACAAGAGGTTGCTATGCACCAGAATAGAACATTTTGAAAGCATAATGCTTACAGGAAATACTATGAAGAAAATAAAGTATCAAGGTAACAATTAGCATGATGACTGGAACGGCACTTTACATCTTAATATTAACAGTGAATGTAAATTGCTGTTCCAGTCATCATGCTAATTGTTACCTTGATGCTTTATTTTCTTCATAGTATTTCCTGTAAGCTTTATGCTTTCAAAATGTTCTATTCTGGTGCATAGCAACCTCTTATTTCAGGATTAATGCTCCACTTAAGAGACACAGATTGGCAGAATGGATAAAAAGAAAATCCACAAACCAAGTGTCTGCTGTCTTCAAGAGACTCCCTAATATGTAAGAATACAAATTCGAGGTAAAGGCTGGAAAAAGATATTCCGCTTAAATGGAAACCAAAAGTGAGCTAGAGCAGCTACTCTTATATTGGATAAAACAGATTTTAAAGCAACAACAGTTAAAAAAAAAAGACAAGGTCATTATATAATGACAAATGGATCAATCCAACAAGATATGAAGATATTATAATCCTAAGTTTACATGCACCTAACTCTGGAGATCCCAGATTCATAAAACATTTACTACTAAACCTAAGAAATGAGATAGACAGCAGCACAATACTGGGAGACTTCAACACTCCACTGACAGCACCAGAGAGATCGAGACAGAAAGTCAAAGAAAAAATAAACTTAAACTACACTGTAAAAAAAAAATGGACCTAACAGATGTTTATAGAACATTCTGTCCAAGAACTACAGACTATACATTCTTCTCATCAGCACATGGAACATTCTCCAAGATAGACCATATGATAGGCCACAAAACTAGTCTCAAACTGAGGAATACCAAAATCATATAAAGCATCTTCTCAGACCACAGTGGAATAAAACTAGAAATCAACTACAAAAGGAATCCTCAAAACTATACAAATACATGGAAATTAAACAATCTGCTCCTGAATGATTTTGGGGTTAACAATGAAATCAAGATGGAAATTTAAAAATCATTTTAAATGAATGAAAATAGTGACACAAGTTATGAAAACCTCTGGGATACAGAAGCAGTGCTAAGAAGAAAGTTTATAGCACTAAATAGCGACATCAAAAAGTCTGAAAAAAGTCACAAATTGACAACCTAACATCACAACTCAAGGACCTAGAGAAACAATAATAAACTAAATCCAAAGTTAGCAGAAGAAATAAGGATGAGAACAGAAATAAAATTGAAACAAAAATGACTCAAAAGATCAATGAAACAAAAAACAGGTTCTTTGAAAATATAAACAAACTTGATAGACCATGATATGGTTAGGCTTTGTGTCCCCACCCAAATCTCATTTTGAATTGTAATCCCCATAATCCCTATGTGTCAAGGGAGAGAAAAGGTGGAGGTAATCGAATCATGGGGGTGGTTTTCCCCATGCTGTTTTCGTGATAGTAAGTTCTCATGAGTTCTCAGGATGAGATCTGATGGTTTTTTATAAAGGCCCTTTCACTAGGTACTTCTCCTTCCTGCCACCTTGTGAGGAAGGTGCCTTGCTTCCCCTTCACCTTCTGCCATGATTGTAGGTTTCCTGAGGCCTCACTAGCCAAGCTGAACTGTGAGTTGATTAAACCTCTTTCCTTTATTATAAAATCATCCAGTCTTGGGCAGTTCTTTATAGCAGTATGAAAACTAATACAATGAACTGGTACCAGGAGTAGGGTACTGCCATAAAAATACCTGAAATGTGGAAGTGACTTTGGAACTGGGTAACAGGCAGATATTGCAACAGTTTTGGAGGGCTCAGAAGAAGACAAGAAGATATGGGAAAGTTTGGAACTTCCTAGAGACTTGTTGAATGGTTTTGAGCAAAATGCTGATAGTGATATGGACAATGAAGTCCAGGCTGAGATGGTCTCAGATGAAGATGCAGAACTTATTGGGAACTGGAGCAAAGGTGCCTCTTACTATGCTTTAACAAAGAGACTGGTAGCATTTTGCACCTGCCCTAGAGATCTGTGGAACTTTGAACTTGAGAGAGATTATTTAGGGTATCTGGCAGAAAAAAAAAACCAAAACTCTAAATGGCAAAGTTTTCAAGACGTGACTTGGGTACGGTTGCTCTTAAAAGTATTCAGTTTTATGCATTCACTAAGAGATGGTTTGGAATTGGAATATGTTTAAAAGGGAACCAGAGCATAAAAGTTGGGAAAATTTGCAGCCTGACAATACAGCAGAAAGGAAAAGCCCATTTTCTGAGGAGAAATTCAAGCCTGCTGCAGAAATTTGCATAAGTAACAAGGAGTCAAATGTTAATCGCCAAGAAAATGGGGGAAATGTCTCCAGGGCATGTAAGAGATGTTCACGACAGTCCTTCCCATCACAGGCCAGGAGCCCAAAGAGGAACAAAATGGTTTCATGGCCTGCTGCTCTGTGCAGCCTCGGGACTCTGTGCCCTGTGTCCCAGCCACTTCAGCTCCAGCCATGGCCAAAAGGGGCCAAGGTACAGCTCAGGCAGTGGCTTCAGAGGGTGCAAGCCCCAAGCCTTGGCGGCTTACACATGGTGTTGGGCCTGTGGGTGCACACAAGTCAAGAACTGAGGTTTGTGAACTTCTGCCAAGATTTCAGAGGATGCATGAAAATGGCTGGATGTCCAGGCAGAGGTGTGCTGCAGGGTCATGGAGAACATCTGCTAGGGCAGTGCAGAAGGAAAATGTGGGGTCAGAGCCCCCACAGGGAGTTCCAACTGGGGCACTTCCTGGTGGAGCTGCAAGATGAGGGACATCGTCCTCCAGACCCCAGAATGGTAGATCCACTGACAGCTTGCATTGTGCACCTGGAAAAGCTGCAGATACTCAATGCCAGCCTGTGAAAGCAGCCAGGATGGGGGACTGTAGCCTGCAAAGCCACAGGGGCAGAGCTGCCCAAGGCCATGAGAGCCCATCTCTTGCATCAGCATGACCTGGATGTAAGACTTGGAGTCAAAGGAGATCATTGTGGTGCTTTAAGATTTGACTGCCCTGTTAGACTGTTGGACTTGCATGGGGCCTGTAGCCCCTTCGTTTTGGCCAATTACTGCCATTGGAACAGGTGCATTGACCCAATGCCTGTACCTCATTGTATCTAGGAAGTAACTAATTTGCTTTTGATTTTACAGACTCACAGGTGGAAGGGACTTGCCTTGTCTCAGATGAGACTTTGGACTGTAGACTTTTGAGTTAATGCTGAAATAAGACTTTGGGGACTGTTGGCAAGGCATGATTTTGAAATGTGAGGACATGAGATTTGGGAGGGACCAGGGGTGGAATGATATGGTTTGGCTGTGTCCCCACCCAAATCTCATCTTGAATTGTAGCTCCCATAATCCCCATGTGTCATGGGAGGGACCTGGTGAGAGGTAATCGAATCATGGGGATGGGTCTTTCCTGTGCTGTTCCCGTGGTAGTGAATAAGTCTTACGAGATCTGATGGTTTTATGAAGGGGAGTTCCCCTACATAAGCTCTCTTGCCTGCCTCCATGCAAGATGTCCTTTTGCTCTTCCTTCCTCTTCCACCATGATTGTGAGGCCTCTCCAGGCATGTGGAACTGTGAGTCCATTAAACTTCTTTCCTTTATAAATTACACAGTCTCAGGTATGTCTCTATTAGCAGCATGAGAACGAACTAATATGCCACATAATCTAAATAGACATAGAAAAGCTTGATGATCCGATGCCCAACATCCCCTCCCAGCCAACAGGCAGACACTCAACATCCCCTCATGATAAGGACCCTCAGCAAGCTAGGCAAAGCAACATACCTCTAAGAGCCATCTATGACAAACCCATAGCCAATATCATACTGGACAGGCAAAAGCTAGAACTATTACCCTTGAGAACAGGCACAAGACAAGGATGCCCACTTTCACCACTGCTATTCATCCTAGTACTAGGCGTCCTCACCAGAGCAGTCAGGCAAGAGAAAGAAATAAAGGCATCCAAAAAGGAAATGTCAAACTGTCTATCATCCCTGAGAATATGATTCTATACTGAGAAAACCCTAGAGACTCTACCAAAAGCCTCCTGGAACTGATAAAATTGTTTCAGGATCAAGAAAAGAAAAAGAAAAAAAGACCAATGTACAAAATTTAGTAGCATTTCCATATATCGATAACATTCTGAGAGCCAAATCAAAAACACAATTCTATTTACAGTAGCCACAAAAGAAAATAAAGTACCTAGGGATATGCCTACACAAGGAGGTGAAAGCTCTACAAGGAGAACTACAAAACATTGCTTAAAGAAATCATAGATGACACTAGTGGAAAGATATCCCATGCTCATGGATCAGAAGAACCAACATCATTTTTAAAATGGCCATATTGCCAAAAGCAATCTACAAGAACAATACAATTCCTATCAAACTACTGTCATTCTTCACAGACTTAGGAAAAATTTTAAGTTCATATGGAACTAAAAAAAAGAGCCCAAACAGCCAAAGCAATCCTAAGCAAAAGGAACAAAGCCAGAGGCATCATACTACCTGACTTCAAACTGTAAGGCTACAATAACCAAAGTAGCATGGTACTAGTAGATAGACACATAAGCCAATGGAACAGAATAGAGAGCCCAGAAATAAAGCTACACACCTATACCCATTTGATCTTTGACAAAGTCAACAATAACAAATAATGAGGGAAGGTGCCCCCTATTCAATAAGTGGTTCTGAGATAACTGATTATCCATATGAAGAATGAAACTGGACCCCTACATTTTACCATACTCCAAAATTAAGTCAAGATGGGTTAAATACTTAGATGTAAGACCTCAAACTATAAAAATCCTAAAAGAAATTCTAGGAAATGGCCTTGGCAAAGAATTTGACTGTATCCCTAAAACAAGTGAAACAAAAAACAAATTGACAAGTGGGACGTAGTTAAACTAGAGGGCTTCTGCACAGAAGAATCTAGAGTAAACAAACCACCTACAGAATGGGAGAAAATCATTGCAAACTATTCATCTGACAAAACTCTAGTATCCAGAATCTATACAGAACTTAAAACAATTCAAGAAGAAACAGTCCTGTCATAAAAATGGGCAGAGGACATGGACATTTCTTAGTAGAACCCACACACGCAGCCAACAAATAAAAAATACTTATCATTAATCAAAGAAATGCAATTCAACCACAATGAGATACCATCTCACAATAGTCAGAATGACTATTATCCCCAGAGCCAAAAAACAGATGCTGATGAGACTGTAGAGAAAAGGAATGCTTATACACATTGGTGGGAATGTAAATTAGTTCAGTCACTGTGGAAAGCAATTTGGAAATTGAGCTAAAAACAGAGCTGCCATTGGACCCTACCAAAAAGACATCGGAACATGCATGTTCATTGCAGCACCATTCACAATATCAAGCACAAGGACTCAATCTCGATGCCCACCAACTGTGGGCTAAGGAAAATGTTGTACATATACACCATGGAATACTGCACAGCCACAAAAGAGAAAAATCATGTCCTTTGCAGCAAATGGAGTTGGAGGCCATTATCCTAAGCAAATTATTGCAAGAACAGAACAACTAAATACTGCATATTTCCACTCATAAGTGGGAGGTCAACATCGGTTACTTGTGGACAAAGATGGCAACAGTAGACACCAGGAACTACTAGAATGGGGGATGGTGAAAAACCATCCATGGAGTACTATGTTCACTACCTGGGTGAGGGGACCATTCATATACCAAACCTCAGCAACACATAATTTATCCATGTAACAAACCTACACATGTACCCCAGAACCTAAAATAAGCTGGGAAAAAAGCCATTGAGAAAGTAAAGTGGCCTAGTGCAGTCTTAGGAATGTGAAAGGTGCAAAAAATTATCAGGCTCAGAGGCATGAGACTTGACACATCCCTTGTACCTATGCCCAGGGGTAATTTAAAGGCACTGTTTTAGCCTTCCCTGTCTTCAGACTAGCTGATAAATTATCTGAAGTGTTCTCGCAAGTTGTACAATCTGACCTTCATCCATTATCCTCATGTTCCTGGATTTTTTAAATACAAAGAACAATGTATAGTCAATCGGTAACTGATGTTATTTTACTGAATCAATGTAAATTTCTGGTAAACAACTTAGGAACTGCTCCCTTTTACTTTAAAGAGCTACTTGTAATTGCTTCCAATTGGAGTATATATTCAGGGCAACATGAATCCAAGACTCCTAGACTGCAGTCCTCAACCTTAGCCCAATGAATTATATTAATTTTGCCCCAGTTTCTTCCTTTAGGTTGATAGTATAAAAGAGAATCTTGGATTTAGGAGTTTCAAAGTGGACTTTCTAGTTCATTTTCTTGGGTACTTTTAGAATTAAGTAATTCACACGTAAAGCTGTTATAACTTTTCAGCCTTGAGAGGAGTGTGGCTATATGGCCTGAGTCACACAGCATACAGCTGCCAACTTCTGCTTTTTTGTATAAGTGATTAGGAAAGATAAAATGATGTCAAAAATGAGAAACCTCCAGACCTTCCTTAGGTAATGTTAAAGCAATCTTCCTTGGAATGTAGCAAGCTATAACCAATCAGATGGCTATAATGCATATACTGACCTTTCATGGAAAGTGTTGTAACCCTTCTTAAATGTCTTTGCCTGTGTAAGTGAAAACTTAATTTCTCCCTTTGGAGCACTGACCCCTTTCCTACATGGTCTGTTTTCGAGGTGGCCATCCTCAAGCTGTGTAAACTCCATGCTTACTGTTTTCTGAATCTCACTATTTAAAGTTGACATACTCAGCTGCTATTCACTAGGACCACCAAACTCAGCACAGTCAAAATTATAGTCTAGCACTTCTATGAAGTCTTAACTGATTAGATCTAGTCCTAGCTCTAAAGATGCTGATCACAATTGCTAGCTTCATCCACCAGGAACAAGCCTAGAGAGATTAAGACAACAGACTGGAGAAAGACAAGCAGCTCCAGGCTGTTTTGACCTAGTGTTAGGGTGGTGGCTCTGTTCTGGGGCAGGAGGCAGCCTGGCTCAGCTGTGGATGATATGTTAAAGACAAAAGTAGGTTGAGTTCTCCTCCTGCTTCTCCCCTATTATGTTGAGACAGGGTTGGTCTCATACCTACAGGTATTTACACCTCTGGGCCAGGTGTCATCAAGAATAAAATCAGGTCCAAGCAAAAAGCCCTAAGTCAGCTAAGTAAAAACTGGGAGAATTGCTTAATAATCTCTCGTGTCAAGAAAACCTCCCACCTCTGCCAATTTCCCCAGGGCTAGTAAATTACAGCCTAAAACTCGCTTTCTATTGCACCCTCTGCCGTGTAAGCAGAGAGGCCTTGCCCTTTGAAGTCAGTTTGTGGGCAGGAGAGTGATTAGCCATCTTCCTGGCACCCAGGCATTCTATTTTAGGGTTCATCATCTCTCCGGTATGAGAGACAAGACTAGCTGGATTTCCTAGGCCAACTAAGAATTCCTAAGCCTAGCTGGGGAAGGTGACTGCACCCACCTTTAAACACTGGGCTTGTAACTCAGCTCACACCCCGCATCAGGTAGTAAAAGAGAGCTCACTAAAACACCAATTAGGCTAGAAGCAGGAGATAAAGAAATAGTCAATCATCTATTGCCTGATAGCACACAGGAGGAGGGACAATGATCAGGATACAAACCCAGGTCATTCGAGCCGGCAGTGGCAACCCCCTTTGGGTCCCCTCCCGTTGTATGGGAGCTCTGTTTTCACTCTATTAAATCTTGCAACTGTAGACTGTTCTGATTGGTGTTTGTTCCGTCTCGAGCTGAGCTTTTGCTTGCTGTCCACCACTGCTGAACGCTGCCGTTGCAGACCCACCGTTGACTTTCACCCCTCCGGATCCAGCAGGGTGTCCGCTGTGCTTCTGATTCAGCGCGGCACCCATTGCCGCTCCCGATCTGGCTAGAGGCTCGCCATTGTTCCTGCATGGCTAAGTGCCCAGGTTCGTCCTAATCAAGGTGAACACTAGTCGCTAGCTTCCACGGTTCTCTTCCATGACCCATGGCTTCTAATAGAGCTATAACATTCACTGCATGGCCCATGGTTCCATTCCTTGGAATCCGTGAGGCCAAAAACCCCAGGCCAGAGAACAAAAGGCTTGCTGCCATCTTGGGAGCTCTAAGAACAAAGACCCGCCGTAACACCCACCCCTAACCTGTGGGGTTGGGGGTACTTCGAGCACTGGAGGCCTGGCCTTCCCCCAGAGGCATTGTTAGTAGCCAACATCCCCCGGGAAAGTGAGCTCAAGCCAAGATGAGGTTTTAGGAGTACAACTATTTCAGGATAGTTAACTGGATCACAGATTTCAGGAGGAGAAATGTTAAAATAGATAAATCAGAGATTAAAAAGGCATTAGCAACATTAGATTAGGTGTGAAAGTCATTAAAATACAGGATACAATGGTTATGAGAGCAGAATTGATCTAAGGAACAAGTTAGCTTACTTAAAAATCAAGATTGATAAGATCATCTAGAAGGAAAGGGGCAACGCAGATCACATGAAAAGAACACTTAAGATGTGGAGAATGGTCATGCTATCATCCAAACAATAGGAGTCAGAAAAAAATCTGAGGGGGGGAAACATCCAAAGGTTTAGCGATACTAAAGAGTAAAATGGCCCACGAAGAGGATAAGTAAGGAAAACTTCATGCCACAGGTGAGGGGGGCGCTGACAGTCCTACATTCAAGAGTTGGAGGAAGGAAGACAGTCAAAGGAACAAAAGCAGACAAGGGCGGGGGCCCTCCGGCAGCTGCCGATGACGCCATCAGCAGGGCCCTGTGGCTGCTCAGTCCCTGGATAGGTGAGACAGTGCTCTTTGGAGGAAGCAACATTTGAGAGGCCAGAGCCAGGAGAAACTTCTCTCATTACACACAGAAAGGTGCCCCTGCCTCCCAAGGGAGCAGCAGGGACAATAGGATCCGAGGGAAGATTAGAGATAGAATCCATCATAGAGATCACAGAAGGGCTTGTCCTAGGCCATGACAGAAACACTGACCCTCTGCAACATCTGCAGGGACAGCAGGGGTTCAGTGCCTCAAGCAGGACAGTCAGGCCCATGAAGTCCCAGCTGTGGGACTGAGGCCAAGGAGGGCCAGGATAGCCCACATTGAGGCGGCTCCATAGCGGTTTGGCGTGGAGGGAAGGTGGGGGGCGGGGGAGGCGGGGACGGTGGCGGTGGAGGGGTGGTGCGTGGGGAACCTTTAAGACTGATGCCATTTAACCAGCTGCTACCACTCAGCTTGGTGCCAGCTTTACTCAAGCCCCTCACAGTGGTGGGGTTTCTTCCACACATGGCTCTCCCACTCTTCTTTCCCCTTAGTGCCTGTGCCAGACAGGATCCCCCTTGGCCTCAACCCTCAGTCCAGTCTCTGCCACAGCTTGCAAGTGGGAAGGCACTAACATTCCTCATTTCTGCAGTGAGGACATACATTTCCCACTTGCGGCCTATATTCCTCCTGCCTCCCACCTCACTGCTTATTAATCTGAGGCTTTTCTGCCCCCTCAACATTCAGCTAGTGCTGTTCTCTCCCCTCTTCACAGCAGCCCCCTCCGCCCCTGCTAAACTAAAGGTCTTGAGGCAGAGTGGGGCCTTGTCTTAGGAGGCCCTGCCACAGTAAGTCATTGTGTGGGTTGATGAGTGATGGTTAGGCTATTCCCAACACCTGGGTACTCTACCTTAGGGCTCATCCTCTCCCCACCCCCTGCACTCAAAGTCTTTTAAGAACTGAATTCTGGCCTTTCTCCATAGGCATTGCGGGGACAGTAGCCAACACCACCTGGGAAAAAAAGCTCGAGACAAAATGAGATATTAGGAGTGTACCAAGCTCATATTGTCCACACAGCTACACAGCTACTCTGAACTTTTGCCCAGTAGCTTCTTCCTGTGACACCAAACCACACCAGGCTCTCATGCCAGAGCTCAGTCTTCATGATGGATACCAGGAGGTCAGGTGATGCAGAGGCTGCGTAGGTATTTCGTAGCACCTGGCCACTGGCTCTCCAATCAGCTAAGCCACTGTTTAAAGACCCCAATTGTCTTTCCAGAACCCACCCTGCTTAAAGAAAGCTATTAGTTCCAACAGCCAGACCCAAAGTACATGAGCTCAGGCATAGCATTGGCCTCTTTCAGGATCTTGCCTGTGACATTGCCCAGATATGAGGCAGCAGCCATGGGTCAGCCATCCCAGGATCAGCTGGAAGGAATGGCCTAGGGGGCCTGATTGCAACTAAGGCCAAGACTTTGCCACTTTCCCAAGCCAACTTTCTAACCATCCAAGGTGTACCCAGCTCAGGAACCCAAACATGCCCAGGCCACCTTAGAGGGTCAGACAACCTCAGGCACCCAGAGTCCAGGGCTGAACAGAGACTGTTCATTTCTGGAGTTCTCTTCCAACCAGACTCTACAGCCAGCATCAGGTTCCTTTCTAGCTCAGACCAGATGCTTCCCAACTGCCAGCTTTCCATCCCCTTCCCACTTAACACTTCATCAGGTGGGAGCCCTGCACAGCTGTGCCCTAAGGACTTCTCATACCCACAGTCCTTTCTCCCTCAATGGCTGCTTGGCTAAGCACCACATCTGCTTCAACTCCCCTGAGCAGGGATGTCTCAGAACTTCCTCCCTTGGGGGAGGCTGCCATGACCCACACCCTTTCAGGACCTGTGCCCAAGCCAGCAGCCTTTAACCCTGGGGCCTGGATAACCCCACACTGAGGGCAGGCCGATACTTATATTTCCCACGTAGTCCTTATCTCAAGCCCAAGTCAGAAAGGCATTGCCAGTCACCAGGCCAGTTGCCTTCTCCCTGCCCAAAGCAAGCCCATCACCTGGAAAGGGAGCCCCTAAACCCAGTCCCTGCTGTCAGAATACCAGGCCAGGTAGATGGAACCTTCAAGTTGAAGGTTCCTCATCCAGCGTCAGCACACATGTTGGTGGAACCTTCTGGTACTCCTGGAACCAGGGGTCTCTTCCAGATTCAGCCGGGAATAGCCACCTTCCAAGCCAATTCATTCTTGCTCATCAGCCTCAGCCTAAAAGGCTTACTATCTTCACTCAGGCACAAGTCACTTCAGCCCTTCTCTGGAAGCCTGTGATGACAGGCACTAGGCTCCTACACCCCTCCGTCCAGCCGAGGCATTGCATGAAGGGTTTTATAGGGCCCTGATCCTCCTCCTTCTTCTAGATTAGCTGTTCTAAAGACTTTAGCATGCATTAGAATCACCTTGGTGGCTTGTTAAAACAAGGTTGCTGAGCCCCATCCCCAGAGTTCCTGTTTCAGTAGGTCTGAGCTAGAACTGAAGAATTTGCATTTCAAAGATGTTCCCAGATGGTTCCAATGTTGAGTCTGCTGCCTACACATTGAGAACCGCTGTTATAAAGTCACCAGAAATGTAAAGGGCCAGTGCCTCCCCGTCTTAATGCAAGCACAGATAGAGATGGTTTTATAAGAATAGCTCTAATACATCGGGGCTGATTCCTTGGAATTGAATAAGGAGAGTAGTCTGCCTTGGCTTTGAAGTCTCTGTGGTCCCTAGGGCTTCAGTAAACCTCAGGGGACACTGCTATCGCTTGGGAATTGGAATGCAGTACTGAGTGCTTGATATTTCTGCTTCCTTAATCAGTGTCCTGGTGGGTTGGGAGAAGGAAGGCAGAAGAGGGTGTGTGAATATGTAGAGTACATCCTGGAAATAATAGGAGCTAGATTCTCGGCATATCTCTGCCGCCAACTCCCTCAGGTACACTGGTAAGTCACTTGCACTCATTGAATCTTGCCTTGCTCAAAGTGCTGAGATTGGACCACATTTATCATGGGTTAGCCAACATTTATTGTTATTTGTGTGCCAAGCATTGTGCTTAGTGCTGGAAGATAGAGATAAAAGATACAGGCCTTTGCCCTGGAGGAGTTTGCAGCCTGGTAGTAGAATAACAGGAAACTAATTATCAGGATCCACATGGGAAGTGAATGCGTTAGTAAGCAACGGGAAGCCTATTCTGTTGCTCTCTGCAGTTCTTTTCAGCCCTAGACGTAAAAGAGAAGAAAAAGCAGCCAGAGGAGAAGACTGACTCCGCCATTTTGGGGCAAATAGTCTCCCCAGCTCTGGAAAACAAGCACACTAGCTTTCAGAGGGAAGGGATTATATTTAAATTAGATATGAAATCAAGCTCTTAAACTTCTCTCCACCCATTTTCTGCCTCATTCTAAGGCAGACTGTGAGCATACAAGAGCCCAATCTGTTTTTATTGTTTATACCGACTTATAGTTTACAAAGTGTCATATAGGCTAAGATGCTGATTTTCCATCCCAGAACAATTTAAGCAGAATCTTTGGTGCAAGACCCAGGCATCAGAAGGTTCTCTGTATAGAATCTGTGGTTGGTTGGAGAATCGTTGATCTAGATTAGCAGAAAAAAAGATTTCCAAAAGCCCAGTGGAAGAAGCACAGCTCTAGCAGGGTTCTGGGAACAGTAAAGCCCACAATGTGACTACTGAAGAGGGAGGAGTAGTGAGAAAGAAGGTGGGAAGATGGCCTAAGCCAGTTTCACAAAGGGCCTTCCTTAAAAACTGGCATTAGGTGTTTTTCATGGTTAATGGGGAACCATTGAAGGTCTCTGAGGAGGGACATGATGTGATCAAAGCTGAATACCAGCCACAGCAGTCTCTGCTTCCTCCTTCCTCTTCTCCAACTCCTAGATTTTATTTCCATCATATGACAAAAAGGAAAGGGCTTGAGCTTTGGAACCCATTCTGTCAGAGAATGCAGCTTTAGGGTGGATACTGGCGGACAGACAAGAGGGGAGGAGTGCCCAAGCTAAGAGATTAGAAGAGAGACAACTGTCAGAACTGAATCCTGCACCTTCACAACTATTGACAATTCCCTTTGTGGCCTTGGGCAAGTAGGTTAGCATCTCTGAACCCAAGTGTTCAAACATGGCTCCTCCTGACTGCCCAGGAATACATAGACAATATTATAGAAGCATGCTTTGAAAAGGTGAAAGCTGGACCCAGAAGCAAGGTGTATTTATAACAGTATCCCTTACTGAGCCCAGCTGAGCAGGCAGGGCTGAAGGACTACAGAATTAGATGATTGGAAGAACATTTGAACAAGATCATTTCCTGTTAAGTCCCAAATCTGGGCGAAAGCATAAGGGTGGGTGAAGTAAGCACATTTACTTTTCATGATGCCAAGCTCAAATGTGAGAAGATGGTAGCAGGGGTGATGTGGAATAGAAAATGGATGAAACATTTATAAGAGCCAGGTTAATATTGCAGGAGGGGCCAGACCACAAATGTGGAGAAGGGAGGCAAGACCCTTGTGTAACCTTCTCAGACTTGGTTTATCTGGAAAGATGCAATTGCACACATGGTTTAAGGGGGAACTGCCTGAGGACTGCAGGAGGGGGATGGGAGGTTGGAGTAGAGGGTTATGATGAGGAGTTTCCTCTTCCAAATTCAGATCCCAGTTTTGCTGTGTGACCTGGACACACGGTGTTATCTCTCTGGGCTTCCATCTACTAATTCACCTGCTGCCCCTAATTAGGCTAGAACTGGATCCTTGCTTGGGTCGTTAATATTGCTCTGATCAAATTGGTGGTGTAAAAGTGATAATATGAGCCTAAAATGAGCGGTGAAAAATAAAAGATTAATTTAAATAGCAAATATACTTCAAAGTGGTTTCCTTGCTTCCCAGCACCACCTCAGTCTCAGGCCCTGAGCCTCTGGCCTGCCCCCACCCTCAGTCTGTAAGGCCCTTCCCCAGGTGCTCAGCCTCAGGGCAGCCTGGTTGCTGGTCGTGTCTGGCCTGCCTGATTCTGGTTCCTGGCTTGGGACAAGTTCCCATTGGAGCCCTAGCTCTGGGGACTGGCAGTCCCTAGGTGAGATTCTTGTTCCCAGGATGAGCTCACTGGTGACTATAGAGCCATGGAGTGAGTCAGCAGCCCCACCAGAGGGTAAGGCTGTAAGGCCTCAGTCTCCCCTTCCAACCCTCCTATCCTCCATTTCAATCTACTATATCTACATCTTCAATTCTGCTGTGAGTTTGGGAATCACAGCCTCGACTTAGCTTGCTTTTTCCTTTTCTATTTTAAATCTGTTTTTTAAACCAGTATGTCACACCAACAATCTGCAGTAGTAGCATACAGTGCAGGTCACCTTATTTTAACAACTGCAGTGCTAACCAAGATACCAGGGAAATGAAATTGTAACCGGGCCTCTTGAGATTTCAATACCCCAGCACTTTTAGTGACCGAATGAAATAATGAAAATTCTTATTACACACTTGCCTGCTTCACGTTAATTGCTTACTTTTTGCCCAATATCCCTTTTTCCCACAATATAATTATAAACTGCTGATATACTATTTCTTTTTCAAGCAGGAAGAGAGAACTTCAGGGTCATGAAAAATTTTGCAGAAAAAATGAATGCCTTTAAGGACACTGTGAGCGGCTGCTGACACTCAGAAGTCTGGTTGCTCAAGGTGTTATCTGAGACTGAAGGAGCACAGACTTTTTCCCTGGGTTCCCTGAGACTCCCCCTCCCTTATTCTCTAGCTGCATTAAAAACTCCCTGTTTCATCTCCTTGTTAAGACGAATTTGAGAGATTTACTCTCCTGCCTTCTTACTTTGGCCAAATCCAATAACCGTTTCTCTGTCTCCAAGCACTGGTATCTCAGTGTTTGGCCTCAGCTGCACATCAGGTACATGAGCCTGAATTTGGGGTTCTACAACAAAGTGGTGATTAAAAAGTTTGACTTCTCCTTCCATTTTCTTTTTTACACAATTGCTCAAGTGCTTTAACCAAGAAGACACAAAAGACCAAACCGCAAAGCAGTAAGACAAGGCATTCATTGGAGTCTTAGGAATTGCAACTCAGAAGACACAGATTCAGCTAAAGGCCGAATTGTGTTCCGAAGAGAAGGAGTGTATGGTTTTTTTATTTTCTTTTTTGAGAAAGGGTCGCACTCGGTCACCCAGGCTGGAGTGCTTGCTGTGATCATGGCTCACTGCAGCCTTGACCTCTGGGCCCAAATGATCCTCCCACCTCAGCCTCCTGAGTAGCTGGTACTACAGGTGCGTGCCACCACATCTGGCTAGTTTTTATTTTTGTTTTTTGGTTGTTGTTGTTGTTTTCTGTTTTTGGAGAGATGGGGTTTCACCATGTTGCCCAGACTGGTCTTAAACTCCTGGGCTCAAGTAACCCGCCCGCTTCAGCCTCCCAAAGTGCTGGGATTACAGGCATGAGCCACTGTGCTCACCAAGATTTTTAGAAGGAAATTAAGGGTGATTGCACAAGTTGTTTTAAAAGAACTATCATTGGTGGAGGTGTCTGGCTTAGTAATGAGTCCATAGTTCATTGGTTGTCGCTGCAGGAGTTGCAGTTGCAGTGCTGGTGAAATTCAGCAGTTTACGAGGATGTTGTGGTCTTGGCAGTTTGGCACAGTTGGAAGGTTTGAGACAAGTTCCTGTTATTTTGCAAGGTTTCAGATCATGTAAGTAGTTCCTGTTAGAATGATTTCCTGACTCCATTTCAGAGCTCTGAACGAGTAATGCCATTTTGTATATCACATTTCACAGGTACCTAATAAGAGCAAGGCAATTCCATGATGCCATCTGCCTGAATTTGTTGCTGAGAAGCAGTTGCTGTTAGTCGAGGTAGGCCTTGCACAGTCTGATAGGCCCTAGTAGGCTTTGCCCAGATGGTAGCTTATCCCTGTGTTCAAGGAAGAAACTTGTCTCTTGATCCACTTTCATTCAAGGCTGTTCCGAATGTTGCTGGTCCCAAAGCATCCTTCTGTGCTGGTAGCTCTAGTACTTGAGGTGTCAGGTAAAACTCACCATGTATGAGGCCAGCTTTGGCATCCCTGTTCGGCCCTAAGGGGCTATTCTTAGGAGCTGTCCTCCTTCAAATAATCCTTCAGTATGGTAGTAATACTGTTTCTCATAAGTCTAACATAGTGGCTATGACAAGAATTTGCATACCTTGCTCTCAATACTCATCTATATGCTTTCTCTATTTCCCAGCCCCTGTGCCTGATGGGTCATGTGATTAGTTCTCCGCAGTATGCTGTGAATAGAAGTAATGTAATTTCTGGCTCAAGGAAGTAGGGTGACTGTGCCTTCCCCATGCTCTTGCTATGCAAAAGTGACCCTAGAGGCTATATAATCTAGATAATATAGCTAAAGATAAAATATTCCTAGGCCTATACTAGTAAGAAAGCCTTACACAAATCACTTTACCCTCATAAGACTTAGGAAGTAAACCTTTGTTATGTTGCCTAGATCTGAGTCTTTGTCACAACAGCTTTACTTAGTGTTACTTGGACTCATGCTTGTCCCCATGGACTAAGCAATTTTCTCCCTACCAATCTCACTGCTACCCCACTGTTTGCCTCAGCCGTGACAAAGAATCATTACTGATTCCATGGTAAACTCAGTTGTCCCTCAGAGCTATGACTCTGGGACCCAGGCTGTGCTCAGGGGTTGAATGTCCTAGTGAGGCATCTGTTTCCTAAATAGAGTCCCTCCCTTCCATGGTGGCTCTGTGATGCTTGGTTTCTCTCTGTTTGGCTTTACCTCTGTTGGGCCCCAAAGGACCTGTCATATTTACTTTTCTCTATTTTACCTCTAGTTCTGGTGAAATGCCATATAGTTTTACTCTCCTGTGGTTTCCCTTCTAGTTCTTTTTTTTTTTTTTAAGATGGCGGAGTCTCACTCTGTTCCCAGGCTGGAGTGCAGTGGTGCGATCTTGGCTCACTACAACCTCCGCCTCCTGGGTTCAAGCGATTCTCCTGCCTCAGCCTCCCGAGTAGCTGGGATTACAGGCATGCACCACCACGCCCAACTAATTTTTGTATTTTTAATAGAGACAGGGTTTCGCCATGTTGGCCAGGATGGTCTCTATCTGACCTCGTGATCCGCCTGCCTCAGCCTCCCAAAGTGCTGGGATTACAGGCGTGAGCCACTGCACCTGGCCCCTTCTAAGTTCCTTTAGGCCACATCTAGGAAGAGAATATGGACTTCATCTGCTTTGGTATGAACTGAAGACACAACACCACTGGTTTTCCAAAAGATTCTTAAGCTAGTGAGCAAGCTATGCATTTATCATCTAACATAATGATTATCTGCTTAATGCCAAAGTAGACCCGGGACTAGAATTTTTAAAGGAAAACACTTGACTCTTCTGTCACCAGAATGTTTTATAGAAAAACACGTTGTTAACCAATACTACACATTTAGTGTTGCTGCTTCCGGCCTTCATTTAGCATGCGGATTTGGCAGTTACATAAACTTTGGGGCATATTCAGCTAGAAGCTCAAACAGATCTTTTGCCCATTTGAGTTGGTGTGTTGGCCTTATTAGAGGTGAAGACCCTTGTAAGTTTCTCCTGACTTGCCACTGGGCTCACTTCTGCTCAGGATATCATTCTCTCCCCATGGCCTGCCTAGGAGCTTGCTGAGGGTCTTCCTGTTCTATGGAGAATTACTAGAACTCCACTGAGTGGCTAAGGCTGGATAATGAGGCAGATAGACCACCTACTGCCTAGGAGGGTACTAAGGGGCAGGCATTCAGTACCCAGGACCATTCTATGGCCCAGGGCAGAGAAGCTTCTAAGATAACAAGAAGCTGTGGTGGGGCTCCTAGGATTGTTGCCTGGGGGTCTTGCTTATCAGGAGGGCCCAGTAGCCTCATGTGTGAATATGTGGTATATAGGGGGTCAAGATTGCCCCATGCTGTGTCCTTGCCTCATACCTCTGATACTGAAAACAGAGCCCTGCTCCAGTAGCATCTTTCCTGTGGTCTGCCCAAATAGCTTTTCTCTCACTCTTTTCCTTTGAGTCTCTGTTATTTACCCAAGGTGGGGATGGCAGGAAGGGACACATAGCAGGTAGCATCTGGACATCCTTCCTTATACCCTAGCTTGCTGTCCTGCTGTGTGTATACAAGGGGAGCTGTTTATGGGGACTATTGTCCTGGTCCCCTGACCTGTTCTGTCCTTTCTTAGGTGAAATTTCTTGACATCCCTTAATTCTGGGTTATTTGACTAGTGTTACAGCCAGCAACATGGAAGGTGTTTACCAGTGTCCTTCTCTGCATGTTTTTCTAGGTCCTTTTCTTCTAGTTACTACTTTCCCTAATACTGACAAAATGCTTATTCTACTTAGCATCTAACCTCTCCTGTCTGTTCACTTGTCAGTGTTTATCAAAAATCGGTCTTGACAATCCTTGAATAGGCTCTGGAAGTCTAAGGACTGAATTAGCATTGGACTATCAATGTGTGGGGCTGCCTTCTCATCTAGCAATATTTCAGCATGTTGTCTAGCATCTGTCCTAGGTGGGACAAGTGTGGGTGAGAACTTACGTTACTGTCATGGTTTGTACTCCTGGCTACATGCTAACTTCCCTCTTTGTTTTTTGAATTATTCAACATCCTGAGAACTTCATTCTCTTGGCTAGAGTATGAAGCCCTGTACCTTCCCTGCAATAGAGGCAGCTGCATAGCTGTAGTAGGTAAGGATTAATCTTGGTTCAAGAAATCTTGGTTCAAGTTAGGGGTTTGACTCCCTAACCAGGAGTCAAACCAGCCTTTTCCCGGGATCTAGTCTGTTCTGCCCTGAACAGTTCTGCCTTCCCCATGCTCTTGCTTCTGATGGGGATAGGTTGGGGTATAATGGTGACTTGGGAAAACAAGCTGAGTTGACAGAATGCCAGAATTCCCTGTCAGTCTCTGAGGATGGATGGCTCAGTCAACCAGGTAGGATAATAGACATGTTCTAACAGTTTACATGTGGCCGTGCTAGTGGTGCCATCTGGGCAAGATCTGTTGCTGAACACCAGAAATTCAGCCTAGGTCTGGTTGCTCACAGCACAGAAAAGCCACTCACTAAGACAATGAGTATTGCCAGGGAAAAAAAGTTTTATTGCTGGTGATGTCTCCCAAGAGATGGGAGACAAGTCTTAAATCTATTCCCTTTACCAACTAAAGTTATGGGTTCATATAGAGGTGGGAGTACAGGAATTAGGGAGGCGGATTATGGAAGAAGAGTTGGTCAACGGGCAGCAGGTGATCAGATAAGAAGTCTGGTGCCTCACTGTCTGGATACTGTGATCTAGAAAGTTTTAGCTCTCTGATGCTACCTGGGAGCCCTAACAGTAGGTTTTCTGAGAAAGGAACTCAGATTATACAAAAGTAAGTTGCTCAAATTTTAAGACCAGGAAGGTCAATTTCTATGTTCATTCAAAAAAACTATAAACATCAGCTCTATGAGAAAAGTAGGCCAGTTTCCCTTCCCTTTCTATTTATCTAGTCTTCAATCATGGGGAATCTAGTCACTGATCTTTCTAGCTGCTTCATTCTAAGGGGCATCGTGGGATAATGAAGAATGAAAACATACCTGTAACTGGAAGTACTCACAAGTACCTGGCTAGTTTCTGGCTTTTTGGAACTAGAGTGATTAATAATGTAGAACATGGAGAAGATCCCCTAGGGAGTTTAAGAACAATCCTAAGCCTATCCAAAAGTCAACTGTGGGATAAATTGACTGATAGAGCAAGAGTTTGTGAAATATGGGTTAATGGGTTACCTTCCCATCTAGAAGCAGGAAAGATCTAGAGAACAATAACCTGAAAAGTGCATATTCCCTTCATGATTTCTTATCTAGAGTCTTTGACAGGGCTTTGAATATTAAGGCTGTCAGAAGTTTATAAGACCATGACTGTTTCCCCTGGAGGGAACCCAGAGGGACTGGTTTTCTCAAATATGATAAATATACAGCTTAACACTGGCCAAATTAACAGATGAGTAGGTAGTCAGCAGCACCTCAAGGATCAATCCATTGTGGTTGCAACTCGTCTTCAGCCTGGAATTACCAGGTTTTCAGCAGGGCTTGGTCCTTCAGTGTCAGACTAGAGAGGCATATCAGTAGGGAACTAATCTGTCAGAAAAAAACTCAGACTAATTGGTTTTTGTTTTGTATGTGATTTAGCTTTTGTTGGGAAGAAAAATCCTCAGATGGGGAGTCTACAGGTCAGAGAAATGGTCGCCTATATAACATTTCAAAGGGGCTAAGAGCCAACCCACCTCTAGGGGCTACCCATACTCTCAGCAGGGCAAGGGGTAAGACCTTTTCCCAGGTAAGATTTGTCTCCTGGGAAGCTTTAGAAAGAGACTTCCTTAATGTCCTACTTATTCTTTCAGCCATCCCAGAAGTTTGAGGTCGCCAAAATAAATGCAGTTTCCAATCAGTACTCAGTGACCACAATACTTTCTGGGCTACTCGGGCTATAAAAACAGCTCCATTGTCACTTTGGAGAGTGTGTAAGAGTCCTAAATCAAGGAATATGCTTCATTAGAGCCTTTACAACTTCAGTAGCTTTCTCAGTCTTGGTGGGGCAAGCCTCAACCCAACCTATAAAGGTACTGACAAAAACCAGCATCAAATATACAGGGGCTCAGGGCATTATAGTGAAATCTAATTGCCAGTATTCCCTAGGATGAGTTACTTTCCATTGATTTCCTTGTTTAAAGGGAACTTTTGTGCCTTCCTGGGGCTTTGGGTTATTTTTTCAAGCAGATAGGACAACTTTGGACTACAGTTTTTATTGTTCATTGCAAGTTAGGCCGAAAGATAAGGCTGTATCCAGCATAGAGTAGCTTCCCACTATAATGGGTGCTTTGGATTTGTTCATGAATTGGTCTAATTAAAGTTTCTGGAAGGATAACTTCTTCCTTCATTATTTGTAAGCCATTTATGATCAGCAAGCTTAGAAAATCCTCCTTGCTCAGCTCTTTTAAGATAAGACTCTGAATATCCTGGGAAATACGGATCTAAACAGAGTAGGAACAAGAGCCAGTCTGAGTGGTGAGCCCCCTGACCACATTTTTCACCTCTAGGTCAGTCTTAATATTTATTTATGCAACATGGGTGTCCAGTGTCTTTGACGGTGAATAACTGCTGCTACTTTGGGCATTTTTACTGTCTCCAATAATTCAAGAATTTGAGGACCATGCTTTATTATTAGAATTAAAAAGGCCAACTTTCCTTCCAAATTACCCGGTGAGCATGGGATATTAGGAAAACATACTTAGAGTCAATATAAATGTTGACTTTCCTTCCCTTAACCAAATGTATAGCTCTGGTTAAAGCAATGAGCTCAGCCTTTTGGGCGGACGTCCAGGGGCTTCATCTATGTGCTGGGTAGTAACTATAGCATGTCTGGCCCTTCTGACTCCTTGTTCCATGAAACTGCTCCCATCAGTGAAGCAATCTTTGGATTTTGTCAATGGCAAATCTGAGGTCTGGACTACTGGAATAAACCTGATCAATTATTTTAATGCAGTCATGATGAGGAGGCTGGAGATTCCCTGGTAGCAGGGTGACAGGATTCAGACTAGAAACAGCCTTAAGACTTACATTTGGGTTTTCTAGAAGCCTGGCTTGGTACTTTCCCAGTTGGCCAAACAATTAACCAATAGCCTCCTTTCTGCTCAAGCGAAGATAACGTATAATGCATAGTATACACTGTCAGTTTTCAGCTTCCTGCAACATGTCACAGGTAGCAGCCACTGCCCTTAGGCAGATAGGCCAGCCATTAGTTATCATGTCGAGCTGTTTCAAAACATAGGCCACAGGATGTTTTTAAAGTTCTAAGGTCTTGAGTTAATATTCCAATTCCCTGTCCTCCTTGAAGATTTGCATAAGTCAGGAATACCCAGTACTTTCAATGTCTCTTTGAATGACAGGGTCAGAAGAACACATATTTCCGAAAGGTTGTGACTAAGGGTTGGAGACCCCTTCTAGCCTGGAGCTTTAGAAAATACTGTTTAATCCAGGGGTTGTAATTCCTGGTCTCAACATGGATTAGTGCCACACAGGCCCATCAAGGATGCCCAGTGGCCCATACTTCCAGATTTACCTCCTGAACTTTCAGAGGGCAGGGCCTGAGGGAAAGTAAAACAGACAATCAAGGCTGCTTGGAAAGAAGGTGCATGTTCTGGAGGGACTTCAGCTATATTCATTCTGGAAAGTCACTTGGGCATATAGCTTAGATCCCAACCTAGTAATGAGAGGGGATATTCTGGCCCATAGAGAGAAGCATGGATCAAAGAACTTCCCTATCATATGTTTTGAGGCTAAAGAAAATATTTTGGGGAGGGTTTCTCAGGCACTCCAGTAACTATCATAGATTCTCTTCCAAGTTTAATCAATTTCAGATTTAAAACTGAGTAGGTTTCTCTGATGCCTATCAGAAAATCGACCAACTTATCACCCACTTTAACAGCTACCCGAGCTGTTTAACAGCATGATATTAATCATGGGTTGCAGTGTCCAAAAGTGGAAAGAGCCTTAAGGTCCCATTGTTCCAGGTCATCTCCAGTGGGTCCAGCCATTTGCAAGGCTGGGTTAGTTGATCTAAGTACAGAAGTTCTATACTAAGTCAAGGCATAGCATTATCAAATGCAGAATAAAACTACGGGTGGTATTGAGACAGACAAATGGGAGGGGGTCCCTGGAGAAATTCCAACCGGCCTGCCACTGAGATGGAGCCTCTGGAAGTTCACAATGTTTGCGGCAGAGAGGAGTCTGCCCCTCTTCTTCCGGGGTGGAACCTGGGATTTGAATGGCCAGGCAGGAAGCACTCTAACAGGGACTTTGGTCTAGTGAGAGTCCCCGTTTCCCCTTTACTTCCTTTTCACCCTATAAAACGCTGTCTTACTCACCCTTCAAACCATCCGCAAGCCTAAATTTTCATGGCCATGGACCAGACAAGGAACCCGTTTTTAGCTGAACTAAGGAAAACTCCTGCAACAGTATTGGAGGAGAAAGGGCTTGTCTTATTTTTCCCCAGCCCACAGGACTTACCAGAAGACAGGTTTAAGTGGTAAATTCCCTTATGTTCCTCATGAGTCTCTTTGAAGAAACCAGGATGTTTTGTGGCAACTCTATTATCCTAGTTTCCAGGATGTTCCTAACTCAATGACTTGTCAGACTGCCTAGGAATTGGGTTGACAGTTATTTGTGACCTCTTATGGTTAAAGGTACTTAGGCATGTGAAGAATAGATAAAAAACTGATCTCTCTCAAATGTAGAGAAGGCGGCCAAGGTTAACACTGGAGGCTTAAGTCAGGGTTAGATCACATAAGATTTTCTAGGCCAAATCAAAGATTTGGTTCTATAGCCTTTAATGCTCAGGAGCCATGGAAGGAATGTAAGCAAAGGCAACAGGTAGGCTAGTGACCAGATCAGACTGACATCTTTAAAGGTCATCTTTAAGATGATCTAGGCCTATAGGATAGAGAGTGGCTGGGAAGGCTAAACAAAGAATTGCAAGGTGAGCAGTTAAACTGTTGCAGCTGCTTGGGCAAGAGGATGAACTTGGGATTGGGATTTGAGCTGGGATAAAATGGATGGGTTTGAGAGTTGTTTGGGAGATAGGATTTAACAGTGTTTGTCAAGGGAGAAAAGAAGTAGAAGTTTTTAATTACCTCATGGTAAACTTTAGGTTGACAACATGACATTATCTGAGAAGATCCACTTCTAGAATTCCTTAGAGGCAAAATTCCCTCAGTTTAGGGCGGTCTTGGTTTGAGTTGCCCAGTTCTCAAGTGGAGATGTCTAGCAGGCAGGTAGAGATCAGTCTGGTAGACCAAGAGCAGACTGTCAGCTAGAGATCAGCCATTGGTGTGTTGATAACAGAAGATCCAGGATGCTGAGATAAAGCTATTAACTGAGAAGTGAACCTAAAAACAAAGGCTACAAACCTCCATTAACTCCTCTGCCCAGAGTTTACACATGGAGACTAAGCAGTAGAGAAAGATGACAGTCAGCAAGATGAAGTGTCATGGAGGCTAGTGTTTCCAAAACAGAAGTCATGTGTGTTAAATGGAGGATGGGTGAGGGATGAGGCCCAATAAGAGAACAGAATGTTTCTTTGGGGATTAGCTATTTGTAGACTACTGAGGAAGCTTAGTAGCCAGCAGTCTTTACCTACCCCAATCTGATGCTTATCCATATCTCTTGGGGTTCTTCTTAGTCCCCAAGAGACTTCCCCCAAGGAACCCCAAGAGATATGGATAAGCATCAGATTGGGATAGGTAATGTGTTGAGATGGAGAATATGGGCTGCTTAGCTGTGGAAAAATAAGATGCCAGATAGAAAAGCTCACAGGGTAGAGAGATGAAGGTCTTTTTAAACTTAACTAGAGTCTCCTGTATAGCCATGGAAGGAAAGAGCCCAGTGGTAGAAAAATTGAAGGTAGGAGAGAAGGTTATTTGATATGGTAAGGCCCCTGAAAGAAGGGTTTGCATCAGCCTTCTAGTTCTTCTCTTGCTCAGTTACCGTCACTGGCAATGCTAGATACTAGACTGGTTAGAAGCTGGCTGTTGACCTTAATCCACAGAAGCCTCCTAAGATCTGTCCTCAGATATCTGAGGCTGGGGACCCAGGCAGATATCTGGGAATACTACTGAAGGCTTCAGGCAGGCATACCTGAAATGCCAGGAGTCATCTTAAATGCCCCCTTTATCTCACCTCACAAGTGGGCAGTGGTCACCCTGAGAGCTGAGTTATAGAAAATTTGTGTGCTCTTGAATCTAGATGGAAAGCAAGGCCTCGCTTCCACTTGTGGGTCTCAGGACTTTACCCAGTTGCTTTTCTCACTCCCCTTCCCCTTCAAAGGTAGCAAACTAGGCAGTAGCATCTTGGGACCCTGGCTGTGAGCATTCTGGCTCCTGGCCTGCTCAATGTTGTGTGTGGAAACTTGTTTTCAGGGCCTTTACCATCTTATCAACCTGGAGCCTCCGTTCCTGCCAACCATGGGTATGAGGACAATGGTAGCTGTGGCCCTTGGTGTTGGTGCACTCTGCCTGCTTGTACATGGCCTTCTTGCTAGGCCACATGCCAGAGCTGGCCTTTCCTCTGGTCCATTCTGATCACAGCTAGGCTGCTCTCTTTTCTAAGCTCTAGAGCTTTGCTTCTCTTGCCTCTGAGTTCTGAGGTCAGTCAGTCTATTCTTTACAATTCAGAGGATAAGGCATTTAAGGTCCAAGTATGTTTAGTTCAGACTGTTTTCTACTTCACCCCAGTTGTGTATGTAACATGTTCTGGTTTGCAGGAGTAAATGTGGCTAGAACTTGTGGCTACCTCTTAGCTGGACTTGGCTGTGACTTACTTGTCCAAGTCTCTTCTTTCTGACTTTCTTCCCAGATCTTCTTTCCTAAACTTGCAGACTCCAGGGATTTCTCCAGAATTTTTACGTCATAAAAATTTTTGTCATACAGCTGTGTGTGTGTGTGTGTGTGTGTGTGTGTGTACAATACAACCTAAACAATAGATCAACAATTTGGCATGGCTTGGAGTTACTAAATCATGAGAAGGCCAACACCCTGTTAATACCATTGCCATTGCTTCATCATTTCCAGAGGAGATGAGACTCCAAGGGTTTGCTTTGACTAGAGAGCTTCCAGAAGATCACAGCAGATAAGCACTTGATCTTTACTTGAATAAAAGCCTGAATCAGTCCATAGTCTGGGTCACTGCTGTTTAGTCATGGTTATTTCTAGTCACTGTTCTATCCTGCCTTATCCTGCTTAGTCAACAGCCGAAGTTACTAAAGAAGTCCCCTTAAATTTTCTCTCACAGACCTTCTAAGTTTATCACCTTAGAACATGTTACCTAGGGTTCTGATTATTTTTCCAACCTAAAGATGATGACCTCAGGGGATCTACCTACTATGGTAATCCTATATGCAGATAATGGACACTCTTTCTACCATGGCCAGGGGTAGAAAGAAAGCTTAGCTCCTGTCTTTAAGGAGCTCAGTGTAATGAGTGACAGGTCACAGGTGGCTATAGGAAAGCTCTGGACTGTATACAGTACAGTCTAAACAATGGATCATCAACTTGGCATGGCTTGGAGTTATTAAATCATGAGAAGGCCAACATCTATAGTTTACAGGTATATGCCAGGTAAAGCCTAAAACTGGCCTGGGAGGCTTACCAGGCAGCTCTGCTTCAATCAGGATTCCAAATTGCCGGCTACTCGGGAAGAGCAATCAACAGAGCAAGGTTTCCAAGTGTGGGAAATATTCATCTAGTCAACGAAGCCTGGGTCACATGTCTACCTTCTACCTGCAAGAGAGATTAGGTAAATAATTAATTCAAATTTCATGTGCTACAGGGCAAGTGGATGCTGCTTCCCACTAAGACTTAAAGGGCAAATAATTCCTAAACATGGGCAGAGATACTCTGATACCAGGTGGCCAAAGGCAGCAAGGCTAGTTTCATTTGTGTGACATTAACCTCTCCAGGTTTGGCTCTTACCTGTTCACATAGGCTGGTCATAGACTTAGAAGGAGCAAGATATATAATTAGTGACAGAAAGTTTGGAGAAGGACCATATAGATGAGGTCCTTAGAATGGACCCCAAGTGTGGCGATATCCCTTGTGAACACTAACAAAGGCCCAGCTCTGGAGGAGGCCTTAACTTAGATGAACAAGGTGGCCTTCCCCTTAGATCAGCTTCTTCCGTAGCCACCCCAGTACTTGAAGGACTCATGGATGAGGTGCTATGGTTCCAAGATTAAGGCCATGCATGAGATCAACAACTCAAACTTCTCACAAAGGCTGAACTAACTTATCAGCAACAGTGACCAGGGGCTCACTGATAAGGCACTTTAAACTTGGAAGACAAGCCAGCTACCTGATGATGGGTTCCCTTCATTGGACTTCTATCATGGAGTGGGAGGGTGCTGACCATTTGGCATTACCAGAAAAGATACTTGGATTTATACCTTTCCCTGACAAATTTGTTTTAAAAATGTCAGTGAATTCAAATGTAACATTCAGGTTCATTATTTTCCATACAGCATTGTCTGACAAAGGAACCCACTTCTCAGCACAAGTGAATCAATAAGCTGAAGCCCATGGAATCTGTTACCATGTACCTCATCTCTCAGAAGTCACTGCCTCTAGAACGGTAGAAAGTGCTCTGAAACTTCATTATGGTACCTCCTGGGATTCACTGCTTTGAGAAGGTGGAGTACTGTCATAGAGGGTTTGGTATGTGTTCTGAACCAATGACTACTGTGATTTATCTCCCTCCTACCCAGACTGCTTGGATTCAGATACTGAACAGTAAAAACAAACATGGTTCCTCTCACTGTAACAGCAAAAGTCCTTATAACTTGACTTCTTTTCTTGGGTTTCTGGGTTCTGCTAGTTCAGAGGCCTTACTAACTTAAGGAGGAATGCTTCCAAGAAACATAATTTTATCGTTGAAGTGGGAGTAGAGATAGACCCTGGTCATTTTCCTCTAACCCTTTGAACAGACAAGTAAAGGGAACATTACAATGTTGGCTGGGGTGACCATGTCAAAGACGAGATCATCTTAACGCAATAGAGGGAGTGAGAATAGAAAATCCAGGGAACTCCCATGTAAACCTCCTGATATTCAGGAATAGATTAGATGATAGCAGCCTTACACTGGCAGTGCTCCAACGGATATATTTACATCAGTGACAAGTTTGGATCATTCCATCATCTAAATAACCCAATCAGCTAGTTCGATTAAGCGAAATGAAACAAATGACAGTGGCCTCATAATTGTTATAATAAAAGGTCTTTAATCTGCATTTATCTTTCTTGTGACTAGTGTTTACCTCTGCTTTATGAAAGGTAGAATGCATATTCTTGTCCACAGGTCACAGGACAGGATTAGGATAGACCTAAAAACAGAATGAGCATCACCTGATACTAGATTAGAATGGAAGACAGCAAATTTGTGGTGTGATGGGGGAGCAGGAGATTGGTGTGTATCTGAGTAGCATCACTTCTTGAAGTATAGGAAGAATAGATATTAGGTAAAAAGAAGAGTGGACTGTAGTGAACATCTAGTTTTCTTCTTGTTGTGGACTTAAATATTCCCTCTGGGTATCTCCTTTCCACGCAAGCATATAAGTCTTGGTAGGAGTCAGTGTCTTCCTACTATAGAAACAAATTATTTTAAAAATTGCTTTGGCTGGTCTTAAAGCTCATGCTTAGGGGAGGGCAGTAGTAGGATCTTCAAGCTGTTTTGGATCGTGACTTGTGGGTGTTTCTGGCTGAGCCTTGCTCTCTAGTTCTGAGTGATTCCCTGGGATATATACTCCTTAAACACCTTTTCTGTTCTGTGAAGTCTATTTCGGACACAGCCACTGGGTGAAAACATTTAAGATACCCTTGGATACATGTTATCTGGCCTTGATTAAGCTGCTGTCTCATTCTCCAGATGCACTGGAGGCCCAGTCTGCCCCCTTAAGTTTATACCCTCATCTTAAAAGCTGGCTACTCTTAGTTTGTTAGCCTTCCTACTTACATATGGGCAGCATCTGCAGGATCATGGCTAGACCTTCTCATAAGCCCTTCCTACATGAGTAGATGGTCTTGGCTTTCTTATTCCAAAGACATCTTCTTTTAGATTCCCCTGTCTTGCTGATCTTATACTTGGCAGTGCTCAGGAATCCCCTTCCCCCTTCCACCTGGTTCAGCACTCTGCCTTTTACTTTTTATCTGAAGAAAGCCCACCAGGAGCTGTATGAATTTGGTCCCTCTCTTGCCCCTGACCATTCTGGGCCACCGGGTACCTCTGATCCAGAGGCCTATTCTTGTGTGTCTTTCCTACATGGCTTAAGTCCTGAGTGCAAGATGTTGAGTTCTCCCAGAGAGAACAGAGTGGTCCAGTCTGGTCCTATGTCCTTTCTTGAAGCCTTCTAGGACTCCTAGGGGCTATGGCCAGCTTGCATAATAAGAATCCAGTATCCTTTTCCTCACCCATGAGGAACATCCAAGAAAATGCTCTGCTTGCCCTTAATCCAGCAGTGCTTTTCTAAATCTCCCAAACTCACTAAGCACCTACTGAGGTCTGTAGGATAGGGACAGATTGACATTACTTCTGTCTTTGACCTCGGTACCAGGTGGGCTAAAGGGGCCTGATGGAGCCTAACAGCCATGGTGTGAACCTGAGTGTCAGACTTGGTGTACTACAAGATAGGGTGTTGAGTGAGAACCCTCTTTGTAGGCTTGACCCAGAAGTAGAGAGTCATACATCAACTGTACACCACTGCCTCTCATGTCTACCCTAGATTACCACAGGAGCTTCCCAATTAGTCTCTGGGCTTCCATTTTTGTTTCCCTCTCATCCATCCTCAATATTTCAAGTGTAATTTTTCTAGGCATACATCAACATGTTTTCCTCTGACAGCCCTGGCTCCTAATAATTCGGATGCTGTTTGGCAGAGCCCTGGTTACCTCCAATAATTTGCTTCTGGAAACAGCTGTCTCACACCTTTATGGCTTTTTGGACTATTCCCTGTGCCTGGAATTCTGAGGCACCTTCCTTCTAAGGAGAAAATGGGGCAGAAGTGCTTAGCATGTGCTATGGGTGTCAAGTCCAAAAGACCCTCTCTTCCTTCAGACTGAGGAAGAAGACAGGCCGACTGGCAGATACTCTCTTCCCTCTGCCCCCAACTTCTTGTCCCAAGAGAGCCTTTCACCAGGCCACCAATAAGCTTCCAAGTGTCTGCCCCATGCCTAGTTCTGTGATGCTCCTGAGGGTGAAAAGGAAGGAAAGGTGGGGCTTGTCAAGAGGTGACTGGCTGCTAACACTTATTTGGTACTTAGGGCACTCTTAAACACTTCCCATGCATTAACTCACCTGGTCCTCACAACCATATGGAAGGTACTATTCCCTCATCTTATAAATGAGGAAACTGAGGCCTAGAGAGAGAGGCCTAGAGAGAGAGAAGTAATCTGCCTAAGTTCATGTGGTTGGAAAGTGGTAGCACCAGGACTTTCTCAGACTGTCTAGTCCCAGGATGTACACTTTTTCCCTAATAGCTTGTGAAAAAAATATAACCCAACTGACAGAATTTTATACTGAATACCCATATACCATTAACACTTAAAGAAGCTTGTTTTATCACTTATCTACACATCCCCATAACTATCAACCTCACTTTTGGTGCATTTCAAAACAAGTTGCAGACATCTGTATACTTCCCCTGTATACTTCAGCATGAATACTAACAAGATCAAGATTTTAGTCTTTTGATATAAAATGACATGAACTTGGGCCGGGAGTGGTAACTCATGCCTGTAATCCCAGCACTTTGGGAGGCTGAGGTGGGGGGATCACAAGGTCAGGAGTTCAAGACCAGCCTCGCCAACATGGTGAAACCCCGTCTCTACTAAAAATACAAAAATTAGCTGGGCGTGGTGGCGGGTGCCTGTAATCCCAGCTACTCAGGAGGCCGAGGCAGGAGAATCATTTGAACCTGGGAGGCAAAGGTTGCAGTGAGCTGAGATCACGCCATTGCACTCCAGCCTGGGCAACAGTGTGAGACTGTGTCTCAAAAAAAAAAAAAAAAATGACATGAACTTATACTTTCAACCACCTTGCTCTACTGCTTCTGTGCAGAGGCTGCACAAAACAGAGTAGGCCATTGTATAGTCATTTTGCAAATGTTCACTAAGCTGCCATATACAAGAGAATTTGGGGTTATGAAAGTAGATGAAACTCCCTACTAACAATTCACACCAAGTGCAAAATTGAACAGCACCCAGTGAGAAGAACAGTCAAGTACTGTGGAAGCACAAGCATGAAGCTGTCCACACAAGGGAAATTGGAAGCCTTTATTGGGAAAGTGCTGGAACAAAGACATTAAGTAGCAAGGAACAGCATCCCAGGTGGTGGGCACAACATGTACAAAGGCAGGGAGATGTGAAATGGGATGGCTTACACAGCTGTAGGTGGCCTGATTTTGACTGGAGCATAGAACTGGTCATAAGGTATGTGTTAGTAATTTGCAGCAATAGGAAAATAGTAATTACCACAGACTTGGCTTAAAACAGCACAAACTTATTACCTTATAGTTCTGGGAATGAGAAGTCTGAAATGGGTTCTGTCCCTTATGGAGCACTAGGGGAAAGCCTGTTTCCTTGTCTTTTTCAGTATCTAGAGCTCTTCCACATCTCTTGGTTCATGACCCCTTTCTGTTTTCAAAGCCAGAGGTGGATGGTAAAGTCTTAGTCACACTGCAACACTCTAACACTGCTTCCTTTGTCACATTGTTTCTGAATTGCTCCAATCCTTCAGTTATAAGGACCCTCTTGACTACATTGGGCTTGCCTGGATGGTCTCCCCTTCTCAGGATCCTACCCTTAATCACATCTACAAAGTCTCTTTTGCTAGGCGAGGTAACACAATCACAGGTTTCAGGAATTAGTATGTGAACATCTTTGGGAAGATCAGTATTCCCCCAGTGACAGGGAGACTGGGTAGCAGGGATTGTCAGGGCTATGTGTGCTGGTCTTGGGCTGAGGCTTCTGGGAAGATGCAGTCTTGGATAAACTTGACTTGGTGGAGAAAGGGCTGGGTCAAGTATAGAGGAGGACAGTCCAAGCCCCACCATGGTCTTCTTTACCTGTTGGCCTTGGCACAGAGGAGATACCCAGGAAGAATTTGCAAAATGAAAAAAGGGTGAGGTGAGCCTGGCCTACAGCCAGTGGGTGGAGAAGTAGTCCCTACTAAGCTGCGCTCTCCCTGGGGGTAAGCTAGAGACTACAGCAGGAAGATGGGGCTCTCTGTATTGTATGAGACCTGAGACAAGTCTAATACTATTTGCCACTCTGTCACCCATTTAATGGCCATGGAGAGTAGTTGAAAGAGAATCAGTGGGGAAACTTAATTATCCCTGGTTTGTGTGTTTATAGAACAGCTTTCAGGCCTCTCCCGGGCTTTGCTGGGAACCCGAGGCCAGAGATGCAATTCTGCTTGTCAGAAGTGGCCAGGCAGAGGGAGAAGCAGGTGGTCAGCCTGAGTTGGCTATTCTACTCTGTTGAGATCTGTCAGTTACCTTGTCAGCCACGACTGAGCTCTAATCTCTTGTCTAGAGGTTTTAGCAGGTTAATGATGATGGCCCAGAGCCCACCCTAACTCCTCAACATGAATACAAGCATCCTGCTGCTCAGCCTAGTGTCTGTCTCCCAATGCAACCCTGTTCTTGGTAGCCCCTGTAGTTGGTACCTAGCAGTGAGCCTTTCAGCATAGTATGTTTCTTCATGCCCAGCTCTGCCACTCCCTTCATCTTCCTTGGTCCACATGCCACCCCCACTAGCTCTTCCGTGCCACCCACCCCTGCCCCATCTTTATTTCCTTATGGGCTGTTTCCTCACTGCCCTAGTGTGCTGGCCTGACCCTTAGCCATGTAATCAATTCTGAGAACATGACTGCTGCTGGAGGTCGTGCCAGGAAGACTCAGGAGGCTTTCCCTGGCTTGGCCACCCCAACCTCTGTGTGACAGTGTACTCCATCTTCCCATTCTATAAAACAGGAGTTGAGACTAGTCAAGTGGTCCCCAACCAGGCAATTCTGGTGAGCAGCCAGCTCCTGGGGCTGACAATCTGGGCTTTTCTGGCTTTCACTCCTGTACAGGGTACCATGATGGGTGACTGCTAATGAGAAGAGTTGAGAAAGAGACTGTGTACTCCCTGAGATGATAAATTCTGAGCACAGGAACATTATTGGTTTTACTGATGACCATGTGCACAGCACACAGTAGGAGCTTTATGAATACCTGGATGCACACCATGACTGAAGCTGCTGATGGAGCTCCAAGTGAGTGAGAGTAAAGCAGCTGGCCCTTTGTCTCATTGTCCTGTTTTATCTGGCAGCCTCACTGAGCAGCCTCTGCTCAACACTTGCCTCTTCTGTGTGTGAGGCTGGGACTTGGCAGGGCCCAGGGACAGAGGAAAGAATGTAAAAACTTGCTATTCTTGGCCAACTCTGCTTCTTCTAGTGGTAAGACTTCTGGAAAGCCTCTCAGAACCTGATTTAAGTCATCTTTAAGTTGGAATGTTGATAAACGCGTAATGTACAAGGTTGTTATTAAAGTGTTTTGTTAACTGTGAAGGGCTACCTGAATATTTTATTCTGTTCAGAAACTTATAGCAGGGCTGTGGTCTCAAGTAGGGCCAAGTTAACTTTGTCTTCTCCCTGCTGCAGGTCTTCTAATAGAAACCATAACTACCAGAGCCCTAGGTTTTGAGCCCTTACATGTGCCAGGGCTAAGCTCAGAACTAGAGGTGCTGGTTGGGACATCTGATAGGCTCTTGCATTCTGCGGCCTCAATAGCTAACCTGAGAGGCCAGATATAGACCCCTGAATTGCCAGAGTACCAAGAAGTATGAAATGTGCTGTTCCCATGGCCCAGCCTTCAGAAACTGAAGGAAAGGGAAGGGCAGCCATGCCAAGGAGGCTCCCCGTAAGAGAGTAACACTGAGCTATAGCTGAAGGTAGCATTTTAGACAAAAGAGAAAGAAGCAGATAGGGGACTCCGGGTAGAGTGAAGCAAGCAAACACACCTTAGGCAGGCCTGGAGGTGTCAATGACATGGCCTGCTATCCATGCTAAGAGGAAAAGGATTGTCTCACAAAGTCCTGGAAGAAGCCATGGGACACAGTGTGCTTGGAGGTTGGAGCCAGAAACTCCCTGGCTGCCTTCTGCTCTTCAGTAGAACTGTCCCTCTTCCCCTCATGCAAAGAGCCATCCCCTATTCCTGGGCCCTCAACCTCTCTCCTCTAGGAAGACATTCTTCCACTGTCACTCCCAGGATATTTGTACAGATCCTGTCAAATTCTGTCCAAATCAGTAGAAAATAACTAAAAATTGGTAAGTAAAGAAACAGCAGCAAGAGCACATCATTTAGAAAGACAAAAGCAAATACCAGAAGGAGCACCTAAAAACATTAAATGTGGCTACCTCTGAGCAGCTGGACTGAGTGGGTCCCAGGGAAGACTATTCTCATTAAAGCCTGTCAGAAACTTCTGATCTTTTTAACTTCAAAAGTGAAAAATAACTTAATACTCTTGCCTGACCCAAATCCCTCCTACTGGATTGGAAGTATTCTCTTACTGTGTCCTTCGAACAAATTGGGATGGGCAATGTTGGTGTTCTGAGGAGTCCTCTGACACCAGGGGAGATCATCACTCTCCTGACCTCAGGGCTGTTAGGAAAAATTTCCTTTAATCTTCTAGGCCTCCCAATCCTGATCAGCACAAATAAGGTAGCTCTGAAATATTCATGGATTCTGAACCACACTGTGATATGGGGGTGCTGGGTGTGGTCTCTGAGCCACACCACCACTTGGCTTCAGCCTCATTCTCCAGGGGCCAGCTCACTCATCTTAGTCAAGTTATGTAACCGCTCAGCGCTGCCTCAGTTTCCCTATGGGTAAAATAGAGCTGCTAACACTACTGCCTCTCAAGGTTTCAGGAGGCATAAATGAGATACTGCCTGTGATGCAGAGCCTGGCATGTCATAGGCACCTAATGCATGTAAACAACTTCTTAAGATTTTGGAACTGCAGAAGCTAATAAAATGATAGGATATTAGATACTGGATAAAGCAGAAGTCATTTTATATGGAGAACACTGAGGCTCTGAAAAGCCTGAGGTAATAAGTCAGAAGAATTTGGAAAGAAGCCCTGATGCACCCTTTCCCCAGCAGACAGATGGAGCATGGGGAACTGGGAAATGACTTCAGAGCTGTGAGTAGATGTGGAGCTGATGGGACAGGTACAAAAAGAGGAAAGGAAGCAAGAAGTAGATGCCACAGAAGGTGGAAATGGAGGAAGATGAGGCAGCTGGGCTATCCCTGAACTGAAAAGGCACTCTGGGCTGCTGAGGGTGGCAGGAAGTGGCTGGAGATGATGTTTGTCGAGGGCTACTAAGAGCAGCGCCAGAAGCTGGCTGAGCAAATGGAACCTTCCCTCAGCTAACCATGCCTTCAAACATCTGTAAGACTGGCAGGGAGGACTGAGAAGCAGCTGTGCTAGGGTCTGAGGGATGGCTTGAGGGTGTGTGTGTGTGTGTGTGTGATGTGAGTGTTCCTGTGGCAAGCTAATTCCGAAGGTTGCAGAACACCCTGAGACCCTGGGTGTATTGTGTGATGTGAGTGGCCTCCAGCCACAAAAAAGGATGCCTGAAGGGACAGGAGGTCTGCTTCCTTTAGAAGCAGTTGCCTTCCCAGCCAGCCTCGGCAATACCTCCTTAATCCAGGCTGTGCTGGAGAGAAGTTCTGGATCCTGCTTATCCCTTGAAGCTGAAAAGACAAGGACTTCTCTGTGACTGGGTCAGTACCAGGCCCTGAAATATCTTTGGAATTCCCAAGAGTGGGAACAAGGAAGAAAGAATGTCTGAGAAGTATAATGGTGGGGGGCAGTTCCAGGATTTCTACATAGGAGGGTCTTAGGGACAGCAAGCTGACAGGGATTGGGGGCTCATCTTTTTTTTTTTTTTTTTTTTTTTTTGAGACGGAGTCTTGCTCTGTCACCCAGGCTGGAGTACAGTGGTAAGATCTCGACTCACTGCAACCTCCACCTCCCAGGTTCAAGCAATTTGCCTGACTCACCCTCCCGAGTAGCTGGGATTACAGGCACCCACCACCACACCTGGCTAATTTTTGTATTTTTAGTAGAGATGGGGTTTCACCATGTTGGCCAGGCCGGTCTCGAACTCCTGACCTCAGGTGATCCACCAGCCTCAGCCTCCCAAAGTGCTGGGATTACAGGCATGAGCCAACACGCCTGGCCCTGGGGGCTCATCTTAAAGCTTCATTTGTATATTCATTCAGGGGAACTTGGTGACCTGATGGAGACTGGAGAAGATGGAACCCTCTGGAGGGCCTTTCATGTCTCTTCAGTCTTGGGTCAAGGAGGCAGCTTCTAAATCTCTAAAGCTTGGCAAGGCCTTCATGATTCTCCCTACTCAGGGCTTGGGAAAGGAGTCCATCTGGTAGGACCAAGTGTTTCCTTCCATACTGTCCTACTCCTGGGGGCTTGCCTTACCTGAGAGAGAGCAGGCAGAAGGAAAAGAGGCTGAGTGGAGGTAGCCCTGTGCTGAGAATAGGAACATTTTACTGCTCACTTGCCATGTGACCTTAGGTTTGTCATCATCCTCTCCCCTGCTCGCCACACCACTCTGGGCCTCCACTTCTTGGGCCTTAACATGAAGACAATTATGCTTGATGACCTCTAGGAGCTCTACCAGTGTGAGTTTAGACTGAAAGGGCATAGGCCCAGGGCACAGTTGGCAGATAACCACCATGCAGGTGTCAGAAGGCGAGCAAAGGCAGAAGCCACCTGGGCTCATCTGGACAGGTGCCTCTTCTTCCTGGAGACTTTGGGAGATGTTGGTGACTTTGAACGCAAATCTCAAAATCACGAAATCCAAAGCTACAGCAGAGAGATCTGCTCCAGCTTTGCATCTGAGCCAGAAGCCAGCCAGGCAGCTCACAACCTAGGTGTGGGCTCCTTTGGCAACCAGACACAACTTAAATTTGCATGTCTCTTTACACATAAATGACCGCTTTTGACTCATTGTCTCTCCCAAGCTCTGTTTACCCATGTTGTTTCCCCTAGAAAAGTATGGGATTTTACATTTACCCTTCTTAACCCTGTTTCAAGCTGTCAATTATCTTTTTATATCTTGATTCCAGTGTGTCCTTGTATTAACTTGCTCTCCCAAGCTCTGTTTATCCATGTTGTTTCCCCTAGAAAAGTATGGGATTTTACATTTACCCTTCTTAACCCTGTTTCAAGCTGTCAATTATCTTTTTATATCTTGATTCCAGTGTGTCCTTGTATTAACTTGCTCTCCCAGCCTCATGTACCCTGTAAATCTGATAAGTGGTCTTCTGTGCCTTTACCCAAATCAAGGATAACATTAAGATGTGATCAAGTTCAGAGAGCCCTGGCCTTTAGGGAGCCCTCCAATTTGATTGACTCATTAATTAATCTCTTTGGATATAGTTGTTCAACCACCTATGGATATGGCTAACAACCTTGTCCACAGGAAAGTCTTGAGATACTTTATCAAATGCATTGCTGAAACCCAGAAGTTCTAAGCCTATGGCAATCTTCTGATTTATGTGGCCAGAGATCTTAACAAAAGTAGGGGCTAACTGGATTTGGCATGACTTCCTCCTGGTGGCCATATGCCCTTTGATCATTGTTCCTGAACCTGCTGGCTTAGTGATTAGTGCTATAACTTTGCTCAGAACTAACATAAATTAGCCTGACTTTCCATGAATCTTTCTCTTCAGAAAACTGGGGCATTTGTTGACCTCCTTTTGCCTCTTTTGTTTGTGGATTCCGAGGCTTGCTGTTTCAGGTTCTGCAAACATAACTGCTAGTTCTTCCAGGAACTTCAAAGACAATTTTTATTCACACTAAGAAGTCAAACTTGTTTAAGGCAGCTAGCAGTCCAGAAGACAAAATTATTGTTTGGCTATGTAAACCATTTTATAATATCTATGAAAAATACCTCTCCAAAAAGCTAATTACAAAAACCTTTGCCACAAATGAAAGGACTAATTATCATACAAATAGATCTTAAAAATAAGATACAACCTAAGAAAAATGAGTAAAGGATATGCATAAGCAGTTTATGGAAAAACATATAGGCAGCCCAGGGACTCTTTGGTAGACCCTGGTCAGAGGAGCCTGCACCGGACCATGGCCATGCCTTATGCCACCACTGGGCCTGGCCACCTCATGCGCCCATATCAACTATGACCTGAATCAGTTCCTACACCTGTGTGTACACCTCAACTGCATACCTGACATCTGGGTGCTGCATTACTGGAGCACAGCAGCAGCAGATATTTTGACACAGCCTTCTTCCTTTGCTGCCTGCGGGAGCCACTGGCCATCTACTCTAACTTGGCCAAGGTGGTGGGCTGCCAGTGGTCATCTCCATCAGCAGCAACTGAAAGTTTTATGCCTGAAGAAATTTGGCACCCACATAGTTTTATGAAATAAGACTTATTCTTTGCCTCTCTCTGACTTGCACAAATTTTGTTTGGATCTTGCATTAGAAGGGGTAGAAAGACGGCTGATGATCACGTTAACTGCTAATGAAATGCTCCAGCTTTTACCAGGTGATAAGCTATATTTAGATTCACACTTTTTACAGTCTTGTCTGCTAAAAAAAAAAAAAACTGAAGAAATCATGAAGGTAGACAAAAAGTTTCACCAAGCAGTGATGTAAAATTGACATCTTAACATTCATGTGACTGTTCAAAGTATAAATACACTCATTCTAAGAATTATGTAGTAAGAACCATTTGTAGGATGCTTCTTGTTTGTAAGCTGGCATACTTGAAGTAGTCCTAATAAATGAAGGTTGACTAAACTTGCTTGAATCTTTAGAAACTTTGTGCCTGTAAAAGTTATAATGTGGTGTTTATTTCAAGTATACTATAGAACTCTTGCTTATTTTATTCTGTAAACTTTACAGTATACCACAAGTACAAAATCTATAAAGTATTGTAAACTAAACATAATATCTTAAGTCCCTCACCCACTGTACACACCCCCTCTTGGCCAAGGGGACCCTGCCAGAGAAACCTTAAACTGAGTTCCTGGCCATAATGGGAAGAGAGGTCATTCATACATTATTATACCCCCTCCCTTTAGGAGTTTAGGAACGGCAGTTGACCAGCATTAATGTTAAAATAGATATTTTAAGACAAAACTCTCTTTGTGGCAATAAGATACCAAATTTTAAACAAGGCCTAAGGTCATGCAAGGCAAGCGTTAAGTCACACATGTAGGCCATTAATCTTGTTACATAGCATCCCTATCTTAAAACATTCTTTTCTGTTGATGCCAAGTTTTAGATAGAGCCTTACTCCTTTAACGAACTGCAAATTAAAGAATCTCTGAATCTACCTATAAGCTCTAAACCCCCATACTGCTTCCAGATATCCTGCATTTTCAGTGTGAATGAAAGGATACCTTCCATGTATTGACTCATATCTTTGCCTGTCACTCTTGCCTCCCTGAAACATATAAAACTGAAGTAGAATCTGAGTGCCTTGGGTGCAGTTTCTTAGGACTCCTTAAGACAGGCTGAAATCACATTGGTTCAGAGTAAACTTTAAAATATTTTAGAGTTGGCCGGGCGCGATGGCTCATGCCTGTAATCCCAGCACTTTGGGAGGCCGAGGCGGGTGGATCATGAGGTCAAGAGATCAAGACTATCCTGGCCAACATGGTAAAACCCCGTCTCTACTAAAAATACAAAAAAATTAGCAGGGCATGGTGGCGGGCACCTGTAGTCCCAGCTACTTGGGAGGCTGAGGCAGGAGAATCACTCGAACCCAGGAGGCGGAGGTTGCAGTGAGCCGAGATTGTGCCACTGCACTCCAGCTGGGCGACAGAGCGAGACTCCATCTCAAGAAAAAAAAAAAAAAATATATATATATATATATATTTTAGAGTTTGGTTTATCCATTAACAGTATTAATGATCTTGTTACCCAAACAAAAATTTCACAAGGGTTCTCACTTCTGTATTTTATTATCTCAAGTTTAAATAACATGCTCTACTGCTACTGTTCTTACTGTCCAGTGTGTTAGCACTTTCCCTAATGTGCTTTGAAGGTTGCTCCATGAATTTCCTTGACACTGCTGAAATTAACTTAAGGGTGGCTGATTACATGGTTAACAATACACTGAGACAAACTTCAAGTGATGATGTCATTGTTTTCTTGCTGTGTTTAGCTTGATGACTAAGATACAATTCTTTTAAGAATCAAGTGACATTATTATATTTCCCAAATTATGAATCTTCATTAATATTTTAAGGAAATATAAAGCCATAGCAAAACCCATTATTTTTATTTTGAATTGTAAATGAACACAAAGAGGTTAGAGAGACAGTATTTAATGTTTATTTTCAGTACATTTAATATAAGTAATTTTTTTCACCTCTAAAGAGGAGGAATGTTTAAAGGTGGGAAGTGATAGTTAAGACACCAATTATATTTCAAGATCTTTGACTATACTATATGTCATACACTGGATTTTATTTTTCACAAAATGCCTTAGTTTTCTTACAAGAGAAAGGCAATGATGACTCTTAAATACAAGAGTCTGATGCACGTGAAAATATGCTTAATCTCTCATGATTATGAAAAATAAATCAAATCTGTCATCAGATTAGCAAAAATTAAAACCTAATGCCCAGGCTGGCCAATATGGTGAAACCCTGTCTCTACTAAAAATACAAAAATTAGCCGGGCATGGTGGTGCTATAATCCCAGCTACTCTGGAGGCTGAGGCACGAGAATCGCTTGAATCCGGGAGTCTGAGGTTGCAGTGAGCTGAGATTGCGCCATTATACTCCAGCCTGGGCGACAGAGTGGGACTCCATCTCAAAAAGAAAAAAAAAGAAAGAAAGATTCTACAACCTTTTGGTGATTTAGTTTTATAGTTTTGATAAGTCCCTAGTAATAAGTCTAGATCAGAGACTTAGTTTAGGATTTAGATTTTGAGGATATTTATCAAAGATGTTACAAATCTCAAAACATTTGATCAAAACAGTGTAAGAGTCATTTAACCAAGAATGATAATCAAAAGTCTTTCAAAGCAATACAGAAAGTTACATGGATGTAAAAACCTTAATTATTTTAAATCTGTTTTACTAAAGAATCAAAAACCTGTAAATATAAAAATTTTATTTTGACAAAATGTAAAATCTTTGTTTTTTAGACAAGTTACCAAAAAGACAAAAACCTTCTGCAGTATGATTGCTTCCCTTTATAGGAAGCCCATTTAGATTATGTGGAAATTAAACCTGATGAGAAAAGTACTGAATTTAATCATACACATGAAGTATGTGTCCAGGGTTATGAGTATAGCAGGGAAATATAGGACTCAGTAACCTCATGTCAAGTTTCCTGGTTACATGAAACAATTCAGACACATCAAGAAAAGCCAAGAGTACAAAATTAGGTTATACTGGAGGAAAACATTGCTTTTTTAGACTTTCAAGATAAAACATTTTGGCATCAGGCCATAACAGCAGATAGAACCAGAGGGAAAAAAATTACAGGAGCTTACAAAAAAGTTGGAGAGAGTTTCATCTCAAGCTTTCTCAAGGGGAGAGAAAGCTGAAAGCAGTGAGGCACAACAAAGGTATTTTTTTTTAATTTCCAACTTTTAAGTTCAGGGGCACATGTACAGGATGTGCAGGTTTGTTACATAGGCAAACATGTGCCATGTTGATTAGCTGCACAGATCATCACATCACCTAGGTTTTAAGCCCAGCATCCATTAGCTATTCTTCCTGATGCTCTCCCTCCTCCCACCCCCCACCCTCCAACAGGCCCCAGTGTGTGTTGTTCCCCATCATGTGTCCATGTGTTATCACTCAGTTCCCACTTATAAGTGAGAACATGTGGTATTAAACTTTAAGATATGAATCTGAGAAATTTTCAAAATAAACAGGTTATAGTATTAAAAATAAAAATATTCTTGTAACTTCATTAAGAGCAAATCAATACCTTAAGAAAATCTTGTTTTAACATAGAAGATCAATCTTAGAAAGACTATCATAAATAATTCCCTTCAAATTATAGCCAACTTAATCATATACAAAATTCTTTCCTGAACCTTATCACAACTTAGACCACTAACAACATGCTTGGACTTTCTGACTTGTCCTATGCTACGTCTTTCCTAAATAAGCAGTCATCATATTTTAGGACAAAATTTTACCATATAAGATTCTCCCTCATACAAAATTATTCTGTTTATAAACTTCCTTACCAAAAATACATCTTCCTATCCATAACTTTCTTCATACTTCTTGTCTACTTACTGGTTCCTTTCTTCTTTCACAAATAACTTTTAAATAATCTCCCACTTACATTAAATTATCCTTTTTCTCAGTAAGAACATAACAAAGAATTATATATTAGCTCGAATTCTTAGTAACTTTAAATTTTAGTGAAAACCTAGGAAGAAAGAAACCCTAAAGTATCTATCAGATGTTAGCATTTTATAGATGAAACCACTTCACTATTTTTAGCAACATGTCTCCCCATATTATAACCCTTAATTGGAAATGGCCCAGACATCCAATGAACATCTATTATTCAGTTCACAATAATTTTAAGATATTAAATTATATAAAGTTCACTTACAAGGATTAATCCCATTTGTATGTACTCAATTCTTTCATTTTTAATGGTTTATCTAGATTACTTCTGAAAACTGAAATATTAGAGAAAACTAGTCATCATTTAAGTTATTTCTCTGTTAACCATTTTTAAAGCCTGTGATCATCAGATGTTCACCTAAGTACTAAAAGTAATGGTAAAAACCGCAATTGCTTTTGTGCCAACCTAGCAAAAACCTTAAATACATGGGCATTTTGTCAATAACTTACATTATTCTCTTTTTATTGAACCAGCAATCTCAAGTTAGTTTTATTTGTCAATGAAATCATGCAAAGATTATTCTGGTTTTGGCTGGGCTTATAGTCTTATAACCTTTGTTATAAGTGTTTTATAGATCATTCAGGTCCACAGTTCTCAATCCTGGCTACACATTGGAATCACTAAGAGAGCTTTTTAAATACCCAATATCCAGGTCTGCCCCCTAGAACATTCTGGGATGGAATCCATGCTTTAATATTTAAAATGCTCCCCGGAAACTTCTGTTTCCAGCCATAAGAGAGGACTAGAAACTGGATCTAGCCTTTCATCCAGAAATCTGGACAAAATACAGTGTATGTTAGCATTCAGACGTTAGACAACAGTCATGGCAAGACTGTGATGTATTAGAGAAAGGAAATGAAGCAAGTCCTACAATTTCATCAACTAACTGGTCTAAATTGAGGAAACATTGAAGTTCAGGTAGACCAACGTGGCTAGAATTTGTGGGCAGAGTTCTGGAGAGTTGATAGCTGCAAAGAAAGAGTTGCACAGTATTGCAAAGAGGTCCTTGGGTGTTTTGTTAAGAATTGATCTGAGCATACGTGAAAAAAAAAAATCTAAGATCAGGAAAAGAACCACTAGAAAGCAATAGGATGAACAATTCCCAGAGCTCAAACAGGGCTAGGAATTTTTCTTGTTCATTCCAGCCAGAGTGGAAAACCTTGTAACATAGAAGACATCACCTAGAGTCCCAAGAAGGGTGTCACCTTAGTAATGAAGCTAAAATAGCCCTAAAATAAAAGGTGTTATGGACTCACCCTAAAAAAAAAAAAGATAAAAAGCCTTGAAAGGATCCAATTATTTCCAAGTAACTTACTTGGCTCTCAGAATAAAACTTTATAGGAGTACATACTCATCTCCCAACAAAGTACAACTCACAATGTCTGGCATCTGACCAAAAACTACCAAGTATGTTCGTGTTCTATTGCTGCCATAAGAAATTACCACAAACTTAGTGGTTTCAATAACACCCGTTTATTATAGTCTCTGTGAGTAAGAAGACTGGGCATCGTATAGCTCTTCTGGGCTCTCTGCTTATGGTCTCAAAAGGTTGAAATCAAGGTGTCAGTTTGCTGCATTCTCATTTGGAACTTGGGATCATCTCCCAAGCTCAACTTCAGTTCCTGAAAGTTGTAGGACTGAGGTCCCCATTTCCTTGTTGGCTGTCAGCTAGGAGCCATCCACCTTTCTTCTCATAATGCCCCCTCCATCTTCAAACCAGCAGTAGCGCATCAAGTTCTTCTCATACTTCAAATCTCCCTGACTCCCTCTTCTACATCTGCTTTCAAAGACTCTTCCTTTAATGATTACATTGGGCCCACTCAGATAAACCAGTATAATTTTCCTATCTTAAGGTCAAATGATTGGTAAACTTTACTAACAACATACCTCGAAGGTCATTGATTGTGAATAAACATGAGCTTATACCATAGGCATAGTAAAGATACTAATGACCAATAAAGATAGAGAAAAAATCAAAATGGCCAGTGTATTCTTATTATTCTTATTCTTCCTGTTCCTCAGTTTCTCATCTGTAAAATGGACATTAGCAGCACCATTTCGCATGTGAGCATTAAAAGACCGAATACCCAAAAAGCACTTGGAACATAAGAACTTTGCCCAAGACTGCACAATTAGGGAGTGGGACAGCTTGGATTTGTGTCCAGTACATCATGCTACAGAGCCTGGGAAACTCAGAGATTTGTGTTAAGTGAAAGACGCAGTCTATAAGAGCATATACATTTTAGAAAGTCATTATACAGTACTTACTACTTTGTATTTAAATATATTTATATATAAAAATGAACCTAGTGATGAAAAGGTGTATTATGACATAGGTAAGGTGATGTTTATTGCAATCCTGGGGACAGAAGCCATAGTGTAGTGGTATAAACAGTCAGTGGGAAGTGATGAATACTATCAGGGAATGTAGAAAGACATGAGAGAGAGAGAGAGAAAAAATAAATATTGATACTGTGGCTAAAGGGAGGATGAGGAGTCAGGAATAAACTTTTTTGAATCTTCAATTTCTTGAACAAGTTTAAAAATTATATAAAGGAACCATCTCATCTCAAATTTAACCTTTGAAGTCACCCATATATTCATTGCCTTTCTTATCCTCTTATTTACAATTTAGAGCCCATTAGATGCCTCAAACATAATAGTATGGATTTAGAGATCAATATATAGTTAGTGAATGAAAAAATGGACAAGTGTGTGTCAAGGAAATGCTAGTAACTCTTGAATTTTTGCCTCTCCAGGAGGCAGAGATGGCTGAAATCCTGGTGTGATATTGCTGGATAATGCAAGAGCTGAGGGCCCCTGCCCTGGTGACAGCAAATGGGCCCAGAATTTTCCTATAAATATATTAATATACTGAGCAGTCAAAGAGCAGCCATTAGGCAAACATGACCGACCTCTTGTTTCCCTGGTGCGATCTACCATTGATCTCACTAGGTAAGTTTAAAGACATTCTTCCCATCATAGGGAAGAATGATTTGGGTCTGCTCAGATTCATGATGTTGAATACACCCAAATCAGCTTCTGAAAACACCCCAAATGTGGAGAAATCTCTGTCTCCAAAACTTTGAACTCAAGGCATATCAAAGACATTTGCTCCCTTCCTCTAAATATCTGTATTCTTATTAAAAGGAACAATGAGAAATGACTTTTCACAATGCCTTCTTGGCCCTGAGGCTCAGCCAGTGCCTAATGCTGTGTCTCAGCATTTAAAGGGCCGCTGACGTCTCTTACTCCATGCCATAATCTCTGGACAGGTTTTCTCATTTACACCTGGGGACAGCTCCATAATGATGGTATGGTCAGTCCCATTTCACAGATAACCAAGTTCAGGCTCACAGAGCCTAAGTCACCTTTCCAGGTAAGTGGCAGCATTGGGGTGAGTTTCCATCCCTCACCCTTCCTAGAGGACTCTGAGCAGCCTCCTTTTTAGAAGATGGCTTCCAGGGCTTGAGAAATGGTCAGAGTCCACCCCCTGCTATTGTGACCCCACAAGCGTTTACTCAACAACTCTTCTGGGTAATGAAGATGATAGAGGTGAGATCCCATCCTTTGTGCCAAGAAATGTAGGTGTAGGACCACACGAGTTGGCAGATACCTGAAGTTGATGAGTGGGCTCAGGCAGAAGCTCAGGTGTTGGCCTTGGGATGGGTGACCTGGAGAGAAGGAAAGTAACATGCACTGAACCACTGTAAGCTAATGCACTTTATACTTCATCTCCTTTAATTCTAACAGCTATTCAAGATACCCACTGATATGGTTCGGATCTGTGTTCCAGCCCAAATCTCATGTTCAATTGCAACCTCCAGTGTTGGAGGTGGGGCTTAGTGGGAGGTGACTGGATCATGAGGGTGGTTTCTCATGGTTTAACACCATCCTCCTTGTTGTTGTCATGGCAATAGTGAGTTATCATGGATCTGGTTGTTTTAAGGTGTGTGGCATCTTCCCCTTCTCTTTCTCTTCCTCCTGCTTCAGCCATGTAAGACACACCTGGTTCCCCTTAGCCTTCTGCTATGATTGTAAGTTTCCTGAGGTTTCTCCTGAGACCTTCCCAAAAGCTGAGCAGATTGACAGCATCATGATGCAGAACCATGAGCCAATTAAACCTCTTTTCAATATAAATTACCCATCTCAAGTATTTCTTTATAGCAATGTGAGAAAAGATTAATACACATATCATGATGATTATTTAAATCAGGAAACTAAGGAGAGCTTATGTAAAAGCAGGGAGACAATTTTGTTATCTCCTGATCCGTAGCCAATTCTGGAATTAGAGGTTTTGTTTGTTTTACATTTTGTCCCAATGCCTCCAGAACTCTGGATGTTCTAATCTCCTTCAACCCTGATAGTACATGTGCTCTAATGAAGTGTTCAAGAATTTTTCTTTTAAATTACTACCTGTACATATTTTTATCATATTATTGAACTTTTAGAACACATTCTAAATGAAAATAATACTAGTAATTATACTGAAACAGGGGAGAAAACATTCACTAACTACATATCAGATATAGGGTTAACATCCATGATTTCTGAAGAACACTTGCTAACAAAATGGTTAGTAACCAATTTCAACAGATAATTCAAATAAATATATATGTGAAACACAAACATGTTAAATATGCTAAAATCATAAGAACTAATAAGATGCAATGATAAACCCTGATAATCAATATTAAGTGAAAAAGGATAGTTGCAATAGAAGCTGAATACTGTGATTTCACTTTTGGAGAAGACTGTGTGTGTAGGTGAACGTGTTTATGTGCACCTCACCTGCAGGGACACATCTGGAGAGTATGCACCATTCTATGGAAACAGACCCCTTGGGGGTCAGGGGATAGAAGTAGGGCCAGTGAGAGGTGCAGATTAATTTTGATTTATGAATATATGTTTGTAAATTGTTTGAAATCGGTGTTCAGGAAAAAAAGTATTTTGATAAAAATTTGAAAACAAAAAATACTTGTGAACAGATTGACTAATGTAATGTGCACATATATTCATTAATTTGAAAAAGCATTCATTGTATTCCATTTTTGGTGAAAGACGTAGAGTTTTAAAACTGAATTGACAGTGTAGTGTGTGTGTGTGTGTGTGTGTCTGTCTGTCTGTCTTCTCTAGCTCTATCACCTCGAATACACACTCACAGTTTCAATTTTATCTTCAATTCAGACAGAGGCTGGAACCGATCTCAGTTTTAGATAGCCCTAGAAATGAGAGATACAGAGAGATGGCTACCATTAGGAGAATAATTCCAGAAAACGCTGGCTGATTACCATTAAGTCAAGATCCCAACCTTCATCCCTCCCTACTCCTTGCTGACTCCTCTGATCTGACTCTCAGAGCTTCAATCCTGGCTCTGGTCACCAGGCGTGATGCTTCTCCAGTTTGCTCTTTATCATCTTGTAATGGTGTGTGTACTAAGATAGCAATTCTTTTTGGAAAATTAACATGTATATTAAAGCCTTTCCCTTTGCTGTTGGCACCAAATCTATATCACATTCATTCATTTATCTCTTCCCTCCTCAGCGCAGGTTGAGATGTCTACACTTTAGGAGGGTCCCTCCCAGAGAACAGGGCACTCACCCTCCATTATCCCACCCTTGTACAGGCTTCCCAGACCTTCTGCTGCCCCCTCTCAGTGATCCCCTCTCCAGGACACAATGGACACAGCCGCCCAGACCCCACTCTGTCACCCCCATCCTCTCCCAGTCACCTCCTGCTACCCTGCACTGCCCTTTGCCTGTTGGAGACTACCAAGGTGCACTAAAGCTGCCTGGTGTTTCATGGTATGGATGTCCCAGAGTACATGCTTTTACAGTCTTATTTACACCTATCTGGGTTTTTTTCTGACAGAATTATAATTGCTCTGTACTTCAGTTCGTAAACTGGGTTTTAAGGGAGGTTATCTTTTTTTAACACTTAATTGTAGAGAAGTTTGATAATACTGGTACGTTGATGTCGCCTTGTGACAGAAGCCTGAAATGCAGTTTAAACATCGCTGAGCAGAAAGGTGGAGGGGTTGTAACCCAAACCCACCCTACAGAGCTTTCTGGAAGTCTTCGTGAAAAGGAGGTCATTCCAAGTATATAAGGATACTGAGCATCTTCCAACAGAAACTGCAACCTATTAGGGTGCTGAAGAGAAAGCTTTATGTGAGAGAAAAAGAGTATTTTAATTTATATTCTTTGAGACCTGTGGATAAATATCTATAGATGTGTATACGCACAAATGGATCCAAGCCACTTAGGACTTTGTAACCTGATTTTGCCTTTATTATGACAATTATTGTATGTAAATACATTTCTATCATCACATTTTAAATTATTTTACAACTTTTTAAAATATCAACCAGGCGTTTCATTATACAGAGGCCCCCAAACTTATTTCATCAGTATCCCAGAGATAAAAATTTAGTTTATATTTTTAAGACAAACAATAGTACACTTAACACCCTTGCTCATATATATGCAAAAACTTTGTAAGCACTTCTTTATAAGTTTCTAAAAATAATTTTCAGGTTTTTTTCTTCAACTTTTGTTTTAATTTCACGGGTACATGTGCCAAATGTATAGGTTTGTTACATAGGTAAACGTGCGCCATGGTGGTTTTGCTGCACAGATCATGCCATCACCTAAGTATTAAGCCCAGCATCCTTTAGCTATTCTTCCTGATGTTCTCCCTCCCCCTCCCGACAGGCCCCAGTGTGTGTTCTGCCACCACTGTGTGTCCACGTGTTCTCATCATTCAGCTCCTACTTATAAGTGAGAACATGTTTGGTTTTCTGTTCCTGCGTTAGTTTGCTGAGGATAATGGCTTTGGTTTGTCAGAATTTTATTTAGGATTTTTGCATAGATGTTCATAGGGATGTTGGCCTGAAGTTTTCTTTTTTTTGTTTTATTTCTGCCAGGTTTTGGTATCAGGATGATGCTGGCCTCATAGAATGAGTTAGGGAGGAGTCTCTCCTTTTCAATTGTTTGGAGTAGTCTCAGAAGAAATGGTACCAGCTTTTCTTTGCGTTTCTGGTAGAATTCAGCTGTGAATCTGTCTGGTCCCAGACTTTTTTTTTTTTTTTAATTTGTAGGCTGTTTATTACTGCCTCGATTTCAGAACTCGTTAATGGTCTCGTCAGTGATTCAACTTCTTCCTGGTTCAGTCTTGGGAGGGTGTATGTGTCTAGGAGTTTCTCCATTTCTTCTAGATTTTCTAGTTTTAAGTGCATAGAGGTATTTATTGTATTATCTGATGGTTGTTTGTATTTCTGTGGGGTCAGTGGTGGTATTTCCCTTATTATTTCTGATTGTGTTTGTTTGATTCTTCTCTCTTTTCTTCTTTATTTGCCTATCTAGCAGTCTATTTTACTTTTTTCACAAAACCAGCTGCGGATTCATTGATTTTTTGAAGGCTTGTTTGTTTGTTTGTTTGTTTATGGATTTTTTTTTCTTTTTTGTCTCTACCTCCTTCAGTTCAGCTCTGATCTTGGTTATGTCTTGCCTTCTGCTAGCTTTGGGTTTTGTTTTGTTTTGTTTTGTTTTTTTCTCTTGGTTCTCTCGTTCTTTTAGTTGAGATGTTAGGTTGTTAACTTGAGATATTTCTAGCTTTTCAACGTGGGCATTTAGTGCTATAAAATTCCCTCTTAACACTGTTTTAGCTGTGTCTCAGAGATTCTGGTACATTGTCCTTTTATTCTCATTAATTTCAAAGAACTTTTTGATTTCTGCCTTAATTTCATTATTTACCCAAGAGTCATTCAGTAGCAGGTTGTTCAACTTCCATGTGGTTGTGTGGTTTTGAGTGAATTTCTTAATCTTGAGTTCTAATTTAATTGTGCTATGGTCTGAGACACTGTTTATTAGGATTTCAGTTCTTTTGCATTTGCTGAGGAATGTTTTACTTCCAATTACGTGATCAATTTTAGAGTAAATACCATGTGACAATGAGAAGAATATATATTCTGTTGATTTGGGGTGAAGAGTTCTATAGATATCTATCAGGTCCACTTGATCCAGAGCTGAGTTCAGGTCCTGAATATCTTTGTTAATTTTCTGTCTCAATGATCTGTCTAATATTGACAGTGGGGTGTTAAAGTCTCACACTCTTGCTGTGGTGGAAGATAAGTCTCTGTAGATCTCTAAGAACTTGCTTTATGAATCTGGGTGCTCCTGTATTAGATGCATATATATTTAGGATAATTAGCTCTTCTTGTTGAATTGAACCCTTTGCCATTATGTAATACCCTTCTTTGTCTTTTTTGATCTTTGTTGGTTTAAAGTCTGTTTGTTTTTGTTTGTTTGTTTGTTTGTTTTTCAGAAAGTAGGATTGCAACCCCTGCTTTTTTCTGCTTTCCATTTGCTTGGTAAATTTTCCTCCATCCCTTTATTTTGAGCCTATGCGTGTCTTTGCACATGTGATGGGTCTCTTGAAGACAGTATACTGAGGGGTCTTGGCTCTTTACCCGCCCTGCCTTTCTGTGTCTTTTAATTGGGGCATTTAGCCTGTTTATATTTAAGGTTAGTATTGTTATATGTGAATTTGATCCTGTCATCATAATGCTAGGTGGTCATTTTGCAGACTTATTTATGTAGTTGCTTCATAGTGTCACTGGTCTGTGTACTTTAGTGTGTTTTTGTAGTGGCTAGTAATGGTTTTCCTTTCCATATTTAGTGATTCCTTCAGGAGCTCTTTCTTTTTTTTATTATTATTATACTTTAAGTTTTATGGTACATATGCACAATGTGCAGGTTAGTTACATATGTATACATGTGCCATGCTGGTGTGCTGCACGCATTAACTCGTCATTTAGCATTAGGTATATCTCCTAAAGCTATCCCTCCCCCCTCCCCATGCCACAACAGTCCCGAGAGTGTGATGTTCCCCTTCCTGTGTCCATGTGTTCTCATTGTTCAATTCCCACCTATGAGTGAGAATATGCGGTGTTTGGTTTTTTGTTCTTGCGATAGTTTACTGAGAATGATGATTTCCAATTTCATCCATGTCCCTACAAAGGACATGAACTCATCATTTTTTATGGCTGCATAGTATTCCATGGTGTATATGTGCCACATTTTCTTAATCCAGTCTATCATTGTTGGACATTTGGCTTTGTTCCAAATCTTTGCTATTGTGAATAGTGCTGCAATAAACATACGTGTGCATGTGTCTTTATAACAGCATGATTTATAGTCCTTTGGGTATATACCCAGTAATGGGATGGCTGGGTCAAATGGTATTTCTAGTTCTAGATCCCTGAGGGATCGCCACACTGACTTCCACAAGGGTTGAACTAGTTTACAGTCCCACCAACAGTGTAAAAGTGTTCCTACTTCCCCACATCCTCTCCAGCACCTGTTGTTTCCTGACTTTTTAATGATTGCCATTCTAACTGGTGTGAGATGGTATCTCATTGTGGTTTTGATTTGCATTTCTCTGATGGCCAGTGATGATGAGCATTTTTTCATATGTCTTTTGGCTGCATAAATGTCTTCTTTTGAGAAGTGTAGGTTCATATCCTTCGCCCACTTTTTGATGGGGTTGTTTGTTTTTTTCTGGTAAATTTGTTTGAGTTCATTGTAGATTCTGGATATTAGCCCTTTGTCAGATGAGTAGGTTGCGAAAATTTTCTCCCATTTTGTAGGTTGCCTGTTCACTCTGATGGTAGTTTCTTTTGCTGTGCAGAAGCTCTTTAGTTTAATTAGATCCCATTTGTCAATTTTGGCTTTGGTTGCTATTGCTTTTGGTGTTTTAGACATGAAGTCCTTGCCCATGCCTATGACCTGAATGGTAATGCCTAGGTTTTTTTCTAGGGTTTTTATGGTTTTAGGTCTACCATTTAAGTCTTTAATCCATCTTGCATTAATTTTTGTATAAGGTGTAAGGAAGGGATCCAGTTTCAGCTTTCTACATATGGCTAGCCAGTTTTCCCAGCACCATTTATTAAATAGGGAATCCTTTCCCCATTGCTTGTTTTTCTCAGGTTTGTCAAAGATCAGATAGTTGTAGATATGTGGCATTATTTATGAGGGCTCTGTTCTGTTCCATTGATCTGTATCTCTGTTTTGGTACAAGTACCATGCTGTTTTGGTTACTGTAGCCTTGTAGTATAGTTTGAAGTCAGGTAGCATGATGCCTCCAGCTTTGTTCTTTTGGCTTAGGATTCACTTGGTGATGCAGGCTCTTTTTTGGTTCCATATGAACTTTAAAGTAGTTTTTTCCAATTCTGTGAAGAAAGTCATTGGTAGCTTGATGGGGATGGCATTGAATCTATAAATTACCTTGGGCAGTATGGCCATTTTCACGATATCGATTCTTCCTACCCATGAGCATGGAATGTTCTTCCATGTGTTTGTATCCTCTTTTATTTCATTGAGCAGTGGTTTGTAGTTCTCCTTGAAGAGGTCCTTCATGTCCCTTGTATGTTGGATTCCTAGGTATTTTATTCTCTTTGAAGCAATTGTGAATGGGAGTTCACTCATGATTTGGGTCTCTGTTTGTCTGTTATTGGTGTATAAGAATGCTTGTGATTTTTGTACATTGATTTTGTATCCTGAGGCTTTGCTGAAGTTGCTTATCAGCTTAAGGAGATTTTGGGCTGAGACGATGGGGTTTTCTAGATATACAATCATGTCATCTGCAAACAGGGACAATTTGACTTTCTCTTTTCCTAATTGAATACCCTTTATTTCCTTCTCCTGCCTAATTGCCCTGGCCAGAACTTCCAACACTGTGTTGAATAGGAGTGGTGAGAGAGGGCATCCCTGTCTTGTGCCAGTTTTCAAAGGGAATGCTTCCAGTTTTTGCCCATTCAGTATGATATTGGCTGTGGGTTTGTCATAGATAGCTCTTATTATTTTGAGATATGTCCCATCAATACCTAATTTATTGAGAGTTTTTAGCATGAAGCGTTGTTGAATTTTGTCAAAGGCCTTTTCTGCATCTATTGAGATAATCATGTGGTTTTTGTCTCTGGTTCTGTTTATATGCTGGATTACATTTATTGATTTGCGTATGTTGAACCAGCCTTGCATTCCAGGGATGACGCCCACTTGTTCATGGTAGATAAGCTTTTTGATGTGCTGCTGGATTTGGTTTGCCAGTATTTTATTGAGGATTTTTGCATCAATGTTCATCAAGGATTTTGGTCTAAAATTCTCTTTTTTGGTTGTGTCTCTGCCCGGCTTTGGTATCAGGATGATGCTGGCCACATAAAATGAGTTAGGGAGGATTCCCTCTTTTTCTATTGATTGGAATAGTTTCAGAAGGAATAGTACCAGTTCCTACTTGTACCTCTGGTAGAATTCGGCTGTGAATCCATCTGGTCCTGGACTCTTTTTGGTTGGTAAGCTATTGATTATTGCCACAATTTCAGAGCCTGTTATTGGTCTATTCAGAGATTCAACTTCTTCCTGGTTTAGTCTTGGGAGAGTGTATGTGTCGAGGAATTTATCCATTTCTTCCAGATTTTCTAGTTTATTTGCGTACAGGTGTTTGTAGTATTCTCTGATGGTAGTTTGTATTTCTGTGGGATAGGTGGTGATATCCCCTTTATCATTTTTTATTGCGTCTATTTGATTCTTCTCTCTTTTCTTCTTTATTAGTCTTGCTAGCGGTCTATCAATTTTGTTGATCCTTTCAAAAAACCAGCTCCTGGATTCATTGATTTTTTGAAGGGTTTTTTGTGTCTCTATTTCCTTCAGTTCTGCTCTGATTTTAGTTATTTCTTGCCTTCTGCTAGCTTTTGAATGGGTTTGTGCTTGCTTCTCTAGTTCTTTTAATTGTGATGTTAGGGTGTCAATTTTGGATCTTTCCTGCTTTCTCTTGTGGGCATTTAGTGCTATAAATTTCCCTCTACACACTGCTTTGAATGTGTCCCAGAGATTCTGGTATGTTGTGTCTTTGCTCTCATTGGTTTCAAAGAACATCTTTATTTCTGCCTTCATTTCGTTATGTACCCAGTAGTCATTCAGGAGCAGGTTGTTCAGTTTCCATGTAGTTGAGTGGTTTTGAGTGAGTTTCTTAATCCTGAGCTCTAGTTTGATTGCACTGTGGTCTGAGAGACAGTTTGTTATAATTTCTTTTCTTTTACATTTGCTGAGGAGAGCTTTACTTCCAACTATGTGGTCAATTTTGGAATAGGTGTGGTGTGGTGCTGAAAAAAATGTATATTCTGTTGATTTGGGGTGGAGAGTTCTGTAGATGTCTATTGGGTCTGCTTGGTGCAGAGCTGAGTTTAATTCCTGGATATCCTTGTGAACTTTCTGTCTCGTTGATCTGTCTAATGTTGAGAGTGGGGTGTTAAAGTCTCCCATTATTATTGTGTGGGAGTCTAATTCTCTTTGTAGGTCACTCAGGACTTGCTTTATGAATCTGGGTGCTCCTGTATTGGGTGCATATATATTTAGGATAGTTAGCTCTTCTTATTGAATTGATCCCTTTACCATTATGTAATGGCCTTCTTTGTCTCTTTTGGTCTTTGTTGGTTTAAAGTCTGTTTTATCAGAGACTAGGATTGCAACCCCTGCCTTTTTTTGTTTTCCATTGGCTTGGTAGATCTTCCTCCATCTTTTTATTTTGAGCCTGTGTGTGTCTCTGCATGTGAGATGGGTTTCCTGAATACAGCACACCGATGGGTCTTGAGTCTTTATCCAATTTGCCAGTCTGTGTCTTTTAATTGGAGCATTTAGTCCATTTACATTTAAAGTTAATATTGTTATGTGTGAATTTGATCCTGTCATTATGATGTTAGCTGGTTATTTTGCTCGTTAGTTGATGCAGTTTCTTCCTAGTCTCGATGGTCTTTACATTTTGGCATGATTTTTCAGGGGCTGGTACTGGTTGTTCCTTTCCATGTTTAGTGCTTCCTTCAGGAGCTCTTTTAGGGCAGACCTGGTGGTGACAAAATCTCTCAGCATTTGCTTGTCTGTAAAGTATTTTATTTCTCCTTCACTTAAGAAGCTTAGTTTGGCTGGATATGACATTCTGGGTTGAAAATTCTTTTCTTTAAGAATGTTAAATATTGGTCCCCACTCTCTTCTGGCTTGCAGAGTTTCTGCCGAGAGATCCACTGTTAGTCTATGGGCTTCCCTTTGTGGGTAACCCGACCTTTCTGTCTGGCTGCCCTTAACATTTTTTCCTTCATTTCAACTTTGGTGAATCTGACAATTATGTGTTTTGGAGTTGCTCTTCTTGAGGAGTATCTTTGTGGCGTTCTCTGTATTTCCTGAATCTGAATGTTGGCCTGCCTTGCTAGATTGGGGAAGTTCTGGATAATATCCTGCAGAGTGTTTTCCAACTTGGTTCCATTCTTCCCGTCATTTTCAGGTACACCAATCAGATGCAGATTTGGTCTTTTCACATAGTCCCATATTTCTTGGAGGCTTTGTTTGTTTCTTTTTATTCTTTTTTCTCTAAACTTCCCTTCTCACTTCATTTCATTCATTTGATCTTCCATCACTGATACCCTTTCTTCCAGTTGATCGCATTGGCTCCTGAGGCTTCTGCATTCTTCACGTAGTTCTCACACCTTGGCTTTCAGCTCCATCAGCTCCTTTAAGCACTTCTCTGTATTGGTTATTCTAGTTATACATTCGTCTAAATTTTTTTCAAAGTTTTTAACTTCTTTGCCTTTGGTTTTAATTTTCTCCTGTAGCTTGGAGTAGTTTGATCATTGGAAGACTTCTTCTCTCAACTCGTCAAAGTCATTCTCCGTCCAGCTTTGTTCCGTTGCTGGTGAGGAACTGCATTCCTTTGGAGGAGGAGAGGCACTCTGTTTTTTAGAGTTTCCAGTTTTTCTGCTCTGTTTTTCCCCCATCTTTGTGGTTTTATCTACTTTTGGTCTTTGACGATGGTGATTTACAGATGGGTTTTTGGTGTGGATGTCCTTTCTGTTTGTTAGTTTTCCTTCTAACAGACAGGACCCTCAGCTGCAGGTCTGTTGGAGTTTGCTAGAGGTCCACTCCAGACCCTGTTTGCCTGGGTATCAGCAGCGGTGTCTGCGGAACTGCGGATTTTCGTGATCTGCGAATGCTGCTGTCTGATCGTTCCTCTGGAAATTTTGTTTCAGAGGAATACCCAGCCGTGTGAGGTGTCAGTCTGCCCCTACTGGGGGGTGCCTCCCAGTTAGGCTGCTTGGGGTTCAGGGGTCAGGGACCCACTTGAGGAGGCAGTCTGCCCATTCTCAGATCTCCAGCTGCGTGCTTGGAGAACCACTGCTCTCCTCAAAGCTGTCAGACAGGGACATTTAAGTCTGCAGAGGTTACTGCTGTCTTTTTGTTTGTGTGTGCCCTGCCCCCAGAGGTGGAGCCTACAGAGGCAGGCAGGCCTCTTTGAGCTGTGGTGGGCTCCACCCAGTTCGAGCTTCCCGGCTGCTTTGTTTACCTAAGTGAGCCTGGGCAATGGCGGGCACCCCTCCCCTAGCCTCGCTGCCGCCTTGCAGTTTGATCTCAGACTGCTGTGCTAGCAATCAGCCAGACTCCGTGGGCTTAGGACCCTCTGAGCCAGGTGTGGGATATAATCCCCTGGTGCGCTGTTTCCTAAGCCTGTTGGAAAAGCGCAGTATTCAGGTGGGAGTGACCCGATTTTCCAGGTGCCTTCTGTCACCCCTTTCCTTGACCAGGAAAGGGAACTCCCTGACCCCTCGTGCTTCCCGAATGATGCAATGCCTCGCCCTGCTTCAGCTGGCACACAGTGCACTGCACCCACTGTCCTGCGCCCACTGTCTGGCACTCCCTAGTGAGATGAACCCGGTACCTCAGATGGAAATGCAGAAATCACCCGTCTTCTGCGTCACTCACGCTGGGAGCTGTAGACCAGAGCTGTTCCTATTCGACCATCTTGGCTCCTCCCCTGTCACCACAGTTTTGTTACATAGGTATACACGTGCCATGGTGGTTTGCTGCACCCACTGACCTATCATCTACATTAGGTATTTCTCCAAATGCTATCCCTCCCCTAGTTCCCATCCCCCAACAGGCCCTGGTGTGTGATGTTCTCCTCTTTGTGTCCATGTGTTCTCATTGTTCACCTCCCACTTACGAGTGAGAACATGCAGTGTTTGGTTTTCTGTTCTTCTGTTAGTTTGCTGAGAATGATGGTTTCCAGCTTCATCCATGTCCCCACAAAGGACATGAACTCATCCTTTTTATGGCTGCATAGTATTCCATGGTGTATATGTGCCATATTTTCTTTATCCAGTCTGTCATTGATGGGCATTTGGGTTGGTTCCAAGTCTTTGCTATTGTGAATAGTGTGTGGCTCCATTTTCATACCTTACATGCACAGTATCCAATAAATAATTTTCCTAAAGTATCTAAGACAAACATCCCTGCACAAACACTGTTATTTCTTCCTATTCCTCACCCAAAACAAATCACAACTTCCTTCAATAGGCTTAGAATCACAAATATAGTCTCTTATCCTTACTAGTGTATTCCATTTTAACCACTGTTAAAAATTTGGTCTATTGAGTTTTCTACAGCTAATTTATGTAGCCATGTCACATTGCAGGGACCTGCAAAAATAATCTCAATGCTTGTACAGCATTAAGTTTGCCTAAGCCAGTAAACTTGAAAAACCAGATCAAATTTATTCTGTACATACAGATGAAGCTGCAATTTCCTACACAAATGAGCAAAAGAGGTGGTTGAAATTTTTTTTTTTAAAAATCTATAACGTATATATTTCCCTTTTTCTGGAAGTTCTGGCCAGGCAAGAGAAAGAAATAAAGGATATTCAAATAGGAAGCAAGGAAGTCAGATTGTCTCTGTTTGCAGATGACATAATTCTATATCTAGAAAACCCCATCATCTCAGCCCAAAAGCTTCTTAAGCTGATAAACAACTCCAGCAAAGTCTCAAGATACAAAATCAATATGTAAAAATCACAAGCATTCTTATACACCACCAACAGGCAAGCAGAGAGCCAAATCATGAGTGAACTCCCATTCACAATTGCTACAAAGAGAATAAAATACCTGGGAATACAGCTAACAAGGGAAGTGAAGGACCTCTTCCAGGAGAACTACAAACCACCACTCGACGAAATCAGAGAGGACACAAACAAATGGAAAAATGTTCCATCCTATGGATAGGAGGAATCAATGTTGTGAAAATGGCCATACTACCCAAAGTAATTTGTAGATTCAATGCTATTCCCATTAAGCTACCATTGATATTCTTCACAGTATTAGAAAAAAAATTATCTGGAACCAAAATCAGCCCATATAGCCAAGACAATCATAAGCAAAAAGAACAAGGCTGAAGGCATCATGCTACCTGACCTTAAACTATACTACAAGGCTACAGTAACCAAAACAGCATGGTACTGGAACCAAAACAGATATATAGACCAATGGGACAGAACAGAGGCCTCAGAAATAACACCACATATCTACAACCATCTGATGTTTGACAAACCTGAGAAAAACAAGCAATGGGGAAAGGATTCCCTATTTAATAAATGGTGCTGGGAAAACTGGCTAGCCATATGTAGAAAGCTGAAACTGGATCCCTTCCTTACACCTTATACAAAAATTAATTCAAGATGGATTAAAGATTTAAATGTCAGACCTAAAACCATAAAAACCCTAGAAGGAAACCTAGGCAATAACATTCAGGACACAGGCATGGGCAAGGACTTCATGACTATAACACCAAAAGCAATGGCAACCAAAGCCAAAATTGACAAATGGGATCTAATTAAACTAAATAGCTTGTGCACAGCAAAAGAAACTACCACCAGAGTGAACAGGCAACCTACAGAATGGGAGAAAATTTTTGCAATCTACCCATCTGGCAAAGGGCTAATATCCAGAATCTATAAAGAACTTAAACAAATTTACAAGAAAAAAAACAACCCCATCAAAAAGTGGGCAAAGGATATGAACAGACACTTCTCAAAAGAAGACATTTGTGCAGCCAACAGACACATGAAATAAATGCTCATCATCACTGGTCATCAGAGAAATGCAAATCAAAACCACAATGAAATACCATCTCATGCCAGTTAGAATGGTGATCATTAAAAAGTCAGGAAACAACAGATGCTGGAGAGGTTGTGGAGAAATAGGAATGCTTTGACACTGTTGGTGGGAATGTAAATTCGTTTAACCATTGTGGAAGACAATGTGGCGATTCCTCAAGGATCTAGAACTAGAAATACCATTTGACCCAATGATTCCATTACTGAGTATACACCCAAATGATTATAAATCATTCTACTATAAAGACACACACACGCATATGTTTATTGTGGCACTATTCACAATAGCAAAGACTTGGAACCAACCCAAATTTCCATCAATGATAGACTGGATTAAGAAAATGTGGCACATATACACCATGGAATTCTATGCAGCCATAAAAAAGGATGAGTTCATGTCCTTTGCAGGGATGTGAATGAAGCCAGAAACCATCATTCTCAGCAAACTATCACAAGGACAGAAAACCAAACACCGCATGTTCTAGCTCCTAGGTGGGAATTGAACAATGAGAACACTTGGACACAGGGTGGGGAACATCACACACTGGGGCCTGTCGAGGGGTGGGGTGCTGGGGGAGGGATAGTATTAGGAGAAATACTTAATGTAAATGATGAGTTGATGGGTGCCACAAACCAACATGGCACATGTATACCTATGTAACAAACCTGCACGTTGTGCACATGTACCCTAGAACTAAAAGTGTAATAACAAAAAAATCTATAATGTATATACTTCCCTTTTTCCTTTCTCTCTCCTTTCTGGGGAGGTACAGACAGAATACAAATACAATAAAGTCTAATTAATTCAGATTTTATTCTTTTAGATATATTTTTAATTCAGGCAAGAATCAGGTATGATCATTCTGAAGGCTCCTATGTTAAAAAAAAAAGTCAGGTATGGCATTTAAACTTTGTGATATTTCCTTTTGTAGTGTTTATTTTCAAAAAAGAAGTTTTCAACTAAGATCTAGGATTTCATACTCTATTTCATATATAAACGATGATACTAGTGGTAAATTTCTATCTATACATTTCCTGTGGTCTTTGATTTAATTGTATTTAATTGGTTCTAATTACTGATAAAACTTGAAATTATTTAAATGGAACTCCAAAAAGATCATCATCCATGATCTCAAATTTTCAGTAAATGGAAATAGCTTTCCAGTAAGTCTGTATTAGTAAGGCCGAATTAATATTAATTTTTTGGCGGGGGGACCTGTGGGTGATCAGATTAAAGAGTCTGGAGCCGCGGCCAGGCACGGTGGCTCATGCCTGTAATCCCAGCACTTTGGGAGGCCGAGGCGGGCAGATCATGAGGTCAGGAGATTGAGACCATCCTGGCAAACACAGTGAAACCCTGTCTCTACTAAAAATACAAAAAATTAGCCAGGTGAGGTGGTGGGCGCCTGTAGGCCCAGCTACTCGGGAGGCTGAGGCAGGAGAATGGCGTGAACCCAGGAAGCAGAGCTTGCAGTGAGCCGAGATTGCGCCACTGCACTCCAGCCTGGGCGACAGAGCGAGACTCTGTCTCAAAAAAAAAAAAAAAAAAAAAGAAAGAAAGAAAAGAAAAAAAGAGTCTGGAGCCAACCTGCTTGGGGATAACTCCTAGCTTCACCACTTACAAGTCTGTGACTTCTTAATTTCTTAAGCAAATAACTTAACATTGTGCTTCAACTTCCCAATATGTAAAATTGGAATAATGTTAGAAGCTACTTCATAGAGTTACCACAATTAAATTTGAAGTGCCTGGCACATAGTAATCACTATACAATTTTTTTTCAAAAGTAATTAATTAAAGCTGACTTTTGAAGTTTAATTTACTTAAGGCCTGCTTGAAATTAAATCAATAACACCCATATGCACTGTTTAGGCTCTTGCAGTACTGCCTAGTATATGTCTATGGTTGTAGTTTTAGGAAAAACCTATTTTATTCCTAGGTATTAACTTGCTATGTATTAAATTTCATGTGTTATTAGAAAAAAGGCATAAAATTGGCACATTAAAGAGGAGTAGGGCCACCTAAAGTGCTTCTGTGCTATGGAAGGTCACCTGGAACCATCACCATCAATAGGGAGCCCAATAACGTGGGCAATCTCAAATCTCCAGGTCTCATGAACAGAATGGTCCATGAGACATGCAGATCACAAGGACCCTTTCAGGCACATGACACTGTTGGTTCCTAATGTTGTGAGTTAGGTGAATCTTGCAGCCCTTTGGACCCCACTCCACTGTCATGTGAAAGGCTTAGTTCTATAGGTAACAAGAGCACAGTGGGCTCCTAAACCATGAGAATCATGAGGCCACTGATATGCTTTGGATGTTTGTTCCCTCCAAATCTGATATTAAAATGTGACCCCCTAATGTTGGAGGTAGAGCTTAGTGGTAGGTGTTTGGGTCATGGGGGGCAGGTCCTTCATGAATGTCTTGGTGCTGTCCTCATGGTAATGAGGAAGTTCTCACTCTATTAGTTCATGTGTGGGCTGATGGTCTAAAAACAGCCTGGCATTCCTCCCTCTCTCTTGCTTTCTCTCTTGCCTTGTGATATGCCTGCTCCCCCTTTGCCTTCTGCCACAAGTAAAAGCTTCCTGACCAGAAGCAAATTGTGGCATCATACTTCTTGTACAGTCTGCAGAACCATGAGCCAAATAAACCTCTTTTATTTATAAATTACCCAACCTCAGATATTCCTTTATAGCAATGCAAAATGGATGAATACAACCACCAACCTTCAAGTGGAAGGCCCCCAATTTCCCTTTGAAATCGCATTGGTGCCACACCACTGTTGGTCATATGAATACTATGGTTATGTACCTTTTTATGGTACATAAATGTTCCCCTACCACAGTCATGTGGCAGGCTGAGCCCTTTCAGTCATGTAAGGACTGTGGGATCCTAATGTTGTGGGTCCTGTGGATCCTGCTCTTTTATGACCTTCACCATCATGTGGTCCTGGAAGTCACATAGGTGACCTATTGCTGCTGGTCCCGTGGATTCTATGGTCATGTACCAACCTATGGTCACATGAGGTTGAGCCCTCTCAGTCATGTAAAGATCGAGTGCCCCTGAACCTTATTGGTCAGGTGGTTCCCATGGTTATGTGACCTCCCCTATGGTCCAGGTACGAAAACCTGCTCTTTAGGTGTAGAGAAAGTCTTTTGAATTTGACCTCCCGAGGAGTCAGACCTATAGATGTAGATGACCTTTAGAACTGGGATCCATGCCCTGGCTCAGGCCAAAGTTTGATCAGACTCTGGCTCAGATATCAGTCTTTCCACCAACATTTATATCCTGACATGGTGGACAATATTCTGGTAGGAGGGGCACTAGCTAGTACTAGAAGTTTACTCAGAGAATTGGGCTTCAAGGGTTGGCAGAGTGGTCTCTAAATAGCAGAGGGCCCAAGGGGGATGTGGGGGTTGAGTGGAGGTAGAGGGGAAGACTTTCCAAATGTGGTCAAACTTTTATATGCCTGGCAAAGAAAGAATGTGTGTGCATGTGTGTCTTGATCCTGGACTCACAAGAACTGTCAGTGGTACAGTGAAGTGAAGGAGGAGAAAGCACTGAGGCAGAATGTAGGACTAGAGGGCTGGGGGGAGGGGTGTGGTAGTAGGGTGGTGGCGGTTGATAAACTTGTAAGTCATCTTTCGGCAGCAGGGCTGTAAAAGCTGGGTGGGACCACCCTCCCACCCCCACACTAAAGCCCTACCCATGCCTATCACCCTGCCTGATTCACTATCTGTGCCAGGTGATGTGGTCCACTGCCCTCCACTGACCATGTTGTTATTCAAGACACCTGAGATTTCCTAGATGCTAGTTTGTATAGACAGTTCCAAACTTAATATTAATCTCTGTATGGCTCTTATTTGATTTTGTAAAATGATTCCCTATTTAATAAATGGTGCTGGGAGACCTGACTAGCCATATGTAGAAAATTGAAAATGGACCCCTTTCTTATACCTTATACAAAAATTAACTCAAGATGGATTGAAGACTTAAATTTAAAACCCAAATCTATAAAAACCCTAGGAGAAAATCTAGGCAATACCATTCAGGACATAGTCACGGGCAAAGATTTCATACGAGGAGACACCAAAAGCAATTGGAACAAAAGCAAAAACTGACAAGTGGGATCTAACTAAACTAAAGAGCTTCTGCACAGCAAAAGAAACTATCATCAGAGTGAAGAAACAACCTAAAGAATGGTAGAAAATATTTGCACTCTATCCATCTGACAAAGGTCTAATATCCAGATTCTACAAGGAACATAAACAAATTTACAAGAAAAAAACAAACTAACCCATTAAAAAGTGGGCAAGGGACATGACCAGACACTTCTCAAAAGAGGACATTTATGCAGCCAGCAAACATATGAAAAAAAAGCTCAACATCACTGATTATTACAGAAATGCAAATCAGAACCACACTGAGATACCATCTCATGCCAATCAGAATGGCAATTATTAAAAAGTCAAGAAACAACAGATCTGGTGAAGCTGTGGAGAAATAGGAACGCTTTTACACTGATGGTGAGAATGCAAATTAGTTAAACCATTGTGGAAGACAGTATGGCAATTCCTTAAAGACCTAGAACCAGAAATACCATTTGACCCAACAATCCCATTACTGGGCATATAGCCAAAGGAATATAAATCATTCTATTATAAAGATACATGGACACATATGTTCATTGCAGCACTGTTCACAATAGCAAAGACGTGGAATAAACTCAAATGCCCATCAGTGATAGACTGGATAAAGAAAATGTGGTACATATACACCATGGAATACTATGCAGCCATAAAAAGGAACAGGATCACGTCCTTTGCAGGGACATGGATGGAGCTGGAAGCCATTATCCTTAGCTAATTAACACAGAAACAGAAAACCAAAAACATATTTTCACTTATAAGTGGGAGCTGAACAATGAGAACACATGGACACAGGAAGGGGAACAACACACACTGGTGCCTGTCAGGGGTGCAGTGGGAAGGAGAGCATCAGGATAAATAGCTAATGCATGCGGGGCTTAATACCTAGGTGATGGGTTAGTAGGTGCAGCAAACCACCATGGCACATGTTTACCTATGTAACAAACCTACATGTCCTGCACTTGTATCCCAGCACTTTAAATTAAATTAAATTAAAATTTTAAAAATAATATAATAAAACTACTACATATCAGAACCTAAGTTATTTAAGTCAGAGAAAATATAACTTTATGCCAGTAAATATTTACATGAAAAATAAAAATGAATGAGAACAAATGAATTAAGCATCTATTTCAAGAAATTATGGGAAACATATTAAAATAAAATAGAATAAAGATAAAAGCAAATAAGAAGATAGAAAAAATATAGAATAAATAATAGGCTAAAAGCTAGTTCCTTGACTGAACCCAACAAAAGATAAAAGATATACTAATATATCAACATAATGTGCTCAATATTTTAAAACTTATTAATGGGGTATATTGTATACACATAAAATTAACATATAATGTACCATTTAGTGAATTATTTGGATTTTTATGGTCCTTATCAAAGTGAGATAATTTTTATTTTTATTAATTTATTTCTTAAATTGACAAAAATTCATATATTTATCATATACAACATGCTGTTTTGAAATATATACACATTGTGGAATGGCTAAATCAAGATAATTAGCATATGTATTACCTCACTACTTGCAATTTTGTGGTGAAAACACTTAAAATCTTTTCTTAGCAATTTTCAAGAATAAAATACATTGTTACTAAATATAGTCACCTTGTTGTACAATAAATATTTTGAATTTATTGCTCCTGACTGAAATTTTTATTCTTCGACCAACATATTCCAACCCCAACCTCCACCCCAACTGGTAACCACAATTGTCCTCCCTACATCTATGAATTTAAATATTTTTATTAATCCATAATACTTGTGTGTATTTGTGGTGTACATGTGATATTTTGGTACATGCACACAATGTATAATGATTAAATCTAGGTCATTGAGATATCCATCACTTCATATATTTATCATTTCTTTATGTTGGAAATATCCCAAATCTTCTAGGTATTTTGAAATACACAATAGTATAATATTGTATATTCAATAGTGTGCTATGGAACACTAAAATTTATTCCTTCTATTTAACTATATTTTTATACCCATTAACCAACCTCTTTTCATCCCTCCCTCCACACTACGTTTCCCCAGCCTTTGGTAACCATCATTCTACCCTCTACCTCCATGAGATCCACTTTTTACGCTCCTACATATGAGTGAGAACATGCAATATTTGTCTTTCTGTGTCTGGCTTATTTCATATAACATAAAATCTCCCAGTTCCATCCATGTTACTGCAAATGACAGGATTTCATTCTTTTTATGGTTGAATGATATTCCATTGTGTATGTATGTATAGATAGATAGATTGATAGATTGATAGATCGATAGATACTTAGGTTGATTCCACATCCACATCCTGGCTATTGTGAATAATGTTGTAATGAACACAGGAGTGCAGATATCTTTTCGACATACTGATTTAATTTCCTTTGGATATATACCTAGTAGTGAGATTGCTGGATTTTATGGTAGTTCTATTTTAATTTTTTGAGAAACCTCCATAGTGTTTTCCATAATGGCTATACTAATTTATGTTCCCACCAACAATGTCCAAGTGTTCCCTTTTATTCACATCCTCTCCAATAATTATTTCTTGGTTTTTTGATAATAGCCATTCTAACAGGTGTGAGGTGATATCTCATTGTGGTTTTAATTTACACTTCTCTGATGATTAGTGATTTTGAGCATTTTTATCATATATCTGTTGGCCATTTGTATGTCTTCTTTTGAAAAATGTCTATTCAGTTCCCTTGCTCATATTTTAATTGGATTATTTGTTTTTTTTCTATAAAGTTGTTTGAGTTTCCTACATACTTTGGATATTAACCCTTTATCAGATGTATAGTTTGCAAATATTTTCTCCCATTCTGTAGATGGTCACTTCACTCTGTTCATTGTTTCCTTGGCTGTACAGAAACTTTTTAGTTTGATGTAGTCTGGTTTGTCTATTTTTTTTTTTGCTTTTGTTGTCTATGCTTTTGGGTCTATAGTCCAAAAATTATCGTCCAGACCAACACAATGGAGTTTTACCCATATGTTTTCTTCTAGTAGTTTTACACTTTCAGGTCTTACATTTAACTCTTTAATACATTTTGAGTTTTTTTTTTAATGTGTGAGCTAAGGGTTCAGTTTAATTTTTCTGCATGTAGATATACAGATACACAGTTGTCCTAACACCCTTTATCAAAGAACCTATCCTTTCTTCATTGTGTGTTCTTGGCACCTTAATTGACCATATATGCATGGATTTATTTCTGGCCTCTATATTCTGTTCCATTTGCCTCTGAGTCTGTTTTTATGCTAGTACCATACTGTTTCGTTTAATACAGCACTGTGGTATATTTTGAAGTCAAGTGGTGTGATCAATTCAGATTCGTTCCTTTTGTTCAAGATTGCTCTGGCTCTTTGGGGTGTTTTGTTTGTTTTTGTAAGTTTTAGGATTGTTTTTTCTTTTTTTTTTTTTTTTTGAGACAGAGTCTCACTCTGTTGCCCAGGCTGGAGTGTAGCGGCATGATCTCACTTACTGCAAGCTCCGCCTTCCGGGTTCACGCCATTCTCCTGCCTCAGCCTCCCGAGTAGCTGGGACTACAGGCACCCGCCACCACGCCCGGCTAATTTTTTGTATTTTTAGTAAAGACAGGGTATCACCGTGTTTGCCAGGATGGTCTCGATCTCCTGACCTCATGATCCGCCTGTCTCAGCCTCCCAAAGTGCTGGGATTACAGGCGTGAGCCACTGCACCCGGCCTGTTTTTTCTATTTCTATGAAAAAAATGACATTGAAATTTCAATAGGAATTGGGTAGTATGGACATTTTGACAATATTCTTTCAACCCATGAAAAGGACTATCTTTTCACTTATTTATGTCTTCTATTTCTTTTATTCACATTTTATAGATTTTGGTGTGTTTTTTTCACTTCCTTGGCTAGGTTTATTCATTTTTCTTTTTTCAATTTTAGGCAGTAGTCAAGCTTGCATGAATTCATTCTTAAGTATTCTTTTTTGTAGCTATTGTAAATGGGATTGTTTTCTTCATTTATGTTTTGGATAATTTCTTATAAGTATATAGAAATGCTATTGATTTTTAACATTGTGTATCCTAAAACCTTACTGGATTTGTTTGCCAGGTTTAAAAGTTTTTTGGGGCCAGGTACAGTGGCTCATGCCTGTAATCCCAGCACTTTGAGAGGCCAAGACAGGCGAACCACTTGAGGCCAGGAGTTCGAGACCACCCTGGCCAACATGGTGAAACCCCATCTCTACTAAAAATACAAAAATTAGCTGGGCATGGTGGCTCACACCTGTAGCCCAGCTACTCAGGAGTCTGAGACACAAGAATTGCTTGAACCCAGGAGGCAGAGGTGCAGTGAGCCGAGATTGTGCCACTGCACTCCAGCCCGGACCACAGAGTGACACTGCCTAAAAAACAATAATAAATAAATACAGAGCTTTTTGGTGGTTTTTAGGGTTTATATATATAAAACACCCTAAAATATAATAATATACATATAAATGTTACGTATATAGATATAATATACATATACATGTATATACGTATATAATTATAATATACATGTATATAAGTATATACATGTATATTATATATGTATATACATGTATACATATGTATATACATGTATATTATATTTAATTATATAATATACATATGTATATACATGTATATTATATTTAATTATATAATATACATGTATATGTATATATTTTTATTATATAAATGTTACATTTATATAATATAAATATACATACATGTATATTTTTTAGATATGTAATACATACACACACACACACACACACACATATATATATATAAGACCATGTCACCTGCAAACAGGGACAATTTAACTGCTTCCTTTTCAATTTGAGTACCTTTTATTTATTTATCTTGCCTATTTGCTGTGGCAAGGATTTCTAGTACTATGTTGATTAGAAGTGTTGAGGGTGAGCATTCTTATCTTGTTCCTGATCTCGGAGGAAAAACTTTCAAATTTCACCATTTAGTATGGTTGTTAGCTGTGGGTTTCTCATATATGACCTTTACTATGTTGAGGTACATTCCTTATATACCTAATTTGTGGAGAATTTTTATCATAAATGGATGTTGAATTTTGTCAAATGCTTTTACTACATCTATTAAGATGATCATAACATTTTCATCCTTCATTTTGTTCATATAATAAATCACATTTATAGATTTGTGTATGTTGAACCATCATGCATCATTGTTGTAAATACCACATGATTATGGCAAATGACTTTTTTTTTTTTTTTGAGGTGGAGTCTCACTCTGTCGCCAGGCTGGAGTGCAGTGGCATGATCTCGGCTCCCTGCAACCTCTGCCTCCTGGGTTCAAGCAATTCTCCTGCCTCAGCCTCCCGAGTAGCTGGGACTACAGGCACACACCACCATGCCCAGCTAATTTTTTTATTTTTAATAGAGACAGGGTTTCACCATGTTGGCCAGGATGGTCTCGATCTCTTGACCTTGTAATCCGTCCGCCTCGGCCTCCCAAAGTGCCGGGATAACAGACATGAGCCATCACGCCTGGCCGAATGACTCTTTTAATGTGTTGTTGAATACAGTTTGCTCTTATTTTGCAGGGGATTTTGCATCTATGTTTATCAGGAATATTGGCCTACAATTTTCTTTTCTTATAGTGTCTGTGGCTGGCTTTGGTATCATTGTAATGCTGGCCTCCTAAAATGAGTTTGGAAGTATTTCCTCTTCTTTAATTTTTTGAAGAATTTTGAGAAAGATTAATACTAGTTTATTTCTAAACGTTTGGTAGAATTTGGCAGTGAAGACATCAGGTCCTGAGCCTTTCTTTATTTTTTACTTTAAGTTCCGGGATACATGTGCAAAATGTGCAGGTTTTTCACATAGATATACATGTGCCATGGAGGTTTGCTGCACCTATCAACCTGCCATCTAGGTTTTATGCCCCGCATGCATTAGGTATTTGTCCTAATGATCTCCCTCACCTTGCCCCCACACCCCAACAGGCCTCGGTGAGTGTTGTTCCCCTCCCTGTGTCCATGTGTTCTCGTTGTTCAACTCCCACTTATGAGTGAGAACATGTGGTGTTTGGTTTTCTGTTCCTGTGTTAGTTTGCTGAGAATGATGACTTCCAGTTTCATCCATGTCCCTGCAAAGGGCATGATCTCATTCTGTTTTATGGCTGCATAATATTCCATCGTGTATATGTGCCAGATTTTCTTTATCCAGTTTATCATTGATGGGCATTTGGGTTGGTTTCAAGTCTTTGCTATTGTAAATAGTGCTGCAATAAACATACTTGTTCGTGTCTTTATAGTAGGATGCTCATCGTTACTGGTCATTAGAGAAATGCAGATCAAAACCACAATGAGATACCATCTCACGCCAGTCAGAATGGTGATTATTAAAAAGTCAGGAAACAATAGATGCTGGTGAGGCTGTGGAGTAATAGGAATGCTTTTGCACTGTTGGTGGGAGTGTAAATTAGTTCAACCATTGTGGAAGACAGTGTGACAATTCCTCAAGGACCTAGAAACAGAAATACCATTTGACCCAGCAATTCCATTACTGGGTATATACCCAAAGGATTATAAATTATTCTGAGCCTTTCTTTATGGGAGACTTTTTATTACTGATTCACTCTCCTTACTCATTATTGTTCTGCTCAGATTTTTTATTTCTTCATAATTCAGTGTTAGTAGGTTGTATGTGTCTACGAATTTATCCGTTTCTTCTAGGTTATTCAATATGTTGATGTATAATTTTTTTATAGTGGTCTTTTATGATCTTTTCAATTTCTGTAGTATCAGTTATAATGTCTTCTTTTTCATCCTTGCTTTCATTTATTTAAGTCATTTGTCTTTTTTTAGTCTAACTAATGTTTTGTCACTTTTGTTTATATTTTCAAAAAACTAACTCTTCAATTCCTTGATCTTTTCTATTGTATTTCTAGTCTCTATTTAGTTTATTTCTAATCAAATCTTTATTATTTCCTTCCTTCCTCTGACTTTGGGCTTAATTTGTTCTTTTTCCAGTTCCTCGAGTTGTAATATTAGGTTGTTCATGTGAGACTTTCTTCTTTTTTGTTACAGATATTTATTGGTCTATACTTTCCCCATAGAACTACTTTTGCTGCATCCCATAAGTTTTGTTATATTGTGTTTCCATTTTGTCTCAAGATATTTAAAATTTTCCTTTTAATTTCTTCATTGATCCATTGATGTTTAGGAGCATGTTGTTTAATTCTCATGTATTTGTGAAGTTTTCAAAATTTTTTCTGTTATTTATTTTTAGTTTTGTGCCATTGTGGTCAGATACTTTATATAATTTCAGTCTTTTGAAATGTGTTAAGATTGTTTTGAGGCCTAGCATATGATCTTCTGGAGAATGTGTGAGCTTTAAAAATGATGTATATTCTGCTGCTGTTGGACGGAATTCTTTCTATATGCCTGATAGTTACCCTTGGGCTAAAGTACAGTTTAAGTCCAAGTTTTCCTTGTTGATTTTCTCTCCGGATATGTTCATTGTTAAAAGTCAGACTTAATGTCCCCCGCTATTTTTTTTTTTTTTTGAGATGGAGTCTCACTCTGTCACCAGGCTGCAGTGCAGTGGCACAGTCTCACCTCACTGCAACCTCCACCTCCCAGGTTCAAGCGATTCTCCTGCCTCAGCCTCCTGAGTAGCTGGGACTTCAGGCATGCGCCACCACGCCCAGCTAATTTTTGTATTTTTAGTAGAGACGGGGTTTCACCATGTTGGCCAGGATGGTCTCAATCTCTTGACCTTGTGATCCACCCACCTCGGCCTCCCAATGTCCCCCGCTATTATTGTATTATAGTCCATCCTACCCTTCAGATTCATTAATATTTCCTTTATATATTTAGGTGCTCTTATGTTAAGTGCAAATATACTTAAAATTATTATGTCCTCTTGATGAATTGACACCATTATCATTATATACTGTCCTTTGTCTAATTTTACAGTTTTGTACTTAAAGTCGATTTAATCTAAGTATAGCTACTCCTGTTCTATTTTCGTTTCCATTTGCATGGAATGTATTTTTTCATCTTTTCACTTTCAGTTCTGTGTGTCCTTAAATTGAAGTGAGTCTTCTGTTAACATATATAGTTGGGCATTCATTTTTTTCCATTCAGCCACTCTCTGTCTTTTGATTGAAAAATTTAATCCATCTATATTCAAAGTAATTATTGAGAGGTGAAGACTTACTGCTGCCTTATTTTAATTTTATTTATCTAATTTTATGGGATACAAATGTAATTTTGTTACATGTATAGATTATGTAGTGGTAAAGTCAGGATTTTCTGGGTGTCAATCATCTGAATAATACACATTGAGCCCATTAAGTAATTTATCATCATCCATAACCCTCCAACCCACTCACCCTTCTGAATCTCCATTGTCTATAATTCCACACTCTACATCCATGTATACACATTATTTAGCTCCCACTTATAAGTGAGAACATGTGGTATTTATCCTTCTGTGTCTGACTTGTATCAGTTAAGACAATGGACTCCAGTTCATTGTGTTGCTGCAAAAGACATGATTTTATTCTTTTTATGGTTGAATAGTATTCCATTATGTATACATACCACATTTTCTTCATTCAATCACTCATTGATGGATAGTTAGGTTGATTCCATATCTTTGCTATTGTAAATAGTGCTGCAGTAAACATACAGGTGCAGGTCTCTTTTTGATGTAATTGTTTCTTTTCCTTTGAGTAGATTCCTAGCAGTGGGATTGCTGGATTGACTGGTAGTTCTACTTTTAGTTCTTAGATAAGTCTCGGTAATGTTTTCCATAGAGGTCTTACTAATTTACATTTCTAACAACAGTGTATGAGTTCCCTTTTCTCCACATCCTCATGAATATTTGTTGTATTTTGTCTTTTAAAAAATAGCCATTCCAAAAACATAGCCATTCTAACTAGTGTAAGATGATATCTTATTGTGATACTAATTTACATTCCTCTGGTGATTAGTGATGTTCAGCATTTTTCATATGCCTGTTGGCCATTTGTATGTCTTCTGAAAAGTATCTATTAATGTTCCTTGCTCGCTTTTTCATGGGATAATTTTGTTGTTATTGTTGTTGAATTGTTTGAGTTCCTTGAAAATTCTTGATAGTAGTCCCCTGTTGGGTGCTTAGTTTGCAAATATTTTCTCCCATTCTGCATGTTGTCTGTTTGCTCTGTTGATCAGTTATTTTGCTACACAGAAGCTCTCTAGTTTAATTAAGTCCCATTTGTCTATTTTTGTTTTAGTTACCTGTTCTTTTGGGGTTTTCATCATTAATTCTTTGCCCAGACAAATGTCCAGAAGAGTTTTCCATAGGTTTTCTTCTAGTATTTTTATAGTTTCATGTCTTACATTTAAGTCTTTAATCCATCTTGAGTGAATTTTTGTATATAGTGAGAAATAGTGGTCCAGTTTTATTCTTCTGCAAATGACAATCCAATTTCCCAGTACCATTTATTGAAAAGAATATCCTTTTCCCAGTGTATGTTCTTGTTGATTTTGTCAAACATCAGATGGCTGTAAATATGTGCCTTTACTTCTGGGTTTTCTATTCTCTTCCATTGATCTATGTGTCTACTTTTATGCCAATATCATGCTGTTTTGGTTATACAGACTTGTAGTATAATTCTAAATCAGATAATGTGATGCTTCCAGTTTTATCATTTTTGCATAGGATTGCTTTGACTATTCAGGATCTTTTCTGGTTTCATAAGATTTTTAGAATTTTTTTTTCTAATTCGGTAAAAAATTAAGTTGGTATTTTAACAGGGATAACATTGAATCTGTAGATTGCTTTGGGCAGTATGATCATTTTAACAATATTGATTATTAAGTGTGTTATTTATACCCTCAAGTATTTTGGGGGTTTTCTAGTTATCTGTCTCTTGTTGATTTCTAATTTAATTCCACTGTGGTCTGAGAGCATGCTTTGCATGATATCTATTCTCTTAAATTTTTAAGGTGTGTTTTATAGCCCAGAATGTCATCTATCTTGATGAATAATTTGTGTAAGCTTGAAAAGAGTGTGTATTCTGCTGTTGTTGGATGAAGTATTCCATAAATATCAATTAGATACAACTGACTCATGATGTTGTGTTTAACTATATCCTTATTGATTTTATGCTTGCTAAATCTGTCAATTACTGATAAAAGGTATTGAAGTCTCTACCTACAATAGTTGATTCATCTACTTCTCTTTGCAGTTTTGTAAGTTTTGGACTCATATATTTTGATGCTCTCTGTTAGGCACATACACATCCAGGGTTTTTATGTCTCTTTGGAGAATTGACTCTTTTGTCGTTGTTCAGTGCCCCTCTTTATCCCTGGTAATTTTCCTTCCTTTAAATTTTTCTTTGCCCGAAGTTTATAGCTACTATAGCTTTCTTTTCATTAGAATTAACATGGCATATTTTTCTCAACCCCTTCACTGTTACATTATCTATGTCTTCATATTTAAAGTTGGTTTCTTGTAGAATATAGAAAATATATAGTTGAGTCATGTTGTTTTATCAACTTTGACAGTTCATTTCTTTCAACTGATGTACTTAAATTATTAAAATTTAAGTGATTATTGGTATAGTTGAATTAATGTCTACCATGTTTTAACTGTTTTCGAATTCTTATCGCTGTTATTTCTCTTTCTTTTTTGTCTTCCATTCTTTTTCTGTCTTCTCTGGTTTTAATTGAGCACCTTGTATAATTCCATTTTATCTTTTCTCTTAGCATATCAATAATACTTTTTAAAAACTTTTTTTAGTGATCACCATCGAGTTTGTAATACATATTTATAACTAATAAAAGTCCACTTCCAAATAATACTATATATTTTCATGGATAAGTACTAATTAATAGAGTATTCCCAATTTCTCCCTCCTTTCACTTAAAACATTGCTGTTATTCCTATCACTTTTCCATAGCAGTAATCACTGAATGCATTGTTGCCATTGTTATTTTGAATAAATTGTAAGCTGATACGTTTATTAAAATAAGAAAAGATTTTATTTTATCTTCATTTATTCCTTCTCTAATGTTCTTCCTTTCTTTATGTAGATCCAAGATTCTGATCTGTATTATTTTTCTCTCTGAAGAACTTCTTTTAACATTGAAGCGTATATTATGGCAACAAATTTCCTCAATTTTAATTTGTCTGAGAAAGTCTTTTTCTGTCTTTTACTTTAATTTTTTTATTTTTAATATTTCTGGATACACAGTAGGTATATATATTTCCTGGGTACATGAGATATTTTGATACAGGCATATAACGTGTAATAATCATATTAGGATAAATGGGGTATTCATCACATCAATCATTTATCCTTTGTGTTACAAACAATCCAATTATACCATTTTATTTTAAAATGTACAATTAAATTATTTTTAACTATAGTCACCCCGTTGTACTATCAAATACTAGATCTTATTCATTCTTTCTATTTTTTTGTACCTATTAACCATCCCCACTTCCTTCCCAAACACCCCCGGCATTCTCCTGCAACTACCGTTCCCAGCCTCTGGTAACCGTCCTTCTGCTCTCTAGCTCCATGAGTTCAATTGTTTTAATTTTTAGCTCATGCAAATAAGTGAGAACACGTGAAGTATGTCTCTCTGTGCCTGGGTTATTTCACTCAACATAATGACCTCCTGTTCCATCTGTGTTGTTGCAAATGACAGGATCTTATTCTTTTTTATGGCTGAATAGTACTCCTTGTGTATATGTACCACATTTTCTTTATTCATTCATCTGTTGATGGGCACTTGGGTTGCTTCCAAATCATGACTATTGTGAACAGTGCTGCAACAAACACGGGTAGGCAGGTATCTCTTTAATATACTGATTTCCTTTTTTGGGGTATGTAACTAGTAGTGGATTTGCTGGCTCATATAGTAGCTCTATTTTTTGATTTTGAGGAGACTGCAAAATTTGTAGTTGTACTCATTTGCATTCTCAAAAGCAGTGTACAAGGGTTGCCTTTTCTCCACATCCTCGTCAGCATTTGTTATTTCCTAACTTTTGGATAAAAGCCATTTTAACTGGGGTGAGATGATAACTCATTGTAGTTTTTACTTGTATTGCTCTGATGATCAGTGATATTGAGCACCTTTTCTTATAGCTATTTGCCATTTGTATGTCTTCTTTTGAGAAGTGTCTATTCAGATCTTTTCCCCTTTTTAATTGGATGATTAGATTTTTTTCCTATAGAGTTGTTTGAGCTCCTTATATATTCTGGTGGTTAATCTCTTGTCAGATAGATAGTTTGCAAATATTTTCTCCCGTTCTGTGGGTTGTCTCTTCACTTTGTTGATAATTACCTTTGCTGTGCAGAAGCTTTGTAACTTCTGCACAGCAAATGTAACAATGTGATCCTATCTGTCCATTTTTGCTTTGGTTGCTTGTGCTTGTAGGATATTACTCAAAAAATATTTACCAGTCCAATGTCCTGGAGATTCGCCCCAACTTTTTCTTGTAGTAGTTTCATAGTTTGAGTTATTAGGTATAAGTCTTTAATCCATTTTGATATGATTTTTGTATATGGTGAGAGATAGGGGTTTAGTTTCATTCTTTTGCATATGGTAACCAGTTTTCCCAGGACCTTTTATTTAAGAGACAGTGTATTTTTTGGCAGCTTTGTCGAAAATGAGTTCAGTACAGATGCATGGACTTGTTTCTGAGTTCTCTATTCTGTTCCATTGATCTATATGTCTGTTTCTTCTTTTCTGATATGGAGTCTCTCTCTGTTGCCCAGGCTGGAGTGCAGTGCCATGATCTTGACTCACTGCAACCTCCGGGGTTCAAGTGATTCTCCTGCCTCAGCCTTTTGAGTAGCTGGGATTACAAGCGCCCACCACCATGCCCGGCTAATTTTTTGTATTTTTAGTAGAGATGGGGTTTCATTATGTTGGCCAGGCTGGTCTCAAACTCCTGACCTCAAGTGATCCACCCACCTCGGCCTCCCAAAGTGCAGGGATTACAGGTGTGAGCCACCACTGTGTGTCTGTTTCTATTCCAACACCATGCTGTTTTGGTTGCTATAGCTCTGTAGTATAATTTGAAGTCAGGAAATGTTATTCTTCCTGTTTTGTTCTTTTTACTCAGGACAGCTTTGGCTATTCTGGGTCTTTTGTGATTGAATACACATTTTAGAATAGTTTTTTTAAATTTCTGTGAAGAATCTCATTGGTATTTTGATAGGGATTGCATTGAATCCATAGATTTCTTTGAGTAGTATGGACATTTTAACAATATTGATTCTTCCAATTTGTGAATTTTGAATATCTTTACATTTTTTATGTCCTCTTCAATTTCTTTCATCAATGTTTTATAATTTTTATTATAGTGATCTTTCACTTCTTTGGTTAATTCCTAGGTACTTAATATTGTTGTAGCTATTATAAATGGGATTACATTATTGATTTCATTTTCAGATTGTTCACAATTGGCATATAGAAATGCTACTGATTTTTGTATGTTGATTTTGTATCCTGCAACTTTACTGAATTTGTTTATCAGTTCTCTTAATTTTTTTAGTGGAGTCTTTAGGTTTTTTCCAAATATAAGATAATATCATCTGTAAACAAGGATAATTTGACTTCTTCCTTTCCAGTGTAGGTGTGCCTCATTTCTTTTTCTTGTCTGATTGCTCTAGCTGGGACTTCCAGTATTATTCTGAATAACAGTTAATATGGTTTGGATTTGTGTCCCCACCCAAATCTCATGTCAAATTGTAATCCCCAATTTTGGAGGTGAGGCCTGGTGGGAGCTGATTGGATCATGGGGGCAGATTTCCCCCTTGCTATTCTCTGATAATGAGTGAGTTCTCACGAGATCTGGTTGTTTAAAAGTGTGTGGCGCCTCCCCCATCTCACTCTTCCTCCTTCTCCAGCCATGTAAGACGTGCATGCTTTCCCTTTGCCTTCTGCATGATTGTAAGTTCCCTGAGGCCTCCTCAGCCATACTTCCTGTACAGCCTGCAGAAATGTGAGTCAATTAAACCCTTTCTTTATCCAGTCTCAGATAGTTTTTTATAGCCATGCAAGAATGGAATAATACAACAGTGTAGCAAGGGGGCATCCTTGTGTTTCAGATCTTAAAGAAAAGGCTTTTGGTTTTTCTTCCATTCTGTTTAATATTAGCTGTGGGTCTGTTATATATGGCTTTTAATATGTTGAGACATATTCCTTTGGTACTCAGGTTTTTAGATTCTTTTTAAATCATGAAGCAATGTTGAATTTTATCAAATGTTCTTCAGCGTCAATTGAAATGATCATATGCTTTTTGTCCTACATTCTCTTGATATGATGTATCATATTGATTGATTTGCATATGTTGAATCATCCTTGTATCCTAGGAATAAATCCCACTTGGTCATGATGAATGCTCTTTCTAATGTATTGTTAAATTTGGTTTGCTAATAGTTTGTTGAGAATTTTTGTATCAATATTCAGGAGACATATTAGCCTGTAGTTTATTTTCTGATGTGTCTTTTTCTGGTCTTGGTCTCAGGATAATACTGGCCTAGTAGAATTAGTTTGGAAGTATTCCCTCCTCTATTTTTTGGAATAATTTCAGTAGGATTGGTATTAGTTCTTCTTAAAAAGTTTGATAAAATTCAGCAGTGAAGCCGTTGAGTCCCAGGCTTTACATTCCTGGGATAATTTTTATAATGGCTTTGCTGTTCAGGTTTTGTATTTCTTTCTGGTTCGATCTTGGTACATTGTATGTGTCTAGAAATTTATCTATTTCATCTAGATTTTCCAATGTATTGGCATATACCTGCTCATAGTAGCCTCTAATGATTCTTTGAATTTCTGTAGTATTGGTTGTAATGTCTACTTTGTAGCTCTAATTTTATTTATTTGGGTCTTCTCTCATTTCTTCATAATGACTCTGGCTAACGGTTTGTCAATTTTGTTATTATTTCAAAAACTCAACTTTTTATTTCATTGATCTTTTGTATCATTTTCTTCATAAAAATTTCATTTATTTGTGCTCTGATTTTAATTATTTCTTTTCTTCTACTAATTTTGTGTTTGGTTTGTTCTTGCTTTTCTAATTCTTTAAGATGCATTATTAAGTTGTTTATTTGAAGTTTTCCTGCTTCTTTGATGTAGGCACATATAACTATAAACTTCCCTCTTAATACTGCTTTCACTGTATTCCATAGGTTTTGTTATATTGTGTTTCCACTGTCACTTGCCTTAATAAATTTTACAATTTCTTTCTTAATTTCTTTTCTCTCTTTTTTTTTTTTTTTGAGACGGAGTCTTGCTCTGTCTCCCAGGCTGGGGTGCAGTGGCATGATCTCAGCTCACTGAAAGCTCCACCTCCCAGGTTCATGCCATTCTCCTGCCTTAGCCTCCTGAGTAGCTGGGACTACAGGCACCCGCCACCAGGCCCAGCTAATTTTTTTATATTCTTAGTAGAGACAGGGTTTCACCATGTTAGCCAGGATGGTCTCGATCTCCTGACCTCGTGATCTGCCCATCTCGGCCTCCCAAAGTGCTGGGATTACAGGCATGAGCCACCACACCCAGCCAATTTCTTTCTTAATTTCTTAATTGAACCATTGATCGTTCAGGAGCACATTGTCTGATTTTCATATGTCCGTATAGTTTTCAAAATTCCTCTTGTTACTGATTTCTAGATTTATCCCATTGTGGTCAGAGAAGATAATTGATATTATTTCAAAGTTTTAAAAACTGTTTTCAGACTTGTTTTGTGACCTAGTATATGATATATCCTTGAGTATAATCCACGTTTTGAGAAGAAGAGCATGTATTCTGCAACCGTTGGATGAAAGGTTCTATAAATATTTACTAGCTCCATTTAGTCTATAATGGAGATTAAGTCTGATGTTTGTTTATTTTCTGTCTGGATGATGTCCAATGCTAAAAGTGGAGTGTTGAAGTCTCCAGCTATTATTGTATTGATGTCTTTCTCTTTCGCTCCCGTAATATTTACTTTATATATCTGCATGCTCCATTGTTGGGTGCACACATATTTATAATTGTTATATCTTTTTGTTTAATTGACCCATTTTGCATTTTATAATGATATTCTTTGTTTCTATTTATAGTTTGTGTCTTGAAACCTATTTTGTTTGATATAACTATAGTGACTCTTGCTCTTTTTTGGTTTCCATTCACATGGAATATCTTTTTACATCCCTTTATTTCCATTCTATATTTGGCTTTATACATGAAGTATGTTTTTTGTAGGCAACAGATAGTTGGTTCTTATTTTTTATCAATTCAGCCACTCTACATCTTTCAACTGAAAAGTTTAGTCCATTTACATTCAATGTTATTATTGATAAGTTAGGACTTACTCTTGCCATTTTGTTATATGTTTTCTGTTGTTTTGTGGTCTTCTCTTCCTTCTTTTCTTCTTCCCTGTCTTCCTTTTAGTGAAGATTATTTTCTCTGGTGGTATGTTTTAATTTCTTGTTTTTGGCCGGGTACGGTGGCTCATGCCTGTAATCCCAGCACTTTGGGAGGCTGAGGCGGGCGGATCATGAGGTCAGGAGATTGAGACCATCCTGGCTAACATGGTGAAACCCCGTCTCTACTAAAAATACAAAAAATTAGTCGGGCGTGGTGGCACGCACCTGTAGTCCCAGCTACTCAGGAGGCTGAGGCAGGAGAATGGCGTGAACCCAGGAAATGGAGCTTGTAGTGAGCCGAGATCGCGCCACTGCACTCCAGCCTGGGAGACAGAGAGAGACTGCGTCTCAAAAAAAAAAAAAAAAAATTCTTGTTTTTGTTTTTTGTTTTGTTTTGTTTCTGTTGTGTGTTTTTGATTTGAGGTTACCCTGAAGCTTGCAAATAATATCTTATAACCCATTATTTTAAACTGGTGACAAGTTAACACTGATTACATATACAAACATATAAGCATAGAGAAAACTAATAAAACTCTACGCTTTAACTTTTTTCATGTGATTTTTAACTTTTTTGTTTCCATTTATATCTTAATGTACTGTCTGTGTGTTGGAAATTTGTCATACTTCTTATTTTATATCAGTTCATCTTTTAGTCTTTCTACTTAAGATATGAGTAGTTTACACATCACAATTAGTGTTATAATATTGTTTTTCTGTGTGCTCACTATTACCAATGAGTTTTATACCTTCAGATGATAGCTTCTTGCTTATTAATATCTTTTTTTTTAGATTGAGGAACTCCCTTTAGAATTTCTTGTAAGACAGGTCTGATGTTGATGAAATCCCTCAGCTATTGTTTGTCTTGGAAAGTCTTTATTTCTGCATTATGTTTGAAGGATATTTTCACCAAATATACTTTGCTATGGTAAAAGTTTTTTTTTCCTTCAGCACTTTAAATATATCATGCTACTCTCTTCTGCCTTGTAAGGTTTCTAATGTAAATGTGAAGGTCTGCTGTGAGATGTATTGGAGGTCCATCGTATTTTGTTTCTTTTCTCTTGCTGCTTTTAGGATCCTTCCTTTATCCATGACCTTTGGGAGTTTGATTATTAAATGCCTTGAGGTACCGTTCTTTGTTTTGTTTTGTTTTGTTTTGTTTTGTTTTGTTTTGTTTTGTTTGAGACAGAGTCTTGCTCTGTAGCCCAGGCTGGAGTGCAGTGGCGTGATCTTGGCTCACTGCAACCTCCACCTCCTGGGTTCGAGCAATTCTTCTGCCTCAGCCTCCCAAGTAGCTGGGACTACAGATGCATGCCACCATGCCCAGCTAATTTTTGTATTTTGATAGAGACGGGGTTTCAGTATGATGGCCAGGCTGGTCTCGAACTCCTGACCTCATGATCCGCCCACCTCAGCCTCCCAAAGTGCAGGGATTACAGGCATGAGCCACCGCACCTGGCTGGTTTGTTTCTCTTGATAGCAGGTCTTGTTAAGAAGAACGAAAGGTTCTGTGTATATATCAGAATGGTTACTTTTAGCATCCCCTTGTCAGAAGCAGGAAGGTATTTTTTTTCTGATCTTCACTGTGAGAAACTGGTAGGGCTCCGGACATAAACACACAAAAGTAGGGGTGGATACAGGCTGAGACTGAGCCCACCTGGAATTTCCAACTCTTAATCTTGTCTACACTGAACCTGCAGTAATTTGTCAATTATGGGTTATGTTTTCCTACCGTGGTACAAGCTCCAGTGGTGGTTTCTGCTCCTGGGCTCCTGCTCCAGGTAAGCTGTGATTCTTTGTATACACCTGTCTGTCTCTCCAATTTGGGGGGACAGTAGTTTGCCCTGTGACCTCAATTCTCTCATAGTCTAAGAATTGTTGATTTTCAGTTTATCAGTTTTTACATTGTTGGAGAGAGAGAGAGAGAGAGAGAGAGAGAGAGAGAGAGATAAAGAGAGAGAGAGTGAGTCCCGGCCAGAGTCTATCCCATTCCCGGGTTTCAGCACCAGAATGTAAGGTCAGCCGAGAGAAAGGAGGAATAGACCCAAATTCAGGCAAGTACGTTTATTGAACCTGCTGGCTACTCCACTACAGACAGAGAAGGCAGCTCTGAGCTTACAAAATGAGAGATTTATATGGGGGAGAGAGACCCTGGGCTTGTTTGCTGGTTAATTTTGCCACATATCACCTTGTGACGTTTATTACAGGAGGGTGTAGGTAAAGTTTGTTTATGCTTCCCACGACCTCCCCCGGTGCGGTCCGGATGGTTTATAATTGGGGTTTGTTTATTGCAGCAAGGTCTGATAAGTGATGCTGGCTTCACTGCAGCGCCTGGATGAGGGCATAGAAATGTAAAGAGGCTTGGGGGAAGGAGAAGAGTTGCAGAGTGTAGGGGAAGGGACGGGCAGCACGGAGAGGTTTGGGGGAAGTGTTGGCAGTACCAAGAAGTTTTTTGGGGCAGCTTGTCCCTAACAGTAGGCATGATATTTAAGATGAGTCCTAAAGAGTAAATAGTTGTTAGCCAGGGCAGGAGTGTGGTTAGCCTCCCAGGAGAAACAGCAAATGCACAGGCTCTAAGGCAGGAAAGTCCTCAGCCCATTTAGAACTAAAGGAAAGCAGTGTCGCTGGAGCTTAGCAATGAAGGGAAAGAGTACCTGTGTCAGAGTAGTGGCCAAGAGCCAGATCTTACAGGGCCTGAAGGGTTTTATTTTTTTTAACTACCTGAATGCAACAGAGGCATTTATTGGATATAATGAGGGGAGGTGTATGCTCTAATTATCTTGTAAAATGTTCTGGCTGGGTGCAATGCCTCACGCCCATAATCCCAGCACTTTAGGAGGCCAAGGCAGGCAGATCACGAGGTCAGGAGATCAAGACCATCCTGTCCAACATGGTGAAACCTCATCTCTACTAAAATACAAAAAAAGTTGGCCGGGTGTGGTGGCACACACCTGTAGTCCCAGCTACTCAGGAGGCTGACACAGGGGAATCGCTTGAACCCAGGAGGCAGAGGTTGCAGTGAGCCGAGATCGCGCCACTGCATTCCAGACTGGTGAAAGAGTGAGACTCTGTCTCAAAGAAAAAAAAATGTTCCTTGGATTGCCATATAGAGACTGGATTGGAGAAGGGTAAGAGGAGAAACCGAAAGACCAGTTCACTGATTATTCAGTGGCCTAAGATCTGTGATAGATACAAAACAATTATGAAACATAATTTAAGGCATTATGGGGTGTGGGTGGGAGCAGAACATGGGATGCCTGTGCAGGTCCACTGTTGCATGTAACAACTGCTGGGGGAAAAAAAATTGAAAAATTATGGGGTCCTGTCAGCCCAATAAAAGTCTGAGAAGGGGAGTATCTGTAGAGCCAGAGAAGTTATTGTGAGGAAGATGACTCTGGGTCTGATCTAGAAAGGTGGATTGGATTGGAGGGTTTTTTTTTTTTTTTTTTTTTGGTTTTCCTTTGTTGTTGTTGTTTGAGATGTTCTGGAAAGGGCTAGTGAAGTAAAGAGAGTAACCTGGCCTAAGAAGTGAACAAACAGTGCCCAGTGGAAGCCTTTGCAAACCTCAGCAAGATTCAAAGCTGAGACAACCAAAGTGTTTGTTTTTCAGGGATGTTGTGCAACAACATTCAATGCTGACTTTCTATCTACTCCTGGAAGGAGAGGGATGCCCAACATGGTCCACAGAGCAGGGCAAGATTATCGGAAGGGAGGTGCTGTGTATGTGATAAGAGTAACAATTCTAAAGAATGTATCTATTTGCAGTTCTCCTCACTTGATTCTGTTCCTCAATGACTGGTTTTGTGGGCATCCTGTGGGCACAGACCCACATGATTTCCCCTTAGCTCTAGTGAATGGCCTTGTCAGAGCTGGTACTCTGAAAAATGCTCCTTGTTCCGGTTTTAACCCCAGGGATCCAGGGATCCCTCAGATTTTTGTCCGTTGGGGAGCTTTTATTGAGTCATATTATTTAGCCTCTCTCTCTCTCTCTCTCTCTAGATCCTCTATTTCTTTTTTTCTCTCCTCCCCTGGGTGTTGGCACTTTCTGGATTGCCTCAGTTATTTAAGCCCCGCCTCCTTTCCTTCCAAAGATTATTCAGCATGTCTTCTTTCTGTCTTTCACCTCCCACCAGGTCCTCTTGGAGTCCATAGTGTCCTCAGCCATTCCTATGTTTGAGGCTCCCAGTGTCATCTATACCTACCTAACATGAATTTCCCTCTTCCTGCCTAACAGAACTCCAAATATCTGGATGTCAACACCATCCCACTTCACCACAAGCTTCAGAGGACAGGTCCTAGTTATTCTGAACCTGTCAATACCTGGAATTTACCTAAGGGCCATTACTGGTTGAGGGTGGCCAATCCTCTTAAAATGGCCTGATCATATTGAAGGGATGGCATTTTATTCCATAGTTAGGAAAGGTTTTCCCCTCTCTCCTGAGGGAAAGAAACAAAGAAGAATGTACACTCTATCACAATAAACAGCCATCTTGTTACATTAGGGATAATTCCAGCCTTAGGATGAAGCTAACACCAGGCATAGCAGAAGCTGACCAGAAATGGAAGGAACCTGGATCCTTAACGACTTCATTTAGTTACTGAATCAATGGCCCCTGATGCCTGTCCTACCTACCTGTGCTCTTCCTGCTATGTGAGATCACAAACTTCCTTAATAGTTAAGCTAGTTCGAGGGGATTATTTTTTATATACAGCTAAAACTCCCTATGCAATATAATTGATATAACAACATTGCCTAAAAAGTTTTCCATTTCATTCTGCTCAGAACTACTCCATTATTTATAATGGCCATATAGTTTTTCCAAGTATTATTTCATCTTAATGTACTTACCTTTCCCATTATTTCTAAGCATTAAAGTCTTATTGAGTTTTTTGGTTTTTCAAAAGTGCTAAAATAAACATCCTATTATTGCATATATTTACATTCTTGCACACTTGGATATTTTCAAAGCCCAGATACAGATTATTTGTATGACTACTCACTTGTGATATAGTACAGTAATAGGCATAGAATTTCTAGGTTATAGAAATTCTTTTAATACTTATTTCCAAGCCACCTTCCAGAAATGTTGTACCAGTTCTCATTCTCACCAGCACCGTATAAAATTGCCCATTTTTCTGAACCCTCATCTCTAGGTATGAATAATTAATAATGTCATGGATTCAGAAGTCAGACTGTCTATGTTCAACTCCAGCCTCACAAGTATAAAGTAATGTGGCTTTGAATATGTGGTCCAATCTCCTTATAATAGCATCTGTAAGCAATTTATATGGTTAGGGAAATTGAATGAGTAAGGCATGTAAAGCACTTAGATCATAAGTGGTCAATAAATGTTGGCTGATGTTATTATCAAAATTATTTGCCAAGTTAATACTTCAAAATGTTACTTGCTCTCATTTGCATTTCCTTGATTACTAGCTGATGTGGACTGAATGTTTGTGTTTCCCCAAAATTAGTATGTTCAAGCCCTAATCCCCAATGTAATGGTATTTGGAGGTAGGATCCTTAGAAGGTACTTAGGATTAGATTAGATCATGAGAGTGAGGCTCTCAGGAGGAGATTAGTGGCCTTATAAAAAGAAAAAGAGTCACAGGATCTCTTTCTCTGCCTGTGAAGATACAGCAAGAAGGAAGCCATCTATAATGCAAGCTGGGAAGAAAACCCTCACTGAACTCAACAATGCTGGCACTCTGACTCCAACCTCCAGACAGTGAGAAGTAAAATTCTGTTGTTTAAGCCACCTAGTCTAGGTATTTTGTTATAGCAGCTTGAGCTAAGATGTGGATGAAATTGATCATTTTTTCCACGTGTCTATTAGTCAGTCATAAAATTTTTTACCTTTCCTTTTTTGTCCTTTTTGATATTTTTATGTTCCCCTTTCCTTGATTGATTTGAATCAATTTACTATATAGTTATAATATTAATCCTTTGTCTTTCCTATATGTAATATTTTTCAGTATTTCATTTGCCTGTTTTTACATTGTACTTATACAAAAGTTTATTTTTTATGTAATAAAATCAGTTATTTTATGTTTAATTTCCTTGAGTCATATGCTGAGAAATGCCTTGAACATACTTGAATTAAATAATTATCTGTACTTTCTCGTATTTTCTCCCAGTTTTGTTATTATTGTACTCAATTTGTTAATCCATTTAACAACTTTGTTTCAAAGAATTCTTAAAGATATTTCAAAAAGATTATGGTTGCTTTTTTTTTTTTTTTTTTGAGACAGAGTCTTGCTCTGTCACCCAGGCTGGCGTGCAGTGGTGCGATCTCAGCTCGTTGCAAGCTCCGCCTCCCGGGTTCACGCCATTCTCCTGCCTCAGCCTCCCGAGTAGCTAGGACTACAGGCACCTGCCACCAGGCCCAGCTAATTTTTTGTATTTCTAGTAGAGACGGAGTTTCACCGTGTTAGCCAGGATGGTCTCGATCTCCTGACCTAGTGATCTGCCTGCCTCGGTCTCCCAAAGTGCTGGGATTACAGGTGTGAGCCACCACGCCCAGCCAAGATTATGTTTAAATGTTAAGTCAAAAAGGAACATAAAATGGTATATACAGTATGATCCAATTTTTATAGAATAAGATTCTATGTATGAATATTTCATGTAGAAAAATCTAAACAAAAAGAAACTGAAATATTTATCAATATTTAGTAGAATTAAGATTTTTAATTTTTTCTTTGTGTTTTCCAAAATGATTGTTTATCATTTTTATCAGACATTTTAAAGTAAGTTTTTTTAATTTTAAAAACATGGTATAGCTTTTAAATGATTTGGAATGGTGCTATTTAATAGAAATATATTATGAGCTACAAATCTAATTTTAAGTTTTGTAGTAAACATAATTTAAAAGTAAAAAGAAACAGATAAAATTAATTTTAAATAATATATTTAACACAGTATATCCAAAATGCTATCACTTCAACACATAATCAATATAAAATTACTGATATTTCACTTTATTGTACTATGTCTTTAAAATCCTGTGTGTACTTTATACTTTTAGCACATCTCCAATTGCATTAGTCACTTTTTAAGTTCTCAATAGCCAAATATGGCTTATGGTTACCTTATTGTAAATTGCAGATTTGGAGCATAAAAAGTATTGAATTCCACATTGGTCTGAATCTCAATCATTTGCTGAACGATTGCTTCATATCACTTTTGAAATGTAGTTGATATGAATTAAAGAATACAAATTGAAGTGCCTCTAGGGGCCAGGAAGGTAACTAGGTAATGTAAACAAGCTTTACTTTCTTTAAAGCTGAGTAAGGAAAGTAAAACGGAAACACCTGCCTTTCTAAAGGATTGAAACCACCACTAGGCTACCTCCAGTCAACTGATGCAATGTGGGAATGCAACCCCAGGGTTTACAAAACTCCTGGTTTTTCATGAAAATCTAAAATCTCAATTTTTCCTGTGAAATTTATCAATTTTTAAATATCAGCAGTGATTCAAAAATCATATATCACTGTGTGATACAAACTATGTGCTTGTCAGATTTGATCCTCTTTAGGCCAAATTTTGACATCTGGGATCAATAAATACTTTTTAAAACCCACTAATGTTATTAACTTTTAAAGATTAGACTACCCATTTTTAGTGAATCAAAAGAATTTTTTCATTTTACTGCTTTATAACATTAACAGCTAGCATTTACTGAGAACTTAGTATATGAAGGGCATCTTGCTAAACACTTTCTACATTTCACAGGTAAGAGAAATAAAGGTAAGGGAGGTTGACCAACTTTGTATAAGGTCACACACGGTACTTGTAAGTGGTGATGCCAATATTTGAAGTAAGGTCTCCTGACTCCAAAGTCCATGCTTCTACAAACACTCCTTTAAACTGCCTAGGAGTATTCATGTCTAGGTAATCAACCAATCTATCCCTTCCCACCATTACACCTCCCCCACTTTTCACAAACACACACACACGCACACTCACACACTTTTCTTGGCCCTTTTGCTCATAAGAGTACTGTATACAGCTGACTTCTGTCTGCCTTGATCTCTTTTTCTTTCATCTTCCCCTCGTTTATGCTCATCCTACATCTCCTTTACAACATGTATTTCCTTTTCTCACTTTCATCTTTCATTTTCTTTGCATGGGAATGTTCCTCTTTTAATCACATTGATGAGGGAGGCCTTTAAGCAAGTGGTGTGCTCTTGACAGCAAATTGTGCACATCCCTTCTCAACTCTGCATTAAGTGACATCATGTTGGTAGCTGGAAATCAACTGTAGCAGGAGCATTTACATAGTGGAAATAGGCTAACACTACAAATAGTTTAATGGAAACTCAGTTGTTAAACATTTATCAATACACAACTGCCTTTGTCCTTGTTAGGACCTCCAATAGAAAGCTTATCTTTATATCTGCCCATCTACATTTCCTTTGGTTCTGTAAATACTGTCTTTTGGAATTCAAACTCTCACTACCTCCTTCAACGATTATATTGATTCATAGCTTGTGTGGTAAATTTTATTCCTTTAACATTCATAAGAATTTTATTTTCTAGTTCTGTTGGAACAGTTTACTATAAATTCCCCATGGAATGAAACTACTTTTTATTCTTTAAAAAAATCCATTTTAGTACCTCAAGTATCCATTAGTTAATAGCTAATGGATCTGTGCTGAATGCATTTTCTTCACTGGGCTAGTCGAATATTACCGGCAGAACCCCCTTCAGCTCATTCTGCATTGTTTTGTGCCCTGTTTTTGCATCTCTCCTTCTCTCTTAAGCTGCCTCTTACCCAGCACTTATGCCATCTATTTCATAGTTCCTTTCCTTAAAATCTTCTAAAATTTGTCCTTGGTCTTCAAGTTTTGTTTCAGCCCCATGCTGTTTAAAGGATCTCCAAGTCTGTGCTCATGAGAGCATACTATTATTATTATTTTTCTTCCTGAAGCACTTCCATTGCCCCACCTCCATGGGACTACTTCCAGATGACGTTGACTAGATGAACCCAATCTTTTCAGTACCATATTCACAGATATTTTCCTGCTTTATCCACAGAGATGGAAAATCATGTCTGTTGTCTATCAGATTTACTCATTTATAACGCTCACAGGACATCTTTATTTCCAAAATGTGAGGCCCTGAAGACTCACAAGTTATATCCTCCATGTACAGTCAGTTGTCCCTCAATGTCCATGGGGAACTGGTGTCAGGAACCCCCAGGAATATAAAAATCTGCAGATGCTCAGTTTCTTTAAATAAAATGACATAGAATTTGCCCATAACCTATACACATCCTCCTGTAAACTTTACACAACGTCTAGATTACATTTAATACCTTATACAATGCCTACATATAACTTTGTTAAATGCAGATTCCATGTAGTACTTGGCATATTGCAAATTCAAATTTTTCTTGTTGAAACTTTATAGAATTTGTTTTTCCAAATATTTTTGATCCACGATTGGGTGAATCCATGGATGCGGAACCCACAAATATGAAGGGCCTACTGTATTTATATTAGCCCCCTAAATTTTGTGTGCCTTGAGAAAAAAAATGGCTTCTCGGTGACATACTCCATCCCTTCTTCAATCAAACTGGATAATGAAATGGTTTCTTATGCTTTTTGGTTTATCCTGTTGTCTCAGTCCCATGTTTCCTCTAATAGCACTGTAATACAACTTGTCATTGCAGGTATTTACTCAATGGCAATAGTGAATGGTAATCTTGTAATTTATGCCTGCATCTTTCCGACTTTATCAGCCTGCAGCCAGTTTTTCTTTTTTTTTTTTTTTCTTTTTGAGACAAAGTCTTGCTCTGTCTCCCAGGCTGGAGTGCAATGGCGCGATCTCGGCTCACTGCAACCTCCGCCTCCCGGGTTCAAGCAATTCTCCTGCCTCAGCCTACTGAGTAGCTGGTATTACAGGCACCCGCCACCACACCCTGCTAGTTTTCATATTTTTAGTAGAGATGGGGTTTCGCCATGTTGGCTAGGCTGGTCTCCAACTCCTGACCCATCTCAGCCTCCCAAAGTGCTGGGATTACAGGCATGAGCCACCATGCAGGTATTTTTTTTCCTTCTAGAGTTAAACAAGTTACTTTGACAAATCTGAGCACATGTAACTATTTGACAAGACTTCTGAAAAATGCAGATATCAGAGTATCAAATGATTGTTTGGGGTTACTCAGTTGTGTGTCACAACCCTTCCTTATCCTCAGACTGTCTTAAATTTTCATTGCATAAACAGACCAGCTTTTCTGTTATCATTTGCTAGACTTTCAGAGTCTGTGACCCCAGACCTATGTTGGATCTGAGGCGTTTTTTCAAACACGCATTCTTTTGTCAGCTTCTCCGTAGAAGGCTTTACATTAGGTGTTTCCTGTTATTTGTAACTTGATGAGGCCAGTAGTGTTCCTCAAGCACATAATTTATTTTGTGTTAGTTTACATAGTTTGAGGTTAAAAATTATGAGACCTGGGAGGGCACAGTGGCTCACACCTGTAATTCCAACACTTTGGGAGGCCAAGGCAGGCAGATCACCTGAGGTCAGGAGTTCGAGACCAGCCTGGCCAACATGGTGAAACTCCGTCTCTACTAAAAATACCAAAATTAGTCAGGCATGGTGGCGGGCAACTGTAATCCCAGCTACTTGGGAAGCTGAGACAGCAGAATCATTTGAACCCGGGAGGCAGAGGCTGTAGTGAGCTGAGACTGTCATTGCACTCCAGCCTAGGCAACAAGAGTGAAACTCCATCTCTCTCTTTCTCTCTCTCTCTCTCTCTCTATATATATATATATATATAAAACCACTGAGAATTTGAAGACTGAACATTAAGAAATTTTTGCCCATTTTTATGTTTGATAATGGTGCTGTGGTTGTTTTTAAAACACCATTATCCTTTAGAGACTGTATTAATTATCTATTGTTGTGTAACAAATCACCCCAAAATTTAGCAGCTTACAAGAACGTTCATTTATTATCCCAGAGATTCTGTGAGTCAAAAGTCTGGGTGTGGCTTATCTGGATCCTCCACCTCAGGGTCTTTTAGAAGGCTGCAATCAAGATGTTAGCCTGGGCCACAGTTTTATCTGAAGACTAAGCTGGGCAAGAATCTGCTTCCAAACTCACCTTTGTTGTTTTGGCAGGATTCAATTCCTCGAGGGCTATTAGACTGAGGGCCTGAGTTCCTCACTGGCTGTTGGCTGGCGAACACTCTCAATTCCTTGCTATATATGCCTCTCCAACATGGCAGCTTGTTTCATCAAAGCCAGCAAAAGTGGGAGGAAGGAGGAAGGAAGAGACAGAATGAATCTGCTAGCAAGATGACAATCACAATCTTCTGTAACATAATCACAGAAGTGACATCCCGTCACTTTTGCTGTATTCTATTGATTAAGACAGTTATTTTACCTGCACTCCATAGGAGGGATAATTACACCAAGGCATGAACACTCTATCCAAGGCTAACATGAAATTTACATATCTCAGTTCTGTCAATGGTAATTTTTATGTGTTTCAATTGCATTTGTAAGCTAACTGAATAGTTCTTTGGATCTGGATCTGTTGTTAGCTTGTATTTCTTCTTAACGTAATCCATGTTAAGAAAAATGCAGTTGAGTACAAAAGAAATCAACTAATATTCCACAAAAGATAATAAAATTCAAATTGTTATGTAATAAATCTAATGCTTTTTTCATGATCTCATCCTTTACATTTTAATGGTTCCCTGAACTGAATTCAGATATTCACCTTTATATTCTGCAAGTTATTATGGCTTTTAAGAATTGATATCAGCGGGGCGCGGTGGCTCACGCCTGTAATCCCAGCACTTCGGGAGGCCGAGGTGGGCAGATCACAAGGTCAGGAGATCCAGACCATCCTGGCTAACACGGTGAAACACCATCTCTACTAAAAAATACAAAAAATTAGCCGGGAGTGGTGGCAGGTGCCTGTAGTCCCAGCTACTCAGGAGGCTGAGGCAGGAGAATGGCGTGAACCTGGAAGGCAGAGGTGCAACAGAGCGAGACTCCGTCTCAAAAAAAAAAAAAATTGACATCATAGTAAATATTTACATACCAGTAGCCATTTAGACATTAATGTGCATCGGAATCACCAGGAAAGCTTGCTAAAAACAAAAGTTCTGAAGCCCCATTCAGGGGATCTATGTTGGGACCCAAGAACTTTGTATGAATCCACATTTTCAAGAAAGTCCCCTGGTGATTCTCACACAGGTGGCAGATTAGCATAGTTTTAGAAACACTGTGACATTACTAAATGAACCCAGTGTTCCTTTAGGAATGGCAAGTAATCTAAGTTACACATCCAAAGTTATTTACTTGTTTAGAAACTGAACCGAGACAAAAACTCAGAGCTCCTGACTCAGTCATTATTAATTTTACTTTGGTTAAGTGCCTGCCTCGTCAGGAAGAAATCACAGCATGACCAACAGACATTTTATTCCTGAGAATAGGAGCTATGCTGGACTAGTGAGACCTACCTTTGAGCACTCTGCTAAACATCTGAAGGGAAAATCTGAGGATGAGAGTCTTGCATAATAGGTGTGGATGGGAGAAAAAACAGGTAAACACAGGTCTCACACAAATGACCTCATTCCAGTCATGTGAAGGAAATGCCACCCCCAACTTATACAGATTCCTGGGTTTATTTACCTGGCTAAGAGATCCAAATTTGATTAGCAAGCATTTTTTTTCTTTTTTTAAGAAAACTTTTAGGTTCCAGGGTACATGTGAAGGTTTGTTACATAGGTGAACTTGTGTCGTGGGCTGGGGGCAGGTGGGGGGGTGGTTGTTGCACAGATTATTTCATTACCCAGGTATTAAGCCCAGCACCCAATAGTTATCTTTTAGATTCCTCTTCCTCCTCCCACTCTCCACCCCTACAGATCCCAGTGTGTGTTGTTCCCTTTTTCGTGTTCATGAGTTTTCATTTAGCTCCCACTTATAAATGAGAACATGCAGTATTTGGTTTTCTGTTCCTGCATTAGTTTGCTAAGGATAATAGCCTCCAGCTCTATCCATATTCCCACAAAAGACATGATTTATTTATTTTTATGGCTGCATAATATTCCATGATGTATATGTATATTTACTTTATCCAATCTCTCACTGATGGACATTTATGTTGATTCCATGTCTTTGCTTTTGTGAGTAGTGCTGATCAGCAAGTATTTATTAAGTGACTCTACTGCCTTCAAAGGTTATTTAAAAATGTTTCCAATTTTTCTTAAATTACAGAAAATATAAAAAATACATTAACCCATCTCATAGAATGAGTCCCTATATTAATCCTTTGGTATATTTAATTTCAGTACTTTTCTTTTCATGTATTAAGTACAACAATATAAATTTTTTAACAAAAAAGAATATAGAGATTGCTTTTTAAAGGTGCTTTATTAACTTCACTATAATGAGCATCTTTCCATGCAATAGGTAAAATTCTTCTGCTAACAAAAATCTTACAGACTGGTTCAAAAACACAATATTCAATTAGAAGCTGGTAATAGGAGACCCACGTAAACAAGTGACAGGTAAAGGTTTACAACAAGGGCACATCATGAACATGTAAATTCGAAAGCAGGGGTCTGTTTCCCTAATAACTTTAGGGAAACCATCAGGATTCAGGGCATAAGGCAAAACTCATCATGATGGTCATGGTGAGGGGGGTCAGTGCTGACTGCCCGCAGACTATGACTCAACTGCTTTTCCCTCAGCTTTTCCATCAGCTGTCTCACCTCCTCCCCAATCCTTTCCATATTCTCTTCTTTCATCCTTGCCTGTGGTTCTCCAAGCCTATGCATCATATCCCATCTATACTGCAGGATGGGCTGCCTAACGCGGAACCGCCTACGATTTCCTCTAGGCACACAGTATTCACCAGCATCCAAAGGGAGGGCCAAGGGCTCCCCTTTATTAGCAACTTGCTCCTTTTCTTCATTTTCTTGGTTGGCATTTTCCATGCTGAGACTGTTTACTGCTCGTTTCTCTTTGGACTCCATTACTCCTAGGAGACAAAAGGAGAGAGAAAGGGCTGAACAGCTGGTGAACGCTTCAGTACCGAGGACAGAGGCACGGCTACTCATTTTTCAGGATTCCGCGTCATGGCTATCAACATGTTTTGTTTTGTTTAATTTCACGTTTCCCACCAGAGAGGCTTCCTGCACCCACTAGGGGGCCCCCATTCGAGCCCCCCCCCCCCCCCCACACCTCTCGTGTCTTCCCCTACCTGCCCCCAAACCCACCATTTTCCCTACAGATCCATCCCTAGATCTCGGCAGGCACCAAAATGGAGGACGGGAGATGGGGGAGTTGGGAGGGGACCTCAGACTGGACTCTGCACCCGCCCCCACCACCGTCCCTCGCACTGACCTGGGCCTATCCTTGTAGTCTCCTCCTTCTCCCGATTCTCGCCGCGAGGTGCGCCGCCGGGACACTTGGCCCCGCAGACCTGCAGAAGGGCTGGGGTGTGGGGAGGGGGGCTGCTGCAGCGGAACGCTAGCTCCTTCTCCGCCCAGGGCCCTCCTCACTGCCAGCGCCCCGCGTCTCCCGCCCCCCGCTCCCACCCTCGGCCGCCCCGCCCCCCGTGGTGTTCACCGTTTTCCTGCAAGGACTCGGGAATGGTTTTCCATCGCTCTTGGTTGCTCTGCTGCCCCTGGAGCCCCAGCCGCCACTGCTTCCCCACCCCAGGGGACCACTATGTTCCCAAGAATGTTGGGGTGTGGAGAAAGCTGGCGGGGATCCCCTGCGCTGTTCTGCGCTCGTCGGGGGGGTCGGTGAGCCTCTGCTGGCCTAGCCAGGGCGCGCGGGCCCCGGGGCCCTTACCTGCTCCGCTTTCCCCCGGGCCGGATGCCAGCCCGCCGAGCGCAGGGCAGCGGGGAGCTGGTAGCTAGACGCGAGTGACGACTGCACCGAAGGCTGCGTAGCTCTGCAGCTCCCGGTCACGTGAGGGCCGTGCGTCACCGCCAAGCTCACCCTCCTTCTCACCAACCCCCACGGGCCGGCGGCCAGTTAACTGGTACTCCCCCCTTGGAACACACAGACACCCCCCTCCTCCCGTCTGTGCGCGGTGCCCCAGTGCGCACAGCCCCGTCACTCATCTCCGTCCTCTCCAATCTGAGGGCCCACAAGTGGCATCATCGCTTTGCGGTTGGAGTTTACCCATCTTCGGTTATTTGGGAGGGTCTGTACCCTTCCTTTCCCCCACCCCAAACCCCCTTCCTCTGGCCTTGGCCTTTTCTTCTTTCTCTCCTCTTCTCACTGGCTGTGTATATGCTTCCTAATAATTTCTCTTTATTTCCTTTTTAAAAATCAGCATCCCTCAAAAAATTGAAAATAATCAAATTCTATTTTTGAAAGAAACACTGCAACCTGGGAAAGTAATATATATATATATAGTTTATGTTCATCTATAGCACACAGAAAACATTTTCTCTGGGCTCCACACCATCATTTTTAGAGCATTCTCACTTGTTTGAAAATTTTATGAAAAAAAGGAGAGAAAATTTTCCTGAACACACTTGGTGTTTTCAAAATAATCTGTGAAGTAAATCTTCAGGAAACAGTTCTGTTGTCAGATCTTGGCCATTTTATGTAAATAATCTACCTTTTTATCCTTCTGGGACAAATTTCAAGTTTTATTAATAAACATTTCTATTTTATTCTATTATAATAAACATTCATTAAATATGAAAAAACATTTGCTGACAACTAATGCCACCTGCTAAAATTAGTGGCTATCACTGTTGATGGTTTGAAGACTTAAGCAAAAGGAAGAGCTGTGAGGCCAAGGCAGGTTGAGTGACGCAGAGATAGAGCATCCCTGCCCTGACAAGAGGTTGGGAAGGTGCTGGTCTTCCACTGTTATATTCCAGAGCTTCTTAATTCCTACGTTCAGACTCCTAATTCTGTTGCTTACTCCAAAAATATAGATGGACAGGTGACCAAGGTGGTGACCTTAATATATCACTTTGGCTCCTTCCTTCTATTTCTTCCCCAAATCCCCACCTAATGACTCACTTCTCAGCATAGTTGGGAGGTCTCTTCCCATTCTGGAAACCAGAATAGGGCTTTTCTACAGCTCTGTGATGAGAGATTCCAAGAAAAGCCTAGAAGTAATTGAGGAAGTGGGAGGAGTGGGGAGCAGTTCTCAAACCTGCCTGCTCTCTTCTCTTTTTCACCCACCCCGGGGAAAAGTCTCTTTGGGACATTTTTGCTATCTCTCACCTGGCTTTTGTAGTGCAGCATACCGAGACCCTCACCCTGACTGTCTCACCTCCAGGTCACCCAGAAGAGCCTAGTCTTGCTGCAGGGTCACTATCTGCCAGTCCATACCCACTCTGATACCTCTTCATTTATGCTAGGGCCTGGGGAACACTCTCCACTGACCATTCTTACTACACTTGGCTTTCTCAACTCAGAAGCCTGTGGAAGCCCTTAATACTACTATTTCTTCTTTTTCTTCTTCTTCTTTCTTCCTTCTTCCTTCTTCTCTCTTCTCTCTTCTCTCTTCTCGCTTCTCTCTTCTTCTTCTTCTTTTTCTTCTTTTCTTCCTCTGTCTCTCTCCCTCTCTCTCGGTCTCTCTCTCTATCACTTCTTCTCACCTTAGACATGTTTATTTTCCTTTGTTTTCTACCTTAGTACTCACCCATTGACCAACCCAGAAATGTGGCTATTATCCTTGAATCACTCTACATTGTCCCTCATATTCAAATAATAACCAAATCTGGTTAAGTCTCAATTTATATATGTGTGTGTGTGTGTGTGTGTATGTGTGTGTGTGTATATATATATATATATATATATATTTTTTTTTTTTTTAGATGGAGACTCACTGTATCAGCCAGGCTGGAGTGCAGTGGCGTGATCTTGGTTCACTACAACCTCTGCCTCCCAGGTTCAAGGGATATTCCTGCCTCAGCCTCCAGAGTAGCTGGGACTACAGGTGCACACCACCATGCCCAGCTAATTTTTATTTTTATTTTTAGTAGAGACGGGATTTCAGCCATGTTAGCCCCGCTTGTCTCAAACTCCTGACCTTAGGTGATCCGCCAACCTCGGCCTCTTGAGTGCTGGGATTACAGGTGTGAGCTACCACACCTGGCCTCAATTTATATCTTTTAAAAACAACTTTACGGAGATACAATTTGCAATCCATAAGATTGCCCATTTAAAGTGTAAAATTCAATGGTTTTTAGCATATTCATAGATACATGCAACCATCACCACAGTCAACTTTAGGATATTTTCGTCACCTCAAAAAGCGACCTCCTATTCTTTTGCTATCACTCTCCTATTCCCCCATCCTCTTCATACCAAAGCAACTACTAATACGTTTTCTGTCTATAGATTTCCCTATTTTGACATTTCATATGAATGAAATTGTATAATATGTATTCTTTGGAAATTGGATTTTTTATTTAGCATGATGTTTTCAAGCTTTATGATTCCAATATGATTACTCATTTGAGGAATTGCCAAACTATTTTCCAAAGTGGCCGAATATTTTACATTCCTACCAGTAGCATATGACGGTTTTGATTTCTCCACATTCTTGTCAACATTTGTTATTACCTGAAATTTTGATTCCAACCATTTTAGTGGGGGTGAAGTGGTATATCATGGTGGTTTTGATTTGCATATCCTTGATGACTAATAATGTGGTGCATCTTTTCATGTGCTTATAGGTCATTTGTATATCCTCCTTGGATCAATGTCTATTCAGATCTTTGTGCACTTTTTATTTGAGTTATTTTTCTTTTTATTATTGAGTTGCAAGAGTTTTTATATATTCTAGACAGAAATCCCTCACTACATATATGATCTGCAGATATTTTAGCCCATTCTGTGGGTTTTTTAATCAGTTTCATAATGGTGCCTTTTGAAACACAATGGTGTTTGGCCAGGCACGGTGGCTCATGCCTGTAATTCCAGCAATTTGGGAGGCCAAGGCAGGCGAATCACTTGAAGTCAGGAGTTTGAGACCAGCCTGGCCAGCATGGTGAAACCCCGTCTCTACTAAAAATACAAAAAATTAACCAGGCGTGGCAGCACCTGCCTGTAGTCCCAGCTACTCTGGAGGCTGAGGCAGGAGAATCGCTTGAACTTGGGAGGTAGAGGTTGCAGTGAGCCGAGATTGTGCCACTGCACTCCAGCCTGAGCCACAGAGCGAGACTCTGTCTCAAAAGAACAAAAAAAGGAAACACAATAATTTTTAATTTTGATGAAGTCTAGATTATCTTTTTCTTTGCTGCTCCTGGTATTGGTGTCATATCTAAGAATCTTTTGAATTCAAGAGTCATTTGAATCTAAGAATCCTTTGTAATCCAAGGTCACAAATATTTATCCCTATATTTTCCTCCAAGAGTTTTATACTTCTAGCTCTTCCATTTAGGTCTTTGACCCAGTTTGAATTAGTTTTTTATAAGGCGGGAGGTAAGAGTGTAACTTCATTCTTTTATATGTGGCTATGCAGTTGGCCCAGCACCATTTGTTGAAAAGACTATTATTTCTCCACTGAATTGTCTTGGAACCCTTGTCAAAATTCATTTGAGATTAGCCACATAGTTTTACTTTTGGACTCTCAAAACAATTCCATTGGCCGGGCGTGGTGGCTCACACCTGTAATCCCAACACTTTGGGAGGCCAAGCGGGGCAGATCACTTGAGGTCAGGAGTTTGAGACCAGCCTGGGCAACATGGCAAAACCCCGTTCCTAATAAAAAAATAGAAAAATTAGCCAGGAGTAGTGGCGAGTGCCTGTAGTCCTAGCTACTCAGGAGGCTGAGGCAGTAGAATCACTTGAACCCAGGAGGTGGAGGTTGCAGTGAGCTGAGATTGTGCCACTGTACCCCAGCCCAGGTGACAGAATGAGACTCCGTCTCAAAAAAATAAATAAATAAAATAAAAGCGAGAAATTATTAAGTGTAGTGAGGAAGGCATGTCGAAAGCCAAAATAAAAGCTAGAAATTATTAAGTGTAGTGAGGAAGGCATGTCAAAAGCCAAAATAGGGACAGGTGTGGTGGCTCACGCCTGTAATTCCAGCACTTTGGGAGGCCGACGTAGGCAGATCACAAGGTCAGGAGTTTGAGACTAGCCTTGCCAACATGGTGAAACCCCGCCTCTACTAAAAATACAAACATTAGCCAGGCGTGGTGGTGTGTGCCCATAATCCTAGCTACTCGGGAGGCTGAGGCAGGAGAATTGCTTGAACCCGGGAGGTGGAGGTTGCAGTGAGCCGGGACAGTGCCAGTGCACTCTAGCCTGGGCAAAAAAAAAGGCAAAACTTCCTTATTGCTAATATGGAGAAAGTTTTAGTGGTCTGAATAATAGATCAAACCAGCCACAACACTCCCTTAAGCCAAAGCCTAATGCAGAGCAAGGCGTTAACTCTCTTCAGTTGTGTGAAGGTTGAGAGAGGTGAAGAAGGTGCAGAAGAAAAGTTTGAATCTAGCAGAGGCTGGTTCACGAAGTTTGAGAGAAGACATTATCTCCATAATGTAACAGCACAAGGTAAAACAGCAAGTGCTGATATAGAAGCTACAGCAAGTTACCCAGAAGATTTAGCAAAGATAATTGGTGAAGGTGGCTACGCTAAATGACAAATGTTCAATGTAGATGAAACAACCTTCCACTGGAAGAAGATGCTATCTAATACTTTCATAGCTAGTGAGAAGTCAATGCATGACTTCAAAGCTTTAAAGAACAGACTCACTCTCCTTTGTTAGGGGCTTATGCAGCTGGTGACCTTAAGTTGAAGCCAATGCTTATTGACCATTCTGAATATCCTAGGGTCCTAAAGAATTTTGCTAAATCTACTCTACTTGTGCTCTAGAAATGGAACAACCAACCAAGACTGGATGACAGCATATATGTTTACAGCATGGTTTATTGAATATTTTAAATTAACTACTGAGACCTATTGCTCAGTAAAAAAGATTCCTTTCAAAATATTACTGCTTATTGACAATGTACCTAGCTACTGAAGAGCTCTGATGAAGATGTGCGAAGTGATCAACGTTGTTTTCGTACCTGCAAATACAGCATCCATTTTTCAGCCCACGGATCAAGAAGTAATTTCGACTTTCAAGGTTTATTATTTAAGAAATACATTTCATAAGACAATAGCTGCCATAGATAGTGATTCCTCTGATGGATTAAGGCAAAGTAAATTGACAATCTTCTGGAAGGGATTCATCATTCTAAATGCTATTAAGAACATTTCTGAATCATGGGAGGAGATCAAAATATCAACATTAACAGGAGTTTGGAAGAAGTTGATTCCAATTATCATGGATTACTTTGAAGGTTTCAAGATTTCAGTAGAGGAAGTCACTGCGGATATGGTGGAAATACCAAGAGAACTAGAATTAGAAGTAGAGCCTGGGCCAGGCACAGTGGCTTACACCTGTAATCCCAGCACTTCGGGAGGCTGAGACGGGCAGATCACGAGGTCAGGAGTTTGAGACCAGAATGACCAAGATGGTGAAACCAAGTCTCTACTAAAAATACAAAAATTAGCCAGGCATGGTGGCACATGCCTGTAATCCCAGCTATCCAGGAGGCTGAGGCAGGAGAATCACTTGAACCCGGGAGGTGGAGTTTTCAGTGAGCCAACATCGTGCCACTGCACTCCAGTCTGGGCAACAGAGCAAGACTCCATCTCAAAAAATATATAGAGAGAGAGCCTCAAGATGTGAATAAATTGCTGCAATGTTATGATAAAACTTAAATGGATGAGGAGTTGTTTCTTATGGATGAGCAAAGAAAGTGGTTTCTCAAGATGGAATCTACTCCCGGTGAAGATGCTGTGAACAATGTTGAAATGACAACAAAGGATTTAAAATGTGCCATAAACTTAGTTGATACAGCAATGGCAACGTTTGAGAAGACTGATTCCAATTTTGAAAGAAGTTCTACTGTGGGTAAATGCTATCAAACAGCATCACATGCTACAGAGAAATCTTTCACGTAAGGCAGAGTCAATCAATGGAGCAACAACTTCATTGTTGGCTGGACGTGGTGGCTCACACCTGTAATCCCAGCACTTTGGGGGGCCAAGGCGGGCGAATCACGAGATCAGGAGATTGATACCACCCTGGCTAGTATGGTGAAACCCCGTCTCTTCTAAAAATACAAAAAATTAGCCAGGCGTGGTGGCGGGCGCCTGTAGTCCCAGCTACTCGGGAGGCTGAGGCAGGAGAATGGTGTGAACCCAGGAGGCGGAACTTGAGTGAGCAGAGATCGTGCCACTGCACTCCAGCCTGGGCAAGAGAGTGAGACACCATCTCAAAAAAAAAAAAAAAAGCTTCATTGTTGTCTTTTTTTAAATGTAAGAGTCAGGGGTCTCACTAGGTTGACCAGGCTGGACTCAAACTCCTGCAGTCAAGGGATACTCTCTCCTCAGCCTCCCAGGTGTCTGGGACTACAGGCGTGTGCCACTGCACCCAGCCATTGCTGCCTTATTTTAACAGATTGCCACAGCCAACCCAATCTTCAGCAACCATCACCCTGATCAATAAGCAGCCATTAACATTGAGGTAAGACCATTTATCCTTTCAGCAAAAAGATTATGACTCACTGAAGGCTCGGAGAATCATTAGCATTTTTTAGCAATAAAGTATTTTAAAAATTAGGCTATTTACATTTTTCTTTTTTCTTTTCTTTTCTTTTCTTTTTTTTTTTTCTGAGATGGAGTCCGCTCTGTCCCCAGGCTGGAGTGCAGTGGCATGATCTCGGCTCACTGCAAGCTCCACCTCCCGGGTTCACGCCATTCTCCTGCCTCAGCCTCCCAAGTAGCTGGGACTACAGGCACCCACCACCACGCCTGGCTAATTTTTTGTATTTTTAGTAGAGATGGGGTTTCACTGTGTTAGCCAGGATGGTCTTGATCTCTTGACCTCGTGATTCGCCCGCCTCAGCCTCCCAAAGTGCTGGGATTACAGGCGTGAGCCACCATGCCCAGCCTACATTTTTCTAAACATAATGCTATTGCACACTTAATAGACTATAATGCAGTATAAATATAACTTTTTGAAATAATTTCAAAGGTATTACAAGAAAACTATAGAACAGTACCCCTTATGGATACTGATGCAAATATCTTCAACAAAATACTTGCAAGCTAAATTCAACAGGATATTAAAAGGTTATACATGATGACCAAGTGGGATTTATTCCTGGAATACAAGTGTGCTTCAACATATAAAAATCAAGTAATGTAATGTACCACATTAACAGAATGAAGGGGGAAAATGCACATAATTATCTCAATTAATTTAAAAAAAGCATTTGACAAAACTTAAACCCTTTCACAATTGAAAACACTCAATAAACTAGGAATAGAAGGAAATTATATTAACATAATAAAGGCCATATATGAAAAACCCGTGAGTAAAATCATACTCAATGGTGAGAGACTGAAAGTTTTTCCTCTAAGATTGGAATAAGAAAATAATGCCCACTCATGCCACTTCTATTCAACACAGTACTGGAAGTCCTAGCCAGAACAATTAAGCAAGCAAAATAAGTAAAAGGCAAGCAAAATAAGTAAAATAAAATTAGTTAGTTCTGTTTGCAGTTGAAATAATTTTATATGTGGAAAATCCTAAAGACTCCACCAAAAAACTGTGAGAAGTAATAAATGAATTCGGCAATGTTGATGGATACAAAATCAATACACAAGACTGGATGTAGTGACTCATTCCTGTAATCCCAGCACTTTGGGAGGCTGAGGTGAGAGGATTGCTTGAGGCCATGAGTTTGAGACCAGCCTGGGCAATATAGCAAGACTCTGATCTACAAAAAAATTATTTTAAAAATTAGCCATCTGTGGTGGTGCATGCCTATAGTCCTAGCCACTCAGGAGGCTGAAACAGGAGGATTGCCTGAATGCAGGAGTTCAAGGTTACAGTGAGCTATGATCACACCACCGCACTCCAGCGTGAGTGACAGAGTGAAACTCTGTCTCTTAAAAAAAATTATTTACATTTCTATACACTAACAGTGAGAAATCTGAAAGAATAATTAAAAAACAATTTCATTTAAAATACTTATGATTAAACTTAACCAAGGAAGCAAAAGACTTGTACACTAAAAACTATGAAATGTTACTGAAAGAAATTTAAGAAGACAAATAAATGCAAAGACATCCTCTGTTCATGGATTAGAAGACATTGTATTGTTAAAATATTAATACTACCCAAAGTGATCTATGGATTCAATGCAATCCCTATCAAAATCACAATGACGTTCTTGCAGAAATCAAAATCTATCCTAAAATTCATATGGAAACTCAAAGGACCTGATTAGCCAAAACAATCTTGAAAAAGAACAAAATTTGAAGTCTCCCACATCCTGATTTCAAAGCTTAATACAATGCTACAGTAATCAAAACAGTGGTACTGGCAGAATGGCAGACATGTAAACAAATAGAATTGGTAGTCTAAAAACAAATCCTGGCATAAATGGTCAAATGCTTTTCAACAGGGTGCAAAGACTGTCCAATGAGGAAAATACAGTCTTCAACAAATGTTGTTGGGGAAACTGGATATCCACACAGAAAAGAATGAAGTTATACCTTTACATTATACCATATACAAAAATTAACTCAAAATGGATGAAAGACCAAAATATAAGAGCTAAAAGCATGAAACTCTTAGCAGAAGACACAGGGACAAGCCTCATAATATTGGATTTCACAATGATTTCTTGGATATGACACTAGAAGAAAAGGAAACAAAAGAAAATAACAGATAAATTGTACTACATCAAAATGAAAGACTTTTGTGCATCAGAGGATGTAGCAATGGAATGAAACGGGAAAATATTTTCAAATCATGTATCTGATAAGAGATTAATATCTAGAAAATATAAAGAACTCCTACAACTCAGCAAAAACAACAACAGAAAACAACCCAATTCAAAAATGGGCAAAGGACTTAGACATTTCTCCAAAGAAGATATACAAGTAGCAATAAACACATGAAAGATTTTAAGTGTGTTTTGGATAAAGAGCCAAGAGTGTAGCTGGATACCTTTTGCTAAAGACATTTAATGTGTGATTAATAAATCCAATCAATCCTCTCAGCTGAATCGAGGAAAAATATACAGTATCCAGAAAGGATCTGTGGATAACCCTCTTGTCTGATGGCATGGATCCCTTTGACACACACAGGAGACCCACAAGGTTTTTTCAGAAGAATGTTATACCACTAAAAAGACTGCCAGTTTGACCTGAAGAAAACAAAAAAAGGGAAAAATGAAAGAAAGCTATCAGACATCTAGGATTCTACAGGCAGTAAAAAGGATGATAGAGTTACTTGACCGTTAACATCTGACATCCTTTAAGATAAAGGAAGAATGACTCAGAGGGCAGAGCCATGGATACAGAGGAGGACGCCAGTAGAGTAGTGATGCCTTTGCGGCCCAGACAATAAAGCATCAAGCCACAGAGGGTAATTCTCAGGCCTTGAAACCCGGCCAGGTTTCTGTTTTTTGTTTTTTTGAGGCAGAATCTCACTCTGTCGCCCAGGCTGAAGTGCAGTGGTGTGATTTTGGCTCAGTGCAACCTCCACCTCCTGGGGTTCAAGCAATTCTCCTGCCTCAGCCTCCCGAGTAGCTGGGATTACAGGCGCCTGCCACCACGCCTGGCTGATTTTTGTATTTTTAGTAGAGATAGGGTTTCACCATGTTGGTCAGGCTGGTCTAAAATTCCAGACCTCAAGTGATCCACCTGCCTCGGCCACCCAAAGTGCTGGGATTATAGGTTTGAGCCACCGCGCCCAGCAAAACCCTGCTAGGTTTCAAACATGCTTGAATCAGTGACTGCTTTTATTATTTCATATTCTCCCCTTCAGAATGGGGATGTGTACTCTATACCTGTCCTGCCAATGAATTTTGGAAGCAGGTATCTTGTTTTCTGGTTTTACAAGTCCACAGATGGAAAGGAATTTTGCCCCTACATGGTTCATAGATCAGATTTCACTCATAACCTGATTTAGATGGTGAGATTTGGGACTTTTTGAGTTGAGGGTATTTAGACAGGATATTTGACTTATAGTTGATACCAGAATGCATTAACTTTTGGATATGGTGGGATGGGGTGAATGTATTTTTCACATTAGATGGATAGGAATTTTCAGGGGCCAGAGGGCACAATGTAGGAGGTTGAAGAATGGCCTCCAAAAGATATGTCCACCTGGAACTTCAGAATGGGACTTTATTTGGAATAAACGTCTTTGTGGATATTAATGTAGGGATCTAGATATGAAATTACCCTGGATTAGGGTGAACTATAAATCCAGTGAGTGACTTTGAAAGGGAAAGAAGACCCTGAAAAAAAGACAATGTGAAGATGGAGGCAGAGATACCAGTTATGCTGCCACAAGCTAAAAATCAGCAGCAACCAGAAGCTGGAAGAGGCAAGGAAGGATTCTCCACCAGAGCCTTTGGATGGAGCATGGCTCTACTGGCACCTTGATTTTGGATTTCTGGCCTCCAGAACTGTGAGAAAAGAAATCTGTGCAGTTTTAAACCACCTAGTTTGTGGTACTTTATTATGGCAGCTCTAGGAAACTACTACATCAATACAGACACAATTCCCCACATGCACATGTGCGTGCACACACACAGTGTTATTTTTCTGAAAATAAGTTTTTAGCTTTTTCTTCTAAATTACCATCTTATCTCAACGACTGCAGTTATGTTTTTGTAGTTATTATGGTTGGATCGCTTTTCATAGATTTTGGGGGGCCATTGCAATTGCTTTTTTTTTATTTTTAAATTATTATTATTATTTTGGAGACAGGGTCTTGCTCTGTCACCCAGGCTGGAGTACAGTAGTGCAATCTCAGCTCAGTGCAACCTCCGTTTCCTGGGTTCAAGTGATTCTCCTGCCTCAGCCTCCCGAGTAGCTGGGACTACAGGCATGCATCACCATACCCGGCTAATTTTTGTAGTTTTAGTAGAGACAAGGTTTCACCATTTTGGTCAGGCTGGTCTCGAACACCTGACAAGTGATCTGCCTGCCTCAGCCTCCCAAAGTGCTGGGATTACAGGCTTGAGCCACCGTGCCCAGCCGCAATTGCTTTTTATAACGATTTGAGATTGATATCACTTTCCCTTCTCTCTACTGATTTCTCTATATATGAAGGCTATTAATCCTATGTCCATCATATATGTGGGCAATTTTTTCTTCCCAGGTTTTCGTGCATTCTTTAATGCTATTTTTCCCCAAATGGGTTGTTTTAAATTTGAATAGATTCGTATGGCTAAGAAAGTAATAACGTTCTCTGCATAAAAAATATCTTACTTGATGCACTAGGGACATAGAACATTAGCCTCCAGGCTTAACAGGGTTAAAGAGCACTCTCCACCTTTGAAGCCACATGGCCCTCTGGAGTACAGCTCTATCCTAAGGGTGGGTCCAAGATTTGAGACTCGACTCTAGGATTTCCCAGGAATTACTCATTCTCTTTGAATATCCCTTTCCTTTTCCGTAGAACAGAGATAATAATGCCTGACTCAAATGGATTTTGCAGGGATTTGACATAACAAGACACCATTCTTTATTGTGAAAAGGAACAGAGATCCTGGGGGTAACAGGGGTGGACAAGTGCACAGAACAACTGGCCCCTTTGGAAGGATGAGAGTCAGCCCTGTGAGTTGGGCTTCGGCTTCTTAGCCCCAGCCAGATCTCCTGGTTCAGTCACAGGGAAATACATCTATTGGAACAAAAATACAGGGAAGATGATGAGGCTGAAGATTATGACACTTAAGGATTTCCTCTTAGGGCTTTGTTTTCAGGATCCTAGGTCAGTCTGTGTGAGGGCCTTCTCTAGGATCTTGCCCTTGGCCGAGAGGAAGTGCAGGAGGGAGCTGGGAGATCAGCAGAACCGGAAGCCCAAGTTCAATCCCCAGGCCACCCAACCTCTGCTCACTTGGCCTGAATTCCTAGACCTCACCTTGGGCCATGCAAGAACATGAGGAGCTCTGACGTAGTCACACTGGTTGTTACGAAGGCAGCTGTGGTGGAGGAAGGACAGGTAACATCCATTAGGACCCAAGTGCAGACACTCTGACAATACAATGCCATTTCTTAATCTATGCAACAGAAACATGTCTGTGTTTTCTGGAATTTATTGCAGCAGAAGGAACCCTGTGAAAAGCCAAATGTCTACCAACAAAGGAACAGGATCCATGGAACTGTGAAAGGAAAATAAATCTTGGGGTCCCAAAATCACTAAGCTAAAGGTAAAAGTGAAGCTGGGAACTGGGTCATGCAAACCTGCCTCCCCTTTTGGTTCCTAAATAAGATGGCTATAAGATGAAAAGCTACACGCCTCCCCCATATTTTGTCCGCAAGGAAATTCCTCGTGAGCTGCAACATCTTTGCCGTAAGGTGTTTCTGTTAAAATTTCACCATGACAATGTAAATTGATAGCTTATCTTTACAGATACAGTCACCCCCCCCCGTCCACCAGACACAAATGCGTATCTGATTGTTCCCCCGCCCCATTTTCTCTATGTCATCTTATATAAAAAAATGCAGATTCACTGAGCCAGACAAAGGCATGAGTAACTATCTTTCCCTACCCTCCCCCTTACATGAAAATTGTGTACTTCTCAATATCCTACCCTTTCCCCTTTAAATCTGGAGTCCTCAAAATCATCTTTGAAAGGCATAGACCTGTCTCCCGGGCACATGTCCTTAACTTTGGCAAATAAACCTCCTAAAATGATTGAGACTTGTCTCATCATTTTTCTCGATTGACAGAATTCAGAGAAGTACTGTATACCTGTTCAAAATAACTAGGTAGCTGAATATGTATCAAGAGGGAAATGTACAGTATGATACTGAGTGAAATAAAGAAGCAAAGCCAACTATCTGCAAGTTCCCATTATTCACTCCCCTGCTCCTCCCAGTGCATACCAATCACTAATCACCATACACACCCAGCACTCACTCCTTTTTTTTTTTTTTTTTTTTCGAGACGGAGTCTTGCTCTGTTGCCCAGGCTGGAGTGGAGTGGAGCAATCTCTGCTCACTGCGAGCTCCTCCTCCTGGGTTCACGCCATTCTCCTGCCTCAGCCTCCCAAGTAGCTGGGACTACAGGCGCCCGCCACCACGCCCAGCTAATTTTTTTTTCTATTTTTGGTAGAGACGGGGTTTCACCGTGTTAGCCAGGATGGTCTCAATCTCCTGACCTCGTGATTCGCCCGCCTCGGCCTCCCAAAGTGCTGGGATTACAGGCGTGAGCCACCACGCCCGGCCCAGCACTCACTTCTGAGGCAACTGGTAGTTCATCCCCCAGACTGGGCAGAGAAAACCTGCACCATTTTCTGCTGCTCCTGGGAGAAGGCAGGCACGGAGCTGGAGAAGGCTGTGGGCACTAGGGTGAACAAGGCACTCTGGGTCCCTTGGTGGCTGGTATCCCGCACAAAGAGCTCGTCATTCACGATGCACAGACTGGAGGAAAAATGGGCCATCAGGTAGCCGGAGAGAAGGACACCTCCCCACCCGCTACAAGGATCTTTTTCCTACTGTTCAGCAACCTGATTTCTTCGATACCTCTACTGTGCCTCCCTCCTAGCTTTTTGGCTGGTACCCTCTAAACCTTCCACAGAGCCCACCTTTGGAGCGATTACCTACATGCTTCACCAGTTTTGTAGGTTTACCTACAACCCAAGGATGGTTTTACACTCACATTTGCCCTTTACAATAGCCCAAGGGAGTGGACACTGTAATCACCAGTTTCAAAGGAAGATTCTGAATTACAAAGAGGTCACATGCCTTGACCAAAGTCACAGTGAGTATTGCATCAGGAAAGAACTCATACTCTGACTCCAGAGGCCACACATTTAAAAAATTTTTTTCAATACAGGGTCTCACTCAGGCTGGAGTGCAGTGATGTGATCTAGGCTCACTGCAGCCTCAACCTCCTGGGCTCAAGATCCTTCCACCTCAACTTCCTGAATGGCAGGATGATAGATGCACACCACCACACCCAGCTAATTTTTAGTTTTTTTGTAGAGACATGGTCTCACTGTGTTGCCTAGGCTGGTCTCAAACTCTCGGGCTCAAGCAATCCTTCCACATTCAGCTTCCTAAAATACTGGGATTACAGGCGTGAGCCACTGCTCCTGCCTGGCCCATACTCTTAACTAGACTGTCGGTTTTTTACAACATTGAGAACACCCCGAGGACTGCACCACCACATTCCCACACCACTGGCCCCAGGTTGGGATGGGTGCTCCCACCCACAACACAGCACTAACCTGGAACTGCTGCCAGGGGTAGCAATGAAGGTCCGGGTGAAGGCGAGAACAGAACCCTGAGACTGTCCTTCCACTTCAAAGGCAACAAACAACATTGCCTTAGAGTTGCACAGGCTTTACGTGCTCACATGGTGATCCCCAATCAGAGTCTTGCTTGACACTCACACAGAAGGGGGCCAGACCAGGACAGTTGTTCACTTGGAGTGAGGCGGATGTGGTAGGAATGGGGAGGGCAACAACAGGAATAATCCGCTCCCAGTGATAGGGCCCCTATCATGTGTGGGGCCCTGTGAAAACCACAAGTTCACTTAATTCCTATTTCACAGTAGCCCAAGAGATGGGTTATTATTAGCCCCATTCTGCAAATGAGGAAACTGAAGGGTTAAGTAACTAGCACAAGTTCAGAGTAAAGACCTGGGATGAGAGCTGTCAGACTCCACAGTCTGTGTGCTTAACGCACGCCTGAGCTGTGCAGGGCAGACAGGCATGGGCCTAGGTCAGATCAGGGTGGTTTGTGGGCAGAGTTGGGGTGGGAAAACACGGAGGGAACAAGAAGAAGGAAAGGAACGAAATGAGGGAAGCTGGGGGAGTTCTGAGATGGAGCCCAGCCAGGGGGTGGGAGGAGTGGGGGATCTGGGGAAGGGACTCTACAGACACTCACCTTCCTTGAACACCCCATTGACAGAAAAGCAGAGCATCCATTCCTGAAAGGGAAGATCTCAGGTGCTCAGGATCCCCCTTAACCTCCTACCCACCTCTGGCTTTCTGGGCCTGCCCAAGGGAGGAAGCAGGTGCTCACCGTCTGGTACCACATGTCCACCAGGAAGGAGCTGAGGTCATGCTGAGTCTTAGGCAACACACTGAGGGAGTCCACAATATCAAGTTTTGTGTGCTTCAGCAGCTCCCCCCGAAGGTCTGTAGAGGAGAAGAGAAGCAAGGATTTGGGGGGCTGCCACACCCCAGTTGTGTGATTGTTCCTGTCACACCCCCTTACCCTGCCCAGTCTTCTCCATCACACACTTACAGGGGTCCTTGAGAATTTTTATATTCCTGCTATCCTTGAAGAACTTGCAGAACCTGCTCCTAGAAGAAAAAGAGGAGCAGGAGTGGGTGGTCTGGCCAGTGCAGGCATCTCCAGGAGCTGGTGTCTTTCTGCAGGGGATTCACATGGCCCTGGACCAGGGTCGGAGCTGTGATACTCACGGGGCTGAGTCCTCAGGATTGAAGGGAATGCTCAGGGAGAAGCAGGCCTCATCGTGGTAAGCACTAAGGAGACCCTGTCGATCTCCAGAGTCATAGATCAAGTAATACCTGTTGGAGACCAGTGAGGACAGGCTATCTCTGTGGCCTAGGTGCCAAATGAGTCTTGAAAGTCTCACTGTAGGCAGACTTGTACTTGGGTAAATTCATCTGACCTAGCCTTCTCTTGCCTCAGATTCCCAGGGATACTTACTGCTGCAGGAATTGCAGGACCAGATTCTTCAACATCTCAGATCCAAAGAAGCTTCCCTGGAATAAAGAGTCCCCAGGACCACAGATGGTACCCCCCCTTCCTCATGCACCACCCTGCTGGATCCTCTCTTCTCACCTTACAGGTTGGTAACCTCTTGTGGGCTTCAGTACCACATAAAGTTGCTCTGGGTGACTGCTGGCCATCCTGGGGAAGGCAAGAGGAAGTCAGTAGTGCAAACTAGGGAGGTGGCACAGAAAATTACGGAAAAGGATAGACCCAGGAGAGGGTGAGATCAGAAATCAGGTGTGAAAGCGTTCTGGAAATTATGTGGGCAAGACTACAGTCGGGATTGCCGCCACCTGAAGCCTGTTGTGAACCTGTGTGAAGAAGCTCCACAGGCTCTGCCAAGTTCCCACATGGGTCCGTATTCCCTTCTCCCACTCCCTTGAGGTTTAAGGGTTAGCTCCAAAAATGTAACTGGGACAATATCTAAAGGGGTTTGGGGCAGTTGGGGGCAGCATCAGTCCCAATTAGGAAAGTCAATGATCAAGGAATACACTTACCAGGCATAATACTTTGGGGAACAATTCCAGGATGGAGCTGCCGAAAATCAAAACAAAATGGACAACGGTAAGTGAAACTGTGGAGCTGTCCTTCTCATGGGAGCAATCACACCTACGTCAGAGACACAGTGCAGTGTGTCCACCTACACTCCGAAGTTCCTGCCTCTGCAGCCCTGGGCAGCATTGGGAGCCCAGGCTTCAGGACTTTCTTCCCCTCCCTCCATCCCTCTCTCACCTTTGTCCAAGTCCCCACTGAAGGCTCTGCAGGGAGTAGGAAATGGGGTGGGAGCCCAGGGCTCTGCTACCTCACTGGATGTCCGTCAGTCTGCCTGGCCTGGCCCTGGCCAAGACCAGGTCAGCTCTTAGGGATGGCCCAGGATGCTGGGACAGGGAGGTGAGTGACGCAGGCTCAGGAGGCAGAAGGGGAAGGCAGGGGAATGATGGCAGAAACGGGGTGAAGGTAGGGGAGGGAGAGACAGGTGAGACATATGAGAGGAGAGACAATGGAGAAACAGGATGCAAAGCAAAGGGAAGGGAAAGATGCTCTACCGTGGTGGTGGAGTTCAGGGGGGAAGAGAGAAGAAAAGGGCTCCCCTGCTGCAGCCCTTTCCCTCACTGGCCCCAGCTGGCCCTGGGGACCAAGGCAGGAAAGGAAAACATGCGCCTGTTGGGCTGGGGCCCACTGGATGCAGCTGGAGCCTTTCTCACCTGTGTGAGCTCAGTCTGAGCTGGGCATGGGAAACAGAGCAGCCACGGGGACAGGAGACATTCTCCCGGGAGAAGTGAAGGGTCAAGCCCCAGCTCAGCATGGGGTTCAGAGTCTGGGGACCCCCTCTCCCGACCACTGCATTCTCTTCTGATGGTCCCTGACTCCTGTGCCCCTCTGTGCTGATGCCTTGACCGAGGAATGCTACCCATCTCAGGCTACCCAGGGCTCCTCTGAGGACCCAGGCAGGATGATGTGAGGTGTGGAGGGAAGGAGGGGCAGTGCCCTGAGAGGCCTGTCCTTCTGTCTCCTCAACCTCCTCTGCCCTCTGCCTTCCACTCCTGCCTCAGGAATGTGGCCCGCTTCTGGTCCCTTGACTCAGGAAACCCAGGTTTCTCCCCAAGGAGGGCCCAGCTCCTAGCATTGGCCAGAGGAAGAGATGGCATGACAGCAGCCACCCAGGGCCTCGGCCCTCAGTATGGGGCAGGGAAGCCCCCATGCCAGCCTGGGACAGGAGAGGGGACCTTTTTGGAGCAAGAGAAGGAGAACCCCTCTCGGGACGGAGGAGGGAAGCCCCATCTCAGCATGGAGGCAGGAAGGCCTGTCTCAGCATGAGGCCCTGGACTAAAGGACTCTTCTCGGTCCAGGGCACCAGCACGTGAATACTGCTGGTCCTGGGGAAGTGGGGGAGCCCCGCTTCCTGGAGCACACTCACAGAGGGCACGCTAGAGGAGGCTGGGTGGAGACAGGTGGGAAACACATCCCAAAGCAGGTGAAAAGGGGACCATGTCAGAGGAAGGAAAGGAGACGTCTAAGCACAGATGAATGAGTGACACAGAGAGAGGAGTGGGGTGAGGGGGAAGGAGAGGGTCTGTGGTCCTCCCAGAAGACTAGTGCTGCCTCCTCCTGCAGAAGGGCACTATCAAACACAGGTCATGGTCCCAGGTGGTGACAGAGGGTACAACTGACTTTATGTTGCTGGAGGTATCCAAGAAGGTCGTGCACACTGGGCTTCTGTCCGCACACTTCTCTCCCAGCTCTATCCCTTTCCACTTGTCCATCTCCCCTGCAGACGTCACCTGCAATTATGCAGAAGAACCACGTAGACCCAGGAAAGAGCAGCTGGAGGGCCCTGCACCCTCAGTCTCCTCCCTTGCCAACAAATCCACTTCCTTGCCTCTTGTCACTACCCTAATGAACCCTCCTCCCCCTTTTTCTTCAAAGAACTATCTGAGTATTATACCTCATTTTATTTTTCAAGAAATTCAGCTTGTTAATGTTGGGGGCCTTTGGCATAATGTCAAGCATCTGGTAGGCTTTGTTGCTGTTTGGGTTCAAGGGCAAAAGCTATGGGGAGGAATGAATTAAGAATTAAGAGTGAAGGCCCCCAACAGGGGATATCTTAGACCAATTAGCCTCCTAGCTAATCTCTTCCACCTTCACCCTCAATCCCAGCATGAGCCTAAGGCCTCACCGTAGGTATGTTCTCTTCATGGACGTCCAGGGAGGCAGCCATGCACTTTCTAGGATTCGATGCCATCTTAGTATCACGGTTCACCATGTCTCCAGAAAGCAGAGAGGAGAAAATCAGAAGTCTGAGAGGGACCCGCCTGGTACAGCATCAGCACTAACCCCTCCCCAAGTTGCCAACTGTAAGTCTCCATCTCACACAGACACCTCTGCCCTCATCTACCATAGAATTACTTTCTCAGCCATACCTGGGTAAAATGGGAGTCTCTGGATATCAAGAGCTTCCTGGGAGACATCACACTGTTGGTTCATGGCCAGCTGCAGAGTAAGAGATGGGTTTCAGAGGCTCTGAAGTTGAGGTGGTGAAGGGGGCAGTAGGTGGGGAAGAAGCAGTGGGTCTGGCTTTGTGTGAACAACTTGCCGTGAGCCTGTGTTACCTTTATCTGCTCCACCTTTTCTGACTTTAGCTCCCTGTGCACAAAGTGGGGTATACCAGCAGGGTTCACAAAGATTGATATCTGCAGAGAACCCAAGAGGGGCTGAGTAAACACTAGGAACTCTGACCCCCAAGATCAAGCAAGACCTTACCCTTGCCCTGCCCTCTTGCTCGATGCTAGCCCTGGTCATTCATTTGACACACACCTTTTCATTATCCTCATCCCAAATCTTGCCACTGACATTCTTCAGTGCATAGGCGATGCTGGCATTCTCCACAAAGAAGCTGGCATGCATGTTTTCATAGTGAAACTATAGGGAGAGTTGCAAGAGAAATGAAATATGAGGCCAGAGTCTCTGCTCATCCAGCCCCCAACCTGTCCTGTTTTCTCTCGTCTGCCTCACGGTCCTTTCTTACCTCAACTGGGACGAAGGGTACACTGCATTCATTCTGAATCAAATTCAGCAGCCACTTCTCATTGTATTTTATGCCGAAGGGAACCTATGAGTGAAAGAAAGAATGAGTGAGGAAAGGAGACTGACATAATGGAATTAAACGTTAAAAGTGGACCCAAATATGTTCCTTTCAGACTTTAAAATAGTTTAAGATAGGACAACATCCATTATTGCTAACTTATGTATTTCATTATTATTTCTTTCATTATTTCTAATATCTATTATTTCTAACCAAACATGGATTTCCTAAATACCCTTTCTTACTATTCAAATAGTTTTCTTAAAATAATCAATTTAAGATGTTTAATATGAGCTTTCTTTTATAAAGTCCCACAAGAGTCTACCTAAGGCAGACCAGGCCTGCCCCTTTGACAAGGACCCCACTAATTCAACCCCTCACACACTTAGTTTGAGCTAAACTGAAGCATCTGGTGTGGAGATACTCTATCTCCTTAGCATTCGTTTCCTCCTTTGATTGTAAACGACCTCTTCCGCTCTCTCTGCAGTCAGTCTGTTCCCCTTACATTGCTTCTCTGAATTTACTCTTAAGATGATCTAGGATGTTAACTCCTAGTAATAAAGGACAGATTACATACTTTCCTGCCCTTACAAAAGTATCTAGTGTCTACACAAATCCAACACAATTCCCCCTGTTCTCCTTCTGAACATTAGATCCACTTTGCCAGGACACTCACTGTGATCTTGAACCAGCTCCCTAAGGTCCCATCCGGCATGTTCCCCTCCATTCTTCTCTCTGGAGGTTTTTGCTCTCTCTCCATGTTAACGTGGGTTTGGTCTTGTTTACGAAAACTGCCTTTCCGATTATAGGGTGAAATAGCATAGGGAGTGCTGTGAGCAAGTGGAGAAAAGGTAGTTCACATATGCTCCGAAAGTATTTTATACACATTTGATCCACTGATACCAGGGCTACAATGAAGTTAAATCAACCATTAATCGAGTTCTGTCATTCCTCTCTCTGTCAAGTTGGAAAGAATGACATATTCAGCTACAGAGTTATGTATTTCACTGGCCGGTACATTCCAGCCATGCTGACTACTGGTCACTTACTATCTTACTGGAGAGTCCATGTGGGCACCATGCATTGCTGCATCTCCATCTTGCTGCTGATGGGATGAAGAATGCATGCCAGGATTGACAGGTTCAGACCTACTGCTAAATCTCCTTTGGTAAATATCCCAACATCTTGCTCTTCTTTGAACAACTTGATCAGTGTGACCTTAAATTAAGAACAGCACATCAACACTTAGAATACCAGAAAAAAATCTTGGGAAAATATAATGGATAATGAAAAAATTCACTGATATTTATTTATTTAGAGTCAGGATCTGGCTCTACTGCCCAGGCTGTAGTGCAGTGGCATGATCACCACTCACTGTGGCCTTGTCCTCTATGGCTTAAGAAATCCTCCCACCTCAGCCTCCCAAGTAGCTGGGACTACAGGCATGTGCCACCACATCTGGCTAATTTTTTTTTTTTTAGAGATGGGGTCTCTCTGTGTTGCCCAGGCTGGTGATTTTTATAATCTAGAAAGAAATATATCACAGTGCCAAAAAAAGTTGAAAGACTTCACTGTGGTTTCACCTCCTGGGAGATGAGAGTTGGGGAACATTAACAGCCAAGGAGAAAATAAGCACAGCAGAAAGGGTTTGGGTTTAGGTGATACTAATCTATGATGATAGTCCTTGCTCTGCCCTTTTCAGGCTGGGTAACATGGAACAAATTGCTTATCATCTGTAACCCTAAATTCCCACCTCTAATTGGAGAATAATAAAATCTACCCTAAAAGTTTGCTATTATGGCTCAAGGGTCAAAGGCAAGTTCCCTGCCTCAAAGAAGAATCAGATAAATGAAAACATTGCTGAAGAAAATATCCAGAATGAATCTTGGAGAGACATAATTATGGAATTAATTACCAAAAGAGTGAAAGAGATAATTTAAAAAGATGTGGTAAGCGCAGCCGGGCGCGTTGGCTCTTGCCTGTAATCCCAGCACTTTGGGAAGCCGAGGTAGGTGTATCACGAGGTCAGAAGATGGAGACCATGCTGGCTAACATGGTGAAACACCCTCTCTACTAAAAATACAAAAAATTAGCCGGGCGTGATGGCGGGCGCTTGTAGTCCCAGCTACTCGGGAGGCTGAGGCAGGAGAGTGGCGTGAGCCCAGGAGGCAGAGCTAGCAGTGAGCCAAGATCGCACCACTGCACTCCAGCCTGGGCGACAAAGCGAGACTCTGTCAAAAAAAAAAAAAAAAAAAGAAAAAAAAGAAAAAAAGATTTGGTAAGCATATCTAACACTACTTCTCCACTGTTCCCTCTCCTTATTTCTGGGACTCAAATTCCAGACCTCCAGGCCAGGCTGGTCTCAAATTCCAGACCTCAAGTGATCCGCCCACCTTGGCCTCTCAAACTGCTGGGATTACAGGTGTCGGCCACCGTGCCCGGCCTCTACAAAATTATTTTTTTTTAAAATTAGCTGGCTGGCGGTGGCTCACGCCTGTAATCCCAGCACTTTGGGAGGCCGAGATGGGCGGATCATGAGGTCAGGAGATCGAGACCATCCTGGCTAACACCGTGAAACCCCATCTCTACTAAAAATACAAAAAAATTAGCGGGGGGTGGTGGCGGGCGCCTGTGGTCCCAGCTACTCAGGAGGCTGAGGCAGGAGAATGGCGTGGACCCGGGAGGCAGAGCTTGTAGTGAGCCGAAATCCCGCCACTGCACTCCAGTGCAGAACTAATTTACACTGGATTGTGATAGGGCAAAGATATATATTGTAATCCTAAGGATAAACACTACAACAATGGCAGAAAGTTTCACTTTCTAGCCAAATGAGATAAAAATTTAATAGTTAAAACTATTAATCATTTCAAAGGAGAGGTGTGGAAAAAGAACTTAAAACAGGCAAAAATAAATATATAGTAATACGGTCTATTTAAACCAAATCATACCTATATTTTCATTAAAAGAAATTAAACTTAAGTATTCTAAATTAAAAGGCACAGAGTATCACACTAGATAAAAAATTCCATCAAATTATCCTGAAAAAAAAAACATGTAAAATTTAATAATACAGAATATTTGAAAATAAGAAAAATGGCACGATTCATACCATTTACACACTGACTGACTGAAAGCTTATGTAACCATATTAATAAGAGAAAATATATACTTTAAGAAATACTAGAGAAAAGAACTCATAATGATAAAGGTTCACATCAACAAGAAGATATTAAGAAAGCAGGTGCGCGCACTGCCTTCATGGCACCTGGGCCTGAGGTGGGTGGCTCCTGGGCCCTCGCCAGCTCCAGGTGTGTGAGGAAGACTTCAGAAACCCGATTGAGAAGTGGAGAGACTCCCAGGGAGGGTCAGACCTGCCTCAATTCCGCTAAGGTCTTTCATTTCTTGTTCGCCTACTTTCGTGAAATCCTCACATCGTTTTAATGGTACTAGTCAAGACAAGAAAATCAACAGGCTTTCAGCCTTGAGGCAACACTGGTGTAGGAACACTATGGAGCTCATCAGACTACATCACTGAAGAATATGATGCCTGAAAACTATTTAAAAATGCTAAAGATTAAACAGTGTGTGGTAGCCAACAAAGTACCTAGAAACAGGCCATATATTTGCAATATTTGCTTCAAGCACTTTGAAACACCATAAAAATTAGCTAGGCACTATCTCATTCATACTGGTCAAAAGCCATTTGAATGTGATGTGTGTCATAAAACCTTTAGACAACTAGTTCATCTGAAGAGGCATCAGCTAACTCATAATCTGCCTTTTAAATGTAGTGTTTGTCAGCGCCACTTAAAAAATCTGAAGACATTTGTGAAGCACCAACAACTTCACAATGAAACCTATCAGAATAATGTTAAACAGGTCAGAAGACTGCTGGAGGCCAAACAAGAAAAGTCAACATATGGAGTGTATAATACTTTTACCAGAGGAAAGATGGGCATTACACCCGTGCTCTAAGTCCGATCCCACATATAGCATGAAGAGAAGAAAGAATATTCATGCATATACAATCTGTGGCAAGATGTTTCCATCACAGTCAAAACTGGATAGGCATATACTTATTCATACTGGTCAGAGGCCTTTTAAATGTCTCTCGTGTAGTAAATCTTTTTGACAGTCACCTCACTTAAAAATCCACCAACTTACACATTCAGAAGACCTTTTCAATGTTGTTTTTGTCAAAAAGGTTTTAAGATTCAAAGCAAACTTCTGAAGCATAAACAAATCCATACTAGGAATAAGGCTTTTTGGGCTCTTTTATTAAAGAAAAGGCATACAGAATATTGCCCCCTGCCTAATAAGTTAAATGCAAATCAGGGTGGTTTTGAAAATGGTGATATTGGTGAATCTGAGTAGAATAATCTACTTTATGTCCACTCAATTTATATTGTCCCTTTTCAATATCCAAAGTGTGAAAATGTTTTGAATCACAGCAGATTCTCAATGAACACATGTGTTTTCCTGCTAGAGGTGGCAAAATTCCAAGCAGGTTCAAAAGAAGCTACAACTATAAAACCATTGTTAAAAAAAATATTGGCCAAGCTTAAACGTGTTAGGAGTAAAAAATTAGATAACTTTTGATCCTAGAAAAAAGTATTTAAAAAGAGTTTCTTGAAAAATTGTGATCATATTTCTGGTGAGCCGTGCTCTGAACAAACCCAAAGAACATTTGTGGGTTCTCTTGGCAAACATGGAACATATAAAACAATTGGCAATAAAAAAAAACATTGACTTTGCGATTTTCTTGGCAAAAGCAGTTCCAGAACCAAAATGTGGGAAAAAAATGAAAGGTATCCTTACTACAGCAAACTTATTAAGCATTGATAATTCAGTGAATAAGAAAGACTTGTCAATCTGTGGCTCATCAGGTGAGGAATTCTTTAATAACTGTGAGGTACTTCAGTGTGGTTTTTCAGTTCCAAGGGAAAACATACGTACTAGACATAAGATATGTCCCTGTGACAAATGTGAGAAGGTATTTCCTTCTGTATCCAAACTAAAAAGACACTATTTAGTTCATACTGGACAGAGGCCTTTTTGCTGTAATATTTGTAGGAAATCTTTTAGACAGTCAGCTCACTTAAAAAGACATGAACAGATTCATAATGAAAAGAGTCCTTATGCATCCCTTTGCCAAGTAGAATTTGGAAACTTGAACAATCTTTCTAATCATCCACGTAATAATGTTAACTATAATGATTCCCAACAATGTCAGGCTCCTGGTGTTCAAAAATACGAGGTCTCAGAGTCAGATCAAATGTCAGGAGTTAAGGCAGACTCACAGGATTTTATTCCTGGTAGCACCAGGCAGCCCTGTCTTCCTAATGTACTTTTGGAATCAGAGCAAAGCCATCCTTTTTGCAGTTATTCAGAACATCAGGAGAAAAATGATGTCTTCCTGTACCGACGCAGTGTTTGTGCTAGGAGTTTCTGATCTCCATCTAAACTGGAAAAACACTACCTAATTCATGCAGGGCAGAAACTATTTGAATGCTCAGTTTGTGGCAAAACATTCCGACAGGCTCCTCACTGGAAGAGACATCAACTTACTCAATTTAAAGAACGACCACAAGAGAAAGTGGTTGCCTTGGATTCGGTTATGTAAACTGTCACAACCACTAACAATTGTGGTCTCTGGTGATCTTATTTTTAAAGCCTGTATTATTTAAAATGCGTTTTTATCAAGAGGCCTGCATTAAATTGAATGGTTTCACAGGCATTTGTTTGTCCTGCATAGTAAGGAGGTAAAATACATAGAAAATTAATACAATGTTTTAGAAACAGCCAAATTAATTTTTAGAGGCAAGAACATGATTTGATGCTATAAAGTAGGCATTTTAATATTGTAAACATATGCTGTGTCTGTACTGAAAAATATAAATTCATGATGCTGTATAAATAATTTAGTCTCATTCATTTTTTAAAGGAATTATTCCTTAAGACATGCCATCTCTTTTTATATATACTCAAAAGACCGAGAGGCAAAAATTGGCTTTTAGCTGCAGCACATATCCCTGCTATACTTCATTTATCTTACATTTCATATGACAGCATAATTTTGTCCACATGTGGCTCAAATTGCATTGGAATTTTTTTGTAAATTTAAAGAACTACAGAGGCACTAAAGGTGAAAATGGATGAGAAAATTATAGTATTTTTTCATTGGTCTTTTCAAAGCTATTTATTTTTAGGACTATGTGGTCATTTCACTTCTTCAGGTGATTAAGGTTTTTTTTTCTTTTTTTTTCCCAGCGAGTGACATCTTTCTCAAAATAATTTAAAAGTAGGCAAGAGGCTAGGATGTGTCCATATACATTTACCATGTTTATTTACCAGGAATATTTTCCAAGTGCCATAGTCTTTTTCATAATATGTATGCAGTTTTGTCTTTTCAGAGGAATAATTTCAAGTCATTCATTTGCTCATTAATTATAGCAGTAGTCATAGATTTAAGACTCTATTCTAGAGATCTTCATCTCCATAAGACTTTAACATTTATTTTAGTAAACTTTTCTTTTTATGCCTCTTTAATGGAGTGGTCCTATTATTTAAGCCTTTTCTAAGTTTGATCAAATGGCAATGACTAGGTCTAGTTTTAGTTTTTATTTTTGCAAGAGTCTAATGCTAAATAATTTTATTTTGATCCTTGTTAAATTTTTATTTTGATTAGTAAGGTAGTCATTCCTGTAGAGGGATAAGATGCTTGTAGAGTTGTGGGTATCATTCCAAATAGAACTGTTATGATTTGGGAAATATTCTAAACTACAAAGGACTTATTTCATAATGACAAATTGTCCTTCACCTTTGCCTTTGTTTATAAAATCTTCAGGAATGACATTTTCTAGCAATAAATGGAATTAACCATTATGTTTCTAAGCTGAAAAGAGGAACAGGTGAGTAATTATCCTACCATACTTAAATATAGTGGAAAATCCTCTATTGAGAATGTGGATAAAAGAACAATTGTAAATTTTGCATCATAATCTGAGAACTCCCTTTTGGGGCAGGGGGAGGCGGGAGGGATAGAAGGTGGGGGTGATCTGCTTGCTTCTTTTACCACAGGTGATTTTTAAGTAACTTGGGTTTAATTTACAGAGATGAAACATGGCAGTCTGAGTAAAACACCCAATGACGTAGAAGTGTGCCTGTTTATTACGTAGAGACAGCCAACAAAAACAGAGGAGAATCACATGCTTTAAAGAACACTTTCTCTTAGGTTTCCTTGGGATATGTTCTTCCAGTGCAAGCAAGATAGTGGTTTACAGAATTTGCTTAATACAAAACTTTTCAAGAACTCATCTGTTACACAAAAGCAAGGAATAGCTAGTTTATATTTTCCAATAATGTTCAAGGTTTTCTCCTTATTATGTCTGAAATTATTGATTTTGGCATTTTTCTAAGCAATTTATGTAATTTTATTTGAAGGAAATGTTTTATATACTCTTTTTCCCAACCTAAACAGGGAGAGTCCTAACAGTGTTGTGTTTGTATGATTATGAGGCTTTATTTGCCTAACTGATGCTACTATACTTTATTTTTGACCCATGCCTTTTTAAGCTGTTTCATATTGAAAGTTGGAATATTGTAAAAATTTTGTCAAAGATGTACTGAAGTGCTATTTGAAGTACCTATAACAAAACACAGTTGGTCCTCCATATCCACGGACTCTGCCTCTGTGAATTAAACCAATTGCAGATCAAAAATAATAGGAGAGAAAAATATAAAAATAATACAAATAAAAAATACAATATAACTGTTATTTAAATAGAATTTACATTCCATTAGGCATTAGTCTAGAGATAAAGTATGCAGGAGGATGTGCGCTGGTTATATGCAAGTATGCCACTTTATGTAAGGGACTTGAGTATACTTGGATTTTTGGTATCTGTGGGTGTGCAGGGTAGGGGGGGTCCTGGAACCAATACCCCATGGATACCAAGGGACAACTGTACTTATTTACCTTTATTATTATTGCAAGCTTCTTAAGGAAACTTTATAGGAATGAAAATACACATGTTAAGAAGATTAGGCCGGGCGCGGTGGCTCATGACTGTAATCCCAGCACTTTGGGAGGCCGAGACAGGTGGATCACGAGGTCAGGAGATCGAGACCATCCTGGCTAACACCGTGAAACCCCGTCTCTACTAAAAATACAAAAAATTAGCCAGGCATGGTGGCGGACGCCTGTAGTCCCAGCTACTCGGGAGGCTGAGGCAGGAGAATGGCGTGAACCCGGGAGGCAGAGCTCGCAGTGAGCCGAGATTGTGCCACTGCACTCCAGCCTGGGCGACACAGCAAGACTCCATCACAAAAAAAAAAAAAAAAAAAGAAGAAGATTAAACATTAGATATTAGATGGTCTGTTGCATGCTAGAACTGTTAGTATTGTTGGATCAATTACTTTGGTTTTATGAAAAAATAAATGATAAATATCTTTAAAGAGAACTAGAAGAATTTTTTGTTTGATTCTAGGCTGTAACATGATTATTTACGGACATAGTTTGATTGGCTGGCTAATTTAGTAGAATTATTGTTTTTTGTTTTGTACTGCAATAGGGCTTATAATTGTAAGATAAAAATGTGTGTGTGCTTAAGGGAAGTAAGTGCTGGTTAAAATTATTGAAAAAATTTCAGAATACTTTAAAAATAAAGTTTCAAGTTATACAAAAAAAAGAAATTCTAAATTTGTATGCATGTCTTAACATGGACCGATCTATGTTTAGATACAAAGCAAAAACTGATCTAAGTAAATAGAGAAATAGTTAAAACCACTGTGATGTGGGAATTTAACACACCTCTCTGAGTAACAGATAAAACTATCTGACAAAAATTCAGCTACATATAGAAGATTTAAATGGCATGAGTAATAAGTTTGCTTAAATGACATAGAACACTGCACAGAAAACCTTCACATGGAACATTCCAGAATAAGTCATATGCTAGGCCATAAGGCTAGCCTTGATAAATTTCTGGGGCTGGGGTGGGAGGTAATACAATCTACCTTGAATGGTTAGTGTGAAGATTAAAGATGTATTCCCTGCCCCACTACCACCTCTAGTGTACATCCAAGGAATGTTAATTTTTACCAACCCCTGCCTCAGGTGACCCTCCTCATACCTCAAACCCTGGCCCTGAGAAGGCCACAAGACTCAGGCCTGGACCCTTGCCACTGCCCACCCCCATCTAAAGGGAGATTGGCTGGGTGTCATGTGGGTTAGGGTAAGGTGGGGAAGGGGGCTCAGTCCCTTTTGCCCTGTGGAGACCTGAGACTCCAGCCTCATGCTGGCCGACTCACCCGTAGTGTGTCCTGAAGGCAGTGACATTTTACCAATGTCCTTACAGGGCTCTCGAGGAGAATCTGTGTGGCCTGGGGACGGGAGTTTGGAGAAGATTGAGGAGGGCTGCTGACGAAGGCGAGAGCAAGCCTCAAGCCTTGCTTACAGGAAGTTCCTTCCCCAAGCATAGAGAGGAGTGTCCTAGGAGTCAGAGAATTAACTTCCTGTTCTTACCACTCCCCAAAGTTTGCTGCCAGCCTAACACCCAGGGAGATGTTTCTAATGTAGCCACTCCTGCAAAGGTGGTTAGCAACAATCACAATCATGAGGCCTAGGACCCAGATACTTATTGAAACAAACACGGAAAAATCAGCTTGCTGGTCATCAGCAGTGCATTACATTGTATTCATTTACTCTGCAGACTCAGAGACTCAGAGTGCCTATGGTAGCTCAAGCTCTGTACTTGCTACATTACTTTTTTCTCCATGTATTCCTCACAAGGGGACTCTCAACTCAGAATCACCAGCTTCCTGAAGGTGCTGAGGCTTAATGAGGTATAGGACCTTGTCTGGAATGATTCAGATGTGACCTGGAGAAACAAAGTGGAAATGAGAACCATGGAATGGTGGGTGACCCCTCTATGCACAGCTTTTCTAAACTCTTATAATATTTGGGGTTTACTTAAGTTAGGGCAAAGTAAGGCAATGTTCTGCAAATACTCGTGTGACTGGAATTAACTACAGCCCATCCTAGAGAGAGAATATAAAAAACAGACCAGGAAAATATAAAGTAAAAGTTTAGTGTGTCACTGTAATGAAAGTAGAAAAGAATCAAGTATTGTCTTAAAGACAAAATAAAGTATAGTCAATGTAGATGGATACTCCTAATGATTAGAGCCAGAAATGTAGCTCTTAAAGTCTCAGGCCAGAGAGAGGGAATAAACTAGTGAGAGGTGACAGCGTGCTGGCAGCTCTCACAGCCCTCGCTCGCTCTTGGCACCTCCTCTGCCTAGGCTCCCACTTTGGCGGCACTTGAAGAGCCCTTCAGCCCGCCGCTGCACTGTGGGAGCCCCTTCCTGGGCTGGCCAAGGCCGGAGCTGGCTCCCTCAGCTTGCGGGGAGGTGTGGAGGGAGAAGCGCTAGCGGTAACCGGGGCTGCGCGTGGCGCTTGCGGGCCAGCTGGAGTTCTGGGTGGGCGTGGGCTTGGTGGGCCCCACACTCTTAGCAGCCGGCCAGCGCTGCTGCCCCGGGCAATGAGGGGCTTAGCACCTGGGCCAGCAGCTGCTGTGCTCAATTTCTCTCCAGGCCTTAGCTGCCTTCCCGCGGGGCAGGGCTCGGGACCTGCAGCCCGCCATGCCTGAGCCTCACCCCCACCCCCGCCTCCGTGGGCTCCTGTGCCGCCCAAGCCTCCCCGACGAGCGCCGCCCCCTGCTGCACGGCGCCCAGTCCCATCTATGAAGGTGGAGCTCTCGTGGCCTAATTACTTCCCTAAGGCCCTACCTCTTAATACTGTTGCACCGGGGATTAAGTTTCAATGTGAATTTTGGAGGAACACAAACACTCAAACCATAGCATTTACCGTTTTATAAAAATGTTCACATAATATTGTTTTATAAAAAAAATAAAGATTTAGGCTGGGCATGGTGGCTCACGCCTGCAATCCCAGCACTTTGGGAAGCTGAGGCGGGTGGATCACTTGAGGTCAGCAGTTTGAGACCAGCCTGGCCAACATGGTGAAACCCCCTCTTTACTAAAAAATACTATTAACTGTGGACATCAAGTCTGAAAATAGCCATTATTAAAAACCTGATGAAAGTCTATTATAATAGTGATGCAATTGACAAAAAAATTTGGTTATTTCTGAACCAACATTGTGACTGATAGCATTTATACCAAGACATATCAGAGTTCTAGGAATGTTATACAATTTCGGAACACACATTAATAATATATCCATGTAAATATAACTCAGAGAAGATTAACCATCATTCCTTATTTAGACAGTGTTTCTCATATAAATGAACATATCAGATAAGCTGATGGTGTAATATCTCTTTTACAACTACTTTCAGAAGTTCTAGGGCTTGTCATAATATCCCAAAGTTACTTCAAGGTCAAAAATACTTAATTTTGATATTTGAGAAGTTTGTCAACTATCAGTGGTCTAGAATACTTGATCAAAATAGGATCACAGGTCACTATGAAATAAAATGGAAGTGACAAAAGATTTCACAGGCACAAAGCCCACGAAATTATCTTGATTAAACACAGAATCTCTGTTCCCTAGGCCAGTTACCTAAAAGGTAAAGAAAAAAACCTCACACAATTTCCTTTTAAAAACAGCTCAATGTTCTGAGAAAACCCAGTTATTCCAACACAGGAGCCCAAAACCTTGCCTTCACCAGCGCATTTTTTTATTAATTGTCAATTTTTGGCAAAACTTTATATTATTTATAATTAGCTTCTATTTTAGGCAACTTGATGACACAAAAAATTTCTTTCATGAGATTTCTATTCTGTGAACTTTCTATAACTTGCAAAATTTACTTTCCTTTTCTCTATATCATTTTGACCACACAAAGTTCTCTTAAGCAAAAGAAAAAATTACTTTTTTCATCTTTCTTTACCAAAACTACATCTTCATACTTATAACTTTTTTTTAATCTCTTCTGCTTACCGGTTCCTTCCCTGCCTTGTTTGTATTTCCTTCTGTAAACCAAAAATAAAATTCTAAGTCCCCTCAACCATCTGAATGGACTTTCTCCTCAGCCAGCATTCTTAAAATTGAACCTGAGAGACTGTTTTAGGTCATTATGTGAAGTGGGGGTTGAACAGGCCTCATTATACCTCTTCAGCTTTAACATCAACATAGGCTTTAAGTCTGATAAGAAATATTTCACAACCTATTCTCTCTGAAGCCTGCTAGCTAAAAGCTTCATCTACATAGTAAAACTTTGGTCTCTACAACCTCTTATCAGACATTCTTTTCTATTGGTCACAGTTCTTTAGACAACCTCAACGTATTGTCAACCAGAAAATGTTTAAATTTACCTTAAATTTACTGATAGCCTGGAAGCCCCGCCTTGGAATTGTCCCACCTTCCTGGACCAAACCAATGTATTTCTTAAATGTATGTGATTGACGTCTCATGCCTCCCTAAAATGTATAAAACCAAGCTGCACCCTCACCTCCTTGGGCACATGTTCTCAGGACCTCCTGAGGGCTGTGTCAAGGGCCATGGTTGCTCATATTTGGCTCAGAATAAATCTCTTTAAATATTTTAGAGTTTGACACTTTTTGTCGACACTTCCTAAATCTATATTTTGAAATATCCTTTCAAAAACCTCCAAATTAGATGAAATTTGCTCTTTTAACAAAAATATATTCTCATGTCTTTTTACAATTTCTCTTGCCAAAATGAGAGACAGGACTAGCTGGATTTCCTAGGCCGACTAAGAATCCCTAAGCCTAGCTGGGAAGGTGACCGCATCCACCTTTAAACATGGAGCTTGCAACTTAGCTCACACCCGACCAATCAGAGAGCTCACTAAAATGCGAATTAGGCAAAAACAGGAGGTAAAGAAATAGCCAATCATCTATTGCCTGAGAGCACAGCGGGAGGGACAAGGATCGGGATATAAACCCAGGCATTCGAGCCGGCAACGTCAACCCCTTTGGGTCCCCTCCCCTTGTATGGGAGCTCTGTTTTCACTCTATTTCACTCTATTAAATCTTGCAACTGCACTCTTCTGGTCCGTGTTTGTTATGGCTCGAGCTGAGCTTTTGCTCGCCATCCACCATTGCTGTGTTGCAGCTGTCGCAGACCCGCTGCTGACTTCCACCCCTCCGGATCCAGCAGGGTGTCCGCTGTGCTCCTGATCCAGCGAGGTGCCCATTGCCACTCCCCATCTGGATAAAGGCTTGCCATTGTTCCCACATGGCTAAGTGCCTGGGTTCGTACTAATCGAGCTGAACACTAGTCACTGGGTTCCACGGTTCTTTTCCGTGACCCACGACTTCTAATAGAGCTATAACACTCACCGCATGGCCCAATATTCCATTCCTTGGAATCCGTGAGGCCAAGAACCCCAGGTCAGAGAACACGAGGCTTGCCACCATCTTGGAAGTGGCCTGCCGCCATTTTGGAAGTGGCCCACCACCATCTTGGGAGCTCTGGGAGCAAGGACCCCCGGTAACAAAAACACACCTTACTTTCCTTGTACACTTTACATACATAAATTTTTTTTTATTTCTAGTAATTTTCATTACATATTTAATTAAAATTTTGAATTCTTAGCTTATTTTTTATGAAAATGTAAGAAATGGCTATTTGAACTGTCTTATGCCAATATTTTATGAATATACTGAAGAGAATCAAAATATTTCATCCCAAAATATACTTCTTTGACATATTTTGAGATGGCTATCCAGACAGCCAACTGAGGCAGGGAAATAGGATCTGGAGGTAGGGAACATAAGGCTGATTCACACTTCAGCCATGACAGGAAATATCCTCTCCATAGGGCACAGGCCAAGTAAATGACTTTGTAACTTCATCCTCTCCATTTACATAGGGCATACCCCAAGTAACCAATGGAATCCTCTAGAGGATATTTAAACTCCCAAAAATTCTGTAATGGGGTCTTTGAGCCCCTATGCTCAGGCCCGCTCCCACACTATGGAGTGTACTTTCATTTTCAATAAAACCCTTCATTCCTTCCTTGCTTTGTTTGTGCGTTTTGTCCAATTCCTTGTTCATGACGCCAAGAACCTGGACATCCTCCACCATTAACACAATGAGCAGAAGTAACCCCACAAAACTCTTTTCTTGTGGAAGATTTTGCCTCTATAAAGAATCTGCATTGATGCAACCAAAGTTTCTCTGAAGCCCTTCTTTGTCTAGATCTAGGAAAGATTAACTGAGAGTCTGACACCTTAAAGGTCTATGCAAAATATTTATCAGCTATTGTTTCTGATGGCTGCTACCTGTCATGTTTCATCTATATAACAAGACAACCTTTGCCAGCCAGGTCTCCACTTCTCTCCCTCCCATAACCCATCTTGCAGCTATAACCTGATTTACCACCACAATCTGTTTTTGGCTATGCTCCAAGTCCCCATTCTTTCTGTAACCTCGAAATAGTATATAAGCTTCCGTACTCCAATAGGGGGCGGGGGGGAATCACTCTGTGATTCTCTCCACGCAAGCCAATAAATGTGCGTGCCATTTCTCCTATTAATCTCCCTCTTGTGAGTTGATTTTTCAGCAAATCTTCACAGAGTGAAGGAGAGGTCTTCCTTTGGCCCCTACAGTTTATTTCATAATTTCTAGAGGCATGTACTTTCTCATAGAACAAATTTTTAAGTGTTTACTAACAGACCCAAATATATTTTGCTTCTCTATACCACATAAAAGCAAGATGCCAACGTATATAAATTTTAAACATGTGATTAGTAATTAATGTTTTAGTATTCTAACTTATTTAGAAATGACCTGAACATTTAATGACTATTTATTACTTAAGGATTTAAGTTACCAAAAAGATTTCTGAAACTATGAAGAGTTCATTTATAAACATTTGTGCCTAATTTACATATTTAATACCTTTTTGTGATCTATAATGTTTGTGATCCTAAATGTCTCAAAATGGAGTCACTTATGACAAGTGACTCAGCTGATAGTGAAACTACTGAGCTCTGAGAGTGATAAGCACATGTATGGTGGAATGAGGTGATAAGATGACACTTGCTGTGGCCAGACACTGTTAGGGGTGGCGAATATTCGTTACTGACAGCTAATCCATACTGGTCTGCAGCAACTGCAGTTCCTGCCTACTCAGAAGAAAGAATTTGACTGAGGGGCATAAGGCAGAAGAAGAGACCGAGGCAAGTTTTAGAGCAGGAGTAGAAGTTTGTTAAAAAGCTCTAGAGCAGGAGTAGAAGTTTGTTAAAAAGCTCTAGAGCAGGAACGAAAGAAAGGAAAGGACACTTGGAAGGGGCCCCAATGGGCAACTTGAAAGACAAGTGCAGCATTTGACCTTTTGACTTGTATATGCTGGACTACTTTTGGTGTCTTGCATCCCTTTCCCTTTATTCTTCCTTTAGGGTGGGCTACCCACATGTACAGTGCCCTCATTGCACTTGGGAGGTGAGCATGTGCAGTGTGTTTACTGCAGTTGTACGCATGCTCAACAGAGGCTTTCTTCCCTTTTCCAGTGGAATGCCCCCAGAAGGTCATACTCTGCCTTTTTGTCTCTTAATGTGCATGCCCAGGCTCACTTGCCCAATACCTGAGATTTTACTGGAAGCTGCTGATTACCAATTTCAAGTGTTTTTATCTATTGGGAAATTGCCTCTCCCTGGCACCTGTGACCAATTACATTTTAATGTGACAACTGCTGGATCATCAGGAAATTGCCTCTCCCTGGTGCCTGTGACCAATTATCATTTTTAGAGAGGCAGTGTGACAACTGCCGAATCATCACCTGATGGTCACCTGACATTTCTGGTGCAGGGGTGGGGAGCCCTCTCCTGCCCCACTCATGCCTGACTAGCTACCTACTGTAACAAGACTTGACAAGACAGTGAAGCCAAAAGGTAGCTGAAGAAGATGGGTATGGATACTGGACACTTTTACAGAGGACCATAAAACCCACAAAGAAACGGACCACGACAGAGACACCTGTAGAAACTCTGCCTGTGAGAACTCAGAGGCCTCTTTTCCATCCATTGCAGTTACCGGAAGCACTGCTGAGAGAAAAGAAGCATCCCCCACCGCCCCCTCCCAGTCAGTAGGCTGGTCTCCTGAACTACTTGCTGTGTTCCTTCTCTCTGTCTATAACTGTCTGTGTCTTTGAATATATTTGCGTGATTGGTGGTGTGTGAACGCCTTGGAGTAAACTATGAATTTGTAGGAATTTAATTAGTCACTGAGTCATTTTGAAACATTCCCCTCACCACCCTCATAAGAATTTGCACAACCAGACTGATTTGACCTGACACAAGATCATGAAAATTCTATGAGACATTGAATGAAACTAACCACCATCTCCAGTTATTCTGTTAATCATTTTTACAGCATAAAAATGTTAGGCATTGGCCACTTAATCAAAAATCCGAAAGTTAAATACATGGGTATTTTTGCTGATCAGAAGACACAATTGTTTCCAGTCTTATTTACCAAAAATTTACTCAAGTCACATAAGCCAAAAGGCATTTGAGTTAGGTTCTATTTTTTGATAAAATATTTGATTTAAGCACTTGTTCTTTAAGTCAATCAGTCAGAGTCTCTTACACATTTTGGTTGAGAAATATTACATAAGCATAACACACATAGGCGTGGAAAAAGAAGCAGATTTTATAGCTTTATTAAGATTATTCCTTTGCCAATTTTGAAATACTTTCCCCCCTTTAGCCCATCAAACTTTCAATCACCCATTCCGTTGCCCGAAGCAATTGTTAGCCAGGCAACTCTACAATTTGCACTTCCAAAAAAAAAGATGACTTTCAGATAAAACAAGACAATTTACAGTACTTAGAACAATATAGAAACTTCATTAATAGAAACCCTATTATTTGTCAAAACAAAAAAAGGCATAGGTAAACCTCCAATTAAGACAAGATGGCTAGAAAAGGCACCTTAAACATTGGTAAGACTGTTAACGTAAACTAAGCCACCACCTTTCCCGTTGTTAAAGTTTCTAGTGGTTTAGGTGCAGAAAGGGAGACAACCTTACTAATGGGGATTTCCTTTACAGATGTAAATTTCTTTTACAGAGAGTTTCAAAATAGCCAATTAAATGTCATAAAGTTGTATTTTATTTTATGTATATTTTTAGAGACGTCTCTCTCTGTCACCCAGGCTGTAGCGTACTATCACCATCAAAGCTCACTGCAGCCTAAAACTCATGGGCTCAAGCAATCCTCCCACTGCAGCCTCCCAAGCAACTGGGACTACAGGTGCAGGCCACCAAGAGTGGCTAATTTTTTTTTTTAGGGAGGGAGTCTGCCTATGTTGCCCAGGCTAGCCTTGAACTCCTGGCCTCAAGTGATCCTCCCACCTTAGCCTCCCAAAGCACTGGGATTATGGGTATGAGCCACTGAGCCCGACCAGTTGTAAAGATTTCATTTCATAGTTAGTCTTTTCAATTTAGATTTTTTGTTAGTTTGATTACTGACTTCAGGGAAGAGCCCTTTAATGAAAAGGACAAAAAATAACTGGTAGAAACTTAACCCTGAGTATTCCTTGGGGGCCTATAAATCCTGGTGTTAACATGAAGATTATTATCAGAGGGAGTGGGCAGCCTGTTTTCAGGGGCTTTCTTGGAAATCTTTGGGGGCACTCCCTTTTTCAGTGTCCTAGTTGTTTGCACAAATGGCAACAATACTTCAGAAACTGCTGTTTCAGGGGTCCCTTATTGGAGAAGTGCTCTAGGACAAGTCTAGAAGTCATTCTAGGTTGTTGGTTGCCATGGAGCTGAAACACTTTGGGAATGGCTTTCAAAAGGTCATCTGAGTCTTTCTGGCTTTGCCTGGCCCATAAGTAGACCAGATGGGGCTTGTGAGGTCCTTGATATTGACAGAGCAGGAGCACCATCATCTCAGACAAACACTGCCATTTTAAGTTCCAGCTCCTTTTCCAGCCTCATGCATTTCAAGGAAATCACTTTTCTTCTAACTACAAGCAGCCAGAAAGAGCAGACAGTAAAATACAGATAAGACAGCTCGGGCACAGAGGGAGGTGCGAGGAAAGTCTCTTGGGTAACTGCCAAACTTCACCCTCATACAATGGGCCCCAGTAAAATATGGGCCTTAATAAGCACATTCCTTTCCCTTCGGGTACACTAAGATAAGGAAGCTAAAAGCAGACTCAGGGAGGCGGCGGGGGGTATGCCTGCAGCTGCAGAAAGATATATGGGAACAGACACACAATTGTCCCTCCCAGATAAGCACAACAAAGAGACACAGAAGCAGTCCAAGCCTCTGATAAACTTTCCCACCCTGAATCCTTGAAAACTCTTAGTCTGTAAGACAGTGTGCCTCTGACCTAACTTGGCCAGACACCCTTCTCAGATTTGTTTTCTCTAAAATAAACTTTTTGTGTTTCTTTCCTCTTTCTTTAATTCTTACAGATACCATTCTCAAGAGATTATTCTACCTCTTTTACCCTTTTGGGTCTCCCCATGTCCCACCAAATGTATTAGGTGGTAGAGGTCAAGTATCATTAGGGATCATAAATTACAATTAAGGGCCGGGCGCGGTGGCTTACACCTGCAATCCTAGCACTTTGGGAGGCCAAGGTGGGTTGATCACTTGAGGTCAGGAGTTGGAGACCAGCCTGCCCAACATGGTGAAACCCCTTCTCTACTAAAAATATAAACATTAGCTGGGTGTGGTGGCACACGCCTATAATCCCAGCTACTCTGGGGGCTGAGGCAGGAGAATCCCCTGAACCTGGGAGGCAGAGGCTGCAGTGAGCTGAGATAGTGCCACTACACTCCAGCCTGGGCACAGAGTGAGATTCTGTTTAAGAAAAAAAGTTACAATTAAGACTTTGAATTTTGTTTTGTCAGGCACAGTGGCTCATGCCTGTAATCCCAGCAACCTCAGGAGGATTGCTTGAGCCCAAGAGTTTGAGGCTGCAGTGAGCTATGATCAGGCCATTGTACTCCAGCCTGCTGAGTGACTGAGCAAGACTTTGTCTCTAAGACTCTGGCCTGAATTCTTCAGAAAACTTTTGAAGATCTTAGGAATTTTTTTTTTTTTTTTTGAGATGGAGTCTTGCTCTGTCGCCCAGGCTGGAGTGCAGTGGTGTGATCTCGGCTCACTGCAAGCTCCGCCTCCTGGGTTCATGCCATTTTCCTGCCTCAGCCTCCTGAGTAGCTGGGACTACAGGTGCCCACCACCGCGCCCGGCTAATCTTTTGTATTTTTAGTAGGGACGGGGTTTCACGGTGTTAGCCAGGATGGTCTCGATCTCCTGACCTCGTGATCCGCCCACCTCGGCCTACCAAAGTGCTGGGATTACAGGCTTGAGCCACCGCGGCCGGCTGATTTCGGAAATTTTTAAACTGTGGTCCTGGCCTCCATTTTTTGTCCAGAAAGTATAATCAAATAGTGGACTATCTCCAGAATTTTGGAGTGTTTCTACCTTATAAGGAAACTGTTTAACTTTCCTTTTTTTTTTTTTTTTTGAGACAGAGTTTTGTTCTTGTAGCCAAGGCTGGAATGCAATAGCACGATCTCAGCTTGCTGCAATCTCTGCCTCCCAGGTTCAAGTGATTCTCCTGCCTCAGCCTCCAAAGTAGCTGGGATTACAAGCTTATGACACTATGCACTGCTAATTTTTGTATTTTTAGTAGAGACGGGGTTTCACCATGTTGGCCAGGCTAGTCTCGAATTCCTGACCTCAGATGATCCACCCGCCTCAGCCTCCCAAGGTGCTGGGATTACAGGCATGAGGCACTGCGCGCCCAGCCGAACTTTCCTTTTTTTTCAGAAAGGAAATGCAATTCAGACACTGAATTGTTTAGTACACTGGGAATATTCCAGGCAACGTAAATTAAAGGGAAGCACTAAGAGTTAGGTAAGTTTTACGGTCCTTTATATAGGGGATATCTTGCATTTTTAGCTTTTTTACTAACTTTTTGCAGTCTTTTAGAAAAGCTATTTTAGAGTCCTGTTGTCTACTCCAACCTTCTACATGCCAATAGGAATTCCATTTTCTCTGCCTTCAAGAGGCTGAGAATTCAAGTACACTTTCTTAGATGACATTCCACATAATGGCCATCATAATACTAGATTATCGATTATCTTTAGTAAAATTTTGTCACTTTTGTAAAAATTTGTTGCTTCTGGGGCCAGAAATTTTTATTTTTATTTTTTTTTATTGATCATTCTTGGGTGTTTCTCGCAGAGGGGGATTTGGCAGGGTCATAGGACAATAGTGGAGGGAAGGTCAGCAGATAAACAAGTGAACAAAGGTCTCTGGTTTTCCTAGGCAGAGGACCCTGTGGCCTTCCGCAGTGTTTGTGTCCCTGGGTACTTGAGATTAGGGAGTGGTGATGACTCTTAACCAGCATGCTGCCTTCAAGCATCTGTTTAACAAAGCACATCTTGCACCGCCCTTAATCCATTTAACCCTGAGTTGACACAGCACATGTTTCAGAGAGCACAGGGTTGGGGGTAAGGTCATAGATCAACAGGATCCCAAGGCAGAAGAATTTTTCTTAGTACAGAACAAAATGAAAAGTCTCCCATGTCTACTTCTTTCTACACAGACACAGCAACCATGCGATTTCTCAATCTTTTCCCCACCTTTCCCCCTTTTCTATTCCACAAAACCACCATTGTCATCATGGCCCGTTCTCAATGAGCTGTTGGGTACACCTCCCAGACGGGGTGGTGGCCGGGCAGAGGGGCTCCTCACTTCCCAGTAGGGGTGGCCGGGCAGAGGCGCCCCTCACCTCCCGGATGGGGCGGCTGGCCGGGCGGGGGCTGACCCCCCACCTCCCTCCCGGACGGGGCGGCTGGCCGGGCGGGGGGCTGACCCCCTACCTCCCTCCCGGACGGGGCAGCTGGCCAGGCGGGGGGCTGACCCCCCACCTCCCTCCCGGACGGGGTGGCTGCCGGGCGGAGACGCTCCTCACTTCCCAGACGGGGTGGCTGCCGGGCGGAGGGGCTCCTCACTTCTCAGACGGGGCGGCCGGGCAGAGACGCTCCTCACTTCCTAGATGGGATCGCGGCCAGGAAGAGGCACTCCTCACTTCCTATATGGGACGGTGGGTGGGCAGAGACGCTCCTCACTTTCCAGACTGGGCAGCCAGGCAGAGGGGCTCCTCACACCCCAGAGGATGGGCGGCCAGGCAGAGATGCTCCTCACTTCCCAGACGGGGTGGCGGCCGGGCAGAGGCTGCAATCTCGGCATTTTGGGAGGCCAAGGCAGGCGGCTGGGAGGTGGAGGTTGTAGCGAGCCGAGATCACGCCACTGCACTCCAGCCTGAGCACCATTGAGCACTGAGTGAACGAGACTCCGTCTGCAATCCCGGCACCTCGGGAGGCCGAGGCTGGCAGATCACTCACGATTAGGAGCTGGAGACCAGCCCGGCCAACACAGCGAAACCCCGTCTCCACCAAAAAAATACGAAAACCAGTCAGGCGTGGCGGCGCGCGCCTGCAATCGCAGGCACTCAGCAGGCTGAGGCAGGAGAATCAGGCAGGGAGTTTGCAGTGAGCTGAGATGGCAGCAGTACAGTCCAGCTTCGGCTCGGCATCAGAGGGAGACCGTGGAAAGAGAGGGAGAGGGAGACCGTGGGGAGAGGGAGAGGGAGAGGGAGAATTTTTTTTTTTTTTAAATATTGGCTCACTCTGTTGCCTAGACTGAAAGGCAGTGGTGCAATCATAGCTTACTGCAGCCTCGAATTCCTGTGCTCAAGGGATCCTCCAGCCTCAGCCTCCCTAGTAGCTAGGACTACAGGCATGTGCCACCAGGCTCATCTAATTTTTTTATTTTTATTTTTTTGTCTTAGAGACAGCTGGTTTCAAACTCCTGACCCAAAACAATCCTCCCTCCTCAGCCTCACAAAGTGCTGAGATTATGAGTCTGAACCACCAAGCCCTGTCTGGGGCTAGAAACCTTATGCATAACTAAGGCAGGTCTACTGAAATGTGACGTACTCAGATCTTTAGAAATTAGGGATCCCAGCCGGGCACAGTGGCTCACGCCTGTAATTCCAGCACTTTGGGAGGCCGAGAGGGGCGGATCACGAGGTCAGGAAATCAAGACCATTCTGGCTAACATGGTGAAACTCCGTCTCTACTAAAAATACAAAAAAATTTGCCGAGTGTAGTGGTGGGCGCCTGTAGTCCCAGCTACTTGGGAGGCTGAGGCAGGAGAATGGCATGAACCTGGGAGGCAGAGCTTGCAGTGAGCCAAGATTGCGCTACTGCACTCCAGCCTGGGCAACAGAGTGAGCCTCCGTCTCAAAAAAAAAAAAAAAGAAAGAAAGAAAAAAAAGAAAGTAAAAAAAGAAAGAAAGAAATTAGGGTTCCCACTTTCATGTTGGATCTTGGGTTTCCCAGAGCCAAGATGGCTTTGGCTACAAGATCTTCTTGACCAACTTAGCCAATGATTTTACAGTTTCTGTCTGACCCAGTCAGACACCTGAGGCTTCCCTTACCTAAGTGCAGAAGAAAAAACCCACATACCCATGAATTCCAAAAACCGGAGATCACTCCCCTGCATTAATAACCACTCACTGCCACTACTGTCAGTTACCTTAAAACTGCAGCCCTTTATGCTAGTGTGTCCAGAATTGGTGGGTTCTTGGTCTCACTGACTTCAAGAATGAAGCCACGGACCCTCGTGGTGAGTGTTACAGCTCTTAAGGTGGCACGTCTGGAGTTTGTTCCTTCTGATGTTCGGATGTGTTCAGAGTTTCTTCCTTCTGGTGGGTTCGTGGTCTCGCTGGCTCAGGAGTGAAGCTGCAGACCTTTGCGGTGAGTGTTACAGCTCATAAAAGCAGCATGGACCCAAAGAGTGAGCAGTAGCAAGATTTATTGCAAAGAGCAAAAGAACAAAGCTTCCACAGTGTGGAAGGGGACCTGAGCAGGTTGCCACTGCTGGCTCAGGCAGCCTGCTTTTATTCTCTTATGTGGCCCCACCCACATCCTGCTGATTGGTAGAGCCAAGTGGTCTGTTTTGACAGGGTGCTGATTGGTGCGTTTACAATCCCTGAGCTAGACACAAAGGTTCTCCATGTCCCCACTAGATTAGCTAGATACAGAATGTTGACACAAAGGTTCTCCAAGGCCCCACCAGAATAGCTAGATACAGAGTGTCGATTGGTGCATTCAGAAACCCTGAGGTAGACACAGGGTGCTGATTGGTGTATTTACAAACCTTGAGCTAGATACAGAGTGCTGATTGGTGTATTTACAATCCCTGAGCTAGACACAGGGTGCTGATTGGTGTGTTTACAAACCTTGAGCTAGATACAGAGTGCGGATTGGTGTATTTACAAACCCTGAGCTAGACATAAAGGTTCTCCAAGGCCCCACCAGAGTAGCTAGATACAGAGCGTCGATTGGTGCATTCACAAACCCTCAGCTAGATACTGAGTGCTGATTGGTGTATTTACAATCCCTGGGCTAGACATAAAGGTTCCCCACATCCCCACCAGACTCAGGAACCCAGCTGGCTTCACCCAGTGGATCCCACACCGGGGCTGCAGGTGGAGCTGCCTGCCAGTCCCAGTGCCATGCGCCCGCACTCCTCAGCCCTTGGGTGGTTGATGGGACTGGGCACCGTGGAGCAGGGGGTGGCGCTCGTCGGGGAGACTCGGGCCGCACAGGAGCCCATGGAGGGGGTGGGAGGCTCAGGCATGGCAGACTGCAGGTCCTAAGCCCTGCCCTGCTGGAAGACAGCTAAGGCCTGGTGAGAAATTGAGCGCAGCGCCGGTGGGCTGGCACTGCTGGGCGACCCAGTATACCCTCTGCAGCCACTGGCCTGGGTGCTAAGCCCCTCATTGCCTGGGGCCGGCAAGGCCAGCCGGCTGCTCTGAGTGCAGGGCCCGCCAAGCCCACGCCCACCTGGAACTCCAGCTGGACCGCAAGCGCCACGCGCAGCCCCGGTTCCCGCTTGCGCCTCTCCCTCCACACCTCCCTGCAAGCTGAGGGAGCTGGCTCTGGCCTTGGCCAGCCCAGAAAGGGGCTCCCACAGTGCAGCGGTGGGCTGAAGGGCTCCTCAAGTGCTGCCAAAGTGGGAGCCCAGGCAGAGGAGGCGCCGAGAGCAAGCGAGGGCTGTGAGGACTGCCAGCACGCTGTCACCTCTCACTAGCTGCAAATGTGGTGAAACCCACATTTCTGTATAGCCATAATCTTGAGAAAACACATGAGACATCTCCAAACAGAGCAAAAAAATGCAGCCCTTGCCAGTAACTTGTCAGCTACTGCAAACCCTGCCCTGCCACAGAACAAACTAACCCTTTTTACTCCATAGTCAAATGCTTTCTCATAGCACAAACCAACCTTGGTACACACAAAGCCAAAAATACCAGGGAGCTCAAATGCCAAAGAGAGCTGAGCTCAGACCTGAGAGGGACTTACTCAAGACTTTCAGGGCTTCATGGGGAAGACTGTTCACTTCATGGTTGCCAGATATGTCAAAAGATAAAACTACAACAAATTTATTTTAAAGACCTCAATTGGCTTTATTTGTAATTCTAGAATCTGGTCACACATCACACCAGAAAATACAGTAAGTGTTCCAATGGACTGAACAGAAGAGGTTAACTTTATAGACAGAGACAGGCTGAAGAATGCAGAAAGAAAGAACGAAGATCATGTTAGTGATTTTGAAGATACTTTTCTTATAAGAAAGGGACAGAGAGGCAGAACAGTAGAAAAACAACTGATTAGTTAACCTCAGGTAACTTCAGGGTACATTTTTTGTGTGAGAATTAAAGCAGAAGGACCTTCTTTATCATGCCAATTGAAGATTTTAAATGGGCTAGTGTGTAGTAAAATAGACTGTTATCTCTTTCGCTGGAAGGTCATACAGCAACTTAGTTTGGGTTTGGTTACTTAGAACTTTAGCATGAGTGGGCTGGGCACAGTGGCTCACGCCTGTAATCCCAGCACTTTGGGAGGCTGAGGCGGGTGGATCACCTGATGTCAGGAGTTTGAGATCAGCCTGGCTAAATGGCGAAAACTGTCTCTACTAAAAATACAAAAATTAGCTGGGCGTGGTGGTGGGCCCCTGTAATCCCAGCTACTTGGGAGGCTGAGGCAGGATAATCACTTGAACCTGGGAGGCAGAGGTTGTAGTGACCTGAGATTGTGCCATTGCACTCCAGCCTGGGTGACAGAGCGAGACTCTGTCTCAAAAAAAAAAAAAAAAAAAAGGAACTTTAGCATGGGTGACTCCATTTTGATTTTTAGTCTATGCTGTTGAGGCCTAGTGCAAAAGGTTAGTCCGAAACAATGGCCTCCTATAATTTTTATTTGGCATTCCTTAGCCTCAGGTCTTTGTTTAAACATTACTTCCTGTGAGAAGTCTTCTCAAATATACTCTAATGCTTTAATTATCATTAGCCACCTAACTCCACTATCGGGGGAACCAGCCCCCAATATTTCAATGTAGGTTCTTTCTATTTTCCCTAAGTGTTGGCAGGTCTGAGAAATAAAGAGAAAGAGTACCAAGAGAGGACTTTTACAGCTGGGCCTCCGGGGGTGACATCACATATCAGTAGGTCCATGATGTCCGCCTGAGCCACAAAACCAGCAGGTTTTTATTAAGGACTTTAAAAGGGGAGGGGGTGTACAAACAGGGAGTAGGTCACAAAGATCACATGCTTTAAAGGGCAATAAAGATCACAAGGCAAAGGGCAAAGCAAAGATCACAAGGCAAATGGCAAAGCAAAGATCATAAGGCAAAGGGCAAAATTAGAATTACTGATGAGGGTCTATGTTCAGCTGTGCACAAATTTTCTTGATAAACATCTTAAACAACAGAAAACAGGGTTTGAGAGCAGAGAACCAGTCTGACCTCAAAATTACCAGGGCGGGATCTTTTCCCCACCCTAATAAGCCTCAGGGTACTGCAGGAGACCAGGGCATATTTCAGTCCTCATCTCAACCGTATAAGACAGACAATCCCAGAGCGGCCGTTTATAGACCTTCCCCCAGGAATGCATTCCTTCCCCAGGGTATTAATTATTAATATTCCTTGCTGGGAAAATAATTCAGTGATATCTCTCCTACTTGCACGTCCATTTATAGGCTGTCTGCAAGAAGAAAAATATGGCTCTATTATGCCCGACCCTGCAGGAAGTCAGACCTTTGGTTGTCTTCCCTTGTTCCCTAAAATCGCTGTTATTCTGTTCATTTTCAAGGTGCACTTATTTCATATTGTTCAAACACCCATGTTTTACAATCAGATTTCATATTGTTCAAACACACATGTTCTACAATGAATTTGTACAATAGTGGTCCTGAAGTGACATACATTCTCAGCTTATGAAGATAATAGGATTAAGAGATTAAAGTAAAGACAGGCATAAGAAATTATAAGAGTATTATTTGGGAACTGATAAATGTCCATGAAATCTTCACAATTTATGTTCAGAGACTGCGGTAAAGACAGGCATAAGAAATTATAGAAGTATTAATTTTGGGAACTGATAAATGTCCATATTAAAATGAAATCTTCACAATTTATGTTCCTCTGCCATGGCTCCAGCCGGTCCCTCTGTTTGGGGTCCCTGACTTCGCACAACACTCCACCAGCTTCACCATTTCCAAATGTTACAGGTAGTTAGATAGGCATGAGCAGGGCAGGAGAGGACTCTCCCCCCACCCACTAGGAATGTCAGGTGACGGTTTGACAATTATCACACTGCCTCTCTAAAAATGATAATTCAGCAGCCTGTGCCAGGGTACCAGGGAGGGACAATCTCTCTTTTTTTTTTTTTTTTTTTTTTTTTTGAGACAGAGTCTCTCTCTGTCGCCCAGGCTGGAGTGCAGTGGTGCAATCTCGGCTCACTGCAAGCTCTGCCTCCTGGGTTCATGCCATTCTCCTGCCTTGGCCTCCCAAGTAGCTGGGACTACAGGCGCCCACCACCATGCCCGGGTAATTTTTTGTATTTTTAGTAGAGATGGGGTTTCACCATGTTAGCCAAGATGGTCTCAATCTCCTGACCTCGTGATCCACCCACCTCGGCCTCTCAAAGTGCTGAGATTACAGGCATGAGCCACCATGCCTGGCCTGGAGGGACAATCTCTTGATGATACACAGCTATTAACATTAAAGTATTCATTGAAACCAGATTCCAGGGAGAAGAAGATTCCTGGGTATGTGCACTAAGAAACAAAATGGTGATTCATGACCTCTCAGGGACCTTCCATCAGAAAAGGGAAAAAGGCCTCAAATGGGCTTGCGTACAGCTTCCTAAGCACACTGAGCATGCTCAATTCCCAAGGATTAGAAAGGCACTGCACATGCTTCCCTTAGGGAAGCCCACCCTAAGAGAAGAATCATAGGAAAGAGGAGCACCTGTAAAGTCCTAGGATCATGGTTAAATGCTGTTTTCGTCCTTTAACACCCTCTTTGATCTCTTCCAAATGAACTTTCCTTTCTTTCTTGTTCTAAAGCCTTTTTAAATAAACTTCTCACTCCTGTTCTGAAACTTCCCTCAGTCTCTTTTCCTGCCTTATGCCCCTCAGTTGAATTCTTTTTCTGAGGAGGCAAGAATTGAAGTTGCTGTAGACCCATACAGATATGCCACTGGTAATTCAGGGTAACTCGGATCTCTGTGACCGGTAACACAGATACAATTTTTCATTTGAAAGGGGTCCAATGAGTGTGAGTTCATAATTTCTCATGGCTGTGACTTTACACAATGGACTGAAGGCTCTACAGCTTTCAAATGTCTTATCTAAAGATTGGCCCTAGGATTTGCCTCTTCCACTCTTGAGGGGGATGCCTGGGACATAAGTCAGATGAGCAATGGAAACACAGAGTTGTTCCATAGAGGACAAGTGAGCATGTATTTCTGAGAAGCTGTTGAAACTGAAATTCAAGAAGACCATGGATCAACGTTTCCTTCTCTAAAAGATCTCATGAGAGGAATAAAATGACAATATCTTCTTTTTAGCAGACACGGTTTTGCATGATAAAGTCCATAAGAATCTTCTAGAGGTAGAATTGCAGATTTGAAGGTTTGAAACAATTTACTTTGTGAAATATTCTTTTAAATATATTTCTAAAATATGTAAATATATTCGAAAAAGAGGACAAACTGAAGAAGCAAGTAAAAATACCATTAACCATTGGTTAGATATCATCATGGTTTATATTCTCATTAAGCAAATGCTTCTGGGGATAAAAATCACTATTGTAAAACCTAAGACCAGTGCTTGAGATATTTTGCAGACCCTGCACTTGATGGATCAACTGGCACTACCCAGATGGATAAACTGGTTCATCTGATCTTGTGGCCCCCATCCAGGAACTGACTCAGTGCAAGAAGACAGCTTTGACTCCCTATGATTTCATCTCTGACATGACCAATCAGCAAATCCCGGCTCACCAGTTTCCCCTGACCCACCAAGTTCTCCTTAAAAACTCTTATCCCCAAGTTGTTCCTGGGGATAAAATAACTATTGTAAAACCTAAGATCATTGCTTGAGATATTTTGCAGACCCTGCACTGAATGGATCAGTTGGCACCACGCAGATTGAGAAAACTGGCTTATCTGGTCTTGTGGCCCCCACCCAGGAGTTCCTGACTTAGTGAAAGAGAACAGCTTTGACCCCCTATGATTTCATCTCCCATCCAACCAATCAGCACTCCTGACTCACTGCCCTTCCTCCCCCGAGTCAAATTATCCTTAAAAACTCTGATCCCCAAATGCTCAGGGAGACTGTTTTGAGTAATAATAAAACTCTGGTCTCCCACACAGCCAGATCTGCCTAAATTTCTCTTTCTCTATTGCAATTTTCCTGTCTTGTTACTTGGCTCTGTCTGGGAAGTGGGCAAGGTGAATCCATTGGGCTGTTACAAAACCGGCATGAGAGATAGCAGGACCTGAAAGAAACCAACGTATTTTACTCCAGACATATTCCTTTAACATATGGCCATTTTGAAATGGCCCTGCACAGCTGTCTCTTGGGAAAATCTACATTTTGTAGAGAATCTCCTTCTCTTTCCAGATCTTTTTCCTGATCCAGGAGAGAATTAACTAAGAGTCTGGCACTTTTTTTTTTTTTTTTTTTGAGACAGAGTCTAGCTCTGTCACCCAGGCTGGAGTGCAATGGCATGATCTCAGCTCACTGCAACCTCCACGTCCTGGGTTCAAGCAATTCTCCTGCCTCAGCCTCCTGAGTAGCTGGGGCTACAGGCATGCACTACCATGCCCAGCTAATTTTTGTATTTTTAGTAGAGAAGGGGTTTCACCATGTTGGCCAGGATGGTCTCGATCTCTTGACCTTGTGATCCGCCCACCTTGGCCTCCCAAAGTGCCCCTTTTTAAGACTGATAGGAAACATTTACAGTCTATTCTCTCTGAAGCCTGCTACCTGGAGGCTTCATCTGCATAATAAGAACCTTGCTGTCCACAACCCCTAATCTAACCTAGACACTTCCTTCTATTGATCCCAAGTCTTCAGATAAACTCTTAACCAATTGCCAATCAGAAAATCTTTGAATCCACCAATAACCTGGAAGCCCCACCCCCCGGACACACACCCCCATCACCCTCCCCGTGCCCTCGACTGCCGGTTATTCTACCTTTCTGGACTGAACCAATGGACATCTTACATGTATTGATTGGTGTTTTATGTCTCCCTAAAATATATAAAACCAAGCAGTAGCCTGACCACCTTGGGCATATGTTCTTAGGACCTCCTGAGATTGTGTCACAGGCATGTCCCTAACCTTGGCAAAATACACTTCTAAATTTATTGAGGCCTATCTCAGATCCTTTTTGTTTACAAGTAAAAAGCCCAAGTTTGTTTGGCTCCAAGTATGCTCCTGGTGATCTTTCAGCTAGAGAACACTGACAGTAGCAAGGTTCTAAGTTGGCTGGCCACCTTAAGATGGTAATGCAAGGTTCCATAAGCCTTGTCATTCCTTGTTTCCATAGTATCTGGGCTCCACATTGGTTAAAAATCTGTGAGGGACAGCATCCACCGTAGATGCCTATACCAAAGTGCAGATAGATTACCTGTGGTGTGGTGAGGAGTGTGGAATGGGAGGGCTGATTGGGACAGAAGACAGCAAATAGCAGCCACAGCCAGAGGGTCCAGTTACAGCTGCTCTGTTCATTTCCCTGGCCCTGGCACACTCTGCTTAGGGATACAGTGGCAGGGAGGCTGGGGCTGTGGAATTCACAAGGGCTTAGCTCCGAGAAGAGGCATTATTTCCTGTATGTGGCTTTCCTTCTTTCCCATCATGTACGAGGGCATCGAGTACAAGGGCATTGAGTTCATAAACACCTCCAACAAGGAGTGCTTCTCACAAGGAGCCTCTGTGGAGGATAAGCCCAGAAGCAACCGTAGGAACTCGTGAGGAGAGTAGCCTTCAGGCCCTTTTCCATCCCTCATCTCCAACTAACTTGTGTGCCTTCCCTCAGAATACCTCTGGCTCCTGTCATTACTCTGCACTCCTAACAGTTTGTCCCAGAACAGTCTGTCCTCTGAACTGATGCCCTTACCCTGGGGTCCCTGCCTATAACTCCTGCCCTTAGCCCTAGTACATAACTGCTTCTGATCTTTGCAAATATGGATTCCTTTCATCCTAGTTGTCTGCTCATGAGGCTTTAATGGCATCATTCCCTTAATGATCTCAGAATTCCCCTCCACGCAGCACTCCTTATGATCCTGCCCTCCTGTAACCTCCATGCTAAAGAAAGCCAGTGGTTGGATGTAAACCCTTCACCCCTTCAAAGGCCATATCCAAGAGCAGGAACCTCAAACCTAGATCATGTAAGGTTAGACACTGTTCCTCATCTCCACCAAAATAAAATAAAGCGAGGAGAAGTGGTATCTGAGTGTTCTTAGCACCCTAACCCACAACAAAGAATGGTGGTGATGTAATGGTGGGAGGCCACACTTCTGAGCAAGTATCTCCTAGGGTCAGGCAAGGCCTTGATCCCTCCCAGACTTCCTGGAAATGCTCAAAATATCACAAATAAGCAAGTAAATGATAATCTTACATTCAATCCCAGATCTGGATGGCTTCAGACCTAGAGTATCCAGTCAGTTATCTCAGAGCCCTGACTGTTCCCATGGGAGGCCCCCACTCTTCACTTCAGTCATAGTGGACTCCCTGTCTCCTCCTTCCCATCCAGCACCCACAAGTCCTGCCCATTGTACCAGGCCCAGCTTCTCTTTAAGGACTCTCTGGCGGCTCCAAGGAGGTCCTCCTCCTCTTATATAGCAAGGTGGTTCTACAGAGGTCACCATAACTTCCACAAGGACCTGGACCTTGTGCAATGATTACCAAAACCTCTGCATCCTCTGGGCTACTGGAGGTGTGAAGATGTTACCAGGGGTCCTTGTTCTTAGAGCTCCCAAGATGGCGGTGGGCCGCTTCCAAGATGGTGGCAAGCCTCTTGTTCTCTGACCTAGGGTTCTTGGCCTCATGGATTCCAAGGAATGGAAACTTGGGCCATGCAGTGAGTATTATAGCTCTATTCACCTCGATTAGGCACTTAGCCCACATAAGAACAATGGCGAGCCTCTAGCCGGATTGGGAGTGGCAATGGGCGCCGCCTCGCTGGATCAGGAGTGCAGCGGACACCCTGCTGGATCTGGAGGGGTGGAAGTCAGCAGCGGGTCTGCGACGGCAGCAAACAGCAGTGGTGGATGGCAAGTGAAAGCTCAGCTCCAGCAGTAACAAACACAGACCAGAAGAATGTGCAGTTGCAAGATTTAATAGAGTGAAAACAGAGCTCCAAAACAAAGGGAGGGGACCCAAAGGGGGTTGCCACTCCCTGCTCGAATGCCTGGGTGCATATCCTGATCATTGTCCCTCCCCCTGTCTTCTCAGGCGATAGATGATTGGCTATTTCTTTACCTCCTGTTTTAGTCTAATTAGCATTTTGGTGAGCTCTCTTTACTACCTGATTGGTTGGGTATGAGCTAAGTTGCAAGTCCCGTGTTTAAAGGTGGATGTGGTCACCTTCCCAGCTAGGCTTAGAAATTCTTAGTCGGCCTAGGAAATCCAGCTACTCCTGTCTCTCAAAGAGGGATGGATGATTAGTGAACACCAGTGAGATGGTGCAGGTCAAGGTAGGAGAAGGAACTCCACCTGGATGGTTCAGGGCCTGGGGTCTAGGAAGGGCTCCTGACTCTCCTTCCAATGTTCTTCCCTGCAGACTCACAGTCACCTCTTTCTGGAGCTCCAAAAAGGTTCCAGAACCCCATATCATGGCACACCTGATGAGGGCCCCATCAAACAGGAAAAGCACAACTATTCAATGGAACGGGATGCTTATTTTTCCTACCCCAACTCCATAACACTGCACAACAGAAATGGTACTGAATTTTCTACACAATATAGATGAATGTGTGTGGTTCCCTTCTTCTTACAATCCTAAATACTCACTAAAATGTAATGATGTTGTGTCCGGAATTGGTGGGTTCTTGGTCTCACTGACTTCAAGAATGAAGCCGTGGACCCTCGCAGTGAGTGTTACAGTTCTTAAAGGCGGTGTGTCCAGAGTTTGTTCCTTCTGATGTTCGGAGGTGTTTGGAGTTTCTTCCTTCTGGTGGGTTCGTGGTCTCGCAGGCTTTAGGAGTGAAGCTGCAGACCTTCGCGGTGAGTGTTACAGCTCATAAAGGCAGTGTGGACCCAAAGAGTGAGCAGCAGCAAGATTTATTGCAAAGAGCGAAAGAACAAAGCTTCCACAGTGTGGAAGGGGACCTAAGTGGGTTGCCACTGCTGGCTCGGGCAGCCTGCTTTTGTTCTCTTATCTGGCCTCACCCACATCCTGCTGATTGGTCCCTTTTACAGAGCGCCCAGTGGTCTGTTTTGACAGGGTGCTGATTGGTGCATTTACAATCCCTGAGCTAGACACAAAGGTTCTCCACATCCCCACTAGATTAGCTAGATACAGAGTGTAGACACAAAGGTTCTCCAAGTCCCCACCAGAGTAGCTAGATACAGAGTGTTGATTGGTGCATTCACAAACCCTGAGCTAGACACAGGGTGCTGATCGGTGTGTTTACAAACCTGGAGCTAGATACAGAGTGCAGATTGATGTGTTTACAATCCCTTAGCTAGACATAAAGGTTCTCCAAGTCCCCACCAGAGTAGCTAGATACAGAGTGTCAATTGGTGTATTCACAAACCCTGAACTAGACACAGGGTGCTGATTGGTGTGTTTACAAATCTTGAGCTAGATACAGAGTGCCGATTGGTGTATTTACAATCCCTAGACATAAAGGTTCTCCAAGTCCCCACCAGACTCAGGAGCCCAGCTGGCTTCACCCAGTGGATCCCGCACAGGGCCACAGGTGGAGCTGCCTGCCAGTCCCACGCCATGCGCCTGCACTCCTCAGCCCTTGGGTGGTCGATGGGACTGGGCACCGTGGAGCAGAGGGCCGCGCTCGTCGGGCAGGCTTGGGCAGCACAGGAGCCCACGGAGGTGGGGGTGAGGCTCAGGCATGGCGGGCTGCAGGTCCAGAGCCCTGCCCCATGGGAAGGCAGCTAAGGCCCCCTGAGAAATTGAGCACAACAGCTGCTGGCCCAGGTGCTAAGCCCCTCACTGCCTGGGGCCAGCCGGCCGCTCCGAGTGTGGGGCCCACCGAGCCCACGCCCACCCGGAACTCCAGCCGGCCCACAAGCACTGCACGCAGCTCCGGTTCCCACTCGCGCCTCTCCCTCCACACCTCCCTGCAAGCTGAGGGAGCCAGCTCCGGGGCCTCGGCCAGCCCAGGAAGGGGCTCCCACAATGCAGCGGTGGGCGGAAGGGCTCCTCAAGTGCCTCCAAAGTGGGAGCCCAGGCAGAGGAGGTGCCGAGAGTGAGTGAGGGCTGTGAGGGCTGCCAGCATGCTGTCACCTCTCAATGTCATTGAGGTTAAGAAAAAACATCTCTCTGTTAAAGACCAGAGCAGTTAGCCAAGCATGGTGGTGTGCACCTGTAGTCCCAGCTGCTTGGGAAGCTGAGACAGGAGGATCACTTGAGTGAGGACTTCAATATCAGCCTGGGCAATGTAGCTAAACTCTGTCTTAAAAAAAAAGAAAGAAAGAAAGATTAGAGCACTTGGGATGGCCAGGAAGCAAACACTGGTGTTATGGATGATGTGACAAATACCATGTTGGGATCTTTACAATGGTTTCCATTTGAACTCCTCAGAAGCAGGTAAAAATTATTGCTTTGACATAGTATCTGTGTGTGTGTTTGTGTGTTATTGTGTGTGTATGTGTTTCTATGGCTGAAAAACAACAATGTTGTATGTGTCTTTGTTTTTAGGGCTCAAACTATTTCACCCCATATACACACTCACAGGTGCAACTTTCTCTCCATCTCAGACAGGGCCTGGGCTTCCTTTCCTGGGACTTAAAAATGCCAAAAGTGGCCGGGTGCGGTGGCTGTCGCATGTAATCCCAGCACTTTGGGAGGCCAAGGCGGGTGGATCACAAGGTCAGGAAATCGAGACCATCCCGGCTAACAAGGTGAAACCCTGTCTCTACTAAAGATACAAAAAATTAGCCTGGCATGGTGGCAGGCGCCTGTAGTCCCAGCCACTCGGGAGGCTGAGGCAGGAGAATGGTGTGAACCCGGGGGGCAGAGCTTGCAGTGAGCCGAGATCGCGCCACTGCACTCCATCCTGGGCAACGGAACGACACTCCATCTCAAAACAACAACAACAACAACAAAAAAGCCAAAAAGTGATGGATACAGAGGAATTGCTGACAATGTGTGGGAAATTCCAGAAGGCCATGGCTGATGCCATCCAGCCTGGGTCCCTTTCTCCCTCCTATCACTTTTGGCAATTCCTCGTCTGAGGTTTCTAAAGCTGTAATTCTGGATGCGATGAGCAGAGAGGCATCAGTCTCCATTTCACTTTTGGTTTTTCTTTCCTAAAAGTTAAAGCCCCTAATTTTTCTTTTTGTTTTTGTTCTTTATTAATTTTTATTTCAATAGCTTTTGGGGTACAAGTATTTTTTTTGTTACATGACTGAATTAAATAGTGGTGAATTCTGAGATTTTCGTGCCCCTGTCACCCAAGTAGTGTACATGGTACCTAATGTATGGCTTTGTATCCCTAGCCCCTTCCCACTCTCCCCCTTCTGCGTCCCCAAAGTCCACTATATCACTCAGCCTGCCTTTATGTCCTCATAGCTTAGCTCCCACTTATAAGTGAGAACATATGATATTTGATTTTCCATTCCTGAGTTATGTCACTTAGAATAATGGTCTCCAGTTCCATCCAAGTTGCTGCAAAAGACATTATTTCATTCTTTTTATGGCTGAGTAGTATTACATGGTGTATATATACTACATTTTATTTCTCCACTCATTAATTGATGGGCACTTAGGTTGGTTCCACATCTTTGCAATTGTGAATGGTGCTGCTATAAACGTATGTATGTAATGCCTTTTTTATATAATGACTTATTTTCCTTTGAGTAGGTACCCAGTAGCAGGATTGCTGGATCCAAAGGTAGATTTACTTTTTGCTCTTTAAGGAATCTCCATACTGTTTTCCACAGAGGCTGTATTAATTTGCATTCCCACCAGCAGCATATAAGCGTTCCCTTTGCCACACATTGATGCCAACATCTATTGTTTTTTGACTTTTTAATTATGGCCATTCTTGTAGGAGTAAGGTGGTATCACTGTGGTTTTCATTTGCATTTCCCAGATAATTAGTGATGTTGAGAATTTTTTCATATGTTTATTAGCCATTTGTATATCTTCTTTTGAGAAATGTCTACTCATGTCATTTGCCCACTTTTTGATGGGATTCTTTGTTTTTGTTTTTTTTTCTCCCTGAGTTGTTTGAATTCCTTGTAGATTTTGTATATTAGTCCATTGTTAGATGCATAGTTCACAAATATTGTATCCCTTTCTGTGAATTGTCTGTTTACTCTGCTGATTGTTTCTTTTGTTGTGCAGAAGTGTTGGGGTGATCAGACCCAACACCAAGTCATGGGGGCGATGAACTCCTGCGGAGTCAAAAGAGTGAGAAAAAGACAGTTTGAGAGAGAAAGTGGGACTAGGGGGCCATTGCAAGTGTGGAGGCTGTGAAGGCCCTGAGCTCTGAGAACCCACACTGTTTATTGGTGCTCAAACAAACAAACAGGTGATGAGGATGTGGGGGTTGAAAGGAAACAGTGTATCAAGTGAATGAGAAACCTATGGCGGTTTGAGATAATGGGAGTGCTAGAAGCAAGGAGCGAGCAAGTCTAGCAGACATGCAAGCCCTGCCTCAGCTTCTCTCCCAACACTCAGCTTTTCTCCCAACACAGATTTTTGGTTTAATTAGGTTCCATTTATTTATTTTTGGTTTTGTTGTATTTGCTTCTGGAGTCTTAGTCATAGATTCTTTGCCTAGGCCGATATCTATAATAGAGTTTTTCCAATGTTGTCTTCTAGAATTTTCATAGTTTCAGGTCTTATATTTTAGTCTTTGATCCATCCTGAGTTGATTTTTCTACAAGGTGAGAGATAGAGATCTAGTTTCATTCTTCTACATGCGGCTTGCCAGTTTTTCCAGCACCATTTATTAAATAGGTTGTCCATTCTTCAATTTATGTTTTAAAAAAATTTCTCCTATTGCACACCATTTAAGTAGAACAATTTATGTTTTTGTATGCTTTTTGAAGAGCAGTTGGCTGTAAGTATTCAGCTTTATTTCTGGGTTCTCTATTCTGTTCCATTGGCCTTTGTGCCTACTTTTATACCAGTACCATACTGTTTTGGTAACTATAGCCTTGTAGCATACTTTGAAGTCTAATAATGTGATGCCTCCAGATTTATTCTTTTTGCCTAGGATTGCTTTAAAGCCCCTAATTATCGAAATGACAAAACATGTTATTCTTCAGAGTAATTTATGAAACATTTTGGAGAGTGTTTTGCCAGTTGTGTTTGGAAAATTCCTATGTGTATTAAAAGACTAAACATAAATTTCATTTTATGTTAACTCCATATATTTTGTTCGTTAATCCATCTCCTTTGCTTGCTCTGTCCCTCACCAGTGTTGACTGACATGTCTACACTGTAGAGATGGCCCCTCCCAGAGAGTAGGCCGTTCCAGACCCTAGGACCTTACTCCTGTACAGGCTTCCCAGACCTTCTCCCACCCCTCTTTGTTGTCCCCTCTCCAGGACTCTGAATGCAGCTGTCCAGATCAGTATCCCTGAATCATGCGCTGAGCTCAGAGGAGCCTATTGCATAGCAACAGAGCCTCAGAGCCAAATATAGCCCTTGAAAGAAAGAATGGTTCCAGATAATGTTGGTGCTATTAGGAAAGTGGATAAAGATAATCATGCCTTCAAAACATCCTCAAAAGCAGCCCACCTTCTCTCCCTGCCAAGGACACCTCCTTCCCCATGGACCCAGCCTACATTTCTAGCCCTGTGTGCCAAGCACTCTGTGCTCTGAGCAAACTGCACCATTGGCTGATCCCCCCATTTTCCAATCACCCCTGAGTCTCACTAACATGAATGGGATTATATTTGCACTTGGCTTATTTTCTGCACACACAAGATGGCAGTTTACCTTCAGGACCACTCTTTAAGGGAGTGGTGTCTATCCCCTTTTTTGAGATGAGGAAACTCTGTCTTCAAGATGGCAAGAAACAAGTCTGCTTTTCCTTCGAAAAGGCAGCTTGCAGTAATTCATGAGGAGAGTGCAGAGTTGGGAATCAGCAGGCCTATGTTCTAGCTCCAGCTCATGAAAGCATGTAAAAGTGCTCTAACATCTCAGGCCAGCATCTCACTTAGCCACAGTTGATGGTCCAGGTCCTCATATGCCACTGTATGGTTCCTGCTTTAAGAGGCACCTGCTGCCCACCTAGCTGTCTCTCCTGCCTCCTCGTAGCCAGAGGAGGCTGTTCTGTTTCCCATCAGTGGGGTCTTGAAAGTTGCTGTGACTACCTGTGTCCTCCAAAGGATTCAATCCTCTCCCACAACTCCCATTCTCATGTCACCACCTGGCCTTCTGAGAACAACACTAATGCTGTCCTTACTCACAGTGTCAGAAACCAGTTTCCAAGGCACACAAACAGGGTCATAGCCTGACAGGAAATTCAGATGCCTCTGAGGAGGAGAAATGTAAGATTATTATTAGACGTCACATGTGGCTGGGCGTGGTGGCTTATGCCTGTAATCCCAACACTTTGGGAGGCAGAGACAAGATGATCGGTTCAGCCCAGGAATTCGAGACCAGCCTGGGCAACATAGTGAGACCTCATTTCTTTTTTGAAAAAATAATTTCTCTAAAAAGAATTTAAGGTTGGGCACCAGTGGCTCATACCTGTAATCCCAACACTTTGGGAGGCCGAGGTGGGTGGATCACGAGGTCAGGAGATTGAGACCATCCTGGCTAACACGGTGAAACCCTGTCTCTACTGAAAATACAAAAAATTAACCAGGCATGGTGGCGGGCGCCTGTAGTCCCAGCTACTCAGGAGGCTGAGGCAGCAGAATGGCGTGAACCTGGGAGGCAGAGCTTGCAGAGAACCGAGATCGCACCACTGCACTCCAGCCTGGGCGACAGAGCGAGACTCTGTCTCAAAAAAAACAAAAGAAAGAATTTAAAAAGACTAAACCTGACTTAGGGCCATGGTTTTCACTCCTTTCTTACTTCAGGATCCCTTCCTCTCAGGGCTTCCCTAACAGCTGACACCTCCCTAGCATTCCTCCCCATTCCTGCTTCCCAGAAATCACACATCAACACCATCAGAGCCAGAAACAGAGCACAAATCTTAGTCCACAGAAAATAATTCAGGGAGTGAGGGAAGTAGAGGCACCCCCAGGAGCCTGCACTGGGGCTTCCATCTCCAGCTGATGGCATCTTGTGAAAAATAGAGCATCATCAGTCACTTGCCATCTCATCACCTCATTCATGGCGTTTGGGGTCAGGGATAAAAATCAACATCTGGCTGGGCGCAGTGGCTCACGCCTGTAAACCCAGCACTTTGGGAGGCTGAGGGAGGTGGATCACCTGAGTTCAGGAGTTCAAGACCAGCCTGGCCAACATGGTGAAACCCCATCTCCACTAAAAATAAAAAAATTAGCTGGGTGTGGTGACGGGTGCCTGTAATCCCTGCTACTTGGGAGGCTAAGGCAGGAGAATTGCTTGAACCCAAGAGGTGGAGGTTGCAATGAGCCAAGATCACACCACTGCACTCCAGCCTGGGTGACAAAGCAAGACTCCGTCTCAAAAAAAAAATAAATAAATAAATAAACATCCTATTTCCAGATAATAAGCTATTTTGTGTCCTCTCATTTTACCTTCAGGCTTAACACCATAGAAGCATGCCATGTTTTCACATTGAGCTCTTGTAACAGGAGACACCACAGAGGAACAAGAGCTGTGAATCTCTAAGTTAATGATCATCTGAGAGAACTCTTCCAATGGGCAGGTGTAAGGAAATGAGCGATCAAAGTGTCAGTAAAGGCAAAAGCTGGTCATACCTGGCACTGGTGGAATGAAGGGGAAATGAGCTTTCACATAACACTTCAGGTGTCAAATGGAACATCTACTTTCTGAGGCCCATTTACTGTGGCTTAATCACTTGAATGGACTTTGATATAGAAGTCCTATTTCCAACAACAAGAGAGTTTCTGCTAAAAGTTTTTAAAAGGCTCTCCAAGCTAATTTTGATGTGCATGCAAGTGAAGGGGTCCTACCTGAGGGGTCTGGTTAGAAGCCACATTAGTTCCCTGATCCAGAGAGGAAAGGCAACTAATAATATTGATGGAGCACATTGTTTAGAAGGTCCAACTCCACGTTCTTCACTTTAGTGGTTGAATTTAATCCTCATGACAACCCTACTAGTGAGGTATGATTATGCTCTTTTCATGGAAGTATATGACTACAACACACTTGCTGCTAAGCACAGAGCTGGGTGGCAAAGAGTTTGCTCACCACACAAACTGATGGAGCCCGGGATAGAATCGAGGAGTTTGGGCAATGGTACAAATAATGATCAGGGTTCATAATATCTAAATATCTCCGAAGTCACCTTATTAGATAAATCTCAGAAACACTATTTTCAGGGGGAAAAGGGTGCAAAGGGGCACTTACTCTAAGATAGCACAAATATTTACAGCCAAAAATGTGCAATTACATATTTTGCATCATTCTCTCACAAGAAGTCTGTGAGGAAGGCATCTTTATTTCCAGTTTACAGATGACCAATTCAGACTCACTGATGGAAAATCAACTTTGCCGAGGCCTCTAGTAATCATGAGGACTGGGGATGTAACTCTTACTCTCCTCAAAGGACAAAACATGGTCTCCTTTTATAGAGGATGACCTTCTAGGACTTAAACACCTGTAGTTTTTTATGTTGCTAGGATTGTGCCCTTATGTGTACTCACTCAACAACCTGTTTCTCTTTGAAGAAGCTGATGGTGCAGATGAAATCCCAGCACAAGGTCCTGTAAGCAGTAATGTGTCTGGTATGAGGGTCAAGGGCTTGTGACTCCTGCCTTTTCTTAATCTGCACTCTCTCTTCATTTGAGACTCAATGGGAAACTGCTTTTCCAATATCAATCTAGAAGATCAAAGAAGGGGGCAGAAAATGACAAATCTTCTCACCTCACCCCAATACCTCAACAAACCATCCTGCAACACAGAAATGGCCCCAAAGCTTCATGTATAATGTAAGTGTGAGCACATGCTCCATCTTCCTGCTCCACTTCCAGATGGTTTCTGTGATAGTTATGCTGCTTGGTTTAGATAACAGTCATCACTTCTCTGGGAGGGAGAAGAAAGGTGGGCCTGGATGACCATTTGTTGAAATCCTACTAGGTGCCATATACTCTGTGTGGGATTTCTCATTTATCACCACAGAACAGTTTTCTAAGAAAGGCATCATGAGTTCCCTTTTACAGATAAGCAAGGGCAGGCTGACAGAGACTGAAAAAGGATTCCAGTGTCACACATCAAATAAGGGACAGGAATGGGGTTCCAGCTTGTACTTTCATAACATTATTTTATGCATTCCCAAGAGGGGTGATATTACCAGTAAGGGGCTGAAAATAGATTTTTGAGGATAGAGGGATGGTAGACTTTGGAATGATTTTTGGTACTACAAAGGTCCATATTACATAACAAGTTAACATTTCATCTGTGGTATTAAAATTTCATTATCTGGGCAGAAGGTAGTTGATAAGGAAAATATGTCTAAAAATCCTCCTAAGGGAGGTGGTATTGAGAGAAGATTGAGAAATGTTTTATATACCCAGTGACCTCTCCTACAGATGATTAACCACCAAGACTTAGGGACTAGGCATTTTATACTCCCGCATAGATGCTCACCAAATAATCCTGTTGTTGATGATGATAATAGCGGGGGAAGTGAAATCATCCCCCTAGGACCAGGAGACCTTGGTTTGAGGACTATGTGAATTGACTGTTTTGTTGTTGTTGTTGTTGTTTTCAGACGGAGTCTCACTCTGTCGCCTAGCCTGGAATTCAGTGGTATGATCTCGGCTCACTGCAACCTCTGCCTTCCGAGTTCAAGAGATCCTCCTGCCTCAGCCTCCCAAGTAGCTGGGATTACAGGCGCCCACCACCACACCCAGCTAATTTTTTTATTTTTAGTAGAGACAGGGTTTCACTATGTTGGCTAGGCTGGTCTCGAACTCCTGACCTCAAGTGATCCGCCCGCCTCAGCCTCCCAAAGTGCTGGGGTTACAGATGTGAGCCATCATGCCTGGCTGAATTGACTGGTTTTTAAGGTGGCATACAGACAGAGGTTCAGTCAGAGCAAGAGGTGTTTTCTCTGGGATAGATGATCTGAAGGATGGAAAATTAATGTTAACAAAACTAATGTAAGCAAACGGTACTCAAAATTGTAACCCCTTTAATCTTAATCTTTATTTCAGCAATCTTATATTAAAATTCATATTTTTTTTCTTTGTTTGTTTATTTGAGACGGAGTCTCACTCTGTCACCCAGGCTTGGGTGCAGTGGTGTGATCTCGTCTCACTGCAACCACTGCCTCCCAGGTTCAAGCAATTCTCCTGCCTCTGCCTCCCAAGTAGCTGGGACTACATGCATGCACCGCCACACCCGACTAATTTTTTTTTGTTGTATTTTTAGTAGAGACAGGGTTTCACCAAGTTGGCCAGGCTGGTCTCGAACTCCTGACCTCAAGTGATCCTCCCACCTCAGCCTCCCCAAGTGCTGGGATTACAGGAGTGAGCCACTGTGCCCGTCCCATAGTTTATTTCAGAGTATAGAAATTAGGAGAGGTTAAATAAATCAGGGAAACAACTTTGAATGGCTGATCAGTAGCAAAACCCCGAATTACTCTCAAGCTTTTACTACTGCATCCTGAAGCCACCAGGGCCCTGGTTGCCCTAATCTTTTTTGGCACTGATATTTGAGGCTTCCCAGGCCACTGCTTTTTGTTTGTTTTTAATAGTGAGCTGTAGTAGTTTTAAATTATAATGTTGAAAATTTGAAAACATTACGAGTGGCATATTTCTTATTCTCGTTGCTCCCATTCAAGACTCTGGGGACCATAGGGAAACAGTGGCTGTCAGGATAGGATTCAACAGGTTTCCACAGGCGGGAAAATGTTGGAAACACACAGCCCTGTATGTACTACAATTCCAGTAGACCAACCTTCTACAGTTCTGAAATATGGCAGGTCCTGAAATACTGTCATTTTGTTAAATTTGACAGTGTTATTATAACACTGAACAGGGGAAAAAATGGATTTCTGGCCGGCGCTGATATCTGTGTGAAGTTTGCACATTCTCCCCATGTCTGCCTAGGTTTTCTCTGGGTACTCCAGTTTCCTCTCACATCACGAAGATCTGCACGTTAGGTGAACTGGCGTGTTTAAATGGTCCCAGTGTTAGTGAACGTGGGTGTGTGTATGTGCACCCTGTGATGCAATGATATCATGTCCAGGACTGGTTCCCGTCTTGCACCCTGAGCTTTGAAGATAGGCTCCAGCAACCGGTGACCCTGAACTGGAATAATTGGGTAGATAATTATCTTACTTGTTCTTATTAATCTTTCTTAAGTGCAGGTGTATTAGGCAGTTCTCACACTGCTAGAAAGAAATACTTGAGGCTGGGTAATTTATAAAGAAAAGAGGTTTCATTGGCTCACAGTTCTGCAGGCTATACAGGAAGCACGATGGCATCTGCTTCTGAGGAGGCTTCAGGAAGCTTTTACTCGTGGTGGAAGGTAAAGCAGGAGCAGGCGTCTTACATTGCAGGAGCAGGACCAATGGGAAGGGAGGAGGTACTGCATACTTAAATGACCAGATCTTAGGAGAACTCACTCACTATCACTAGAATAGCACCAAGGAGGAAATTTGCTCCCATGATCCAATAACTTCCCACTAGGCCCCACCTCCAACATTGAGGATTACAGTTGGACATGAGATTTGGGCAAGGACATGGATCCAAACCATGTCAGTAGGTATAGCTCACATTTATTTCAGTGTTTAATTTTAGAAGTGTTATTATCTTTACTTAAACATTTGGTGATGCTTTTATAAACAGATTGTTATAAAAACAAAACCTTAACTTTTGTTTATATCAGTTAGCTTGTGGTAAAAGGAGTTTCATTATACATCATTTCACTTAAAGTTGCCATTTCCAAGAACCTATGGACAAAAAGTGAGTATTTACTGTAGTCTCAATTTTCATCCCTATCGTAAACCATTGTCAGAGAGCACTGGAGTATTACAAGAGCCTCTAGGGTTTGAGTCGTGGAAATAGAACCATTGTCCTCTGATGAGAAGAAAGATAGATGAGGGCTATGTAGAACGTGAGACTGCTTGTGGGTGGGTAATATCTTATGGACTGTGGGAATCATTCAGTAGTGGTGGATTTCCCTCTTTGCCTATGATCAAAATCCTTGGTAGAACCATAGAGTTGTGACAACAGAGGCTATGAGTATGTCAAGCTGTTTCCCTCTTCCCCGCCCCTGATTCCTTTTCCCCTTACATCTTTCTCTTCTTCTAAACTCATCCCATGCCAGAGAACTGAAGTGAGCAATCTGTAAGGACAGCCATTCTATGTCTAAGTCTATGTGCACATGGTTAACCACTTCCTTAGGAAACATTACTAGAGGAGTGATTGCAGGCTCAAAGGGTCTGCACTCTTTCAAATACCTTTTCATGTTTATTGACAATGTAATAATACCCAGAAAGGTTTGACAATTGCTATTCTCCGTTGGGATGATTGTTTCCAGTGTTGAGTCACGGAAAAGCATGGCCTTCCTGAGATTGGCGCACAAAGTGAGTGAACTGACTCTGGTGCAGAAGTGAGGAGTAGACAGGGACTTTACTCAGTATGAGAGTAACAGCATGGAAGGAAGAGCATAGGACTGGGAGTCAACAGGCCTGGGTTCCAATTCAAATTTTACCAACTGTGTGTGAAAACATATCAAGGGCTTTTCTCTGAAGACACCAGTCATTCCTGTGGGGCAGAGTCCCAGACCAGCATCATATTAGCCAGCCTTGATCCAAATTTCCATCAAACCAATATAGGGCCCCTGCCATGTAAGAGACAGTGAGGGTGCTTACCTCCTGTGTCATTTATACCTGGCCTCCTGAGGGTAGAGAGCTACTCTTACTGAGCGGTGGTTTTTACTTCCCTCTGCAGAAGGTACTCTTCAGAGCTTCATTTGCCTCCTGGGGGAAATCTCTGAATAATCTCAGAAAAGTCTACAGCCATACCACCCTGAATGCACCCAATTTTTGTGTGAACAATCTCACAAAAAAAGAAAACACCCCATGTTCTAGCAGGAGATGAGTAGACTGATACAGAAAGCTGTTAAGCATTTCCAAGTGTGCTGCCTTGAATCCTTCCTTGAAATTGTTTGATGTGTATCAGATTGGCCTATAGAGCTCCATTATTACTTGCAAGATCTTGTGGGCACTTACCTGTACCTTTCATAACACAAGACCACTGGAAGTGAAGCATGGTAGAAACTCAGTAGACACCTACTGGTTGATGAGTAGATAACAGAGTGGGAAGATGATTAAACCATTAGTCAGAAATAGGAGCACAACACCAATTTCTCTCCTAACTGTTTTGCAGGTTCCACAGAGGAAAAAGCACAGTCTATGAGGGCACTCAGGCCTGGGGTTCATTTTGTGTCCTGCCACCTAATGTCACTGGATTTTTAATCATACTTAAAAAGTTTTCTCTGCTTCCAGATTACAGAGGAATTCACTCTTTTTCTTCTAATACTTAGATGGCTTCATTTTTACATTTAAATCTGAACAATGTAGAATTTATCTTGATTTAAGATGGAAGAATGAGTTCATTTTTACTTTTTTGTTTTGACAGAGTGAGACAGTCTCGCTCTGTCATCCAGGCTGGAGTGCAGTGGTGCGATCATGGCTTACTGCAGCCTTGAAATCCTGGGCTCAAGCAATCTTTCCCCCTCAGACTCTTGAGCAGTTGAGACTACAGGTGCACACCATCACAGCCGACTAATTTTTAAATATTGTTATAGACATGGGATTCTCACTATGTTGACAAGGCTGGTTTTGAACTGCTGGCCTCAAGTAATCCTCCCACCTTGGCCCCACAAAGTGCTGGGATTACAGGCATGAGCCACCATGCCCAGCCCATTTTTAGCTTTTTAAACACATGGTTATCTATTTATCATAATATTACCATTTAAATAATCAATTACATCTCTAATGATTTGAAATGCTGCCTTAATCACATACTAAATTTCCAAATATGATTAGACCTATATCAGTATTTTCTCTTTTGTTTCATTCGTTTTTTTGTCTATTCATGAGTCAGTACCACACTCATATTGTACATATTTTATTATTATGTCTTAGTATCTGGTAGGACCAGCTGTAACCCCCTTCCCTCACTCTCTTCTTTTTCAGGGTTTGTCTGACTAGTCTTGCTTTTCTTTTTTCTTTTTTCTTTTTTTTTGAGACAGAGTCTTGCTCTGTCGCCCAGGCTGGAGTGCAGTGACGTGATCTCAGCTCACTGCAAGCTCCGCCTCCTGGGTTCACGCCATTCTCCTGCCTCAGCCTCCCGAGTAGCTGAGACTACAGGCGCCCGCCACCATGCCAGGCTAATTTTTGTATGCTTAGTAGAGACGGGGTTTCACCATGTTAGCCAGGATGGTCTCGATCTCCTGACCTCGTGATCTGCCTGCCTTGGCTTCCCAAAGTGCTGGGATTACAGGCGTGAGCTACCGCACCCAGCCTAGTCTTGTGTTTATTCTGCCAGATAACTTTGATAATCAACGAGTCTAAGTTCATAAAAAGAGCTAATGGTATTTTTATTGGAATCTCATTTAATTAATAAATTAATATAGGGAAATTAACATTTCAATTGTATTGAGTCTCCTTACTCAAGAATATCATGTGTCCTACTTGTTCAAGTCTAATTTTGTGTTTTAAGTATTGGACATTACTTCTTAAGTTTATGCTAATAATTTCTCTTTCATTATAAATTTGAATTTTTGTTTGTATATTGAAAGTTATTGATTTTTGATGTTGATAGTGTAATCTGCTACTTTGCTAAATTCTCTTTTTGTTTGTTATAATTTTTCGATTGTTTCTTTGGATTATCCAATGTATAACCATCATATCAGCAAATAAAAAGAATTTTACCCCTTCCTTTATTTCTAATTGCTTACTCTTGCTAATTGTGTCGGATAATACTTCCCACACAATGCCAAATATGAGAGGCGATAAGTGGGCATCATGTCTTGTTTTTGTATTAGCAAGAAAGCCTCTAGTGTTTCTCCACTAAGTAAGATGCTGACTTTTTGCCCCAGAGGATTGTGTGTGCATATTTGTCTGTGTGTATGATCATGTTAAGAAAGTATCCAACAGGCCGGGCACAGTGGATCCCGCCTGTAATCCCAGCACTTTGGGAGGCCGAGGTGGGCAGATCACAAGGTCAGGAGATCAAGACCATCCTGGCTAACATGGAGAAACTCCATCTCTACTAAAAAACACAAAAAATTAGCCAGGCATGTTGGCGGGTGCCTGTAGTCCCAGCTACTTGGGAGGCTGAGGCAGGAGAATGGCGTGAACCTGGGAGGCAGAGCTTGCAGTGAGCCGAGATCACGCCACTGCACTCCAGCCTGGGTGACAGTGCAAGACTCTGTCTCAAAAAACAAAAAGAAAAGAAACGGACAAAAGAAAGTATCCACCAAGTCCGGTGTGGTGGTGCATGCCTATAGTACCAGTTACACAGGAGGCTGAGGTGGGAGGATTCTATGAACTTAGAAATTTGAGGCCAGCATGGGAAACACAGCAAGACCTTGCCTCTAAAAAATAAAAATCAGGCTGGGTGTGGTGGCTCACACATGTAATCCTAGCACTTTGGGAGGCTGAGGGTGGTGGCTCACTTCTGCAGTCAGGAGTTTGAGACCAGCTTAGACAACATGGCGAAACCCTGTCTCTACTAAAAACACAAAAATTAGCCAGGCGTGGTGGTGGATGCCTATAATCCCAGCTACCCAGGAGGCTGAGGCAGGAAAACTGCTTGAACATGGGAGGCAGAGGTTGCAGTGAGCCAAGATCACACCAATGCACTCCAGCCTGGGCAACACAGTGAGACTCTGTCTCAAAAAAATTAATTAATTAATTTAATTTAATTAAAATAAAAAAAAGGAAAGTATCCACCAACACTCATTTTCTTGAGTTCTTTTAGAGAATGGATGTTGGAAAGATGGCCGAATAGGAACAGCTCCAGTCTACAGCTCCAAGCATGAGCAATGCAGAAGATAAATGATTTCTGTATTTCCAACTGAGGTACCGGGTTCATCTCAATGGGGATTGTCAGACAGTGGGTGCAGGACAGTGGGTGCAGTGCACCGAGTGTGAGCTGAAGCAGGTTGAGGCATTGCCTCACCTGGGAAGCACAATGGGTCAGGGAATTCCCTTTCTTAGACAAGGAAAGGGGTGACAGATGGCACTTGGAAATTCGGGTCACTCCCACCCTAATACTGCGCTTTTCCAACGATCTTAGCAAACGGCACATCAGGAGATTATATCCTGCGCCTGGCTTAGAGGGTCCTACGCCCACGGAGCCTTGCTCATTGCTAGCACAGCAGTCTGAGATCAAACTGCAAGGCGGCAGCGAGGCTGGGGGAGGGGCACCCTCCATTGCCAAGGCTTGAGTAGGTAAACAAAGCGTCCAGGAAGCTCGAACTGAGTGGAGCCCACCACAGCTCAAGGAGGCCTGCCTGCCTCTGTAGACTCCACCTCTGGGGGCAGGGCATAGCCAAACACAAGGCAGCAGAAACCTCTGCAGACTTAAATGTCCCTGTCTGACAGCTTTGAAGAGAGTAGTGGTTCTCCCAGCACACAGATGGAGATCTGAGAATGGTCAGACTGCCTCCTCAAGTGGGTCTCTGACCCCTGAGTAGCCTAACTGGGAGGCACCCCCCAGTAGGGGCAGACTGACACCTCACATGGCCGGGTACTCCTCTGAGACAAAACTTCCGGAGGAATGATCAGGTAGCAACATTTGCTGTTGACCAATATCCGCTGTTCTGCAGCCTCCGCTGCTGATACCCAGGCAAACAGGGTATGGAGTGGACCTCTGGCAAACTCCAACAGACCTGCAGCTGAGGGCCCTGACTGTTAGAAGGAAAACTAATAAACAGAAAGGACATCCACACCAAAACCCCATCTGTACGTCACCATCATCAAAGACCAAAGGTAGATAAAACCACAAAGATGGGGAAAAAACAGAGCAGAAAAACTGAAAAATCTAAAAATCAGAGCACATCTCCTCCTCCAAAGGAACGCAGCTCCTCACCAGCAATGGAACAAAGCTGGATGGAGAATGACTTTGACGAATTGAGAGAAGAAGGCTTCAGATGATCAAACTACTCCAAGCTAAAGGAGGAAGTTTGAACCCATGGCAAAGAAGTTAAAAAACCTGAAAAATGATTAGACAAATGGCTAACTATAATAACCAATGCAGAGGAGTCCTTAAAGGACCTGATGGAGCTGAAAACCATGGCACGAGAACTAAGTGATGAATGCACAAGCCTCAGTAGCTGATTTGATCAACCAGAAGAAAGGGTATCAGTGATGGAAGATCAAATGAATGAAATGAAGCAAGAAGAGAAGTTTAGAGAAAAAAGAATAAAAAGAAATGAACAAAGCCTCCAAGAAATATGGGACTATGTGAAAAGACCAAATCTATGTCTGATTGGTGTACCTGAAAGTGATGGGGAGAATGGAACCAAGTTGGAAAACACTCTGCAGGATATTATCCAGGAGAACTTCCCCAATCTAGCAAGGCAGGCCAACATTCAAATTCAGGAAATACAGAGGACACCACAAAAATATTCCTCGAGAAGAGCAACTCCAAGACACATAATTGTCAGATTCACCAAAGTTGAAATGAAGGAAAAAATGTTAAGGGCAACCGGAGAGAAAGATCAGGTTACCCACAAAGGGAAGCCCATCAGACTAACAGCTGATCTCTCGGCAGAAATTCTACAAGGCAGAAGAGAGTGGGGCCCAATATTCAATATTCTTAAAGAAAAGAATTTTCAACCCAGAATTTCATATCCAGCCAAACTAAGCTTCATAAGGAGAAATAAAATACTTTACAGACAAGCAAATGCTGAGAGATTTTGTCACCACCAGGCCTTCCCTAAAAGAGCTCCTGAAGGAAGCACTAAACATGGAAAGGAACAACCAGTACCAGCCACTACAAAAACATGCCAAATTGTAAAGACCGTCGAGGCTGGGAAGAAACTGCATCAGCTAACAAGCAAAATAACCACCTAACATCATAATGACAGGATGAAATTCACACATAGCAATACTAACCTTAAATGTAAATGGACTAAATGCTCCAATTAAAAGACACAGACTGGAAAATTGGATAAAGAGTCAGGACCCATTGGTGTGTTGTATTCAGGAAACCCATCTCACGTGCAGAGACACATATAGGCCCAAAATAAAGGGATGGAGGAATATCTAACAAGCAAATGGAAAACAAAAAAGGAAGGGGTTGCAATCCTAGTCTCTGATAAAACAGACTTTAAACCAACAAAGACAAAAAGAGACAAAGAAGGCCATTACATAATGGTAAAGGGATCAATTCAACAAGAAGAGCTAACTATCCTAAATATATATGCACCCAATACAGGAGCACCCAGATTCATAAAGCAAGTCTTTAGTGACCTACAAAGAGACTTAGACTCCCACACAATAATAATGGGAGACTTTAACACCCCACTGTCAACATTAGACAGATCAACGAGACAGAAGGTTCACAAGGATATCCAGGAATTGAACTCGGCTCTGCACCAAGCGGACCTAATAGACATCTACAGAACTCTCCACCCCAAATCAACAGAATATACATTCTTTTCAGCACTACACCACCCCTATTCCAAAATTGACCACATAGTTGGAAGTAAAGAACTCCTCAGCAAATGTAAAAGATCAGAAATTATAACAAACTGTCTCTCAGACCACAGTGCAATCAAACTAGAACTCAGGATTAAGAAACTGACTCAAAACCACTCAACTACGTGGAAACTGAACAACCTGCTCCTGAATGATGGCTGGGTAGATAACAAAATGAAGGCAGAAATAAAGATGTTTTTTGAAACCAGTGAGAACAAAGACACAACATACCAGAATCTCTGGGACACATTCAAAGCAGGGTGTAGGGGGAAATTTATAGCACTAAATGGCCACAAGAGAAAGCAGGAAAGATCTAAAATGGACACCCTAACATCACAATTAAAAGAACTAGAGAAGCAAGAGCAAACACATTCAAAAGCTAGCAGAAGGCAAGAAATAACTAAGATCAGAGCAGAACTGAAGGAAATAGAGACACAAAAAAACCTTCAAAAAATCAATGAATCCAGGAGCTGATTTTTTGAAAGGATCAACAAAATTGATAGACCACTAGCAAGACTAATAAAGAAGAAAAGAGAAAAGAATCAAAGAGACACAATAAAAAATGATAAAGGGGATATCACCACCAATCCCACAGAAATACAAACTACCATCAGAGAATACTATAAACACCTCTATGCAAATAAACCAGAAAATCTAGAAGAAATGGATAAATTCTTCAGCACATACACCCTCCCAAGACTAAACCAGGAAGAAGTTGAATCTCTGAATAGACCAATAACAGGCTCTGAAATTGAGGCAATAATTAATAGCTTACCAACCAAAAAAAGTCCAGGACCACACGGATTCACAGCTGAATTCTACCAGAGGTACAAGGAGGAGCTGCTACCATTCCTTCTGAAACTATTCCAATCAATAGGAAAAGAGGGAATCCTCCCTAACTCATTTTATGAGGCCAGCATCATCCTGATACCAAAGCCTGGCAGAGACACAACAAAAAAAGAGAATTTTAGACCAATATCCCTGATGAACACAGATGCAAAAATCCTCAATACAATACTGGCAAACCAAATCCAGCAGCACATCAAAAAGCTTATCCACCATGATCAAGTGGGCTTCATCCCTGGGATGCAAGGCTGGTTCAACATATGCAAATCAATAAACATAATCCAGCATATAAACAGAACCAATGACAAAAACCACATGATTATCTCAATAGATGCAGAAAAGGCCTTTGACAAAATTCAACAACGCTTCATGCTAAAAACTCTCAATAAATTAGGTATTGATGGGACGTATCTCAAAATAATAAGAGCTATCTATGACAAACCCACAGCCAATATCATACGGAATGAGCAAAAACTGGAAGCATTCCCTTTGAAAACTGGCACAAGACAGGGATGCCCTCTCTCACCACTCCTATTCAACATAGCGTTGGAAGTTCTGGCCAGGGCAATCAGGCAGGAGAAGGAAATAAAGTGTATTCAATTAGGAAAAGAGGAAGTCAAATTGTCCCTGTTTGCAGATGACATGATTGTATGTCTAGAAAACCCCATTGTCTCAGCCCAAAATCTCCTTAAGCTGATAAGCAACTTCAGCAAAGTCTCAGGATACAAAATCAATGTGCAAAAATCACAAGCATTCTTACACACCAATAACAGACAAACGGAGAGCCAAATCATGAGTGAACTCCCATTCACAATTGCTTCAAAAAGAATAAAATACCTAGGAATCCAACTTACAAGGGATGTGAATGACCTCTTCAAGGAGAATGACAAACCACTGCTCAATGAAATAAAAGAGGATACAAACAAATGGAAGAACATTCCATGCTCATGGGTAGGAAGAATCAATATTGTGAAAATGGCCATACTGCCCAAGGTAATTTATAGATTCAATGCCATCCCCATCAAGCTACCAATGACTTTCTTCACAGAATTGGAAAAAGCTACTTTAAAGTTCATATGGAACCAAAAAAGAGCCTGCATTGCCAAGACAATCCTAAGCCAAAAGAACAAAGCTGGAGTCATCATGCTACCTGACTTCAATCTATACTACAAGGCTACAGTAACCAAAACAGCATGGTACTGGAACCAAAACAGATATATAGACCAATGGAACAGAACGGAGCCCTCAGAAATAATGCTGCACATCTACAACTATCTGATCTTTGACAAACCTAACAAAAACAAGAAATGGGGAAAGGATTCCCTATTTAATAATTGGTGCTGGGAAAACTGGCTTGCCATATGTAGAAAGCTGAAACTGGATCCCTTCCTTACACCTTATACAAAAATTAATTCAAGATGGATTAAATACTTAAATGTTAGACCTAAAACCATAAAAACCCTAGAAGAAAACCTAGGCAATACCATTCAGGACATAGGCATGGGCAAGGACTTCATGTCTAAAACACCAAAAGCAATGGCAACAAAAGCCAAAATTGACAAATGGGATCTAATTAAACTAAAGAGCTTCTGCACAGCAAAAGAAACTACCATCAGAGTGAACAGGCAACCTACAGAACAGGAGAAAATTTTTGCAATCTCCTCATCTGACAAAAGGTTAATATCCAGAATCTACAATGAACTCAAACAAATTTACAAGAAAAAAACAGACAACCCCATCAACAAGTGAGCGAAGGACATGAACAGACACTTCTCAAAAGAAGACATTTATGCAGCCAAAAAACACATGAAAAAATGCTCATCATCACTGGCCATCAGAGAAATGCAAATCAAAACCACAATGAGATACCATCTCACACCAGTTAGAATGGTGATCATTAAAAAGTCAGGAAACAACAGGTGCTGGAGAGGATGTGGAGAAATAGGAACACTTTTACACTGTTGGTGGGACTGTAAACTAGTTCAACCATTGTGGAAGTCAGTGTGGCGATTCCTCAGGGATCTAGAACTAGAAATACCATTTGACCCAGCCATCCCATTGCTGGGTATATACCCAAAGGATTATAAATCATGCCGCTATAAAGACACACGCACAAGTATGTTTATTGCAGCACTATTCACAATAGCAAAGACTTGGAACCAAGCCAAATGTCCAACAATGATAGACTGGATTAAGAAAATGTGGCACATATACACCATGGAATACTATGCAGCCATAAAAAATGATGAGTTCATGTCCTTTGTGGGGACATGGATGAAGCTGGAAACCATCATTCTCAGCAAACTATCGCAAGGACAAAAAACCAAACACTGCATATTCTCACTCATAGGTGGGAATTGAAAAATGAGAACACATGGACACAGGAAGGGGAACATCACACACCGGGGCCTGTTGTGGGGTGGGGGAAGGGGGGAGGGATAGCATTAGGAGATATACCTAATGTTAAATGACGAGTTTGGTGCAGCACACCAACATGGCACATGTATACATATGTAACAAACCTGCACATTGTGCACATGTACCCTAAAACTTAAAGTATAATAATAAAAAAAAGAATGGATGTTGGGATGTTATCAAAACGTTTTCTGTATCTATAGAAGTGATCATGTATTTTTTCTTTTTTGCTTCATTGATACAATAGGTCATATTATTGGATTTAATGATATTGAAACACGTTTGCATTCTTGGAATAAGCTCTACAATGCTGTGATCTGGAGGGCAATTTGTGTGTGTGCTGTAGGACTGTTTTTGCTGATAGTTAAGAAACTCCCTTCATATTCTTTGCGATTGATCTGTAATTTTAATTTTTGGTGAAATCTTTTTTTGTTTTTTTTTTTCTTGAGATGGAGTCTCACTCTGTCACCCAGAGTGAGACTGAAATTCTTGGGCTCAGGTGATCCTCCCACCTCAGCCTCCTGAGTAGCTGAGACTACAGTTGTGCACCACCATGCCTGGTTAATTTTTAAATTTTTTGTAGTGATGAGGTCTTGCTGTGTTGCCCAGGCTGGTCTTGAACTCCTGGCCTCAAGTGATCTTCTGCCTTGGCCTCTCAACGTGCTGGGATTACAGGCGTGAGCCACCATGCCTGGTCATTTTTGGTGAAACCTTTGTTAGGTTTTGGGATCAGTTATATACTTGTACATCTTTCCTTTAAAGGTTTAGTAGAATTCTCCTGTGGAAGTATCTAGTCTTGTGGTTTTTTTACTGGAGAGGTCTTGAATTAATTTCTCTATTTCTTCTACATAGTTGATCTGTTTAGGTCTGTTTAGACTTTTGATCTCTAATGGAGTCAACTAGGGTAAGTTGTAATTTTCTAGAAATGTATCCATTTCATCTGTTTTTTTTTTATTATACTTTAAGTTTTAGGGTACATGTGCACATTGTGCAGGTTAGTTACATATGTATACATGTGCCATGCTGGTGCGCTGCACCCACTAACTCGTCATCTAGCATTAGGTATATCTCCCAATGCTATCCCTCCCCCTTCCCCATTTCATCTGTTTTTAAATGTAATTGAATAGAGTTGTGCAAATTATTCACTGAAGAATCTTGAAACTCTCCATGTTTTGATAACTATTTCCCACTTGTTATTTTTAATGTTCTACATCTGCCCTTTGTTTTCCTCCTGTTTTTTTTTTTTTTTTTTTTTTTGGACGGAGTTTAGCTCTTGTTACCCAGGCTGGAGTGCAGTGGCGCCATCTCGGCTCACTGCAACCTCTGCCTCCCGGGTTCAAGTGATTCTCCTGCCTCAGCCTCCCGAGTAGCTGGGACTACAGGTGCGTGGGACTACAAGTGTGTGCCACCACACACAGCTAATTTTTGTATTTTTAATAGAGACGGGGTTTCACCATGCTGGCCAGGATGGTCTCAATCTCCTGACCTCGTGATCTGCCCTTCTCGGCCTCCCAAAGTGCTGGGATTACAGGCGTGAGCCACCGCGCCTGGCTTTGCGTTTTCATCGTCATTATTCTCATTCAATTCTGCAGTTTTCTTCTGTATTTTCCATTTATTTCTAAGATTTGTTTAACAGCTTCTGAAAGAGCCAATTTTCATGAATGTTCGTGTAAAGTAGATGTATTGTCTAATATCAGGCTTCCGAATTCAGCATATCTATCTACCCACTGCATTATGTTGTTTAGGTCTTCTGTATACTCAGCAAATTTTTTGGCAACTTTATCATTCTTTGGTAAAGGAAATTGTGTTTAAATAATTGATCATTAGCATGTTTCTTCCTATTTCTCCCTGCAGCTCCTTTATTTTTTGGACTATGAATATTTCTGTTGTGCAGTTGAGTGCATAAATACTATTTATTTATTTATTTATTTTGAGATGGAGTCTCGCTCTGTCACCCAGGCTAGAGTGCAGTGGCATGATCTCGGCCCACTGCAAGCTCCGCCTCCCAGGTTCACGCCATTCTCCTGCCTCAGCCTCCCGAGTAGCCAGGACTACAGGCGCCCGCCACCACACCCGGCTAATTTTTTTAAATATATTTTTAGTAGAGACGGGGGTTTCACCGTGTTAGCCAGGATAGTCTCGATCTCCTGACCTCGTGATCCACCCGCCTTGGCCTCCCAAAGTGCTGGGATTACAGGTATAAGCCACCGCACCTGGCCTGAGTGCATAAATATTAATAACACATCTTCCTTGTAAATTGTATTCTTTAGCATTACCAAGTATGCTCTTTTAAACCATTTTGGTGTCAAATCTATCCTCTTAAATATCAATATTGTAATACATGCTTTTTTTTAAAAAAATTGCAACTGTTTGGTGCATATTTACTTAATTTAAATTTTCACCTATCTGAATGGCTTTGTTTGAGGTGTATCTATTGAAAAAAAATTTTTGAACTTTGCTTCAATTGGCAATATGAAAATCTTTTTCTTTTGATAGGTAAGTTATGCCCATTTATATATATTGTTTTTTTTTTTTTTTTGAGACGGAGTCTCACTCTGTTGCCCAGGCTGGAGTGCACTGGCACAGTCTCGGCTCACTGCAACCTCTGCTGCCCAGGTTCAAGTGATTCTTCTGCCTCAGCCTCCCTAATAGCTGGGATTACAGGTGCCCAGCTAGTTTTTGTATTTTTTAGTAGAGACAGGGTTTTGCCATGTTGGCCAGAATGGTCTTGAACTCCTGACCTCAGGTGATCCTCTGGCCTCGGCCTCCTAAAGTGCTGGGATTACAGGTGTTAGCCACCGTGCCCAGCCCCATTTACATTTTTTGATATAATCAGTATATTTGTATGTTTGGGCTAAGTTCTGTTATAATGTTTACACATACAAATAAATTCTATATATAATTTGACTAGGACTTTCACTATTGTCTGTTTCAACTGGTCTTACTTTTTTATTGGTATTTAGAAAAGTTATTACTTTTTTTTCTAGTGGTTACCTTGACTCTTTAATATTCTACTTAATATTCTTAATATGGAATGAACACAACTCATGAATGAAGAAATGGACAAATGCTACCAACAGGTAAGTCACATGAAACAATATACATACTTATGAAACTTTGAAAGTATGCCAAATTACCATAACTTAAGAAATGGTAATTAATATCCTGAGCTATCATGCTGAATGGAAAGGGCAAGTTGCTAGAAAAAATATATTTAATATTATATAAATTTTACAAAAGAATATGGGTATGTGAACATATTTTGTGTATTACACACACAAACACATGCACACACACGTGCCTCTAAGTAGATGTATATGAAGCTGGAGTACTGAATTCCCCTTCATCATGCCTGACCTCTGTCATCCGCAATACAGGCATATTAAATACTTACTTCACACCGCTCTTGTGAGGAGAAAAGAGAAAATCTGTAGAAAGTCCTATAGTGTTTAAAATAAATATATGTTTAGCATCTCTTGTATTCTCCCTTTAACAACATAAATAACTTAAATATGAACATCTCATAGAGATCATACAGATTTGAAGCAGCAGGAAAAGAAACACATACATATTTATACAATGGATAAGCTTTGGTGCCCTATTTTTTGTAGGATGAGATACCTGAGGATGGTGGAAGCAAGGAAGGACATCATCCCCTAATTACTTTTTTGTTTGTACTATTGTATTTACCACAAACATGACACTCAAAGATCAGACCTGTTAATGTTTGCATCTGCATTATATTCTTCCAGAAGTTTTCTTATGCAGGTATTTGTATACTTATGCATGCATGTACTTGTATTTATATACAGAAAATAACATCTCATATTACATGTAATTTTGCAACCTCCTATATCACTGTAGTGGGTTGAATTGTGTCACTCAAAAAGGTAACTCCAAAATGGGTATGTTGGCTGATGCTTGTCATCTCAGCACTTTGAGATGCTGAGGTGGGAGAATCTGCTTGAGGCTAGCAGTTTGAGACAAACCTGGGCAGCATAGCCAGACCCTGTCTCTAAAAACAAATAATAATAATAAAATAAAAAGAATAAAAAGGTATCTCTAAATCCTAACCCCCCCATATCTGTGAATGTCACCTTACTTAGAAATAAGAATTATGCAGGTATAATTAAGCTAAAGATCTCCAGATGTGAATATCCTGGATTGAGGTTGGTGCCTAAATCCAATGACTGGTGTCTACATAAGATAAAGAAGAGGGGGACTTGACACACATAGGAAGAAAGTCATGTGAAGATGGAGGCAGAGGCCAGGCATGGTGGCTCATGCCTATAATCCCAGCATTTTGGGAGGCTGAGGCTGGAGGATCACTTGAGGCCAGGAGTTCAAGACCAGCCTGGGCAATATAGTGAGACCCCCATCTGTAAAAAAAAAATAGAAAAATTAGTTGGGCATGGTAGAACGTGCCTGTGGTCTTCATTGCTTGGGAGGCTAAGGTGGGAGGATCCTTTGAGCCTAGGAATTCAAGGTTGCAGTGAGCTATGATTGCTCCACTGAACTTCTGCACTACAGCCTAGGCGACAGAGTGAGACCCTGTCTCCAAAAAAAAAAAAAAAAAAAAAAGAAGGCAGAGACTGGAGTCATGCTGCCACAAAACAAGTAAACCAGGAACCACTAGATGTGAGAAGAAGAAAAAAAGAATTCCCCCTAAAACTTCGAGGGGGAGCATGGCCCTGTTGACATCTTGGTTTCAGAGTTCTGGTCTCAAGAACAGTGAGAGAATAAATTACTGATGTTTTAAACCTGAAGTTTGTAGTTACTTGTTATGACAGCGTGAGGCTAAAATTTCTAAATTTTCTTATGCAGAAATGTGCTAATTACTTTTATGTATTTTTTTCTAAATGTGCTAATTACCTTTATGTATTGATTCATTTAATGGTCACAGTGCCCTTCTGAGATAGACATAATGTTATTCTTCTTTTTTTTTTTTTTTTTTTTTTGAGACAGAGTCTCGCTCTGTCGCCCAGGGTGGAGTGCAGTGGCGCGATCTCGGCTCACGGCAAGCTCCGCCTCCTTGGTTCACGCCATTCTCCTGCCTCAGCCTCCCGAGTAGCTGGGACTACAGGCCCCCGCCACCACGCCCGGCTAATTTTGTGTATTTTTAGTAGAGACGGGGTTTCACCGTGTTAGCCAGGATGGTCTCGATCTCCTGACCTCGTGATCCATCTGCCTCGGCCTCCCAAAGTGCTGGGATTACAGGCGTGAGCCACCGCGCCCGGCCGGCATAATGTTGTTCTTATTCTGTAAATGAAAAACCAGAGAGACAGACAAAATAAAGACTTTGCCTAAGAGTGCACAATTAGGGAGTGGAACAGCGTGAATTTGTGTCCAGTACATCATGCTCCGGAGCCTAAAAAAATGTCAATGACTTATTGTTAAGAGAAAGAGGCAGCCTGCAAATGCCGCTAAAAGTAACATTCAGTATATCAACATCTGTATACAAAATAGCTGGATCTAGTGACAAAACATAGTCTGTGACGTTGGTGAGAGCAATTTTATTGCAGTTAGAGGTACAGGAGCCATAGTGTCGCTGCAGTGAAAATAAGAAGTCAGTATGATGTGAAGAATATTAACAGGAATGTAGAAATCACTTTCTGGAACTCTATCTTTGAAGGGGAAAGGAGAAAGAAAGTAAGAGAAACACTGAGTGAGACACAGACCTGTGACTTAATAGGATGAGGAGTCCAAAAAGGGATTTTAAGAAAATCTTCAATTCCTTTTTAAGAAACAAAATGAAACAAACAAAAAAACAAGGTCCCTTTCTATTGCCCAGGCTGGAACTCGGTAGAGTCATCATAGCTCACTGCAGCCTACATCTCCTGCTGGGCTCAAGTGATCCTCCCCACTCAGCCTCTGGAGTAGCTGGGACTACAGGCAGGCAGCACCATGCCCTGCTAACTATTTTTTATTTTTTGTGGAGACGAGGGTCTCACTTTTTTGCCCAGACTGGTGTTGAACTCCTGGCCTCAAGTGATTCTCCATACTCAGCCTCCAAAAGTGCTGGGGTTACAGGGTGAGACATCACGTCCAGCCACAATTCCTTGAAAGTTGAGCAAGTTTAAAAGTTAATGTGTGAAGGCCCAGGAAGTGACGGCCGCCTCCCGGCTACCGGGGACTTCTGGAGTCCGAGAAGTCAGCGGCGCGGTTGCTGCGGCCGCCGCGCTCCCCGGCCCGAGGCGATGGAGAACGGAGCGGTGTACAGCCCCACTACGGAGGAGGACCCGGGCCCCGCCAGAGGCCCCCGGAGCGGCCTCGCTGCCTACTTTTTCATGGGCCGGCTCCCATTGCTCCGGCGCGTTCTCAAGGGCTTGCAGCTGTTGCTGTCTCTGCTGGCCTTCATCTGTGAAGAAGTTGTATCACAATGTACTTTATGTGGAGGACTTTATTTTTTTGAGTTTGTAAGCTGCAGTGCCTTTCTTCTGAGTCTCCTTATACTGATTGTGTATTGCACTCCATTTTATGAGAGAGTTGATAACACAAAAGTAAAATCATCGGATTTTTATATTACTTTGGGAACAGGATGTGTGTTTTTGTTGGCATCCATCATTTTTGTTTCCACACATGACAGGACTTCAGCTGAGATTGCTGCAATTGTGTTTGGATTTATAGCAAGTTTTATGTTCCTACTTGACTTTGTCACTATGCTGTATGAAAAACGACAGGAGTCCCAGCTGAGAAAACCTGAAAATACCACTAGGGCTGAAGCCCTCACTGAGCCACTTAATGCCTAAAGACTCTGGGGAGCAGATGTTACCTAAGGTAGTGACCCTGCATTGTGGTGCCTGAGCCCTGGCAGAAGCTCTTGTAAAATTTGTTGTTTAAACCACTTCTTTTGGAGAGCAAGGGGAAGGTCAAGAAGGCAGTTTTATCAATATTGTGTCAGTCACCACAAAGTAGGCCAGATAAGTTAAAAAAATTTTTTTTTTAAATAATAATTGAAACTTATCTCAAATGGAGATTTTGGTGGGAGGAGGAGAAAACAATTGTTTTTAAATCACACAGCTCAACGGTTGATAAATGATTCTGTCATTCTGTTACAGGTCATTCTTTTACTAGGCTTAGCTTCCAAATTATGCTTTATAGCTGTATAAACATCGTGATTATATTCATCTACTTAGAAATTGTTTTATTTTTAAATTAATTTGCTTAGCTGTTTGTTTTGATGCTTAGATTATGTTCTGTTAATGGGAATTTAACATATTTAAGAAACCAATATTTAAAATGTTGGTCTAGGTTTTTTTCCTTAACATATATTACCAGGCTTTACTGTATTTCACTCAGCCTTAAATGTTATAATATTTTTGGATAACGGTTATTAATTCTTTGAGACCTTCGTATAGCCTATAAAATGTATGGGAGATGTTGGTATTTTATGTGTATAAAAGCAACAATATCAGCAACTTCGTGTTTATACTGCACCTTGGTTGATGTCAAGTAAAAAAAAGATTGTTTTGTAACACATAAAAAAATGGAAGAAACTGATACCACACCTAAGGACCAAAGATAAGAAAGACTTTTTGCCCAAGACAGTGAAAGTAATTATAAAAACAAGCTTTGACCACTTACCAAGTATCTGAAGAGATGAGTTCATACTATGATTTAGAAAGTGGTTCAATTCCCCTGTTGGCATATGATTATTTTTACTAAAATGAATACAGCTCTGTGGGTCTTCCTTAGTGTTTTCTTTGAAGCCAATCTGTTTTTTTTAGGGCCCCAGCCTTTGGTTTTTCATCTGTTCAAGATGCCTCTTCTCTGTCTCCTTATCAGATAGAAATGGAGTCATGTGCTGCTACTTCATCTAGCAGAGGTTGGCCTCTGGCTCTGACAGTTTTTGTCAGTTGTCTTTAGGTGGTCCTGAATCTTGGGCCCTTTTGATTGTGAATACTGTGTAGCAGGATCTTGAGAGTCCTTGTTCTTACATAGGCATTGCTCTAGTTTGTCTTTGGCAAAAAAAAAAAAAAAAAAAAAAAAAGTAAATATCCAGGGAACCCTGCCCAGACTAATACTGTTGGTGGCATAAGAGAATCAAGCCATTCTCAAGAGATAACTTCATAACCAGAATTGTCTGTTGGCTAGCAGCTGTCACAGATAGGCAGGGCACTTGGGATATGACCTTTCTGTCCAGGTGGTTCACAGACTAGACCTTTCTTATCCTCCTCCTAGAGTTTTGACTTGGGACTCTAGTGTTAAGATGATGAGCCCGTACATCAGGTCCTTCTGCACTTTGGTGGAAGTCTCCCAGGGTAGGTTTCCTATTTGAAACAGTGGAATCATGTTTCCAGTGATAAAGTTTAATGACCTCATCCTTTTTTTTCCTCATCTGCCATTTTTGTGTCTTAGATGGGTTTTAATTGCATGAATGTGGCTAATGTGGTTCTCAGAAATTGGTCAGTATGGCCTGACATAGCTTCTGCTCTGTCTTACTGACTCAATACCTTTAGGATTTGTATCAGAGTCTGGATACTAGTGTTAGTGGTGGTGTCACCACTACTTAATTGGGATCTCCCAATTAAGTTTGGGAAGATGAAACCAATCATGGATGCTGTTTTTATTGGGCATGTCATCTAAGAGAGGAGAAATAGCTGGGTTTTGGGTCTAATTATGAATAAGGACTGATTCAGAAAACGAGTATGTGGTAGGTAGACTAAAGTTTCACATCAGACCGTACCATTGTGATTTTTAATGTCATCTAGACCTATCTAAAATTCAGAGCATATCATCTGGGCTACCTCAGGGTCACCACCCATGCATTGGGCTTAGTCAGGATTGACAGATACATTCTCAGCTGGCCTGTCATATAAAACATACTGTCATTGAGCTTAAGCTCCGCTTGTTCTGAGGTTTCACCTCCATGTGTTTCATTGGTGCAAAAGTGGATCTCTTAGTTGGTCACTTAATTCTTTCTTTTTCAGAAAGATAGTATGTTCACTGGTGTATTTGGTCACTCTTAGAACCTTCCTTCACATTGTTTTTTACGGGACCCATGAATGGTTAGCCTTTCTTTTCTATTGTAGAAGGAAATAGGAGTAAAAGACCATTGTAGTAAATAAGTTCAAGGGGAACTTGGGACCAGAAACCACTGTTATGTACAAAAAATGGCAAATTCAATAAACTCAAATTTAAAATAATTTTTAAATTAACAGTTATGATAAATTTTATATTTTATACAAATAGATTGCTTAGAATGGTTCTCAAGAATTATAAAAGAAATGAACTCAGTACAAAAATTTTATAATTACTATACTTGTGTTTTGTTTGGGGGCTGGGAAATGTATTTTTACATTGTTTGTAGCCAATCATTTTATATTTGTCAATTTAAATCTTATGGGTCTTTTTTTTTATCTCTCTTGATGTCAGATTTTATAGTCTTTTTAAATAAATCCATTTAATTAAAACGTTAAAAAAAAAAAAAAGTTAATGTGTGCTGGGTGCAGTGGGTCATTCCTGTAATCCCAGCACTTTGGGAGGCCGAGGCAGGTGGATCACCTGAGGTCAGGAGTTCGAGACCAGCCTGACCAACATGGTGAAACCCCCATCTCTACTAAAAATACAAAAATTAGCCAGGTGTGGTGGGCGCCTGTAATACCAGCTACTCGGGAGGCTGAGATGAGAGAATCGCTTGAACCTGGGGAGGCAGAAGTTGCGGTGAGCCGAGATCACGCCACTGCACTGCAGCCTGGGCGACTCCATCTCAAACAAAAAAGAAAAAAAGTTAATGTGAAAGAACCATCTCATCTCAGATTTAACCCTTGAAGTTGCCCATATATCCATTTCCCTTCTTTCTCTCTTATTTTCACTTTGGAGCTAATGAGATGCCTCCACAATGGAATAATATGGGTTTTGAGCTCAATACATATTTCATTATTAGTGACTGAAAAAAATGGACAATTCTGTATCAAAGAAATGCTAGTAACTCCTGGATGCTTGCCTCTCAAGAAGGCAGTAAGTGGCTGAAATCCTGGTGTGATGTGGCTGCATAAGGCATGACCTGAGGACACTGCACTGGTGACTGAGATGGGTCCAGAGTTTTTAAAAAATAAATCTATTAACAAACAAAGCAGTCCAGGAGCAGCTGTTAGGCAAAAACCATGCCTTGTGTTCCTGGTGAGATCTATCACTAAGCTCCCCTGATGAGTTCAAAGACACACTTGTCTTCCCTGTGGGAAAATGGATTTGGGTGTGCTCAGAGGCATGATGTTGAACAGCATTTATGAGATTATGAAACATTCAAGAATATAGAGAACATTCTGCCCAACATTTAAGACACTCAAATACAGTTTTTCTTGACTTATGGATGTTTGTGTCTTCCCCAAATTCACATGTTGAAGCTTTAACCCCTGATGTGATGACATTTGAAGATGGGGACCTTGGGAGGTAATTAGGGTTAGATGAGATAATTGGTTTGGGGTCTTCATGATGAATTCAGTGCCCTTGTAAGAGAGACATCAGAGAGCTTGCTCTTGCTTGCTCTGTCTGTGATTGCAAAAATGTGAGCACATAGCATGAGATGGTAGACACCTGTAAGCCAGGAAGAAAGCTCTCACCAGAAAATGACTATACTGGCACCCTGATTTTGGACTTTCATCTTCCAGAAATGTGAGAAAATAAATCTCTGCTGTTTAAGCCACACAGTCTATAGCATTTTGTTATGGCAGCCCTAGCTACAGTCAACCGTTTCTACTTTGTAGGTCTTATAACATTTTGTTGAAAACTAGATGTATTTGCTACTCTGGCCTCTGGCTTCTCCTAATGAAGTTTGCCTTTATTGCTGGATTTGTCATTTCTTTGTTTAGTACTATAATACGCCTGGGCTAAAACTGAGAAGTTTGTTTTCTTTGTCCTACACAGCAGATGACATTTTTGTTCATTTGTGTACGCGTGTGTGTATGTGTCTACATGAGTTAGTTGTGTGTGTGTTTGTTTGCTCAGTTTTGTTCTTGCATCTATTTATAAGGCTGTCTCATTAGGGATATCCCTTGGTTCTGTGTAGCTTAAAAGCCAATAAACGATTGGACAGAATTTGCACTCAAACAATTCCTGCAAGTGAGGCTTCTATCTTCTGTCATTGTATCTGTGTGGGGCTAGGGGAGCACATTCAGAGTTCTGAGTTTTGTTACATCAAGGTGTCAAACTCTCAGTTAATCTTTCCTAGATCCCCACAAGGGAAATCCCCCAGAGAAAGATTACCTGCATCAAGGCAGACTTTCTCTACAAATTCAAAGCTCCTTCACAAAAGACAGCTTTTCAGCTATTCTTGTATTTCCAGTTCTTCTGAATAGCCATCTTCAAATATGTCAAAGTAGTAACATTATGGGGTGAAATATGTTGATTCCCTTCAAGTGGATATCATTGAGATGGCAATTTCCCTGAGTTAATTTATTAATTTAATGTGATTTAATAAAAATAGCATTAATTTTTTTTTTGAGGCGGAGTCTCGCTCTGTCGCCCAGGCTGGAGTGCAGTGGCGCGATCTCGGCCCACTGCAAGCTCCGCCTCCCGGGTTCACGCCATTCTCCTGCCTCAGCCTCCTGAGTAGGTCAGGAGATTGAGACCATCCTGGCTAACACGGTGAAACCCCATCTCTACTAAAAACGCAAAAAAAATTAGCCGGGCATGGTGGCGGGCGCTTGTAGTCCCAGCTACTCGGGAGGCTGAAGCAGGAGAATGGTGTGAACCCAGGGGGCAGAGCTTGCAGTGAGCCGAGATCACGCCACTGCACTCCAGCCTGGGCGACAGAGCAAGACTCCATTAAAAAAAAAAAAGAATAAATAAATGGATTTAGACAAGCTTATTATCAACTTTATTTGGCAGTATAAATAGCAAGAATTATCAGACAAACCCTGAAAAAGAAGAGTGGTGGGAAGGGGTGGCAGCTGCTCCTACAAGATACTAAGACATACAATAAAGTATACATGCTATAAGAATGTGATATTGTCCCGTAAATAGAAAGACTAATGAAACAGTATAGAAAATACTGACATAGACCGAATTATATTTGGAAATTTGGAATATAATTTAAGCAGTAATTCTAATCAGCAGAGAATTGATGAGTGGCTTACAAAATGGTACTGTGATAACTACAAAACTATATGGCTAAAACGGTATAAAGGGATCTACTTCTCCATCTTACATCATTATAAATTCTAAGGGGTTCAGATCTAAAAGTTAAAAAATCCATACAAATATTAAAAGGAAGCATGGGTGACTTACTCAAAAATCTGGAAATAGAAAACACTGACTCAAAATTCAAGAGTATTAAGAAAAAAGTGATAAATTTGACTACACAAATATGGCAAAGTACATGCTAGCCAATTAAAAAGACACTGAAAAATATTTTCAAATAGTCTCTGACAAAGTGTTGATATCCTTTAAATATAAAAGCTTTTTAATATAAGCTGGGTGCATTGGCTTACACCTGTAATTCTAGCATTTTGGGAATCCGAGGCAGGTGGACCACCTGAGGTTAGGAGTTCGAGACCAGCCTGGCCAACATGGCGACCTTGTCTCTATTAAAAATACAAAAATTAGCTGGGCATGGTGGCGCACCTGTAATCCCAGCTACTCAGGAGGCTGAGGCACAAGAATTGCTTGAACCCAGGAGGCAGAGGTTGCAGTAAGCCGAGATCACACCACTGCACTCCAGCCTGGATGACAGATCGAGACTCCGTCTCAAAAAAAAAAAAGAAAGAAAAGAAAAGAAAAAAGAAATAAGAAATATAAACAGGTTTTTCTGAAATATAAAAAAAAAAGCCAAAACAGTTAACAGAAAAAAATGCAAGGAGGTTCAAACTTGGTTTTAGTAAGACAGATACAAGTAAAGCTTATATCTGTCTCACTGGTCCCTTGGTCACTGGTTCATTTGGACCAGTGAAACTGATTTTGAACTTCTGGCTTCCACAACTGTGAGATAATAATTATCTGTTGTTTATAGTAACAAATTCTGTGGTAATTTATTATGGTAGACATAGGAAACTAATATAACCACTATGAAGGGAAATTTGATAATATCTAACACAATTATTTATGCTCTTACACTTTGAGTAAGAAATCCCATTTCCAGAAACATGTATCTCCTAAAGATATACTGGCAAAGACACAAGAAGTTTGCAGATGTAGAGACAGATATTCATTGTGGTGGTATATGTATAGAAAAAGAATAGAAACAACTTAAATACCCATCAATTATGTGATGGATGAATAAACTGTTCTACAGCCATACAATGGGTGAACTAAGTAAAGTATAAAGAATAATGATGAAAATCTCTACCTGGGTCTACAGAGGCATCTGCAGGAGATAATGTTAAGTGAAAAAGTCAATGAACACAAATGTGTGAAAAGCATAGTACTTTTTAATCTAATAAAGGGGAAAATGCTAATATGTAAACTTTAATTATATTAGAAATAGAAGGAAAATACTTCTGTTTGGGGAACTAGAAGGAGTAGACATGCTTTTCTGTTTTACTCCTGCTCAGTTCATCTAAAATCCCTGGATGTTATAAGTAAGACAAGAAGACAGCAAAAGTCTGTATCTAGACAAAGAACCAGAAATGTATCTAGTAAGAAAAAAATCTTTTAGTACATAATTAGCATACTCCAGTGACACATCACAAAATGAAGCACAGCTCTATTCCCAACATGCCAGCAAAGGCTAAATGGGGAGCATAGATTCAACAATCACCTGTCTGTAACCAGTCTTCCCTCCCCACCTTCTGGGGTGGTATCAGAGAAGGCAACTTGGAGAACCTGAACTTACATCCCCATCTGGCTGTTATAAGATAATAACCCCCTTCCTCTACTGGAATGGTGCGAGAGAAGCCTTGCAAAAACATACAATTAAAATAAGACCCAGAGACTTATAACATAGTATCCAAAATGTTCTAGATACTACGAAAAAACATCCTCTTCTATCTAAGTACCAGAAAAATCTGAACCTGAATGAGAAAAGACAATCAACAGATAATAACACTAAGGTGTCACAGATGCTGAAATTATCAGACAATGATTTTAAATAAGTTATCATAAAAATGTTCTAATTAGTAAATATGGTTGTCCCCCCATATTTGTGGTTTCATTTCCCATGTTTTCAGTTACCCTCGGTCCACTGTGGTCCAAAAATATTAAATGGAAAATTCCAGAAATAAATAATTCACATTTTAAATGTTGCACTGTTCTGAATAGTGTGATTAAAATCTCTCAGCATCCCACTCAGTTCTGCCCAGGACATGAATCATCCCTTTGTTCAGCATATCTGTGCTGTATATGCTACCTGCCCATTAGTCACTTAGTAATTGTATTGGTTATCAGATTGAAAAAAACATAATACATATAAGGTTTGGTACTATTTGTGGTTTTGGGCATATGTTCTAAGACTGGGGGTCTTAGAACATATACCTCATGGATAAGGGGGGATTACTTCACACACCTGTTTAAAATAAATGAAAAACCAGAACGTCTCAGCAAATGAATCGAAAGCATAAAGAAGAACCAAATAGAAATTTCATTTTTTAAATAATTATTTTATTTTATTTTTAAGAGATGGGGAATCTCACTATGTTGCCTAGGCTGGGCTCAAACTCCTGGGCTCAAGGGATTCTCCTGTCTCCACCTCCCAAATACCTGGAACTACAGGTACATGACACCACAGCCAGCTTGGAAATTTTAGAACTGAAACATGTTAGTCAGGGATCTCCAGAGAAACAGAACCAGTATGAGAGAGAGAGATTTATTTTAAGAAATTGGCTCACACGATTGTAGAGGTCTGGTAAGTCCAAAATTTGTAGGGTAGGCCAGTAGCCAGAAGATCCAAGGATGGTTGAAGTTTTGAGTCCATAGGAAGGCTGCCGGCATAATTCTTTGTTGATCAGGGGAGATCAATATTTGTTCTATTATGGTCTTTGACTGATTAGATGAGGCCCATTCACATTCTGGAAGGTAATCCCTTTTTACTCAAAGCCAGTGCTTTAAATGTTAATCTCATCTTAAAAACAAAAAACAAACCAAAAAATACTTTTGCAGAAACTTCAAGAATAATGTTTCACCAAATATCTGGTAATCATGGCCCAGTCAAGTTGACACATAAAATTAACCATCACCTGAAACATAGAATAACTGAAATAAAAATCGAATGGATGAACTCAACAGAAGGAAAGGAAAGAAAAATATATAGTGAACCTGAATGTGACAATAGAAATTACCCAATTAGACCAGCAGAGGCAAAGTAGACTAAAAAACTAATAGAATAAAGCCTCAACAACCTGTGGGACTATGACAGACTATCTAATTCCATGTCATTGTTGTCTTGGATAGAAAGGAGGAAAACAAAAAGAAAAAATCTTGAGAGCAGGGAGAAACAAATAATGCATTGAGAAAAACAATAGGAAGGACAGCAAATTTCCCATCAGAAATCATGTAGACCAAAAGGAAGTGGCACATTTTTAACTGCTAAAAGAACTGTCAATCTCTGGTGAGTGGAAGTCATTAACTGTGAAGAATGGTTTGTCTGGATGGTCAAGGACTTGGAAGGAAAATCATTGGAAAATTGGTAACATGAAAGTCTGGAGAAGAGATATGTGGATAAATCTCTATAAATCAGGGAAAATATGAAAATATTTTTTGTCCAATGTGAATGTTAATGAAAGGGTGCCTCAGCAGAGGAAGACTTTAATAATCAAGTGGACAGCATGACCCATTTTGTGGATACCAGTCAGCCTCTTTGCCTAGCCACTCCTGTCATTACCCAATAGGCTTATGAACAAAGTGCCCATGGTAGCAGGGATGGACTTTATGCTTGGCTTAGAAACATGGACTTCCACTCAGCAAGGTCAACTTGGCTACAACCACTGCTGAATATCTGCCAGCATACAAGATCAATCCTGAGTCCCCAGTATGACACTATTTCCCAGGGTGAACAGTCAGCTACCTGGTGGCAGATATATTACATTGGATCACTTTCTTCATGAAGGAGCAGCATTTTGTTCTTATTGTAGTATGTCCTTACTGGAATATTCTGGATATGGATTTTCCCTCCCTGCATGCGGCGCTTTTGCCAAAATTACTATCCATGGACTTACAGAATGCTTTATCCACTGTCATGGTATTACATACAGCTTTGCTTCTGACCAAGGAGCTTGCTTCACAGCAAATGAAAAGACAACGGGCCTATGCTCATGAAATTCGCTTGTCTTACCATGTTAACCACCATCATGCAGTGGCTGTATCGATAGAACAACCCCTATATAGGGGATGTGATACTATCTGGTAAAATTGCATAGGTATTTACTCTTGGAAGGAGATCTCTCTTTTCCAGGAATCTATTCCAAAGAAAAAATTAAAAAAATGAAAAAGGGCATAAACACAAGGCTATTCCTGGCAGAAAATTTTTAACAGCAGAAAACTAAGAGCAAGACTAATGTTCATTAATAGGAGGATGATTGAATAATCTAATGTATGTCTATATTAGGGAGTGCTGTACTATGCAGGTATAAAAAGCAATAAACTTTCACTCTCTATAATGCTATGAATTAATCTCTAGGATATCTTGTTAACTGAAAAAAAGCAAGGTGCAAAAACGTGTGTAGAGCTGCTGCTTTCTAATACAGTAGTCATTAGCCACGCATAGCTATTTAAATTTAAGTTTGATAAATTTAAATACAATTAAAAACTCAGTTACTCTAAGGATGAAGAGCAGCAAGGATGGAACCCAATGATGTATAGTCTTTTAAAATATAATACCTATTTACAGGATCCATGTACTGTAAAGGTAAGAAATAATGATCAAGTCAGCAGCAATGAGAAACTCTGTTACGCAGATTGATTCCTCTAAAATCATTTCCTGCTAAAAAGAACTGAGCTTCCTTGGAGAGACATATGATTCCAGGTCCAGCGTAGGCTTTGTTACAGATAATTCTGGAACAAACTATCATACCAGAAAGCATGTCAAAAAATACTTAGAAGCCAACCTGAAGGGGCTCCTACTGGCCAAACAGAGAACAATTTGGCCAAGAAAAAAAATGACTGCAATGGATTATAGCACATCAAATACATAAATGTCTATGAACTTCTGATGACAATCTGAAAGAAAAATACAGAAAACAAGCTAACTGCTCACCTATGCAGGTTTCTAGGAAAATAACTCATTATCTTGAAAAGTGGAAATATACTGCAAAAGAATTAAAGCATTCATCCTTCCCTTCCTGTGCATGCCATTCCCAGCATAACCTAATAGTTGTCATTAATAAAAGAAAGTTTATTTTAAAAAGTAATTACAGTTTCTTCTTTTTAAAATTATTATTATTATTATTGAGACAGGGTCTCATTCTCTCACCCAGGCTAGAGTGCAGTGGCGTTATCATGGCTCATTGCAGCTTTGACATCCTAGGCTTAAGCTATCCTTCCACCTCAGCCTCCCAAGTAGCTGGGACCACAGGCATGCACCACTATTCCTGGCTAATTTTTATTTATTTTAATTTTTTCTGGAGACAAAGTCTCACTATGATGCCCAGGCTGATCTTGAACTCCTGGCCTCAAGCAATCCTCTTTTCTCAGCCTCCTGAAGTGCTGGGATTGCAGGTATGAGCCACTGCCCCCAGCCTATTATTATTATTTTTAGACAAAGATGGGGTCTCACTATGTTGCCCAGGCTGGTCTCCAACTCCTGGGGTCAAGTGGTCCTCCTGCCTCAGCCTCCCAAAATGTTGGAATTACAGATGTGAGCCACTGTGCCCAGCCAAAGAATTACAACTAATGAATAAAGAAAAAAACGTAGAATTACTACATCACCTTTGTGCAAACTTTAATAAAATGCAGTTCTGGCAACAATCTTCAAAGAATGCAAAAACACATGAGGTGAAAAGCACATGGGAAATTTTATAATGGATGATTCAGGCTGACAGCACCCAAACCCAGTGATCAATTATAACATCACAGGAAGAGAGACAAGCAGACAAGACGAGTCTCCTGGTGTAACTCTGTAGGAAGTACAGGCCCACTGCCAGTGGGCTAGATTATCTGCAAGAACTCTAGGATATCTCCTTGAATCTCTGTGTACTGATAATACTACTGCTCTGTCACTTTTAAAGCAAATAAAGCCCCTGAAAACAGGGACATGCTTTGTTCCAACCACCTGGACAAAGTTCTGCCTGTTGTCTGTGTCCTAGCCTAGTTCTTTTAACTAGTAAGCCTTCTTACATGGCAGTCTGAAGAATGAAGGTGTTTTGCTTTTAGAGAAAGGCACAGAAGCAGTGGGCTGAGCTGAGGCACTGTGCAAGACCAGCCTGCCCATGGTGGTTGCCATAGAAACTTGACCTCATGGCTGGGCATGGTGACTCATGCCTGTAATTACAGCACTTTGGGAGGCTAAAGCAGGAAGATTGCCAAGGCTCTGGTGAGTCATGATTGTACCACTGCACTTCCAGCCTGGGTGACAAAGCCAGACCCTGTGAGAGAGAGAAGAAAGAAAGAAGAAAGAGAAAGAGAGAAAGAAAAAAAGAAAGAAGGAAAGAGAGAGAAAGAAAGATAGAGGAAGAAAGAAAGAAGAAAAAGAAAGAAAGAAAAAAGAAAGAAGGAAAGAGAGAGAAAGAAAGAAAGAGGAAGAAAGAAAGAGAAAAAAGAGAGAGAGAGAGAAAGAAAGAAAGAAAGAAAGAAAGAAAGAAAGAAAGAAAGAAAGAAAGAAAAAGTGAGAAAGTGATATGGTTTGGGTCTGTGTCCCCAGCCAAATCTCATGTGCAATTGCAATCCCCATTGTTGGAAGAGGGGCCTGGTGGGAGGTGATTTGATCATGGAGGTGGATCCTTCATGAATGATTTGGCACCATTTTCTCCCTTGGTACTGTATAGCGGGTGAGTTCTCATAAGATCTGGTTGTTTAAAAGTACAACCTCCTCCCCTGCAGTAGTACCTCCTCCCCTCAAGTCTCTCTTCTTCTTTCTCTTGCCAGGTAAGACATGCCTGCTTCTCCTTCTGCCATGATTGTAAGTTCCCTGAGGCCTCCCGAGAAGCAGCTGTGCTTCCTGTACAGCCTGCAGAACTGTGAGCCAATTAAACCTGTTTTCTTTATATATTAATATTACCTAGTATTTCTTTGTAGCAGTGCAAGAATGGACAGGAGAGAAAGAAAGAAAGAAAGAAAGAAAGAAAGAAAGAAAGAAAGAAAGAAAGAAAGAAAGAAAGAAAGAAAGAAAGAAAGAGAGAGAGAAAGAAAGAAAGAAAGAAAGAGAGAAAGAAAGGGAAAGAGAGAGAGAAAGGAAGGAAGGAAGGAAGCAAGGAAGGAAGGAAAAGAAAGAAAGAAAGAAAAGAAAGAGAGGGAGAGAAGGAAGGAAGGAAAGATGGAAGGAAGGAAGGAAGGAGAGAAAGAAACTTGAGATCATTGTGGTGACTGTGAAGACTTTTAATAAAGATCATTGTTGTCTAGAGAGAAGAGCAGGAGCCCAACTTCAGGAGTTTGGGACTCAGATGAGGGTGTGGGTGCCCCACGGTGGGAGATGAACCTCCCTGGGGCGTGGTGAGATGAAGTGATCCCAGATGCAAGTCACCTCCTTTCCACTTTGGGACAAGTTGCCCTGGCTGTCTGGTGAGGTGTGGCAGGGAGATATAGGACTCTCCTGTCCCCAGTGAGTGTGGTGTCCTACACCAGTGTCCTGGAGCTACTTTCCATATACAGACAGGATGTGGGAGGATGAGACAGGTAATGACTCTCTCTGAGCCTAGTGTCCCCCTCTAAAATTGGGATAAAAATGCTCACCCATAGGATTGCTGGAATAGTGATAACACAGGTGAAAACTCAGAACTCTGTGGTTGTTGTACTCATAGGTTGTGGTTTTGTACTCATAGGCTCCCATCATCCTCCCTCCCTGTCCTGTCCTTAGGCAACCACCGATCTTCTATTACTATAGATTATTTTTCATTTCCTGGAATTTTATTTAATGGAAACATGAAGGGTGTATTTTTTATTGGCCTCACTTCTTTCCTTCCACTTATTTAATTTTAGATTTATCAATATTGTTGCATGTATCAAAATTTTATTTATTTATTTATTTATTTATTGAGACAGAGTTTCACTCTTGTTGCCTGGGCTGGAGTGCAATGGTGTGATCTCAGCTCACTGCAGCCTCCGCCTCCTGGGTTCAAGTGATTCTCCTGCCTCAGCCTCCCGAGTAGCTGGGATTACAGGCAAGCGCCACCATGCCTGGCTAATTTTGTATTTTTAGTAGAGGTGGGGTTTCTCCATGTTGGTCAGGCTGGTCTCGAACTCCTGACCTTATGTGTTCCGCCTGCCTCGGCCTCCCAAAGTGCTGGGATTACAGGCATGAGCCACTGGGCCCAACCAATTTTATTGTTTTTAATGGCCAAATAGTATTCTAGTATATGAGTACACTACAATTTATCTATTCAACTGTTGAGAAAATTTTGGCTTATTTTCAATTTGTGGCTCTTGTAAATAAAGCTGCTATGAAGATTTGTGTATAAGTCTTACCATAGACATGTGCTTTCTTTCTCTATGGTAAGTAAATATGTAAGAGTGCTAAGCTGGATTATATGATAGATGTAAAATTAACATCCTAAGAAACTGCTGGCTGGACGTGGTGGCTCATGCCTGTAATCTTAGCACTTAGCAATTAGCTGGGCATGGTGGCGCGCATGTGTAGTCCCAGCTACTCAGGAGGCTGAGGCAGGAGAATCACTTGAACCCGGGAGGCTGAGGTTGCAGTGAGCCGAGATTGCGCCACTCTGCACTCCAGCCTGGGCGACAGAGGGAGACTCCAAAAAAAAAAAAAAAGAAGAAGAAGGAAAGAAGGAAAGAAAGAAAGAAGGAAGGAAGGAAGGAAGGAGAGAAAGAAACTGCCAAACTATTTTCCAAAGTGGTTAAACCATTTTTCATAACCACCAGCAGTATATGAGAGTCCCATCCTCCACGACCTTACCAACATTTGATATGGTTAGTCTTTTAAATTTTGGCCATTCTTAAGGAAGTGTAGTGGCCTCTTATAGTTTTCTTTGCATTTCCCTGATGAATAATTGTGTTGAGCATCTTTTCATGTGCTTATTTGACATTTGTATATCTTCTTTCTTGGAGTGTCTTTTCACAGTTTTGCCCATTTATTTATTGGACTGTCTCACTGATTTTTGTGATAAAAACAAACAAAATAAAATTTACCATCTTAACCATTTCTAAGCACACAGTGCAATAGTGTTAACTATATGCACTTGTGCAATAGAGTTAACTATATGCACATTGTTGTGCAATAGATCTCTGGAAATGTATTATCTGTTGAAGCTCTATAATCATTGAACAAAAATTTCCCTTTTCACAACTTCCCTAAGCCCCCAGCAATCACTATTCTACTTGTGTTTCTAATAGTTTAGCTACTTTAGTTACATCATATATTTGGACTAACGCACTATTTGTCTTTTTGTGACAGCCTTTTTTCACTTAGCATAATGTCCTCAAGGTTGATCCATATTATAGTATATGACAGGATTTTCTTCTTTTTTTAATACTGAATTGTATTTCTATGTACATTTTCTTTACTTATTCATTCACTGATGGACAATTAACTTGCTTCCACCTCTTGACTACTGTGAATAATGCTGCAATAAACGTGGCCATGTAATATCTCTTCAAGACTCTGTTTTCAATTCTTTTGGATATATATCCAGAAGTGGAATTGCTGGATCATATGATAATTTTATTTAAAATTTTTTGAGGAATCTCTATACTGTTTTACATAGTGGCTGCAGCAGTTGAACAACATGAGTTTGAACTGCACAGGTCTACTTATACGTGAATTTTTTTCTATCACCTCTTCCACCCCAGAGTCAGCAAAACCAACCCCTCCTCTTGCTCCTCCTCTTCAGCCTACTCAACCTCCCAGAAAATACCTTGAGACAAATGAAAATGAAAGCACAATATACCAAACCTTACGGGATGCAGCAAAAGATGTACTAAACAAGAAGTTTATAGCAGTAAGCATTTACATTAAAATGCTTTTACACTGTCAAATTTAGCAGTGAGGGGTGGATACCAACTTTAATGACATTAATGTTAATAAGTTCTGATAACCCACTACCATTGGACAAGCCAAGATTCTTTATTGTGGTTTCTGTCAGGAGAAATGGGCAAGGTAGGGTAGCCAGTCTTAGCGTTGGCTGGTTTGAACATTTTCAGCGGGCTTTGGGACACAGGGGTTGTCCCAAGTTGTCTGGTACCTGGCCCTTGGTTGATTAAGCAGGGAAGTAGTGGTGTTGATTGTGAGTGTGAGAAGACATGGAAGGGATGTGGACTCTGGATTTGTTGGTTTCCATATGAAAGGCATAATCCAGTGCTTTGCTACATATAGGAATTGGTTAGCCCTGGGAGTGACAGTCTCTTCAGTGTCAACAAGGTCCCAGACATTAAAGCATAAGAATAAAAAGTTACCTTTAATGCACAGCCTTGTCTATATAACCAGTCCTTCTGGCCACCAAAGAATATTGTAGAATATTGTTATCCCATTTGGGAAAACAATCCGTGGTCTTATGTGGGAGGGAAAGACCAGTACACTTTCAAGTAATTACATTAACAGAGACACTCCATATATTCCAGAATTCTGCATGGTAGACATTAAATTAATAGTATACAAATGTCAGTTGTTTAGGTCAGAATGTTTCCAAGTGTGATTCATGCACCACTTCATCAAAATCATCAGAAAGTACTTGTAAAAACTGCAGATTCTAGGCCTATCCTGGATGTGATAAACCAAAACAAGGAAGGTGAGGTAGGAGGTGTCTACATTTTGAGTGATTTTGTCAACTGGTTTTCATTCTCATCCAAGTTTGAAAAGCACTGCTATAGATTTGCAACAAATACTTCTCAAAATTTTAAATCTTCTGATATTTAATTTTGTTGTCATTTTTTTCTGCCACTCACACTCAGCTTTAAATAGTTCTCTATTGCAGTGTGTAAAATAGGTAACAATTCCTTCACTTAATACTTATCCAGTGATTTATATGTGAGCCACTAAACTAGGAACTGAGGATATGGCACAGGGAACAAAACAGGTACAAAACAAAACAGGTAACAAAATATGGAGCCTTCATTTTAATCTGGGAGAACTGGCAATAAGCAGGTAAACAAATCAATAAGCAGGGTGATTTCATATGGAGATGAATGCTTTGAAGAAAATACACATGCAAATATAGTATAAAATGACCAGGACAGAGATTATCACAGGTGGGGATGTCAGTGAAGCTCTTTCTCAGGAAATGGCATTTGAAATAAGTCCTGAATGACAAGAAGCCAAGCATGGGCAAGCCCCCTTAACTGGGACAGGAAGTATTAAATGAAGCAGAAACTCCACATCATCACAGATGGGCTTTTTGCATTAAGTAAATGGGAAGGACTCCCTTCCTAGGGATAAGGCAGACACACACTCAGAACTAACAAAGAAATAATGAAAAAAGTAAAATCTCTACATCCCACCCGTGAGAAGAACAAAGATGAAACCATACAAGGGTTGCCTCATCCTTCATGCTGTCAGAGAGATCCTGTCAGGAGAAGGCATTAGCATGTTGGCACTATGCAAGAGAATAAATATTTGCTTTACAAGTTGCCTCAGTTTTCCAAGGCAGTAACTTATCTCCACTCAATCACATCATTTCCTGTTTCTATGCTGACTTTCTAAGACTCAGGGGGAAACTTCAACTAAACTTGCTTGGAATGGTGTGTTTGATGCCATACCTCACCCCGCCATGGGGTGGGCACTAACATTCATCTTGCTCCCTGTGGTGCAGGTCTAGATATCAAGAGAGGGAGGTCTGGGATGCAGATATAGAATTGGACTGATAGCATCTGCCACATAGAAGACATCCAATACATATTAAAAAGTTAGTGAGATGTAGATACAGGAGTAAGCAGAAAAAGAAACTAAGTATGTATCTCCTAAATATTTTTATATACATGCATTTTTCAAGGAGAGCTGGAATCACTGTGTACTTATTGTTTCATAATGTACTTTGAAGAAAATATTTTGTTTCTGTTTATTAAAAATATGTCTTTTCACTGGGGGGGAAAACCTTAGAAAATGGATAACAATGCCACCTTGTGCTCAGAGTCAGAATTGCAGGAGTGAAAGTCAACCAGAGGACTTGGCAAGGGGTTGAGGATTTGGGGAGTGAGGGAGGTGAATGAATTCCATTGTATAGAACAAAGCTTTCTGGAATATTCCTCACACTGGCAGCAATTCTTCTATATCTGTGCCCATCCTGGGATCTTCAAACTCTAGGCCTGAAAGTTCGGTCCCTATTGAACCAAACAGAAAGCTTCACGAGTTGGTGTGTGAATAATTGTGCAATACAGACACTCACACACAGAAATACTGCCAAATTGTTGTGATCTGCTTCTTTACTCATAAAACATATATCAAGAATATATTTACAAAGCAGTAGATATATGAGCATCGTATTTGTAATCATTCCAAAGTTTTTATATTTCTAACCTTTTATTCAATAAAACTTCTATATTTTAAATCTTACAGAAATGCAAATTTAAATGAAAGTATCCTTTATCTCAAACCAACATACACACATTGAATTATTATCAAAGAAATTTTTTTAATGTGCTATTCTGTGGAGCAATATTTGCATACTTTTTAGTCAATAAATATATCTCTACCCTGTCACTTTGTGGCTTGGTTTGCAGATTTTCCTGTTTTACAAAACTTTATCTCATAACCTTGTCAGATTACCAATTATGACTTTTCATTGTTTAATAAGTATGAAACGATATAGAAATGCATATTTAGAAATTATTCTGTTTTCCCCTTCTGCCCCACCTTCTGCCCATTATTGTAAAAATGTAGTCTCTGTTCATTTATATAGGCCTATTTTCCAGAATTTTTCTCTTGTAATCATACACATACCTATACACTCATGTTGATATATATTCTTTTGCAAAATGCAATCATATCTTATGTTTTATTTTTATAAGTTATCTGTTTCACATAATTATGATTCATTTTCATTTATTTTAATTTGTTCGGTTTGGCATATTTCCAGGTGTTTATTGGAGATTTGTATTGCTTTATGTCTAAGAGTATATCACACATATAGCATACAAACCCTATATCTGAGTATAAGTTACAATTTTATTAACTTTTCACATGCTCTTTTTTTTTTTTTTTTTAGATGGAGTCTCACTCTGTCACCCAAGCTGGAGTGCAGTGGCATACACACAGTCACATGCCTTTTGATTTTTAATTTTTGCTATGTGGATGGCATTTTACACTGTATAATGTTTTTTGGAATTTAAAAAATACTTTGGCACATTGTTTTAAAAAGGACAACTTAATAATATTGCTTTAAGATATGTCTTTAGGCCGGGCGTGTTGGCTCACGCCTGTAATCCCAACACTTTGGGAGGCCGAGGCGGGTGGATCAAGAGGTCAGGAGATGAAGACCATATTGGCTAACACGGTGAAACCCCGTCTCTACAAAAAAATTAGCCAGGCATGGTGGCGGGTGCCTGTAATCCCAGCTACTCGGGAGGCTGAGGCAGGAGAATGGTGTGAACACAGGGGGCGAAGCTTGCAGTGAGCCGAGATTGCGCCACTGCACTCCATCCTGGGTGACACAGCGAGACTCCATCTCAAAAAAAAAAAAAGAAAAGAAAAAAAAAGATATGTCTTTAGAACATGTGGGAAAAGGAAATAAAAGAAAAAAATAAGAAATAAAAAATAGGCCAGGCATGGTGGCTCATGCCTGTAATCCCAGCACTTTGAGCGGTCAAGGTGGGAGGATCACTTGAAGCCAGGAAATGGGGAGTTTGATACCAACCCTGGCAACATAGTGAGAAACAAAACAAAACAAACAAACAAACAAAAAATTAAAAACATGGCCAGGTGTGGTGGTAGCTGCTACTCATGAGGCTGAGGTGGGAGGATCACTTGAGCCCAGGAGTTTGAGGGTGCAGTGAGCTGTGATTGCACCACTGCACTCCAGCCTAGGTGACAGAGTGAGACCCTGTCTCAGAAAAGAAAAAAAAAACACAAAGAAATAAATAAATAAAATAATAAGGTATATCAAATGTCAGCTCACAGGACAGAGGGTGGAAAAGCTTAATCTTTTTGTAATCTTAAGCTTTGAGTTCTGGAACAATAATTTAAAAGGCTGTTTCCCTAGGTTGTGTTACTTAGCTTTTAGCTCCAGTTTCCTTATCTGAGTAATGGGGATAATAATTGGTCTTGAATGGAGTTGTTATGATCAAATGAGGTTTAATATAAAACACTTTCATACAATAGTTTTGTGTATGTTAATATCCTTCAGTCCGTAACACCATTCCAGCCATATTTAACAGGGATGATATCTCTTAACCGCAATAGCATCATTACAGTTTGATGTGCATTTGGGAATGTAAGAAGGGAACCACACTCAGCTATATTATGTAGGAAATTCAGTGCTATCTCTGGTCTATGCACTCCAATGGAGTTGGGGTGGAGAAGGTCCTCACTCTTTTTCCATTGAATAATTGTGTTTTTCCTGTACTCTGTTGGGGCCTTCTGTGTTTACATCAGGTGTGTACATGACCTGGGGCTCTGGGGCCTTATTGGAGCTTCAGAAAGAGGTTACTGATGGTGAGTGTGCAGGGAGGGACACTGGAGGAAGAGTTAAGAATTTTTCCTGGGACCCAGTCCCTGAACCATCCAGGGTGAGTTTCTTCTCTTTGCCTTGACTTGAACTGTCACACAGTTGTTCAATGAGCATCCATCACTCTTCACACCTCCAGTGGCCCAGGGGATGAAGAGGTCGTGGTAATCATTGCATAAAGTCCAGGTCCTTGTGGAACTTATGGCGACCTCTGTAAAACCACCTTATTATACAAGAACAGGGAGGCCTCAATGGAATAATCAGAGACTCCTCAAAGAGGGGCTAGGCCTGGTACAATGGGCAGGACTTGTTGGGGGTAGTTGGAGAAGAGAAGAGAGGGGGGTCCAGCCTGACTGACTGGGCCAGGGGAGCAGACAGGGCTCTGAGATAACTGACCAGACACTCTAGGTCTGAGGCCATCCAGGTTTGGGACCAACTGGTGAAGGACACATTTGCTTCAATGGGATGCTGCAGGTTACCTTTACCTGAAATTGCACAAATATGGTGAGAAGGGAAGTGCCCTGTATGCCTCTCACTGGTCCATGAGGGCAGGGAAGAAACAGGAGCACTGACAATAGTAAAGTGATTGATGTCAGCACCCTAAACCTTCATTAAAGTGGGAAGTGAATATCAAGGGGAAGGATTTACCACTAATTGAGCACCCACACTTTCTGTAAATTGTCCACCCACTTTAATTTCTCTCTGACCCCAAGCCCCATGGACCCCTATCTGCCAGTGAGTCCTAGAGTCACATTCTTAACCAGAACATTCTCTCCACGAGGTCACACTCTCCATGTTTTCATTTGCTTTCTCTCTGCATCCTCCCTGAGATTTTTCACAAGGCTTTTCTCTCCCTCTGTTGCCTCAGCTCTTTTCATCAGCTCAGTGTGTTGTATCACAACTCAACAAGGTTCTGACAAGATTGGGCACAAGTTAACACTCACCTTTACTATCTTTTAGATATTGCATTTTTGCAGTTATTTCTGCAGAGTTAAATGTATAATCCCACTCTAACAAAGCTGCATGTATTGACCAAACAGCCTTTTATGGTTGGGCAACTGTGCTGTTGTAAGCATATGGGCTCACTCTACTTTACTCAAATGTGCACTTTTCTCTTGTCCACACACTGCCTGACCTTTTCAACTGTGTTCTCTGTATGGGATTTCCCCTGGGATGTAACGATTTGTTACTGGATTTCAATCATGTTGTCTGCACATGTTCCCACATGCAAAATTGGCCCTATCACTCTCTATCCTTTTTGGATGCCTTCAGTGATTTACCAGGTGGGCCCACAATACTCCTTTCATTTCTCTCTAAATTCATGTCTCTGTCAACTTTCTCAAGGTAAAGAGTAATGAAGATGCAGGAGATGATTCCTGGGCTGTCTTGAGTCCTTTGACTTGAGGGAAGAAGCATTTAATACCCAGGAAGTGGATCTGACAAAATTTGATTGGTGGCGTTAGCACAATTTGGAACATCTGGAAAGTGTTACTTTCCAATAGAGATATTTTTTAAGGGAAGAGGAAAGATCTTTGAGGCCAAAGTAACCAAGTGTCCAAGGGAGTGATGTTCAGATCCTGTTTATTTAGAGCATGGGAAAACTGTGTGCCCCATCCCAGTATACTTCTCATTCATTCATTGTTTCATATATTCTTGAGTAATAGGTATGCTGAACAGTGGCAAGTTTGTGTATGTCCAGCTGTTTCCAATGCCAAGGCCAATAAAGTCTCCTTGTCATCAGCCACTTACAGTAGTATAGTCTTCAATATTTCTTCTACATATATTGAGAACTAATCAGATGGTGTTATACTTTTTACTTAAACCATCAAACAGAATTTAGAAATCTCAAGAGGAGGAGGAAGAGCTATTGTATTTACCCATCTTTTTGTTCTTATGTTCCAAGAGCACTTCTTTTATCAATTCCTTTCTGGCTAAAGCCATTCTTTTAGAGTATGTCTGCTGGTTAAAAATTGTTTTTCCTTCATTTGAGAATATCTGTATATCCTCAATTTCTGAAGGATAATTTACTTGAATACATAATTTGAGGTTAACAGTTCTTTTCTTTAAGCACTTGAAAAATGATGTGCCACTCCTTTCTGTTCTCCATGGTTTCTGATGAGAAATTTGCTATATTTTTTAATTATAGGCAATGCATTATTTCTCTCTTCCTGATTTTAGGATTTTATCTTTGTGTTTAGTTTTCTAAAGTTTGATAATGATGTGTCTTTTCATGGATTTCTTTGGGATAATCCTTTTTGGGATATGCTCAGATTTGTACCTCTCAGTTTACGTCTTTTGCTAAATTTGAAGGTCTTTAGCCATTATTTCCTCAAATAATTTTTTGCTCATGCACTCTTTCTCTTCTCCTTCCAACACAAAAGTGACACAAATATTATATCTTTTGTCATAGTCCCACAAGTTCTTGAGGCTTTGTTCTATATTTTTAGTGTATCCTCTCTTTTCAAAATGGTTAATTTCTGTTGCTCTGTATTCAAGTTCCCTGATTCTTTTCTCTTTCCTCTCCATTATGCTGTTGAATCCATCCATTGAGTGTTTATTTTATTTTAGAGATGGGGTCTCGCTATGTTGCCCAGGATGGTCTTGAAGTCCTTGGCTCAAATGAATCTCAAGCCTTAGCCTCCTGAGTAGCTAGGATTACAGTTGCATGCCAAGCACACCCGGTCCACTGAGTTTTACTTCAGTTATTGTATTTTCTGGTTCTAAAGTTCCATTTGGTTCTCCTATATATCTTCTATTTATTTGTTAAGATTTTCAATATTTTCATTGGTTTCCAGCATTCGATTTGTGGTGTTAGCACAGTTTGGAACATCTTATTTTTTTCATTGAAGCATTTTCATGATGACTGCTTTTAAAATCCACATAGGATAATTCCAACATCTATGTCATTTTGGCGTTGGTATCCATTGATTGTATTTTCTTTCTCAATTTTAGATTCTCCAGATTCTCAGTTAAAGACAGATTTTTAAATTATTTCCTAAATATTTTTGGTATCACGTTATGAAACTCTGGATGTTATTTAAATGAAAACCCAGATTCGGCCAGGCGCGGTGGCTCACGCCTGTAATCCCAGCGCTTTGGGAGGCCGAGGCGGGCGGATCACAAGGTCAGGAGATCGAGGCCATCCTGGCTAACATGGTGAAACCCCGTCTGTACTAAAAATACAAAAAATTAGCCGGGCGAGGTGGCAGGAGCCTGTAGTCCCAGCTACTCGGGAGGCTGAGGCAGGAGAATGGCGTGAACCCGGGTGGCGGAGCTTGCAGTGAGCCAAGATGGCGCCACTGCACTCCAGCCTGGGCGACAGGGAGACTCCGTCTCAAAAAAAGAAAACCCAGATTCGCTACTCAAACCTCTTTGACACAGGGGCTGGAGGGTGGGAGGGGAAGTGGTGCCTTATTACTGCTTCGGAGAGATGGGTTTCAGACTTCTCACTAGGTCTCCATCTACACTACTCTGGCTAAGAAGAGCAGCACGCCTCCTTCCTATTTCCCATGTGGCCTCCATTGACACCATGGTGTGTGTGGAGGGGAATGGGGAGAGCTTATTACTGCTGGGTGGAGATAAAAGTCTAGGTTCCCCACTCAGCCTCCACTAACAATGTGGAGGGGGCAGGTGTGAGACTGGAAGGGAAGTGGCTCCTTGTTACTGCTTAGCAGGGGTGAAATTTCACTCCCTGCCAGGCCTCCACTGACACCACCCTGGCAGGAGGGGGAAGACACATTGTAACTGCTCTCCATGTAGCTTCCACTGACCCTGTGAAGATAAGAAAGCCCCGTATCACTGGATGGTCATAAACGTTTCACCTTCCCACTCAACTTCTGGTGACTCCAGCCTAGAAAAGAAGAGAAGGGGCATCTCATTATCATTGGGTGTGGGTGCAAGTCAAGTTCCCTGCATGGTGTCCACTGACACCATTGGGGGTTATTCATTTCTACCAGGTGAGGATGAAAGTACTTGTTCTCCACACAGTCTTCTCTGGTATCACCCCAAAGGGTGGAGATGGGTGTCTGTTTACAATCCGATGAGTGTGGAATCCATGCTCTCCACTCAGTCTGCTGGCATTGTAGGGGTGGAGCTGTGTTTTATTCCATTGTTCTTTGCTAAAATAGGGCAGTTAGAGTCTAAAAGCTTGCTTTCTTACTATATGTCCCCTTTTCTGGTTCTTTGTCTAGAGGTAGCCTTTCAGAGTCTTATGTTTATTTTACTTATAATACTGAGGGATTTTAGCCACGCTCAGCAGAAATAGTACTGAGAAGTGTATCTATTTCATCTCATCCCCCAAACAGAAGTCCTTTTCTTTATTCTTAATACAAGTAAAAAAAAGTATATATTTTTGCATTCCCCCCTTCTTACATTAAAAAGTACCATGCTACTCACATCTTTATGAATGTTGCTTTTTTTTTTAATTACTCTATATCCAAAGCACTATATGGAGATTTTCATCAGTTTTCTTTACATCTAACTTAGTGTCCACCTTTGTGTGGTTATATGATAGTATTTCATGCACCCTACAATGATGAGTATTTACGTTGTTTCCATTCTTTTGTTCTTCAAATAGTGCCACAGGGCATTTTGCTAGATATTAGCAAATTCCCATCCATAGTGGTTGTGTTAATTTTCTATGGCTACTGTAACAAATCACCACAAAATTAGTGTCTATAAACAGCTGAAATTTATTGTCACAGTTCTGGAGGCCAGAGTTCAAAATCAGTTTCACTGGGCCAAGACTAAGGTATCAGCAGGACCATCCTTTTTCCAGAGGCTCTAAGAAATAATCAATTTCTTGCCTTTTCTAGTTTCTGGTTTTCCAGCATTCCTTGGTTTGTGGCTTCATTGGTCCAATCTCTGCATCCTTGGTCACACTGCCTTACTGCCTTCTACTGTCCTGTCTGTGTCAATTATCCTGCCTCTTTCTTTCTTTCTTTCTTTTTCTTTTTCTCTCTCTCTTTCTTTTTCTCTTTCTCTTTCTTTCTTTCTTTCTTTTTTCTTTCTTTCCCTCCCTCCCTCCCTTCTCTCCCTCCCTCCTCTCTTTCTCTCTTTCTCTCTTTCTCTCTGTCTCTCTCACTCTGTTGCCAGGCTGGAGTGCAGTGGCACAATCTCAGCTCACTTCAGCCTCCGCGTCCCGTGTTCAAGCAATTTTCCTGCCTCAGCCTCCCGAGTAGCTGGGACTACAGGCGCCATGCCCGGCTAATTTTTTGTATTTTAGTAGAGACGGGGTTTCACCAGGTTGGCCAGGATGGTCTCTATCTCCTGACCTCGTGATCCACCCACCTCGGCCTCCCAAAGTGCTGGGATTACAGGCATGAGCCACCGCGCCCAGCCCTGCTTCTTTTTTGTCAGACGGAGTTTTGCTCTGTCTCCAGCCTGGAGTGCAGTGGCACGATTTCAGCTCACTGCAACCTCCGCCTCCCGGGTTCAAACGATTCCACTGCCTCAGCCTCCCAAGTAGCTGAGACTACAGGCGCACGCCACCACGCCCAGCTAAGTTTTTGTATTTTAGTAGAGATGGGGTTTCACCATGTTGGCCAGGATGGTCTCAATTTCTTCACCTCGTAATCTGCCCGCCTCAGCCTCCCAAAGTGCTGGAATTACAGATGTGAGCCATCGTGCCCCGCCACTGCCTCTTTCTTATAAGAACATTTGGTATTGCATTTAGGGACCATCTGGATAGTCGAGTATAATCTCTCCATTTCAAGATTCTTAACGTTATCCCATTTGTCAAGATCCTTTTCCTATAAGTAATATCATCAGTCTTCAAGCAGTAAGACCTTATATCTTTGGGGGCCAGTATTAAGCCTTCTACTTTGATCATACCATTTTCCATCCCTGTGAGCAATGTACAAAAACACATGCTTTTTTTCACTCCCTCATGAACTAAGTGAATTAACAAACCTGTGAATATTTGACAATCTAATAGGTGAAGAATGATACTTAGTGTAGTTTTAACTATATCTCTCTTACTAGAACCAAGTTTGAGTTTCTTTGCATTTTCTTCCGTTAACTGTTTATGTTTCTTACAAGTCTTTGATAGAGTTGTTTTTTTTTTAGTGGCTTTATATTTACAAGCTTTTATATAGAATGGATAGCACACTTTCTTAGAAATATTAGTTGGGAATATTTTAGATGTCTTTTAGTTGTATACCATGTTTTTTGTCACACAGTGTTGCTGTTTTTATTTTAATGTTGTTAAATGTATCAATCTTTTTTCCTTAATACACCTGGATTTTGAGTCATAGTTGTGAAAGTGTTCTTCACTTCCTCATGATAGAGGAATTCACCCATGTTTTTTCCTAATACTTGTATGCATTCATGTTTTACATTAAAATCTGCACCCTTTGGAATTTATTCTGATGTAAAATGAATCCCTTTTTGCCTTTATAACTATTTGGTTTGCTAGCTGTCAGAATACCACTTCTAAAATCATCAATCATATCTTCAGTGATTTGAAATGCTGCCTTAATCACATGCTATTAACAAATTTCCAAATATAATACAATATAAATACTATATCAGTATTTTCTCTATTTTATTAGCTTTTTCTGTCTATTTATGAGCCAGTGTCATACTTGTATATTGCACATACTTTATTATATGCATTAGTACCTAGTAGGACTCCCTCCCTTCACTCTTTCTTCTTTTGCAGGGTTTATCTGACTAGTCTTGCTGTTTATTAAGCCAAATAAATTTGTAATCCCAGCACTTTGGGAAGCTGAGGCGGGCAGATCACATGAGGTCAGGAGTTCAAGAGTTCGAGACCAGCCTGGCCAACATGTCAAAACTCTATCCCTACTAAAAATACAAAAATTAGCCAGGCATGGTGGAGCAAGCCTGTAATCCCAGGTACTCAAGAGGCTGAGGCATGAGAATCACTTGAACCCAGGAGGCGGTGGTTGCAGTGAACCACGACCACACCACTGCACTCCAACCTGGGCGACAGAGTGAGAGAATGAGACTCTGTCTCAAAACAAAACAAACAAACAGAATACAAAAAACAAACAAAAAACTGAGATCACACTAAATTTGCCGTTTTAACTCAGCATATTAGCCTGGAATATTGTTTTGCATTTCTGCACTTTTTGTAATTTGACACATTTTTGAAAGTTTAATGAGTATGTATACTGCTTATTTATTTATTTATTTATCTATTTATTTTTGAGACAGAGGCTTGCTCTGTCGCCCAGGCCTGAGTGCAGTGGTGCAGTCTCGGCTCACGGCAGCCTCTGCCTCCTGGGTTCAAGCGATTCTCCTGCCTCAGCCTCCTGAGTAGCTGGGATTACAGGCGCCCGCCACCACACCAGGCTAATTTTTGTATTTTTATTTGAGGCGGGGTTTCTCCATGTTGGCCAGGCTGGTCTCCAACTCCTGACCTCAGGTGATCCTCCAGCCTCGGCCTCCCAAAGTGCTGGGATTACTTACAGGCATGAGCCACCACACGTGGCCTTATAGTGCTTTTTATATGAATTATCTGTTAATATCATTTGCTCATTTCTCTATCCATTATTAAGAGCTTTTTTTCCATATTAAGTATATTAAGTAGGTTAGTTAAGAAGTTAGCATAAGCTGGACACTGTGGCTTTTACCTGTAATCCCAACTACTCAGGAGGCTGAGGCAGGAGGACCCCTTGAGCTCATAAGTTCAAGGCTGCAGTGAGCTGAAACTGCACTACTACACTCCAGGATGGGCAACAGAGTGAGACCCTGTTTAAAAAAAAAAAAAAAAAGTGTAAATATAACCATTAGAATAAAACTAGGCCGGCTGTGGTGGCTCACATCTGTAATCCCAGCATTTTGGGAGGCCGAGGTGGGTGGATCACCTGAGGTCAGGAGTTCTAGACCAACCTGGCCAACATGGAGAAACCCCGCCTTTACTAAAAATACAAAAATTAGCTGGGTGTGGTGACGGTCGCCTGTAATCTCAGCTACTCAGGAGGCTGAGGCAGGAGAATCACTTGAACCCGGGAGGCGGAGGTTGCAGTGAGCCAAGATTGCACCATTGTACCCCAGCCTGGTGACAGAGAGAGACTCTGTCTCAATAATAATAATAATAATAAGCCTATAACAATTCTAAGTACCAACTAAAAAAAGAGAGCAAATAAAACCAACAATCCAGTGTAATACCTAGTAAAGTTTTATATATATGTAAAGTTATATAAATAATTTTATATTTATGTTACATGTATAAACAATACAACAGAACTGAGTCAAATATTCAAAACCTGTACAGAATGCAAAACTAGACTTGGACAAACAAAAAAACATGATGTTCCGGAGTAAGAACACTCAATTTCATAGAGATGCCAATTTCCCCAAGTTAATTTATTAACTTAATGTAATCTAAATTAAATGCCATTAGCTTTTTTGTGATTTAGACAGGTAGATTATCAAATTTATGTGATATATATTTCATAAATATGTATGTATCTATATATATTTGTCTATATATATATTTGTACATATAGTATATAGAACCCCATTCCTGCTTCTAAGTAGATGTGTTACTGTAGAGTAATGATATTTCCTTCTTGAGGCTGACCTTGAACATTTGTATAATGGACATATTGATACTTGCCTCATGGAACCGTTATAAGGAGAAGAAAAAACCTACAGAAAGTTTCATACATCTGTATATCCATCTACATAGATAGATAGATAGACTTTCTTTGTGTTCTCCCTCCCACAAACAAGGTGACTTAAATATGAACATCTTATAGGTATCATTTGGATTTGAAGCAGCAGGAAATGAAATGTATATGTATTCATATGATGGATAAGTTTTAGTGCCATTTCTTTTCTTTTCTTTTTTTGAGACAGAGGTCACCCAGGCTGGAGTGCATTGGTGCACTGCAACCTCCGCCTCCTGGATTCAAGCGATTCTCCTGCCTTAGCCTCCCCAGTAGCTGGGATTACAGGTGCCAGCCACCACATCTGGATAATTTTTGTATTTTTATTTTTATTTTTATTTTTATTATTTATTTATTTATTTTGAGATGGAGTCTTGCTCTGTTGCCCAGGCTGGGGTGCAGTGGTGCGATCCCACCTCACTGCAAGCTCCAGCTCCCGGGTTCATGCCATTCTCCTGCCTCAGCCTCCCGAGTAGCTGGGACTACAGGCACCCGCCACCAAACCCAGCTAATATTTTTGTATTTTTAGTAGAGATGGGGTTTCACCGTGTTAGCCAGGATGGTCTCGATCTCCTGACCTCATGATCCGCCTGCCTTGGCCTCCCAAAGTGCTGGGATTACAGGCGTGAGACACCATGCCTGGCCAATTTTTGTATTTTTAGTAGAGATGGGGTTTCCCCATGTTGGCCAGGCTGGTCCTGAACTCTTGACCTCAGGTGATCCACCCACCTCAGCCTCCCAAAGTGCTGGGAGCCACCATGCCCAGCCTTTAGTGCCATTTCTTTGAAGAATGAGATACCTGAGAATGGTGAACAAGAGAAAGCAAATCATCTGCTCTTTAGTTTTTGGTTTCTTATTTTCTTCTTCTATTTTACGTTTTGATATTGCAAAGAATGGGGGACAGTATTGAATAACAGCATTTAAGGAACATTTGCTATACAACAGACTGAAATCAGGAGACTTTGGTCTCCAGTACTAGATCCTTCCTTGTCCATAGCACCATGACGAGTCACTTCCCCTGAGCTGGCCTCAGCCCTACACAGAAAACGATTGTGTATCCCAGTGGTTAGGCATGGGGACTTGGGAGTCAGATAGAGCTCAGTATAAACTTCGGATCATTTAATAACTGGTTTTATGCTGTCTGGCAAATGTTGAGTGTCAAGATATGTGAGACCCATATACAATGAATATACATGATATATGCACACATGGAGGAATATAATGAGAGGAACACACACACGATACATTTTTTGAGGTACTGAGAGGTAGAGTTGCTTCTTAATTATTTATCTCTAGATTTGACTATGTGTTTATATATATGTGTGTGTGTGTGTGTATTTATTTATTTATTTGTGATGGAGTCTTGCACTGTCACCCAGGCTGGAGTGCAATGGCACAATCTCTGCTCACTGCAACCTCCGCCTCCCGGGTTCCAGCAATTCTTCTGCCTCAGCCTCCCTAGTAGCTGGGATTACAGGTGTCTGCCACCACGCCCAGCTATTTTTTTCTATTTTTAGTACAGACGGGATTTCACTATGTTGGCCAGGCTGCTCTTGAACTCCTGACCTCGTGATCTGCGCGCCTCGGCCTCCCAAAGTGCTGGGATTACAGGCGTGAGCCACCATGCTCGGCCTATAAATATATATACACACACACACACACACACACACACACACATATATATATATATATATATTTTTTTTTTTGAGACAGAGTCTAGCTCTGTCGCCCAGGCTGGAGTGGAGTGGCGCCATCTCGGCTCACTGCAAGCTCTGCCTCCAGGGTTCACGCCATTCTCCTGCCTCAGCCTCCTGAGTAGCTGAGACTACAGGCGCCTGCCACCACGCCCAGCTAATTTTTTGTGTTTTTAGTAGAGACGGGGTTTCACTGTGTTAGCCAGGATGTTCTCGATCTCCTGACCTCATGATCAGCCCACCTCAGCCTCCTAAAGTGCTGGGATTACAGGCATGAGCCACCGTGCCCCTCCATAAATATATTTTTTAATGTACTCTATATTATGATGTTTTAATATCTTAAAACATTTCTGGCTGGGAAGAGACTGCTCCTCCAGGGGTTAGCCAATTCTTAGTGATAGCAAAGGGCCCTGCCAGGAGCATACCTTTGATATGCAAACTAACCAATTCAGAGCCACACATCCTCTGTCTGACCCATATACTCCAGAAGGCTATATTCCTCTGCCTTAATCATCCCAGGGCCAGGTACTACAAAACTAGGGACCACTTCTGTGGCACAGAGCTCACCAAAATTATTCAAGCTAGCCAATTTTTTTTTATCTTCCCCAATTTAAACCTTTTAATTTAAAAGTAAACTTTACTGTCGAAAATGCAGACTTGGGGAGGGCAGAAAGATCACACACGGGCTGCCACTTCCACTTCACACCTGGAGGGTTGCACGGCGGCCGGGCAAAGGCGCTCCTCACTTCCCAGACGGTGGGGCAGCCGGCCCAAGCTAGTCAATTTTTAATTGTTCACCTTGCCCTGCCTTGCTTTTCCTATGATAACTCCAATGAAAGCAGTGGCCTAAACCTACCCCTAATCCTGACCACCCCTGCGTCCTTCCCATGTGGCTGTGAGTGATGTGCTGTGCCTCCTGCATCTAGGACCTGTGAGTAAAACTATATTTTTTCCTAAACCTCTCCTGCGTCTCCTCTTGTGGCTGTACCTAATTGATGATCTCATAAAAGAATACAAAACACTATGTTTTGGATACATCTCTGATGTTTTAAGGCATGAAGCGTGTGATAATTTGTTGTGGTGACGCTAAGCAAGTAACACACTCACTAACAACATACCCTAAATGTCATTAACTGTGAGTAAACATCATTCTTTTTTTTTTTTTTTTGAGATACATTCTCGCTCTGTCACCCAGAGTGCAGTGACGGGATCTCGGCTCACTGCAGCCTCTGCCTCCCAGTCTCAAGTGATCCTCCCACCTCAGCCTCCTGAGTAGCTGGGAATGCAGGTGCATGCCACCATGCCTGGCTAACTTTTTGTAGTTTTGGTAGAGATGGGTTTCTCCATGTTGCCCAGGCTGGTCTTGAACTCCTGAACTCAAGCGATCCACGTGCCTCGTCGTCCCAACGTGCTGGGATTACGGGTGTAAGCCACTGTGCCTGGCCTTAAACATTGACACAGGAGAGTTCCCTGGACCCCCTCAGAGGGCGTGCAACAGAGGTGTGGCTCTCTGTTCCACCACTGACAGCGCAAACCCTTTATGGGAAGGGGAGCATTCAGGCACTCCTTCTCTTGTCTCCTTCTCTGCTGCACCATTCTGCCATTCCTCTGCCCATTTAATTCTGGAGCCTGGGGTTCAGGATTTATAGGGGTACAGGATACGGGGCCGTGGCAGGCCAAAAGGCAACTTTTGGGGTGCAAAAACAGGAATGTGTGTTCTCATATAGGGCCACAGGTGTCTGGCTCGAGGTTGGTGCCTTTGCCGGGGAACTGCCCTCTTCTACCCAGTATATCCCTGTCTCCTGTCATTATCAACATCAGTCTTTATCTTATTTTTTCATGCTTCTGAGTACAATAATGCCAATAAAAATACATATAAAGGGAAAAATGGCTAAAATATATTATATGCCATTGGGGTGAAAGGGAAGCTTCCTTCTTGCCCTTGGAGGGTTTGCTGAAAAATCAAGTCACAATAAGTCATATTAATAAGAGAAAAGGCACATACATTTATTTAACCAAGTACATGAGGGGAATGGCAGAATGATCGCCCAATTTCCCACTGGGGTCTAAACATATATAACCTCCTTTCAGAGTGGATTGGGGAGATGGGGAGCATAGGTAATTCCGTTAAGGGGCATTAAATAATTAGCAGGAAAAACATGAATGGATACTTGGGAGAATGAATGGATGGAGGGAACAGAGATTGACTTGTAAGTGGTTCTCTTTGGAAGTTGAACCTGAGAGAAGGGCATTATTCTGTAAGAAGACTGGGCCAGACCTGGTTACATTCTTCCTCTCCTTACCTGAAATAGATGAGATAACAGGGAAGAGAAGGAAAAGAAATTATTCTTCTTGATGGGTTCATCTGATCTTTAGGAAGATAGGGGAAAAGTCTCTTTCAAGGCCCGTTGATTTCCAAGAGTTTTTAATTCAAAATATTCATTATACCACGGAGGCATATTTTGGGGTGAAATTCTCTGTGCTCCTTCAGTGTGTGAAAGGAACATAAGAAAAACTTAAGAATTTTTTTTTTTTTTTTGAGACGGAGTCTCACTGTCGCCCAGGTTGGAGTGCAGTGGCGCGATCTTGGCTCACTGCAAGCTCCGCCTCCCGGGTTCACGCCATTCTCCTGCCTCAGCCTCCTGAGTAGCTGGGACTACAGGCGCCTGCCACCTCGCCCGGCTAATTTTTTGTATTTTTACTAGAGACGGGGTTTCACCGTGTTAGCCAGGATGGTCTTGATCTCCTGACCTCGTGATCCGCACGCCTCGGCCTCCCAAAGTGCTGGGATTACAGGCGTGAGCCACCGTGCCCGGCCAAGAATTTTTAAAAATCTTTAATTCCTTGAAAGTTTGGCAAGTTTAAAAGTTAATGTGCAGGAGCAGGAGCCATCTCATATCAGACTTAAACCTTGAATTTTCCCACATGTTAATTTCCCTTCTTACTCTTTTATATTTACTTAAGAGGGAGCTAATGAGATGCCTCCAATGGAATAGTATGGGTTCTGAGCCCAATACATATTTAGCGAATTGGTGAATGTAAGAATAGTTAATTGTATGTTGAAGAAATGCTAGTAATTCTTGGATTTTTGTCTCTCAGGGAGGCAACAGATGGCTGAAATCCTGTTGTGATATGGCTGGATAATGCATGCTCTGAGGATCCTGCACTGATGGCTATGGAATAGCTCCAGCATTTTCCTAAATATATTAACATTCTGAGCAGTCCAGGAGCAACCTTTAGGCAAACAATACACCGTGCTTCCCGGGTCCTATGTATTAATGAGATAACCAAGTGAGTTCACAGACACACCTGTCTTTCCAGCATAGGAACTGGATTTGGGTCCACTCAGAAGCATGATATTGAACAGTTCTTATGAGATTATGAAACACACAAGAATATTGAAAACCTTCTGTCTCTAACATGTTGAAATCAAGGCATATCAGAAAGATATTTGCTTCCTTTATCTACATGTCTATATTCTCATAAGGGAAAACAATGAAAAATAATTTTTCAGAATGCCTCCTTAGCCCTGAGTCTCAGCCAGTCCCTACTGCTGTTCTCAACATTTAATTCACCATTGAAGTCCCATTCTATGCCATAGAGTCTGGAAAAGTTTTTTCATTTGACTCTCAGGACAGCTCTGTAAGGATGGTATGGTCAGTCCCATTTCACAGATGACCAAATAGAAGTTTATAGAGCCGAAGTCACCTCTCCACATAACTGACAGGATTGGAATGAGGTCCTATGCCTCACCCTTTTTAGAAGACACTGAGCACCCTCCCTTTTAGGAGATGGGAGCCCAGGGCTTGAGAAATGGTCAGATTCCACTCCCCTGCTATTGTGGCCTTATGGGTCCTCATTCAACAACCCTTCTTGGTGATGAAGATGGTAGTGTGCATATATGTGCACATATATTCATTGCTTTGGAAAGGCATTCATTGTGTTTAATTTCATAGGAAAATGAAATAGATAAAAAGTTGAATTTACTCTGTGTGTGAGTGTATTTCTATGTCTCCCGTAGCTGGATTGCCCCACCTCACAGATGTTGCTTTATCTTTAGTTGAGACTGGAGCTGGATTCCAATGTGAGGTTTAGATGTCCTAGAAAATGAAGAATACAGAGAGATTGCTGCTAATTGGTTAAAAATTCCAGAAAACTGGCCTGGTACCATTAAATCAAGATCCCCAACTCTGGCTGGGCACAGTGGCTCACACTTGTAATCTCAGCACTTTGGGAGGCCAAGGTGGGAGGATAGCTTGAGCTCAGGAGTTCTAGACCAGCCTAGGCAACATACTGAGACCTCATCTCTAATAAATAAATAAATAAATATTTAAAAAGATCCCCAACTCCAATTCTCCCTACTCCTTGCCGAAACCCTTGGACTGAGACTTTCAGAATTGCAATCCTGGCTGTGACCACCAGACTACATCCATCTCCAATTTCTTTTTTATTTTTATTTTTATTTTTATTTTTTTTTGAGACGGGGTCTCGCTCTTTCACCCAGGCTGGAGTGCAGTGGCACGATCTTGGCTTACTGCAACCTCTGCCTCAGCAGAGCAATTCTCTGCCTCAGCCTTCTGAGTAGCTGGGATTACGGGTACCCGCCACCACGCTCGGCTAATTTTTTTTGTACTTTTAGTAGAGACAGGGTTTCAACCATCTTGGCCAAGCTGGTTTTGAACTCCTGACCTCGTGATCCAACCGCCTCAGCCTCCCAAAGTGCTGGGATTACAGGCGTGAGCCACCATGCCCGGTCCAATTTCTTTTTTTCTTTTCTTTTTTTTTTCAGGCGGAGCAACTTGTTTTTTAAAGAAAAGGAGTACAGTACGGTTTGCAGAGAGTAAGAAATGACTTGGAATGTTCTCTTTACTATAATAAAAATTATGTTTGGAAAATTCATATGTATATTAAAGCAGCTCCAATGGCTGTTGACTTCAAATCTACATCACATTCACTGATTTATCTCTTCCCTCCTGAGTGTAGGTTGAGGTGTCCACACTGTAGGAGAGCCCCTCCCTCCCAGAAAGCATGGCATTCACTCTCCATTACCCCACCCCTGTATAGGTTTCCCAGACCTTCTCCCATCTCCTCTCAGTCATCCTCTCTCCAGGACACGGTGGACACAGCTGCCCAGACCCCTCAATGACTGCCGATCCTCTCTCAGACACCTCCCGCCTGCCCTCTGCTGCTCTGTGCTCGCCCACCGGCCACGACCAAGGCGCACTGTTGCTACCTGGTGTTTCATTATATGGTTTTACACCATTATTTTACACCTATCCGTTTTTTTCAGAGAGTATTAGAATGTTCTGTACTGAGATTCATAAACTGGGTCGCAAGAGAGGTATTGTAATTTTTGCTCCTTGCAGACACTTTGAAGTTTGAAAATAGTGGTATATAGTGGTACTGTGGTGCCCCCTCGTGACATAGGCCTGCACTGCAGCTTGAACATCCATGAACAGGAAGCCAGACGGTTTTCTGGTCTGGGAAGAAAGTAGACATACCCTGGGTATCCAGGCAAAAAGTGAAGCCTCTTTCTATGCTTTGTAGGTTGAACAAAAGAGTAATTTTTATTTTTATGCTTTAGGACATCTGGATAAATAGGTTGAGACCCATATAAACAAAAATGGATCCAGGCTATTTGTGACCATTGCAACCTGCTTTTGCACCTAATATATTTCCATGTAAATACATTTCTATGCTAGCACTTTACTTTGCAACAAAACTTCACTTTTTTTTTTACAAGGACCAAGTGTTTGATAGTATAAAGCTCTCAAAATTTATTTTTCCAGTACCCTAGCGATGGAAATATAGTCATTTTACATTTTCTATTACGAACAATAGCATACTTAATGTTCTTGTTCATATACATGAAAATATCTTAGTAAGCGTTTCTGTATAATAAAATCTTGAACGTGTCCTTTCAAAACCCTGGTAAATGATAAAATTTTATATTAGCATAATGAATTCAAAATGCTATTACTGACCAGACACAGTAGCTCATGCCTGTAATTCCAGCACTTTGAGAAGCTGCCTCGGGAGGATAATATGAGCCCAGGAGTTGGAGACCAGCCTGGGTGACATAGCGAGACCCCATCTCTACAAAAATTTAAAAAATTAGCCAGGCATGGTGGCATGTGCCTGTAGTCCTAGTTACTCAAGAGGCTGAGGTAGGATTGCTTGAGCTTGGGAGGTAGGATTGCTTGAGCTTGGGAGGTTGAGGCTATGGTGAGCTGTGATCACACCACTGAACTCCAGTCTGGACAACAGAGCAAAACCCTGTCTCAAAAAAACCATTATATTACTCGTATATATTTAAACTTTGCAGCATGAAAGTACCTGTTTCTCTGAACATTCGAAGTAATGGGAATTGTTATTAATCTGCTAGGCAACATATCATCTCTCATCTTTGTTTTCATCCAAATTTGTTTTTGTTGCCTTCCAAAATTCCATCCTATAGATGTGACATAATCAGTTTTCACAAGCCCATGTTATTTAGAGTGTTCTGATATTCCCTATTATCTACACTCTGTGAATGGTATCTTTTCAGAGTCTGTACACTGCTAAAGAGTGCAGTTCAGGGCAATGGTCATGTGGCTGTTTGCACTGGTAAGTGGAATGTGCCCACTTTGAGCCCAGCTAACTGTCTTGGAAGAATTATAGTATCGTGATGATAGAATCTGGTTGGGGTTTCTCTCTCCCTCTCTGTCTCTCTCTCTGTGTGTGTGTTTGTACTGACAACCACATATCCTTCTGTTTCCTTCTGCCCCTGGATGTCTTTGCTTCCCATTGGTCTCCCTAACTAAATTCTGGCCCAGAAGGAAAGGTAAATAATTATTAAGATGGCAATCCTGGGCCAGCGCGGTGGCTCACGCCTGTAATCCCAGCCCTTGGGGAGGCTGAAGCCAGCGGATCACGAGGTCAGGAGATCCAGACCATCCTGGCTAACACGGTGAAACCCCGTCTCTACTAAAAAATACAAAAAATTAGCCGGGCGTGGTGGCACATGCCTGTAGTCCCAGCTACTTAGGAGGCTGAGGCAGGAGAATCGCTTGAACCCGGGAGGCAGAGGTTGCAGTGAGCCGAGATCGCGCCACTGCACTCCAGCCTGGGTAACAGAGCGAGACTCCGTCTCAAAAACAACAACAACAACAACAACAACAAAAAGATGGCAATCCTTATATCCAAATCTTTATCAATATCCTTCACTACATCCTGAAGATAACCTTCTAAAAAATTGTTGGAGCAAAGGGTGTGCAATTATGTAGCCTGTTGATAAGTATTGCCATACTGCTACCCAGAGAGGTAGTGCCATTTACACTCCACAAGTAGAGTCATGTGACAAAGGCCACAGCGGAGTGAAGAAACTAATAATGCTAACATCCAATCATAGAGGGAAGGCCTTGGACCCTGTCATGGACTCACATGTCAGCAGTAGCCCTAGGAGAACCTGCAGGCTCATGTGCTTGTTGCTTATTGTGTCTGTTAGGCTGCATATGTAACTGGACCCTTTTGCATTGAAAAATAGTGATAATGATGATTAACAGAGTATTTGTTTACTAGAGAATTATTTAAAAATTACCTTAATATCTAGTTAAATATGATTACAGTGAGAGAATTTCCACCTGGCATGTTATCAAAGTATTAAAAAAACTATTCAGGATTCCAGTGAGGTGTGCATGCAGGGACATCTACCCTGTCTCATATTGCTAGTGGGGATGTCACTTAGTACAACCTCTTTCCAGGTTGATTTGTCAACATCTATTAAAGAGTCTATGCATCTCTGATCTGTATGTGTTTGGAGACTGTCCCTTCAAATATTCATCCTCAGTATGACACCTGTCCCTTTATTAGAGAATGCATGTTCCTCATGATATCGGTTGTCTGGGGACTCTACTTTCTAAAGCACTGACCCAAACACACTCCTTTGTCATTATAAAGTAGGAAATTGAGGTCCAACAATTTTTATCTGACCCACAGAAAAAAAAGAGGCCCGGTGCAGTGGCTCACACCTCTAATCCCAGCTGCTCAGGAGGCTGACACAGGAGGATCACTTGAGCCCAGGAGATCGAGGCTGCAGTGAGCCATGATTGTGCCACTGCACTCCAGCCAGGAGACAGAGAAAGACCCTGTCTCAAAAAAAGAGATATGCAAATAGCCAATAATCATGAAAAAATATGTTCTAACTCATTAATTATGTAAAGAATGCAAATAAAATCAACTAAATAACTTTTTATTATCTATCATGTAGATGCTGCTACAAGAATCTCACTTCAGATGAAATGACAGACGTAGGTTGAAGGCAAAGGGATGTGTGCTAGTCTGTTTGTGCTACTATAACAAAATACCTAGACTGGGTAATTTACAAAGAACACAAATTTATTTCTCCCATTTCTGGAGGCTGGGAAGTCCAAGATCACAGCACTGGTATTTATTGTCTGGCGAGGGCCATCTTGCTATATTCTCACATAATTAAAGGGAAAAAAGCTGTATGCTTACATGGTAGAAGGTGGAAGGGCAAAAGGGCAAATCTGGTTCCCTCTAGCCCTTTTATAAGGTCGCTAAACCCATTCATTAGGGCAGAGCCCTCATGACTTAATCACCTCCTAGAGGCCCTACCTCTTAATAGGCTCAAATTGGCAATTAAGTTTCAACATATAAATTTTGGGGGAAACATTCAGACTATGGAAGGATGAAAAATATACATTATGAAAATAAAGGAAAACAGGAGTGTGGTTGTATTAGTTTCAGATAAAGTACACTTTAGAGCAAAGATAAGTACTAGATACAGAGAGGAATATTATAAAATAAAAGAGTCAATCTGCCAAGAAGATATAGCAATCCTAAATGTATATACAGCAAACAGCAGAGTTACAAAATATGCAAAGTAAAAACTGATAGCAAGGAAAGGAAAAATACACAAAGTCGTGACATTATTAGGATACTTCAACACTCTTCCCTCTACAATTGATACAACAACTAGATAATTTCTGTCATGTTATTGGTGTATTTAGACCTGTGTGGTGTTTTCTCACATCAAGTGTGTGTCATTTTTCCACACCAACAGCCAGTTCTCCAATTTTTCAACAGCAGCTCAGTACCCAACAGTTAAATTCAATTCTGATGCTATCTACCTAAGTTAGCTTCAGATCTCACAAGTTAAAAGGTTCAGTCCTGTAAGACTGTCCAAGTTCAGATGCCAGCCACAAACAAGTAGGGTCCCCAGGCAACTCACCCTTCTGCCCAACTGACTACAAATTCAAGGGTTTCTAAGGTTCCCCCACCATAGATTTGATAATTCTCTAAAATAACTCTTATAACTCAGGAAAATGTTTTACTTGCTATTACCGGTATATTATAAAGAATATAACTCAGGAATGGCCAAATGGAAGAAATGCACAGGGCCAGGCAGGGTGGGGAGGATGGATGTGGAGCTTCCACGTCCTCTCTGGGGCACACCATCTTCCCAGCACGTCAATGTGTTTGTCAGTCTGGAAATTCCCCAAATTCCATTGTTTAGGGGTTTTATGAAGACTTCATTATATAGATATGATTGATTTAAATCATTGGCCATTGGCGACTTACACTTAATTTCTCCACCTTCTGGATATCAAAGGAGTGGGGCTAAAAGTTCTAACACTTTAATTACCTGGTTGGTTTTTCTGACAACCAGGCTGCATACTGAAAGTATCTACACCCTCACCCTGCAAGAGCCATCTCACTACTGTATAAAACCTTTTGAAGATTTTAGGAGCTCTGTGCCAAGAGCTGGGGACAAAGACGAAATACAGTATTTATTTTTATTATATCATAAAGCCTTTTACATTTAATGTAATTTTTCAAATATTTGGGTTTATATCTACCATTTCATTACTTATTTTCTCTTTATTTCCTCCATTTTTTATTTCTATATTTCCCCTTTCCATCCTTCCTTTGGTTTACTTGAAAGGTTTTATAGTCCATTTTAATTTTTCTGTGGTGATTTTGACACTATTTCTTTGTTTTACACTTTTAGTGGTCACTCTATTTAGCACAAACTATCATCTTAACTTTCCGCAGTCTTTTAGAATTTTAGAATCAAAATTTAACATTTTAATTGATTTGTTGAAATCTCATCATCTTATAACCCTATAACCTTCCCCTTATGCCACAAAAATCTATAAATATCTCATGTACTATGTCTACATTCACTGAAAACCCTGTCAGACAATGTTATACTTTTGCTTTCAACAAACTTATTTTAAAGGACAAAAGGAGAATATTCTATTATATTTGCCCAGATATTTACCATTTCTGTTGCTCTTCTTCTGCAAGTAGAATCATGATATTTCTGTCTTAAAATAAAATTGTATCTTAATTAAAATTTTATGATCTGCCTTTCTTCACTAGCAACACATATTGAATATCATTCAATGTCAATAAACAACCATCTATATCATAGTTTCAGTGCTTGCAAGAAAACAAATGGACACTAAAATATGAAACTATTAAAATTAGCTAAGATTGTTGCACCAAGTAGCCATATTTATTCTCAAAACTACAGTATAATCTTTTTCTTTCTTTTTTCTTTTTTTTTTTTTTTTTGATACGGAGTCTCGTTCTGTCGCCCAGGCTGGAGTGCAGTGGCGCCATCTCGGCTCACTGCAAGCTCCGCCTCCCGGGTTCACGCCATTCTCCTGCCTCAGCCTCCAGAGTAGCTGGGACTACAGGCGCCCACCACCATGCCCGGCTAATTTTTTGTATTTTTAGTAGAGATGGGGTTTCACCGTGTTAGCCAGGATGCTCTGGATCTCCTGACCTCGTGATCCGCCCACCTCAGCCTGCCAAAGTGCTGGGATTACAGGCGTGAGCCACCACACCCGGCCTTAACCTTTTTCATTCTAATTTTACAGATGAAGGAAATGAAGAGCTGGGAGGTAAAGTACTTTGCCTAAACTCTAACACTTAGAAAGTGACACTTCATGGATTTGAACACAGCCAGCATGTTCCAGAGCCCATGGCTACTTAGGGTGATAAGAGTTTGAAACACAGAAGCATACAGATATTATCAAATTTCAACTACAGAAACTCACACTAATACACACTGACACATACAGATCCATTGTTATAAATTGTAATCAGTTTATTTTCTCTCCTAATTGGTATTCTTTGAATATATTTCCAAAACAATAAAATCACAGATACATTATTTCTTTATATGATTAAAAGTATTTTGTTTTCGGGCCAGGCGCGGTGGCTCACACCTGTAATCCCAGCATTTTGGGAGGCCGAGGCGGGCGGATCCCAAGGTCAGGAGATCCAGACCATCCTGGCTAACACAGTGAAACCCCATCTCTACTAAAAATACAAAAAAATTAGCGGGGTGTGGTGGCGGCCGCCTGTAGTCCCAGCTACTCGGGAGGCTGAGGTAGGAGAATGGCGTGAACCCGGGAGGCGGAGCTTGCAGTGAGCCGAGATTGCACCACTGCACTCCAGCCTGGGCGACAGAGCGAGACTCCGTCTCAAAAACAAAAAAAAAGGTATTTTGTTTTCAAATTTTTATCTTAATAAATGTTCCTGTTTACAGCATTTCAAGCAATAATGACATATATATTTATAAAATAAAATTAACCTGAATCTCCTTCCTGCCTGACTCCTATCTTCTTAGATCATTTGTCCCAGAGGAAACACCTATTTTTCTGACTGAGCGCATGTCTGCCACCTTAAAAACCAGTCAATTCACATGGTCCCCATGCTCAGGTCTCTCGGACCAAAAGGCAGGATTTCATTTCCATCATCATCATTATCACTACCACCAAGAGGTGTTGTAGAGTAAGTATCCACAGGAGAGTGTAAAAAACCAACACCTAAGCCTTAGTGGGACATCATCTGTGAAAGTAGTCTCTGGGTATATGCAATGTTTCTCAACCTTCTTTCATTATTGCCCCTCTGAAGAGACTTTTCAGACATATTTCCTTATCAACCCCCTTCTGCCCGAAATTTGAAATGTTAATACCACAAATATAGTGTATACTTTTAAATGTATTGTGGACCTTTGGAGAGCCGCAAACCATTGCAGTGTCTACTCCCACTTCTCTACCCTAAAGCAATTTTTAGCCCCTTGTGGGTAATATTGCTCCTAGAGATTACATGGTATATTGTGATGAGGACAAGAGCTGGAATCCCATTCCTATCCCTTACTTCATGTGTGACACTGGAATCCTTTTTCAGTTTTTGTAAGCCTACGCTTGGTCATCTGTAAAAGGGGACTCACAATGCCTTCCTTAGACAAGTTTTCTGTGGGGTAAATGAGAAGTCCCATACAGAGTAGATGGCACCTAGTAGTACTTCAACGAATGGTCATCCAGGCCCACCTTTTTCCTCCCTCCCAGAGAAATGACGACTGTTATCTAAACCAAGCAGCATAACTACCACAGAGACCACCTGGAAAGAGAGCAGGAAGATGGAGCATGTGCTCACACTTATACATGAACCTTTGGGGCCATTTCTGCGTTACAGGATGGCTTGTTGAGGTATTGGGGTGAGGTGAGAAGATCATCAAACCAATCCCCTATCATTTTCTGCCCCATCATTTGACCTTCTAGATTGATATTGGAAAAGCAGTTTCCCATTGAGTCTCAAATGAAGAAAGAGCGCAGATGAAGAGGAGGCAGGAGTCATAAGCCTTTGACCCTCATACCAGACCCATTACCACCTACAGGACCTTGCACTGGGATTTCCTCTGCACCATTCCCTTCTTCAAAGAGAGACAGGTTGTTGAGTGAGTACCCACAAGGGCATATGAGGCAGTGCTCCTTTCACGGAGGCACTAGCTGCGGGGGCGTCTGTTCCTGCAGACCCCTGATTCAGCAACGAATGAATAAACGTACACTGACACACAGATACTGTGTTTTGCCAGTCCAGCTGAGTCTGTCCGAGCCGCTTACACACCAAGAGAGGTGCTGTACTGCGGCCTGCCTCAGTCAGCTAGGGAGATTTGCATTTATTCAGTAAGATTAACTAACAAAAGCTTGAGTCAACACCATTAAGGAGTAATTGACATTGTGGACTTCCTGAGTAAAAGGCACTTAAGCACCCAAGGTACATCAAAGGTTAGTTTTAAGATAATATGAGTAAACAAGCTAGCTAGACAGCTTCCCCACATTCCGTTGTTTACTGTTTTAATCTATTTAACTAAAGGTAATGGGACCAGGCTGCTTCCAGTCCGGTCTATTACCAAAGTCATGTGAAAACCCTCAGGCCTTCCGAAAGGGTTTTATGGCTATCATAACTAATATTTTTCCCACCAGCCTGATCGAATCCCAACAGGCACAATCCTAGCACCATAAATAACTACAAGTGTTTAAGTCCTAGATAGTCATTATCTATAAAAGGAGACCATGTGTTGTCCTTTGAGAAGAGTAAGAGTTACAACTCCACTTCTGATCCTTACTAGATGCCTCTGCAAAATTGATTTTCCATCAGCGAGTCTGAATTGGTCATCTGTAAACTGGAAATAATGAAGCCTTCCTCGCAGACTTGTTGTGAGAGAATGATGCAAAATATGTAATTGCACATTTTTGGCTATAAATATTTGTGCTATCTTAGAGTAAGTGCCCCTTTGTACCTTTTTCCCCTCTGAAAATAGTGTTTCTGAGATTTCTCTAATAAGGTGACTTTGGGGCTGTTTTGACATAACTAACCATGCTGCCATAACCATCTTGCACAGGTTTCCTGGGACACATGTGCCTGAGACTCTCTGCAGTTTGTCACCAAGTATACAGCAGCTAATGAGGTCCTCACTTACTTATCTCATAAATGTTGCCAAAGGTCTCTACAAACAGGTTATACCAATTTGTCCTCTCACAGCAGTGTATGAAGTTCTCATGGCCCCACATTTTCCAGTTAAATAAGATGCAGCATAAACACATATAGTCATCAAAATTGGTTTTCAAACTGTAGAATTATTTCAAGACATATTCTGTGGCATAAATATGAACTATGCCATTTATACGGAAATATAATAGGAGAAAAATGAAAAGTAACCTAACATTCCAACAATATGATATCAGATTAGCAAATATTAAAATACTCTAAAAGTAGAGCAGCTACTTGAATCTTATCATTGGAGAAAATGTTTAGCAAGTGAAATTTCATTCCATCAGCAGCTACATGCTTTGTAGTAGCCCTTGGTGCCCATCTTATAGATAAATTCTTTTAAAGCAATGAATTCACCTGCTTGAGGAAATAACCTGACATTTAACATAAAATTGCAATAAATTCACATATAATTTTCTGTCTGTATAAATAATAATAAGTGACTCTATGTATCTCTCCGATGAGTGTTGAAATACGCAGTTGGTAGGAAGGTCTTCCTAACAATTTGAGATTATAATATGCATTCTTTCATGGTTACCACATTTGTATCCAGCCTATAATGACATTTTTTAAGAAGCCAGAAATTTATAAAGTGTTAGTAAAAAATATCAGGTGCAAGAATTCAGTATTTTCAAAACTAATAATTGCCCTCTAGTTTACCCTATGATAATGTTACTCAGCCACGTTCCCTAAAATAACCATATATCGTTAAACATCATTATGATTATTTTCCAGGAAATGATACTTTTAGTTACATCCTTCAAATGACATGTGTATCAACTTTCCCTAAATATTTAGATACACTTCATTGCAAATAATTATCTCGATTTCGGTCAAATGTAATGTGAACTAATTTGGTAAGCCATAGTGTGGACCTGTTAATATGATTAGAGCATATTTATGGGACTCTTTCTAATGATTAAGTTAATCGCATTCTTTAATGCATAAAAATACAAATACACTTCAAATGTGCACATTTAAAGTATATGTTTTAGTAAGTTGTGACATATATATATATACACACACACTGTGAAACTAATACTGTAGTCAAAATAATGAACATGTCACCCTCAAAGCTTCCTCGTGTGCTTTAGTATAATAATCTCCCCACTCACTTGTCTCCAGCCTCCGACTCCCTCCCCTCAACTCCTGCTCATTCCTAGGCAACCAATTAACTTATGTCACAATTAATTTTCCTTTGTATAGTTTTATATAAATGGAATCATACAGAATGTGTTCTTTTTTGGACACTTTTCTTTTTTTTCTTTTTGAGACGGAGTCTCGCACCGTCGCCCAGGCTGGAGTGCAGTGGCACGATCTCGGCTCACTGCAAGCTCCGCCTCCCGGGTTCGCGCCATTCTCCTGCCTCAGCCTCCATTTTTTATTCTCACCAGCAGTTTATGAGAGTTCCATTCTCCACAATCTTGCCAATGCTTAGTGTGGTCAGTATTTTTAATTTTGGCCATTCTCATAGGAGTATAATGGCATCTCATTATAGTTACAACTTTCTAATGACTAATGATGTTGAGCATAGTTTCGTGTGCTTATTTGACATTTTTAGATCTTCTTGATAAAGTAACCATTAAAATCCTTTTCATATTTGTTTTGGAGAATGTCTATTTTGTTCTATGAAGTTTTATGAGATATTCTTTCAAGTCCTTTATCAGATATATGATTTAAAAATATTTTTCTCCACCAGGCGCGGTGGCTCACGCCTGTAATCCCAGCACTTTGGGAGGCCAAGGCAGGCGGATCACGAGGTCAGGAGATCGAGACCATCCTGGCTAACACAGTGAAACCCTGTCTCTACTAAAAATACAAAAAATTAGCCAGGCGTGGTGGCGGGCGCCTGTAGTCCCAGCTACTCAGGAGGCTGAGGCAGGAGAATGGCGGGAACCCGGGAGGCGGAGCTTGCACTGAGCTGAGATCATGCCACTGCATTCCAGCCTTGACGACAGTGGGAGACTCCATCTTAAAAATAGATAGATGATAGATAGATGATAGATAGATAGATGATAGATAGATAGATAGATAGATAATAAAATAAAAAATAAAAACAAAAATATTTTTCTCCCAGTCAGTGGCTTTGTCTTTTCATTCTCTGAATAGTGCTTTGGGAAGAGCAGACATTTTTAATTTAAGTAGATCTAAATTATCAATTTGTTCATGTATGGACTGTAGTTTTGTTGTGACATCTAGGAAATCTTCGCCTAATCAATGATGGCAAGAATTTTCTCCTAGTTTTCTTCTTTTGTGCTTTTTCCAATGTTTCTGTAGCTCTACGTTTTACATTTAGGTCTATGATCCATTTTGCATTGACTTTTGCATATGGCATGATATATAGATCACAATTTATATTTGTGCATATGAATATCCTCTTGTCCCAGCACCATTTGTTGAAAAGAAGATCCTTTCCTCACTAAATTGCCTTTGTGCCTGTGTCAAAAATCACTTTTCCATATTGGCAGGATCTATTTTGAGACTCTTTATTCTGTTCCATTGATCTAATTGTCTACCTCGATGCCAACAGCACACTGTTTTAATTACTGTAAGTTTGGAGTGAGTCTTGAAATCAGGTGGTGTTTGTTCTCCAATTTTGTTCTTTTTCAAGTTTTTTTTTTCTAGTGTAGATCTTTTGCACCTCCACATGAATTTTAGAATCAGCTCCTCCATTTCTTTTGAAAAAAACACACACTAGGATTTTCACTGGATTCATAGAACAGTTTGGGGATTTTTCATCTTACCAATTTTCATCTTAACAATATTAAGCCTTCTGACTCAAAAAGAGACAAAAATGTTCCAGAGACAATTTTATAGGTGATGTAGAAAAAACTCAATTACTAGAAGAAAATGGTTATGGTACTTTCAATTTGATGTGGGTGGTTAGAATTGAATTTGTTGAATTTTGGAGTTTTTCTTCTTCATCCTCTGCAAATCCACCTTGATGAATTTGTGGAATCTTGAGTTGTGAGAGAGATAACAGAGCATATATGTATGTGGGTATATATGTATATATGTGTATATCACTAAAGCTGCTGGGAGTGTGTATTTTGAGGAACACTTGAGGTTAATTACTGTGCAATGTATCAGTACTGTTCAGTTCCTAGTACATATCAGGAATAAAATAAAGTGTTGTTTGTTTTTTTCCTAGCAGGGTTACCATGGTGACGTGGTTACTGTTGTGGGATTTGGTGCAGACTAAGCATGCATTTATAATTCTTACCTGAATCACTTATTACTATGAGACTTTACAAGTGTTATTTTTCTAATTCTGTTAGTCCTTCTAGATTTATTAAGTGGCATTCAACTGTAAAGTAGACAGGTGTCTTTGATCCTATTGTTTATTTATGTATTTATTCAAGCATTTATTTATATCAGTATGACTCATAGATTCCAATTTTGCCCAAAGGCAAACTCAAGATTCCACAAATTCATCAAGGTGGATTTGCAGAGAATGAGGAAGAAAAGCTTTATTACCATATAGTACTTTAATTATTTCGATGCTCAAATTGTCCCAGAATTGGCTAGTGGAAGCCCCTTCAAGTTGGCCTCAGTGTCCATTTGACAGCTTCCTCGAATTCCTTGAGCATGTCCTTTGCTCTCTGAATCTGACTATATCCCCATCTGTAGAAAAAAAGTAATGATGCTTACATCAGAGCAGCACCTTGAAGGCTTGAAGAGAAAAGGCCCTCAGCAAATGTTAGTTCCCCATTCCAACTTGTCTCCTTCGTTCCATCAATGTGATGCCTCTGGCATTAACATAATAGCCTGACTACCAGGGACAATATTTGGATATGTAACAGCAAGCACAGATAAGCCCACATTTCCACTATGTGTTAGCTTCAGTGTCACTGCTCTGTGTGGCAGGGGGTTGTAGAATGGAGCTAGGGAAGAGGAAAAGTGTCATTACACAGCTTTTAGTTAACTGAGTGGGGACAGGCCAGACATCATCATCCCATCCCCTGCTTTTCATGTGCTTTCTCATCCTCTTACTTTCCTCTCTATTCCACGTGCTTTATTATCTTCTTACTCTCCCTTCTAATGAAACATCAGAGAAGGGTGTGGACTGTGCATCCTAGAACAAGGGGCTGATAGAGAAGAACCAAGTGTGGTATGGAGCCTGCTAGACAGCTTACTGGAACAAGAGTGAAAAGATCAGGGTCCCATCATTGGGACACTTTAGGTGAGTCACTACCCTTCTACCAGCCTCATGTGTATAACAGAATAACAATACACAGTCTTCCTGATAACCAGTAATATACTCTGGAGTTTAAGTGTGATCCCACGTGGGAAAGCAATCTGTGATCTTAGGTGGGAGGGAAGGACTGGTGCAATTCTGAGTAATTACATGAACAGAGAAACCCTACAGATAATGTTTGGGGGAGAATGTACAGAGAATGTTTGGAGGTAGGGCAGGTGGGACCTGCAGTGCCTGTTCATGGTATGTGGGGATAAGGCACAGTCAAGAATGACCCCTCAGTCGTTTGTATAGCTACATAGAGAAATGTTGGTGCAGCTTTCTGAGATCAGTGGTTACACGTTCTTTTGAAATATTCTCAAGTTAATTAGGTAGGACTTCCAAAAGTGGTTATAGTAAAGGTTAGTAATTTAAAAAATACATCAATTAATAATTAAGATTTAGTTGTGAGACTAGTAAGATTTATTGAAGACATGCAAACTATCAAACTTTTAAAACTATAAAAATCTCAATATGCAAGTTTACATTTAATGAAGTTACTGTGTGCCTACCACTGTTCTAAGCGTTTTCGTGTATTAACTCAAGTAATTCTCAAAGCAACAACCCATGAGGTGGGAACAATTGCTTTCCCCACTTGACAGAGAGGAAACTGAGGCACAGAGTTTTTTCATTGCCTCAGGGTCACAGAGCCAGGTATCCCAATGTGTCGGCAGCAGAATGTTTTAAATGATTGGATTTCTGACCACTTATCTTTGTAAAAACTAAAACACAAGACAATATTTTAAAAACTTTTTTTCTAAGAACTATATAAACCTGGTTTTACGGGTGAGATATTTGAGTGACTTTAAGGTCAAGTAAAACTATTCAAAGGCATGCAGTTTTTATGTGGCAGACTAGAGTTTGCAATCATTCTCTCACAAGAATGCATATTCTTTTCTTTTCTTTTTTTTTTTTTTTTTTTTTTTTTTTTGAGACGGAGTTTCGCTCTGTCACCCGGGCTGGAGTGCAGTGGTGCGATCTCGGCTCATTGCAAGCTCCACTTCCCGGGTTCACGCCATTCTCCTGCCTCAGCCTCCTGAGTAGCTGGGACTACAGGCGTGTGCCACCATGCCTGGCTAATTTTTTGTATTTTTAGTAGAGACGGGGTTTCACCGTGTTAGCCAGGATGGTCTCAATCTCCTGACCTCATGATCCGCCCACCTCAGCCTCCCAAAGTGCTGGGATTACAGGCATGAGCCACCGCGCCCAGCCAAGAATGCATACTCTTAACTAGTACACTTAGGAGGAAGAAAAAGCCATGTGTTGAACCATGTCAGTCCACAGTAGTTGATGGTAGACAGGGCCCTATCTCTTTTGATGAAAATTACCCCTTGGTAGCCATTGTACTATGTAAGAGAGGGTATTTATTTAAGAAAAACAAAAAGGTAATACAAAAACATAAAAAGTAACAACCATAACAGATACTATACACTAGACCACTTGGCTATTAAGATAATTCCTTGGACTTCCACAGTAAATTCTATTTTTTTTTTTTTTTTTTTAGTAACTTAGACAGCTTTCTAGATGGAAATAACATTTTTCTGTGCTTTGGGTTTCATTGTTTGGGAGGCAGTGCAGATCTGACCCCCACTGATGGATGAGGCAGATGATTTACCCAAGGCCACCTAGAGTTAGTGTCTTGCACTTAGTGCCTGTCCTCATACACAACATTAGCCTAGTTCCTGCCGGTAGCAAATTGCGTTTCAAGGGCTGAGTGGATACACAGTTCTCTGAGGTTAACCTGCAGGTAATATAAAAAGACACTAAATACCTTCAAATAAAAGAAAATGGGGTGTTGATTTTCCTCTTCTTCCCCAAACTTTATTGGGAGATTTGAAGAAAAAATTGTTTTTGGTATCATACAGCTTGTACTTTTTTTGTGTCTGGCTCCTTTTAATCAACATAACGTGCATGAAATTTACCTCAATAGGTGTTTATAGTTGTAGACTATTCATTCTCATTGATGTATAATATTACATCATGTGAATATTTGAAAATACATATATTTGTTAATGGGATTTAGGTATTTTTCAGTTTTTGACTTATTATGAATAATGGTGGTATGAACATTCTTGTTTGTATCATTTGGATGGACATTTACTTTTATTTCCCTTGGGCATGTATGTACCTAAGCGTGGCATTTCTGAGTCATAGGGTATGTGTATGTTCAGCTCAGAATATACCACCAAGCAATTTTTCAAAGTGGTTGTTTCCAATCTGTATTCCCACCAGCAGTGTTGAGAGTTCCACTGCTCCATGTCCTTGCCAGCACTCGGTATTTTCTTTCTCATTTTTATTGTTTTGTTAGGTGTGTGGTGGTATCTCATTGTGGTTTTAATTTTAATTTCTATTAAATCTAACTTTGAAATGTTGTCTCTTTTATTCCAAGGAAGGTCTGTCCTCTCTCTCTCGCTCTCTCTCTCTGACCCTCTAGTTTGTTTATTTAAGGAACTGGGTGTTTTGCCCTGTGGAGTTTGCATTCTGGGTTTTGCTGATTGTATTCCTATAGTGTTGCTTTTTATGTTTCTCTGGCCCCTTCTAATTCCTTTAATTAGATTTATAAGCTTGATCAGATTCTGGCTTTTTGGCAAGAATACCTCAAATGTGATGTTATGCTTCCTATAGCTTTCGACTAGGAAGCTTATCTTGTCTGGTTGTCTCTCCTGTGACTTTAGATTGGTCACTGCATTTAGGTGTTGTCAGCCTGATCCATGCATTGTAAAATTTCCCATAGGCTTTTCCTTTCGTGTTTTTTTTTTTTTTTTGTAGCTTCTGATGATTGTTGCCTACAACTGCATTTAATTAAAGGTTTCAAATTATGATGTACTAATTCTTTAATTTCTGTTGCATTTATTAGCTGTAATTCCTTTATAAAAGAAACTTCCTCTTATCAACTATTAGGTTATATTTAGGAATAGTATGCACAGGAAAGGTAAGGTGAATGTTTAATTCTTTTGTAATTTTTCCACTATATATGAGTTGTCTCCCCGGGATCCTCCAAAATTGAGCAGTGAGTTGATTTTGTTTGTTGTTTCTTTTTTAGAGTGTCATCATGAGCTCATAGAGTTTTCTATATTTAATGTGTGTTAATCCATTTCAGTTACTAATGTTTTTGATATTTAAATTTTTTAATGTTTGGCCAATGGGAGCCCCTGTAGGTTGTCTTCTGAGTCTTTCTAAAAAAATAATTGTATATATTTATGTGGTGCAATGTGATGTTTTCATATATGTTTACATTGCAAAATGAACTCAGTCAAGCTAATTAACAAATCCATCACCTCACATATCTTTGTGGTAAAAATATTTGAAATCTACTCTTTTAGCAATTTGGAAAAATACAATGCATTATTACTGATTATAGTCACCATTCTGTGCAATAGATTACTAAAGCTTAACCTGCCTAATTGAAACTTTGTATCTTTCAATCAACATCTTTCCTTTCCCCATTCACTCCCCACTTCCAGTTCTTGGTAGCCACCTTCCTACTCTCTACTACTATGTGTTCAACTTTCTTAGATTTAATATATAAGTGAGATCATGCCATATTTTTCTTTCTGTGCCTGGCTTATTTCGCTTGCATAATATCTTCCATTTTCATCTATGTTGTCACAAATGACAGAACTTCCTTCTTTTAAAGGCTGAATAGTATTCCCTTGTGCATATATACTACATTTTCTTTATTTATTCATCTGATGTTGGACCCCTAGGTTGCGTTCATATCTTAGGTATTGTGAATAATGCTACAATGACCTTGGGAGTGCAGGTATCTTTTTGACATATCAATTTCAATTCTTTTGGATATAAACCAAGAAATTATATATGTATATATTTGTCAAGTACAACATGATGTTTTGAAATATATATATATATCGTGAAATGGCTAAATGGCTAAATTGAGCTAGTTAACATATGCATTACCTCACATCCTTATATTTTTGTGGTGAGAATACTTAAAATATACTCTCTTAGCAATTTTCAAGAATACAATATATTGTTATTAACTATAGTTACTATGTTGTACAATAGATGTTTTGAATTTATTCCTCCTATCCAGTTGATTTTTTTTTTTTTTTGAGATGAAGTCTCACTCTGTCACCCAGGCTGGAGTGCAGTGGCACAATCTCCACTCACTGCAACCTCCGCTTCCCAAGTTCAAGTGATTCTCGTGCCTCGGGCTCCCGAGTGGCTGGGATTACAGGTGTGTACCTGGCTATTTTTGTTGTTGTTGTTGCATTTTTAGTAGAGATGGGGTTTCACCATGTTGGCCAGGCTGGTCTCAAACTCCTGACCTCAAGTGATCTGCCCCACTTGGCCTCTCAAAGTGCTGGGATTCTAGGTGTGAGCCACTGTGCCTGGCCCCAACTGAAATTTTGTATTGTTTGATCAACATCTCCCCAGCCCCTGGTAACCACCATTCTACTCTCTACTTCTATGAGTTAAAATTTTTTTTAGATTCCATATCTAAATGAAAAAATAAAAAATAAATAATAAATGCAAACAACCCCAATAACAGCAATAATAATAAAAGATGTCAATAATTATAGCACATATAGTTGATAATTTTTTTTCTCATTTCATGTAACCAGCAGGTAATGTTTCTCAGCATAAAATCTCAGTACCTCTTATCTGACCACTGTTTTTGTATTGAGTGCCCTCCTGTGTTAAGCCAGAGGCCAGCACTGGGGAAGAGACTCACCCAAGGTCCTGTGGCTAATTGATAGGTCTGGCAACTGGGACACATATTTAATGACTCTCATATTTTATCTAGCTGATCCATTACTATTCTTTGCTCCTCTATATGATTTCTTCATGCTGTTGCTCTGTAAGAAATTGCTTAACTCCTATAACACTAGAAGGAAAATAAGGAAACAGGGAAACACATGAAAAGAAGGAAATGCTGACATGGAACCAAAGTTCACTTCTTGCTGCCACATTTCCAGATGCTGCTACAAATATTCTATTTTAGGGGACAGGGCAGGCAGGGTGGGCCAGGAATAAGATACCAAAGTCCTACTATATACCAGACATTCTTTGAGGTTTTCTCCTTTGCTTCTTACAAGACTGTGAAAAAGACACCCTTAGTACAATTTCACAGACGACCAACCTCAGACTCACAGAAGGTATGTACATTTTTCAGGGTCAAACACCTGTCCCTCACCACAATGAAATATCACCTCACACCCATCAGGATGGCTACTGTAAAAAATAACAAGTGTTGGTGAGAATGCGGAGAAACTAGAACACCTATGCACTGCTGTTGTGAATGTAATCTAGTGCAGCTGCTGTGGAAAACAATATGGGAAGTTCCCCCCTAAAACGTAAAGTTAGAATTACTATATGATCCAGCAACTCAATTTCTGGGACTATAAACAAAAAATTGAAAGCTGGGTCTTGAAGAGATATTTGTACACCCATGTTCATAGCAGCATTATTCACAACCACCAAAAGGTAGAAACAACTCAAGTGTCCATCAGCAGATGAGTGGATAAACAAAATGTGCTGTAAACATAGGATACAGTATTATTCAGCCTTTTTGAAAAGAATGGAAATTATGATACATACTACAACATGGATGAAACTTGAGGACATTATGCTAACTGAAATAAGCCAATTGCAAAAAAGACAAATATTGTATTATTCAATTTACATGAGGTTCTTAGGGTAGTCAAATTTGTAAAGACAGAAAGTAGAATGGTAGTTGTCAGGGGCTGGCGATGGGGAAAATGGGAAATTAGTTTTTAATGGGTATAGAGCTTCAGTTTTGCAAGAAGAAAGTACTCTGGAAATGGATGATGGTATAGTTTTACAGTAGTGTAAATGTACGTAAAACAAAGTGTAAACTTAAAAGGATTAGGGTGGTAAATTGTGTTGTGTATCTTTTGCCAAAAATTTTAAAAATCTGTGCTTTGTTCTCTGTGCACACTAACCAGCAGCCTCCCATTTAAGTTATGACTTTCCAGAGCTTAAGGACTGATAGTGGGAAACTACCCCAGTATGGAAATTGTGTTATGCCTGCACTGGTAGTCACCCCTTCGTTTGTTGATGAAGATGATGGTGGAGATGAAATTCTATCCTCTGGGCCAAGAGTCCTGGGTGTGAGCATCACATGGACTGGCTGGTTCCTGAGATGTTGAACTGGACCCAGGAAGCACCACAAGCTGGGGCTCTTTGGAAAGGGAAAGTGAACAGTAGACTATCAATAGGTACACAACGACTATTTGGAGGGTATTTTAAATTTCATCTCATTTTAATTCTAACAGCTCTATTCAGGCCGAAATTAAATTATTCCCATTACTTGGATCAGGGAAGATAAATTAAAAGTTAGGTAACTTGCCCTAGGGAAACAAACTTTATCAATTACTGCTCCAGGACTCAAAACTTGAGATTATTTGAAAAAATAAGATTTCCTCCTCTGTCTTGTGAGTTAATATTCAATAGACCTCAAGGCATTGTTACTCAGTTATTTAAAACAATGTGCTGAATTAGTTCTAAAATACTAAAAATCACTATAAAGTATCAGATGCCATCTGCACAACAAACTAAATGGTATATGAAAAGCTGGGAGAAATTAATTAAGATTATTCTGAAATTATTTCAGACATATCTGTATCTGTATATCTTCAATGCATACACTATTCTTTAAAAATAGATAGTGGCCGGGTGTAGTGGCTCATGTTTGTAATCCTAGAACTTTGGGAGGCCAAGGCAAGAGGATCATTTGAGCCCCAGAGTTCCAGACCAGCCTGGGCAACAAGTGAGACCCCATCTCTACTAAAAAAAAAAGTAGAGATAGTGAATAATATCCAAAGAGAATGAACATAAGAAGGAATATAAATTACCAGTAAATACTTGGAAACATGCCAAACAAAAATAATTAATTTTTGAAAATAATATTAAGTAAAACAATATGTCACAAAATACAATGTAAAACATGACCCCATTTCTACAAAAGAATATATATCAACATGAGTGTATGGGTGTGATTGAATATAACTTAAGTAGCTGGGCATGGTGGTTCATGCTGATAATCCCAGCATATTGGGAGGCGGATGTGGAAGGATCACTTCAGTCCAGGAGTTCAAGACCAGCCTGGACAACAGAGGGAGACCATGTCTCTACAAAATATGAAAAAATTAGTTTGGCTTGGTGATGCATGCCTGTGATCCCAGCTATTCAGGAGGCTGAGGTGGAAGGATCACTTGAGGCCAGGAGGTCAAGACTGCAGTGAGCCATGATTACACCACTGCACTCCAGTCTGGGCTACAGAGTAAGACCCTGTTTCAATAAATAAATAAATAAAACTTAAGCTGGGCACAATGGTGCACACTGTAGTCCCAGCTACTCATGAGGCTGAGGTGGGAGGATCACTTGAGCCCAGGAACTCAAGGCTGTAGTAGGCTGTGATTGCACCTACAACCAGCCACTGCCCTCCAGCCTGGGCAACATAATGAGATCCCATCTCTAATTTTAAAAATTAAATAGGTCGGGCACGGTGGCTTACGCCTGTAATCCCAGCACTTTGGGAGGCTGAGGTGGGTGGATCATGAGGTCAGGAGATCGAGACCATCCTGGTTAACACGGTGAAACCCCACCTGTACTAAAAATACAAAAAATTAGCCGAATATGGTGGCGGGCACCTGTAGTCTCAGCTACCTGGGAGGCTGAGGCAGGAGAATGGAGTGAACCCGGGAGGCGGAGCTTGCAGTGAGCTGAGATTGCGCCACTGCACTCCAGCCTGGGTAACAGAGCCAGACTCCATCTCAAAAAAAAAAAAAAATCAAATAAATATAAGTTAACACATACAGAAAAAAATATGAAGAATAGGCACTGATAAATTAATAGAAAATATTTTGGTATCATGATGGGCAGAAGGTGGGGACAGACTAGAGAGACAAAATATTTCAGTTTATAAGTATACATTTCTATATTGTTTGATACATGTTAAACAACAAAAAGTTTTAGTTGGCACTCTGGCAAAATATTGAGATAAAGTTTTGTAAAGCTGATCCAAAAAATAATGGTGTAGAAATAAATTTGCTTAGGATACACTGACTTAGAAATATGTTCATACACTGTTGCATAAACATAGCACATTAAAATATTTCTTTGATAATAATTAAGTGTGTGCACATAGTGGGATATAGAGAGTACTTTTATTTTATAAGTGTGTATTTCTATAGTGTTTTAAATATGCAAACTATTGAAGATAATGTTGCAAGCCTAATATAACTGTGAAATGATTACAAATGTAATGCTCATATATTTATTGCTTTGGAAGCAGATTGAAGCAATTTACTTGACAGTTTCTCTCTCTCTCTTCTCTCTCTCTCTGTGTGTGTGTGGTGTGTATGTGCATGTGTGTATGTGTGTTTGTCTCAAACTGACTCTGAAGACCAAGTGGAATCTTTCTTCATTTTCTGCAAGTTTTTTCCCCAATGAAAAGGCATAATTTTAATAAACAGAAACAAAATGTTTCCTCAAAGCAGATTACAAAACAATAAGTACAGTATGACCTCAACTCTCTTTGAAAAATTCATGTGTATTTAAAAGCTGAAAAAAAAATGTGTATCTTTCTATCCTGCTTATTCCCGCATTTCATTGATTTATTAATGTGTAGGATGGCCAGGCGTGGTTAGTCAAATTCCACATCTGCATCCCATACTTTCCTTCTCTTGATTTCCTGGGAATATCCATGGGGAGCAAGATGGATATTAGTCACCACCCTGTGATCTATGACCTCAACCGGATTCCATTCCAAGTAAGTTTAGTCTAAGCTTGACTCTGAGTCCTGGAAATCCAGCATCAAAAAAGGAAATGATGCAATTAAGTGGAGAGAAGTCACTTTCTTGGGAAACTGAGGTACCTTGTAACCCACACTTTCAACCTCTTGCATGGGGCTAATGGGCTACTTCTCCTACCAGCACAGAACAGACAGAGAATAAAGGATGAGGCAACTGTTATGGCTTCAGTCTTTGTTCTCTTTATGGGCGTGATCTAGAGGTTTTACTTTCTCTTTTGATTTTTTGTTAGGCCAGAGTGGTAGATTTTCTTTCTTTTCCTTTTCCTTTTCTTTGCTTTTCTTTTCTTTTCCTTCCTTCCTTCCTTCCTTCCTTTTCTCTCTCTCTCTCTCTTTGACAGAGTCTTACTCTGTCATGCAGGCTAGAGTGCAGTGGCATAATCATGGCTCATTACAGCCTTGACCTTCTGGGCTGAAGCGATCCTCCCACCTCCGCCTCCTGAGTATCTGGGACTACAGGCATGCACCACTATGCCCAGCTGATTTTTATTTTTTTATTTTTTAATTTTTTTTAAATTATACTTTAAGTTCTAGGGTACATGTGCACAACTTGCAGGTTTGTTACATATGTATACATGTGCCATGTTGGTGCACTGCACCCATTTACTCGTCATTTACATTAGGTATTTCTCCTAATGCTATCCCTCCCCCCTTCCCCCACCCCACAACAGACCCCAGTGTATGATGTTCCCCACCATGTGTCCAAGTGTTCTCATTGTTCAATTCCCACCTATAAGTGAGAACATGCAGTGTTTGGTTTTCTGTCCTTGCAAAAGTTTGCTCAGAATGATGGTTTCCAGCTTCATATGTGTCCCTACAAAGGGCATGAACTCATCCTTTTTTATGGCTGCATAGTATTCCACGGTGTATATGTGGCACATTTTCTTAATCCAGTCTATCATTGTTGGACATTTGAGTTGGTTCCAAGTCTTTGTTATTGTGAATAGTGCCGCAATAAACATATGTGTATATGTTTCTTTATAGTAGCATGATTTCTAATCCTTTGGTTATATACCCAGTAACGGGATCACTGGGTCAAATGGTATTTCTAATTCTAGATCCTTAAGGAATCGCCACACTGTCTTCCACAATGGTTGCACTAGTTTACACTCCCACCAACAGTGTAAAAGTGTTCCTATTTCTCCACATCCTCTCCAGCATCTGTTGTTTCCTGACTTTTTAATTATCACCATTCTAACTGGTGTGAAATGGTATCTCGTTGTGGTTTTGATTTGCATTTCTCTGATGGCCAATGATGATGAGCATTTTTTCATGTGTCTGTTGGCTGCATAAATGTCTTCTTTTGAGAAGTGTCTGCTCATATCCTTTGCCCACTTTTCGATGGGGTTGTTTGATTTTTTCTTGTAAATTTGTTTAAGTTCTTTGTAGATTCTGGATATTAGCCCTTTGTCAGATGGGTAGATTGCAAAAATTTTCTCCCATTCTGTAAGTTGCCTGTTCACTCTGATGGTGGTTTCTTTTGCTGTGCAGAAGCTCTTTAGTTTAATTAGATCCCATTTGTCAATTTTGGCTTTTGTTGCCATTGCTTTTGGTGTTTTAGTCATGAAGTCCTTGCCCATGCCTATGTCCTGAATGGTATTGCCTAGGTTTTCTTCTAGGGATTTTATGGTTTTAGGTCTAACATTTAAGTCTTTAATCCATCTTGAATTAATTTTTGTATAAGGTGTAAGGAAGGGATCCAGTTTCAGCAGCTGATTTTTAAACTTTTGTAGAGATGAGGTCTAACTATGTTGCCCAGACTTGTCTCAAACTCCTGGGCTGAAGGGATTCTCCCACTTCAGCCTCACAAAGTGATGGGATTACAAGTGTGAGCTCTGTACCTGGCCCAGAGTGCTAGATTTCTAAACTGGTTTTGTATCTTCCTTATTCCTAGAAGGGTGGTCCCTCCCATTTAGTTTTCTGAGGGCCCCATCTGAGGTAAAGTGGAGTTTCTGCTTCACGTAACATCTTCTCTGCCAGTTAGATGGGCTCAAACCCAGATCCACAAGAGACAGAAAAGAGTAGAGGTAGTGTTCTCAAAGATAAGTATAGGGCTAGAAATTTCATACGAACATCTAATTTGCTTGATTTCATGACTTACTTTTCAAAAGTTTTTCACATGAAGGCCACTTTCCCTCAGGGTTCCTTTCACATCTGGCACACCAATATCATATGACCCATAGTTCTCTCCTCTCTCGACCACAAAAGTAAACTCAAAACAAACGTCTCTGTACCATAGTAGTGGAGGAAACTTTTCTAAATATGACTTAATATCCAGAAGCAATAAGGGAAAAGAATGATACATTTGATTTGATATAAAAATGCATGGCAAAAACAAGACCCATAAGAAAAGGAAAATAAAAAATTACCAATTGGGAAAAATACAACTTACATCACAGAAAAGGGTTATACGTCTAGTATATAGAAAGCTATTGAAAAAGCAAAAGCAATAAACAACATCTTGAGAAGAAAAAGGGCAATAGATGCAAACAAGTATTTCACTGGAAATGTTCCTTAAACATAGGGTAATGAGGAGAGGGAGATAAAAAGAGGTTAGTGAATGTATACAAAAATACAGTTTGATAAAAGGAGTAAGATCTTATGTTTGATAGCACAGTAGGGTGACTACAGTTAACAAAACTTATTGTACATTTCAACATAACTAGAAGAACAGATTTGGAATGTTCTCAACTCAACAAAATGATAAATATTTGAGGTGGTGAATATCCCAGCTACCCAGATTTGATCATTACACATCGTATGCTTGTATCAAAATATTACATTTACCCCAAAATATGTACAACTAATATATATCCATACAAATTAAAGACTCCAAAAATACACAAAAATGCTCAATTGCTCAACCTAGTTCTTGATAAGAGATGCAAAGAAAATAAGATGAAATGCTTCTTCTCACCAATTACATAGCATTCACAAGTACTGCTGGTGGTAATGAGGTAGGAGGTAGGACTTGACTCGGAGGCAGGGCTGGAACACCAGGCCAAATTGGGGACCTGTTAAAATGGGGAAGAGGCAGAAGCACCTCTCCAGAAGACATGCCCACTAGTGTACCATGTCAGTTTACCATTGCCATGGCAACACCCAGAAGTTACTATCCCTTTCCATGGCAACG